>NC_080676.1:152925432-154175432 GCF_030445035.2 Dasypus novemcinctus | reverse complement strand
ATACAAGAGAGCCTCAATAAATTACGTGCTGATTTCTCATCAGAAACCACGGAGGCAAGAAGGTAGTGGGATAGTATACTTAAAGTGCTGAAAGTAAAATCTGCCTACCAAGTATCCTATATCCAGCAAAAGTATCTTGTGAAATTGAGGACGAGATTAAGATATTCCCAGATAAATGAAAATTGAGGACGTACCATGGTGTTCTCTGTTTAGGGTTTGTGCGTGCGTATGTGTGTGTGTGTGTGTGAGAGAGTGTGTGTGTGTATATATATATATTTGGGGGGGGTAACTGTACTTGAAGTTTGAAAATATTTCAAAATAAAAAGTTTAAAAAAAGAATGCAATTGAGATACTATGGAGAATGAGTTTCTTATAAACAGTGTAGCTGCAGTAGCTTGAGACCAAATATACCCCCAAAATCATGTCCATTCCTATGGGTTTGAACCTATTATGAGTGGGACCTTTTAATTAGGTTACTGCAGTTAAGGACTTTCTGATTAGGCTACTTCATTCAGGGCATGGTCCAGGGTAGGTCTTAATCATCTTCCTGGAGTTCTTTATAAATGGGATGAATACAGAGAGAAGAGAAGAGAAAGCTATAAGCAAGAAGCTAAAGTAACAAAAACCCAAAGAGAAGGGAAAATCCAGCAGATGCCACCACATGTCTTGTCCTTTAACAAAGGGGTCCAGGATCGCAGTTAGCTCATCTTGGGGAGAAAGCATCCCCTGATGACATTTTGATTTAGACATTTCTCTCAGCCTTGGAACTGTAAGCTTGTAAGCCAATAAATCCCCATTGTAAAAGCCAACCTATTTCTGGTATATTGTATTTTGACAGCCTACCAGACTAAAATAGTAGTCCAAAACTAAAATTGTGAAAGTCTAGGACTAGAACAAAATTAAGTAATATTTAGTGAGCAGCCATCTGATACACATCAGAATATCAATGCAGTGAAGAGTTTAAAAAGGAAGCATAGAAGTAACAAGAGAATACAAATACTATGTACATACATATAGGCACAAGGGGAATATATGGATATATATGAGTAATATACCTAGAATGTAATTTTTATTTACAAAATAAAGCTACCTTTATTTATCTTTATCTTTGAAGATCTCTTTATCTTTAAGCACCCTTTAAAAAAGGATAGAAGATACAATCTCATAATCTTCCTAACTATATGAAAATAATGTATGGTGTACAATTCAGCATGTAAAGAAAAAGTACTCCTGGGCAGAAAATGTTTAAAACCATAAATCTGTTGGCTTTTCTAAAGGGTATTTATTTGGGGTAAAATCTTATAAGTTACAAGGCCCTGAAGAGTCCAACACAAGGTAGCTTTCTCACCAAAGTTAGGTAACCGCATGTTGAAGCAAGAGAGTTGCTGATCTCTGCTGCGAGGAATCAGCCTTCCCCTCTGGGCTTCCTCTCTCTCAGCTGCATACTGACACTGGGCTTGTCTCTCAGGGCTTCCTCTCTCTCATGGCATAGGGCTCATTTCTTTCTGGACTTTCTATATCAGTCTCAGTTCTTCTGGTCTCTTCACAAAGTCAGCTGCAAACTATCAGGTGAATACCTTTTCTTCCTCTGAGGCCCTTGGATGAAAAAATGCAGAGCTCTCCATTATGGTGTCTTGAGTGTCTGTTTATATCAGCCCACCAAGGGGGCAGAGACTCAACCTGGGTTATGCCTTACTGACATAGCCCAATCCAAGCCCTAATCTTAACAGGTAATTTAATCAAGACATCTCAGCTGAATCTAATGCAAACAAGGGGTATCATACCAGAGGGCTAGATTAGTTTACAAACAATTTTTTCTCTTTTGGAGATTAATTAAATAATCTCAAACTGTCACATGCTGTATTCATGCTTGTCCCTTCAAGTTTAAAAGTCAGGGACCATACGACCAATTTTATGACATAGATAGACCACTCCTAACATAAACATCAAATTAAACATCTCTTCTTCCTCATACATCCTTAGAGTAAATTCTAAGGAAATTGTCTTCAAACATTTGTTAACCAAAAAAACTTTCTCCAAACAAAATCTCACACTGATGCTCAACAGATCTAAAAGCTGAATTGCTCTGACACAAATGTGGGTTGGGACCAGAGGAGGAAGGAGGGTGGAAGTAGTTCTACAAATGTTTTCCTAGTAATGACCATGAGACAGGTATGAGATGATGGGGGTTTTCAGGAGTGAACCAAAGAGTCCCTGACCTCAGAGAGCTTACATACTAGAATGGGGAGATGGCTAATAAACAAATAAATGAATATGTAATTTCACATACAGGGAACTACTCTAAAGAAAATAGGGTAACAGACTCAGACATTGAGGGGGCAGGGGGGAGGGAAGAATGTGGGCCTCTTCTTGAGCCTGAATAGTCAAGGACAGCCTCTCTGAGAAGATATTAGAGGCTGTTGTCTAAGTGATGGGAAAGAGGCAGGTCTAGCCAGTTCACAGACCCCAAGAAGGAAAGAATCTGTTCATAGGATATAAAGACGCCAGCTTGGCTCACGCAAAGTAAACAAACAGGTATGAGGAAGAAGAGGAAACTGGAAAGATGGCAGGGACAAAACCACATGGAGTTTTTACAGTGAGGCTTTGATTTTACTTCTAAGTATAATGTAAAGTCTTTGAAGGCCTTTAGGCAGGGAATAACAAGATCTGATTTATACTGTAGAAGCAACTTGTTCCAACCCACCTCTTGGAGGGCATGGATCAGGGTGGCTGCAAGAATAAAGAACGCCCTCGGTACAGAGTCAGACATGAGCTTTATTAGGACTTATGAACAAGAGAAAGTCTCCGAAGGTAGCAGTTCGGAGAATGAAAATAGTGCTCCACAAAGAGGTGAGAACAAAGACATTTCTTAACAGGGTTTCTGCTAGGATCATATGAAGCACATAAATGGGATTTGGTGATGTTATTGTAGGAAGGAAGTATACAGCCTGGAGAAAATTACAGTCTACCACACCATCTATATGTACTTTTCTCTGGGGAGGCTTTTTACTATTTAACTTATGTCCGGTCATGCAAGCAGCTACATGCTGCCAGCTTTGTTTCCTTTAAGGAGGAAGAGCCCAGGCCCTGGGAGTAGATGTAGTGTGGGGTTGGGAAGAGAAGAATCAAAGATAACTATGAAGTTTCTGGCCTATGCAACTGGGATGATTTACTAAAACAAGAAAGGCCTTGTTTCTTGTTTGTAGATTGAAGTGTGGACAGCATCAAGACTTATTTTGGCCATGTTATTTTGAACCTATTTTGGCCTATTATTAGGTGCCCAAGAAGATCTGCCTAGTAGACAGCTGACCATTTCTGTCTAAAGTACTAGGGAGAAATTGTGGCTGGAAATACAAATCCACACATAATTGCTCAGCTCTCACCTCCTCCCCCACCTCTACCCCATGGCAAATTCTTTGAGGATTCTCAGAATTCCAGTGGTCTTCAGAGTACAGTTCGAAAACTTATCTTCAACTTGCTACCTAAATTTGCAGAATGTGTATTCTATTGTTTGCAGAATGTGACCAAAATAATTAAAAACTAAGAAACCATGAATGCACACCAGAATAAATTCCTTTGCTTACACCAAAATAAATTACATATGGTACAGATTCTAGTGAAAAAATGAAACCACAAAAGTGTGCTAAAAGAAAATACAAATTAATAGTTACAAAATCTGAGAATGAGAGGAGACTTTTTAATTTGATACCATGAGCAGAAATCCTTAAAAATGGGGAAATAACAGTGGATTGGGAGGGTGACAACTTCCGTAATAGAAAAACCATAACAAGTTTTTCAAAAATGAAAAATTGGAATATCTGAAGCAAGTCACATAACAAATTAATACCCCTAATTCTAATGAGCTCATAAAAATCAAGAAAAAAGATAACCCTGAAAGAAAATGTGATGAGGATAAGAGGAGATATTTTAAAAAGAAATATAAATGATCAATTAACAAATGAAAAAGGTGCTAAGCTTCTTAAGAACTGAATTTAAATGAGAATACTATTTTTCACCTATCAAGCTGCCAAATATTATGGGATTAGGAAACTAGCATGTAAATATTAGTAGGAACATTAATACGACATTTGTGGAGAATAATGTGGTAATAAATACCAAGAGCCTTAATATTTACATGCTCTTTGACCTATCAATTCCACTTCAGGGAATTAATTCATCCTGCAGTGGGAGGAGGATTGTTTAAAAAGATTTAGATAAAAAGATGTTTATCAGAATAGGATACTCTGAACCTAAAAGAATGATTCATTCTAGAACAGGAATTTTTCTTGAACTTATGACATTTTCCATTATGAACATATATTACTCTTATAATTAAAACTGAAGAATGCTTTTTAAAATTATATTTAAAAAATTCTTCCAGATCTCATTTATCTTAATTTTAAGGATCATTACAATGATCACACAGTATTTCCCAGCATTTATGATTTCTTTTTCTTCAGTTTCCAAAACCAGTTTTTCTTTACTGCTGGAATGTCTCTGGGAAAACACGAGGATTCTCCTTCCTGACACATGCTGGGTCCAGTATGCTTTCATAGTATTCTCTTTATTCTTCAAAACTTTGGACCAGTGGTTCTCACAGTGTGATCCTCAGTCCCATGGCACCACAAGCACTACCAACATTGCTAGAGATGCAAATTCCTGGGCCCCACCCCAGACATACCTGGGGAGGGGCCCAGCAATCTGTTTTAACACAGTTCCCCAGGTGATTTCTTTGTCTGGAAAATGTTGAAAACCACTGCTTCAGCCTAGATGCTTTGGGCCTTCAGAATCCAGAAACTCTAAAACTGTACATTAGTTTTTCAGATTACAATCTTCAGGATTCCAGTAGTAACACATTAAATCATTCAATGGGACTGAACTGCTAAATCTATAATCTTAAATCTACAAACAAAATTTTGAAAGATAAAAAGGATCCAAAATGAATGTATGAAAACCATACCTGCAGAGGCATCTTATAGGAGGTGCCAGGGCATCCCAGACGTCACTTTAAGCCCTCGACGGAGCAGCCTCTAGGATAAACAGACCTGACTTCCTCAAGGAACACACTCAACACAAATTCATTTAATTACACATGTCAAAGGCAGGTCTGCACTAACAGTCAAGCAGGCTCCTGTAATAACATTCAAGCCATATGGAGACACAAATACGACAATCAGATGTGCTAAAAATGTCAGAAGCATCTTCATCCTGAACCAACAAATGATCCTGTTTCAGGTTTGATGTGGTAATGTGGTGGCCTGTAATGAGTATAACCACAGTAAACATGAAATGAAGTTTCTGCACAGTTCATCACAAAGAGCGATCTTTCTACCACATTCCTTCATTCAATGGATTAAGAAGCCTGATAATGAGCCAGTGCTGGAGACAAAAAGGTTACCAAAACACCATTCCTACCCTCCAAAAGCCTCCAGCCCACCCGGAGATTAGCAGAGGCCAATTAGGAGTCACCCCCTGGGCGCAGGCCCTTTAGAGATAACAGATATATGACCACTAATATGTGCTACACATAAGAAATCCAAGGGTTTAAGAGGTTAAGTCACTGTCCCAGGCCATCCAGCTTGCTGTTAAGTCCCTGTTCTGCACTTGGCCCCTCCATCCCATGGTCAGACAACTCGTCCTAAAGTCAGCCCCATTTTTAGTGTCAAAGAGGCATGAATATGCATTGTTTACATTTTATATGAGATTGTGCTAATGTTATGATCCAATCAACAATAAAGCCAATTTCTGTTACGATAAAAAAGAAACAAGAATTTAGGTAAAACTGAGCAACATTAAAAAAAAAAGATGCAGTTTTTTGAGAGGGTAAATTACCTATTGAAGAACAACAAAAAACACAAAACAAGTACAAAACAAAATATTAATAATGATTTTTATCCAGGTGGTAGGCAATTATTCTTTTTTGAGCTGTTTTTATAATGTGCATTATTTTTAAAACAATCATATAGCATTAAAAAAAAAAAAAGCTGTCAATATCCCTTAATTAGTGGGTTGTCCTGTTCACTAGAAAGCACCACTGGCTTTCAGTGGGCTGCTCTGAATAGTGCAACATAATAAGGAATTGCTCTAGAAGACTTTTGAAGGTCTGTCTAGATATTCGTGCAAGGGAAAAAAACAATTAAAATCATTTAAGCCTAGAACTTAATGCCATTTTACATATAAGCACAAAGAATCTTTTGCAAATTTTTACTATATATCCAATTTTCTAAGAGTATAATTACCATACAACCCAAGGGAAGACTGTTTTGAGCTTTACCAAAAGTTGTTCACAATTTTGGAAAAATCACTTCTGATAAGGTTGAGACCACCATTACACTATTACCTAATTCAATTACAACTTGTACCATACTGGTGTTCACATGCCTGTCTACCTTTGGAAAATAAATTCCTTCAGGGCAGGGAAGAGTCAGTTACCTGGGTTCCCTAAAATAGTAGGTGGTTTTTAAAACACCCACATTTGGGATATCAGTTAATATTCTTTGACATTCACACTGAGCTTCATTCAACAAATTACTAGACCCCTATCATCTGTTAGGAATGGATTCCCAAAATGCAATGGCCAATCAGACATGGTTCCTGGTCTCAAAAAGAATGCAGTACAGTGAAGACAAATTAGTAAACTGGCAATTATCAAACAGTACAGAAAGGGCTATGACAGAAATTAGAAAGGGCACCAGAAAAGAACAAAGGAGCAATAAGGTCTTCAGGAGTAAAGGAAGACTTAGCAGAAGAAGTGACAGCTGAGATATGAAAAATGAGTAAAAAGAGGGGGAAGGAGGGAATGGAGGATGGGAGAAGAGGGGAAAGGAAGAGGCTAGAGCCTAACAGGGGCCACCACAGGTGGGGAGGTGCCTGCTGAGGGGGCGTCTCTTCCCCCCATCCCCTTCCTTGGCCCCCTTCAGTGGAACATCTCTACTACATGTCTCCATTTCATATTCTAGGATTCTACCCAATATTTTTCTTCTCTTTTTTAAAGATTCGGCTTCAAATGCCTTTGGTTTCAAAGAAGCCCACGGTGGGAAAAGCCTACTGCCCTAGCACCCATCTCTAAGGGAACTCTTTGCTGGCTTGCCAAGCCCCTGCCCTCCAGGCCCTGCTGCTTCCAGGACTCCACTGGGAAGGGCTGGGCCTGCCACCCACAGGGCTGTCTTTTCCGTTCCAGGAGTTCAGAAGAGAGTAACGGATATGGTCACATAGTGAGAAAATCCCTTGAGGTAAAAGTCTTGCACTTAAGGCTTGCAAGTGGATCTTAAAAGTACTATGATGCCCAATTTTCAACACTAATGGAAACTCAACTTCATACAAACTGCTTGGAAATCCCAATCCCCATTTCGCTTTCCACTTCAACCCAATGTAAGTCTTAGGCCTGGACAGGCATCTCTGATGCTAAGACTAAGAATGGAAAGAGAAAATGAAAGGAGAAAGGAGGGTGCATACTTGAGCCCCAATATTTCTCATCTGTTAGCCCCCTTCCTCAGAGGCCCATAGTTAATTCATCCCGTTGCAGCAGTTGCATTATTTTTGTTGAAGGAGGTTTTATAATCTGGCAGGAAGATTTCTATTTTCTTGCTCTTTTCAGTGTTGCTGTGTTATTTTTTTACAGCCAAGTGCCCACCTTAACCTCAGCAATGAAAGGACGGAAGGAGCCCATACCAAGGCCAAGCGACCGTCTTCAAGAGGTGGATGACCTTCATTTTAATTACCTGAATCCCAAAGACCTACATCACTACCGTTATTTGCCCCTGTTAATTCTAAATTATTTTTATTAAGGATATTTTTTTAACATCCTTCCCCCTCTCCCATTTCAATTTTTTTCAAATTTTTTTCTGTTGCTATTGGTAGTAAAAACCATTAGAAAGTTCAAATGAAATAAGTACTTAACTCAAAGGTAGAAGGTTGGCAACAAACTACGAAAATGTGTCTTGTTCCAAAGTGCCCCAAAAAAGGAGAAAAGACCCTTTTACAATAAGCCATAAATTTAGCCCATCGATACAACAGAAAGGTTCAACTAGAAAGCTGGCCCAGAGGCATCCTGGGCATGCGGTCTGACCCCCACAGCTTCCATTCTCCTATCCAACTCCCCATCTCCCCCAACCACCTCCTGGCTGGAGCCCCTGCCTTTGGCCCACCACCACAGTGCAGTTTCACAGAGCGGTAGAAGTGCTGGCCTTGCAAATGGGAATTTTATATACACATATACTCCCAGAGAACAGTTATTATACAGTGGGTATATTGAGAAGTATAAAGCACAGCAGTAACAGTGCAGACTCTGTTGCAAACTGCCTGGGTTCAAATGCCAGATCCACTGCTTACTAGCTCTGGGATCCTGAGTAAATTTAAGCATTTTATGCCTCGGCTGTAAAATGGAGGTAACTACCTATTTTGCAGAGTTGTTCAGAGGATTAGATGAGTCATTACATGCAAAAACACCTAGAACATTGCCTTCACATAGTAAGCCCTCAGTAAACATTATTATAGTTCAAATACATTGTAGACTTAAAAAAGCTTTGGCGGGGAGCCGGTGTAGCTCAGCGGTTGAACACCTGCTTCCCACGAACAAGGTCCCAGCTTCAATCCCGGTACCTTCTAAAAATGTTTACTAAATAAATCGATAGATAGTTTGCTTTGGGGAACTGAATTGATACAGTTAACTCCGATGTCTAATATAATTACTATTGCAAAATGTGTTCAAGTTCAAACCTACAGATGGAACCAATAACCTAAATCCTTTTTCTAAACTGGAAACCTACAGTGTCCTGAAAAGAACACTCTGGGTCCAAATCTAATAACCTCTGGGCATTAAAAATGATAAAGGCTAAGCTCATCCCCCCCCAAAAAAGGTAACTGGCTTACAATTTATTTTTCCTCTATTTTCAAAAATACATAATACAGATATTTCATATGTACATTTTCATTACTAACACGTAGTATTTTCAGTAAGGCATTGGTTCTCAAACATTTTGGCCCCAGGACTCTCTTACACTCTGAAAAACTGAGGATCCCAAAGAGATTACCTTAGAAAATGCTGGAGGGGGGGAGGGGAACACACACATAGCAATATACAAGTACATAAACTATTAGCCATTAGAGGGATGACAGCATCATACATCAGATAACCTCTGGAAAACTACACTGTATATTTATGGAAAATGAGAGTAAAAGGACAAATAACACCTTAGTATTATTAAATAATGTCAACTAGCAGACCCTTTGAGAGGGTTTAGGGACTCCTGAGGGCTACAAACTATACTATGAGAATCTCTGCACTAAGAACAGGTATTAAAATTCTCATGGCTTTCATTTTCTACCTTTTCTAGATCTACAAAAGAATAAAATAATAATGATACATTTAATGAAGTATTTTGTCAAAATTGTTACTAAGGTAGACTAGGAATAAATGCCATGCCTAAATATGTTTTCCTTTTTTTTTTATTGTGGTATAATACATATAAAATAAAATTTACCATTTTAACCATGTTTAAGTGGCATTTAGTACTTCACAATGCTGTGCAATCATCACCACTATCAACTCCCAGAACATTTCAACAGACCAAATAGAAACTGTATCCATTAAGCAGCCCACATTTTCCCTTCCTCTCTGCCCCTGGCAACCACTAATCTACTGTCTATAGCTTTACCTACTCTGACTAATTCATAAATGGAATCATATAGAACATGGCCATTGTGACTGGCTTCTTTCACTTAGCCTAATTTTTCAAGGTGCAGCCATGTTGTAGCATGTACCAGAACGTCATTCCTTTTTATGGTCAAATAATATTCCACTGTATGGATATACCACATTTTGTTTATCCATTGATAAACAAAAGTTGATGGACATTTGGGTTGTTTCCAATTTTTGGCTACTATAAATAGTGCTGTTATGAACATTCATGTACAAGTCTTTGTCTGGACACATTTTTTTCAATTATTATGGGTATATGCTTAGGGGTGGAATTGCTGGGTCATATGGTATTTCTAGGTTTAATTTACTGAAGAACTACCAAACTGCTTTCACAGTGGCTGTACATGTTACCTTCCTACCAGCATTGTATAAGGGTTCTAATTTCTCTAAATCCTTGCTAAAACCCGTTATTTTCCCTTTTGTTGATAACAGCCATTCCAGTGGGTGTGACGTGGTTATCTTCTGGTTTTGATTATCATTTCCCTAATGAGTAATGACGTTAAACATCTTTTCATGTGCTTCCTAGCCTTTTGTTTATCTTCTTGGGAGAAATGCTTATTCATGTCCTTTGCCCATTTTTTAATTGGATTGTTTGTCCTTTTATTATTGAATTGTAGGAGATCTATGTCTAATTACTTTTTAAAAAAATTTTTGTTGTTGTTCTTTCCCCTTCCCTGCCCCCCCCATTGCCTGCTCTCTGTGTCCATTCACTGTGTGTTCTTCTGAGTCTGCCTACATTGTTGTCAGCAGCACCAGGAATCTGTGACTCTTTTTGTTGCATTATCTTTGCTGCATCAGCTCTCCGTGTGCGCGGCGCCAATTCTGGGCAGAATGCGCTTTTTTTGCACAGGGTGGCTCTCCTTATGGGGTGTACTCCTTGTGCGTGGGCCTCCCATAGGCGGGGGACACCCCTATGTGGCAGGGCACTCCTTGCGCACATCAGCACCGTGCATGGGCCAGCTCACCACACAGGTCAGGAGGCCCTGGGTTTGAACCCTGGACCTCCCATGTGGTAGGAGGACGCTCTATCCATTGAGCCAAATCCGCTTCCCTCTAATTAATTTTTATAAGTCGATAAAAGCACTTAAAACCTATCATGCATCTGGACCTCTCCTCTCTATCAAGCTTAAAACAAATGGCAAATATTCCAGATGATGAAAAGAGCAAATAAGAAGTTAAAGGAGTTCATACAACCAATCCACAAGACTATATTATACCTTAAGTTTTGCCTTAAATGGTAAATTCCAGGATTGAATCACAAATGATGATATGCTAATAATAACAGTCCTTTTTTTTTTTTCAATGTTTTACGTCTTTCTTATAATAGTGCTTATTATTTAGTAAGGCACTGTGCTTTAGTTACACTGCTGACATGGCACTTTCAAGTTCTAACCTCCACTGTCTGCACAAATCTTTTAAGTAACTCTGAATTCAAGAACTTAACTTCTTTAATGGAGTCTACGAATATAACAAAGAAGTAAACCCAAAACCAGATGGGTAAATGTCATTTTATCACTCTAATTTAGATCTTTTCTATTATTTCTGCATCTCACAAAAGACTATTCAGGATATTAGGACTCAAGTCTATTTTCAAGAGCATCTGGACTACATCTTAACTGTGATTATAAAAGGTGACAGTTGCCAGCAAAGCCAGAGCCTAAAGGCAAATCTAACTCAAACCTGTAATTCATAGAACAATTTTTTTTTATCAGTTAATGGCTTTGTAAACTAAATCTCAAACTTAAGAAGAAATCTAAAAGGCAATGTATCACATAGTAATAAAACCAGTATAACTGAATTTTTAAAGTTTACAGATTTCATTTTCTGAGAATAATTACAGGCATAACTATCTGCTGTGTCTAGCACTGCTGTACTCCCTAGCAAGTTATAGACCTCAGAATATGAAGGAACTTTAGGTCATGTGTAGACAAATATTTCACATACAATTCCTGGTCTTCCTAGAATTAAAAGATAGATTAAAGTCCTGAAATGTGCCTCCCTAATGAAAGTTAATTTATACCAAGCCTTGTTGCACAAAGTTAGATCATATTTACTTTCGTGGTATATTTACTTTTGTGGTTACTCAAGAATTTTTAAATTATGCTCAGCTATCCAAAATGATCCCACCATTTGTAATGTTTATAGCAAATTTGAGGTGCTATGCCCTCATCTATAACATGAGGGTATTACCACTATCTCACAGAATTGTGGAAAACAAATTGTAGATGGCATGTGAAAGTCTCTTGCAGAATGCCTGAACATGACAGCTGCTCGTGTGTGCTTGATGTGTGATGTGTGGGTGTGAGTCAGATAATACCAGAAGGCAGTCTAAAGCATGCTCTACATAAGCTAAGCATAACTGAGCCTTCACTTATCCAAAGGTCACTTATCTGATTAACTCAGTGGCTTAAAATCCAAACTCCAGATGGTATCAGGAGAGCTTCCTGAGTAGCAAAATAGTCTCATTCAAATATTTGTTCAAGGAAACACAAGGAAATCAAGGAAACTCAGGAATAATACCCTGGGTTAGACCTTAATATAATACCATTTCTGATAGAGTGGAAGCCTCAAAAATAAATAAATAAATAGAAATCTCACCACCTATTTGCTGAAATGTTTCATTTAATAATTAGGATTAAGAAGATATCAAATGCAAAATACATTAGCATGAACATGTTTCAATCACAAAAAAGATGTAAAATGCTTTCCTCTCATGATGGGATTATGAAATTAGGAATAGTAAATGAGCAGGCCCTAGAAAGTACATGAAAGAGACACAACTGAGAGTTGAGAGTAACAGAAAATGACTAATAACTGGAGTGGAAACAGAAGCTTTCACCTAAGTGACACCCAGTTAAACCCAAAAGATCAGTCAGGGACAGACTGGGGAAGGCAGAAGAAAAGAGGGTAAAAGAACATGCTGGATTAAGAGAAATGAAATGTAAAGGTAAATGCATGTAAGAAAAGGACTACATTTTGAGGTGACAGTGGCAGGAGTATGGAATGGTGAGGTAAAGATAGAAGAATGGAAGAAGAAGAAACTAGAGAGGTCACCAGGGGCAGATCACAAAGCACTTCTATTTTATTTTTAAAAGATTTATTTATTTATTTATTTATTTATTTCTCTCCCCTCCCCAGTTGTCTGTTCTGTGTGTCTATTTGCTGCGTCTTCTTCTTTGTCCGCTTCTGTTGTTGTCAGTGGAACGGGAATCTGTGTTTTTTTGTTGCGTCATCTTGTTGCATCAACTCTCCGTGTGGATGGCACCATTCTTAGGCAGGCTGCACTTCTTTCGCGCTGGGCGGCTCTCCTTACAGGGCGCACTCCTTGTGCGTGGGGCTCCCCTACACAGGGGACACAACTGCGTGGCACCGCACTCCTTGCACGCATCAGCACTGCGCATGGGCCAGCTGCACACGGGTCAAGGAGGCCCCGGGTTTGAACCGTGGACCTCCCATGTGGTAGATGGATGCCCTATCCACTGGGCCAAGTCCGCCATCACGAAGCACTTCTTAGGCACATCCAACTATGAGGATGCCTCAGGAACAGCACTTGTGTGATATCTGAATTAAGGTCAACTAGCTCCTTTATTCACGGAACACTTTTTATTTGGCAGGACAACATAAAAACTATGGTTATTCAGACTTGGGAATTTGGGAATTTTGAGAGACAGTCTCTCAAAAATGAGATGAGTCTGTTGCTTCAGCAAAACCAACTGACAGTTTTTGTTGCCAATAATAAAATTCGAGTTTTCAGGTAAAAATTAGAATTTTTAGAAAACTTGGATCTGCCATGTAAATGTGACTACTTCCTAAAATTTAAAGAATTTTCTAACAAGATGGGCAGTGATATTAACAAAAGTTTTTTCTGATATTGTTTAATGAAATCAACATTTGGAAAAGCTGCATAATTCAGTGAACCAAGATTTTCCAAATGACCAATACATGATGCCACAAAATCATGCAAAGGTAAAATAATCATTCAACATGTGAGGAAGACCAATAAATTTTATTACAACAGAGTAGGAAAAGTTCACTGATATGATTTCAGTTCCCGCATTGCAATTAACCCTTAAGAAACTACCACTTGTCAACTTTTAGTACAATATCAAAGAATATCCACAGTTTTCTAAAAATGCTATTAAAAGACTACTGCTTTTCCAACTACATATTTGCGTAAGGCCAGATTTTCTGCAACTTCAACCAAAACAACATTTCGCAATAGAATGACTGCAGAAGCAGATAAGAGAATCCAGCTGTCTTCTATTAAGTCAGACAGTAAAAAGAATTGCAAAAATGTAAAACAATGCCATTCTTCTCACTAAATTTGTGGTTTTAAAGTTTCATAACCATATGCTACTTATGTTAACCTGAAATGGGCTTATTACAGATATTTTTAAATATGTTAATAAAAAAACAAAAAAAAATTTGGTAAATTTCTCAGTTTTAATTTCTAATATGGCAAACAGTGATAGATAAAAACCCACATAAAAGAAAATTCCTGGTATCCCCAGTAATTTTAAAGAATATAAAAAGATCTGATACCAAAAGTTTGAGAACTGCCACCACAGGAGACAAAAGCACTTTATCATGAGACAGCACAAATACATCACTTTGGCAACAACATGTACAGATGATGAGGTGAAAGAGGAAAGCCAGACCAGTCAGGAGGCAGTGGCCAGAAAGAGCCAAGTAGTAAGTAGAAAACAATGAGGCCTGGATGAAGATAGTAGCAAGGGGGAATGGAGAGAAAGGATGAATCCAAAAGATACTGGGAAGACAGAATCGACAGAATTCAAGTAGCCAACTTAAGAATCAGAAAGAAAGGGTGACCAAGGCTGCCAACCCGCATGCCTGTCCACCCACCTGGCTCAAGGGCAGGAAGTGAGTCTATATTATCTCCACAGTCAGAAACCTAGTTCTTGGGACAGGGCAGGTACTCAATAAATAATTGTTGGAAGAATGAACAAAGAGCAGACAAATGAATCACTCAAAAGATGGGATATACAGGCAAAGGAAGAGGTCTGGGAGAAGAAAGGTGGGAGTGAGCTATGCTTCGACATGTTGAATTTGAAATGCCCAAAGGACATTCAAACAGAAAAGTATTTTAGTTTAGTTAAAGGGTTTGAACTCAGAAAAAAAGGAGAGCGCTCTAAGTATATATAGACAACAGGATTTATTCATGGTAGCTAAAACTCAAAGAGTAGAGATGAATGCCCTGGAAGACGGTGTAGGGTCAGAGAAGGGCAGAAAAAAAACAGCCCTATATGATGGTAATGTTTTAAGGATAATGAGCTTTCAAAGGAGGCTGAGAATCCTAGATGGGGGATGGGGGCCATGTGGGGTTGAGGTACTGGGTGGACACATAAGGGCCTAGAATTCAAAGTAGAAGAGTGTTTTTAAAGCATAAGGGCCTAAAATTCAAAGTAGAAGAGTGTTTTTAAAGCAGGAATGTGCTGAATGCCACCAAAAGGTCAAGAAACAAATGGGCTGAAAATTGTCCATAGGAATCCACAAAAGAGTGGCAGAAGCAGAACCAGATTGCAGTAGGTAACGAGAACAAGGTAAAGCCACCCAATATAAACTGCTCTTCCAAGAAACATGGCTATTAAAGGAAGAAGATGTAAGATAACAACAGTTAGACAGGGAGCATAGTATCAAGGATGCCCAACCTGAGCAGATGGTAAAGGGAAGGAGCAGAGGACAGGAAGACACAGAAGACACAGAATAAGCAAAATGAGACTTGGACTTTTAGACCAACAACCAAAACCCATTTGTAGGTGCTTGAACAAGGCGCTGTATGGTGTTGCCCCACCTTCCTCTCCGATCTCCTCCTTGCCTGCTCTCCAGCCATGGAGGCCTTCTTCTCAAATGTACCGTTCTTATTTATGCTGTAGGATCTGCTCACATGCTTCTATCCCAACCTGGAAAACGTCTTTCCCTTCCCAGATTAACTCCAATGCATACTTCAGATCCCACCTAAATGCTTCATCATCCCTGGACTCCATGACTAGATAAGGTCCCCTTGAATACTTCCTTTGTAGTACTTACAAGAATTGGGATTCATTTATTTATGCCTCTCTGCCCCAGTAGAGGGCAGGGACCCTGCCACCATGTTCCATGTTCCTGTCACACACACACAGTAGCTGGCACATAGCAGTCAAACAGTATACAGTTGTGGAGCTGCTGAAGCGAATCTTTGATGCACAAAGTCTCAGAGGAAACAGAACATGGGATGTACTAGATCTCTAGAATCCTCCTCAGCACCAAGAAGCAAAGAAGTGTGAATAAGACAGATGAACGGGGGTGGGGGGGTGGGGTATATGGGGACCTCATGTTTTTTGAGTGTAATATTGGAAGGATAGAAAAAGACCAAAAAAAAAAAAGTAAAAAAAAAAAAAAAAGACAGAAGAACAAGAGCTACCTGGGAAGTGGGCACCAGGCTCAAGGAGGTAGAATCCCTTTCTGAGTGTGACAGTTCACGTGCTTTTGGGAAGGGCACAGAGGAGCTTAAGGAAAGAGGCAAACTATGTGAGGAATGGAGAAAGAGCTGAAAATAAGGACAAAAGTCCACAAGCCTGTATGAGTTTCTTCATCGACTTTTAGCAGCACAAATACAGGAAAAAGTGAACATAGCTGTGTTGGTCTAGAGATAGAGGTTTGCTGGGCAGAAATGAGAGCACAACGAAGTAAGGAAAATAGCTGAAAGGACCTACTCTGAAGTCCCAGCTGCACAGGGAGGGAAGTGAAACTAGGAAGAAAGTGACAATATGAGAAAAAAGGGAAAAGGTCAAAGAACTGGAGTTTCTGGATGGGGTTGAAGACCAGGAACTGTGGAACAAAGGGAGGGGACCAGGTGTCATCAAAAGGCATGAAGTGCATTACTTTACTAATCTATAATTTTAAAAAATAAACACAATGTAATTTTTGAGATCTCATAAACTCTCACTAATTACTTTTATCCGTCTCTTAGAACAAAAGAAATCTCAAAAGTAGAAAAAGGTTCAGTTATCTTTCCTGGATAATACAGAAAGCAAAGGGCTGAAGAAAAGATATCCCTTTCCAGCTCCTACTTTTCCATAGCAAACACGTTTTTCCAGCAGTTCCAGGTGAATCATAAGTTAAGAAACCTCTAAGGATGAGCCAAGAGAGAATCCTACACACCTTCAGGCACTGAAAATTCCGAGAAAGTCTACAATTACAGAAGCAGTCAATCTGGTGAAACAATGTTGATAGTTCTTCTAACTCAAGGTAATTAACCAGATTGCAGATGAGTTGCCCAAACTTCATGGTATCTAGATGGATCACAACAGTAAAACCTATTTTGTTTTAAAAAGAACAAGAAAGACAACACAAAATTCTACTCTGGGCAGCATTTAGAGCCTTTCCATTTAAAAAACAAACTTCACTGGGAAGAAAGTTCATATATACCTTTGATTGCTTTGATGTGTTAGTATTGTTTTATTAAAAACTACCATTAAAAATAAGGTGGTACGTTTGAAAATAGAGGTCCCCATCAGCCCCTTTTCTATACAATCACTGTATATGGTAAGTGTAGTTGACATCTGTTTTGTCTGCTCAGCATTCCTTCTTCTGGTAAAAGATCCCACTTCTCCCTTCCCCGGTGATGGGCTCAGACACTCCTGACATCAAGCAACGATGCAACTCAGACCCTAACCACCTGGAGATAGGCCCGACTCCACAGACTCAGGGCGCTCCTACAAGACTGCTTTCAGACTCCAACGGGAAGCTCAGGAGATCCTGTGTGTCCCCCGTACTTCTGACCAACTATCTAAAACTGCAGAGGTTCCCACCACCCCCTCAGGGTCAGTAATTTGCCAGAATGACTCACACAAGGCAGGAAAGTGCTATACTGACAATTACAGTTTTATCATAGCAGAAAAAGGATACAAATCAGAAGAAGTCAAAACAAGAGACACCTAGGGCGTGGTCTGGGAGGGTGCTGTGGAGGTAGGATGCAGCACCCTCCCAGCACAGACACGTGTATTAGCAACCTTGGAAGCTCTCTGAGCTTGGTGTGGCCAGAGTTTCCATTGGGTTTCATTTCACAGGCATAATTGATAGAATCCCAGGGCCACAAGTGGGGGCAAGTGACAGCCCTAGGCTGCCCCACTGATGACCAATCCTCAGGGGCCGCGGTCCCAAAGGGTGTTCTTTTCCCTAGAAAACTCCAAAAAGTCTATATGAATCACCATTCATCCTCATACCATCCTCAAGTCCTTGAAGAGTAAATCAAATTGTTCTCATTGTAAGCCAAAGTACAAAGAGTAGGAGAAATGTCAATACCCACAGTTACTGAGACACTCTAAGGTCTCAAACACTCTCATCTAGTAATTCTTTTTATTTTTTAACTTTATTTTTAACATTTTCTATTATAGAAAAGTTACATCGAAAATAAAGGGGACTCTCATATACCACACCCTTCTCACATTTTCCCCAATTAATAATATCTTACATGAGTGTGGTACATTTGTTAACAATTGCTGAACACATATTGAAGCATTGCTACTAACCATGGTCCATAGGTTACATTATGGTTTACACTTTCCACTGTACAATTTATAGGTTTTGACAAAAAGTATGACTAGCCTGTATTCTTCATTGCAAAATCATGCAGAACAATTCCAATGCCCTCAAAACGCCCTATGTTCCACCTATTTTTCCCTTCCCTTCCCCTCAGAACCTCTCATTACCACTATCTTTATATCAACGTCTATTAACATTTCAACAAATAACTGCACCAGGCACCATTCTAGCTCCTAGGGATAAAACAGAGAAGAACAAAGACAAAAATCCCTACCCTCATGGAGCTTATACGCTAGTAACCCCTCAACCAAGTTCTTTTTCTCCTCAATTTTCCTACTCATTTAAAGAATATTTAAGGGAAGCAGACATAGCTCAAGTAATAGAGTGTCCGTCTACCATACGGAGGGTCCAGGGTTTGATCCCCAGGGCTTCCTGACCCATGTGGTAAGCTGGCCCATGCACAATGCTGCTGTGTGCAAAGTGCCGTGCCACGCAGGGGCGCCCCCACAAAAGGGTGCCCCACGCTCAAGGAGTACGCCCAGCAAGGAGAGCCGCACCATGTGAAAAAAGAGCAGCCTGCCCAGGAGCTGACACAGCAAGATGATGCAACAAAAAAGAGACAATGGACACAGACAGCAGACAACAGGGGGAAAGGGAGAGAGAAAAAAAAAAAGAGTATTTAAAAAATAATAATAAAGAATATTTAAGACAACTGTAACAAATATACTTGTGTCTAAATGTAAGAAGTACTTCTTGTAATAACTTTATCATTTACTAACTGTGTTTAATATTAATTGCTTATAGTAAGTGAAGGAGAAAGGACAAACAAAGAAGCAGAAACTAGTTCATTGAAACCTGCTCTATTCCAGAAATGGTTCTCCTTCTTCCCCCCGCACCCAATTTCTCAAATTTTCTCATTCCTAGCTATACCTTTATTTATACGTAAATAACCACAATACAATACTCCAATCTCTGCAAGAATAAAGCAGTTGAGTTGCAAATAATTTCAGAAAATGAAAGCTTCCTTTTTAAGGTCCTGGGGGCAGGGATTGAACCCCAGCCTCGTATGTGGGAAGTCAGTGCTCAATCACTAATCCAGCACTCCCCTGAGTTGGTTTTTTCATTTGTTTGCTTGTTGTTTTTTTGTTTTGTTTTGGTTTGGTTTTTAGGAGGCAATGGGACTCAAACCAGGACCTCCCAGGTAGGAAGCAGGCATTCAACCACTTGAGCTACATCCACTCCCCACTTACTTTTAAAACCTATTATGTTAAGTTTAGAAGAGAAATGAATTTATTTGTTTTGTTTTTTAGTTTATTGAAATATATCACTCATACATAAACATACATAATAAATGTATAATAGTTGCGAAATGAATTTATTTTTATAAAGCATCAATCTATAATAAACAGATTCATATTATAGAAGCAGCACAGGAATGGTGTGTATACAGGTTTATATGATGGCTTATAATACAAGACATTGCCCATGTCCTTCTCCAACATTTCATTAGAATAAAACCACTCAGGAAGTTTACCTTAGAGAAGCAATTAGGGGAAGCGGACTTGACTCAACAGATAGAGCATCCGCCTACCACATGGGAGGTCCATGGTCCAAACCCAGGACCTCCTTGACCCGTGCGGAGTTGGCTCATGCACAGTGCTGATGTGCACAAGGCATGCCCTGCCACGCAGGGGATCCCCCATGTAGGGGAGCCCCATGCACAAGAAGCACGCCCCATAAGGCGAGCCGCCCAGCGCTCAAGAAAGTTCAGCCTGCCCAGGAGTAGTGATGCACACGGAGAGCTGATGCAGCAAGATGATGCAACAAAAAGAGATACAGATTCCCAGTGCTGCTTATAAGAATAGAAGTGGACACAGAAGAACACACAACGAATGGACACACAGAACAGACAACTGGAGTGGGGGGGGAGGAGAGAGAAATAAATAAAATAAATAAATAAATCTTAAAAAAAAAAAGAGAGAAGCAATTAGCCCTGCAACACACACACACACACAATGAATGTAGCCAAGGGTATCTTGTTTCAATGCTTTCATCAGAAGAGTCTGTGTTCTCCTTAACTCAGTTTTGAGTAAAGCTTCGCACAAACACCAGTTGACTTTGTCCATTTCCACAAACTGTATCCACATCTTACAAACGCATGCCTCCAGTCACCAGAACGACTTGCAGACAAAACGACCTTCTGACATACCACTATTACCACCGCTTCACTCGCCAAAGCAAGAGCGGATCAAAAACACACTGTCCTGTGTATTAAGGAGAGGACATTTAATTTTAACCATCAAGGATAAAGCTCTGACCGCCTGCTATAATCTTGTTATTTTCACATTCAAATTCGACTGAATCCAAAACTCTGTCACATCCCTCATTTCAACTCCTGGCTCTAGCACTTAATGAAGATGGAAATGCACTCAGCACCACTCCCACCTGGCCTCGGTTGTGCCCTGAACTGCACAATGGCTTTCAGTGACCAGATTATGACTGAGCTGTGGCAGTCCTCCTTGCTGGGCAGCACAAATTTGTACGGTAGAACTGAAGCCAAAAATTTTTCACCAACATTCCCACTGTGAAATAAGGTAATAAGGTAAACTAGCATTAATTCTACTAGAAAGAGATTAAAAGGCAGGCATTAATTTACCTGAAATTCTCTTCGTTAGAGGACTACAAACTTTAGCAATAAACTTTAATGATTTCCATCATCATTTATTAACAGGTAAGGCCTTAGCATTCCTGAAGTGAACTGCCAGGTACAGCTTAAAATTGCCAAACTGGCCAATATGGAAATGCTTGAACTGACTGCCCACTGTCTCCCTAATCACACTTCAGCTGAGTCTTAAGTTTCCAAAACAAGCCCACACCATAAGTGAACTGCCTTTTCAAATTTCACTAGCCTTCTCTATCACTTTAATCCTGTTTTTCATGCACAGGCACTTTAGGGACTAGAAAGTAAAGGATAAAGACTGCTTTGAGAGATGAATGCTACACAGTTGATGAGGCTTATTTATGAGCTAACCTATGCAACTTACTCTTCAAGGAGAGGAATTCAAATTTGTGCCCCAGCTATTTTATGTATTTTTTTTCTTTTTTCTTCTTTTTTTAAAAGATTGATTGATTGATTTCTCTCCCCTTCCCCTCCACCCCACACCCCAGCCCCGGCTGTCTGTTCTCTTGTGTCTATTTGCTGCCTCTTCTTTGTCCACTTCTGTTGTTAGCGGCACAAGAATCTTTCTTTTTTTTGCGTCATCTTCTTGTGTCAGCTCTCCGTGTGTGTGGCACCATTCTTAGGCAGGCTGCACTTCTTCCACACTGGGCGGCTCTCCTTACGGGGCGCACTCCTTGTGCCTGGGGCTTCCCTACACAGAGGATACCCCTGCGTGGCACGGCACTCCTTGCGCACATCAGCACTGCGCACTGGCCAGCTCCACATGGGTCAAGAAGGCCCGAGGTTTGAACCGCGGACCTCCCATGTGGTAGATGGACTTCCTAACCACTGGGCCAAGTCCGCTTCCCTAATTTACACATTAATACACATCAGGGAATCTCCAGGTTACTCTAAAACAGAAATTATAAATGCAAAAAAGTACCTGAACACCTATAAAACATGTCCAAGAAATTGGCAGTACAGTCCTTGACCTAGGAGTTTTAGGTCCTATAGTCAGATCTGCTCAGCCACCTGCTGGCTCAGTAAGTTACTTAATTTCTGGTGCCTCAGTTTCCAAGGAACAGTCATCTGTGAAACGTGCCTGCTTCCTAGAGTTTTGGGGAAGGTTAAATGTGTTAATGCACATAAAATGCTGCAAACCAACAGTACACAGAAAAGACTTAATATTAGCTATCACTATTACAGGCACATGAAGGTCTTGACTTTCCATATCATACCACTAAACAGGTTATATTAAAATCCTATTCTTCTTCCTAAAAATGAAAATAATTCACTAAGTCTGTCACTGGTTAAGTCACTACAAAAAGAAAGGGTGGGGGTGCAGGGATTGGCACTCTCATACATTATGACAGATATGTAAATTGCTACAACTTTTCTGAATGAAAACTGAAAATATGTATCTAAACCTTAAAACCTAGCATAACCTCTGATCCTGCAATTCCACATTTAAAAATTTATATTAAGGAGAAAAAAACCACAGAGGTATATACAGAGATGGAGCTAGAAGAATATTCACTTAGGGGTTATTGATAATAGTGAAAAAAATGAAACTAATAGTCTAATAAATTAGTTATTATTCACTTATTAGAAGTATAACTAACAATACAGACATGGAAAGACCTTCATGATAAACAAAATAATCAAGTTATAAAACCATGTATATAGCAGGATCTCATTTTTGTTACCAGAAAATATGTATGATTTTCAGCATGCACACCAGAAAAGGTTTGGAGGGTTAAGTACCCAGATGGTGGGCTTACAGGTATTTTACAGTTTTCTACTTTTTACTTTTCTGTATTCTAATTTTCTATCATAAGTGTGAAATGTTTTTAAAAACTAGTGCTCGTAGGTGAATATCAGGTTGATTCTAAAATAATACAATTAAGTGGATTTGGCACAATGGATAGGGCATCCACCTACCACGTGGGAGGTCCAAGATTCAAACCCAGGACCTCCTGACCCTTGTGATGAGCTGACCCACGCTCAGTGCTAATGTGCTCAAGGAGTGCCGTGCCACGCAGGGGTGTCCCCCATGTAGGGGAGCCCCACGCGCAAGAAGTGCGCCCCGTAAGGAGAGCTGCCCAGAGCAAAAAAATATGCAGCCTGCCCAGGAGTGGCACCACACACACGGAGAGCTGACACAGCAAGATGATGCAACAAAACATGACACATCCTGCCATAACCCACTGAATGCACTGGGGGAGAGTGCAAATTACAGGGTAAACTATTATCTGTGTAGTGTAGCAATGCCCCAAAATGTGTTCACTGAGTGTGATGAGGGTGCTGCAATGATGAGGGAGGTTGTTGGTATGGGAGGAGTGGGGTGGGGGTGGGAGGTATACAGGAACCTCTTATATACACATATTTTAAAAACATGTTCTTTTTTTTTTAATGATTATTTTATTTATTTCTCTCCCCTTCTTCCCCCAACCCCCCTGTTGTCTGCTCTCTGTGTTCATTTGCTGCATGTTCTTTGTCCACTTCTGTTGTTGTCAGTGGCATGGGAATCTGTGTCTCATTTTTTGTTGCATCATCTTGCTGTGTCAGCTTTCCGAGCACGCGGCGCCATTCTTGGGCAGCTGCACTTTCTTTCATGCTGGGCGGCTCTCCTTACGAGGCACACTCCTTGTACGAGGCACACTCCTTGTACGTGGGGCTCCTCTATGCGGGGGGCACCCCTGCGTGGCACAGCACTCCTTGCGCGCATCAGCACTGCCTGTCGGCCAACTGCACAGGGATCAAGGAGGCCCGGGGTTTGAACCACGGACCTCCCGTGTGGCAGACGGATGCCCTGTCCACGGGGCCAAGTCCACTTCCCTCTTGTATTTTTTAGTGTGTAACAGTTTTTTTGTGATGTATTTATCTTCTTCAAAAAAAATACAATTTACAAAAACAATGTGGTGGGGAGTGGGGAGTGGGTTATATGGGAACCTCTTTTCTTTTTTATGTTTTTTAATGTAACATTCCTTGTGTTCTAGTAATTTAAAAATTAAAAGAAAAAAAGTAAATCAGGATTATACCTTTAAAAAAAAAAAGTGACACAGATTCCCGGTGCCACTGAGAAGAATACAAGCAGACACAGAGGAACACACAGCGAATGGACACAAAGAGCAGACAACTGCGGGGGGGGGGGGGGGGGGGGCGGTGCAGGGAAGGGGAGAGATAAAATAATACAATTAAGTTGATCACAAGGTTTAATATTTTTTAAAAACCCTTATCTTTACATAACATTTAACGATTTATTACTTTAAAATTCTACCAAAATTTTTTAATTATCCATAGTTTGTACCAAGAAATTAGCAAAAGACTTTTTTCAAGCAATGGATTACTACTTACTACCATAAAGGAAAGGAGTATAAAAATTAAATGAACTGATTAACTTTGGAGGTTTATTTTTATATACCCCAATTCTTTATTATCACAACCACCACCATTAAGTGACTGTGTCCAAGAACTTATGCAAGCACTTAGAAGTATCTGAACTTTACTTTAAATCTACACTACTGTCCTGAATAGCTACCACCATTCCCATTTCCAGCTGAGAAAACTAAGGCATTAAGGGGTCTGATGACTTAATCAAAGTGACAGACTATCTCCACAGCTTGTGCTCTTACCACTCCACTATTCAGCACCCTCTAATGACTAATAATTAAGAATCTGCTATTTACAGGGCTCTGCATTGGTCTCTGAAAAAAGGAGTGAAGGTCATATTTTATTAGCTTGAAAAGTGAAACTGAAAAACACGTCAATTTTCTGTATTTTCCAGATAACAATTTTTATAGCACTATGTTGGGCTATAGCATAATACAGTGATTTACCAGTATCCTGTGACTTAAATTTCACATTTTGAGTCTAAGCAAACGTTTTGCTAGAGGCCTTCCTTCCAGCTCATTGCCTTAACACGCTTATGCCCCGGGGAAGTTCTCTCCTTTCAGAGCCAACCAAATGCACAGAAATGACTGGGGTATATTGCTTGCACCTTCTAACTCATAATATCAGAGACTACTAAGTGGTAATATTAATTTCTCAAGTAAAAATCGAAAACATTGGCTTTACTCTCTATGTAGCTCACTCCTCTACTCAAAAAGTATTTAACTGAGTTCCTCCAGACTTTCTTCTAGGCACTGAGGATAAAGACTGTCCCTGCCCTTCGGAAACCTGTATTGCAAAACAATACACAGATGACCATCATGGTTAAAAGGTTTTTATTAGTAAGATATGGGCTATAGTTAGTAGTAATATTTTTGACAAGGCTCTTTCATAGTTTGTAACAAATGTTTCACAACAATGCAAGGTGTTGGTGGTGGGATGATGATATTGGAGCCCTATATGATGATACACGTTTGTTTTGTAAGTTCACGACTTTACCATATACTTATTGTTATGTATGTTCGTGTATAATGACACACTTCAATTTAAAAAGAATGTTTTAAAGGTTTTTATTAGCAGCCTAAGGTACAAAACTTATTCTGCACTAGCTACCCACTTCAGGAAGTGGTCCTAAAGAACTGAATACAATTTAGGAGGTGCTCAGTGAGGAGGGAACACAATGTCAATAGCTCTCCAACTTTTACTGTGTAGGAAAAATTCCCAGAGAACTTGTTGAAAATACCAATTCCAGGGCCCCGCTCCCAGGCAGTCTGATTCCAAGGTCAGGTACAGAAACATGAACTTTTTTTTTAAACATGTACCTGAATTAATGCTGATGTAAGTCATCTTAAGTCCAGACTTTGAGAAATCCACCTAGTAAGTGATGGAGCCACTGAGAAGGGAATGATCATTCAGAAGAAAAAAGGCTTAAGAAAACTCTACAGCTCAACTCTGGAATTTGAGCTGAGTTCAGTAATATAAAAACAATTCTCATGAAATTAATTCTCTGTAATTCACAAATATAGCAAATTAAGAAGACAGATTTGAGTAGAGGAATTTACCAGCACCTACTCCTTAATCTCATACAGGAGACTTGAGTTTGTCTCAAGCTAGGCATGGGAAAACAATGAATTTAGCAGAATTCTACCAATATTAGAGATAAGCATTAAGAAAAAGGAAGACACCAAGAAAGCTCTAAAGTAGTAGAATGTGAGCTGAGCTCAGTAAAATAAACTCAATCCTCATGAAATTAATTCTCTATAATTTCCAAATACAGCAAATTAGGAAGGCAGGCATTTGGGGAAATGATGAACTTAGCAGATTTCTACTAATTTTAGAGATAAGCATTAAGAAAAAGGAAATTGCAAGTGAACCACAAAAAAAAATATTGTGTGATAAACATTTCATGAAACTAACATACTACCACTCATTTTATGCCCTATTTCACAATCCACAGGGTTCCAAAGTACACTAAAAATTTGTTCATTGCCTCTCTTACTCAGGCAGAATAATAATAGACTCTTGTGAAGGTACCAGTTCCTCAGCAGTTTCTATTAGAAATGCCCCCTCCTGAAGCTATTCAGGGAGTTTGAAATAATACCATCAGCAAATGAGTATCCTTCATTTATTAACTTAGATTACTTCAAAGATGTTAATAGTTATAAGCACCCATCAAAACAACCTTATATTTCAAGCAAATTAGTAAAAAAAAAAAAATTTAAACATAGTATTTTGTTCTCAGAAACAGAATAAACTTTGAGAAGCCTTTAAGCTTCTGCAAGCTCAACCTTAAAGTCATCTAAAAAGAAAAATAACCAAACACATTTACCACATTTTAGGGGTTAAGAGTAACACCAAACGAAACAGCTGACTTGCGGGGTCCTGGCCCCAGTTTTTGCAGTCAGACCCTGTCTGCTACAAAACCCATAATGAGATCTCTAAGGCTGCTTCTTCTTGGGTTCAGTGGAGTTAGTAAAACTGCCTCCCTGCAGACAAAATTGAGATTTTCCAGATGTCACGTTTGTTACCGTACGTGTTTTTAGAATGTGTACTTTCTATTGTACTTGCTTTTAAATTTGTACTTTTTGACCACAAAAATAGTAAGAGTAGGATGCCCACAGATAAGCACAAAGAAACGCAGCTGGCCAGAAAGTCTGCATATATTTAAATTTTCAGGGGGATGCTGTCTTCAGAATAGCACTGTTGGCAAAGTTCTACAGGGAACTTTCCCATTGAAGAGGCTACCCAAATTCCCCATCGCCTCGAACTCAATACTGAGGCCGCTAATTTCTTTTCTTCAACAGCAAAGCCTTCTTGCGAGTCTGAATCACAACAAAAGATGCCCGGAGGATATGCAATCTACGAAGTGAGGGAAGGTGCTACCCGTTCCTCATCGGTTTCCTTTTCCTGGGGATTTTGATTACATTTCTCGTTCAGGCACGAAGAGACCGCAATTTGTGCCGCGGGTTCACACCGTGAAACCCTGTCTGGGCGTAAAGAAGGGCAGGGGGACGGAGCGGGCGCGCTCGCCTGGAAAAAGGGAGCCGCTTTCGGTTAAATGCCCTCAGTCAGCCCCAGCTGGACGGCTCGGGGCCAAACGGCATTGACTGCCCTTCACTGACAGGGATTCTGCAGGCGCGCGAGGCCGGAGCAGCGGGGATGAGCCGGGGGCGCGAGGCCGGAGAAGCCGATGCCGCCGCCCGCGTCCCCGGGCGGCTGGCGGGGAGGGAGGCTCGGCGGGCCCGCCCCACTCGCGCGGCCGAGGGCAGCGGGGTCAGCCCTGGAAGACCGACCGCCCCGGCGGCCCTCGGCGCTGCAGGGAGGGAGCGGTGGGCCCGCCAGGCGTGGGGCGCCCCGCGGCGTGAAGCCCGTCCCGCGGCCGCCACCCCCGCGGCCCCCAACCGCCCCCGGGAGGATGGGGAAGGACGAGGGAGGGCGGCCAGCGCCGCAGCTCCCCAGCGCGCGACGGAGGCCGAAGGGTGGCCGGGGGAGACGCGCGCCGACCGCGGGACGGGCGCCCCGGGCGGCCATCGCGCCGACCCCCGCGCCGACCCCCGCGTCCCGCCGCGGTCCAGGCCGCCGCCGTCCAGCCGGCTCCTCACCTCATCTCCAGGCGGGTGCGTGCGGCCACCGCGGCGACAAATCAGTGCAGGTCACACGCAGCGCGGGGGAACGCAGAAGCCGCAGCCCCGCACACCATCCCCGCCCGCCCGCCTCTCCGTCCGTCCCGGAGCCCGCTCGGGATTCTCCCTTGCGAGCCGCCGTACTACGGAGCAACCAAGCTGCGCTCCCTCCTCCCCTCGCTCCTCCGCTCCTCTCTACCTCCTTCACTCTCTCGCTCCCTCCCTCGCTCCCGCCTCATATCCCGCGGCCTCCTCCCCCGCCTCCTTCTATCCTTCAGTCTCCGCCCACAAGCGGGCGGGGACTGACAGACCACCAATCGGAAGAAGGGCCCCTCACCTTCTCCCCGCCCCCTACTGCCAGCTCCGCCCACCGCGGGGACTAAAGGAGGGGGAGCCGAAGAAATGAAAAGGGACGGAGCGACCAAGTAAGCCAATCAGCATGCTCAAGGGGGCGGGCGTAGGCCTCTCCGCCGCCGCGCCCCCTTCACGAAGGCGTAACTGGCTTCTGATCTGGGATTTTGCTGTCTGAATTGATGGAGATTTTGCTCCACGATTTCTGTGCTCTCTGTTCGTTGCCCTTCAAGACGCTAGATAGGGTGGATTCAACTAGCTTAGTTACAGAAGGCTTAAAGCGGAGAAAATTGTGGAGACGAAAGGGAGGCGGGGCACAATTTGAGAAGAGCTGTCGGGAATACGGTTGGAATGAGGAAGGGTGTGGTCTTCCGACTGGAATTTGCATAAAATGGAACCCGTCGAGGCGACCTCAGCGT
Source organism: Dasypus novemcinctus (assembly GCF_030445035.2). NCBI lineage: Eukaryota > Metazoa > Chordata > Mammalia > Cingulata > Dasypodidae > Dasypus > Dasypus novemcinctus. The sequence continues at coordinate 154,146,746 of NC_080676.1, read as the reverse complement.
GTGGCGTTTATTGGCAGCCTTGGCTTCACTCCCGAGCAGAGCACGCCGGGAGTTGTAGTTCCAAGTTCGGTGGCCACGGCGTCCTCGACAGCCTCCGGGAACCCGGCCCAGCCGTGCAGGAGTGACGGGCGGAGTGGCCAATGGGAGCAGCGCCTTGGCCCGATGGGGCGGACTCTCTGCGGAAGGGCTGGAAGGTGGCGGAGGCAAAGGCGCAGGCGGTTGGGACGGCCGGGAGGCAGGTGAGTCCCGGGAAGTGCGTTGTGTTGGCTTGGGAATGGGGGTTTGGTGAAAGGTCGAGAGACGCAGCGCGGAACCGTCAGCCCTGGGGAGGACGGTGGTTTGCGTGGCACCCCAGCCTCAGACCCGCTCGCCTCCAGGCCTAGCGGGAAGCTGAGGCCGCAGAGAGGTGGAAGATTTCCTGGCCCTTTGCAGGTTACTGATTGTGGGCGTTATCTCGTTTTGTGTCTCCCTGCCTGCTTCTGGACGCCAAGGCCTGGAAGTTGCACTTTTCTCCGTTAGATGTTTCTCCTCTGCTTCTCGTTTTTCCTTTTTATTTTTTTTCTTTACAACCTTAGGCCTAAGAATCGCCTCAGGAGCTTATTAAAGTGCAGATACCAGTTCTGTAGGTCCAAACCAGGACCCGAAAATCTGCCTTAATAACAAACTCCCAGGGGACGCTGGTCCACATCAGGTTCTACATCAGTTTTGTTTAATACAAGTATAATGCGTGCCACTTAGGTGATTTTTAATTTTCTAGTGGCCACATTTTTTAAAAAATGTGTAAAGAAACATGTTAACTCAATTTTAATAATACATTTCATTTAACCCAGTCTGTCTGAAATATCATTTTAACACATAGGCAATATTAAAAATTACCGATATAGTTCACATTATTTTATGTTCACACTAAGTCTTCAAAATCCGATGTGTATTTTACAGTAGGTCTCAGTTCCAGCTGGACACATTTCAGGTGTTCAGTAGCCACAGGTAGCTACTGACTGCTGTTATTGGATAGCACAGATGCAGATGATATAATAGCCCATTGTTGAAAGGTCAGGTTGCAGTGACCAAACCCTTTGCTGATGAGATGGGCTTCAAAACTATCTGAGAGATTCTCTGCCCAATTTACAGAAATAATAGTGAAAGTAGTTAACATTTATTGCATGCTTATTTTAAGCCAAGTGTTCTGAGTGCTTTACATGTGTTGTTTAATCCTCACAGCAACCCACTGAGGTAACAGCTATGATTATCCCTTTTTTTCTCTCTTTATTTTTTTTAAATGTTACATTCAAAAAATATGAGGTCCCCAAATACCCCACACACCTCTCACCCCACTCCTCCCACATCAACAACCTCTTTCATCATCATGGCACATTCATTGCATTTGATGAATACATTTTGGAGCTCTGCTGCACCACATGGATAATGGTTTACATTGTAGTTTACACTCTCCCCCAGTTCACACAGTGGACCATGGCAGGACCTACAATGTCCAGCATCTGTCCCTGGAGTACCACCCAGGACAACTCCAAGTCCTGAAAATGCCCCCACATCATATCTCTTCTTCCCTTTCCCTACCCTTAGCAGCTACTGTGGCCACTTTCTCCACATCAGTGCTACAATTTCTTCCATTACTAATCACCATAGTTCCATAGTAGAATATCAGTAAGTCCACTCTAATCCATACTCTATTCCTCCATCCTTTGGACTCCGGGATGGTTATGACCACTCCACCTCTATGTCAAGAGGGGGCTTAGATTCCACATGGATGATGGATGCAATTCTCCTGCTTGCAGTTGTAGGCACTCTTGGCTCCCTGGTGTGGTGGTTGACCTTCTTCACCTCCCTGTTAGCTGGCCAGGGTAAGTCCATAAACCAGAGGATAGGACTTACAAATCTGCTGAGGCTCAGGACTTGGCCCTCACATGGACAGTCCAGAGATTCAGGTATCCTGAATATATACCAACCACAGGTCCGATAAAAGTAACAGAAGAGGCATGTGTAGAAAGGTTACATCTGAGTCTAACTCCATCACACTCAGGAACACAAACTCCAAAGTAGGGCCAACTGACATGGCACTGAACTCCAGAGCCATCTGCCATGACCACAGAACCTGTGGGTTTCTGTAGCCCACAGGAGAACCAGTACCTGGGCTTGTATCTACTTTGGCTGTCTCTGGGGCCCTTCTGAGATGTGCGTAAGCACGACCCTTCTGATGACCTCCTGACTCTTTTTTGGAGACTCATAGCCATTTAAACTCATTTGTCCTTTCCATTTCCCCCTTTTATTCAAGGTCAAAAAGCAGTTTTTAACGTCTGATATTACATGTAGGCTGAGATACTCTGCTGGTCTGAGTTGACCCTTTTATTCAAGGTCTTTTTCTAGTTACATCATGAGCTGGTGCTTGGTAGTAATCCCTCAGCGCCAGGGAGGCTCATCACTGGGAGTCATGTCCCATGCTGGGGGAAAGGTAATGCGTTTACAGGCTAAGTTTGGCTTAGAGAGTTGATTATACCTTTTTGTAGATATAGAAACTAAGGCCCACCAAGATTAAAAGGAATCCAGGGTCAATCAACTAGTTAGTAATAGAGCCAGAATTCAAACTCCAGTCACTTAATGACTTCTACATCCTTTATGCCAACCATGCAGTGTATGATTATTACCTTTTACCACTAATTTCTCTTCATTGAGTTCATTCATTTCACTTTATTGTTCCAATTTATGGGAGGGATTGGACTGTTCAGATTAGAAGAGTGGAGGATTCCCCATACGAAATCAAACTGTCTGGTGCAATGAAATACTTTGGTAGTTTCACAGCTCTCTATGCTGTGCATTTGAAATCAAACTTCTGGATTGACAAGTAATTTGAGAATCTCAAGTTGTTCCTTAGGCCTCTGGTCCAGAAATGAGTCTTAGTTAATTTGTGTACCTCCTTGAAGAAGGAGGGTAGGTGGGTGAGTTCAGCAATTCTAAAAATGCTCATTATAGAATCACAGCAATTTTGTTTTTGAACTTTTTTTTTTGAATTGGTGAAAAAAATTGGGGATGTGGATATGGCTCAAGCATTTGGCTGCCCCCCCCACCACATGGGAGGTCCCAGGTTGGGTTCCCGGTGCCTCCTAAAGAAGATGAGCAGGCAACTAGTGCAAACAATGGGAGGTGGGGCAAAGATAACCAAAATAAATCTTTTTTAAAAAGTGAACGCTTTCTTAGGAGCAGATGTGGCTCAGTGATTGAGCTCTAGCTTCCCACATGCAAGGTCCTGGGTTCAATCCCCAGCCTGGTACCTCAAAAAAAAAAAAAAAAAAAGAATGATTTCTAGCCCTTAACCTGTGAACTTCAAGTAGACTGTTTCAGAGACAACATAAGAAAAATTACTTTCATTTTTTCTAGAATCAATGAACAGTACTGCTGTCAGTGAAGGAGAGTTTGTAAGTAGAAAAGCAAGAATACACCCATGTATCCACATATGATAAAATACGGTATTTTTCAAAATAATTTTTTCCATTTTTATACATTATAATAAATATACATCTTATGGGATTATTTTCTCTTGATTTTGCAGTTATTGGTAAATATTCCATCTAACTTACAATTCATATTTTACATATGAAGCAAGAATGTTTCTTCAGTGCCCTGCAGTGAACTGGAAAATTAAATAAGCATATACAGTCTACTATAATGTTAGTAGATGGAGGGAGAGAAGGGGAGGATCCCTCAATTGCTTATCACCCTCATCTGGTGACCACCACCTTCTACCCACAATGTCCCTGTGTCACATGAGGAAACAAAAAGAAAAGACTGTCAGTCATAACACCATTGGATCCATTGTTCCCCAATAATACCTTATGGGAAAATATTATACTGATTGAGTAATATAAAAGAAAGTTAAGTTTCTATTGTTCTAGATTATAATGTGTTAAATCGCCCTGAACTGAATAGAAGTAACCTGATCAGATATTCACAATCTTAGAATAGGGACCACCACCTCCCCTCCAGCCCACCCAACGTGCACCCCATCCCCAGGAGAGTTGCTTCAGGTAAGGATTCCTACATTCTAAGTGAAAATGTAAGTCAGGAATTCTCTTGCAATTCTGAAGCAGTGTTGGAGAGAGAGGCAAAATTTGACGTCTTGTCTAAGCAAATGACTGTTTTCTGCCTAAAGCCTGTATCAAAAATAAAATTTTCCCTTTTCTGCTTTTTAACCCATTAACCCATATTTCTATCTCAGGTTGCATAAAATGTAGAGATTATGCCTCACATGTATCCAATCAAGTATGTCTTGAATAACGTTCACAGAAACTTACACTGTCATACTTAGAAGAGAACTTCATGGTCATCTGGTCCCCCTCTCCTACTCAGCAGATGCTTGAGACCCCTTTATACTAAGCGCGCATAAGTGCGTCTCCAGCCTCTGTTTAAATCCTTCCTGTGATAGGACCATGCCAGAGTTTAGCTAGGTGTGAGCCACTGACAGTGTCGCCTGTGCCATCTTGTAACGGACACAGGAGAACACTAAAGTTGTAGGCAGCAAAACAGCATCACCTGGGCCAGTGCTTGCCTCCTTAAAGTATACGGATTTCTAGAGACTGTTGACTGCACAAAGCAGAGATGTCCTCTGATTGTTATGACCATGCATTTCCCTCACTCTGACTTAAGAAGCAAAGCTGGCATACCTGGTTAGGATGACCATCCTCTACTGCCTGCGAAGTATGGTACTTGAACCAAATCTCCAGCTACATGCTTTTGATTATGCTGACTGTATTTTTTAACCAAATATTTGTTTGGTTAAAAGATTTCTTTTTCTGGTTTGTGGGTATGTATTTTAAAAAGCAGATGAATAAGAACATTTTAAAAACTCAATATTAAGACATCTCTTTCCAAGTGATCAAAATATAAGTGAAGATTTCCTTCTAAAAATCCAGCAAGTATTATCATGCTGTCCGCCAATCCTGAGACAGAATAGGGAATAGGGCATTGAAACTGCAGCGAGCCAGAGAGCTTGACCTGGTGACTGGTCTGAGCAGATGGGACAACAGTTCCATTAACTTGTCTGTTTTTCTGGAGCCTGGTTGCTTAATGATATTACTTTGATACCCTTAAAATTAAAAAATGAGGGTGGATCAGAAAATTAAAACTGAATCCAGCACTAAAAGTGGTCTTAGTATTGCACAGTTTTGTGTTGGAGAATAATAGAAATATGCGCATATAAGAAAAATAATTTGGACCTTCAGAAATTAAGTTGGCCAAAGTGTAGCAAATTGGACCAGGGAGAGAATCAACGTCTTTCAGCAGCCTGTGGCTATAGCCCAGGTCTAAGGCATTGAAGTAATAGCACATCATCTGTTATGAGGGGATGGCCCTTGAAAATGAGCAGGTGAGCCAGGACATTATAAAGGAAAAAGAAGTTTTATTATTGATTACTTAATGAAAAGGAAGGCATTGTGACTGAATCTAAGATATCCTTGGTGACTGAAGATTGGTAAGAGCTAAATCTTAGGAGAAAGATGAATCCAGTTATATGTCTGTTGAATTTGAGGTTGATCTGACACTCAGGACAGATTTGGTCTGAAAGTATAAATAAGGAATGAACTGTAGAGGTTTTATTTACAATTATTAATAGGTGAGCTCCTTGGGGGATTGAGTGTAGCAAGAGAGCAAGTGAAGTTCATATTGCTGTTATAACTGAGATGAAACCATTTGAAATTTCTTCTCACTAACTTTATTTTTTTTAAAGATTTATTTATTTATTTCTCTTCCCTTCCCTCCCCCCCTACCCTGGTTGTCTGCTCTGTCTCACCAACTTTTGAGAAATCACTTAAAATAGACCAATATCTCTAGTAAATGTTTTCTTGAAATGGTATTTATAGTCATATACTTAATTTAATGCAAAGTCCTCTTTTCTACTTCACACCAAAATTATTTAAAATAGATGCGTCTTGGGAGCAGATGTGGCTCAAGCAGTTGAGCACCTGCTTCCCACATGGGAGGTCCTGGGTCCTGTTCCTGGTGCCTCCAAAAAACAAACAAGGAAACAAACGAGAAAACCCACTCAGCTGAAGTGGCTCAGTGGTAAGTGCCAGCTTCCCACATACGGGGTTTCAGGTTCAATCTCCGGACCTGGTACCTTTAAAAAAAAAAAAAAAAGTGTGTCTCCTTAATTATTGTTTCTCCAGTTTTTTAAAAATAGGATTAAAATGTATGGCCACTATAAGATTTAAAAGTATTACATATCCTTAATTTGTGACTTAAGTCAGTTATTTTTTAAATCTGATATGCCTGTGAAAATAAAATTTTTATACTTTTCATAGGGCATGTCATCTTATATTTTTAAACAGGTTTACATGTTCATTAAATTTTATACAGTGCTTTTTTTGATAAAGCAAAGTTTACAGAGCATCTAACTTAGAAGTTACATGATCATTCTTAGAATGTCATGTATGATATATTTTATATTCACATTGGTATTTTTATAAGATTTCAGTTATTTTATTTCCTGTGGAAATTATTTTTGTACTGTTCTCCATAAAAATTTTATTAAATAGTATTCCATTTAATCTGGTCCAGTGCCTAAGAAACCATGCAGGTCTTGAATGCTATCCATTCTATCATTTTCTCAGTGTTAGGAACTCAGTGTTCCTGTTATGGATTTGCAAAACAAGTAATATTTCCTCAATTTACTTCTGGCCACTTTTATAAAAACATTCTTCATTTTGTAACAGGGTATTTTTATTCCTACACAGTTCTTTATTAGACCAACAAAACATACATTTTCTCCACCTAGCCAGGCTGAATTTCACCTACTTTGGAGGAACTTTTTAGGGTGATTTAAGATATTGTCATATATATACCTAATATATATATATATATATATATATATATATATATATATATATATATATATATATATGTTTGTTTGTTTTAGAGGACTGTGATAACAAGTGGTTTTCTTCCAGATTTTTGAAATTGGAGCACAACATGAAGTCCATGTAACTGCTGATCAAGAAAACATGCCATTTGTATTAAGATGCAGTGGGGGAGAGCAGATATAGCTCAAGTGATTGAGCACCTGCTTCCCATGTACAAGATCCCGGCTTCAATCCCCAGTACCTCCTAAAATCAAAACTAAACAAACTCACTGGGAAGCAGATGTGGCTCAGTGGATGAACACCTGCTTCACATGTACAAGGTCCTAGGTTCAATCCCTGGTACCTTCTTTAAAAAAAAAAAAAAAAGGATGCAGTGGGCAGAGAAAACAGTCTTTTCCAGAGTCATGAAGGTAGATATTTTGAAATCAAGAAGTTGTATGGGCAGTGGACTTGGCCCAGTGGTTAGGGCATCTGTCTACCACATGGGAGGTCCGTGGTTCAAACCCCGAACCTCCTCCACCCGTGTGGAGCTGGCCCATGCGCAATGCTGATACGCTCAAGGAGTGCCCTGCCACGCAGGGGTATCCCCCGCGTAGGGGAGCCCAACGCGCAAGGAGTGCGCCCCATAAGGAGAGCCGCCCAGTGCGAAAGAAAGTGCAGCCTGCCCAGGAATGGTGCCACCCACACTTCCGGTGCCGCTGACAACAACAGAAGCGGACAAAGAAACAAGATGCAGCAAAAATAGACACAGAGAACAGACAACGGGGGGGGGGGGGGGGGGGGTGGAATTAAATAAAAAAAAAAAATCTAAAAAAGAAGTTGTATGATTGTTAAACTTCTTGAAAAGACAACCCTACTAGCTCCAGGCTGAGTTGGAGCAGGGATTTATTTATTTAATAATAATGGATGTTGATTTTCCCAAGTAATACCTGGGAAAGCCCACTACTTAGTAAGTGAATGAAGTAAGGTTTTGTATATTCATATGTAATGAGAGAGAAGCATGGCACAGATGGGATAGATTGGCTAACATGGGGGTGTTTTTCAGAAGGGAATAGGACTTGAGCTTTATTTTACTTAGCAGTATCAGTAGAATAAGTAGAGCACACCCTCCAAGAACAAGCACTGACAGGAAGTCCTGAGGCAAGGGTGACCCTTTGGTGTGAAATCATACTATGGGGGCAATTAGAAAATTGTGGGGGGAGTAAGGTAAATAGGAAGGGTGAATATGCATTTTATTTTCCTTTGTTATTTCTTTTGTGGGTATGAATTTTAAAGCCTTGAAAGCTAGGCAAAAATGGCTAGGTTTCATATTGTATGGAATACATAGCTGCTGGGGGGCAGTGAAGGGCGCAGGGAAGGGAAGAAATAAATTTTAAAAATAAATAAATGTTTTAAAAAATAAAATAGTAGTCTTGCCATAGGATTACTGTAAAAATTAAAGAAACAACCATGGAACTCTTTTTTTTTTTTTTCCCTCTCCCCTTTCCTGCCCCTCTGCCCCCAGTTGTCTGCTCTTTGTATCTATTTGCTGTGTGTTCTTCTGTGCCCGCTTGTATTCTTGTCAGCGGCACCGGAATCTGTGTCTTGTTTTTGTTGCGACATCTTTCTACATCAGTTCTCCATGTGTGTGTCTGTGTGGCACGGCACTCCTGTGCATCAGCACTGCGCTTGGGCCAGCTCATCACATGGGTCAGGAGGTCCTGGATTTGAACCCTGGACCTCCCATGTGGTCAGCGAATGCCCTATCTGTTGGGCCAAATCTGCTTCCCTGGAAGTCTTAAGAGATGCTTTTAAAAAAAGCTCACAGGATACAATTTTAAATACTTCCATTAAGTGTATCTAATATATTTTATTGAATTGGAAAGTGAAAATAGGCATGCAGTCACCTTTGTACAGTTGACCTATAAACCCATTCTCAGTAACATACACCAAGAGATTATTGCATATTCTTATTTAATATGTTTCAAGAAAGGCTTCCTAAATTTGTTTGATGTCTATGTTTATAGCTGTCATTTTCTCCCAAGTTTTATTTTCATTTGATCTAGAAGATATTTTTTATTTATTTCACATACTTTTTTTTCTTTTTGTAGGCAACTATGAAAGGCTTATATTTTCAACAGACTTCCACAAATGAAGAGATAACATTTGTATTTCAAGAAAGGGTAAGAAAAATTATTTACTCATATCATCTATTATGAAAGAAGATAGTATATTTTCCATTTAAAATAAACCCAGTTTTAAATGACTTATTTTATTTTGAATAGAACTAAATGAGCAAAAATTATTTAAATGAGGGAAACGGACTTTGGCCCAGTGGTGAGGGAGTCCGTCTACCATATGGGAGGTCCGCGGTTCAAACCCCGGGCCTCCTTGACCCGTGTGGAGCTGGCCATGCGCAGCGCTGATGCGTGCAAGGAGTGCCGTGCCACGCAAGGGTGTCCCCCGCGTGCGGGAGCCCCACGCGCAAGGAGTGCGCCCGTCAGGAAAGCCGCCCAGCATGAAAAGAAAGAGCAGCCTGCCCAGGAATGGCGCCGCCCACACTTCCCGTGCTGCTGACGACAACAGAAGCGGACAAAGAAACAAGACGCAGCAAATAGACACCAAGAACAGACAACCAGGGGAGGGGGGGAATTAAATAAATAAATAAATCTTTTTTTAAAAAAATTATTTAAATGAAACTCTTCAGATTATTTTGCTTTAATCTTTATGTGAAAATGGTGATCTGTATTGTAGTGTATTTACATTTTTAAAGGAGTTGATACAAAAGAATTGTTTAGTTCCTTAGGGTGGTAGTGGTGGTGGCAAGAAATGTATTAGAAAATTAGAACAACCATATTCTAAATGGTCTTCTTATATGCTGTAAAATTAAACTAACTTTTCATTTTATTCCATATTCTGAACATCACAATAAAATGAGTTACCTCATATCGTGAAATGAAAAGGTGGCAAAGCATTGTTTTCCATACTGTTATTTGAGCTTTGCCACCTTAAGTCATTCATTCAGTAAGCATCAAATGATCTCTAGTGTTGTGATCACTTTAAGCATGGATAGTTGAATTTTCATATATGGGTGATGATTTGAAAGATGTGTGGCAAGCCAGAATCATTCTACTGTAAATTTAGGGACAGAAACAAGTGTTTTATGTAAATCGGTGTTTTATTATAGTAATAAGAAGTCCTTGATCAAAAACACAATCAAGTTTTTTCTCTGTGTTGTATCTCACTACTTCCAAAATCATTTGGGGTCAGTCTAAACTTTAAACAATTTGACTTCTACCACTGGGTCAGGAAAATAGTCCAAGAGGTTTGATTAGCTCTCAGGAAGAATCATCTCCAGGTTCACACAGTCATGAATAAAATTCACAGATTCATCAATATTATTGAATATTTTCATATGACCAAATATTATCAACCCAGAGTTTTAAAAGAGATACTCCCAGAATATTGTGTTCGTTGTGAATAAAACACAGTGATAAATGAACATGATCCGTTTGACAGGATATGAGAGTGTATGCACATAGTTATTCGTAGCCAGCTTTTTATCTAATTTGGGAGATATCAGGGGTTGAAGAAAGTATTTTAATTATTGGTGCCAGTTTATGGTTATCTAGAGAAGTGATGTTATATTTAGTAATATGGGTGAATGGTATTGAATGCCTGAGCTTGGAATATTTTTTTGCCTTTTAAGTTATTTAAAATTGTGGAATATAAGGCATAATTAAGTTCCATTAAGTTCAGTTTATATTTTGACCCCAGAACCCCTTGAGACATGCTGAACTGTCCAAGAAAAATACCTTTTTTTTTTTATTTCTTATATATATTTTTTAAGAAATATGTATCATACAAAACAAGACAAATGAGGAAGAAATAAACAAGTGACTATGAAGAACTTCATTTGTAGGATTAATAAAATTCCAAAATCAGTAGAGAGTGTGTGTTATGTAGATACGTGTTAAAGGATGTAAGTATCAAAGTCTGATGCTTTCAGATTACTTAGGTTGAAATAAAGTATAGTATTTGTTCCTCTACTTTCTTCTACATTTATTGTCCATGTCAGAAACTGAACACTTTACAAAATGTGTACACTAAAACTTTATAAAATTTTATCCTTAAATTCCCTTCATTCTCTTTTGTTTATATACTGTGGGATAATTCTTGTAGCTTTTTAAATTAATTTAGTGATAAGATTTAGGTTCTGTTTGATTTTGTTGTTATATATGAAATTTTTGCAGTATAAAATCATGTTCTCAAAGGAATATTGTTATCATTTGGTTCTAGGAAAATCTTCCTGTTACAAAGGATAACTTTGTGAAACTTCAAGTTAAAGCTTGTGCTCTGAGCCAGATAAATACAAAGGTATTTCATACTTTTATTTTAGTCAAAAGTCAAATGAGAGTTTGATAGTAAATTTAATATGCAAATAATATAACTGACTTATGAATATTAAGTTATGAGCATTCTGAGATGAATAGAACAGCTAGAGAAAAAAAAATGTGCATTTGTATATTCTTGTAGTCTTTAGGTAAATTATTAGTCTAATTAAAGTCTTGTATTTTGATAAATATCATTATATGAAAATATTTTTAAACACCTTCACACTGGGAAAGGCTGAGAGTTTACAATTACTAAGGCCTACAATCAAATTACCTTTGTCAGAAAAGTAAAAATAAAAGCTAGAAAGCTAACCAATTAATTTACTAGCCATCTATTCTATAGATAGATCTAGCTAGTGTCTTTAGATGCAGTTCTTATTTTGCTCGTCATTGTCTCTCTCTCCCTCATGCACTCAGTAATTTTTCACTTTTGACCATGAGATACATGAAAATTCTTCAAGTGGTAAATATGCTATGGGTTAATGTCTGAGGAGAAGTTGAGCAGGTCCATTTACTCAGTTTTTAGAAGGTTTATAAGGGAAGATGGAAGAGAAGGGCACTCCGGGACTCAGTCCTTCCACCAAAAGAACTGTTAAACAGGGAGAAACTATCTGAAACAACTATTTTGAAACTCTGCAGGCCAGAAAAACACTATACAGCATCCAAGGAAGAGCAAGAGGAAGCTGATAAAATTACATAAAGAACTCTAAAATGCTTCTCCGCACTGTGGCTGTTGGTGCCCATCCTCCACTGTCGCAGCAGGCTGCTCCAGGGTCCAGTCCCTGGCTAGCTTTTGCTGACAGAGATATAAAAATCTCTTCCTCAAGAACAGGGCTGTGCATGGCAGATCACCGATCACGACTTTTTATTAGCAAGTTTAGATTGCTGAGTTTCAGCTCTGAGGGCAGCTATTGTTTCAATCCACCCCAGACAAAGGTGGTGGTAGCCATTGTTTCAACCCTCCCTATACAGGACAGAAGGGGTGGAGATTTAAAGACGCAAGACTTCTTCACGGTTGCAGGGGAAAGTTAGCTGAAGGGCCGCATTTGCTGGACAGGCCAAGAAAGATCAGCTTTGGGGAGCCATGGAAGAAATTTTTGGCACCCTTCCTGACCCCCTCCATAGGGCACTTTGTGGGTCCCTGGTGCTATTTTGTTGGGAAAGACCAAATTGAGGAAATCCTCCCCAGGAGGACCATCCTCCCAGAATTTCCCCTCCATGCAAAAACAGCATATGAGACGAGGAAAGGAGTGTAAAACATTGTGGAAATGGACAGTCTGGGACAAAGGCCTGCCAGCTTTAGACACCTGGAACAGGGAGGTTTGTCCCCTGGGAAACAGAAGAGACAGCCAAATTCCTATAATTGGAAATTCCAAAACAACTAACAAGCAAAAGCCCTGGACAATACAGAGGACCAGTAAGACAGGAAAAACCCTGCCCAGTGCATTTGCCTTGGGCAAATCTTCCTGATAAGAGGGCTGAAGCTCAAGAAAATCTCTGACTTATCACCAACTGGTTATAAAACCAAGAAACAGATATCCCAGGGAGTAAAGCCCAGAGTTAACATTTTAAAAAATTAAAAAGTACAATGTGCAACAAGAGTACAAGACAAAAGAAACAGGAAATGATGGCACATCCAAAGGAAGAAGAGAAAACACCAATGAAGAAGATGAAAATATGGACATAGCAAACAAAGCCTTTTAGGAAATGTATCTTAAAAGTACTTAAGAACATACAAGGTCCTGAGTTCAATCTCTGGTACCTCCTTTAAAAAAATGCCCAAGGAGCAGGGCAGGTGTAGCTCAGTCTTTGAGTGCTTACTTGATAAAAGATTAGGGATTTGATTTGGCCACATCAGTGGGATATGACTCAGGGTTGAATCCCCACCCCTTTGGTAGGTTGATATAAATGGACATTCACTCAAGAAGACATACAGAATACACAGAAAAGGAGAAAACTTTGTCAGTTTCGATCCTGGAGCCCCAGGATAGTTTGCAGCTGAAGGAAACAAGCCCTATGCCAGACTAATATAGGAAGCCCTGAGAGACAAGCCCTATGCCAGCATACAGCTAAGTTCAGAAGAACCTAGGCCAACATAGACTTAAGAGTAAGAAGGAAGGAGAGACCAGAGAGATATAGCTTGCCATCTTGTTTTAACATGTAGTAACTGACTTTGGTGAAAAAACAACCTTGGGTTGGACTCTTTAGTCCCTTAGAACTGTAAGCTTTTACCCCACTTAAATACCATTTATAAAAGCTAACAGATTTCTGGTACTTTGCATCAGCACCCCTTTGGCTGACTAATACAGAGACTTTAACACACCACTCTCATTAATGGATAGAACATCTAGTCAGAAGATCAGTCAGGAAGTGCAGGACTTGACTGATACACTAAACCATCAGACCTAACAGACATGTATAGAACACTTTACCAAACAAAAACAGAATACACACATGGATCTTCTCAAGTGCACATGGATCATTCTCCAGGATAGTCCATATGTTGGGTCACATGACAAGTCTCAATAAATTAAAAAATACTGATGTCATACAAAGTATATTCTCCAACAGTAGTGTAATGAAGCTAGAAATGAATAATAGGGAAAAAGGAAAAAGTCACAGATATGTGGAAATTAAACAACATACTTTTAAACAACCAATGAGATAAAGAGGAAACCAGAAACAAAATTAGGAAATATCTTGAGGGTAAATGAAAATGAAAATAAACATGCCAAAACTTATGGAATGCAGTGAAGGCAGTGCTGAGGGAAAATTAGTAACTCTAAATGCTTACATTAAAAATGAAAAAAGTATTTAATTCAGAAACCTAACCCCAAAATTGGAAGAACTAGAAAAAATAAAAACTAAACTCAAAGCAAACAGAAGGAAGGAAATAACAAAAGATTAGAGCAGAGATAAATGAAATGGAAAATACAAAAATGCAATAAGAGAATAAAAAAAAACAAATGCTGGTTCTTTGAAAAGACCAATGAACTCAACAAACCTTTAGTTAGACTGACAAAGAAAAAGAAAATGCAAATAATGAAAATCAAAAATAAAAAGGTGGACATTACTACCTATACTGCAGAAATGAAAAGGACTGACTATAAGTGGATACTATGAACAACTGTATGCCAATAAATTAGATAACCTGGATGAAATGAACAGATTCTTAAATCACACAAACTACCTACATTGACTCAAAAAGTAATAGAAGATCTAAATAAACCAATTACTAGTAAAAAGATTGACTCAGTAATCAAAAACCTCACAGCAAAGAAAAGCCAAAGGCCAGATAGTTTCACAGGATAATTCTATGAATCATTCCAAGACTTAACTCCAATTCTGCTCAAATTCTTCCATAAATTGAAAAAGACAAAACACTCCCTAATTCATTCAATGAGACCATCATCCCCCTTATTCCAAAGCCTGAAAAAGATAACACAAGAAAACTACAGACCAATATCTCTTATGAATAGAGATGTAAAAGTTCTCAACAAAATACTAGCAAACTAAATCCAACAACATATATTAAAAGAATTATACACCATGATCAATTGGGACTTATCCCTCTATGTAAAGTTGTTTCAACATAAGAAAATCAGTTAAGGGACTATACCACATTAACAGAATGAAGTGGGGCAGGACTCACAGGCGCAGAAAAGGCATTTGACAAAATCCAGCACCCTTGTTAAAAACACTTAGAACACTAGGAATAAAAGGAAACCTCCTCAACATGATAAAGGTCATATAGGAAGGGCCCATAGCTAGTATCCACTTAATGGTGAAAAACTGAAAACTTTCTGGTTGATATTGGGAACAAGGCATGGATGCTTGCTATCACCACTGTTGTTCAACATTGTACTACAAATTCTTTCCAGAGCAGTTAGCAAGAAAAAGAAATAAAAGGTGTCCAACTAGGAAAAGAAGTAAAACTGTCCATTTGCAGATGACATGATCCTATATACAGAAAATACTGAAAAATCCACAGCAAAGCTCCTAGAGCTAATAAATGAATTCAGCAAAGTGGCGGGGTACAAAGTCAATACCCAAAAGTCAGTAGTTTTTCTATATATAAACAATGAACAGTCAGAAGAAGAAATCAAGAAAATAAAATTTTACATTTAATAGCAACTGAAAGACTCAAATATCTAAGAATAAATCTAACCAAGGATGTAAAGGATTTACACATAGAAAACTACAGAACATTGCTAAAAGAAATTAAAGAAGACCTAAATAAATAAAAGGATATTTCATGTTAATGAATTAGAAAACTAAATATCATTAAGATGTCAGTCCTACCTGTAGTCAGGATTCTCTCGGGAAACAGAATCAACAGGAGATATCTGTAAATAGTATAAGATTTTATCAAATTCTGTGACGTGACCATGAGGATGCACAAGTCCAAATTCCACCGGCAGGCTGCAAATCCAGTGAAAATCCTTGATGAATTCCCAGGAGACATTGGCTTTCCAAAGTCAAGCTGGAATATTCTCTCTGAATGCTGAAATCACTTCCCCGCTTAAGGTATTCATCTGATTGGATAAAACATCCCTCATTGCTGACAGTAGTCTCCTTGGCTGATTGTAGATATAATCAGCCATCCAGTCAGCGAACTCACTGGTGACTAACTTGCTTGACAGGACAACTGGGCACAATTTCCTAGCTGAGTTGACACATTAGCCTAACCATCACAGTCCACTCCTTGTCAACTTGGCAACCATACACATTACCTTAACCATTCTTTTTTTTTTTTTTTTTTTTTTTTTTTTTTTTTAAAGATTTATTTTTTTATTTATTTAATTCCCCTCCCCTCCCCCGGTTGTCTGTTTTTTGTGTCTTTTTGCTGCGGTCTTGTTTCTTTGTCCGCTTCTGTTGTCGTCAGCGGCACGGGAAGTGTGGGCGGCGCCATTCCTGGGCAGGCTGCTCCCTCCTTCGCGCTGGGCGGCTCTCCTTATGGGTGCACTCCTTGCGCGTGGGGCTCCCCTACGCGGGGGACACCCCTGCGTGGCAGGGCACTCCTTGCGCGCATCAGCGCTGCGCATGGGCCAGCTCCACACGGGTCAAGGAGGCCCGGGGCTTGAACCGCGGGCCTCCCATATGGTAGACGGACGCCCTAACCACTGGGCCAAAGTCCGTTTCCCACCTTAACCATTCTTAGTCTCTAAATAAAAACAATAAGAGACATGGATATATATATTTTCGCCTAACAGTATTCAACTGTCCTGCATAGAACCGGAAACACATTAAAGCTGTACATAATAGGGTACAAGTCCTTGGGTAATATTTACTCTTATACTTGACATCCTTAAATATTATGACTTGAAAGTAATACCACTTGTAATATAAGGGAAAAGGTTAAGGAAGAAAACAAAGATATTCATTTTATATACATATACAGTCATACTCATAAGAAAACAAGGAAGAAAGATTCATGCCCATTACAGTCCTTGTTTCTGTAACTGCTCATGTGGCCAAAGTTCATATTTATCACTACCTTTTTCCACTACCCATTCCATGTTTCCATTATCCTCAGCAAGCACCTCGGCTGGCGGTGGTTCTTTGCCTGGTGCAATGACCCAGACTTTCATTCCTAAAGATTCTGGGCCCTTGTTAGTCCTGCTTGAATTAGGTTGTTGCAATTTTCCATTGACTTTAATCACAGGGCGTGGCAGTACTAAGAGATGCCCTAGAGAATCTCCGGTATTCCAGGCAAACTCTTCTTTATCCCCATTGTATTAGTCAGCCAAAGGGGTGCTGATGCAAAATACCAGAAATTTGTTGGTTTTTATAAAGGGTATTTATTTGGGGTAGGAGCTTACAGATACCAGGCCAAAAAGCATAAGTTATTTCCCTCACCAAAGTCCATTTTCATGTGTTGAAACAAGATGGCTGCCGATGTCTGCTAAGGTTCAGGCTTCCTGGGTTCCTCTCTTCCAGGGTCTTCTGTTTGCTCTGTGAACTTACTTCCCAGGGCTCCAGCTTAAGGTTTCAGCATTAAACTCCAACATCAAAACTCCCAACCTCAAAAACCCTCAGTTCTGTCCTTTGCAGTGCCTTTTATCTGTGAGGCCCTATCCACCAATGCCCTAATGACATGGCCTAATCAAAGCCCCAGTCATAACTGGATCATGCCCAGGTACAGACCCGATTACAAACATCATCCAATATCTATTTTTTGGAATTCATAACCATATCAAACTGCTACACCCATTATGTAAATGCAGTCCTATTTCCCCTTGATAGTCAAAATCAATCACCCCAGCCAGTACAGTAATTCCCTTCTTTGCCTGTTGATTCAGAGGTAAGAGGAGCCCAGAGTGGCCAGTTGGCAGCCTTAACATCCAGTTCAATGGAATCATTATTGTGTTCCTTGGAGGAAGTACTCCTCCTTTTGGAACTAAGATCTGTAGACCAGCAAAGCTTAAGGTTGCAGGGACAGGAAGCAAAAAATTTTCCTACTGGATCACTAGGGGTAATAGTGAGTGGTGGCACTCCCATTTCCACCCCTTGATTCCTGGACCCGATAATCCTGGCTATGGGAGAAACAGCACCAGAGGGTGGACACTGATGTAGAGTATACACAGCCTCCTGGAGAACATTGCCCAAGCCCTACAAGGTATTGACACCTAGTTGGCACCATAATTGAGTCTTCAAAAGGCCATTCCACTGTTCTGTCAGTCTACCTGCTTCAGGATAATGGTGAACATGGTAAGAGCAGTGAATTCCATGAGCATGTGCCCATTCCCACACATCATTTGCTGTGAAACTGGTTTCTTGATCAGAAGCAATTCTGTATGGAATACCATACCAGTGGATAAGACATTCGGTAAGTCCACAGATGGTAGTTTTGGAGGAAGCATTGCCTGCAGGGAATGCAAACCCATAGTCGGGGTATGTGTCTACTCTAGTTTAAATAAACTGCTGCCCTTTCCATGATCAGAGTGGTCCAGTGTAATCAACCTGCCACCAGGTAGCGGGCTGATCACCTCCAGGAATGGTGCCATAACAGGGTCTGAGTGTGGGTCTGGTGCTGGCAGATTGGACACTCAGCAGTGGCTGTAGCCAAGTCAGCCTTGGTGAGGGAAGTCCATGTTGCTGAACCCATACATAACCTCCATCCCTACCCCATGGCCACTTTGTTCATGAGCCCATTAGGCATTGACAGGAGTAGCTAGGGAAAGACGGCATTAGCCACAGAGCAGGTCATCTTATCTACTTGATTATTAAAATCTTCCACTGTTGAAGTCACCCTCTGGTGGGCTTCATGTGAGACACAATTATTTTCATATTTTTTGCCCACTCAGAAACATCTATCCACATACCTCTTCCCCAGACCTCTTTGTCACCAGTTTTCCAATCATGTTCCTTCCAAGTCCCTGATCATCAGCCAAACCATTGGCAACAGCCTTTGAATCAGTTTAGAAACAAATATCTGGCCATTTCTCCTTCCAAGCAAAATGAACAGCCAGTACAGTGCTCGAAGTTCTGCCCACTGGGAGTGTTTGCCCTCACCACTGTCCTTCAGGGATACCCCAGAAAGGGGCTGCAGTGCTGTAGCTGTCCACTTTTGGGTGGTACCTGCATATCATGCAGAACCGTCTGGAAACCAGGCCTGAGTTTTCTCTTCCTCGGTCACCTGATTGTAAAGAACTCAAGAGGTCAAATCTGTGGGCTGAGAAAGAGAAGGTAATGTGGCAGAGGTGGTGACCATGGGCATTTGGGCTACTTCCTCATATAACTTACCTGTGCCTTCTGGAATCATTTGATCCATATCTCATGTATACCACTTCTGTTTTATTATGTAGTGCTGCTGTGCACACCCAACTTTATGACAGTTTGGTGAGTCAAACAATACCCAGCTCATGATAGGCAACTCAGCTCTCATGGTAATTTGGTAGCCCATGGTTAATCATTCAGTATCTATTAAGGCCAGTAGCAGACCAAAAGCTGTTTCTCAAAAGGAGAGTAGTTATATGCAGAGGATGGCAGGACTATTTGATTGCTGCTTTGAGTCTGCCTTTCCTTGTGCTAGTCACACCCACCTTGTCTTTGGTGAATAACCTCCTTTGAATTCCCTCTTCTACTGTATACTAGGTAAATCAGGCATGTCAACCTCAGGCATGCTAGGACATCTTTTGGTCAGTGTTTCAGTCAGCCACCCAAACTGTTAGAGCCCTTTCTAACCCCTCAAGCTATAACGTTGAATCAGAATTTCGGCTTTGTGGACCCATATCAATAAATCAATAAATCAATAAATAAATTTCAGCCTGATCCAACTTTATATTCCTTCCACCATTATCCCATACCCTTAGTATCCATTCCCACACATATTCCCCTGATTTCTCTTGAAAACTCTTGAACTTCTTTTAGAGTATAGAGAGGGGTGGTGGGGGTGGGTAAAGAGAAGGTTTAGTAGAAATGCCTTGCAAACTACTGACCTCAGGGCATTCCTTTGCATTTTCATCTGATGAGACAGGATTAATCTCTTCAGGCAGGGGTTGGAAGATAGATTCCTCAGGGCAGGGTGGAGGTTGGGCAATGCATGCTGGAGTTTGACTGGTACCAGCCTCAGGGCTGGGAGGAGGTCCAGATTCCCTGGGCCAGGCCAGAGGCTGAGGCCTGTAGGCTTTAGTTTGGCTGGTACCCACCTCAGGGCTGGAAGGAGGTTCGACTCCCTGGGGCAGGCTGGAGGCTGGGTGATACAAGGTTGACTTTGTGTGGTCTCCACAGGGCAGGCCATCACAGGTTTACCTGGAAAAGTTTCA
Organism: Dasypus novemcinctus; assembly: GCF_030445035.2. Lineage (NCBI taxonomy): Eukaryota > Metazoa > Chordata > Mammalia > Cingulata > Dasypodidae > Dasypus > Dasypus novemcinctus. The sequence continues at coordinate 154,126,736 of NC_080676.1, read as the reverse complement.
GCAGAATTTAGGGTTCCAGGGTCCCCACCTGTATCATCATCATCCCATATGTCTTCATCCCAATCCTCAGGGTTCTACTCCTTTCCAATCAGTGCCTTCACTTTAACAGCAGACACCCAGCAAGGTTGAGATTTAGGTTTCCTTTGTAACTCTGCTACTCTTACAATGAGGCTCTGAGTCTGGTTTTCAGAGCTCTCAATTCGGTGGCTGTAGGAAACAAGGTTTTCTTTCAGAGCACACAGAAACTTTTCACATCATTCGTGCTGTGTTTAAGTAGCAAATTTGAAGCCTTTGGTTCATCCCTTTTGTAACTACCGAGAGTATCTAGGAGGAGCCAGCAAACATCATTGTACCTTTTGATTTAACAAAATTCTGTTCAAAGTGTTGAAAACTCTCTTACCAAGATCCTTATCTCCTACAAGCATGGAAGTAGGGGAATCCAGTGATGATGTATTGTGAATCTCCAGTGCCAAGTCATGGCATGCACAATTAGTGGACTCTTGGTTATTGGAAGGGGAGTCATTAGTACCCTTGAGTCTAATTAGAGTAGAGAGCCAACTGCAAAACTCCCAGAACCACTTCAGAAATCCCATATATAAGATTCTGTTCCTCAAGAACATTCCTGGTACTCAGCTGTGTTAATCAGGGCTCTCTAAGGAAACAATCAACAGGAGATCATTGTAAATAGTATAAGATTTTATAAAATTATCTTTTGTGACCATGGGGCTGCACAAATCCAAATCCACAGGCCGGCTGCAAACCAGGGGCTTCAGTGAAGGTCCTTGATGAGTTCCCAGGAGACAGTGGCTGTGAAAGTCAAACTGGAAAATTCTCTCTGAATGCTGAAATCTCTTCCCCTTTTAAAGCATTCATCTGATTGGATAAAACATCCCTCATTGCTGACAGCAGTCTCCTTGGTTGATTGTAGATGTTATCAATCATCTATACAGTAAACTTACTGATCACTAAAGGCCATAAATGTCCTTTTATTAGCCTAGTGCTTGCTTGACCAAACAACAGGGCACATTAGCCTAACCATCACTACCCAAAGCAATTTATAGATTTAGTGCAATCCCAATCAAAATTCCAACAATCTTCTTTGCAGAAATGGAAAAGCCAATCCTTAAATTTATATGGAAGGCTAAGGGGCACCAATAGCTAAAGCCATCTTGAAAAAGAAGAATGAAATTGGAGGACTCACTCTTCCCAATCTTAACAACCTTTTACTAAGCCTCAGTAATCAAGACAGCATGGTGGGAAGTGGATGTGGCTTAAGCAGCTGGGCACCCACTTACCACTTGGCAGATTCCAGATTTGGTTCCCCATAACTCCTAAAGAAGACAGATGAGAGCAAGACAGTGAGCTGACAAAACAACCTGGGACAGCAAGATGATGCAGTGAGATGATGCTACAAAGAGACACAGTGAGGAAACACAATGAGAGACACAATAAGCAGGGAGCAGAGGTTGCTCAAGTGATTGGGTGCCTCCCTCCCACATAGGAGGTTCCAAGTATGGTTCCCAGTGCCTCCTAAAATAAAAAGATGAACCAGAGAGTAAACAGCGAGTGCAAACCACGTCGAGGAAGGGAGAAATAAATTAAATCTTAAACCCAGCATGGTATTGGCACAAGGTCAGACATTTAGACTAATTGAATTGAATTGAAGGCTCAGAAGTCAACCCTCACATTTATATCCAACTGATTTTTGACAAGGTGGCAAAGACAGCTCAACAGGGAAAGAATAGTCTCTTCAACAAGTAGTACTCAGAAAACTGGATCTCCATTTGCAAAAGCAATGAAGGAGGACCCTTACCTCACACCATATACAAAAATCAATTCAAAGTCAATTAAAGACCTAAATATAGGAGCTAGAACTATCAAATGTAGGAAAGCATCTTCAGAACCTTGTGTTATGCAATGGTTTCTTAGTCGTTACACCCAAAGCACAAGCAACAAAAGGAAAAATAGATAAATGGGATCTCATCAAAATAAATATTTTGTACCTCAAAGAACTTTATCCTGAAAATTTAAAAGACAGTCTGCACATGGGATAAAATATTGGAATGCATACATCCAATAAAGGTAACATCCAGTATATGTAAAGAATTCCTTCAGCTTTGCAACAAAAAGACAAATAATTTTAAAATGGGCACATCTTAGACAGACATCTTTCCTAAGAAGATACATAAATGGCCAGAAAGCACATTAAAAGGTGCTCAACATCATTAGTCATCAGGGAAATGAAATGAAAACCACAATGAGACACCATTTCACATCCATAAAATGGGTGCTATTTTTTTAAAAAAGTGATAGGATGCAGAGAAATAGAAACATTCATTGCTAATGGCAATATAAAATGGCACAGCTGCGGTTGCAGAGAGTTTTGCAGTTCCTCAGGAAGCTAGGTATAGAACTACCATATGATACCTTATGACCCAGCAATCTCACTACTAGGTTATACCCAAAAGAATTGAAAGCAGGGGCTTAGACAGATATGTGCACACCAATGTTCATAGAAGCATTATTCACAAATGCCAAAAGATGGAAGTAGCCCAAGTGTCCATCAACCGATGAATGGATAAATAAAATGTGGCTTATACGTACAATGGAATATTATTCAGCCATGAAAAGGATTGAAGTCCTGATACACACGACAGCCTGGGTAAACCTTGAAGACATCCTGTTGAGTGAAATAAAGCCAGACACAGAAGGATAAATTTTGTATGATCTCACTGATTTGAAACAATTAGCATAAGCAAACTCATAAAGTCAGAATCCAGAATAGGTTACCAGGGAATGGGGGTGGGACTAGTGAATGGCAAGTTAAGGCTTAAAATGTACAGAGTTTCTATTTGGAATGATGGAAATGTTTTGGTAATGGATATGGTAATGGTAGCGTAACATTTTGAACGAAATTAACAATACTGAAATGAATATCTCTGAACATGATTAAAAGGGGAAATGTTAGATTGTATATATGGTAATAGAATAAAAATATAAATTTTTTTTTTAAATCCATGGAACTATACTACACTAACAGCGAATCCTAAGTTAAACCATGGGCTTTAATTAACAGTACAATGATTAAAATGTGATATCATATGAGAGCAAATGTGACTAAAGCAGTCGAGCACCTGCTTCACAATGGGAAGTCCTGGTTTCAGTTCCCAGTGCCTCCTAGAAAAAACAAAAATAAGCAAATCAAACAAAAAAAAAAACTCAGAAACCTGATGTGGCTCAGTGGTTGAGCACCAGCTTTCCACATATGAAGTCCCAGTTTCAATCCCTGGACCCCCAGTACCTCAGGAAAAAAAAAAGGTGGTATCATAAATTCTAACATATTCCACACTAATGCAAGGTGGTGGTGGTGGGGTGTTATATGGGAATCCTGTATTTTATGCAGGATTGCTCTGTAAACCCACAAACTCTCTAATAAAGGAAGACAAAAAAGATTAATACCATAGTTTACTGAGCCCTTAACTTATTGGATTATATTGTCACCATAAATTCTTAACAATCTAAAAGTTTTCTATAAAGTCACATTTAGGAAAGTTACAGAACATGATTCTGGGCTTCCACTGAGCAACTCTGGGACATGGGTGTGATATGAAAAGTAAATTAGTGAGTTCTCCTAATGTCCTTCCACTGAACATAATATAGTACTGGTCTTTACAGAGTTCTGTGTTCATTCCTTCCAAGACATTCTTTTTAAAGCCACCAAAATCCGTTCATATCCCAGTCTAGGAAATAATACCTATGTCTAACAGAAGAAAATGGTAAATTACGATAAAATCAATTTAATGAACTATTATGCAACTATTAAACATGATGGTCATGAAAACTGTGCAGTGACATAAGACCATGCTTATGGTACGTGAAGGAGGTGGAATGCAATTGCTAAAACTACGATTATGGGAAGCAGACTTAGCCCAGTGGTTAGGGCGTCTGTCTACCACATGGGAGGTCCGCAGTTCAAACCCCGGGCCTCCTTGACCCGTGTGGAGCTGGCCCATGCTCAGCGCTGATGCACACAAGGAGTGCTGTACCTCGCAGGGTAGTCCCCTGCGTAGGGGAGCCCCATGCGCAAGGAGTACGCCCTGTAAGGAGAGCTGCCCAGCGCGAAAGAAAGTGCAGCCTGCCTAAGAATGGCGCCGCACACAAGGAGAGCTGACACAACAAGATGACGCAACAAAAAGAAAAACAGATTCCCAGTGCCGCTGATAAGGATAGAAGCGGTCACAGAAGAACACACAGGGAATGGACACAGAGAGCAGACAACTGGGGTGGCGGGGAGAAATAAATAAAAAATAAATCTTTAAAAAAATAAATAAAACTATGATTATAACTATAAAGTGTGCATAGCCATCTAGAAATGTATATTGAAAAAGACCTTGACCAAAATGGGGAAATATTAAATACAAATGAGTTTTTATGGCTAAGAGATTTAGAGTGAGTCTGGAGATCATTCCAGAGGTTACACTTATGCACATCTCAGCAGGATCTTATTGACTGCCACAGTAAACAGTGCCTCAAACAGTGGGGCTCCTGAGGGCTGTAACCAAACAGTGTAAGCAGGGCAGACTAGCTCAAGAATTTGGCACCCTGTCAATGGGCCTTACTTTGGAATTTATGCTCCCCAGTGTAACAACAGGGTTAGACTCATTTATAGTGAGTCTTCATGTGGCTCTTCTCCTCCTTTTATTTGAACCCATAATTAGCACTATACCTCTTAAATATATGTCCCAGAGTCTTAATATTTGGTCTGTTCCATTTGAGCCCTGAATCTCAGCAAAGTTGCAACAACTACTTTCCAGTTCATTGGACATTCCCAGGACAGCTAACAAGGAGATGATGATAGACAGCACCCATCCCCAAGAACAGAGTGTCTGTAACTGCAAGCAAAATAGGTCCATCCATCTGCCCCATGGGATCCAAGCCCCCTCTCAATCAAAAACAGAGTGGGCAGCACCATCGCATAATCCTCAAGATTGGAGAATGAACAATGGACCAAAGTAGACTTATTATTATTCTATTATAGACGTATTATTCTAGCAATAGAAGAAATTTTATCATTGCCTTAAAGGCAGTGGCCACCAGAGATTCTGATGGGAGGGAGAGAGAATTATATGTGTAATGTGGGGGCATTTTTTGGGACTTTGGAGTTGTCCTGCGAGACAATGCAGTGATGGATGCAGGCCTTATATATTTTGTCATAACCTACAAAATTATGGGGGATGGAGTATAAACTATAATGTAAACTATAGTACACAGTAGCAGTGCTTCAGTATGTGTTCATCAATTGTAACAAATGTATGACACTGATGAAGGATATGGTTAATGTGAAATGGTATGGAAGGGGGAGGGTTTGGCATATGGGAATCCCCTATATTTTTAATGTAACATTTATATAATCTAACGCGTCTTTAAAAATTAAAATTAAAAAATGTGCATAGGAAAAATACTGTATAACACCCAGAATTTCTCTAAGAATGTCATATAAACATCTTAGGAAAAGGTTAAAGTTCCACATTAAGAAAGAAATTTTTCTGGTAATCAAGTATATGTATGTAAGAGATCAAAAAATTGAAAAGTAGAAGAATGTACAAGGGAATTATTTTGATATCTTTTTACTTACTGTTCCTAAAATAATGTGATACCTGCAAATACATTTAGCTTCTTTAGAATCAGTATAACTCTTGAAAGCATTAAGTGGTAAGAATTCCATGCTTATCTCAGTATACTCAGTTACTTCAAAAATCAAGTACTTATAATTAATGTGGTCGGAACCTAACAAAATACTAGTCTCTTATAAATAAATAATTTATTCTTTAAAAAATAAAAATCCTGTCACTATGAGTCTGAAATCATGCGGTAGTTTCTCTATATATATCTGGCACTTCTTCCCACCTGCATCCCAACCCAAAATCAAGTGATTTTAAGGGTGTGGAAGTGGAGAGCCTTTAATTCTCACTGGACACATTCCCATTTTTCACCTGTGTGCTTTTCAAACCTCCCCTAAATGAGATGACTGATACCAGTACAATGTTTAGCCAGTAAGAAGTGTTTTAGCCATAATTTCCCTTCATATTTGGCAGAGTCATGATGTTAAACAAGGGATGTTAATTGTGATTTGAACAATTGGTATTCATGCCTAAGTCCTATATTTCAACTAATTCCTCAGCAAACTCTTGGTATCCTACTCTATAAAGAAACCTTTTAAGAAGTTTTCTACTTTATCTTTAAAATAGTATAGTAAACTCTTTCATTCCAAAAATTGTATCATATTTTCTTTTTCTTTGGTTTGATTTTTGCTCTTGCTTTCTTCATGTATGAGAAGAGGCTAGGATTTATTCTTGACCATAACATGTTAATAGCTTTTGTCATGATTTAGCTTCTAGCCGAAATGAAGATGGAGAAGGATTTCTTTCCTGTTGGAAGAGAGGTTGCTGGAATTGTGTTAGATGGTGAGTTTACAAATGTAAATATCTGTATTTAAAAGAAATTAAGTCCTAGCTAATTGACTTACGAGTATTTAAAATTATACATACCCTTTCAAATATAAAATTTAATTATATAGAAACATTTTCTTTACTGATTATAAGTAAAATAGTGCTTAATTGGTGTTTTGTAATTTAATAGCTTATTAGAGTTCAGCAAACATTTATGCATTATATATTAAATCACAAGTAATAATATTTGAAATTGAATGACCAGTCTTATCCCTTTTATAATGTTTACAAACAGCATAAATTACTGTGCAAGTTAGTTTTGAGCCAAAATTCATATAATAGTGTTTTAGTTTCCTAAGATGCTGCAAGCATATTATATGAAATGGTTCAGCTTAATGGGAATTTATTGGCTTTATAAGCTTAGAGTTTTAAGGCCGTGAAAATGTCAAATCAAGGCATCATCAGGGCAGTGTTTTCTTCCTGAAGATCAGCTGCCATCCATCCGTGGTTCCTTTGCCACATAGCAAGGCACCTGGCAGAGTCTACTGGACTCTCCTTTCTGTCCCTTGTTTCATTGCTTTCACTGTCTTCATTGTGTGGCTTTGTCTCCCTCTCTCTGTATTCATTCTATTCAAAAAGGACTCTAGTAAGTAGTAAGATCAGAGAGCAGACTGGGGGGAGGGGCAGGGAAAGGGAGAAAAATAAATCTTTAAAAAAAAAAAGGCCCATCCTGAATTAGGTAGGTCACACATTAACTGAAATAGCCTCATCAAAAGATCCTACTTAACTATAGGTTCCTACCCACAGGAATGGATTAACTTTAAGGACATAGTTTTCTGGGGTACATACAGCTTCAAACTACCACAAATAGTAACTATATATGCTAATTTTTCTGTTTGCCTAAAATTGAACTAGTTAAACAGTTTGCGCATCCAAAAATGAGAATTATAGTTTCTGGGGAGAAATAACCAGTAAGATTTTATGACTGCCATTCAATTTTTTTTAGTATTGTTTAGTAAAAAATGGTCTTAACATGCAGAACAGTTATCCTGATTATTTGAAACTGTTTCCAAATTGATCCACTCTTAATAGGCACTGCTAACAGGTGGTCATGATCAATCAGTACATGTTTGCTCTTATGAATAAGTGAGTATGTGATAATGTGGATTAGACTATAATTGAGTTTCCCCTACAACATATTTGATGCTTTCTCAGTGTAATCTTCTGACACAGCTAAGTGATAATTCCATTTCCCCTCCTTTTTTCCTGTTCAGACTGAGGAAAATATAAAAATGAGAGCTATAATGCTGGAATATGATTTATCAATTATTCATTCATTTATTTCACATTTAATGAGTATTTGCTGGGTACTTAGAGTATGAAGATAAAAAAGACAAGGTTAAAAAAATAATAATAAATAAATATTTAAAAAAAAAAAAAAAAAAGACAAGCTTCCTGCCTTCAAAAAGGGGAAAGAGAGATAGCTACATATGAGCAGACTTATGAAAGTTCCTAGGACAGGAGTCTGAAGCAGCCAGACAGGGAAAAAAAAGCTTCTTGGAAGTAGTTATTGGCCAGGCAATAAGGGGCAGGCAGCAGGAGAATCAACTTTGGCAGCAAGGACATCATAAGCAAAGACAAAGAAACAAGTGATAATGTAAGGTATGTAAGAATGACAAAGAATTTGGTATGCTGGAACAAATAAAATTCTGGGGGGCACCAAGAAGAAATTTGGCAGCAGAAAACATTTTCAAGAGAAAATTTTTCTTCAAATATGGCAGAATATTGAGAGGAGCCAGTGTGGCTTAGTGGTTGAGCACTGGCTTCCCACATACAAGGTCCCAGGTTCAGTGCTGGTCCCAGTACCTCAAAAAGTTAATTGGACAAAATATTTTATTGATGATATGAACACTGTTCCCTGCCCCCCAAAAACGATGCAGGAGGACAAGCAAGAGCCATGCTTATGGAGAGCTTCATATGTCAGGTTGGGTTTTAGGGAAACTTTTAAAATGGCCATATTAAGGGTTAATCTGAGGCAGGCTAGGCTAGGCAAGAGGACTGGGTTGTAGATTTACAGGCAAAAGATAATAAAGTCCATGTCCTAGGCAGTGGTGGCAGAGGTAGAGAGGAGGGACAGTTTCAAGAAATATTGAGGAAGTAAATTCAATAGGACTTAATAATTGATTGGAAGTGGGGGATGAGAAAACAGGAAAGAACCAGGAATGATTTCCAGGATTCTGATTAAGGTATGAATTGTTGCCACCTGGTGATAACAGGATGAGTATCAGATTTGAAGGAAGATTTATACATGTTGAATTCAAGGTGCCTAAGTGACATCTCACCAGAGTTATCCAGCAGGCAATTATATATGAGTTTAAGGTCAAGACTGAAAAATGCATGGTGGAAATGTGTGTATTTGAGAGTTGCCAGCATATAGGTCATGCTTGAAATAAAAGATATAATGAGCTCACCCAGGGAGAGAGTAGAAATGGAGAAGAAAAGGAAACCACATGAAACCCTTAGGAATACCATCATTCAAGGGACAGTTAAAAGGAGTCTCAAGGAGGCCAGGAAGAAAGGGTCAAAATAGTCTCAGGAGGACTAGAATCAGCACCAAAAAGGAAAGAAAAGAACTCTGGATCAGAAGCCAGAAATATTGGGGAGTAATAGCACAGGAAGGACTCAAAGAAAAGCACATGCAAAAGGAGTCCTTGAAAGTATTAGTTAGAGGGACTTGCTGAGCACCAAGAAATGAGATCTGGAGCCATTTTGCCAGAGCCAGACAGAGAGACCACTTCTGTGTTTCAGCTTCCACCTTACTGCCCAGCCTACCTCATGTTCCTCATTTGTTAAATAGGAATACTACTACCTACCTCATGGGTACATCATGAAGATTAAACGTGATACTAAAAATGCTGGGCACAGGTATGCATTCAACAATGCTTGTTTTTCCTCATTTGAACCAAAATAATCAAATAAACTGATGATAGAGGCTTCATTCTCTACCTATGCAAAGAAAACATAGCTATATTATATCTGTATACTTCCAAAAAGTTTTTTGGCACCCAACCAGTATTTTTTCCATATTCTTAAAATAATTTTATAGATGACTCTTATCAGAATTCCCCAATGTATGTCTAAGATTCTGCAACTAAAATAATGACAAACGATTCGCCTCACCATGGGAAGAATGGACAGCATTGTAATCATCGTAGGAGCTGTGGAATAGATTATTTTCCTTTAATTCTTTACCCTTAATATTGGCTAAATAGGCACCAGAGCCACAGAGACATCCTTTTCCATTCTGGCCCAAAATTTTCAGAGTCCAGATTTCAAGTGTTCTATCCTGCAGTCCTTAGAGCCCATGAAAACCCCTACAAACTCTTGGCCATTTCTCTGGCTTAGTAACGTTTTATAAACCCATGGATCTTTTGATTTATTTTGATAGTTAAATAAGAATTATGTATAATGACTTTATGATATTGATTATTAATTTTCCCCATTCTTTAGTTGGAAGCAAGGTATCGTTCTTTCAACCAGATGATGAAGTAGTTGGTAAGTTATAGTTCATAGTCTTATTTAAAGTCATCTACTTACTGTCTTCTCTTCCTTTTTTCTATACATTTATCATTGTTCATTGTGGCCTAGCTTCATACAAAAGTACTTTCCTGATTTTTAGAGTTTGTACTCAGATGTCCATTGATGAGAAAAATTGAGAGTTTGATCCCCATAGCAGAACATTTAAAACTTGTCAATATTTAGCTGTAGAAAGATATCAGAGAAAGAAAGATAACCATAGTTGCTACTGTACTTGACACAACCTTTTCCTGACAGGTCCCCAGGCTGTGGCCACACTGAAGGCTGCAGAGTAAAGGAAGGTCATAGCTCACCTATTAAAGACTACTGACTGCCTTAGCTATTACCTAGATGCTCCTTTTCCTCATCCCACTTGAATTGTACAGAGCTTCTCCCTTAACTAGTCTTGTAAAACTAAACATTTACTGGAAACATTTAATTCATTTTTTGTTAAGTCCATAATCTGTACTATTTTTCTTAGTGTATTTACATATTTATACTTGTATTACAAACATACCATGCATGACTTTAGTAGTTATCTTGAACTTACCGTTTCTTCGTAGAAGATATTCAAATAAACTTAAAAAATGATTAGCCTTGCTGCATTCTTAAAGCAATTAAGAATATATTTGTAGCGGGGGGTGCAGATGTGGCTCAAGAGGTTGAGCATCTGCTTCCCACATGGGAGGTCCTGAGTTCCATTCTCGGTGCCTCCTAAAGAAAACGAAAACAACAATCAAAACAAACATCAAAGCCAACTCAGGAGTCAGTGTGGCTCAGTGGTTGAGTACTGGCTTCCCACATACAAGGTCCTGGGTTCAATCCCCAGCCCTCGGTGCCTCAAAAAAATAAAGAATAGATTTGTAGGGAGGTTTTTCATCAGCTTTGTACAGTATTGCCTTTGACTCGGGTGTTTTCCAGAACAACTGATGGTTTCTGTCTTTCTTACCTTTTTTTCTACCCCAGAAGTCAGTGACACTTTGTATTCTTTAAGATTCTTTTTGTAAGAGACTAAAAATAGAATCAGACTAGCCTAGAGGAAAAGTGTGATTTTACGAAGCTTACTGAGAGGTACCTTGTGGAACCAAACTGTGGGAAGGTAGCTGTGTGTCAAAGACAATTAGAACTGGAAATGCAGGCATCCCCAAGATTGTGACTTGCTCTTTCCAGTGACTATTGTCTTTACTCTGACTCAGGTGAAATAAGAGAGAAAGAGTACAGGCAGTGCAGTGTTCCTGTCAGCAAATGAATGGTCCACTTCCCTTCCGTATTTCTGCAGTTCCTCCCTTCTCCACACTAGTAGTTACTAGCATTTTCCTCAAAATTCCACTGAGCAAAATGTAGACTAATATTTATCAGCATCTTATTAGGAATGAATTCATATTTGGATACTTTCCCTTAAATTTCTCATTGTCATTTTTAGGAATTTTACCCCTGGATTCCGAAGACCCTGGACTCTGTGAAGTGCTTAGGGTACATGAGCACTGTTTGGGTATGTGGCACCTCCATCTGTGGCTCATAGAAGTCTTAGTTTACAGAGGGTGGTTTTTAGCCAAGTTTTGATGTCTTTGCATCTACTGTATATACTTAAGAAATAACTGTTGGCTCATCGTGTGAATACTTTCTAGCTTATGATCAGTACCTATATCTAAAATCCATACTGAGACTAAAAAGTATAAAGAGCTGTAAGTTACACTTTGACTGCCCATGGGAAGAGCTCTGAAAATTAAATCCCTAAACAGATTTTTAAATTTCTTACTTTTGGTTATTAATTAAAATTTAAAATGTACATAATCTAGATCATACCTGTAGAGTCAGAGACAAGAAAGAATCAAGAATACTTGTCTTTGGATTCTATTGCTAACATCTTTTTTTTTTTTTTTTTTTTTTAATTTCAAAGGTATTGGGTTAAAGACAGTTTGCAAGAGTTTTTTGTTTGTTTGTTTAAGATTTATTTTTTATTTATCCCCCCCCCAATTGTCTACTGTGTCCATTTGTTGTGTGTTCTACTTTGTCCGCTTGCATTCTTGTGAGCCGCACCAGGAATCTGTGTCTCTGTGTGCGGCACTACTCCTGGGCAGGCTGCGTTTTTTGCACACAAGGCGGCTCTCCTTGGGGGCACACTCCTTATGCGTGGGGTTCCCCTATGTGGGAGACACCTCTGCATGGCACAGCACTCCTTGAGCTCATCAGCACTGTGCATGGGCCAGGTCACCACACGGGTCAGGAGGCCTTGGATTTGAACCCTGGACCTCTTAATGTGGTAGGCGAATGCTCTATCAGTTGAGCCAAATCCACTTCCCATATTACTAATATCTTTTGACCAGTGTTCAGTTTAATTGAAATGTTAATTATTTTTCTTACATTAATTTACTTCTTGAATATTTAAATTTTTAAAATATGTACATATATATATTAATACTCCCAGTGCATAAAATGTCCTGCTGTTCCACATACTTGCCTATATATATATATATATATATACACACACACACTCAAAACACTATTGTAAAGGTGCTGCATGTTCTTTGAAATCAAGGAAAAGCTGATTAAAACCACTTAAAGATACCATTATGCACCCACCAGACTGAAAAAATTAGAAAGTCCCCTCATCCCACATATCGGGAAGTTTGTGAAACTGTGGAACCTCTTATGTACTAGGAGTATAAATTGGTACAATTGCATTAGAAGATAATTTAGCATCATCTAATAAAGGTAATGGTAATGCAGTTCCCCTCACAGTTATGTACCCTCAAGAAACTTGATGTGCAACAGGAGATATGCACAAGAGTTCATAGCACCATGATTTGTAATAGTGAGAAAAATGGAAAAACCCAGGAGAATGGATAACTAAATTGTAAGATAGTCATAGAATGGAATTCCTAGGAATGAGAAAGAATAAGTAAGATCCAATCTTAAGATAGATGACTCTCATAAGTAGTATTGAGTGAATACAGCAAGTCATAGAAGAAGACAAACAGTATGATACCATTTGTTTATGCAAATTTCCAAAACATAAAATGAAGCATACATTAGTTAAAGATACAAAGAAAAGGTGTAGGGAGTGACAAAGTCAGGTGTAGGTTACCTTTGTAAGGAAGGGAAGATGTGATTGGAATGCTAATTCATTCTGGGATTTGTTATGTTAGTCTTTATACCTTATCAATAGGTCAAAGATAGTTTATGTGTTCTTGAACTTATTTCATTAAAATTTTTCCAAGGTTTTTTTTTTTTTTCAATGAGAGAATACCTAATCAGACATTTTGGAGTCAAAGATCAATTTAGATTTTGAAGTATTAAAAATCATACACCACTTATGGTCTACATAGTGATTGGAACAAGGCCAGCAAAACTGACATTTCATTTATAAAATTACAAATTTTTAAGTAATTTGTATTTAAATTAAAGACATTTACTGTCTAAAATTCCTAAGGAATACTATAGTCTTAAAAATTAATTTTCAAAAGAATTTTCCAGAAGTGTATTGCATGTGCTTATTTTTTTAATTAGTAAATTTTATTCCAATTTCAAAAAATAAAGCAACATACAAAAGGCAGCCTAACAAATTATGAAAGCATTACTTTAAAATATACTGTCCAGGAGAACGAATGGCTCAAGTAGTTAAGTGCCACATGGGAGGTCCTGGGTTCAGTTCAAAGTGTCTCCTAAGAAAAACAAACCAAAGCGGGGGAGAGGGGGCGCAGCAAAACAAATGAAAAAACCAACTTGGGAGCTGATGTGGCTCAGTGGTTGAGCACCGGCTTCCCATATACAAGGTCCCAGGTTCAATCCCCAGCTCCCAGTTCCTAAAAAAAATTCTGTCCAGGTATATTTTTCTTATTTAGAATCGTAAAAATAAACCCAGTTGTTTCTCCTGTGTTCAGAAAAGTTTGCCTTTAGCATTGATATAGTACTTTCTTGGCATTTGCTACAAAAATATTACAGTGTTAACTACAGTCTATGTATTAGTCAGCCAAAGGGGTGCTGATGCAAAATACCAGAAATGGGGTGGTTTTTATAAAGGGTATTTGGGGTAGAAGCTTACAGATAACAGGCCATAAAGCATAAGTTACTTCCCTCACCAAAGTCTATTGCCATGTGTCAGAGTAAGACGGCTGCCGACATCTGCAGGGGTTCAGGCTTCCTGGGCTCTTCTCTTCCTGGGGCTTGCCTCTCTCTGGGCTCAGTGGCCAGCTGTAGACTATCAGGTGAATGACTCATCTGTCTTCCCAGGGCCTCTGCCATGTCTAATCGAGCTTTCTCTCTGCTCTTCTGTGTGCTTACTTCCCTGGCTCCAGCATTAAAACTCCAAACTCCCTTCTCTGTGGTGTGGTTTCTTTGTGAGTCTGCACCCTCCAAGGGGGCAGGGATGCAGTATCCTACTGACATGACTCAGTCAAAGCCTTAATCATTATTTAATCAAGTAAAAGTGAGACCTCTGAATCCAGTATAATCTAAGATGCCTGGAAGGACAGACCAGTTTACAAATATAATCCAGTATCTATTTTTGGAATTCATAAACAATTCATAAACAGTCTGTAAGTTACATTGGTTGTATTTTCCCCAAACATCACCATATCCTTAACACCTTGTAAAAGAGGAACAGTCTCGGGAAGCAGACTTGGCCCAATGGATAGGGCATCCACCTACCACATGGGAGGTCCGTGGTTCAAACCCCGGGCCTCCTTGACCAGTGTGGAGCTGGCCCATGCGCAGTGCAGATGCGCGTAAGGAGTGCCCTGCCACGCAGGGGTGTCCCCTGCATAGGGGAGCCCCACGCGCAAGGAGTGCGCCCTATAAGGAGAGCCGCCCAGCGCGAAAGAAAGTGCAGCCTGCCCAGGAATGGCGCCGCCCACACAGAGAGCTGACACCGCAAGATGATGCAACAAAAAGAAACACAGATTCCTGGTGCTGCTGATAAATCAGGATAGAAGCAGTCACAGAAGAACACAGCAAATGGGCACAGAGAGCAGACAACTGTGGAGGGGGGAGAGGAAGGGGAGAGAGATAAATAAGTAAATCTTAAAAAAAAAAAAAAAGAGGAACATTCTTGTATTTGTGTTATTAACCACAATAATCATCTACCATGTATAGTCTATGTTATACAGTCCCTAGATTATCCTCTAGCTGTCTTTCAATTAACATTAACCTCCCTAAACTATCCCTTTGAACCACATTCACATTTCTAAATCAGCAGTGTTAGTTATAGTCATTCTACTGTGTTACCATCACCTTTATCCATTTCCACATATTTACAGTCAGCATTATTAAACATTTTATATACATTCAGCATCAGTTCCCCCTTCTCAACCCACGTTCTATCTCCTACTAACGTATTCTCTATAGTTAAACTTCATTTCATTCATCATGTTTAGTTCATATCAGTGAGACCATACAATATTCATTCCTCTTGTACCTGGCTTATTTCACTCAACATTATATTCTCAGGGTTCTCGCATGTTGTCATATGAATCTCAAATTCATTTCTTCTTACAGCTGAATGATGTTCCATCATATGCATATACCACATTTATCTATTATTAGTTGACTGGCACTTAGTTTGTTTCCACCTTTTAGCAATTATAAATAATGCTACTATAACATAGTGTGCAAATATATGTTCGTGTCCTTGCTTTCGATTCTACTGAAGATATTCCTAGTAGCATATTGCTGGATCATATGGCCGTCTACATTTAGCTTCCTGAGGAACTGCCAAACTGTCCTCCACAGAATCTGCACCATTTTACATTCCACCAATAGTGAAGGAGTGTTCCTGTTTCTTTGCCTCCTCTCCAGCACTTGTAGCATGTGCTTATTTATATGTATATTTGGAGCCAAGCATCTCTCTTCCTTTGAAAGATAAAGATCACTTTCAAATACCATGCATGAAAGTTTCAGCTCCACAGCTGTTTTGATAAGCAATTTGAGAACTGAGGGTCACCACTGGCTGCTTTACAGGAAACTATACTATTTTGGGCCCCAGAGTTTCCATGGATGATCCTTATTATGCCATTCTTTTGAAAGCCTTGGTGAGTTTTTAGTGAACTAAAAACTGTTGTTTGAATTCTCAGGCTTGAATACTGATTTGTAACCTAAATTGTTATAGGACAGGGATTCTTAACTAGGGGTCCACGACCTTGAATTGAAATTTTAAAAAATATATATATGTCTTGTAGGGATATGTTGGTGCAAGTGTGATATTTATTAAATAATACACAGTAGAGTATGGACTCAATAAATGGTCCATGGTCTTCACCTGACTGGCAAAGGGGTCCATGGAACAAAAAGATTAAGAACCCCTATTATATAAGATGAACTATTAAAAAAAGAAAAGAAAAAACTGATTCATGTTGGCATGGCTTAATCCTGAAGAATTATAAAATAGGAGATGCAAAAACAAATTGGAATATCAGCATTTCCTAGCTATAAAGTTTAAGCTAAGACAAGCAAATCACACACATACACACACACCCCCAAAAAATAACACTTATTTTCCTACTATTCTGGAGGATAGTAAAAAAAAATCCACAAAAATACATAGAGATTAAAAAATAATAAAATAAATTTTAAAAGTACATAGAAAAAACAATTCCTTGAGAAAAAAAATACTGTAAAGTGTTTGTTACAACCCAACTCCTAAAGGGCACGAGTTGGTGGAGCCACAAGACCAAAGAAGACATGTGGCTTTTAGTCAGGCATAAGATTTATTGGGACTTATGGACAGGAGAGAATCTCTGAAGGCGGTGGTTCAGAGATGAAGATAGCATTCCACAAAGAGATGAGAAAATGAGGGGTGATTTAAGGGGTTTCAGAACAAGGACATTCCATAGGGTATGAGAACAGAGTTCCTGCTAGGGTCACTTGAATAGTACACGTGGGGTCTTGAGATGTGTTTTCACTCTGCTCATAGGAAAGACGTTTACTGCTTTGGGAAGATTATCGTTTATGCTACTATCTATGCATTCTCTCTCCTCTGGGAAGAGCTGTTAACCTTTTAACTTATGCCTTGGCTACTCAGGCGCCTACATGCTGAGGACTTAGGGGGTTCTGGGTCCCCTTAGTGTTTTTAAAAAGAAGTATTTTAAAATGGTGACTAACAGCATGACATTAAGGCAAGATCCCAGGTACATTTACTTTATAAATGAGCACACAGAACCTCTAAGTTCTGTTGCAGCTCCCAAATTTTTGTGAAAGAGGTAATAACATCAGGTCCCTAAAACTTGTAGGTACAAAATTTCAGTTCACCACAACTCTTATTCTTGTGAAATCTACTGTCTCCTGTTAATTCCTTGTCTGGTGGTTGCTTAATGTAATCTCAGCACTTTAGTCACTTTGAATTCAGGTAAGTCTCTTGTTTCACCAAACCAAGGAACTAGGTCCCAAATGCCTTCTCAATAATGTCTTGTTAATCCTGTTGCAGAATATTGAGGATAAAGTTTAAAAGTTGAGTGTTCTTCTGGCTGTCTTGCGCTTTCAGTTCTTAAGCCATTCTTTCAAGCATAAAAAAAAATAATTTTACTTTCACTCAAAAATTGGCACACATTTTAAGCATTGTTGTCCTTTTATTCCTTTGGACCTGAGGGGCCAAAAATTGAAATGATTATAATCCTTGGGTCCTGACACACTCATTATTGCCTGTGCATGGCCCTCTTTGGTTAGTTTCTTTATTAATAAATACCCATGAACCAGGTAACACAAAAGCAAGGATCTTGACATTAACTCCTGTCTAACCACACAATGTTAAAGCCTTTGCAATCATAAATATGAAATTTTTACTCTTAGTATTTAAGGAACAAATGTTTGATTTTTTTTTAATGAAAATATAAATAGTTCCAATGCTTATGATGAAAGATGTTCCAAGAAAATGCCATATAAATAAATTGTACAGAGATAAAGCAGGCACTGTTAGAGTAGATGGACTGTTAAGAGACTGGCATTCAAACTTTAGCTATGTGGCCTTAGAAAATTAGCTAATTATCCTGAAGCCAATTTCATAATTAGTAAAAATCATAGAGTAGCTATCTTAAAGAATGTGATAAGGAATAAAGTACTGTATGTACTATCACCTAGTTTTAATATATTTTGCTACCCTACGTTCTGTTTGAATACTGTGCTTCCCCACTAGATGGCACTCGTTTATCGCTTAATGCAGTGCTAATGATAACTGCCCTGTAACCAGGCTAACTGCATCTATTTTTTTTTTTTTTTTAAAGATTTATTTATTTATTTAATTTCCCCCCCTCCCCTGGTTGTCTGTTCTTGGTGTCTATTCGCTGCGTCTTGTTTCTTTGTCCGCTTCTGTTGTCGTCAGCGGCACGGGAAGTGTGGGCGGCGCCATTCCTGGGCAGGCTGCTCTTTCTTTTCACGCTGGGCGGCTTTTCCTCACGGGCGCACTCCTTGCGCGTGGGGCTCCCCCACGCGGGGGACACCCTTGCGTGGCACGGCACTCCTTGCACGCATCAGCGCTGCGCACGGCCAGCTCCACACGGGTCAAGGAGGCCCGGGGTTTGAACCGGGGACCTCCCATATGGTAGACGGACGCCCTAACCACTGGGCCAAAGTCCGTTTCCCCTAACTGCATCTATTGACATTAGAGGAAAAATATTTACAAGAGCTGGTAAAAATGATGAATATTGCTATAAAGTTTATTTTTAGGTAAAATGAGAAAGGATTGTTTGTATAATGAAAATCAAATACACTATACAAAATAGAAAATAAGTATTGGAACTTATTAGGGAATAGCTTAATGGTCAGATCATATGGAACTTTTAAAAATTTATTAAGAAGTTTACATTTTGTTGTAAGTGCAGTGGAAAGTCATTAGTGAATTTTAAGCAGAGAAGTGTCAGAATGTTATGTTTTTTAAAGATCATTCTGACTCTTTCATTTTTCAGAGACACATAAAAGAGATTGAAAAGATTAGCCATAAAATTGGAAACAGTATTTGCAACACATAAACGGACAAAGGACTCTTCTGGAACATATATAAAGGACTCCTGTAAATCAATAAGAAAAAGACAGCACAATAGAAAAGTTAATGAAATATTTGACAGGCACTTCACAAAGGAATTCTGGATGGCTAACAAACATGTAAAGATGCTCAACCTCATTAGAAGTCAGGTGTCTTGGTTTTTGCCAAAGGGCTGCTGATGCAAAGTACCAGAAATCTGTTGGCTTTTATAATGGGAATTTATATGGGGTAAAAGCTTATAGTTCTGAGGCAGGATAGAATAGGGACCTAAGGAAGACAGGCAGAAAACCCAAAGCATTACACAAACACCACCTGGTAAGAGATACAGTGGCAGGGGTACCCAGTATCTCACACAAGTTATCAGAAGGCAGCTTGCAACATCCCCCCAGAGTGCATTATCAGAATGCAACTTGCAACATTATCACACAGCAGAATGCAAGAAGAACAAGAAGGGCCATATCACTACCCATCTATTTTCATAAACATCTCATGCAATAAACACCAGCAAGTCTCATGGGCAGTGGCCAGAAGCCAATCACCACCCATCAGTGCATGCAGCACAGCTCGTGGACAGTATCCAAAAGCCAATTATCACTGGACAGCATCCCCTAGAAACCAAACCACCCAGTGAGTTTCCTCTACTTTGTCTTAAATACGCCAATGAGCACAGACTCTAACCCCCTGTGATAGCCAGAAAAGCATCTCTTCCTTAAGCATGCCCTCACTCAGGTCTTGAGTGTGTACTTTCTCCTTATTAATTTCTTTTCTTATAATGGTGGAACATCTCTGAATTCTTTCTTACGGCGGAACCAAGAACCTGGAAATCAGCTCCAGCAATAGCTCCAAGATCATGAAATGTCCAAATCAAGGCACCATCAGAGATGCTTTCTCACCAAAGGCAGTGCTGTTGATCCTGGCATGTTGCCATGTGGTGAAGCAAGATGGCCCCCGAGCTCTGCCAAGGTTTCAGTCTGTCTCTCCCTTTATATCAGACAGGGCAGAGATCAACATTACTCACCCCCCTACCCCTCCACCCCCACCCCCACCCCCGGCATAATCCAGTCACATGGGTCTCACACCCACAGGAATGGGTTCATTTAAAACAAAATTTCTCTTTTTTGGGACTCACAAAATAAAATTGCCACAGCAGGAAAAAACAAAATCACAGTAAGAAGCCATTATACACCTCTGTGATTGGTAACATTGTATAGGTCTCGTAATACAAAGGGTTGGCAAGGGTGTAAAGTAACAGGACCTCTGATAGATTGCTGTGGAAACGTAAACAGATAACAACCACTTTGGAAGTGTGTAATAAAGTTGAAGGTAATAGATCACAGGACTGGGGATTTCCACTCCTAAGTATGCTAGAGAAAACCATGCACCAGTGACAAGATCTTTCATGCAAGAATATTCTTTTTGTAGCAAAAACTTGAAACAACACAAATGTTCATTATCTGAAAAATGGATAGCCAAACAAAAGTATCCTCATGTAAGGGAGCACCATAAAATACTAAAAATGAAAGAATTACAGCCACGTGCACTGTGAAAAGATACAGCTTAAAAACAGTGTTGAGAGAAGCAGCTGTGGCTCAAGCAGTTGAGTTCCTGTTTACCATATGGAGGACCTGGGTTCTATTCCCGGAACCTCCTAGTAAAAAAAGGAAAAAAGGCATCCCAGACATGGAGAGGTGCAGGCCCGCATAGGGCAAAGCAACACACCAAAAAGACAATGATACAACCAAATAGGAAAAAAAAAACCTTAGAGCAAAAGAAGCAAGATAGAAAAGAGTATATATGATGACTCCATTTATCTAAGTTCAAACACAAGCAAAAATTAATTTTTTATGAATGCATTAAACTATGAGGTAAGTAAGAAGTTAGCATGATGGTGACATCTGGGGCAGCGAAGAGGCTTCTGGGACAATGGCTGTGTTCTCTTTCTTCACCAGCATGGTGCTTGCTTGAGTATTTATCCATCCAGCTGTACTTTGTCTCTTGTGCTTTTCTGTATGTGTTTTATTTCACAATAAAAAGCTTTAAAAATATTTACACACGGGGGAGCAGATGTCACTCAAGCCGTTGAGTGCCCACATCCCACATGAGAGGTCCCAAGTTCGGTTCCCAGTGCCTCCTAAAGAAAAAACAGACAACGAGCAAACAGATGAGGAAGCCATCTCGGGGAGTGGTGGGAATCCACACACTCTGGTCCCTGTTCAGATGGATTGTACTTGGGCAAGCTAGAAACAAGGAGACCATAATCTAGGTCACAGGCCTGAGGATTGGACCAGGTCACTGGTGGGAGTAGGGGTGGAGGCAGGACTAGCAAACTTGCTAATGTAGTCTTTCCTCTCATTCTCTGTGATAGTTCACAAACCAGAAAAGGTTACATGGACAGAAGCAGCTGGAACCATTCGGGATGGAGTACGAGCCTATACAGCTCTGCATTATCTTTCTCATCTCTCTCCTGGAAAATCAGTGCTGATAATGGATGGAGCAAGTGTAGGTGTTAATAGCTTCATTTAGAAATAGACCCATAATACAGTAAACCTAGGCAATTTAGTAATGGGCTATCCATTTGCTAAAAATACTTCCTTTACCTATATCAAAAACATTCAAAATAATAATACATAAAAATATTCTGTAATCTAAAAATGTTACAAAATTTGGGGTGAATTTAGTTTCATTTTTAATCTGGCTGTTGATGAAAATGCTTCCCCCCTATTTTTCTTTGGGAAAAAAGGCAGGGAAGCAGATGGTTTAGTGCCTGCTTCCCACATTGTGGTCCCGGGTTGGATCCTTGGTACCTCCTGAAAACAAACGAAAAAACCAGCTCTCATTGGGGAACAGATGTAGCCTAGTGGTTGAGTGCCTGTTTCCCATGTATGAGGTTCTGGGTTCAATCTCCGGAACCTCCTTAAAAAAGAGGCAGAACAGTCTTCAGCATTGGCTTTTAACATCAGGCTACTAGTGTTTCCCTGAACTTAACAGGGGTCAGCAGAAGGATAGGACTTCTGAAGTGCTTCAGTCTTCAAAGAGAGGTAGTTGGACTTGCATGTGTATTATATAATTGTCTTAGAATATCATGCCAATAAGATCCTTAAAGATCCATTTTTTCTCTTTGCAAGGCCATTTTTCTGAATGTGGCCCTCCTTGAAAATATGTACTGTGATCAGACTGGGTGAGACCTGGTAATTTATATAGCTTATCTTTCACCCTTTCTGAAGAATAAAGACAAATATTTCCCTTACTAAACACATCTGGATTTTTTTTTCTACTAATACTATTTTAAAATATTATACTAAAGTATCACAAAAGTGTACTTCACTAAATAGTCCATAAAATAAATTAGATACAGTCTCTGCCCTGTATCTATAAACCCATCATGTATTTTTTTTTCCCCACACAGGCCTTTGGTACAATAGCCATTCAGTTAGCACACCATAGAGGAGCCAAAGTGATTTCAACAGCGTGCAGCCTTGAAGACAAGCAGCACCTTGAAAGATTTAGGCCTGCTATAGGTGAGTCATGATACTCAACACAAATTTTAAAACATTACATTTCAGAGGGAAATCACCTTAAAAACTGCATTTGTAAAGCAAAATATAAAATGCCAAGTGAAAGTAATTTTTAAAATGCATCTAATATCTATGCTGAGTCCGTTTATTAAAGTGGTCATTTTAAATTAGGATTTTTAAGGCTGTATTTTTTTCAGTATTTTCTTCTTTGCATCATCAACTTACCCCAGTCTGAATTAAACTCTGACAAAATTTAGATACAGCTGATACCTCTTTGAGTTTAGTTAATAACTCAGTATATTTTTATATCACCTGGTATGTTTCTTAATCTCTTATACCTGGTGATGAAAATGGAACGGAGAGAAAGAACATAATGTAGTATTGTTGAAGGGAGAGATGTTTCATTATTTCTGCCCTTCGTAGGCTGCTTCAGTTCTATTTCCCTTGTGTCCTTCTCCACTGCTTCTGCCCCCGTGAAATCTTAGATTACTATTAGGCTATTCCTCTATTGTGAGCAGCTCTGAGAGGAATTTTCTTCAAGGAATTTTCTTCAACAAGGCATTAAAAGGCACAAAAATAAAACATGTATGTTTCCCATTTGTCAGTTCACATGGTGAGAATTTCTCTTAAGTTCTCTCATTGGATTATTTTAATTAATATAATACTTTAAAGCAGCCAGTTAACATTAGTTTCATTTTTATTAACTCTGTCAAAATTAATCATGTTCTTTTTCCTTCCCCTTGGGATTTTTCTTCATTTTGGGGAGTCCATGGGGAAATGAGGAGAGATTTCTATGTCTGAGAAAAAATAGCCTTTAATAGATAAGCATCATATTGCACAACTGTACTTTAGAACTTATTATATTAAAATTCCATTAAACTCTACTAAATTGCTTAATCTTTCCATTCATGTCAGCTTATGGTTTACAGATTCTCAGTTTTGTCAGTATATCCAAAAACTGTAGAAGAAAGCAGGCTTGGCCCAGTGGTTAGGGCGTCCGTCTACCACACGGGAGGTCCACGGTTCAAATCCCGGGCCTTCTTGACCCGTGTGGAGCTGGCCCATGCGCAGTGCTGATGTGCTCAAGGAGTGCCGGGCCACGCAGGGGTGTCCCCCACGTAGGGGAGCCCCACATGCAAGAAGTGTGCCCAGTAAGGAAAGAGCCACCCAGCGCGAAAGCAAGTGCCTCCTGCTCAGGAATGGTGCCGCCCACACACCGAGAGCTGACTCAACAAAAAGAAACACAGATTCAGCATACTGCTGACAACAACAGGAGCGGACAAAGACGATGCAGCAAATAGACACGGAGAACAGACAACCGGAGCTGGGGGTGGGTGGGAAGGGAAGATAAATAAATAAATAAATAAATAAATCTTTTAAAAAAAACTGTAGAGAACCTGGAACTCAATACGAGTCCTTTATGTCAACAGACCACCCTTGAAACACTTTTTCTATAAAATGTTGCTATCCCCATTGTATTGAATATGCCAGTCTCTTCGTTTTAATTGATTTTCACCAATACTTGATTAGACCAGAAAAAAAGTATAATTTGGATTGATTTTTCCCCCATTAATCATTGTTTGAATCACTTAACTCATTTCAGAGGACAGATCTATTTATGCTTTTCTTTTTCTGTCATTTATTTGTATTGATCATATAGATAATAATACAATTGCCTAATTTCCTGTCCTTTACAGCCCGTGTGATTGATGTATCTAATGGAAAGATTCATGTTGCCGAAAGCTGTTTAGAAGAAA
This sequence comes from Dasypus novemcinctus, assembly GCF_030445035.2. Lineage (NCBI taxonomy): Eukaryota > Metazoa > Chordata > Mammalia > Cingulata > Dasypodidae > Dasypus > Dasypus novemcinctus. The sequence goes on along the minus strand of NC_080676.1, from coordinate 154,102,468 downwards.
CAGGTGGCCTGGGAGTAGATATTGTCCTAGATGCTGGAGGTTGGTATCTTCCTAAATTAGTAGGCTGTGTAATTTTTTTAATTTGACAAAGTTCATAAAAAAATTTTAATCAGGGAATAATTATTAACACATTTATTAAATTGGATGATTAGTTATCTTTTTTTTTTTTTTAAACAAAAAACTTGTCTATTTAAGTTGGAGCTCTTTATCTCTATTCCCACTGTACACTCTGTTTCTCTGGAAGAGAGAATATGCCTGCTTTTAAATTATAAGATGAACTCTACAGTTCTTAAGTTTTATAGCAAGGCTTCTTTTGGGGGCCCTTTTAACAGAAATACTGCTTTCAGAAAAGCATTGAAGTTTCAGGAACAAATGCTGTATCACTACAAGAAATCTACACACATGATCTCGAAAGCAATTCTCTTGCACATTAGTTGAGATTTCACCTTTATTGTGAAATGCTTATGCACTCACTTCTGCTACCCTCTTTTGGATAGTTGACTTTTGCAGTCTCTGTATGGAAAATGCAGAGAGTTTTGTTCCATTTTCACTTTTCTTAAACTTTTTAACCAATATCCATTTAACACCTAATCTTTAAGTACTTACGTGTGATGGCATGCCATCACACATAAAGGACAGGTTTCCAAGCCTGCAAGGGGCTATCTGTACTTTGTTAGAATTCATCTTCTATCATGGGAATCATAGATGAATACACTTCATTGACTTGCCACATTTTCAAATGGGCATTTCAATAATTATGTCCAAGTATGACCGTCTTGAGTCTATGAGTTCTTTACCCAGAAGTCAACTTTTCCCAAAATATTAAGCTACCAATGGTATGATTAAATTATCTGCGGTGGTTATGTGTTACATTACTTTATCAGGTTTTCAAGTGAAATCAGACTATTTCTCTTTATTTGTTTCTGTAATAATTAAATTTAAAGTAAATTTTACAACCAGTTTCAGTGTAAAACATATTTTTTAAGGTATCTAAATATACTGTTTCACCTTTTTCTAAGAAAAATCTTCCTCATTCTTACATTCCAAAGTAAAGAGAACATGTTTGAATAATAAATTTTTATGCAGATTATTATAAATTATATTTTTTCTTTTTTTTTTTTACTACCCCTTTAAAAGTGAGATTATATAGTAAAGATGATGAACCAGCTATAAAATTACAACTGCTGCCTCATAAGCATGATATCATCACACTTCTTGGTGTTGGAGGTCATTGGGTAACAACAGAAGAAAACCTTCAGGTATTGTCAGAAACAATAAAGCATTACTATTACACCAAAGGAATGTAATTGACAAAAAATAATGCATAAGTCTTTTTTGAGGAGAAGTTTGGAAAAATTAATAAAAATTCTGAATTATACTCTTTTTTAAAGAAATATGACTTTTTTACTTTAAGCTATATGCTAGCCAACAATATGTTAAAATATTGTCTAGTAAAGAGTTCCTTCAACTGGAATAAATTATAATTAATTTCATTTAATGGTTTGGAAGTAGTGACTTCTAAATGTTATAATTGTACTTCAAGTAGAATTTTTTTCTGGGTAAGAAACATTGTCGATATATACTTACAAGGTAAACTCTTTCTAAATAGAATTACCACAATATTCTGCTAATTCAAATTGGAATTTACTATATATATGCATATATAAATTATCCCCCAAAGTTATATTTTTAACAGAATGTTAGTTGATTTTTCATATATTTGCATATGCAACCATACAGTCATCATCAGTTTTCATCAGTTTTCCAACATCCTTATAGAGGGGTCAGTAAGTAGCCAGCAATCTTGTCTGTCTGTCTGTCTTTCTCTCTCTCTCTCAATACACACACACACACCCCATCTTGTCTGTCTCTCTTACACACACACACACACACACTACCACCTCATCACCAGAATTCTACATTGGCGCCGCATCTTCCCTGTAAACATCACCTTGCTATTTCATCCTTTTGGACCAAGACTAAGAAAAGAAATCATAGTTTACATATTGCTAGTTTGTGTGCTAATGATTTGTGATTTGGACATTATTTGTGTAGAAGTTTTTCTGGCTCAAGATCCAGTCATCCTTCTACTGCTAAACTCACAGTGACTGACCAGTCTTTGTGCATTCTATCCAAGTTGGATCCTCCAGATAGCCATTGCCTTTTCCTCAAGGGAGCAACACTGTCTTTCCTTAATGATGAAGTTTGGAATTTGTCAAATGTACAACAGGGGAAATATCTTTATATCCTTTTTTGAGTGACTTGAGTTTCTAGCTCAAAATTTATCTTATACGCTAATCATTAAATTCTTTGAGTAGTAGTAGTGGTAGTAATAATAATAAACGTCCATCGAGTATGCCAATGTTCCCAGTGCTTTTCAGGAATTTATTCATTGAAACATTAAAATAACTCTATGTGGTGCTTACTCTTATCATCCTTATTTCACAGGTGAAGAAAGTGAAGCCTAGCGAGGTTAATGCCCAGGGACATGGCTAGCAAGTGGCCAAACAAGAACCACAACCAGGCAGGCTGGCTCCTTTCCAAATAGGACATAAACCATAAAATACGTGAATGATTTTATTTTGTTTATAACCTAACATTATGGAAGTTACATGTCTGCTGGAGAGGCTGCACACTCATTCCTATGATGTTGCCATTGCACAAAACATTTCAAAATCCTTGAGTTTGTAGCATTTTTACACATATCAATGCTAGGAATTCTTCGTCAAACAAGGATGGGTATGATTTTATAAAACTGAAGTCATTCAGCAGCACATCTGGTGATTGAAGCCAAATGAGAAGTTTTGTTTTGAGAATATGAAAGCAATTCCACAGGGAAGGTCCAAAATCTTCAGAGCAGGGTCGACTTAAGAATAAACTCGTATTTCTAAAGTGACTGTTTTAAAAGCAGCTGCACTTGGTAAAAGCTTTAGCATGTTGGATAAAAAATAAGTTCTCATTACTTAATAGAATGTATGAGTACATAAAGACTTGCATGGCCTTATACTTGTCTCCACTAAATAGCATACTTGACTTTTGTTTCATGTGTGTCCTTATCTATGGTGATAGTTATAAAGAATTCAATAAAATGAACCAGCCCTGTCTAGAAGCAATGATAGACTTAATTCAAAGCTTTACAGATTGTAATATTTAATCAATATAGTGCATATGCTAAAAGTTTTGGGGTACATTTCAAAATCAAAAGATCCCCTTAATGTCTTGAATGTATAGGTTTAAGGTATTTCTGATTAAATATTTAAAAATTTTTTTGTTAATTTACTAAAAAAAAATTTTAATCAGTTTCATTTTTAAACAGTCTAACTGTCCAACAACATTGCAATGACCAGGAACACCCAAGAGATGTAAACTGTAGAGAATACCATCTTGCTATTAAAAATAGTATGTTAGCAAATTTTTTTTGTTAGCATGTTTTACATCATACATGTCAGAACCTAATCTATCTGCTTTGCTTGTGTTACTAATTCTCTCAAATCCCCCCTAAGAAGATGAGTTTAACCTATCTGACGAAACCCATGTGTCATGCTGAAATGTATGTTTCTATGAAATGATGTTACATTTTTCCAAATCAGAAATACTTTAAGTTATATATACTGATGGCAGAGACATTAACAGATGTATAAAGAGAATCTGCAGGAATGTGAATAAATGAATATTCTTTGGGTCTTCTAATTTGAATAGCTAAAATTGCTTATGATCACATTTTCTCCATTCCTTAATTAGACTTTTAGTCTGCACTTGTGGAGAACCCCCCTCAATCAGGTCACATTGCATGTGACTTAACATAGATACCTCTTTCCAGCTGTGTGATATGCCACAAATAATTCTCCAGTACTAGCAATTACATACAGACTCTCGATCCTAATATTTTCTAAAATCTGATGACTCAAATTTTCTCTCAAATTTTACAGATTCTGATTCTTAGTGCATGTATCATACACATGCACACACACAATTTATAACACTCCACACCAATTTTAAGCAGCCAGTTGAGCAACTAAATTTGCATCTTAAGAAATAGATATAAGTGCTAAAATATTTTTTAATTAAAATGCCATGAATATTGCAGAAATGAAAACCTATTATACCATGGCTATCCATTTGGGATAAAAGTAGTCATTATATAGAACGGGCATTAGGCTTGCTTCTTGAATCACTAGTCCTTTGAATTTTAGGCTCTTTATCACACCACTGCCTCTCTCACATCATTTCCTTGTTTTAGTGGTAAACTTGACAACTTGCAGAATTTCTGTAAGTTAACATTTTGAACTTGATAGTGCAAACCTTTAAAACTTCTTGCAAAAATCAAGACGGGTGATATCTGGCATCTTCTGCTTAATGAATGATGCCATTGATTTATGGTTTTACTTAATCCTCTTTCCTTTACATTGCTTCCTTAACTATCCTTCCAGAACGTATCTTAAAGGATGTGATGGAGAAGTTATCAACTGGTGTTTTTAGGTATGCTAAGTAACCAATTTATTGTTCTTGTTTATTTTTCTGTTCTCAGGAAGATAAGGGTCTTTCCATTTTTTTTTTTTTTTTTTTTTTTTTTATCTTTATGAAATTTTATTTTTTTTTTTTTAAATTTTTTTATTTTTTATTGACTTTGTAATAATATTACATTAAAAATATATATGTGAGGTCCCATTCAACGCCACCCCCCCCACCCCCCCCTCTCCCCCCCCCCCCAACAACACTCGTTCCCATCATCATGACACATCCATTGGATTTGGTAAGTACATCTTTGGGCACCTCTGCACCTCATATACATTGGTTCACATCATGTCCCATACTCTCCTCTATTCCATCATGTAGGCCCTGTGAGGATTTACAATGTCCGGTGATTACCTCTGAAGCACCATCCAGGGCAGCTCCATGTCCCGAAGATGCCTCCACCTCTCATCTCTTCCTGCCTTTCCCCATACCCTTTGTCCATTATGTCCACTTTTCCCAATCCAATGCCACCTCTTCTATGTGGACACTGGATTGGTTGTGTCCATTGCACCTTTATGTCAAGAGGAGGCTCAGATTCCACCTGGATGCTGGATGCAATCCTCCCATTTTCAGTTGTAATCACTCTAGGCTCCATGGTGTGGTGGTTGTCCTTCTTCACCTCCATCTTAGCTGAGTGTGGTAAGTCCAATAAATCAGATTGTAGGTGCTGGAGTCTGTTGAGGCTCAGGATCTGGCTATCACATTGTCAGTCCAGAGATTCAAATCCCCTAAATATATCTTAAACCCCAACATTAACTGCACCTCCAGCACATTAGCATGAAAGTCTTATGAAGGGAGATCCCATCTGAGTCCAGATTCATCACACATAAACACCATTTCCAAAGAGGGGCCATCTGCCCTGGTAGTTAACCCCATCAGCCATGACCATAACTCCCATGGGTCTCTTTAGCCCTCAAAGGAACCAATATCTGGGGGTTGTATCTGCTTTATCTGTCTCTCTGACTCTGCTCAGTTGTGCATGAGGGCAAACCTTCTGCCAGCCTCCAGACTCTTTTTTAGAAACTCGTAGCCATATAAACTCATTTCTCCTTTCCATTTCCCCCTTACTTTAGGTCAAACAGCATTTTAAAGTCATGGTATTTTATGTAGACATGGATATTCTGCTGATCCGCATTGAACCTTCCGTATAAGGTCATTTTCCAGTTGCATCATCAGTTGGTAGTTGATAGTGGTCCCTCGTTGCCAGGGAGGCTCATCCCCGGGTGTCATGTCCCACGCTGGGGGGAAGGCATTGCATTTACATGCTGAGTTTGGCTTCGAGACTGGCCACATTTGAGTAACATGAAGGCTGACAGAAGGAAATTCCCAGGCACAAAGTTGCTCTAGGCCTTGTTATTATTTTGGGTTTATCAGCTCACAAGCATAGTCATTAGTATCAGGGGCTCACTGTTGAACCCTCACTCCCTCCCGGTCCCCACCACTGTACCTGTCTTTCCATTTTTTGTTTCAGCTTTTACAATACACTTGTTGCCTCCATATTTTATTATTTTATTTAAATAAATAGCTGCACTTTAACATTTCTCAAAGAGTATCTGGTGGTCTGTAATTATTCCCAAAGAGAGAAAAGGCTCATGAGTTTTCTGCCTTCCTGTACTCCTTAGAGTATGTGTAAATAGAGACTCCATCCCACACTGTACTTTGCACTTTTCCTCATCACCCCTCCCAAAGCAACTTAACCCGTGACTGGAGAAGTAGAGGGGAAAAGTACAATTTGTTTTTTAAAAAAAGTTGGATTTGTTGTCATAAATGAGGGAGTGAATAAAGTAGGTATTTTTCCTCTTCAAAATTTAACTTTTTTTTTTAACAGCGGCAATAATGAACGAGTCTGTTTGAATTATCTAAAGTAAAAGAATTGACTATAGCAATTGTCAGTTCCCATCCTGTATGTTCTAATCTATCTTTAACGAGACTTGACATTTTTCAATAATTTCTTTCTTCCTCAGACCTCAGCTGGATGAACCTATTCCACTATATGAGGCCAAAGTTTCCATGGAGGTTATTCAGAAAAATCAAGGAAGAAAAAAACAAGTTGTTCAATTTTAATTTTATTCTTCCTCAGACCTCATGTGGATGAACACATTCCAGTATTTGAAGCCAACGTTTCCTTGGAAATTATTCAGAAAAATCAAGGAAGAGAAAAGCAAGTTGTTCCATTTTTAAGCATGTTTTCCTGGTACCTTAAGACAAGATGCTGTTATGTGAAGTATAACTTCTTGGGCCAGAGGTCAAGATAATTCTATATTTACCGTCTGAAGGGGAATATTCTGAAAGCCTTTTTAGTTATTTTGCCTCTACATTTTACCTGTGCTGTAAAATTCTTTCCATGAAGAAAACGGCTTTCAGCAAAACTCACTGCTCTATTGATAACGCTGTATTTACAGGCCTTTGGTATACTGTCAAAATAACTTTATTGCTTTTGTATCACCTCCATTCTCAACACCTTCCTTAACAAACTTTTGCTGTGGTAGTTTAATCATTCAAGTATATTTTAAAGTCTCAAAGGATCAAGCTCATAGGCACTTAAAATTTTGTTTTCAAATATTCATTCACTCCAGGGCTTGCCCGAGATCAGACAAGAGGATCACAGTAACTCGCCAGTGGCAGCGGCAGAGTTGGCGTGGAGGGCTGGGCTGGCGAACTGAGAACGGGAGGGTGGTCTGCAGGCTGCGCTAGCAGAGCGAGCGTGCTGGTTTCCCACTGGAGAGCTGTGGGTCTGGGGACCAGGGCAGAAAGCCCAGGCCCTCTCGGCGAGGGGCGTCTCCACTGCCGGCCAGCAGCTCGAGGATGATGTTTCCTTTCCATCCAGGCGGCCTTCCTCGGGCACATCATCACGTCGCTGCCGTGAACCTCAACCTCATAGCGTTTGTCTGTTTGGGGACCCTGGGCCGCGTGCTCTCTGGTCACGCCGCGCCTACGGAGCCGGAGCGCGGGACCCGGGCGCCGGGTCGGTGACCAGCCTCCGGCGCATGCTCACTGGCGGCGGGGGCGGGGCGGCGCGCGCGGGAAGCGCTGGCCGGGCGTTTGGCCGCCGCCGAGCGTCATGGCTGTCTCGGTGCCCGGCTACTCGCCCAGCTTCAAAAAACCGCCCGAGACGCTGAGGCTCCGCCGGAAAAGACCACGGAGCCTCGGAGCCGCCCCCTCCCCGTCCCGCGATGCCGCGGCCCGCCGCGCCGCCCTAGCGGCCGGGCTGCCGCTGCGCCCCTTCCCGGCGGCGGGCAGAGGCGGCGGCCCTCCGCCCGCGGCCCGGAGGAACCCCTTCGCCCGGCTGGACAACCGGCCAGCGGCCGCCGCCGACCCCCGCCACGGGCCGCCCCGCGACCAGCAGGAGGCGCCGGGCCCGGTGAGTGTCTTCGTGGCCGCCAGCCGCGGCCCTGTCGTGTTCCGTGGGCTGACCTGGCTGTCCCGCGCTGGTGGAAAGTTTTCGGCGTTCGCGGCGGGGAAAGGGCCCTCAGGACCCCCACCGGGGTCCCGAGCCCTGGGCGTGGCCGTGCGTCCGGCAGGCGCCTGCGTGGAGCGCGCGCCGCGAGCCGGGGCCCCCGCCGCGTGGCGTGCGGCCGAGAGCGCGGGCCGGCCGGGTGCGGAGGGCAGCGCCGGGAGCGCGGAGCCCCTGCGTTTCCGGGCTCTCGGAGTGAGGCGGAAGTATACATGAGGAGGTGCCCAAGCCGCCGGGCTGTGTGTTCCCCAGTTTTGAAATTTAACTTCAGGCACGCAACGAGCGCCCGCGGATGTCCTGCCTTGGGAGCGTGTGCGCTCAGGCCGTTGGGTTTATTGAGAAACTTGCATGCCTGGTGAGGCTCTGTACGTATTTAAAGCAAATGTAAACATCATGTAAGTTTAAAAGGTCACTTTTTTTAACCTCAGCTTGTAGATTCTAATCAAGAAAATGATTTGTTGTGGGACGAGAAGTTGCCTGAAAGAACGACCGTTACTGAGTTACCCAAGGTAATAGTTTTTAAATATCATTAGAATGCAGTTTCTCGTCATAAAAAGCCGTAGTACCCAGAGCACTTTGCTCGGGAAATAATTTCACGGAGAGCGGGGAGAACCTCTGGCGGGGTGAAGACGTGGCCTCGCCGCAGGTGAAGCTGCAGGGGAGGCGTCTCGGCGGTTCCCGGGACGCCCGGCGTGACGCGGAGGCCGGGTGGGTCCCCGCCTCCCCCAGCAGTTTCGAGCACGCTCTGCCCTTGGGAGGGACTCCGGCTTGTCGCGGGAGCCAGCGCTCCGGGGTCAGCTGCGCTGGGGGCTTAGTCCTTCGCGGAGTTTTCACACCACACCCCCAGGCTGTCTCCACAGATTGTGGCAGAGCCCCGACCCTCCCCAGCTGCCGCTCCCCCGGCACGAACACAAGCTCGTCCTTCCGTTCCCCGGTGCTTCTGTAGTGAGAGTTTAATTTTAAAAATACAGGGCCTTATTCACGTGCCCTCTTGGCCGTAGTTCCTCGTCTGTTACGTTTTTTCTGATGAATCTTGGTGGTGTTGAGAATATTGACCTGAAAGAACATCAAAACAGATTGAGGGGGGCCACACTGGTGAGGTCAGGGGATGTTCCTTAAATATGGCCTTGAAGGGCCCTGCGTAAGGTGCCTGCAGGAGCAGCGTAGCCTGTATTCCACAGTTTCAAAGGCTTACAAGGCACTTTTTAAACGTCGTTGAAAGATTACTTTGACCACAGTAGTAGTAATAAATTTTATTTTTTGAAATTACGATTATGAAAATAATACATACTTCTTATAACTAAAACGGTATAGAATTATGTAAACTAAAAAATGAAACCTGCCCCTCGACCGCCACCACCCACAACAACACAATTGCCTCACTTCCGAAAAGTAACCCCATTAACAGTTAAGTGACCGTCTACACTTTCTCCACAGTATGTATTTTCAATATTATTTGTTATACAGTGCATGTAATTTTTACGTTTCAGTGACTAGATATGTTGATGAAATCTTTAGATTGAAGGGTGGTTTTGTTTTGTTTTTTAATTTTTAATTATTTTTGTGTTTTGTTTTCTGAAAGACTCTACATGTATCATTGTCCGAATCTGATATTCCATCCTCAGAAAGTACTGAGTTACCTGTGGACTGGAGTATTAAAACTCGACTCCTTTTTACCTCTTCTCAACCCTTTACCTGGGCAGATCATTTGAAAGCACAGGAAGAGGCTCAAGGTCTTGTCCAGCACTGTAGGGCAACGGAAGTTACTTTGCCTCAAAGAATACAGGTAATTCTAAAGTAAAATAGCTATGTTTTAAAGTAACTAACTGAAAAAATGGGCCTCTCTGCAAAATGTCATTCTTTAGTCTTAGTACTGGTTAATGATTTTTCCTACCATTTAAGATTCGAGAAATTTTCTATTTCCCACATGGTGCTTTCATGCAGTTTTTTTTGTCAATTTCAGCAATTGCCCATTAAATTAAGAGACTTGTCCTGATAATTAGTAAATGTTGTAGGCAGGAATTATTTTAATTAAACCATTCCTTTTGAAGGTCAGAGAGTGAAAATATATGGAAATAAAATGAAAAGTCATTAAGATTGCAAAGGCAGATGGGTTATTTTACTGATTTACTTATAAGTAGCAATATGCACTGATTCTTTCTGCCTGGGTAATGGTCTGTTGCAAATTTCGGTTACTGAGTTCTAGAAGGTTGCTCTCAAGCATCTGAGCAACTTCAACTAGGCTAAAAGCGGCCTTGGTACATCTTTTTCAGTGAATAGATCAGGATCATTTGTGGTTTGTGTTACCAGTTTTTACTGGTGATTTTGAAACTGGTAGGGAGTGTTGAACATAGTGTTACCCACATGCATAGATACACACATACATACCCCTACATAACTATCCTGCTGATTATATTTTTAAAAAATTTTTTTAATCTTGTTTCAAGGGTGGTAGAGAGGGAAAATGGTTCCATCTGTGGTTAAGTGCTTCTTCTGGTGTGTTGCTTAACAGACTGTAACTACTGGTAAGAAAGCTTTTTTTCCAAATAAGACTAAAACTACATTTTCACTTGGATAACAGTAATTGACACTTTACTATAGGAAGCAACAAAGATGCTTAGACTGAGTTTGATATATTCAGTGCCAATTTAATGAAATTCTTTCTTTTTCATGTGGCATATCATCTTTGGATTTTAGGATCCTAAATTGTCTACTGAGCTCCGTTGTGCCTTCCAGCAGAGTCTTATCTATTGGCTCCATCCTGCCTTGCCATGGCTACCTCTGTTCCCTCGTATTGGAGCTGATAGAAAAATGACTGGAAAGACAAGCCCTTGGTCAAATGATGAAACCCTACAACATATTTTAATGAGTGACTGGTAAGACGGTAATAAAGTTATGTAACCTAACTGTGAATTCTCGTTTTAGCAGTTTCCTAATTTTATGATGTGGAAATGTATAATGGTAAAGGATCTCTGCATCCTTCTGCATTTGTTTTATCTGGAACTGTTAATAACCAACATTTTTACTGTTTACATTTCTTTAAAACTCCTATTCATTTCTTTATCCAATTGTGGAATGTATGAAAATGTTTTAATATATACAAATAGACATAAATCTTGAAGGTTACCTCCTGTCAGTGACTGCTTCAGTTCTTACCAGCAGAAGTTTGTTAGAAAGTCAGCAACCACTTATATGTCAACTTTTGTTTTAAATTAAAAAGGGGGTTAATATTCAAGTGGTAAACATGATCTGTTAATATATAATAGGGAGCAGGTATGGCTCAGTGTTTGAGCACCTGCTTCCCATGTACAAGGTCCCGGATTTAATCCCTAGTACCTCCTAAAAAAATAAAATATTTAAAAGTAATCAGTACATCCCCATTATCACTTTCAGTCTTTTAAATGCCGGGTTGAATGTAACCAGAAAATATTTTGTGTTGTGTTTTAAACTAAGTATTATATAGGTGAGTGTCAAAGTGAATTATAAAAAATTTAAACTTTGAGTCAATGTTTAATAATACATGAGTTGTGGTTTTGTTGTTTTTTTTGCTTCATAGGTCTGTGAGTTTTACTTCTCTATATAATCTACTGAAGACAAAACTTTGCCCCTATTTCTACGTTTGTACCTATCAGTTTACTGTCCTCTTCCGTGCAGCAGGATTAGCAGGAAATGATGTAATCACAGCTATCCTATCTCCCACAACTAGAGGTTTAAGAGAAGCTATGAAAAATGAAGGTAACATAAGGCTTAAAGTGAGAATACCACACGTTATATAATAAACACTTTGCTTTAAAATTAAATCATTTAAATTTTCTTTTATCAGTTACTAATATTACTTTTTAATGTTTTATTTATTCATTCCTATCTTTTTCAGCAATTATTTAGCTGTTTCCGATACAAAGCTTTAAATTAATATGATTGCTCAAGTAATACACATATTGGAGAGGAAAGTCACTGAATATGCTTTTGTAGGAATTTTTCTATAGTATTAATTACCCCCTTAAATTATTTTCAAACTGGGTTCAGTATCCATTGGTGGATCATGAAATCAGTTTAATCTGTCCAACCAGCACTTGTTTTTTGTTTTGCTTTTGTTTTTTTTCAAGGTGAGAATTTTCTTTTATCGTAATTCTGAATTTAACAAGTAAAGATGTGTCACTACTGGCCATAATTATTATTATTATTTTTAGATTTATTTATTTTATTTCTCCCCGCCCCAGTTGTCTGTCCTCTGTGTCTTTTTGCTGCGTGTTCTTCTTTGTCGCTTCTGTTGTTGTCAGCATCACGGGAATCTGTGTTTCTTTTTGTTGCGTTATTTTGTTGTGTCAGCTCTCCGTGTATGCGGCACCATTCCTGGGCAGGCTGAACTTTCTTTCGCGCTGGGTGGCTCTCCTTACGGGGCGCACTCCTTGCGTGTGGGGCTCCCCTACATGGGGACACCCCTGCGTGGCATGGCATTCCTTGCGTGCATCAGCACTGCGCGTGGGCCAGCTCCACATGGGTCGGGAGGTCCTGGGTTTGAACCCTGGACCTCCCATATGGTAGACAGATGCTCTTATCAGTTGAGCCATGTCTGCGTCCCTATTTTTTTAACACTTTGAGAGTAGTGTTCATGCTCCTTGAACACTTTATACTGCCACTGTCACTTATTGTAAGCACCCTAAGTGTAGTTATAAACTTCAAGAAATTAAACATTGATGTAAAGCTTGTATTCTATATTCCAATTTTTTAACATGGTCCAAAAATGCCATTTTCCGCCTTTTCTCCTCCATTATTAGATTCCATAGAGGACCAAACATTGCATTTAATTGTCATTGCTTCTTCAGTTGCACTTTTTTTTTTTTTTTTTTAAACTGTGGGAACATATAGTCAACATAAACTTTTCCATCTCAAAGCAAAGCATAATGTTCAGTGGGAGTAATCACATTCACTATGTTGCCATAACCTCACCACCTTTCATTACTAAAACTTTCCCATCTCTCCAAACAAACCTGTACCTGTTATGCATTAACTCCTATTCCCTTGCCTTATTCCCATCCCTGGCAGCCTGTACGCTAATTTCTATCTCTCTGAGCTTGCGTGTTCTCTGATTTTTTTTGTAGTTACCATGAGGCTCAAATTTAATATCCTAAATCTGTTATTCATTTGCTAACACTTGTGTTTTTTAAGTGAAATAAAGTAGAATATAATTTTGAAAAGGTATCAAATGTAGTCAGGACATGTAATTTCCTGAACCATTTGTTTCAGGAATATATGTGAACATGCATGTGTACGTGTGCAAGTACGTGTGTATTGTGGGCAGCTGTCAAGAAAACATGGAAGCTACCACCTTAATAGATGAATTGTGAAAATTTGCATTTTCAGATTTTATATGCTCTAAATTAGGGCATACCAGTTTAAATATTTTTTTCTAGATTGTATTATAGAAAATCCAGTTACATTGTTCTTCCTCATGTAGGTATTGAATTTTCTCTGCCTTTAATAAAAGAAAATGGCCATAAGAAGAAGAAAGCATCTGGAACAAGCTTGGGACATGGGGAGTATGTGATTTCAATAACCTTTTATATGATCCAGGGACTATATAGACCCAAATAAGTTTTGTAGCAGTTTTGTGAAGTGGGAACCCTGACTGACTATAGCAGTTTTCTAGGGAACAAGCAATCAGTGATGAAGATGAAGAAGAAAGTTTTTCCTGGCTGGAAGAGATGGGTGTGCAAGATAAAATTAAAAAACCAGACATACTCTCTATCAAGCTGTATCCTTTCAGTGGCTATTAATTAGAATTAATTTTTATAAAATTAAATTTGTGAGCCATTTAATACTGAGTGACAGTTTTAGGACTATAATCCTAAAAAATTAATTCTCCATCATGACATTAAAAATCCTAAAAAAATAAAATCATTTTGCTATTAATCATAAATCGTAAGTACCATTAAACCATGAACAATTATAAGTCTTTTTTTTAAATAATATTCCTTTTTGGTTCAGGGGAATGGGGACAGAACATGTTCTTGACTAAAAAAGAAAACAAAATATATGCCTTACACTGTTAATTTTTGCAGTGAAGAGGGGTGTGGCAAGAGCATTTCCTTTTTATAAGGGAGAAAAGAGGTTCCAGGTAATTCAGAAGCAAGATAACTAATTTTCCCATTGGCATAGGATTTACATTTACAGTTTCCTTAATTGTTATCCTCAGGCGGAAAGAGAAACATGAAGTACAAATGGATCACAGACCTGAGTCAGTTGTATTGGTGAAAGGAATCAACACCTTTACCTTGCTCAATTTCTTGATCAACTGTAAAAGTTTAGTTGCTACCTCTGGTCCACAGGCAGGACTTCCACCAACATTGTTATCCCCTATAGCTTTTCGAGGTGCCACAATGCAAATGCTTAAGGTAATAAAAGGAAGAAAAAAGGAAATTCTCCAAGTCACTAATCTGGATAATGTAGTATTTAAATAAGTACTTTCTTTGATAGGATAAATCCTTATTTTTTAATAACCTCTTCTAGTTTCTTTACTTGGAGCATGTTTTGTTGTTCTTGTTTCCTCCCAGGAAGAAAATTTTTTAATATTAAACAAGCTCAATTACATGAGAATAGTTTTATCAAATAAGTGTAATAGGCAACAAAAATATTTTGGTTTTAATTTCCTTTTTTACTTAATTTTTTTTTTCAAGTATTAAAAGCAATAAAATGGTTGGGTTGTTTTTTTTTTCAAACTTTATGTATTCAAATTGTACTATTAAGCCAGAAGGTATTATAGAAGAAATTATCTAAAATATAAATTTACAGCTTTATGATTTGGGAGTAGAATGTGCTAGCTAGACATTTTGAGAAATTTACTGAACTTTTTACCCATGTAACATTATTTTGATGTCTTAAGAACTACTTTTGTTTAAGAGAAGAAAGTATGTTTAGGAGTCAGGAATACTGACCACATCTTTTGAGATTGTGACCATAATTTTTCTTTAAATTTCTATCTAGGCACGAAGTATAAATGTGAAGACACAAGTTCATTCTGGATACAAGGATCAATTTAGTTTGGAGATTACAGGGCCTGTCATGCCTCATTCTCTACATTCTGTGACAACACTACTCAGATCTTCGCAGAGTGGATCATTTTCTTCAGGATTGTATACTCATGAGCCAACTGCTGTATTTAATATCCACCCTCCGGTGGACAGTGTACTGGTTAAGGTAAATAAGACTATGAACAATTGTTCTATTGGTAGTACTTGTTTTTCATAACTGCTCTAATCACATTGAGTTGCCCCAGAGTAACTGGAAGAAATAATACTGGTTTATGATGAAGCCAAACTTGTGTTCCAGGTTATCAAACTGTAGTTAACGATTGTGAATAACCAAAAAAGGCTTTTTACAAGTTGTTTTTGTGAACTTAATTATGCCTCTTTTTTAAGTTTTAAAGAAAACTGACTTTTAAGTCAGTTCACTATGAGTATTATACTTAACCATTTATTTGCCTTTAATTTTGAACTTATTTAGGTTTTTATTTGGAGTGATTATAAAAAAGAATTAAGGCCTTAAAAAAAAACTTTTTATCAATTAGGCAAACTTGTAAAAATAACCAATAATTTAGTGCTGTCACTATGTAAAAATTCTTAAGGATCAACACCGATTGATAGGTTTATAAACAAGAGTGAGCCATTTATTTATCCAAGTCTAAGTACCCATGGTAATTGAAAGACCTGACAGTATTCAAAGGCTGATATGCTTTTTACTGACTTGGCTTTAAATTTCCACAGGAGAGTGTTCTTAAGGAACTTGCTAACTGTGGGTTGCATCCCAAGACTCTGGACCAGCTTATTCAAA
The DNA here is from genome assembly GCF_030445035.2 of Dasypus novemcinctus. NCBI lineage: Eukaryota > Metazoa > Chordata > Mammalia > Cingulata > Dasypodidae > Dasypus > Dasypus novemcinctus. The sequence continues at coordinate 154,086,669 of NC_080676.1, read as the reverse complement.
TACCATTACTGGGAAAATCATCTTTACGGCATGTGGAAATGAGTGACTACATTTATAATTGGAGATCATGAACAAAGTAAGCCTAAACGGAATCTTTGAGGAAAAAAAGCCTTCTAAACAAGGAAATTCAAGATTCTTTTACCTTTGGCTTTAAAATTCATTTTTGAAGTTTAAAGAAAGGAATAGAAATATTAAGGATGTTTGTAAACAGCTTTTTATGTTAGCTTTTATTACTTGCATTTAGCAAGATTTAAGTTTTTAAGTCAACATTTTCTATTGAAGATAGCTTTTTTAACTACCTCAAATAACTTGAATGAGAATTCTAGATCCCAGCAACCTAAGTATAAACTCAGTAGAAAATAAAGTAAATGTGGTTTTTTTTTTGCAAATGGGAGGCTTAAGTCTGTTGCAGTTTCTCATGGAATTATGATCAGACCTATCAGGGCAATTAAGACTAAGTTTTGTAGACATATCTACAGAGCTGATTGTTGATGCCTCTACCTCAGCTTTTCTACCGATTTAAAGTTCACCTCAAATACACCTAATTTTTTTTTTTAATGCTTGTTAACCCAGAGAAAAGGGTATTTTGTATTCCTTATAGTGTTAAGAGTTGTATTCTCAGCTGGCATGGCAAAATAGTATTAATGTGCTATTGTCGGTATTTGAGTGCATGTGTATATAATTCAAATAAAAGTGCTTAGAAATCAAGTATTGGATAAAGAATAAGAGTATTTAGTGAAGAAGTGTTCACTTTATAATCCAGAAAATAAAACACCACATTTATTCCAGAGAAGTTTGTATTTGGGCCTTAAGCTTTTTGAAAATAAAGTTTAAGAGACATAGCATATGAATACCACTGTAATACACATGAAATATTCTATAGACCCTAAAAATTAACATGAACTTAAACTTTCTCATAGTCAACAAAATAGTGGCTGGGTGCCGATTTTATTAAAGTTGGTTACAGCATTTTAATTATTTTAAGTCTATCTAGGTGTAGCTGAAATTCGAAATGCACATCAAAGTAAAACTATATCACAACTCAATGCCATACTAAAATGTACTTGGCCTCTGCAGTAGAATTCTAGTCAGACTTCATTTTGACTCCCTTCTTATGGCCCAAATGGCTTTAACAGGAATGCAGGACTTAGTGCTGGATCATCACACAACATACCACTTTCTTTTTATAACTTCTACAAAATTTTAAGGGGAGATGGTGGCATTAGCCCTGTGGAACAGATCTTGCTTGATTACCTCAATAACACTGGCCCAGTATCTGTCCAGCAGAACCCATTGTGAAATAGTACAAGGTGCACAGCCCTTCACGGATTACAGGCAAGTGTTACAGCAGCCTAGCCATAAGGAAGGGGAGTTACATCATAGTACAAAATACAGTATAAAAGCGTTATTTAACATTCCACACTGAAGATTACTGATGCCTTCAAACAATCAATTGTTTGGATGTTAGCCACTTAAACAAATACATCACTAAGGTAAACAATATAAACATACCAAAACCCTGTATGGTTAAATACAATTTCCATGGTACAAAAATCAAAGCCTGGAGATGTTTGTACAGCTTGCTTTTTTTACACAATGTCTTAAATTGCCAAATATTTACAACATTAAAGAGGAAATACATTTTGATGCAGAGTAAAATTCTGAAATGATTAATATAAAACCTCAATCTATCTACGTGAGGCACTCCTGAAGCAAGTGGCATTAGCCATGAGGTCCTTTGGTACAAGGCCCATTGCTTGAAGAACCACAGTAGCTGCTGTGGCTTTAGCATGCTTCTTATTAGGGCTGGCAAAGCTGGGCTGGTAAGCGCTTCCATTTATCAATACCTATTCAAGAAAAACATACAATTGGGCTGGTAAGGGCTTCCATTTCTCAATACCTATTCAAGAAAAACATACAATAAGAACAGCATCAAACTTTAATATTTATTAGCTTTGTATTTTTTTACTAAATGCTAAAAAAATAACTTACAAAAATATAAAACCCATAATAAGTAACTAAAATTAATCTCAACCCAGAAAAAGAAAATCATTTGAGAAAAGGGACTACAAATTGAAAGTAGATCTCCAAATCGGGAAAATACCCAATGGAAATAACTACTAACTTAATTCCCCAGTATTCCACTAGAAAATAACAAAATACTCTACTAATTTTGCCCCTATCTTTTCCCATCAACATTTTTTAAGAATATTTTCAAAGCACCCTTCAATGTTAAGAAACCCCACTAATCTACCCACACATAAGCATATCCCCAACCCACAATCAGCATAAATTAATCTTGTGATATATAGCTCATCCCTCACCCCCTAACATTATCACCAAATTAATAAATTTTTAAAATTAATGTAGAAATTCATATTTACCCTAAAGAGAAAATGTTTGCGATGATCAGGGCCACTATCATGGACCAAGAGAAATTCAGGTGGTTGCCACCTTCTCTTATTACAGATTTCCATCAAGGCAGACACAGGATGTTTGCCTGCAGAGAAGAAATACTAGTTATAAATTATTTCTACCATCTTTTGCTATAAATTAAGAATTCAAGGTGGGGGATGGGGCAAGAAGAAATGGAAAAGTGTGCTCTTACCTGACAGATCCTTCATTGCAGCAGAGAAGTTTCCAGATCTCTTTTGTGCTCTTTCTCCTACTGCAACAAGACCTTAAATAAAAAAAAAAAAAAATACAGTTCACAAACCTCAACATCAGTCAATCCACCATGCCTTTAAAAAGTCAACCAGCTCCTACTACACATGGTTTCCAAATCAGCCTTATCTCTTCCTGTTTCAATATATAAATCTATACTTTATATTCATATGTTCATTTTGAAATTTGTATAAAAATCAATTTTCAGAAAGCACAAGGAATATATGACTACATATGCGAATTAAGTGCCATAATTTCAGCAAATCCAGGTCTGCTTACAAAGTAGTGACTACGGATTGCAAATGATTTCTAGTTTTCTTATCCTTCAAAAACTGAAACTCAGTGAAAAACACGTTCCAGAAGAGGTGGATTTTAAGCCATCAAAAAATATGAGAAAGACTATCCTCTACAGACTTTCTCTACAGATAACCAGGCCTTTTTCCCCAGCAAATAATCCCTTTCTGACTTAGAAAACAGGAGATGTTCTCAAAAAGTAAATATCTCTGCATAACCTCCCTTTTCCAACAGAAAAGGAAATTTCTATTCCTTCCCCAACTTCCATATATATACTAAGAATTCTTCAACCACTCCTTTGCTAAGACCATACTACTACTATGTTTTCCCAAACCTGTCCTACAATGTTCTGCAATCAGAATTTTTACCCAGGCCATGTACAGTTCCAAGGATAACACTCCATGGAATTATGCACTGCATCCTTGGCTCTTTCCTTACGAGAAACCACTGCTCAAGAGGCAATAGCCCATTTATCTTTAAGAATTTATTCAACTTCTGTAAATAATACATCAGTGTGACAACACTGACATAATGTCCTTTTCTAATTTGATCGAAAGCATTCAATTCTTAAGGCTACATTATGAAATGATTCTTACATTACTTCCAGTCTGTTTTTGGAGGATTTTATATGTTCATGATTACAATAAATTCCCTCTAATTTATAGTATTTTACGTGGATGACTGTATTAATTTTGCTGCAGAGTCAATCCATTTCCAAATTCTTTAAGACAGATTAATGTAATTTTATTACTTCAGTGTTACTTTCTATTTGAATACAAAGACCAGGAAGCAAGGAGAGGATTTCACTTTTAAAATTCAAGCTTAAATAAATCACACTGGCTGGCAGCCCCCTGTGATTCTACTTAAAAGGATATTGTTCCAGGTGAAGAATGATTTAGAAGATACTAATTAGCTGGTATCTGCAAGTATGAAGTATATATTTAATACTTAGCAACTGAGGCTATAGACCCCCCCAGACATGAAGATGGTAGCAAAATACAGGTAGTGATAAGCATTCCAAGATGCCTAACACAAGGCAATATATATGCACATTTCCATTATATCTAGTAATAGTGACATTAAATTGCCTTTCCAAAAAGCTCAAATTAGTGTCTCTATCTGCATTTATATAAAAATATGCTGCTGTATGTGGAAAGGGTTAAACTTTTTCTGACAAATATTTGTGCATATACCATAGGAACTGCCTCCAGTTCAGTATCACTGAGATCAAAAGAATGTTATAAAGGAGATATATAATAAACCATTTGAAAAAGCCTTACCTTTTCGGTCTGTCTTAAAATCAACCAGAATAGGTTCTTTATTTCCTTCTTTGTTTTTTCCTAATCCTTCTCCTTCTCTCCAGCCCATTTTTCTCATCAAAACGGCTCCCATTCCTCCAGTTACCGGGGCTGCTCTTAAGAACTGATCCTATCCAAAGAAAGGTAAAATGTCCCCATTTTACAGTTAGAATTTGATTACAAACTCACTGGTAAATTTCTAAAAAATAGTAAAATCTTATTTTACTCCTAGATCTGTTATAGTTATTATATAGCAATAAAATTTAAATACTATTATTTCTATACATGGTAGTCTGTATGTTCTAAATATTTTTACATTAACATGGCATTGTTTTGAAAGTCAAAGCAAGTAAATGGCAGTTTTAAAACAGTGGCCCTCATTCCCCCCTCCAAAAAAATTTGAACACTCCTGTTTTCGTCCACTATTTTAGGTTCACTGGTATGTCTTCTTAGCTTGCAAAATAAAAAGAAGGCAACGTTAAAACATTCAATAATATTAAATTGTCCCAGGTGTACCTAGTTAATGAATAAAGCCCAGAAATCATTTAGAAATAGTTTGGACACTGAAGAAGCATACTGTTGTCATCCAAAGTTTTCTTCCCCATTCTATCGTAAAGCAAGATAAATATTTTACTTAGGAAACCCCTACAAAGCAAAAAACAATAACTTTAAAACAAATTTATACAGTGCAAATCTATTGAATAAATAAAGGACAGTCACATTAAGATCCCTGTAAGCATAACAAACTGAATTTGAATTCTTTTAAAACCTAGATCGATGTTAAAAGATTTTTAAAAAACTCCTTAAACGTTTACATACCTAGGCCTCGGTAGCAGCAGTGTTGTGAATAGTAGGGCTGGCACTGACCGGGGCAAGAAGACAGCTACAAGGATTTGGCCCTGAAACAAGTTTCCATATAGAGGGGTGAAAGTTCACAGGTTATTCTGTGAACAATCATCTCTCTTGTATCCAACCCACTGAACCATAATTTCCATCAAAGCAACAAAACCACTTAATGTCAAAAGATTTCCAAGTACATATATTAGCATGATCAATAGTCTCTTTTCACACATTAATAAATATTTGATGCATCCTTTAAAAGGACATCTTTTCTTGAATTCTGTTGATCTTTATGGTAATTAAATATGTTTTACATACATTTCCAATCATGCTTTATTTTCCTGTTTTTAAATTTTAGGTTTAGGCTTTCCAAGCAAATATACTGCAAAATGTTATTAACAGATGGAGACAAAATTTTGGTAGCTCTGAAAAAAGTATGCATTATCACATCCTGTACTGTTATCACTAAATGTGAAAAAAAAAAAATCTTAATTTATGGAGTAGTAAAACTGTATAATCTTATTTTCTTCCCAGCTTTTAAAAATTACTTGCTGGGGAGAAAATATGCCAATATGGTGTGATCAGACATTAAGTTCAACAAGGTGCTCTGATGGAAGGAGGCAGCTGTGGAGGTAAAAACATACCCCTGGTTCAGTTCCTTTATTTGGTGCAGGCCATGCAGTGTAGATGTATAAAGAGAAAAATTAGCTGATGCTTGGATATCAACTGCCTTGATGCTACACACCTTACTTACATCCAAGTTCATCCGCCCCTCTTTTCCAGGAAACACTCCTAAAAAAAAGGGCAACTGTGCAGAGTACAATACACATCCCCGTATAACCCGTTTTCAAACACATTTTGCATTCTTTAGTATCTGCAACTGCTTCTTTACCACAGGTGTATATGCAATTCCAAGAAAGGTGACTAATCTATTAAACACTACAGTAATCAACATTTACCATGTTATATCCAAATCATTTCATTCCAGGAAATAAAAGGCTCTTATAAATCAATAACCATGTTTTAGTGATGAACGAGAACATATACAAAGTTTTCTTTCTTTTTCATCTAAAAATATACCACAACTAATTTAAAATGAACATGGACAATGCTGGTATCCATGTCTTTTTTAGAAATATAAAGATACTGAACTCTTTATCTGCCAAGGCCAGAAAAGTCAAATGATCGTATAAATGGTGTTTCTAAACACAGCATTCAGTGAGTAGACAGCATTTGTAATATTTGACAATGTTGCATTTCAAATTTTCAGTTGCCTAATGATTTTTCTGAATATTCCAGCCTATTTCCATAAATGTTCCTTCCATAATTGAGAATACCTGCAAATATTCATGCTGTAAAAACGGAAGTTTTCCCAGAAGCATTTCTTCTATTATTTAAAATTTGTTCTAATGAACACATCTCTCTTATTTCACAAAATAATTTTTTCCCAAAGCAAAATCTTTCTAAAGGTCTTAGAGAAGACCACACAATTTAAACTGTAACTGTGAACTGCCTATAAGACTGAAAACACAAACAAAAATTATTTTATGGTAAATTTTAAAGGAAGCCAATTGAATTGGTGTGAGATTCACTTTAAAACATTATTTCCATTAATAACATGAAGATACTTATTAAGTGTATGAAAGCATTAGGAATCAGCACTTCATTATACAGATGAAGGCTAAAATTTTGCATGAAACATTCAGAAATTCCTACCTAGCAATGTACATGACTGTTTATTTAATGTGTGACTAGGGGTTAAGGTTAAACACCCCTATCATCTCTGAGTATAACTTCCTAAAATATTGAACAACATTAAAGAATTAAAATTGATAAATGTAATTCTTCCCACTGAAATAAGTCATTTTCAAATACAACATAATCACTTTCATATTTTAAATTATATAATACAACAGTCCAAAATTTTTCCAAAATTAAAATTATTTTGTTAGCTTCTCATCCTTTTTTCAGCACAACCTCCTGTAAAGTACATAAATTATAATTTCTTCATGACTCTGGCCATGAACTCACTGTACAAATATTAGTGCAACTATTTTTAAAGAAAAATGGCAGGCAAAGTAAGGTTATATTGTATTTTATATTAATTTTGTTAATAATGAGGATCAACAGATAAAGCTATGAAAATTGAAATAACTGTTATAAGATTAAAAGATCCGAAGCAACCAATACCTAGGTTGTTTTTGTAAATAAATTCAGCTCAGTCACTGGCACTCTATAGGTAGGCAATTTGGTACCTATCATGTTATTCATTACCACCCTCTAAGGCAGTTGAGACTGTCTCCACTTAACACCTGGAGACTGAAATTCCAAAGAATTACTTGCCCACGATCACACAAGGAGTCAGGAGTACAGCAGGATAAAGAAACTTTCCCAATCCATTAGACCGTGCAGCCTCCCAGTTTCAGCACTGCTATGCAGCCAGTACTCCTGAAACAAATTTCCCATCACCCATCCAACCAAGCCACATCCCTTCACCAGAATGCATTTCTTCAAAAAAGCCCTTCTTAAACCACCTAAGACTCCCCCAACAATGAGGCAGCCGTAGGTAAGAGGTCACAAGTCCTATTTGCAGGAATCTGAAAACAGGTGCACCTACATCTTCACAGCATGAAGTGTCCATCCTCTGCCTTGATTTTAGGCCTTATAGATCCTGTTGTGTTTTTTTTTTTTTTTTTTTTTCCAGGAGCTCAGTTGTTGTCAAATTGAACCTGTGGATCACCAAAGGCCACCAGGGCCTAAATGGTGGTCCACAAATACCATTCTCCATCCCCATCCCATCCCTTTCACCACCCTTCAACATCACCCACCCCATACTCCAGCCATCCTCCCCTAGCTTTCCAGTCCCATGGCAAAATTGCCACATGCAGTGCTAATTACCAGGGCCTCCCAACCACTTACTGTAACCAACAACTGACAACCATGGGGACCTGGGGCTGGAGGTCACAAGAGGGTGAAGAATAGAGGTCAAGGGATCTTACAGTAGGGTGCAGGCACTAAGGAAGGGTAAGAAGGACAGAGGAATAAGGAATGGAAAAAGATGGTCAAGGGCTCTTGGGGGCAGATCCACCAAAAATAAACCTGTAATAAAGTATCCCATGATGAGGAAATACTTGAGAGCCACTGCTTTGAAATTATTAGACTAGGAGCTGAACAGGAACTGTAGAATATTCTGAACAGCACCTAATACGCTGTTGGTGAATATTCAAAACACAGTTTAAAGAAAAAAACAAAAACACCCAACCACTAAAACCAGCAACAGTAGTAAAATTAACCTAAGAATATAAACTGGGTGACACTTGTGCCATATTCATACAATTGCCATTGTCTCATTGAGTCAGGTCCATCTTCAGTGTCCATCTTGGAGCATTAGACACATCAAATTTACTCAGAAACTTCCATCACTCCTTGGACTCTTCATGCATTTTTTTTTTTAAAGGAGATACAGCGGGGATTGAACCCCGGGACCTCTTATGCGGGAAGCCGACACTCAACCACTGAGCCACATGGGCTATCCTGAGTTGTTTTTTTCCACTTGTTTTGTTTGTTGTTTTTGTTTTTTCAGGAGGCACTGGGAACCAAACCTGGGACCTCCCATGTGGGAGGCAGGAGCTCAATCACTTGAGCCACATCTGCTCCCTTCAGACATTTTTAATAAAACATTTCCTTAAAATGTTTAACTTTTGATTTCAACGTTTTTGTATGTGTATAAATTGTGTACCTTTTTAATCCAGGCTTGGGCACCAGTATTGGCCAACTGTTCTTGTGTCAGAACCTGTACTCCAGTACTTCCTGTGAACTGGCCAGGAATAGAGTTCAGCTGAGCCCAGGCATCAATCTGAAGAAAAAGCAAGAAACCTTGGTTAAGTAATATCACTAATCTAGTTAAAATGCCACTGATGACAATTTACTAAATGAAATTATTAGATCCTAAAAAGGTTAAATGAATCTATGGACATTTAAAATTAAATAAATGTTTTCCTAAACCTTCCAAAGAAACAGTTTGATGACATGAAGTGGATCCCATTAATAACAAGATTTGAAATGTATCTCTAACAACTAAAAAGCATAGTTAGACGATTCTCATTCTTCAAAGTATCACACACATGCAGGAGGAGAAATTTAGCTTCAAAAAATAAAAGACTCAAATATAAATTTCTTTAGCCATAAAGAAATACTTAGAACATGAAAAAATATGTTGAAAAGAGATAACAACAAAAGTCCAATACCCCGCCTCCCTCTTTAGGTGGTACCAGGGTTTGAACCTGAGACTTCATACATGGGAAGCAGGCACTCAAACCATTAAGTTACATCCGCTTCCCTCCACCCTTCTTAATTAACTCGCACAAATGCATTCTAATAAATATCATGACAGCCCAGGTTTTTAATTAATCACATTCTTAGAAGTAATATAAATCCAGAATAAATTCAAGACATGCTTAAAAAGTAATGAATACAGGAAATTGTCCAAATACATAAAACAGCTTTTATTAAAAATTGTGCATGTGCACTACTCACACTCAAAACCAGCATTTATTGTAATAAAGAATTAGCTGTCATCCCTTCAAATTATATTTACTGAGCTCCTTATATGTCACTGTATTTCATATCTGTCTGAGTAGATATTTGTTATACATAAATTTATCATAGAAAAAGTGAATTGGAAAACCTATTATTAAAGGCACAAACTCTGGATTCAGACTTCCTGGGTTTGAATCCCACTTACCAGTTTGTGGCCTTGGGCATAATATAACCAATCTTTACCAGATTCCTCAGTTGGAAAATGGGAACTAATAAAACTACCTATACCTTCTCAGGTTGTTGGGAGCATGGAATAAGACTGTAAGCTCCATAAGAGCAGGGATTCTTTTTTCTATTATTTTTTCCTCAAGAAACAGTTCCTGCCACATAGTACACAATAAATATTTAATGAATGAATGAATGATTAGGCAAGCCCCAATCGCTCTGATTTAAAACAGGCTAGCTAATTAAGATAAATGGTTTCTTTCCTTGACTTTTCTAGAAAAGAACCTTCATTTTAAGTCAGATGTTTCTTATGTCACAACTCAACCATGGGCTCAGTAAAATTCTCATTTAGACATAAATTGCTACATACCCGTTCCTGAGCTCGATTTAACATACTCATGGCTTCAAGATCAAATGCATTCTCACTGAGTCTTTTTTGAGCAAGTGCCCGCTCACTCATTGCTGTAGAGATGTCCACAGGCTAAGAAAGAAAATATAGATAATTATCTCAAATTACCACAGGTTCCCCAAATTCTGAAAAGTGCTCATAAATCTTTAGTTGCTACATATCAAAAACAAAACAACAGTCTCACATACTAATAACCTTGTAAAGTAGGCAAAGACTCAGAAAGGTAAAGTAACCCCATAAAGTAAATGAAGACTAAAGTCAGTTACTAAGTATTAGAGGCAGTAGTAGAACACAATATGAAGGTCTCTGATTTTATCAAATCTGCTACCATAAACTACAATAGAAAAGTTCCAATTAAGAACTCAAAAAGATCTCTAGAGTTCACTAACAAAAAAGTTAATTTGGATAGTAGACTAAAAATTTCTTGGAAAATTTACTCATCAGCATTTTTTCATTTTACCCTTTACAGCATAACTGTCAGAAGTTCTCAAAGAGCAGGTACAAAAAATCATTATCACTTTAATGATATCTCATTTACTCCGCAGCATTTTTTTTCACCTTCTTGTAGTTGTATGTGGCTGTAGTTTTTTTGTCTTAAGAATCCAATTTCTTCCAAGTATCTCTTCAGTATATAAATCAACTTTTGTTTTTATTACATATATTTATGACTGAAGTTAAAATATTTCTGTTGAACTACACATAATGTCTTTTAAAACAGTGAAATAAGATGCACTTGAAAAGACTGTAGATCTTCCCTTGATAGAGCATATATGCTAACCTTTCAAAACCTTAAGCTAAGCAGACATAACTTTTTATTTTTACTTTTCAAAATGTTTCAGGTCAAGGAAAAATCTTGGAAGTAATTTTAGATCAAATTTCCAAATTTTTATTATTTGTGGAAGGCCCAACCAGAAAAGCAAAAACCCATCAAATAATTCTAAAATTAAGAGCTCAATTTGGTTTTTATCAACTCATCCTTGATATTTTGTTTTTCTTTCTAATACCCTTTAACCCACTAGTAATTTCTAGCTATTTCAGCTCAGAAAATCTTTTTGGAAAATGTTGATTTGACAGGAGGTTTTGTTGTTTTCACATACTAAGACTGAACTCATGTACTGATTATGATAAATATAAGGAAGCTAGTAAAATAGTTAACAGCTAAGTGTTTTTTTTTTAAGAGGTTAGTAGAGGCTAGCTGTACTAGACTTTGTGTTATGTGAAATACTTCTCCTTTTAAAAAGAGCAATCCTGCATCCACATCTTAGATGTGTACTTCTTTTCTTTTCTCATTTCTCAAACTCTTACTGGCTAAACTAAAAAGTAATGATGATAATTCTATCTCATGCCTAGGGAATTCACTCATCTTACTATCCCTACCTTCAGAAGCCCTCATCATTCTGTCAATTCTTCATAATCTTGCTGAATCACATACTATCCTTTAGCTAAATCAAGATTTTCTTCCACACACACAAAAAAAGCGTAGGTTCTTAGGTATTGCCTTCTAAGAAATGGCAAAATTAAGCTGAATTCATTCTATAATTGTTTATTAGACTGTTGTTCTCAAGACCTCTTATATGAAAGATCTTAATTTCTTAGTCAACTTAGTAAATTATCCACACAAATTGGGAACATTTCTGAGGATTGTAAGAAATAGTTAATCTAAGGGGAATCGGTCTGAAACACTATGAAAAAATTCTACATGTTCATTTTTCACTTCTGTTGTAATTCTGTTCCACTTCTGGAACATTAAATGGGAACCCAAATTTTCATTGCCTTGGCCTACCATAGATGTTTCCTAAAATTGTCAGGGAGGAAATCAATGTAATTTTTGAAGGCCCATCAAATGTATCTCCAGTACTATCTCATTAACCTTGCCAGAATTATTTTTGGTTTCATAGAAGTCTATAAAGCTAAGTATTAGGATAATACTTAATTACCAAGTGTAAAATCTGAGGAGATGCTGGGGAAAACATGCCTGTAAGTCCTAATCCCTAATCTCCCATTATAAATCTGTCATAAAAATACATTGGCCATTGACTAACTTTTCCAGAATAAAACTAATTTTATTCTAAGTGAAATCCAAATGAATATATCTATCTGTGAACTCATCTTTCTGAAGACTTTTTCTTGTCATTTTTTCTATTTTGGCCTTTATTGAGAAGCCAGTAATTTAAACGTCTCTCTCATTTATCCCCAGGATGAAACTTCTGTCAAATCTCAGTCGTATTTCATATTAAATACACATCATCTCCTTTTTAAGGTGTTTTGACATAATAACCTTGGAGTTTACTCTACATTCATTTTAGATACAATTAGTTTATTTCCCAAGATAGTACATCATTAATATTTCAACAGGCTTATCAAGGGACCTGCGAATTCATGTCAAAACTTTATTAGTTAGCAATTTGGGTATTTATATTCAAATTATTTTTTATGTAAGGAAATAAATTCAAAATAAAATTATCTAGATTATCTTACTCTCTTAAGGATGCTTGAGAGTTCACATCAAAATGCCTGTTTCCAGATTTTCACAATGTGAACTATGTAAGGTATTAAAAAGCCATCTATAATCTCCAAAGCAGTAATATTCAATAGCTAGACCAAATGTTTCATTATTAATATTTAAACTCTCATAAACTACCACAGCTCTTAGAGGAGCACTGCCCAGAAGAACTCTGCATTGACAGCTACTGTAATACATGTTTCAGAAAGGAAATGATTTTTCATTTTAATTAATTCACAATAGGCACATATGGCTAGTAACTACTATACTGGACAGCAAACTTTGGAACTTTTAACTACCTTTTAATGTTGCACAGAAACATTAAAATGTACAAAAATGAAGCTAAAAACCTCTCTATAAACTGGGAAAAAGGAGATCTTAAATCTCCAGAATACTACTACCAAGTTGTATCAAATAAGCCTTGTTTCCACTGATAAACTTCAGGCCAGTTTTACTATCGAGTCTAGTTTATTTACGTTTACAGGGGAAATTTATTTTTTTCTAGGACTTATTATAAAAGGTATAATCTATGTAAGTAAGGATCCTGAATTCTAATTCTGGGTCTCACACACTGATGAAAACCTGCTTATTTTATCTATCTCAGCATCAAAGCAGATTGTTACATAACCTACAAAACTGTCAAGAGTAATGAAATACATAATGCAGTTTGCACCATGAGCATTTCATGACCTAAATTAGAGATATCATTTTTATATCTCATTAAAAATTCCTTCTAAATCAACTTACTCCCCTTTTGTTTAACCCATCTGTTACCTGAATAGAACAAATAAAATACCTGAATTTGTACTATCTTCAAAGGTCAGTGAAAGGATATAAAAGAGCTAAACAGAACTGTTAGAACAGGCCAGTGGAATAAGGAAAAGAACCCTATACCAAGAAAATTATTTTCTATACAGCTAAATGCAGATATCTCATATATTAAAAGGCTTAAAGGAAAATTTTAATTATAAGAATACAGAACGAAAGAAAAGGGATCTAAAATGTATATAACAGAATTTAAAAATATTTAGCAAAAATTACTAAACTAGAAGTTAATACAGGAAAAAAAATGACAACCAAAAACAACTGCCACAGTAAATACAGCTGTCTTAGTGGTTATGTGTTTTATGTCGTTTTTAAAAATGAAATATGAATCTTTATAATATCATATAAAATTCTCTAGTCCAAGTAAACTTAAAAATACACTTAAAGTAAATGAACTACTACTGGGAAACAAATGGATAACCTATTAAATGGTTTAAAATAATGTAATCTTAGCCACCTAGAAGAATCTAAAGGAGGGAATAGCAGAACTATACATTACACACTGACAGTATCTGTGTTTAATTTCCAATTAAAATTTTCATCTCACTCCCAGGATTTCTGCTTTTAATTTAGCATTTCTAAACATAAGAGAATTTTAACCCCAGTGGGAAGCAGAAATGAATACAAGGCAAGCACACTCCTTTTGATAAAGATGATCTTAACATGTAAGCAATCAATAAAGACATTAATGAAGAGTTAGTTACCTCTGGACCTCTAAAATCTTTGATGGGTGGTACTCTTGGGAACACCACATTAGTTGTTAAATTAGGATCAAAGATTTTATATCTTGTACCCAATAAGCCTTTCCTTTTTTTAAAAAAACAAGAATTAATGCCCCTGAGAACTATTTCTTAAAGATTGTTTTCCAACATTTATGATTTGTTTATAACTCAAAGTCACACAATTATGGTTAAAGGTCTGTAGTCACTCCTTACTGAGGATGCTGCTGGCTGGCTTCTGGGTACGAAGACGATGCTATGACAGTAGGGCACAGCGTCTGATGAGCTGTTTTTCCATTAAGATATGGATTTATGCTGATCCATCCACAACTTCTGTCCACTCACACTTATATCAAAGAGCATTTCCATGCAAGACAATTGGTTGGGTTAAGGACGCAGTCCATAATTTTATGGAAAAGCTAATTCGGCCCTCAGGCAGATCAGATCTTCACCTAAATATTGTATGCTCAAGACTTAAAAACCACAAACTCCATTCATATTTATTAAAATGAAAAGGGCTGATAAAAAAATACTCTGAGTCTTAAAAAACTGACCAGGAGGGCTTTTTCTTTCTTTACTCTAGAAAGCTTTTATTTCATACCCTGGCAAGGCATCAAAAGGATCAGTGCTCCTATCAAAAGTAACCAACAGTATTCCAGAAATGTCGGTCTATAAAACATTTTTACTAATATATTTAGCTGTTAGCTAAATAACTAGAACATGTTATGTTGTGAACATCTCCTCTAAGTGTTCAATATTACTGTCGATAAGTAAAAATACTGAGACCTGAGAGCAAAGCATAATACTTCCCTTTTTCCTCCTAAGTCTTGAGATTCTTTTTAGAATTAAAGTTAACCTGTATCCTTTGATTTTAATCTTCTAAGTAATTAAATATCTGATGTCAAATAGTTGTATATATCTTCCCATAAGTGGTATCTCCTTCATTTATTTAATCCTCTAAACAGAATTTTGTTTTCATCTGCCTTAATAAGACACCTTTACTTCTTATAAAATAATGTCTGAGTACCCTCTACCAAACTCTACCCCCACACCCCTTCTACCAGATTTCTTTGGTATAATTCCCCCCAACCTTTAGTTAAAATCTGACAACCACTTTTGGTGAGTCAAGGCTAAGAACACCACACTGTCAGTGTTAAAACTGAAAATGGCCCAACACAGAATTCCAAATATATATATACATAAACACAAGTCTTAATCAAAATCTGTTTAGCAGGATTCACCAAGCACTTTCCCCATGTTCAACTGAAAAAAGTTAAAATATTTATGGTCACTTATCTTCTCAAGAAAATCCCCACGAATTTTGAAACACCATTTATAGGTCTTTACTAAAAAAAAAAAAAAAAAAAAAAAAAAAAACCTCAGTTTTTCCAACTGTTAAAAACGCTTAATCTGCAACGCATGAATTACTAAAAGCATATGGTATCAGGATTTCAAAGTAAGTCTGTTTAACCCACTTATCATGGTTTATATTCAGCTACTACAAGATTAAGTCAGCTGCAAATGTCAGCCTTTACCTTCTGAGATGTGTAAGTAGCCTGCTTTGGGGATTAGTAACTGAGCTACTCAACTGGTTTCACTAAAATATTGTCCAAACTAGCTATTATTCCTTCACTGGTGATGGTGCAACCTGCTTCAATTGTTGGACCTCATGTGAATATGGATCAGCACCTGTGATGGTTAAGTAGCGTTGGCTAGTTACCATGTCCAGCTTCAGTGTACAGAAATGTGCTCCCTTTCAAAATGCCGCGTGCCAAAAAAAACAGTGAAAATGTCACCTGTGAATGTCACCAGGGGGAAAAAAATACTGCTATCAACAAGTTTCTGATTTGGGTTCTGTTTACTTTCTGATTTGATAAACAGGATTTACTTATTTGTAGTATTGGAGATGTTTAGTGAAAAATGATATGGCCAATGAAGGGAACCTGAAGGTGAAGGCCTGTATTTCCCAAAACTGTAAAAAAAAAAAAAAAAAAAAAAAGGAGGTGGGGAAGAAGTCCCACATTTTAGAGGCATCAGATTATCTAGTCCAATACTGGACAAATGTCTGGGCTTTGGGAATCAAGGGCAAGAGGAAGAAAAGGTGATGATAACTAATCTATGGTATCATTTAAAACTCCCACCCCCCTATTAAGTCTCCACCCTCCCAGATCCCCCAAGCGTGATTTTGCACAACAAGTTAAATAAAAGTAAACTGTTTATTAAAAGATACAGCAAAGGTACAGATACAGAGGTACATACAAAGATACAGATATATATATATATATTTACATATATATACAGTCTTGCTGTTCTCATGTGCACTATACTTAGCAGCACATTAATTAATTAGGCGGCATTTTAATGGGGTTGTTTTTGACACTTGGCATTATATCTGCATCATTTTGACAAGATACAACTATAGCCTCATAGAAATTTCAAGGTGTGAATTCCACTTCTCCAATTTTTAATAGTAGCAAAGAGGGGAAGGAGAAGGGAATGGAGAACCAAGGCTGAGCATTAGGTTAAACACAAGAATTCAAAAGGGCCAAGGTAGTACAGGGAAGGGAAAATGATTCAAATTAAAGGCTATCTGACAAACAACCCAGAGATATAGTAAGAAACCATCATTTCAGGGCAATGGGCTATGTACCCAAAATACAACAGCCTACAATGACCTTTTCCATTCCAGTTCTTGTGTTGAACCTGAGGAACTGCCTCTCTCTGCTCAAACCCTCCACCCGATAAATTTGCTACCACCAAAATCTAGAGCTATAGAGCCTCGAAGCAAAACGGGAAGCTAAGTAGTTGTACCTTGGGCTACCTTCCCACAAGTGCAAGGAGGGCCCAATGTTGGGTAGGGATGTGATAACACTGTTCTCTGCAATTCGATGCTTTTCACTTTGTGGCTTCGTTCCACAAAGTGAATTGCATCGAGTTACTGTCAAATGAGAAGCTGCGGGTTGTTTCATCTGTCGTTTAACCCGGCCCTGCCGTTTAACCCGGCCCTAAGAAGAGTGAAACAGAATCCAAATCAGATATAAAATAACAATAAAATGGCAGATTCAGGTATAAAAAAGAAAAATACATAATATTCCTCTTACTTACCTCAGAGGGCAAATTGCTGCTGAAAACATTATCATCATCTTTGTTTTCTTCACCGTTTTTCTCTACAGGAACCCATTCTCCATAAACACTATCTGCTTCTTTTTTTCGATGTTGAGATCCAGATGACACAGGAAATTCTTTTGTTAACGTTACCTGGCTTTTTGGTGGAGTTGGCTTTGCTGCAGCAATCTAAAAAACAAAGTTTCTTAATTGAAACTCATTGTAACAAATACCTACATTAAATGGTTTCTGAAAATGTTTCAATATAATATGAAGGAAACAAATTTTAATTATTCCTCACAGTATTTAAACCAAAAATAAACTAAATTCCATTAGGCTTTCATTTAAAAACTTCCATAATTTGAGCCACATCATCAATCTAGAAACTCTAATACTCACATTAAGATTGAAAAAAATAGGTTTAGGTTCACTGAGTTTAAAGGGATGATGATAAAAAGGAGGTTCCTCATCCTCTTCATCCGAAACATGAGGTTTATTCACTATTACATCATCATCTTCTTTACTCTGTGCGATCTGTTTGCATTTCTTAAAAAGTAAAAACAAACAAAAAGATAAATCTTACATACATTATGAAGAAAAACATTACTTAAAAAGAACCAAAACCATATAAAATCACTTTTCAAAAGTAAAACAAGATTAGCGATAGATACCAATAAGTAATTTAACTTATTAGCTATTATTTAAACACACTCTGGCTGGTCAGTCAGTCAACAACATTTATTGAGCACCTACTATGTGCAGAGCACTGTACTGGGCACTGTCTGGGGCATACAAAAAATAAAGTAGAAGACATGGTCCCTGCTCCCAAGGAGCTTACAATCTAATTCAAGAGACAGAATACATACACATGAAATAACTGAAGAACGCTTTTACAGAGCAACACAATAACAAGTGCAAACTGATATAATACAAACTGAGTTACATAAGTGCTGAAAGAACAGAGGAAAAAAGGCTTAAGGAAAAATAGTGTCGGCATTAGGATAAACAAGGAACATTCCTTCAAGAGTTCTGAACCAGATTTTCATTGTGAGGAATAAGGATTGATGGAGATAAATGAAAAGAAAGTCATCCTAGTCTGGTGGTAGTAAAAAGGTGAGAAGAAAATTGTTACAAGGGACAAGAGGGCTGAAGATGAGTCTAAAAAGGTACAGAAAAACACTGGAACACTAAATGTTCATAGGGTTTCAAACTTTAGATAAAGAGCTTGGATTTGAAAAGTAAGCAATAGAAGACTTCACTAGGTCCTTAAATTTTTTAAAAACTTGTAATTTGTACTGTAATAAATGAAAAAATAAAAAGTGAGAAAACAGACTAAGAGACTATATGATCCCCAAATGTATGGCAAAATAAAAGATTTGAAACATTCGGGATAGGATTAGATGTCTCTCCATTAATGTTCGAGTCTCTTAAGGAATAGAAGAACTTAAAAATGGAAAACAAGCCTTGATGGAGAGGGTGCAACTGATGAGGTCTAATACATAAAGCAGAGTCAATTCCTTCCTGAGAAGTGAAGGAAGAGATTCCATTTCGTGGCTTTGTAAAAAAGTCAGAGTATATTTGGGAAGACCTGTCTCTATACAAGCAATAGAATTTGTCACCTCCATTATCAATTGAAAATATCACAATAGGATAAAAAGCTCATTTAGCCAAAAACACAAAGTTTATCAGGCCTGTAATCAAGGGGAACAGAAAGTGTTGACAATGGCAGGCTGGCATAAGGCTAGCCAATAACAAGTTTCAATATATGAAACAGTGTGTTATTTCTGGGTCCTAGCAGCAATATTTCAGCGTTCTCCAAAACAGAGGAAAAAAAAAAAAAAAAAACACAAAGCAAAAAAAAAAAAAAAAAAAGAGCCTCAATTGAAAAGATCAAATTTTTTCAAAACAAAATAAGCGAGTTTAAAATATATATATGTTACTGCCAAAACCCGAACCGCAGGAAGAACTGATAATGGCCGGCCATTATCACCAATGGCTGGTACCAAACAGCCAAAACCCGAAATGTTGATGCGAAAGAAGTTCCTTTCAGGCAATGGCCAGCTATGCTCATTAATTTCCAAGCTCCGGTGGCAAAAGATCATTTCTGAAGATTGTCTGTGTCTTTGCGTATATGCAGTACACTCGTGGCGATCAGTGAACACGTCGTGAATGGAAACGAAACTGTAGGCGAGCTTCTGCGTGTTGCTCACTCAACACCTCCTCCATTCAAACGAACCGTCCCATTCCTCAGTCAGTTTGGCTTCTAAAACTGGAAAGCAAAAGTAATGGGAAGTAACTTTTAGCTAGCGGAGCTTAGCCATCCCGGATAATGGCCTGCTATACAGAGCTTCTGCCGCTGCCACATCTGTATTTCGGGTTTTGGCCACTCGGTGCCAGCCATTATCAGTTCAGCCCACAATTCGGGTTTTGGCACGCTCCAGTCAACATCACTGAAATAATCCATTTAAGAATGAAAACAAATTCTGTCTCGCTTACCTCAGTTAGTTCTTCTATAGTAGCCCCTCCTGACTTTTTAGCAACTTTTTCTTCTATTGAGGGTGGAGGCGCAGGTTTTAGGTTTGGCGGTAAAGGAACACCAGCCTTAGCACACATGGCAGCTGCATTAGCTTTGGCTATTTCAAGTAATTGAGCCTTATCTGAAAGAGGAAAAATAAAAGAAAGTTTTCCTAAATGATTGTACATTCTGTATTATAAGTATTCTTACATGCTAACAATATTAAAGGCATCAATTTTCTGCCTGAGTTTTAACTGGGATATCAATCTTTGACCCAAAGTTTTGAAGTCCCTCTGTTTAAAGAATTAAATCCAAATTGAGCTTCCCATTCAAATACTACACAAGATAGCTAACTTATTACATTGCTGTAATGCACCCTCTGCCACTCTTAAGACATTCACCTGTCAAAGCCAACTTTATTTTCCAAACAGCCCTTTCCTTCTGGTGTTTTCTAAATATCCCTTCTGCAAGAAATTACTTTTCTTCTAATCTCTGACAACATCTAAATCACTCTTTGAGCCCCAAAGAGTGCTACCTCTTCTAAGAAATCTTCATTGTCAGAATTAATACTCTTCTTCACTGTGCTTCTTAAGGACCTTACCTGTAACAATACTACAGCAATCATCACATTCTGCTTTTTTGGCATTCATTTATTTGGTAAAAGAAACACGCGCATTTTATCTACATCTCCTTCACTAATTTGTAATCACTGTAGGAATTATATACAGTTCTTCTCCACAGCAATGAGAATTCAAAGAACTCAAACCTTTTGCCAAATTGAATACACGTCACTCACTTTTCTTTATATTTTTCTTAGGCCATCTTGACCTGAAAATGTAACCATCTACTGGGTAATTTCCCATCAAATTTTAATCATCTCTGCACACTACTTAAAATCAGGAAAAATTAGAGCATTTTTAAAGTAAGGCAGAACAGAGAAAACCACTGATAAAATAAATTTCACTTTATTTTGCTACAATTGCCCATTCTGTTAAATGAATCCCCACATAGAAAAATTCTCTATTCACTTTTGTTACCCCCTATAGCAATAAGAATTACCTTCACAAACATTAAACAGTCCTATGTATTGTCAGGTAGTATTAAAAAAGAAAAACTGACACTCTGGATCCATTTGCAAGGATGCATTGTAATACATACAATAAATATCTAAGCATACACTAACCTTGATTTTAATTTAGTGGATTTCTACTTCTGCTTTTCATTCTTAGGTATGGCAAAACAGCAAGCAAAATGTTTTAAGCATGCAATACCATGGCTCTAATATACTCTAAAGCAGGTCATCTTCCCTCTAACTACAAATGCACAGTTAAGTTGCATTTGTAGTGAAGAATTGTAATTGTAGGGGTAACTATAATTTCTAAACACTGGCTAATCTAGTCATCAAAATTTAGAAGTAAAATATACTCTAAACCAATAATCCAAAATACCTTTGACTCAAAAACCAAAAAAAAAGATTCAATTCATTCTCTATTACAATTATCACTGAATTTTTAAAAGAATGACTTACCCAAATCTGTCAGACGTTTAGGGGATCTGCCTCTTTCAGAAGACCTGGACCGTTTACGACGGATAGGAGACCTGCTAAACCTTCTTCTCAAGGGTGTTCGTGATCGCCTTAATCTGACCGGTGATATACTAAAGCTTCGTCTTCTTACCACAGACCTTGATCTTCTCCGCCGGCTCGGGGTTCGGCTCCGTCGGCTCGGTGTACGGCTCCGTCGGCTCGGGGTGCGGCTCCGTCGGCTCGGGGTGCGGCTCCGTCGGCTCGGGGTGCGGCTCCTACGGCTCGGGGTGCGGCTCCGTCGGCTCGGGGTACGGCTCCGTCGGCTTGGGGTACGGCTCCGTCGGCTCGGGGAAATGCTAAAACTCCTCCTTCTACCAACAGATCTAGACCTTCTCCGACGACTTGGAGTGTGACTCCGACTTCGACGACTTGGGGTGCGACTTCGAGCTCTAACTGTTTTCCGGTTATCCCTCGAGCTTGATCTTTTTCTTTTTCTTTCCCTGGACTTGGATCTGTGCTTTGGAGATCTTTTACGCTTCTCTTTTGATACGGACCGCCTTCCTCTAGACTTTGATCTTGACCTGCTGCTCCTTCTCCTGCGTCTTGAACGTGACCGAGAACGTGTTTGGGAGCGATGAGACTTGGACTTAGATGATCTCTTCCTTGCCCTAGAACGAGATTCACTGGTACGCTTGCGTTTGTGTTCAGAGGACTTGGAACGCTTACTTCGAG
This sequence comes from Dasypus novemcinctus, assembly GCF_030445035.2. Lineage (NCBI taxonomy): Eukaryota > Metazoa > Chordata > Mammalia > Cingulata > Dasypodidae > Dasypus > Dasypus novemcinctus. Next base: position 154,064,476 of record NC_080676.1, on the reverse strand, counting down.
ATCTTAATGAAGAGTCCCTTTTCTTCTCTTTCTCACCTTTATCACGGTTCTTATTTTTCTTGCTTTTTTCATGTGTGTCCTTAACTTTTACAAAAATTTCATAATCATCTTTTTCCTCTGAAGATGACTCTGAAGCTCTTTCTGCTATACTTACTACAACTGGACTGGCAGCAGATTTGTCACGTTCAACTTCACTTGGAAGTAAAGGGCCTTCAATACCAGCTCTAAGGTTTGCAAGACGTTCCATGTCCTTAGGAAGTAATGGTCTTACTAAATCTGCTTCATTAATATCCTCGATATTGGTAGGAAACCCTGAATCAGGCCGTACCTCTTCAGTGGGAGGAGGTACCTCTTTGTCTTCTCCACTTTCTTTAGGGCTGAGAACTGCCATTGCCTGGTCACTCTCTCTAATAGGTAATGGTCCTTCTGCATCCCTGCTAATAAGGTTATTGTTAGATGGTAAGTCAAGATGAATGTCTTTAGCAGGTAAAGGTCCCTCTATGTCAGCTTCACTACCACCACTGGGGCTGGTGGAAATTACCATGTCATGTTCTGTATCTTGTGTAGCTAAAGATACTTCAACATCATATTTGTTAACTGAACTGAAAGCAGGTGCTGTGGTAAGTTCAATAGTTCCTTTTCCATCAGATTCAAGAGCAAAAGGACCAGTAGAAGACAGAGTTCCTTCTACATCAGTTCCACTAACACCAGAACAGGTAACCAATACTGTGCACTGTTCAGTCTCACTGACGGGCAAACTTTTCTCTTCACCAGTTTCACCAAAAACACCAGTACTGGCAGCAGACACTGTATTATGTTCTATCTCTTTAGCAATTAAATGATTATTTATATTAAGGTCTATATTTATACCACATTCACTTTCATAAGAGTCACTCTTCAAATGTCCATCATGTGACTTTTCTCTTAAATGCATGGGAGTCTCCTGCATGCTAACTTCTGGAGCAAGATTAGGATGGCCAGATATTAAATTCACTCCTCTTATAATGTGAGATGTGGCCATAACACTAGACTCCAGTATCATTGGCGTAGACTCCAAAACCATCTCAGTTGATATTATTTGAATCTGTTTTGAGACAGTAACAGCAGGCTCTGAAATTGTCACAGTGGATTCTTGAACAGAAACAGATGGTTCTGACACAATCATAGCAGGCTGAAGGACCGACACTGCTGGCTCCAGGATATGCAGGGTAGGCGGCTCCAGGGCAGAAACAACTGGCACAATAACACGCTCTGACTCAGCCATGGCCCGCGGCTCCAGGAGAGCCACAGCCGGGATCTCCGGGACAGCCCCAGCTGGTGGCTCTGGGGACTCCGAGACAGCCACAACCGGTGGCACCAGGGCAGCCACGGCCGGTGGCTCTGGGACAGCCAAGGCTGGTGGCTCCAAAGCAACCACAACTGGTGGCTCTGAGATAGCTGTGGCTGGCTGCTCCACAGTGCTCTGCACTGGCTCTGGAATAGCTACTGCTGGTTCTTGCAGGGATATAGTTAACTGTGAAACAGCTTGTCCTGAAGCTTGCATGGAATCAAGGGGTTCTGCCATCTCTGACATAATAGGAGGATCTGATGGTAACATAGTTGTTTCAGCTGACATTATGGGAGTTTCAGACATTGGTGTCTCTAGAACAATTTCACGTTCTTCTGGTACTACAGCAGACTCTGCAAGTATTACTGAAGATTCTGGCTCTAGTGGTGGTTCTGGAACAGCCACAGTAGCCTCTGATACTAACATTGAGGGTTCTGATGTTGAAACTGAATAATTAGCAGGTACCACAGAAGGCTCCGAACTCTCACTTTGACTCACAGGAGGCTCAGGCAGGGTTACTGACTCTTCAGGAGGTAAGGCTGGCACCTCAGTAGGCCAGGTATTTTCAGTTGCTAATGCTGACTGCTCAGTTGGTAAAGCTGGACCCTCTGGCGGTTCCTCAGGAGGCAATGGTGGTGTCATTGGTGGCTCCTCAGGTGGCAATGGCGGCATTGTAGGGGGCTCTTCGGGAGGCAAAGGTGGCACCATATATGCCTCAGTATATGTGTCAGTATAAGAATCCGTATAAGAATCAGCTGCCATAGACATCATTGAACGATCAGCAGTGTAAGATGACATCATAGATCGATCAGCTGCAGAGTACGATGACATCATAGACCGGTCAGCAGCAGAGTATGACGACATCATAGACCGGTCGGCACCCATGGACATCATAGATCGGTCAGCCATTGGGGACATCATGGAGCGCTCATAAGCTGACATCATAGAGCGTTCATAAGCTGACATCATAGAGCGCTCAGCCATAGGGGACATCATAGAGCGTTCATAGGCCGACATCATAGAGCGCTCATAAGCTGACATCATAGAGCGCTCAGCCATAGGGGACATCATAGACCGCTCATAAGACATCATAGAGCGTTCATAAGATGACATCATAGAACGCTCTGCAGCATAGGACATCATCATAGAACGTCTAGATGCTAACATCAGGGGTCTAGGTGCTAACCTATATGGCCTTGGTGCTATTCTGTAGGACCTGGGTGCTATCCTATAGGGTCTAGGCGACATCCTATAGGGATCAGGAGTTAGTCTATAGGGGTCATGACCTAATCTATAGGGGTCCTGCCCTAACCTATAGGCATCATGACCTAACCTATATGGGTCATGACCTAACCTGTAGGCATCTTGAGCTAACCTGTAAGGATCCTGAGCTAACCTATAGGGATCTGGAGATTTTGAACCCAACATAGCAGAATCTTGGGAGCTAGAAGCTAACATCTGGGCATCCATGGTACCAGACGCTAACATCTGAGCATCCATGGTGCCGGAGGCCAACATTTGCGAGTCCATAGTACCAGATGCTAACATCTGGGAATCCATTGAGCTAGTTGCTAACATCTGGGAGTCCATGGTGCTGGTTGCTAACATCTGGGAGTCCATGGTGCTGGTTGCTAACATCTGGGAGTCCATGGAGCTGGTTGCTAACATCTGGGAGTCCATGGAGCTGGTTGCTAACATCTGGGAGTCCATGGAACTGGTTGCTAACATCTGGGAGTCCATGGAGCTGGTTGCTAACATCTGGGAGTCCATGGTGCTGGTTGCTAACATCTGGGAGTCCATGGAGCTAGAGGCTAACATCTGGGAGTCCATGGTGCTAGAGGCTAACATCTGGGAGTCCATGGTGCTAGAGGCTAACATCTGGGAGTCCATGGTGTTGGACGCTAGCATCTGGGAGTCCATGGTGTTGGACGCTAGCATTTGGGAGTCCATGGTGTTGGACGCTAACATATGGGTCTCCATGGTGTTAGAAGCTAACATATGGGATTCTTGGGCCATCAAGGGATCCACTCCTACTGTTACAGAAGTCTCCCCCACTAATGTAGTAGGCAGCTCCTGTGCTACCGTATTATAGGATTCCAGCGCTGTCGTCGAGGGCACCTCCAGGGACTGCGACACGGTCATCGTTGACAGCTCCGATGTTGTCACGACAGACTGAACAGAGATCTCCAGCGCCACAGTTGCCACAGGCTGCCCGGGCAACTCTGGCGCCCCAGGCTGCCCTGGCAACTCCAGCACCCCTGTTGCCAAAGGCTGCCCCAAAAGCTCCAATGCGCCAGCTGCCCCAGACTGCCCCGAGTACTCTAGTGCCCCAGCTGCCATGAGCTGCCCAGGCAACTCCAGTGCCCCAGTTGCCACAGGCTGCCCTGACAACTCCAGCGCCCTAGTTGCTGAGGGCAGCCCTGGCAACTCTAGCACCCCGGTCACCGAAGGCTGCCCCGGCAACTCCAGTGCTGTCGTTGCCACTGGTTGTCCTGGCAACTCCAGCACCATCGTTGCCTCAGGCTGCCCCAGCAACCCTGATGCCGTTGTCACCTCAGGCTGCCCAGGATGTTCCACCGCTGTCATCCCCAAAGGCTGCTCCAACTCTGTCGTCGTCACAGGTTGTTCGGTCAACTCCATTGCGACTGTTACTGCAGGCTGCCCTGGCAACTCTACTGCCGCTGTCACCACAGGCAACACTGGCAACTCCTGTGCCATCACAGGTGGTTCTGGCACCTCCTGTGGTGGCTCCAACCCCATGGATGGTGATGGGAGCCCTGGCAATTCCTGCGGCAACTGTGGCACTGGTGTAACAGAGGGCCCCGGCAACTCAGGCACTGCAGTCGCAGGGGGCCCTGGCAACTCAGGCACTGGGGTAGAAGGGGCCCCTGGCAACTCTGGCACCAGGGTAGCAGAGGGCCCAGGTAACTCCAGCACTGGAGTCACAGGGGGCCCCTGCAACTCCAGCATAGAGGTCGAAGGTGGCCCCGGCAACTCCATGGCTGAGGCCACCGACGACTCCGGCACCTCCAACGCTGTGGTCTGAGGCAACTCCAGCAACTCTTGTGGTCTTGTCATGGATGAATCTGCAATCTCTGGCGGTACTTCTACAGGCTGCTCCGGCAATCTGAGCACTTCAGTTACAGATGACTCTGGAAAACCCACTGCTGTAGATGTGCTGGGCTCAGGGTGCACCTCTGTAGATGTCTCCGATGATACTACAAAGGTTTCTGACGGCTCTAGCACTTTTGCTACTGGAGGCTCTACCAACATCTTTGATGTCTCTGGAGATGTGCTCTCCAATGGTTTCAGCACAGCCTTCATCTGATAATCCACTGACGTTACAATTGGCTCAGATGACTTCAGTACTGCTGCTGTAGCAGGCACTGGTGCTGTTGGAAAAGAATCCAAAATCTTGGTCATGGATGGTTCCAGCGTTACTGCCACAGACTCATCTGAATGCTCCGAGATGACTGATGTGGATGCAACCGACAAATCAGCAGTTTTGGTAGCTGGATTCAGAGTTTCAAAGATGTGTGGCTCTGATACTACCATTGCTATTGCTGGAGGTTCTAGCATAAATGCAGGAGACTCACTGATCTCAGGTAGGTCAAATGCTCTTACAGGATGCTCCAGTGCCATCGCTGAAGGCTCAGAATCAAACTTCAAAAAGGAATCAGACTCTAAATCTATGTTCCCATCATGATGAGATTTCGGCTTTGACTCAGAGTCTTCTGGCTGTTTTTTATATTTTTTTTCCTTTTCTTTCTTCTTTTTCTTCTTTTTATTTTTGTGCTTTTTATGCTTCTTTGACTTTTTGGTAGGAATTTCATCAGTAGGATCTGTTTGTACGGATACACATTTACTTTTTCTGGAGGCCTCCTTCAAGTCTGAAATTAAAGGAAAATTTATTTTTAAATTAATTTGTCAGACATACCCCAAAGTAGACATAGATGAACCATATAAACCAACATTCACATTTCATATATAACCTCCCATAGACTCTCTTTCCCATATACAATTAATCTGAAGACTGCCACTTTTCCATTACTTCTTTCTACAACTAAAGCTTGGGTTAAAAATAAATTCTTAGCTTATAATGAAAATTTCTTGCTTTTAGATCTGATTCAATCCACCTAAAGTTAGAAGACTGAGTTAAAACATATAAAGTTCATCAATGCCTGACACACAGTATGCTCTCAGCGAATGTTAATGGTTGTTTTTATATAATATACAAATATCCCAATAAATATAAAGCACCAAATTTTATTTTACCAAAATAACATCTTTCCCCCAATATTCTTCTAAAATTACTAATAAGTATTTCCTAAATATTTCTACTTTTAAGAACTAATTCAGAGAAGGAAATTCTTGCAGCTCTTAACATTTAATCTAAGAACATTTCAATTTGCATATCCTAAAATAAATGGGTTGTATTCCATTTTACAAACAAATGGTACCAGTATCAAATTAAATAAATTTTAGTGATCCTAGAAAAAGGCAATCAGAAATCCAGACCATTAAGACTATGGAAAAAATAAATTAACCATAACAAGACATATATATACCAAAACAAAATTAACCATTTTTATTATTTTTTCCCATTACACCAAGTTATTAGCTAATTTGTACTTTGACCAAAATGCTGTTAAAGCCACAACTCTAACTGTGCCTTAAGTCTATGCTTTTTAAATTATACCCTACACACACACACACACAAATTATTTAATCAATCCAAAACACAAAACATCCTGAAGAAGTGATTCCTCAGGATTCACTGCACTTTTAAGGGGGGTGGATACAAAAGCAAGACAAATACTAAGCTTGGATTTTAAGATAAAAATCTCCCAAGATCACTAGAGTTTGATCCAGACTCCTGTTCCTTCCAAAACTGATATTTATACAATTGTTCAAATCCATGTTCAAAGTCCTGGCACTCAGGCACTAACTATGCAACTCAATGAAATACAGCCTTACCAGCAAGCAAATGAGTGCTCATCAATGCTCACGTTTCTGTACAATGTGTAATTTCAAAGACAGATTTAAACAGTAAGTCTATAAACTGCTTTTAAATCCAATATACACCCTGCAGTCAACAATTACTACTACTAACTTTCAAATATCCTTCTTAAAACAAAAATTTCTGTGACAGCTGATCATCTCCAACTTACCTGGTTTATACCGTAGTTCTGTATCTAAAACTCCAGAAAGTACTTCTTCTATCTTCTGCACTATTTCTTCATTTGGTAGGTTCCTGGCAGAAGCAGCAGCATCACCTGCCTGGTTTCCTTCAATAGGTGTGTTTGTTTCACCATTAAGCTGGCCTTCACTCCTTCCACTTGACAAGAAAAGTTATCAAAATTCATTAATATTTTTATCACACTGTAAATGAATATTCATAACTTAATTAAAATTATTTTACATCAAACTGTCAGGACACTTCACCCACTTTGTATTTCTTTCAGATGACATTCCCCAGCAACAGCGCTTCAACTCATCTACTACAAAAAACTATTACTACTGTACTATTCTGGTGTATTTTCACTGTTACACAATTAAGTTTTCAAAACTGTGAAAATTAAGAAAAAGTCATTTAAAAAAGTTTTGAAGCACACCTATTTTTTTAAATAAAATAATCCTAGAAACCTACACTGAGGCTTCTGGGTTACCTACTTCTCTCATGGGAGAAAAATTAATACAATACTAATCAAAAATTTAAAAACTATGACCTTCATGAACATTATGGCAAAAATTATGACCACAATAAAGCCACACCTGGGCATGAGTCACAATCATCATCAACTAACCATATGATGGAACACGAAAGTCAGCCACAGGCACACAGAGTAAAAAGGGTAATCTACTAGGCTCTATTTAACTTTAGACTGTTTCTGAAATGCCGTAAAATTTAAAAAGAAAAATAAATACATGTAATTTTTACCCAATTATCAAAAATTCTAGTATCAAAATTTTTTTATGTAAAAGTCACACAAAACAAATGACTAACAGTAAACAGGTAGACGGTCTTACATACTTTCAATTCACAGGGCCAAAGGAATTTTGCCCTAAGAACATGTCACTTAACTGCTCATTTTAACCATTTGTGTAAATTTGCACAATTGTTACACACATACAAAAAAAAATCAAATAATTTCAACGTTTTCAATTTTTATTTAACTTTAATTTCAGTTAACTGAAAATACAATTATGCTCCAATACCTGACAGAAGTCTGGAAATCAAGACATACAAAAAACTACTAGGTAACGAAAGGGTATTAAGGAACCTTTGGTTTTCCAATATAACAATTTACATAATAGTAACTACTAGCTAGGTGTCACTGTTCCACACTCATTTAATCCTAACAAACCTTTAAGATCACACTATTATTGTGACTTGATAAATGGGGAAAATGTGAGAACAGAAAACCTGACCAAAGATCACATAGCTATTAAAAGGTAAAGATGGTGTTCAAAACCAGAGCCCAGACTCTTCACCACTACCTCTACCTAATATAACTTATTTTAAATAACTTATGTCAGCCTCATTACCCACATTGATGCATGAAAGAGCAGATGGGAAAAAGAAAAAAAAAAAGAAGAAAAAAAAAAAAATCCAGTGAAATGGTAAGTAATCCAAAAAATTTCTTAAATTGCAAAGCATTACAAGTTGTTTGAATGAAAGCTGGTTATACCTCAAGCAATCTTTCTTCTACAACCACTTTATTTTACACTTTTCCCAAGCACTTATCCATACATAAATTACCTCTCTAACAGACCAGGATTTAAAAACAAGTAGCTAATACTTAAAAAATAAGAGGGGGGAGGGGAGCAGAGTCTAAGGAAGTAACCAAGATTGTGCCTCAAAAGACAAAGATAACAGGTTATTAATTGCAATTACTAAAAAGTGGTGAAAATGTCAAACCACCTAAATATCCAATACATTCTACAACAGAATTCTATGTATCATGAAAAACATTGCAAAAAACCTGATTGTGATTTTTAAAAAAAACACGTTCATTAGATGAAAAAACCACAATACAAGGCACAGTGAGTACCAAGATGACATTTCACAAAACAAATGTTTATATATATGCACAAGAAAAACTGAAAAAACACCAATAACTGTGGTTTTCATTTTCTTCTCGTTTTCTTAGTATTCTACAGCAAAACATTTATATTCTAATAAAGACTGATTTTTAAAAGCTACAAAAAGATTTGTTATAAACTAAGGAAACACAAGGACTTACTGCATGCAACTATTAAAAAGTTTTCACTGACATTTCCTTAGCCCCTCTGAGAAGAATGAGAATTCTTAGAACTCCAGTATATTATAAAATTTTTTAAAGCAATTTAACAAGTGGATATTTCCCACTTAAAAAAATATATATATAATTCTACAAAACTAACACTTAATAGTCCCAACAAGCCCATATTCATTTGGGCATTTCATTTACAATTATGTTTTCGACTGATTTTCAAATTCACATATTGCTCTTGTTCTCAACCTTAAAAACACAATTAGCGAAGATAATTGAAACTCAGAATAAAGATTTACCTTTCAAGATCTTTCCCTCCCCCGTTACTTGAAGAAAAATCAGTATTTTATATACAGCTAAAGTATTTAAAGACAATCACAGGACAACATGACCCATGCTGTTTTCCTCTCTGAATAAAGCAAATCTTTCAACTGTAAACCACGTAAAGTCTAAACAGCAATGGCAACGTGCCGTGCTGGTCAAAGATGTCAACAGAGGCAGGGGTAGCAAGAAATTAAATCTACACACAAAACCCAGTTTCAGAGCTAAAATTTAAGAAATTACTAGTACTTCAAACCACCCTGATCTGAGATATCGTAACAAAATAGCTAACAAATTAATTTGAGTTATTTTAATTTAGATCTCTAACTCATTAGAATGCTCCCTGGTGGGAACCATGACACTAAGGTGCGTAAAATCTAATAAGTGTACCCCGACCCCAAACGGTCTGAAACTTGCAATAAAGCGGATTTAAGATTACCTAAGAAACGGCCGTTAGAGACCCTTTCCGGTCACAGACACCGACCGGCGAAATCCACGGAGCCGGAGAGGGGGAGGGGAAACGCGGCAGCGGAGGAGGAGCTGAGCAGGGAACCAGGCCCGTCCCTAGTGGACAACTAGGCCTACAAGTCGCTAAAAGGTAAGAGATGAGAAACCGGGAAAGAAGGAAGAACATCTCAACTCGGTTCTAGATGAGAAAGTCTGAGAATACCTCAGAAAGGGCGAAGTTCCTCGCGGGGAAGGGAGGGAGCGGATGGGGGGGGGGGGCGGCGGCAGAAAATGGATCCCAGGCCCAGGCGAGGCTGTAGCGGGGCCTGAGCCGAAGAACGACGGCGTCTCTGAAGAAAGGTGCCGTGAAAAGCTACATCGGGCCTTAACTGTGCCTTGGGAGCAGAAGAGTCGGGGGAGCATTTACCTGGACAGCTCCTGTTGAATTTCACGGAATTTACTGACCACGAAGGACCTAAAGATCTGCTCGATGTTGGTCGCCATGGCGTCCGCTCCGTTCTCTCAACTCTTCCTCGCTAGTCCTCCAGGCTCCCAACATGCCTCGGGAGACGGCGCAGCGGCCAGTTCCGTCTCTCGCCCTTCTGATTGGCTTCTGCAGGAGCGTCCTATCCGGCACGCCCTTACGCCGAGCCAATCAGCGAGCACGGCCCTGCTTTCCTCCGCTGTTTCTGAGCGGCTAGGGTAGAGCTGCTGACGTTTGCGCCGCGCACGACCGTGTCCGCCATGTTAGTGTCTGACGCAGGCGCCATTACAGGAGAAACCTTTTTTGAGGCGGAAAGGGTCGGTTTAGGCTGTCATTCTCCAACCGTGTTTAGTGGATTTAATAGGCTTACTATAGCGACTTTACGCCGGAGAGTAAAGGCAATGAGGAAACGAATGAGCAAAGGGCAATATGGTATTTGACAAAGGGCCTCCAAGCGTTCGTGGATGCGCCAATTTCAGTTTTGTCAGAGATATGCATCCGGGAAAGAACTGCTCGGCCCCCGCCCTCGCTGATGTGTGAATACGGAGAACGCTTTTTTACCGCGTCTCTCTTCCATTGCAGCCTATAGTCAGCCTCAATTTCTTAGTAATAAATAGGCCGCAGGTCCTGAGAGACTGTTGTCTGGTGCATTCCAGTCTAGTCAGGAGCCAAGCGTGTCTCGAGACTTTTCCGCGGTAGCTGATCAGATCTGATTCGATAGCAACATTCAATGAGCTAATCATCGGTTTAACGTTTTGAAGGTCCCTTTCCTCAGACCCCAGGCGACGTTACGTGGCACACAGTGTTAGTGTTACATGATAAACCCGTGACGGCTTGGTGGCTTAGGTCAGGAGCGAGTTCAGGCCGCGCCCGACGCTGGAAGAACACTTAAGTTATCTCGCTGCGGGGACCGAGGCCGAGCTGAGCAAAGGGGCGGGGCGGGGCCAGGCCCGGCGGGGCTGGCGGGAGGAGCGCGCGCCGGATCCTGCTCGGCCCACTTCCGCCATGGGAGACTCTCGGGTTCTGAGCACGCTGGCGAGTGGGCAGGCCAGAGCGCGGGGCAGCTTTGTGTCGGTGCGTAAGCCACTCTCCACTTTCAAATAAGCTGCGTTTATGCTTTGGTGTGGGGATTTAAGTTAAATACAGGAATGGAAAGAAACTGTAGAAATTGGCTTGGCTGTGAACCATTTTACCTTGTTTTAAAATGCATTGGGTGGGGGTTGACCATGTGCTTTTCAGGTCTTGCTTTTTTACATTTGATCTGCGCTTTTCCTATTTTCTTAGATGTCATGGCTTTACCTTTTTGTGTCTTTATGCTCCTTTAAGGCCGTGAACCTAAGTTGATGTGCTTTTGCCATATTTTCTCATTATAAACAGTATCTAGCCGATTATTGGCTCCACCTTTGATTTTCTACTTTTTATTCACCAAATCCTTCGGAATAACTTTCTAGCTCTCATGTTCTCCATATAAGTTACCCGTTTTACTTATAAGGTGACTGAGGCCCAAGAAGCTTCGTTAAGTCAGTCAACGTTTCCTACCTAGTAAGGGGCAGAATCTTAACCCAAACCAAAGTACTCTTGGAACCAAGGCGCCCTAAGCTCTCCTAGTAGAGATTCCTTCAGGCTAAAAAGTAATGCTGTTACAGTGATAACATTAGTAACCAGGAAAATTTTCCTTCACTGTGGCTCTCATTCAAACTAAATGTAATTTTTTATCTAGATATAAAGATACATTTATTTCAGGTATTTTAGTACACGTGGTAAAATAACTTCTCAGAATAAAATGTAGCAGTCCTTTTTCTTAAAATTTCAGTGATCATCATCTCAGTTGTTAGAACATCTGAAGCAAAATTGCTGAAGTTGGATGGATGAATCTTAGAAAACAAGCTAAGTGAAACAAGCCATACACAAAAGAACAGACATTTTATGGCTGCACTTATTAAATGAAATAACTGGGATAAAGACAAAGTGGATTTGAGTTTAACCAGACAACTAGGGATTGTGGAGTTTCTGTTTGGGGTTTTGAAAAAGTTTTGATAGTGGATGGTGATGATGGGAGAACAACATTTTCTATGTAATTAATACCACAGATTGTATAGTTTAAAATGGTTAAAATAGAAAATACTGTTACATATTTGTTATTAACAATAGTTTTTTTTAAACTTGCTTCAATTGAAATCCAGGCTCCAAGCCTTCTTTCTTGTGGACCTCCACAGGTATTCTCACAGTTCCTCATCTGTAAAATGAGGATAGTAATAGTTATCTACCTCATAGAATTGTTGTGAAGATTAAGTAAGGTAATTCACAAAAAGGAAGCCTGGCTTGGCGAATGCACAAAAAATGTTACCAGCTTAGATTTTTTTGTAAATAGAGGATCTCAGCATCGGAGGAATTTATTGATTTCAGTTTTCTTTTTTTAATTTGCCTACTGCATAATTAAATGGCTTTGGAAAATTAGTACATTAATATGACATATTATTCACAAATTATTCATTCCTTTAGCCTGTTTTGTTGTTGTTGTTGTTCTCTACTAGTGAGATGACTTGAGAACTTATTTCTATTCCTAAAATAATTGCTTAGGTAAAAATGATAAAATATAATGTCACCATTTACTGCTGCTGAGTACCAGAGATTGTACTAATTTGTTTATACATGTTATTTCAATTAAATTCTTACATAGCTTTGTAAGGCAAGTTATCTTAATTTCTGTCTTTCAAGATGTGGAGAATCCGAATTACAGGTAGAGCTTAGCCAAAGTCACTAGAGTGGACAGAGGGGACCTTTGATTCTGAGGCCTGCTCAGAATCAAATGCCGTAACTAAAATGGTCAGAGTTTGAATTTACTTTTTGCCTTCCCTGCCAGTTTTCTAGCATATAATACTAATTTCTTAAATCTTGGGTGGATAAACCATGGCCCACATGCCAAATCCTGTCAGCCAGCTGTTTTTGTACAGCCGGCAAGCTAAGAGCAGGGATAGGCAAACTACAACCTTATGCTTGCTGCCTATTTATGTAGATTAAGTTTTACTGAAACATAGCCATGCTTGCTCATTTACATAAGTCTAAGGGAGTTTCACAATGCAATGGTAGAGTTGTGTAGTTGCAACTAAAAATATTTACCATCTGGCCCTTTGCAAAAAGTTTGCCTTCTCCAGTTTTAAATATTTCTTTAAATTTATGGTATCTAAACCTTAGATCTCAAGGTTTGAAAAAAAATGTTTTAAACTTTGCGTCTAGGGAAGCAGACTTAGCCAAATGTCCACCTACCACATGGGAGGTCTGCGGTTCAAACCCCAGGCCTCCTTGACCTGTGTGGAGCTGGCCCATGCGCAGTGCTGATGCATGCAAGGAGTGCCATGCCACACAGGGGTGTCCCCCACGTAGGGGAGCCACATGCAAGGAGTGCACCGCGAAGGAGAGCCACCCAGCGCCAAAGAAAGTGCAGCCTGCCCAAGAATGGTGCCGCACACACAGAGAGCTGACACACAAGATGACACAACAAAAAGAGGCACAGATACCTGATGCCGTTAATAAAGATAGAAGCAGTCACAGAAGAACACACAGCAAATGGACACAGAGAGCAGATAACGGTGGGGAAGGGGAGAGAAATGAATAAAAAATAAATCTTTTTTTTTTTTAATTTTGTGTCTAAAAATTCTGAGATTCATTTTTAATTGTGACTAGATGATAATTAAATCTTCTAAAATTGAAGTCCAAAGAAGGAAGATTGTTCATAGGAGATTATTTATTAGGTAAGGAGCTAAGATACCATTTCACTCCTTAACTTAGTTTGCTAAATTAAGACTTATTTCTAAAATGCCTCCCTTACCTTTGTGAGTCATATTTGTCATATCATGCATCCCAAATATGTGTGTTCTAAATGTCAGCTATGATTTTCTTTCTGCAGCTTTTATTTTCCTTTTGAATTCCTGCTTTGCAGGCAACCATGGCAGCTCGGGTCCTTATAATTGGTAATGGAGGAAGGGAACATACGCTGGCCTGGAAACTTGCACAGTCTCATCACGTCAAAGATGTGTTGGTTACCCCAGGAAATGCAGGCACCGCATGCACTGGAAAGATTTCAAATACTGGTAATCATGTTTTAAAGTGGGGAGTAATCGTTATTTCTTTACTCTACATTTCTATCTTCTCCTTTTTCCCTACAAGAATGTAAGCTACATAAGGGCAAGGAATATCTCTCCCGTGTCCACAGTTCCTACTACCCTGTGTGGCACATAGTATTTGTGAATATAGACCCAGCAAACCACAAACTGGGAAAAGATGGTTGTATAACATAGGACCAAAAATAATCAGAAAAAGATAAATAGGAAAACATCTGCTTCCCTGGAATCTTAGCTCTTGGGGTGAGGTTTGAAATATGTTAATTTGAGATCATACAGACCAACCCATCAAAATGTCTCCAAGATTCTCATGAGAGCTACCACTGGCAGCAACAGAGTTGTGTGTGCTCTCCACTTGCTTGCCCTCTACCGTGCTGGTGTAGTTGTTTCAACTCAGTGCAAGGCCATTTAGACTAATCCAGGGTGCCTGCCACTCCATCCCCACCAAATTAGGAAGTTTCTATAAATTGAGAGCTCACAGCCCTTTCTGGGCTTGTACCCTACCCATAATAAATATCACGTCTCCCTCCCTATACATGTATGTACAGAATGAGTCAGGACTTCAGCCAGCTTAAAAATGATGGTCCAGATATAGTGAAGTTGGAGAGTGCTAACAGAGCCCCTGCCTACTATGTGACTGATCTACTGCTGGTTACTTAGAACTCCATCAGGGAGCTGTTGTAACTCGGTTCTTGAGTGCTACCTTCCCACAAACGGGGTCCCAGGTTCAATCCCTGGCCCCGGTAGCTTAAAAAAAAAACTCCATCAGCAAAGAAAATGTACCTGGTCTGTGGGTTAAAGAGGAGAGCCGTCTTGCGCAAAATCATCATTCATCATTCAGTTCTTAGCTTAAATATCTCTTACCTCAGAGAAAGTCCTTCCTGACTCAACCAGAAATAGCCTCCCATTTTAATGTATATTGAATTCACATAATTTGTTCATATCTGGTATTTTGTTTATTTATTACCCAGTGCTTATGTTCCATTTATTGTAGTAGAACATAAGCATCCTCGGTGTAGGGACTTTGTTTGCATTAGCGTCTTAGCCCCAGTGCCTAGGATATTGCCTAGTGTGTAGTGGGTTCTCAGTGAATTTAATTGAATGGAGGCCATTAAAAGGTCAGTTCTGAGTATGAGCTGTGATACACTTTTTGTTTACTATGCAGTCAACACCAATGACATGAAAATCATGGTCAATAAAATTCTTTGTAATCCTTTGGGAGGTGTACTGGTATTTTCATGTAGTGATAGCGGAGACCTGAACTTTGATGGTTAGCCTAATGTGCTCTACTCTGAATGTTTCCTGGTGAAAATACCACCTGTAATAATAAAAGAAAACAAAGTTAAAAGGTGTACCAAAGAACAGTATTCAGTTTGCAGCATTATGCAGTTAACTTAAAGAATGTATATGGGCGGCAGACTTGGCCCAGTGGTTAGGGCGTCCGTCTACCACATGGGAGGTCCGCAATTCAAACCCCAGGCCTCCTTGACCCTTGTGGAGCTGGCCCATGTGCAGTGCTGATGCGCCGCAAGGAGTGCCCTGCCACACAGGTGTCCCACGCGCAAGGAGTGCGCACCGTAAGGAGCTGCCCAGCGCTAAAGAAAATGCAGCCTGCCCAGGAATGGTGCCACACACACACAAAAAAACACAGATTCCCGTGCTGCTGACAACAAGTGGACAAAGAAGAAGATGCAGCATATAGACACAGAGAACAGACAACCGGGGTGAGGGGGGCGGGAGAGAGAAATAAATAAATCTTTATAAAAAAAATGTATATGCATGAAGCGGATTTGTTTGTTTTCCCTTGACAGACATCTCGATCAGTGATCACACTACCCTTGCTCAGTTCTGCAAAGATGAGAAAATTGAATTGGTAGTTGTTGGACCAGAGGCACCTCTGGCTGCTGGTAAAGTTCATTTTTGTTTGATTTTTCTCCCCAAACATCAGTAATTTCATGAATGAAAAATGAATTTGCAACTGTGGCAATCATGTGTTCTCTTGATCTCCTGAATTTTACCACTTTTGGGATAATGTCACATGTTTGCAAGGTAGAAAAAATAAACTGGTCTCAATCCTCAATCTCATTTTATTCTGTTCATTCTGATGTCCATTTGATAATCCATTATTTGGGCTGAACAAATAACTGCTGGATTTGAATCATATTAGTGATATTTTTTATACTCAATAGACAACATGAAAAATTTAGCTAGCCTCTGCCTCCAATCATCTGCTTTGTCTAGCCAAGCCTTGAAATAAAGATTTAATCTAACCCTAATTTATCTTCAGTATGAAAAGCCACAGAGGAGCTGGTTCACTTCAGGCTACTTGTTTTCATCAACAGGAATTGTTGAGAACCTGACAGCTGCAGGAGTGCGATGCTTTGGCCCCACATCAAAAGCAGCTCAGTTAGAGTCCAGCAAAAGATTTGCCAAAGAGTTTATGGACCGACATGGAATCCCAACTGCAAAATGGAGAGCTTTCACCAAACCTGAGGAAGCCTGCACCTTCATCATGAGGTAGATGGCAAACTACTTATGGAAGGCAGTTGTTTCATTATGGTATTTAAATGTATAGGTCACTTTTATATTCAATATGTAACGTTAGGTACTTCTGTAAGTAAGTCAGAAATTTATAGTAAGATAATTATGGAAAAAAAGAAATTCACAATAAATATCAGGAAGGCTGCCTTTTTCCAATACCAAAGTAAAACGGGTTTTTATGCCGATAGAATTTATATGATCTTATGGCCTTGCAGAAAGATGAATTTTTCTATTTATTACTGAGTAATTACTACCAGGAGGGGGAAAGCCTATGGTTCTGCATTTGTGGATTCTTCTATTCAGAGCCAAATTGCCAAACATAGTGGTATGTTACAACAAAAGGATATTGAATTGTATTTTTTTTAGGAGGTACTAGAGATCGAATCTGGGACCTCATACGTGGGAAGCAGGTATTCAACCGCTTGAGCTACATCTACTCCCCAGAATACTGATTTTTGTTAGAGTGAGGAATCATCCCTTGGTCTTGTGCCATAACCACTCCAAATCTAAATCTTAAAATTAAGTTATAACTTACAGCTCAGTGTTATATAGAAACACTGAGCAATTAATGAGTATTGATAGACACCTGCTTTTGTCTTTTTTTTTTTTTAAACCCTTCTCCCTTCTACTTCGTATATTTTCCTTTCAGTTGGGTCTACAGACTGATTATTTAATAGTAGTCAGATACCTTGGGTAAGTAACAATCTTCCAGATCACCAGTCTCACCTCACTCAACAGAAGAAATAATGGTTTCACATGTGTATTTCCAGAAATGTTCCTGCTCCCTGTCTACATGTTTAGGTTGTCTTGTATAGCCGCTTCTTCTGTGTGAAAGGAAGTATGATTAACTACCTTGGATCTTGAAGATTTTCCCATATCCAGTATAAATATCTACTTTATCCTTATAAAGATTTTTGTTCGTAATATAGAAAATGTCTATGTAATGTCAAAATGAAAACTGAAGATTCTGTATACTCTATGATCACAACTGTAAAGAAATGTATAGGGGAAAAAAACCCTAGTGGAAAGTCCATTAAAATGATACTGGTATTATAATAAAGTAATTTTTGTCCTTTCTACTTTTCAGTTGTTGCTATAGCCTATGATTACAAAATCCCAGCACATTTTAAAACTGGGTTGTAAAGGTTTACTGGGTGCTAAAGATCAGTCTTTCTTCACAGTGCAGACTTTCCTGCTTTGGTTGTAAAAGCCAGTGGTCTTGCAGCTGGGAAAGGGGTGATTGTTGCAGAGAACAAAGAGGAGGCCTGCAAAGCTGTACAGGAGGTCATGCAGGTAGGTGATGCTTCAGAAACAGTTTAGTCTTCTCTTCACACTGGATAAATACTCTGAAGTTTGCAAAATGTTCCTAGAGATAGTGAAAACATATCTAACAAATGCACAGGTAAGTTGTTTTTTGTAATACTCAATGTTATAATCCGTTTCTATAAAAGTACATATCCACACTGATAGCTAAATCATGACTCCATCTTTTGAATAAATTCTAGCATCCCTTGTTGTCTACTGAAAGGACAGAAAATCTTGAGACTATAGGGTATATAAATAAACACCCAAATCAACCATGAGGACATTTGTCCTCTGTGTCCCACGTCTAAGAGAAGTGAAACAGTGGGTTAATTTAGACTCTGCTTTTATTGTTTACCTTGGTTGTTGTTTTCCCCTTTTACAGAAATTACCTTCATAGGCATGCTTTATTATAGTTATTATATGCAAACAAATGTACCTAATTATTATAATCAGAAATACTGATTATTTCTGAAATAGTACTGAAAATATCTGTTTTTCCTTTATTTGAAACTTGGAGGCTAAATACTCAGGAATTATTAGTAATGTCAAATTTCATTTGTACCAATGTTAGCTTTATACTGTCAAAATAAAAATAAAAAACATTCATATGTTCTTAAGTAAATATTAAAATCTTACCAAAAAAAAAAAAATCTTACAAATTCACCAAGGTGTTTTTTCTTTTTTTTGTAACTTACAATTAGGATAAAGCTTTTGGAACAGCTGGAGAAACAGTTGTCATTGAAGAGCTTCTTGAAGGAGAAGAGGTGTCTGTACGTATACTCATCTTTTTGGCTTTTATAAAAAAGCTGTGGTATCTGACCTATAAGCCCCCAAAAGACTTGATTTACTCGTTTTATCTAAAAACATAAACCCCAGGAACTATAAAGGAATTTGTATGTATTCAGTATTTGAGGTGCTGATGAAAAAAAGAACTTTGTGCTTTTTTTAATTATCCTCAATGTACCAGTGGAGCACATTGACTTATATCACACTTTATTAAGGTTCTGGGTTAGTTCAATCATTTGTGTTTTTTCTTTCATGTACGGTTTATTATACAACAAGTAGTGGAATAAAATCACCTATAAAAAGTTTTGATGCAAGGAAGCTTAAAAGGAGAAAGACTGAAATATTTTCAGAGTAGCATGGGTTTCCCATAATCTAGCTCAAAAGTTAGAGATCCTTCAGAAGTTGAGTATGTAAGATCTGATTCTTGATGCCTGGACCTTAGGGTTATTTATGTTTCACTCATTTCACTTCAAAAAAGAAAAGTGTGGGAAGCAAATGTGGCTCAAGTGGTGCCTACCATATGGGAGGACCCAGTTCTATCCCTGGGGCCTCCTGGTGAAAAAGAAGAAGAGAAGGCATGCCTGCACTGCGAGCCAGTGCCCATGCAAGTGAGTCACAGCAAGATGATGATGCAACAAAGAAGAGATAAAGGGGAAAGTCAAGGTGAAGCGCAGCAGAAACCAGGAACTGAGGTGGCACAATTGACAGGGAACCTATCTCCACATCAGAAGTTCCCAGGATGGAATCCTGGTGAATCCTAGAGGAGAAAGATAAGAAGAAAAGACAAAAAGAAATAAATACAGTGAAGCGAATTTGGCTCAACTGATAGAGCATCCGCCTACCATATAGGAGGTTCAGGGTTCAAACCCAGGGTTCTGACCCATGTGTGGAGCTGGCCCATGCGCAGTGCTGATGTGCGCAAGGAGTGCCGTGCCACGCAGGGGTGTCCCTCACGTAGGGGAGCCCCATGTGCAAGGAGTGCGCCCCGCAAGGAGAACCACCGCGTGTGAATAAAGCGCAGTCTGCCCAGGAATGGCACTGCACACCCAGAGAGCTGACACAGCAAGATAACGCAACAGAAAGAGACACAGATTCCCAGTGACACTGACAAGAATGCAAGCAGACACAGAACACACAGTGAATGGACACAGAGAGCAGACAATGGGGGTGGATAAGGGGAGAGAAATAATCTTTTTTTTAAAAAAAGAAATACAGAGATCACACAGCAAATGGACACAGATAGCAAAAACAGCAGGGCAGGGGAGGGGGAGAGAAAGAAAAATATCCTTTAAAAAAAAAAGTTTTCTTCTAGGAAGAGGTACGGTCTATATAATTGACCATATTAAATTAATTTTTTACTTTTTTAACATTTAACTTCAGTGGATTATTTGGTTTTCTCCATAGTGTCTGTGTTTCACCGACGGAAGGACTGTGGCCCCCATGCCCCCAGCACAGGACCATAAGCGACTGCTGGAGGGAGATCACGGCCCCAACACAGGCGGGATGGGGGCCTATTGTCCAGCCCCTCAGGTACCACCCAGAGGTGCATCTGAAGCTCAGTAGTAATTGTTTGGTCTTCTCAAAGAGCTCTAAGACGTGCATTTCTTTCTGACTTTTTTCCCATAAATTATATGAGTAATCAGCATTTGGTTTTTCTCTTAAAAGTATCTCTTCTGGTCGCATTTTGTGGGGAATCATCATGGTGGTTAGTGACCAGGTCTCTAAAACTATCCTTTTCTGCCTTTGAAAAGTTAAGCTAAGCCAGTCTAAAGTATAGTATAGTTTGAACAGATCCTCCCAACCCCTCTTCCCTACATCCTGTTTTTAACCCATGGCAACTTATTGCAGTCTGGAATGATCTTTTATTCATATTTGGATACCCCGGACCTAGTACATAAGTGCTTAATAAATACTGTGTATGTGAGAGAGAGAGGGGTGAAAAACGAGTCAAATCATAATTTGCTCTTCTGGTCTTTCTATTTCATAATGAATAGAGTAATTATGTTTCCTAACAATTTCTGGGCAGTTTATATGAAAAATATGCATTGTTTGCGTGTACTATAAATAGGTTAGCACTTCGGAAACATACCCATTCTTTTCAGTGATGATAGTCATAATAGTTTATGCTGATAATATAGTGTCTTTTAGGTGTTTTTCTTGATTAACAACAACCAAATTGGATTTTTTTAAAGTATTGAAACTACCTTTTGGTGATAGTGATTTAAATACGAGAACTCTTCCTAGGTTCTAATTCTGACAATTAAATTTATAAAATCAAAAATTTATAAATTTTAGTATATATGTTTAAGAAATATGCCTAGATTGTACTGATAAGATACAGAGAAGGTTCGGGGTGGCAGACTTTTCATTTTTTAAGGGTGTACCCATCTGAAGATCTTAGGTTTAGTAATAGGAGGTGGTTTAACAGTCAACCCAGTCCTAAAGTGACTGGCACTGATCTTTTGGTTGACAGTAAACACATAATCCAACCTCTGCTTGTAATAATTTACCAGATCTGGAAGTAATTACTTGAGAAATTAAAATGTAATGGGAGTTTGGCAGGGTATGGGGGTGGGGGCACTGGAGGTAAAGAATTTGGGCACACTTGCTAGCTTTGTGTCCTTAAATAGGGCATATATTTTGCCTCTCACAGTCAAATTCTTATTTTTAAAAAGCTAAAATAATTCATCCATAGGGTCATTGTGAGGATTATAAACGTTTATCGATTTGTAGGGCTTAACCCATCTCAGGTCATAAGTGTATGAGAGTTCCTATCTTCCCCCTCTCATTGTCCCATAGGATACTGCTTAAAAGATGATTTTTTAAAAATACAAATTATGTAAGTATTTCTCTATATTCCCTAGGTTTCTAAGGATATGTTACTAAAAGTTAAAACCAACATTCTTCAGAGGACAGTGGACAGCATGCAGCAGGAATGTATTCCATACACAGGTAAATACATGGTATTAATATGGACAGTGTTTATAGGAACTCTACACCTTAGCCAAACTACTACTTTTCCATGTTTTCTTTTTTACACCACTGTTTAATTGACCACTGTTTGAACATTTATCATTATTCCAGAACTTTTGAGTATTCGTGGTTTATAATCTAGACTTCATAGTACCAATACAATGTCTTCATTATAAATTTCCTTTTTTTTTTTTTTTTTCTTTTTTAATAAAGGTGTTCTGTATGCTGGTATAATGCTGACCAAGGATGGCCCAAAAGTTCTGGAGTTTAATTGCCGTTTTGGTGATCCAGAGTGCCAAGTGGGTAACAATAATTAAAGATAGGACAATATTACTTTATAAGAGATGTGTGCGTGTTTGTTTCTTTCTTAATTTAAAATTTTCAAAAACTTACAAATACTCTATACCCACCTTGTTTTTTTTAAAACAAATCAATTTTATTGATACATATTAATAAAGCATACAATAAGTGGTATTTGGCATAATCACATAGTTGTGCATTTATCACTTCAGTCATTATTAGAACATTTTCGTTTTTACTTTTTGGAGTAATGAAATTGTTCTATAATTTTTTGTGGTGATAAATGCACAACATTTGATCATACTAAAACCCATTGATTATGCACTTTGGATAGATTGTATGGTATGTGAATATATTTCAATAAAACTGCTTAAAATAGCCAGAAATAGCAGCTATGCACAGCAGGGAAAGCATAAAGAGATTAAGAGGTGATGAATTTGTTTTGTTTTTTGTTTTTTATTATTATTGGAATAATGAAAATCCCCACCTTGTTTTTAATCTCAATGTAACAGACTTGAAATAATTACTTTTGAGAAATATGTAAGTTCTTTTAGTATCCCAGTGAATGAAATGTCTAAGGAAAACAAGTTTATTTCAATTGCTCTGTTGATTATATTTTTCCAGGTAATCCTCCCACTTCTTAAAAGTGATCTTTATGAAGTAATTCAGTCTACTTTAGATGGCCTGCTCTGCACGTCTCTGCCCGTTTGGTTTGAAAACTGTGCTGCCATAACTATTGTCATGGCAAGTAAAGGTTATCCTGGAAACTACGCCAAGGGTGTGGAGATAACAGGTCAATATCAGGGAACCAAAGGTTGAATTACAGTGTGACGAATGACCAGTGCCACAGTAGCCTCCCTGCCATGCTAATGCTCTGCTCCCTTTAAAAGTGTGAAGCCATCAGAAATCTTATAGGGGTTCTTAACAAAACCACATTTCTTATTGGGATATGTGTGTTCAAATATCCAAAATTATTGTTTTTAAAGAATTGCCTTCCTTTTCCCTTCCTGCACAAGGAAGATGTAGACCCTGTTTCCACACTGTCACTAAGCGTAACCTTTCTCTTCAGCCTTCCAAAACCCAGGGAATAATAGGGATAGATAAGAGTCAAGGAAACTTTAGTATAAATTATATCAATAATATTGAAGCACTATCTCTGAATGATCCCATTCAGTCTGAATGATAGACTATTACAACCTTGTGTATTTTTAGAAGCAGAATCTTGAGTGTTCACATTCAGTTTGAATAATAGAGTGATAACAGTCCTGTGTTTTGACTTACCCAGTTTTGCATTTGAATAGAAAAAAATCCAAACTGTTTAAAAAGTTTTCTTTTTGCTTTCTCTTTACAAGAGGTAACATTTAATTAAATGTTGAATTAAACAGTTTTTTTAAATGCCAATTAAGTTTCAATGCCTTAAGCCTTTTTGACTCCCTGAAAACCCAAATAGTTGGACTCCATTATAGAAGTACTATCTCTGAATGATCACATTGAATCTGAATGATTTGAATGATATAATCTTGTGTATTTTGACTTAACAAGTTTTGCATTTGAATGGAAAAAATCCAAACTTTCAAAAATATTCTTTTCCCTTTCTCTTTCCAAGAAGTGACATTTACTTAAATGATATTAAATTGAATAATTTTTTTTAAATGCCAAGTAAGTTTCAATGCCTTAAGCCTAAGGACAGACTTTTTGACCTATCAGGCTAAAGTTTGGCTTTCCCCAAAACCCAAATAGGGTGTTTGACTCCACTTACTGTCTTGCAGTAATTCAGAAGAAAATGAAGCCTGGGATTTTAGGCTGAGCCAACACTTAATTTAAATTCGTCTTAAAATTTTGTGGTTACTGTATTAGGGAAAGGATTACCGAAGAGTTGTTTTGCGTTGCACTGTCTCTATTATTTAAGAAAGAGAGGGAAAGAGAGAAAGGGAAGGGGGGAGGAAGGGAAAGAGGGAAACATTATTTGGATGGCTAAAGTCTCAAACTTTCCAGGTCCTAGCTTCTTTTTCATTCCTCATTGAAACAGTAGTTTTAATGAGACTTATACATGGTTTTCAGAATGTATTTATGGCCCAAAGGCAGAATGGATTTAGGAGAAAGGACCTATTTAATATTATATTACATTAATTCCTGCCTGATAGAATTGTTGCAAAGATTCATTTAAATGATATAAAGAACTAAAGATAAAACCTTCCTGAAATTATAAACCATATCACAAGAATAAAATATTGTTATTATTTCAAGTAATAGGCCATTTGTGCTCTGCTATAGGGTTTCCTGAGGCTCGCGCTTTAGGACTGGAAGTGTTCCAAGCAGGTACTGCCCTGAAAGATGGCAAAGTTGTGACCAGCGGGGGTAGAGTCCTTACAGTTACAGCCATCCGGGAAAATCTCCCATCAGCGCTTGAAGAGGCCAAGAAAGGACTAGCTGCTATAAAGTTTGAGGGAGCCATTTATAGGAAGGACATTGGTCATCGTGCCATAGCTTTCCTGCAGCAGTCCAGGTAAAATTCTCTGACCAAGGTGATTAGAGCTGGTTTCAAAACTGTGCAAATGACTGCAGGAAAGTCCATCTGTATTCTTTTCTCTCTGTGAAACTGATCTTGTCCAGGTGTATATTTAAGACTGAACCAAAACTAGTTACAGCAATGTTCAAATTCAGTGGAAAAAACATCACAGTAGCTCTGTATTTGAAAAATTTAGCAAAATCACAGTTGAAGGTCAGAATTTTTTCCTTGAGTTATCATGTCTTTGATGTATTTACATCATAATTCCTGGTCATCTAACTTTTGTAATGTAATTTGAGTATATTGTAAATTTTTGCAGTTTCTCGTTTTATCACTGCGTTTATGTCAATTACTAGAATGCGTGTTTTTTCCCTTATTGATACATTGGCATGTACAATATTCCCTTGTGAAAATGAATAAACTATTAATTGTAAATGTGGGTGTTTTGGTTTCTTAAGTATATATCACATTTAATACTCTAGGACATCTAAGGGTAATGAATATATTTTAGGAAAAATTGAGAAATGTCCAGCAACTTGATGTTACTGAGAGGCAAATTTTTAAACACTGGAGTTGTATTAGAATCAAGAATACTACAACATATTAAAAGTTTGTTTTCATTTAAAAGTGACTAGATTTCATTGCAGTGACCTGTTCAAGGGACTGCAATCTTCATGCTAGTCTGAATTCTTTAATTATAGATGAAGAAAATTAGAGGGCACAGTGCCAATTGTTACCAAGAAAAAAGATGTTTAAACAAGTAGGATATCGTTTCCTACCTAAGAGTGACTCCAGGCTGCTAATTTTATTGGGGTTAACTGTCAAAACTCTCAGCTTTAGTTGTACTCTGGCAGCTTGTTTCAAATAAAACATCTCATGTTTCTTCATGTATCACTGCATCCCAGTAGGCCAAAGTTCTCATCTTTGCACAGCAAAAATTCACAGCACCATTCATGCACTTGATCTCTAAATATACCACTCCAGCACATTGGCCCCAGGCTATGTAAAACAGAATGAGGCACTGAAAATCATTGCCTGGTCTTGGTTTTTGTTGTTGGGGTTTTTTTCATATATTTTGATCTTATTTCTTACTATCATTCAGCTCTAAGGAAATTGGTTAAATTACGTATCATTGCAGTAAGAACTCAGTTTTGATAATTGAGGGATTTGTTTTTATGGTTCTCATAACTAACTGGCACTTGGTTGCCTTGGTTTTGGCACTTCTTTATAACCAAATGTAAATTAAACAGATTGTGGCAAAATGTCAGCTTATTTAGATGTCTTGAGAAGCACTTCTGGAAGAAATAGTTGATTAAGTTAGAGCACTGGTTCTCAATGGAAGCAGAGCAATAGGATCAACTGGGGATATTTTTTTAAACATTTCAATACCCAGGGTCTCCCCTAGACCAGTTAAATCAGAATCTCAGTGGTTAGAGCCCAGGCATTGACTTTAAAATTTGAAGCACCTTGAGGGATTTCAAAATAACTTTGTGACGTTATCTGCATTAAGAAAAAAGGTTTCCCTGGCATTTTGGTGATGTCTTAGTTTTCTTTTAATCCTTTAGGGGCCTGACTTACAAGGAATCTGGGGTAGATATTGCTGCTGGAAATATGCTGGTCCAGAAAATTAAGCCTTTAGCAAAAGCTACCTCCAGACCAGGTAAGTCAAATCCTCTACTTTCCTAATTCATTAAATTTTTCAAACATTTTTTTAATTGACTGGGGCTTTAATTCTTTTCCTCTCCAATAGGCTGTGAAGTTGACCTTGGAGGTTTTGCTGGTCTTTTTGATTTGAAAGCAGCTGGTTTCAAAGATCCTCTTCTAGCCTCAGGAACAGATGGCGTTGGAACTAAACTGAAGGTAATTAGACACCTTTATGAATAAAGGCCTTTTGGGAAATATAAGAGGAAATTTACTGTATAAAAATATATATTTTTTCCTTCTTGACATAAATGAGCTGTAAAGAAAAACCATACCAAATAACTGTAAAATGTCTCCACATTTCTGACAACACAAAATTGTCGAGGCTCTGTCCGAATGTAAAGATATTTTAGGGGATACAAAGGGGTATTTTTAGAGGCAAGTATCATGTTAGAATTTAGTGTTCTTTTGTATTTAGATATTATGGGCTGCTAGTCAAAAGTTTATGATCTTTGTAAGCCTCCACTGATAAAGTGACATGATGTAATTTGGAGCTTGTTCTTTTATGTGGGTGTTTGTTATATTTTCTAAAGGTTGCCCAGCTGTGCAATAAACATGATACCATTGGTCAAGATTTGGTTGCAATGTGTGTAAATGATATTCTGGCACAAGGAGCTGAGCCCCTCTTCTTCCTCGATTACTTTTCATGTGGAAAACTTGACCTCAATACAACTGAAGCTGTTGTTGCTGGTATCGCTAAAGCTTGTGGCAAAGCTGGTTGTGCTCTCCTTGGTATGATCATCCATTTCAATCACATGTCCTTAATACATTTTTGCCATATGTATAGACATGATCAGTACTAATGCAATTAGCAAGCGAGACCATGTATCATAAGATTAGGCAAATAAAGTAAATTCTACCTACAGAAAACTTAGACTCCAGTGCCTTCACACCTCTAAGCAAGTGTTTGTTCCCCAAACCCATACTCCTAAACTGTCAAGCAGGCCTCCTCTTTTCTCTCTCCCATCTTTGGCTACCTTTTCCATCCCCATGTTTCTTGACAGCCCCCTCAACAGCCAGGCCTAGGGGTTATTTAGTCCTTACTGGTTCTGCAGCAGAGACAAATGGATTCCTAGAATTCCAAATAATAATCTAAGCCATATTCTCCTACAGAAGTAACAAGAATAGAATATACCCAGGAATTATAAAAGTAATGCTTAAATATATATGAGGATTTTGAGCAAAATGAATTTGTAAGTTGGCCAAGGAATTAAATTACCTCTTTATATTACTGTTTCTGTGGACAAGTCTATCACAAAAGTCAAAATTTGCCTTTCCAACTACCTTATAGAATATAGTTTCTAATTCGGAGTTTGCCTGCCTCTGTTTTCTGTCTTTACATGATGCGATTATAAAGTGCCCTGTGGTAAGCTTTTTAGAACAAGGCATTTGGAATTGGGTAGGCCTGTTGATTTCTCTAAGCCTATACTATCATCTGGAAAAGTGATTGTAAAGATCAAATACAAAATACTTCTAAAAACTAAAGTGCTGTAGAAATGATGTTATATTCAACTGAACACTCACTCCTTGAATGTACTGGTGTTTGAACTCTATTCACATGCTTGCAGAGATATTATTTATCTCACCCTTTGTGGAAATTAGTGCTGAATCCTCTGAAATGCTGAGTTGAAACTTCTAATAGTGGATATTTGCAGAATAGAGCCATGTATTTAATTGTTCACTTTTCTAGTAGCTGGTGTCACTATTTCCCTAAGCACGTTCATAAATATTATATGATTTCTTTGCTCTTGTCTTACCTCCTACTAGGAGGTGAAACTGCTGAAATGGCCGACATGTATCTACCTGGAGAGTATGACATTGCTGGCTTTGCTGTCGGTGCCATGGAGCGAGATCAGAAACTTCCTTACCTAGAAAGAATCACTGAAGGGGATGCAGTGGTTGGAATAGCTTCATCTGGTATCCATAGCAATGGATTTAGCCTTGTGAGAAAAATTGTGGCGAGATCATCCCTCAAGTACTGCTCTCCAGCCCCTGATGGTTGTGGTGACCAGACTTTAGGTAAACTCACTCTCAGTTAAACTCTCCTGCTTGGAAATGTCTGAGCAACAGTTTAGTGGGGCTGGGCTGTCCTTTAAAGCTAGAAAGAGATACTTATTTTATGATTTTGCTGCTTGGACATTACAAGCCTTCTCCATTCAGAATTGGTTTATAGACTTTGGTTGTATTTCTGTAGGTTAAGTATTTGTCTTCTCTCTCCATTGTACAGGGGAATTACTTCTAACTCCAACCAGAATCTACAGCGAGACGCTGTTACCTGTCCTGCGTTCAGGACACGTCAAGGCCTTTGCCCATATTACTGGAGGAGGATTGCTAGAAAACATCCCCAGAGTCCTTCCTCCGAAATTTGGGGTAGATTTAGGTAAGTTGACTTAAAGGAACTTTTGTTCAGGAAACTGTAAGGGAAAAAAATAGATTATAGGAGAATATTCCATAGGTGTTAGTATACGTATCATATGCAGAACTTTTTTTGTTCTTACTATACCACCCTACCTTTCACAGATGTGCAAGAATAAATCTTTTTTTTTTTTTAAGATCTATTTATTTATTTATTTATTTATTTATTTATTTCTCTCCCCTTCCCCCCTACCCCGGTTGTCTGTTCTTTGTGTCTATTTGCTGCGTATTCTTTGTCCGCTTCTGTTGTTGTCAGCGGCACAGGAATCTGTGTTTCTTTTTGGTTGCGTCATCTTGTTGTGTCAGCTCTCCGTGTGCGTGGCACCATTCCTGGGCAGGCTGCACTTTCTTTCATGCTGGGTGGCTCTCCTTACGGGGCGCACTCCTTGCGTGTGGGGCTCCCCTACGCGGGGGACACCCCTGTGTGGCACGGCACTCCTTGCGCGCATCAGCACTGCGCACGGGCCAGCTCCACATAGGTCAGGGAGGCCCAGGGTTTGAACCTCAGACCTCCCATGTGGTAGACAGACGCCCTAACCACTGGGCCAAGTCCGCCACCAAGAATAAATCTTATTGATAACCTCCAGGGCAACTATTAGGTTGGTGCAAAATGAATTGCAGTATTGGACTGAATTTTAAATCATTATAACTAGGTTCAAACATCTTTATTAATCAAAATAGGAGCCATTACAATCAACACATTTTTGCCAATAAGAAATAAGTTTGTTTATTCCTGTAGTGTAACAATCGTACTTTGGGATTTGACGAACTCTTTGAAAGCATTTTCTACATCCTGTTGGTTGTGGAAGCATTTTCCCTGCAAAAAGTTGTCAAGATGCTTGAAGAAGCGGTAGTCAGTTGTCAAGAGGTTAGGTGAATACGGCAGATGAGGCAAAACTTCATAGCCCAATTCATTCAACTTTTGACACATTGGTTGTGCAACATGTGATAGGATGTTTTCATGGTGAAGAATTGGGCCCTTTCTGTTGACCAATGCCAGCTGCAGGCATTGCAGTTTTCGGTGCATCTCATCGATTTATTGAGCATACTTCTCAGATATAATGTTTTCACCAGGATTTGGAAAGCTGTAGTGGACAGATTGGCAGCAGACCACCAAACCATTACCATGACTTTTTTTTGGTGCAAGTTTGACTTTGGGAAGTGCTTTGGATCTTCTTCTCAGTCCAGCTGCTGAGCTGGTCATCACTGGTTGTTGTATAAAATACACTTTCCATCATACATCACAATCCAATCAAGAAATGGTTCATTGTTGTATAGAACAAGAGAAGGCAACACTTCAAAATGATTTTTTTGATTTTCAGTCAGCTCATGAGACACTCACTTACCAAGCTCTTTCACATTTCCAATTTGCTTCATTCTCATCGGCACCAGGAATCTGTGTCTCTTTTGTTGCATCATCTTGCTGTGTCAGCTCTTTGTGTCTGCAGTGCCACTCCTGGGCAGGCTGCACTTTTTTCACGTGGGACAGCTCTCCTTGCAGGGCACACTCCTTGGCATGGGGCTCCCCTGGATGGGAAGACACCCCTGCGTGGCATGGCACTCCTTGCGTGTGGCAGCACTGCTCATGGGCCAGCTCACCATGTGGGCCAGGAGGCCCTGGGTTTAAACCCTGGACCTCCTGTATGGTAGGCAGACGCTCTACCAGTTGACCACATCCACTTCCCTTTCCAATTTGCTTCAAAAGCCAAATGATCGTAGAATGGTCAACATTGATTTCTTCAGCAACTTCTCGTGTAGTCAGAAGATTAGTTTCAATGATGGCTCTCGATTGGTCCTTGTCAACTTTGTCAACTTCCAATGGCCAGCCACTACACTCCTCATATTCGAGGTTCTCGTCTCCTTTGCAAAGCCTCTTGAACCACCCCCACACTATATATTCGTTAGCAGTTCCTGGGCCAATGTATTGTTGATGTTGAGAGTTGTCTCCACTGCTTTACAACCCATTTTAAACTCAGATTAGAAAATCCCTCAAATTTTTGTCTAGCATCATTTCTATAGTCTAAAATAAATATAAAATAAACAGCAAGTAATAAGTCATTAGCAAAAAACAAAGTGAGAAATGCACATTAAAATGATGTATAACATAACCACATTTGTGTAAGAATATGCCAATATTGAACAGCAAATTTTCAACAGTGCAAAACCGCAGTTACTTTTGCACCAACCTAATATAATGTTTCCCCCTTTCCCTGAGAATTCTTAATCATTGGGATTTCCTCAAGGAAAAAGTAAAGGGCTAACCCTTTTTTCACCATGTTTGTAAGTTATAAAATCCTTCGTGTAATTGACTTCTATGAAGATGAAGCACCATAAACAGATCCTTCAAGGGGGTTGGTAACCTCATGCTCTGTCATGATAGAAACCTACACGCATGCAGCAGGGAAATGATAGCTATTAAACAGTCCATGCAGGAGCTAAAGCGGACCTGCACCAAGATATCCAGAGGGGAGACAGATTCAAGAATCATCTCATGTTTAGAAGTAAGTGACAAATAGAAAGAACTCCATGTGTCTAGCAAAGCAGGTGTGTCATTGGCCATGTCTGTATCAGAAGAAGAGTAGGTTCAGACTAGGAAGTAGGACTATAGTTCTTTAAATCTTCAAATGTTTATTCAATTTCTGTGAGCAAAAATTGAGATCAGGCTCAAGAAGTTGGGTGTTCGTATTTAAGTGGAGGGGACTGAAAGGGTGTTCCTTGGAGTTCTGTCAACCTTAAGGGTTGGCAGAGGGTAAACCCAGTTAAAGTAAAACCCAAGAAAGTTCTTAAAGATGACACTGATCAGCACTGACAGGTGCAGCACTGACATCTAGGATGAGTGCCAGAAAGTGGCCTGTATATCTGAGAGCTCAAAAAGCAGCCACCCAGTTACTGTGGGGTGCGTAATTGACAGAGATGTAGGATAGGCAAGAACCATCTATCAGAGTTAGCTAATGTACATTGGATTGGGGGAGAAGAATGAAGCAGTTAACGTAAAATAATTCTTTTCCCAGTGAAGTCATTCAGGGTTATAGTGAAGTGAGCAGATCTGGAGGGGTGCTTGAGGTGAGGACTAACAAGCGGCGCTGAAAGCACAGGTGGCGTTGAAACTGGTTGTGTGATTTTTTTTTCTCCCAGAGTAAGAGCATATGTAGCCTTGAGACAGGGAAAGAATAAATGGATTGACTGGGTTGATCCAGTTGGGCTCGGCAGGTAGAAGAGGTCATTCTTGGGGAGAAGAAGTTGTAGGTACAGATGAATAGATTTAATGGGCTAACCCTAGGGTCAGTATTGCAACTGGTTGAGAATCTCAAGAGTCAGAAATAGGTTGTGTAGAAATAAAGAATTAGGCCAGGTAAACTGAGAGAGTAGTTAAAAGGGATCTTAATATAGGCAGGAACCAGAAGAGACAGGCTGGGCTGGGCTGAGTGGGAACCCTGGATATTATGCATGGAGCATAATAATGAGCTAGGGGTACACAGGAGACTCAAGTGATTTAAGACATTCCTTGGATGGGACATGGATGTGGCTCAAGCAGTTGGACTCCCATCTGCCATACAGGAGGCCCCAGGTTCAATTCACGGGGCCTCCTTGTGAAGGCAAGCTGGCCTGTGCTGCAGAGAGCTGGTGACCTGTGCTGTGGAGAGCTGGCGCAGCAAGATGATGAAACAAAGGGAGACTAGCAGACACAGAACACACAGCAAATGAACACAGAGCAGACAGCAAGCGCAAGCGGTGGGAGGGGAATAAATAAAATCTAAAGAATTATTTCCTTCTTCATTTTCTTCAAATAGTTAAAAAACAGTGGCATGCTGATGAATGGGGAAAGAGGTGGATCTGATTTATAGTATTTGCCAATTTCTGTGGTGCAAATACTTTCACTGTAGCCACTTTAAAATGGCTCTATTTAACAACCAGTACAAGCTGACTCCAGCACACTGTTCACCTCATTGGGAAATTGAGAGTGGATATGGCCATGTTCCAAAAAGCCGGTATGTTTTGAGTTATACCAATGTCTGCATCCCAGGAAAAAGGAAACAATCCCTTGCGTTAGCCTCAAAAGGTTCTTCCAGGAATCAAACTTAGATAAAATTGAGTTTAAGTATGGAATTGTTTGGAACATTGAAATTATACTTAATTGAGTAGTACTTGTGTATTTGTAGAAACTACAAAAACTAGGGTTTTAAGATGTGTTCATCAATTGTAATAAATGTACCACACTAATGAAAGAAGTTGTTAATGTTGTAGAGAAGTGCGGTGTGCGCGGTATTGAAGGCCAGGACATGAGAACTCTGAGAAGGAAGTTGGTTTATTTCGACCAACCGGACTCGGTGGACTCTTGTCCTAATAATAAGCGAGCCCCCAATAGCATTTTTCAGTCCCGAATAGCATTTTTCAGTCCCTTTTATACAGAGGTTTAAGATTAGGGAGACAAAGGGTGATGGTATGCAAACAGACCTTTGGTTAGTTTCTTCAGTGTTTGATCTGAGTATCAGATAGGTTATTTCTTCCAGGTGAGTTGCATATTCCCCACATTCCAAGCCAGCTTGGATTTCGCATATCTTCCACATTCCATCTGGATGCAACCCTGAATACACCTTCAGTCTTACATCCTTTCTGAACATTCAAAGACTGTAGGGCCTATATTACTTATTTGGACTTTTAGGGACTAGGTACACTTGGAAACAATTTTGAATTTATGCACAGGCTATATCATTAATGTGGGGGAAAATGGGAGGTGTGGGGAATGGGGCAGATGGGACTCCCTTATGTTTTTTTATGTAACATTTTATGTAATTATCCTTTTAAAATATATTTTTAGAAATAAAAGAATAATGAAAAAAAGAAAGGAAAAAAAAACTAGGGTCTTAGCCTCTCAGTCTTTTTTCTGTAAATAATTTGTAAAATACTTTGGTATCATAATCAGTTTTGTAATCTGCTGTTTTTCCTGCCATTTAACATATCATCGACACCTCCCTATCATAAAAACATCATTTTTGATAAAGAGTATTATACTTTATGGATGTTCTACTGTTTGCTTTTATGTTGGTTGAAATATGGGATATTAATAATAGGATAGTATATGGACCCTGGATTATGTTATCCTGCACATACACCACATAAATAAGGAGAACTGATAGTCAACCTTAGTATTTAGCAAAAAGTTAAGTTTACATTGGCTTCCTGTTCTTGGGAGGAAGCATCATACAGATTTAATTCAGTATATATAGTTTTTGTCAATCAGATCCCATATTATAGACTCCAAAGGACTATCCAAACTCTTTTATTTCCTTTTTTATTCTAGAATTTTGCTTGTGTGTGTATATAAGGCTTTCCCTAAAATTTTTAAAAGATTGTGTTATTTGTGATAATAGACAATATATTTTTATAAAAAACCAAATAAGTCCTAATTTTCAAATAATGAGAAAGTGATATTGGCCTTAAACCTTTTACATAACTTTGAATGATAAGCATTTCCTCCAACTCTATATATGAGTCACCTATTTTTGCATCATACTTAGAGTGGATTATTGCTAAGGCCCAGCTAAATACAGAGGAGTGGTGTGCCCACCTGTGCTGGAATTTCAGCTACTGCTATATCTAATCCCTTAGAGGGAAGACTAAGATTTCTTAAGGATCTAGTTAGTTGATGCAACACAAAATCTCACTCAATTCCAAATATGGACCAAGATGCCAACAGAAATGTATCCAAAGAAGGAAAACTTCTGACAGGCTAGTTTACTTAGTCTTACTCTATCTAAAATAGCAGCACTTAATTGTAATTTCTGTAGCCTTGTCTATGTTCATATTTTTCTACTTTGTGTGAGACAGTAGTTTAATTAAACACCTTTTGCGTGATTTCAGATGCCCGGACATGGAGGATCCCCAGGATTTTCTCATGGTTACAGCAGGAAGGAAACCTATCTGAGGAAGAGATGGCCAGAACATTTAACTGTGGGATTGGAGCTGCCCTTGTGGTACCAAAGGACCTGACAAAGCAGATTCTGATGGATATTCAGCAGCATGGAGAAGAAGCTTGGGTGATTGGTAGTGTGGTTGCATGTCCTACAGGTAATTGCTCCTTATTTGTTTTTAGGCATATAATCTTAATTATAGCTATGCCCAGTTCATGATAGGCAACTCAGGTCTCATGGTAACTTGATGGCCCATGGTTAAGCTCTCTGCCCACTGGTCCTTGCTGTAGCACCCATCATTACACAGATGTAACATGGCAGCACCCAAACCAGGTACACCACAGATTTCTTCATTTCCACCTCAGGACTCTTGACACCTCTGTGTAGCCCTCACATATGCACAGCCTGGAAGGACAAGGGAATTAAACTCACAGGTTCGCCCTTGGCCAGCAACTAGGTGAAAGGTGGTGAATAAATGTCCACATTAGGAAGAGGAAAGCAGTTCCAGGCCACAGGCTGTCTGGCTCCTCACTGGGATTGAAGCTCAGGTTCCAGCTGCCCACACAGGTGACCAATTGAGTAACACTGTCTTTCTTATATTGGCTTTCCCTGTATCATTCATACCAGATTCCCCCTCTGGTTTCCTGGGATTGATTCCCAAAGTAATTGCCCTAGATTATTTGTCTCGGGCTCTGATTTGTGTGTCAGCCCCATTCAAGGATTTAGTTAGTTCCTGACAATTAACTGTGTATTGGTCAGGACTCTTACTAGAAAGTGGCAGAAAATCCACTCAAATTAGCTTACAAGGATGTCAGAGCTTGTTGACTTGGTTTGCATCTGCATTTCTTTCTTTTATTATGTATATTTCCTTTCCAGGCAGGTTCTCCACATGTCAGAAAGGTATCTTGAGCTCACATCTTTCAGCACACCATGCAATAAGAAAGAGAGACCCTCTCTTTCTCAGTATCCTCTTTCATATTTTTAAATGCCCTTGCTTGGCTCACATCCTACCCCTGAGGCCAGGAGGTCAGTACATTGTTGTGGATGGTCCTCCAAGGAAGATGGGGGGAGAAGGAATACTGGCAGGCAGTAATATATCCACTGTATGCTTAAAGGTAGCAATGTGCTCTGTAACTCTTTGAAATAGGTGGTTATATTTGTTCACCCTCAGAAAGTTTTTATGAATGAGTAATATTAAGTGATACAAACTTGTTACTGGTTTTAGTGCTTACATATCTTATTTTCATATAAAATACAGTATTCTAAAGATTTCATAAATGTTTTTTTTTTCTATTATTCCTGTCAATTCACAATTGTCTTTTATTTATTTATGGATGTGTTTGAAATGAAGGTTCCCCTCGTGTGAAAATCAGGCATCTGATTGAAACCATGCATATAAATGGGTCAGTGTTGAAGAATGGCTCCCTGAGAAATCATCTCTCTCTCCAACCAAAAAAGGCAAAAGTTGCTGTCTTAATCTCTGGAACAGGTGAGATGTGGCCTCCTTTTTACTGTAGTGCTGCAGAAATGCCCTTCCTTCATCCCCAAAAAAACCTCTCAGACTGTAAGGAAACTCAGCTGTGTGTAAGGAAAGGAGCATCGTTGAGGAGTATTGTCTCTCGGCATCCTTAGTCTTCCCACTTCCCGTACACATTTGAAGCAGCTTCCAAAGGAAAGGGATGAACAGTGTCAGGAAGAGAGTAGAAGGAAAAAGGACTAGAAAGGATTGAAATTCCATCCTCTTTTGTATCAAAACTTTATAACTGAGAAGTCTTAAAGTAGTTGAGGGGAAGTGGTTGTGGCTCAACTGATAAAGCATCCGCCTACCATATAGAGGGTCCAGGGTTCGATACCCAGGACCTCCTGACCCATGTGGTGAGCTGGCCCAAGCGCAGTGCTGCTGTGCACAAGGAGTGCTGTGCCACACAAGGGTGTCCCCCGCATAGGGGTGCCCCACACGCAAAGAGTGTGCCCTGCAAGGAGAGTCCCCCTATGTGAAAAAAGTGCAGCCCCACCCAGGACTGGTGCCACACACACAGCTGATGCAACAACAAAAAAAGCGACAGTTTCCTGGTGCCGCCTGACAAGCATGAAAGTGGACACAGAAGAACACACAGCAAATGGACACAGAGAGCAGACAGCAGTGGGGAGGGGAGATAAATAAATAAATAGGGAAACAGACTTTGGCCCAGTGGTTAGGGCGTCCGTCTACCACATGGGAGGCCCGCGGTTCAAGCCCCGGGCCTCCTTGACCCGTGTGGAGCTGGCCCATGCGCAGTGCTGATGCGCGCAAGGAGTGCCATGCCACACTGGGGTGTCCCCCGCTTAGGGGAGCCCCACGCGCAAGGAGTGCGCCCATAAGGAGAGCCGCCCAGCGCGAAGGAGGGAGCAGCCTGCCCAGGAATGGCGCTGCCCATACTTCCCGTGCGGCTGACGACAACAGAAGCAGACAAAGAAACAAGACGCAGCAAAAAGACACAGAAA
Source organism: Dasypus novemcinctus (assembly GCF_030445035.2). NCBI lineage: Eukaryota > Metazoa > Chordata > Mammalia > Cingulata > Dasypodidae > Dasypus > Dasypus novemcinctus. Next base: position 154,027,594 of record NC_080676.1, on the reverse strand, counting down.
ACAGACAACCGGGGGAGGGGAGGGGAATTAAATAAATAAAAATAAATCTTAAAAAAAAATAAATAGATAGATAGATAGATAGATAGATAAATTAATTAATTAATTAAATAAAGCAGTTGAGGGGCTTTTATTGGTAATAGTAATAAGAATAAGGAATTTATGGTTGACCTTTGTGGATAAGGAGTAAAGTAATAAGACAACTGTATTCTCAAATGGATCTAGTATGAGTTCTTGTTTTTAAAAATGCATATCTGATTATTATTTTTTAGGGTTCCATTCCCAGAAATGTATGTGCTTAACAAGTCCTTCTTAAGGATTCAATGTACTTTAGGCCCAAGGGAAACTATTATAAGGGCCATATGGATTATCCTGCTTGGGAAGGTCGATTTTCTTGCTTAATTAAACAGCTTATTCCTAGTCATTCAGTTTTAAAATCATATAATACTCTTTCTTTCTACTGCTAGTCTAGATTCTAAGATATTATTTTGCAGGAGCAATTACATAACCTAGAGCCAGGTATACCACTGTTTTTCACAAACTATTAATCCATTATCCTGAGAGGAAGGGAATTTAAAAAAATATATATATATGTTTTGCCAATCTTTTTTTTCTAAGAAATTTGTTCAGAAATCTTGACCATCTCATATTCAAAATGGCACATAAATCTTTTTTAGATATGCGAGCTCATTTGTTTTTCTCCCTTTTCAGGATCAAACCTCCAGGCACTCATAGACAGTACTCGAGAATCACATAGCTCCGTGGACATCGTTGTGGTTATCTCCAACAAAGCCTCAGTAGCTGGGTTAGATAAAGCAGAAAGAGCTGGTATTCCCACCAGAGTAAGTTACTTTGCAAATTATCTTTCTTGTGGGATGTATTTAAACACATAATGACTTATTTATTTGGACTTCTACAAAAGACAGTTGTGGCTGCAGTGCTTGCCTTTTTTACTTCATCCTGTCCAATCCTTAATTATGTTCCCTATGAGGTGTCTTCAGAAGAAAATATTAAGTATGGTCTATATAAAAGTTGCATTTTAAATTATTTTTGAAATAATTTAAGTTTCACTGAAAAAGATCATGTTTGTCTTTTTCTACTGCAGGTAATTAATCATAAATTATATAAAAGCCGTGTCGATTTTGACAGTGTAATTGACCAGGTCCTTGAAGAGTTCTCCACAGACATAGTTTGTCTTGCAGGTTTCATGAGAATTTTGTCCAGTCCCTTTGTCAGGAAATGGAATGGTAAGCAAAAATTGTTTAACATCACATTGAGAAATCAACTGAAAATAGACTCCCAAGTAGTTAATTTGACAGGCAATCCAAATAGTGAAACTTTTACTCTGGCATTTTATTTTAGCAGGGATCATAATTTTAATTTCCTTTGCTTTAGCCCAAAGAATAACCCAATAATATTTTATTAACTTTTTTCCCATTAATGTCTTTTGGCCTGCTAGAGTGAATCACTTTTTCCAATATAACTGAGGTTTGTTTCACTTTACTGCAAATTCCCATTGATAATATTTCAATGAGGAAGTGACATGAGCTTTCCTTTTTTATGCTTATTAAGAAGGTAGAGAAAATGATCTCCTGTATTCCAAAATGAAGGTTGTGTCCTCTATTTAGGAAGTGTACATGAAGGAATATGTCATGCCAGAAAACACAAAACAATCTTGTGTGCCTTTTGCCCAAAAAATTTTGTCTGCATCCTATTTCCTGTTTTGTATATATGCACATAGTTGGGCAGTGAGTGCGTTTTCCCTCCAAAGTTTATATTTCCTTGCATGAATGTAGTTATAGCAGTTGAGGTGTAACGTAAAAGGAGCAGTGCCTTGGCAATTTAAGGCCCATCGAGCAAACTAATCTAGCATTTGGTGGACATGGAAGCACACACTGTGCAAGAAGTCCTTTCCTCTTTCTAATAGTATGTGACAACAGCAGGCTGAAATTTCTTAAAGAGCACCACTATCCACCCAACGCTCAGTCACTGCAGGTACCTGTCCAGAGTCCCTTCTTCTGCCTCCTGCTGTGCACATTGCAAGCACTTGCTACTGCCAGAGACTCCTTCAATGAGAAGCCATATTTCCCTTCACTTCATTTCTGTCGTTGGCAGAATACATGACATTCTTTAATTCTGACCAGGTTTTGATTAATTTCTAGGGAAAATACTCAACATCCACCCATCCTTGCTGCCTTCTTTTAAGGGTTCAAATGCCCATGAGCAAGCCTTGGAAGCAGGAGTCACAATCACCGGGTGCACCGTGCACTTTGTAGCTGTGAGTACGTCTTGTTCTACCAAAATAGTATTGGTGCTTAGATAGGATGCATACTGGCTGGAAAGTAATGTACAAAACGTTTGCTTCCTTTTCCAGGAAGATGTAGATGCTGGACAAATTATTTTACAAGAAGCTGTTCCAGTGAAGAGGGGTGACACTGTTGAGACTCTATCTGAAAGAGTAAAATTAGCAGAACATAAAATATTTCCTGCAGCTCTGCAGCTGGTAGCCAGTGGAAGAGTGTGGCTTGGAGAAAATGGCAAGATCTGTTGGGTCAAAGAGGAATGAAACCTCCTAATTCAGAAATGGAGCCAGTTTGAAAAGAATTGGGTCCAAGAGGAATTCAGAAATGGAGCCATTTTTGAAAGATGTACAGCTGTTAGTGCGGTGGCTTTTTAGCATGGACACATCCCAAAAGAAAAACTGCTAAAAGAGGCCCTCACCCTTAACTTTGGCCATTTTTTTAATGAATGGAAATTCATGTAAAAAAATAAAGACTAGTTCAGCACAGGTAGGAGTATTTGAGAAACCTGTCAACTTTATACCCAGTGCCACCTAGTAGAAATAATGCCTGAGACATACGCTGTGTTTTCTTGATTTTTCAGGTTTTACCTGTTTAGGACCTTATTGTTCACAATCAGGCTAGTCATGCAGAATTCCTTTCACTCTCAACCAAATAAGATACCGAATTCTTGGTCTTTCTTATCCTCTTTTTCTGACCAATGTTACTTCCATTTTTATTACAGATTTTCTAAGTCTAATAAGATTATGTGCCTCCCCCATATTGTACCTGTGCTGATTTGAATTGAGACTTCCCAGATTATCCTGTTCATACTTTGGTGTTACTGTGAAGGTAATGTCCTTTGTTCTTTAAAATATCACTCAACATGAGGGAGTGGATGTGGCTCAGGCAGTTGGACACCTACCTCTCACATGGGAGGTCCTGGGTTTGGTTCCTCATGCTTCCTAAAGAAGAAACGAGCAGACAACAAGCAACAATAAACAAACATATGAGGAAGCCATCTTGAGGGAAAAAATATCATTCACCATACCTCTAATTATTAGCATTTTCTGTAATACTCAAATTTTAGTTTCACAATTAACTCCAAGAATTATAAACATCCAAACTTTTTTTTAAGACGCTTTAGATTACATAAATGTTACATCAAAAATATAGGGAAGAATTGTAGATGTGGCTTAAGTGATTGAATCCCTGCTTCCCACCTGGGAGGTCTCAGGTTCAGTCCCCAGTGCCTCCTACAAACAAACAACAAACAGTTGAAAAAACCAGCTCTGGGGAGCCACTGTGGCTCAGTGGTTCAGTACCATCTTCCTACATATAAGGTCCCAGTTTCAATTACCAGCCCCAGCACTCAAAAAAACCAAGTCAGTGGGGTCAGGTCATAGATACTGGTGAGTGCTTTGGGTGTTCTCCTGACCAGGAGTATCAACCACAGGACACTGGTGCTGATACTCATCCTCCTTTACCCATGGTGAATATTAAGAATCCCATCATTCTCCACTAGCTAGTCATTCCCAATCTAGATATTGTGATTCGGAAAGTAGGAGGTATAAGTTGGCATACTGAGCACACATGCCTGGTCCTACCCATAGACCACCAAGCTTAGCACTGTGTCTCCCTGCTGCCTCAGCCGAGTGAAAAGGAGCAGCCATCTCCAAAGGCACTTCTTTCTCACTATTACCCATCACCACGCCCCACCCAGTGGGATTGGAAGTAGTGCAGGAATCTATCCCTTTCTGTCCACAATATGGGCCTGAATATGATGGGATAAATCTCTCTACATTAAGAAAATGTATAAGAACTTTTTACAAAATAAGAGAAATTGAACAGATGCCAAAGGTTTTTAATTTGGGAAAGGAGATTAGTGAACTCAAGAAAATATTCACTGCCCTTCCCTAAGAGTGTCCAAGGGAGAAACTCGTTCCAAAGTTAAGTTCTTAACTGTAAATGACTGTTTGAAATGAGTATATGACTAAACACAGGCTTGTCTTCTTCGAACATGTCGATGTAGTGAAATCCAAAGTATGGTTGAGAAACTTCCAGATGAAGGAGACATGACATCTAAATGAATGAATAATCCTAGATTCAATCCTGGATCTAAAATTCTAGAAAGGACTTTTTTTCAGTTGGATGAGTTTGAACATCATATTAGCTAATCTTGATATTAAATGTTGAAGGTAGTGTCACTATTAAATCTCCTGAATATAATAACTGGATTTTGTTAAAATGTTCTTAGAAAGTAAATGTGGGGGATCAGATGTGGCTTGAGTTGAGTGCCTGCTTCCCACCCGGGAGGTCCCAAGGTCAATTCCTGGTGCCTCCTAAAGAAGACAACATGCAGGGAACAGATATGGCTCAAGCAGTTCAACTCTCGCATCCAACATGGGAGGTCCTGCATTTGATTCCTGGTGCCTCCTGAAAAAGTAAAAAACAAAATGGAAAAACCAACTCAGGGAAGCAAGTGTGGCTCAGTGGTTGAGCACCAGCTTCCCACATAACAAGGTCAGGGGTTCAGTCCCAGAGTCTGGTGCCTTTAAAAAAAGAATGAGGGAAGCGGCTGTGGCTCAATCAAATGGACTCCTGTCTACCATATGGGAGGCCCTGGGTTCATGTCTCAGGGCCTCCTTGTGAAGGCAGACTGGCCCGCACCCATAGAGAACTAGCGCAGCAAGATGACACAACAAAAAGGGAGATAAGCAAATACCGAAGAACACACAGCAAAGGAACACAGCAGTCATTAAGCAAGTGGCAAGGCGGGGAGGATAAATAATATTTGGAATGATGTAAATTTTTTAAAAGTTAGCTTTAAAAAGTGAAGAGAGGGAAACGGACTTTGGCCCAGTGGTTAGGGCGTCTGTCTACCACGTGGGAGGCCCGTGGTTCAAGCCCCGGGCCTCCTTGACCCGCATGGAGCTGGCCCATGCACAGTGCTGATGCGCGCAAGGAGTGCCGTGCCACACAGGGGTGTCCCCCGCGTAGGGGAGCCCCACACGCAAGGAGTGCACCCATAAGGAGAGCCGCCCAGCGCGAAGTAGGGAGCAGCCTGCTGAGGAATGGCGCCGCCCACACTTCCCGTGCCGCTGACGATAACAGAAGCGGACAAAGAAACAAGACGCAGCAAAAAGACACAGAAAACAGACAACCGGGGGAGGGGAGGGGAATTAAATAAAAATAAATCTTTAAAAAAAAAAAAAGTGAAGAGATACATTCAAATGATTTACTTATTAAAAAAAAAAAAGCAGGGAGCAGATGTGGCTCAAGCAGTTAAGTGCCCACATCCCACATGGGATGTCCCAGGTTCAGGTCCCAGTGCCTCCTAAAGAAAAAAGTTGACCATGAGCAAAAAACAAGTAGGAAAGCAGATGTGACTCAGGTGATTGAGTTCCTGCCTACCACATGGGAGGTTCCGGGTTCAGTTCCCCATGCCTCCTAGAGAAGATGAGCAAGACAGCAAGCTGGTGCAGTGAGCTGATAAAATAAGATGATGCAACAAGGAGACAGGAAAGACAATGAGAGACACAATAAAACAGGGACCTGAGATGGCTCAAGCATTTGAGTGCCTCACTCCCACATGGGAGGTCCCAGGTTTGGTTTCCAGTGACTTCTAAAGTAAAGCAAGACACGCAGAACACACAGCAAGCGCAAGACAACAGAGGAGAAGGGGGAACAAATCTTAAGAAAAAAAAGAACGAGTGCAGACGAGAGCCATCTCAGGGCAGGGAAAAACAACCCTCCCCCCCCCCAAAAAAAAAACACATAAATGCTGAAGTAAGTTTGAAATGTCATGTCTGCAATTTTCAAGTATGCAAAATTGTTACATTTCATATATATATATATACACATAATATGTATAGAAAATAAAGCAAATGTGCCAAAATGCCAACAAGTGGCAACTCTAAAGGAAAAGTACGTGAATGTTCATTGTAAATTTAAAGAAAATAAGTATACCATATCTTTATCCTTGCAGCAGGTCTTGCCTTAGGGTTCTTTGTACAAAGGTGTGGTTAAGAATCCAGGGGGTAGTTTTGATACATTTTACAACATGGATGAACCTTTGTTGCCTTCTGGTGGACCAGCAGCAGGACTCACCCCAAAAAGAGAATTAAGGGAAGACCTATCTGGGACTGCCCCAAACCACCCTAGAGTGGGGCTTCTGTGGAAAGAGGCATCAAACACCATCAGTCTAAAGCATTTGTTAGGGGAACGCCACTGCAGCTACCTCATGATGAGCAGCAGTATGGCCAGTTCACTCTATCTGCACCTGTGGAACTACTTCAGATGATACAGGGCTGGAAGAAAGGAGACTGAATGCCAGAGGTTTGTGTGCAAATTTTGGGAAGACACCTGGGTATATGCTCTTCTTAAAAACAAGATGTATTCAAAGCAGGCAGCACTCAAGATTACAGCAGCTAAAACTGAGCATGCTTCCAGGGATTCAGGGGAACAATGGCAGAACGGGGAGGAGGTAGGGGTGAGGTCAGTCCTTGGTCAGGTAGGAGATGCCGTATGTATCTTACAACCTTGGAGTACCGTTGAGTGAAATAAGCCAGACCCAAAAGGACAAAAGAGTGTATGCTCTCACGGATAGGAAATACCTAGAACAAGCAAACAGATAAAGAAAGTAGAGTACAGTTTACCAGGGGCTAGGGAGAGGAGTTACCATTTCATGGGTGCAAATTATGTTTGGAGTGATGAAAATTTAGATAAAGGATGGTGGTGGTGGTGCTGGTAGTACAACATTGTGAATGTAATTAGTACCACTGAATTGCACACTTGAAGTAGTTGAAGTTCTTTTAGTTGTGTATGTTACTACAATAAAGTTTAAAAAGAATTCAGGAGCTCGTTAACTTGGGTGAGGAAGAAAAATGCATCTTTTTTTCACTAACTTGACTGCACCTGCTTCAATTGTGACTGGACAAACCATTGTGGTACTAAGAGGTACCTGCAACTAAAAGAAATAGTAAATATTTTTATATCACAGTTGTACAACATACCTCAAAATCCCATTTATGTTCATCCCTACCTCAAAATTAAAATTGTAATACACCTTTTGCTAAAACCTGTTATTTAATGCATAAAAGAAGTATATATACTCCAATGTTTCAAAGCTTTTGATAAGTATTTCAGTATGTGTTTCTCCTATAATTGGGGTATTTTATGTTATGCACTTCTAAAACTTTATTCTGAGAAGAGGTGTTTGGTGATTTCAGGCTACCAAAAGGGTCTCCAGCACAGCAAAGGTTAAGAACCCCTGATTTAGGGAAGTGGATGTGGCTCAATAGATGAGTCCACCTACCACATGGGAAGTCCAGGGTTCAAACCCAGGGCCTCCTGGCCCGTGTGGTGAGTTGCCCACACTCAGTGCTGATGCATGCAGAGTCCCCTGCCATGCAGGGGTGTCCCCTGCATAGGGGAGCCCCACACACAAGGAGTGCACCCCATAAGGACAGCCACGCAGCGCAAAAAAAGTACAACCTGCCAAGGAGTGGTGCTGCACACACACAGAGGTGATGAAGCAAGATGATGCAACAAAAAGATACAGATTCCCTGTGCTACTGACAAGAATACAAGTGGACACAGAAGAACACACAGCGAATGGACACAGAGAGCAACAACTGGGGGTAGGGGGGACAGGGAGAGAAATAAATTTTTAAAAAAAACAACACTGATATAGTGTACACTAGATGAAAATGCTAAAAATAAGCAATAGAAACCAAATGCAGTTAACTTTCCAGAAAAGGAACGTATTGGAAGGTGTCAGATGGCTCGCAGTAGCCATGACAATGCTGCATAACCGGCTCAGAGAGCAGGTGGAAAGAAGGATATGCCACCAGAACCATGGCCAAAATTGTGCCCAGAGTGGTGTGAGAAGCGTGGCCAGGCTGCTGCCAGTGGGCACTGCATCTGCAGCGGCACTCTGACCACCACCATCCTGGTCTTTAGCTCACTCATCAGGCATAAAGGCCCAGGCAGGATTATCCTATTAGCCAAACTGGGTCACCCCTGCCCCCTCCCGTGGCCAGGGCTCAGGGCGAACAGGACTGCGGCCTTTTTGGCTCTCAGGTGAGACTGCCTCTCACGCTGGCAGATGGCACAAACACAGCAAGTGGATACCCACCGGCAGGCAGCCCCCTTAAGGCAAAGTTCAACTCAGGAACTCAGGAGACAGATGCAAGTAATGTGGGAAGATTAATAAAACCCCAGCTTAAGAAAAATAAAAAATTCATGTTATACAGGTGGTTTTCCTTGGCTTTTTAAAAACAAAGCTTTAGGAACTGAGGTGGCGCAATTGACAGGGAACCTCTCGCCACATCAGAAGTCCCCAGGATCAAATCCTGGTAATGCTAGAAGAGAGAAAGTGAGGAGAGAAGACAACACAGGAAGCAGATTTGGCCCAGTGGTTAGGGCATCCATCTACCACATGGGAGGTCCACGGTTCAAACCCTGGGCCTCCTTGACCCATGTGGAGCTGGTCCATGCGCAGTGCTGATGCGCGCAAGGAGTGCCCTGCCGCGCAGGGGTGTCCCCCACATAGGGGAGCCCCACGCGCAAGGAGTGCGCCCCATAAGGAGAGCCGTCCAGTGTGAAAAAAGTGCAGCCTGTCCAAGAATGGTGCCGCACACACGGAGAGCTGACACAACAAGATGACGCAACAAAAAGAAACACAGATTCCTGGTGCCACTATAAGGATAGAAGTGGTCACAGAAGAACACACAGCAAATAGATACAGAGAGGGACAACTGGGGGGGGGGAAGGGAGAGAAATAAATAAAACTCTTTGAAAAAAAAAGACAACACAGACAGCAGAAACACAGGGCGGGAGGAGGGGAAGGGGGGAAAATTAAATAAATCTTTTTTTTTTAATTAAAAATAAAAACCAAGATTTTATTCATCTTCCCGAGCTGCTTTTTAACAATTACCTTTTTTTCATTTTGTACATTTAATAATTGAAAACATAAACAACTAAGAAATTTTAAAAAATAGTTGAATAAAAGCATACATTTTCTAATTAACTGTACTAGGTACATATAATTTTTTAAAAATCAAACAATATGTTACATAATATATTTGGTTCATACAGTATTTGTACACATCATACAGTATTTGTCCTTTTGTGTCTGGCTTGCTTCATTCAACATAATGTGCTCCAGGTACATCCATGTTGTCATATGCTTTATGACTTCATTTTATCTTATAGCTGCACAATATTCCATCGTGTGAATACACCACAATTTGTTTATCCATTCATTGGTTAATGGACACCTGAGTTGTTTCAAACTTTTGGCAATCGTGAATAATGCCACAGAACATCAGTGTGCAGATGTCTGTTCATGTCTCTGCTCTCAGTTCTTCCGGGTATATACCTAGTAGTGGTATTGCAGGGTCTTGAGGCAAATCTATATTCAACTTCTTTAAGTACTGCCAAATAGTCCTCCACAGTGGCTGTACCGTTCTACATCCCCACCAACAGTGAATAAGCGTTCCTATCTCTCTACATCCTCCCCAGCACTTGCAGTTCTCTGTCTTTTTAATAGTGGCCATTCTGATAGGTGTGAAATTATATTTCATTGTAGTTTTGATGTGCATTTCCCTAATCATTAGTGATATTCATGTGTCTTTTTGCCATTTGTATTTCTTCTTTGGACAAATGTCTTTTCAAGTCGTTTGCCCATTTTTTAATTGGGTCATTTGTCTTTTTATTGTTGAGTTGTAATATCTATATATCCTAGATAGTAAACCTTTATTGGATATGTGATTTCCAAATATTTCTCCCATTGAGTTGGCTGCCTTTTCACCCTTTTGATAAAGTCCTGTAAGGTGCAAAAGTGTTTAGTTTTGAGGAGGCCCCATTTATCTATTTTTCCTTCTCAAACCTGCTTTGGTCCAAGAAACCATCACCTACTACAAGGACTTTCAGATGCTTCCCTACATCTTCTAGTAGTTTTATTGTCCTGGCTTTTATATTTAGGTCTTTGATCCATTTTTGAATGGATTCTTGTATAGGGAGTGAGATAGGGGTCCTCTTTCAATCTTTTGGTTATAGATATCCAGTGCTCCTGGCACCATTTGTTGAAGAGACTGCTTTGTCCTGTTAACCTGGACTTGGTAGGTTTGTCAAAAACCAGTTGACCATATAAGTGAGGGTTTAATTCTGGATTCTCAATTCTATTTCACTGATCAATGTGTCTGTCTGTATGCTGGTACCATGCTGTTTTGACCACTGTAGCTTTGTAATATGTTTCAAAGTCAGGTAGTGAAATTCCTCCCATGTCACTCTTCTTTTTTAGAATGCCATTCAGATGCACTTTCCCTTCCACATATGGCAATTTCCATTTCAAATTATATAAAGTAGGTTGTTAGAATTTTTATTGGTATTGTATTGAAAGTATAAATCAGTTTGGGGAGGATTGACATCTTCATGATCTTCCAATCCATGAACATGGAATGTCTTTTCATTTGTTTAGGTTTTCATTGGTTTCTTTTAGCATTGTTTTGTATTTTTCTGCATATAGGTCCTGTACTTCCTTTGTTAAATTAATTCCTAGGTATTTGAATATTTTTGTCTCTATTGTAAATGGGATATTTCCCCTGATTTCCTCCTCAGTGCTAGTATATAAAAACACTACTGGTTTTTGTGTGTCGATCTTGTATCCTGCCACTTTGCTGAACTCATTTATAGGTTCAAGTAGCTTTGTTGTGGATACTTCAGAATTTTCTAAATACAGGATCATGTCACCTCCAGTGGGCATCCTTGACTTGTTCCAGATATTAGAGGGAAAGCTTTCAAACTTTCCCATTGAGTAGGATGTTTGCTGTGGGTTTTTCATATATACCTTTCAACAGATTGAGGAATTTTCCTTCTATTCTTATCTTTTGGAGCATTTTTATTAAAAAAAAAAAAAAAAGGATGCTGGATTTTGTTGAATGCCTTTTCTGCATTGATTGAGAGATCATGTGGTTTTTTCCTTCAATTTGTTAATGTGGTATTTTATGTTGATCGATTTTCTTATGTTGAAGCAGCCTTGCATACCAGGAATAAACCCCACATTGTCATGAGATATGTCTTTTGATATGCTGTTGGATTTGAATTGCAAGTATTTTGTTGAGAATTTTTACATCTGTGTTCATTACAGAGATTGGTCTGTAACTTTCTTTTCTTGTATCTTTATGTGGCTTGATGTCGGCTTCATAAAATGTGTTGGGTAATTTTCCCTCAATTTTTTGGAAGAGTTTAAACAGGATTGGTGTTCATTCTTTTTGAAATGCTTTAGAATTCCCCTGTGAAGTATCTGGTTCTGGACTTTTCTTTGCTGGAAGATTTTTGATGATGGATTCAATCTCTTTCAGTGTGATTGGTTTGTTAAGTTCTTGTATTTCTTGTAGCATCAGTGTAGGTTGTTTGTGCATTTCTAGAAGTGTGTCCATTTCATCTATGTTGTGTAGTTTATTGGCATACAGTTTCGCATAATATCCTTTTTTTTAAAGACTTTTTTTTAATTTCTCTCCCCTTCCCCCACATTGTCTGCTCTCTGTATCCATTCACTGTGTGTTCTTCTACATCCGCATGTATTATCAGGTGGCACTGGTAAACTGTGTCTCTTTTTTGTTGTGTCATCTTGCTGTGTCCGCTCTCTCTGTGTCTGGTGCCACTCCTGGGTGGGCTGTGCTTTTTTTCACGTGGGGCGGCTCTCCTTGTGGGGCGCACTCCTTATGTGGGGGGCTCCCCTATGCTGGCATGGCACTCCTTGTGTGTGACAGCCATATGCATGAGCCAGCTCACCACATGGGTCAGAAGACTCTGGGTATAGAACCCTGGACCCTCCATATGGTAGGCAGATGCTCTACCAGTTGAGCCGTGTCTGCTTCCCCATAATATCCTTTTATGATTCTTTTTATTTCTGTGGTGTTAGCCATTACTTCCCCCATTTCATATCTGATTGTATTTCATTGTATATTCTCTCTTTCTTTCTTTGTGGTCTACCAAGAGGTTTGTCAATTTTATTGATCTTCTCAAAGAACCAGCTTTTGGTTTTGTTGATTTCCTCTATTGTTTTTTGTTCTCAATTTCATTTATTTCTGTTCTAATCTTTATTATTTATTTCCTTCTGCTTACTTGGGGATTGGTTTACTGTTCTCTTTCCATTTTCTCTAGTTGTTCAGTTAAATCTTGGGGTTTAGCTCTTTTTTTTTTAACATAGACATTCGGAGCTGTAAATTTCCCTCTCAAGACTGCCTTTGTTAAATCCCATAAGTTTTGATAAGTTGTGTTCTTGTTTTCATTTATCTCAAATATTTATTTATATTCAGTCGCAATTTCTTCTTTGATCCACTGATTATCTAGGAGTGTGTGGTTTAGCCTCCAGACATTCTCAAATTTACTTTTTTTCCAGTCTATATTTGATTTCCAGTTTCATTCCATTATGATCTGATAAGGTGCTTTGTATAATTTCAATCTTTTTATATTTTTTGAGAGCTGCATTTTGCCCTAACATGTGGTCTATCCTGGAGAAAGCCATGAATGCTAGAGAAGAATGTATAACCCACTGAGTTTAGATGCCACATTCTGTATATTTCTGTTAGGTCTAACTTGCTTATCATATTGCTCAAGTTCTCTGTTTCTTTGTTTTGTTTTGTTTTGTTTAAAGATTTATTATTTATTTATTTAATTTCCCCCCCTCCCCTGGTTGTCTGTTCTCTGTCTATTTGCTGCCGTCTTGTTTCTTTGTCCACTTCTGTTGTCGTCAGCCACATGGGAAGTGTGGGCGGCGCCATTCCTGGGCAGGCTGCACTTTCTCTCGCGCTGGGCAGCTCTCCTTACGGGGTGCACTCCTTGCGCATGGGGCTCCCCTACGCAGGGGGCACCCCTGCGTGGCAGGGCACTCCTTGCGCGCATCAGCACTGCGGGTGGGCCAGCTCCACATGGGTCAAGGAGGCCCGGGGTTTGAACCGCGGACCTCCCATGTGGTAGACGGACGCCCTAACCACTAGGCCAAGTCCGTTTTCCCTCTCTGTTTCTTTGTTGATCTTCTGTCTAGTTGTTCTATCTAATGCTTGAGTGGGGTGTTGAAGTCTTCAACAATTATTTTAGAGATGTCTGTTTCTCCCTTCTGTTTTCCCAGAGTTTGTCTCGTGTGTTTTGGGGCCCTCTGGTTATGTGCATAGATATTCATGCCTGTTATACCTTTCTGGTGGATTGTCCCTTTTATTAATATATAATAACTGTCGCAGTGTGGGCTCGCCCGGAGGGCCGCTGCAGGGGCGGTGTGGGCTCGGGCGGACGGCTGCAACACACGGAGGGGCCTTCCGAGAAGGCGCTCCGGGGCCGGCAAGGTGCGGAGGATGCGCGGTAGGAAGAAGACTACCGAGGAGACCAGGATCTGTGCGCAAGTCTGATTTATTCAGGAAGTACAGCAGTTAATATAGGGCGAAGATGGGGGAGGGACAGGGGGCGTGGCCGGGGGGCAGCAGACGGCTGATAGGTTCATGCAGGGGTGCATCACTGGTTGCAGGCAGAAGACGGGGTAGCCAGGGTTCTCGGCGGCAGCGAGGCGGGGCTGTCATGGCGCGGCGGTGGCCCTCGGGGGAGAGGCGGGGTTAGGCCACCGAGGGGGAAGCGGGTGCAGCTGGGCAGAGGGGCGGGCAGTACGCCCGAACCCCAAGCGGAGGGCCTTAAAGCCCGTTCCCGCCACCCGGGTCCGACTTGCACCGGCGCCTGGAGACAAGCCGACCCTTGCTGTCGCCGCGCTCCCACACAGTGCCACCCTACAAATAACCTTCTGTATCACATCACTTTTTTGCATTTAAAGTCTGGTTTCATCCAATATTAGTAGTTACCTCTGCTCTTTTTTTGGTTACTATTTGCATCGAGTATCATTTTCCAGCCTTTCGTTATCAGCTGGTTTGTATTCCTGAGTCTAAGGTGAGTTTCTTGTAAGTATCATATGGATGGCATGTGTTTTTTAATCCATTCTATCAGCCTATATATTTCACTGGGAAGTTTAACCCATTCACATTCAATGATATTACTGTAAATGTATTATTTACTTCCACCATTTTATTCTTTGGTTTACACATGTCATATCATATTTTTGTCTGTCCTTTTACTCTTGGTCATCCTTTCTCTATTCTTTCTTCTATACTCTCCTCTAGGCCTCTCTCTCCTATCTTTATATTTCAAGTTCTAAGGCTTCCTTTAAAATTTCCTGCAAAGATGGATTTTTTTTTTTTTTTTTTTTTTTTTTTTTTTTTTTTTTGCAAACTCTTAGTTTCTGTTTGTAAATATTTTATTCTCACCTTCATATCTGAAGAACAATTTTGCTGGATAAAGAATTCTCAGCTGGCAGTTTTTCTCTTTCAGTATCCTCATTGTATCATAACATTGTCTTCCTGCCTCCATGGTTTCTGAAGAGAAATCCATGCTAAGTCTTACTAGGCTTCCCTTGTGTGTGATGGCTTGCTTCTCCCTTTCTGCTCTGAGAACTTTCTCTTTATTTTTGACAGTTGACATTCTCAGTAGTGTGTGTCTTAGAGTACAGCTATTTGGATTTATTCTGATTTGGGTATACTTTCCTTCTTGGAATGGTAAATTTGTTACTCTTTTGAGAGTTGGGAAATTTTCAGCTATTATTTCCTCAAATACTCTCTCTGCACCCTTTCCCTATTCTTCTCCTTCTGGAACTCCAATGATATGTATGTTGTTGCATTTTCTGTTGCCATTCAACTCTCTGAGCCCCTGCTCAATTTTTTCCATTCTTTTCTCTTTTCAATTTCAGTGTTCTGTCTTCTGTATCACTTATTCTTTCTTCTATCATTTTGAATCAGCTGTTATATGCCTTTAATATATTCTTTTTATTTTAAGATTTATTCTTATTTATTTCTCCCCCCCCCCCTTCCATTCCCCATGTTGTCTGCTCTCTGTGTCCATTTGCTGTGTGTTCTTCTGTGTCTGCTAGTATTCTCATTAGGTGGCTCTGAGAACTGATCCTGGGACCTTCCAGAGTGGGAGAGAGGCTACTACTGTCTTATGCCACCTCAGCTCCCTGTTCTGCTATGTCTTTTTATTTTCTCTCCTCTGTGTCTCTTGTTGCATCATCTTGCTGTGCCAGCTCTCTGTATCAGCCAGCACTCCTGTGTGGGGCAGTTTTCCTGCACAGGGTGGCATTCCCATGTAAGGTGGCACTCTTGTGCAGGGCCACATTCCTGCATAGCCTGGCACTCCACATGGGCCAGCTTGCCCTCACCAGGAGGCCCTGGGCACCAGACCCTGGACCTCCTATATGGTAGACAGGAGCCTAATTGGTTGAGCCACATCTGTTTCCATTTAATGTGTTCTTCATCTCACTTATTGTGTCCTTCATTCCCATGAACTCTGTTAATTTTCTGTTCAGGATTTCAAATTCTTCTTTGTGCCTGCTCAATATCTTCTTGATCTCATTTATCTCTTTAGCCATACTGTCTTTCAATTCATTAATTTGATTTGGGAAATTTGTGCTCATCTTGCTAATTAGTTCTCTCAATTCTTGCATCTCTTCTGGGATTTTGATATATTCCCTTTGTTGGGTCATGTCTACCATTTTCTTAGTATGGCTTGTAATTTTTTGCTAATGTCTAGGCATCTGATTAGGATATAGTTTATTCAGATGCTCAATTTCTTTCTCTTTTTTAGGGTTTTAGTGGCAGAAGGCTGTGTGTTACCACTGCTCTTTTATTTTCTTTTTTGTTAGGCCAGTAAAAAAAATTATTGGGAAATGGGGGAAAGAACAGAGCTTGCTGAGAAATGGTAGAGCAGGACAGAAATACACAACAAGATTTGATGCAGGCTCCTCTAGGTAAAGAAAGCCTATCCCTGCTCTTTGGTTCTGCCTCAACCTGGATTGTTAGGATTGTCCCTGCTATTTGCTCAAAACTGGACTCTGGACCCAGTAATTGTTTGCAGACCCACTTCCTAGGGCCTTGGGGAAAGAAGATATAAAGGCAAGAGAAAGCCTTTCTTACTTATTTTTATTCAGTCTGCCAGCCAGTGGTGCACTTTGACAGCTCTGAGTTCAATGCCTGGTCCGAGGGTATTTGTTGCAGCACAGACCAGATCAATGTGATAGATCCTCCTGTCTGGAGGCTAAGAGCCTTGTAATTCAACCTTTCTCAGAGAGAGTTCTCCAACATTCTCTGGCAGCTCCCTCCCTTTTCCTGGGTAGGAAATATTTCCACTCCCCTCTGAGTCCTCAACAATCAGTCCTAGTTAGTAAAGAAGGAGATTGGGAGGGTCATCTCTCTTTAGCCCCTTGCTGGCTCCCAAGGCAAACAATGGTGCAGCCCCACTGGGCCTGGAAGGGCTTGTGGGACACAGCAGACCAAATTTGTGAATCAAAAGCTAAGTCAGAGGAAACAGACTTGGCTCAATGGATAGGGTGTCCACCTACCACATGGGAGGTCTGTGGTTCAAACCCCAGGCCTCCTTGACCCGTGTGGAGCTGGCCCATGCACGGTGCTAATGCGGGCAAGGAGTGCCATGCCACGCTGGGGTGTCCCCCACGTAGGGGGAGCCCCACACACAGGGAGTGCACCCCGTAAGGAGTGCCACCCAGTGCAAAAGGAAGTCCAGCCTGCCCAGGAGTGGTACCGCACACACAGAGACCTGATGCAGCAAAATGATGGAACAACAACAACAACAAAAGAGACACAGATTCCCAGTACTGCTGATAAGGATATAAGCGGACACAGAAGAACACACAGCAAAATGGACACAGAGAACAGACAACTTGGGGGGAGAATAAATAAAATAAATTAAGTAAGTAAGTAAGTAATAAAAAGCTGAGTCAGCCTTAGGCTGTGTCCCTCTCTCTCTTCTTTCCTAGGGAGGCGAGTCCTCAACAATCAGTCCCAGCTAGAAGAGAGGGAGATTGGGATGGTTGGATTTCTCCAGTCCTGTGCTGACTCCCAGGGCAAACCATAGTGTGGTCCCACCTGGCCTGGAAGGGTTGGTGGGACACAGCAAACCAAATGTGTGGGCCAGAAGCTGAGTCAGCCTTAAGCTGTGTCCCTCTCTCTCCCCTTTCCTGGGATGATGGATCCCCGGAGCCCTCTTTGTCTGTAGTGACAGGCCCAGGGTCTGAGATTTCCGAAGTATCTTTGATGCAGGGGAGGGTGTCAGCAGTGACAGCCACTGGTTTCAACTCCAGTTCTGTCATCACAGTTCCCCTCCTTTGTCCCTCTCTCCTCTGGGTGGTGTTCAGTCCTCACCTGGTGTCCTAAGCCCTAGAAGATCTTTCCCCAGGCTGTTTCAGCCATCCTCTAGCTATTTTTCTGGAGGAGAAGAGAATCCTGTGTCTTTCTAGTCTGCCTTCTTCCCAGAAGTTCCAACAATTATCATTTTAATACATAAATGTTGCTTCCCCCACTACTATTTAAAAGTCACAGTAACTGGTAGGTGTTCTTCCACAAGATTTACAGAATCTTATATTTACCCCAGCATAAGACAACTTTTAACTGGAACCAATTGCTGTTTAACATTTGAAAAATAATTCTTAAGTGGAAAAAACCCATATGTCCATCAACTGATGAATGAATAAAAAAATGTGACATATCCAAGTGAAGCCGGCTAGTAAGATAGGGCAGAGAATCCACGTGGACATCAATAACCCCCAAGATGGCTGCTGGAAGACCCTCCCCAAGATTCTGCCACTCAGAAGACTTCCTCCAGAAGCCAGGAAAAGCCCCAGATATTCCCCAAGGACTTTATCACTGGGCCCTCCTGGGAGATTGATGGGAGAAATAAGCAATCAAAACAGTACACAGCTTAAACTCCTCCCCTGCCATTAGCAAAGGGGTGGGATAGTTAACAGTTCAAAAGTCAGGCACAGGGCCCGAGCTCTCTCTCACGTGCTCTCTTGCCTGTGGACCCATTCTTGCCCTCTGCACATCGCTCTCTGCCATGCGGCCACACAGTAAACCTGGGGATTTATAATCTATAATGGGAAATTGTAGCCTATCAATCAGCTCACTTTATGACTTCTCAACCCCTTCCTCTCTACCTGGGACCCCTCATCTGTTATTTTCTCCTGTATCTTGTCCTTCTCTGCCTGAATAAATTACTGGCCTAAGTCACCCTACATGCTCTTGAAATTCATTTCTTCAGCAAAGTCAAGAACCTAGATAAGATCCAGCAACACAAGCAATAGAATATTACTCAGCCATAAAAAGGAATGAAATTCTGACACATGCTTCAAAACAGTATGCTAAGTGAAAGAAGCCAGTCATAAGTGACCACATGTTGAGTGATTTCATTTATATGATATGTCAAGAATAGGCAAGTCCAGAGACAGAAAGTAGATCAGTGGTAGCCTAGGGCTGGAGGGAGATAGGGGAATTTGGTAATGGGTGCAGGGTTTCCTTTTTTTTTTTTTTTTTTTTTTCTTTTTTTTTAAAGATTTATTTATTTAATTTCCCCCCCTCCCCTGGTTGTCTGTTCTTGGTGTCTATTTGTTGCGTCTTGTTTCTTTGTCTGCTTTTTGTTTCTTTGTCCGCTTCTGTTGTCATCAGCGGCACGGGAAGTGTGGGCGGCGCCATTCCTGGGCAGGCTGCACTTTCTTTTCACGCTGGGCGGCTCTCCTCACGGGCGCACTCCTTGCGCGTGGGGCTCCCCCACGCGGGGGACACCCTTGCGTGGCACGGCACTCCTTGCGCGCATCAGCACTGCGCATGGCCAGCTCCACACGGGTCGAGGAGGCCCGGGGTTTGAACCGCGGACCTCCCATATGGTAGACGGACGCCCTAACCACTGGGCCAAAGTCCGTTTCCCGGGTTTCCTTTTGAGGTAATGAGAATGTTCGATCATCAATTGTACTGATAGTTGCATGACCCTGTGCACATGGTGAAAGCTACTGAATTGTGCACTCTAAATGGGTGAAATGTATGGTATGTGTAAAGGTGTTTTTAAAAAGAGAGGGGAGTGGGTATAGCTCAGTGGTTGAGCACCTGCTTCCCATGTACGAGGTCCTGGGTTCAATCTCTGGTGCATCCTAAAAAAAAAAAAGAGAAAAGTGAGAGACACTACCCCTCTTCTATCACTGTAAAAATTTAATTCATAGCCTTTGAAATACATCATTATTACATTTAATCTTACATTATAAAATAGGTCATGTTCTGAATATGAGGTCTTTTAAAGGACTACAGACAGACATGCTTTGTGACAGAGATCATATTAACTATCGCCTGTCTGTATAGCAAGGCTAAGCTCCAAATCTTCCATCCCTTAACCTGATATTTCTTGTGGGTAAGCTTATTAAAAATACAAATTCCTGAGACCCACCTGTATTCTAAGAATTTCGGTAAAGACATGAAGAGTTTCATCTTCTGAATCAATCTCATTTTTAAAAGTTTCATGAGGGAAGTGGATATGGCTCAAGTGATAGGGCTTCCACCTACCATATGGGAGGACCTGGGTTCAATCCCTGGGGACCCCGGTGAAAAAGAAGAGGAGAAAGTGCACAGCATGTCAGTGCCTGTGTGGTGAGGCAGTGCCCACATGGAAAGCTGAGTGCCTGTGTGGCGAGCCGAGTGCCCACACGGTGAGCCATTGCCCATGCAAATGAGTCGTGCAGCAAGATGATGATGCAACAAAAAGAGAGATGGAGGGGAGAGTCAAGGTGAAGTGCAGCAGAAACCAGGAACTGAGGTAGTACAGCTGACAAGGAAACTCTCTCCACATCAGAAGTCTCCAGAATCAAATCCCAGTGAATCTTAGAGGAGAAAAAATGAGAAGAGAAGACAAAAAGACCAATAAATACAGAAGATCACACCGCAAAGGGACACAGACAGCAAAAACAGCAGGGCAGGGAAGGGGGGGGGGAGAAATAAATAAACAAACAAAAATAAATTTTTTAAAAAGTTTCATGAATTGAAATATTTGTGGACACTAGAACCTAACCCTCATTTGAATTTTTTCTATGTCACCCAAATTCCAAAAAGTTACAGGAAAAGTAGTTTTTTAGAGCAATATCATTCTACCTTGACACCTAGTTGTATGGGGAAAAAATGACAAAGGTCTGTCATCAAAATATCATTTTAAATGAAACTTTCATCTGACAAATCTATTAGATCCTCCTTCACTTTTTTTTTTGAAAGCAACGTATTGGACCCCATCCTGTTTTGTGAAGGATCCATTTCCCTTTCTCAGCACTCACAGCAAACCAATCTTTTAAATTGTGGCTTTTTTTTTTCTTTTTTTTTTTGGTGTCCTGAAAGTATTTACAGTACCCTACTAAGAGTCCAGAGAAATGAAAAGTGTACCTTTCTTTTTGCAAAATGATGCTCAAAGAAAGCTGGGACTTCTAGCACACCCTTTGAGAGTCATGTACTAGATATCTTTTTTTTTTAAAGATTTTTTAAAAAGATTTATTTTTATTTATCCCCCTTCCCCCCCACCCCAGTTGTCTTCTCTCTGTGTCCATTCGCTGTGTGTTCTCCTGTGATCACTTCTATCCTTATCAGCAGCACCGGGAATCTGTGTTTCTTCCTGTTGCACCATCTTGCTGTGTCAGCTCTCCGTGTGTGCGGTGCCATTCCTGGGCAGGCTGCACTTTCTTTCACACTGATTGGCTCTCCTTACAGGCGCACTCCTTGCATGTGGGGCTCCCCTATGCGGGGCACACCGCTGCGTGGCTGGGCACTCCTTGCACGCATCAGCACTGCGCATGGACCAGCTCCACATGGGTCAAGGAGGCCCAGGGTTTGAACCACGGACCTCCCATGTGGTAGGCAGACGCCCTATCCATTGGGCCAAGCCCGCGTCCCCTAAAGATTTATTTTTTATTTATTTCTCTCACCTCCCCCCCCCCGCAGTTGTATTCTGTGTCCATTCACTGTGTGTTCTTCTGTGACAGTTTCTATCCTTATCAGCAGCACCAGGAATCTGTGCTTCTTTTTATTGCATCATCTTGTTGTGTCAGCTCTCCGTGTGTGTGGCGCCATTCCTGGGCAGGCTGCACTTTCTTTTGCACTGGGGAGCTCTCCTTATGGGGTGTATTCCTTGAGCGGGGGGCTCCCCTATGCGGGAGACACCGCTTCATGGCAGGGCATTCCTTGCACGCAACAGCACTGCGCATGGGCCAGCTCCACACGGGTCAAGGAGGCCCAGGGTTTGAACCACAGACCTTCCACGTGGTAAGCGGATGCCCTATCCATTGGGCCAAGTCAGCTTCCCTATACTAGACATCTTGATACCATCCCTAGGGTAGTCATTAACTTAGAGATGGAAGTTAAATCACTTGGACTGTGGGTTGGCCAAGGAGTGTAGAACACCAAACTATCTGAGTACACCAAATTACAGGAACACTTTAATAATCAAATGGGAGAGGAGGAGCCAGCAAGGAGATGGAATGAATGGGCAGTGATGTAGGGAAACACCAGGAGAGAAGGATGCCAAGGCTAGGAGAAGGGTGTTTCCAGGAGTGGAGAATGAGCTTCTGGTTCTTGCCTCTTAGGGGTCAAGTAGAGGGTTTGGTAGGTTATGTTTTCATTTTCACCTGTCTCAAGTATTTTCTAACTTCCCTTATGGTTTCTTCTTTGACCATTGGGTATTATTTCAATCTTTTAAAATTAGCATTTGTTTTGTGGCTGACATATGGCCTATCCTGAAGAATGTTCCATGTGTACTTGAGAAGAGTATATATCCTGCTATTGGTGAACAGAGTATCCTATTTACGCCTGTTAGGTCTAGTTGGTTTATAGTGATGTTCAGATCTTCTATTTTCTTCTTTATGATTTATCTAGTTGTTTTATCCATTATAGAAAATGGAGTGATGAAGTCTCCAACTATTACTGCTGAACTGTATTTTTCTCTTCAATTTAGAGGGATCATTTTAACATTATATGTTTTTGTGTCTCTGTAACCATTACCAGACTTTGTCTAGACTCTTGACTATACTGCAGAAATGAATTTCAAGAGCACGTCGGGCGAGTTAGATCAGTAATTCATTCAGGTAGGGAGGGAGGAGAAATGGGAGAAAATAACAGAGCAGGGGTCTCAGGTAGAGAGGAAGAAGCTGAATAGTGATAAAGTGGGCTAATTTACAGACTACAATCCCCCATTATAGATTATAAATGCCCAGGCTTTACTTGTGTGGTGACCATGGCAGAGGAAAAACGGTGAAAGCAGGGCACAGAAGGCAGGAACAGGGGTCCAAAGGCAAGAGTTCAGGCCTTGCACCTGCTTTTTGAACCATTAATTATTCCACCCCTTTGCTAATGGCAGGGGAGGAGTCCCAGCTGTTTGCAGTTTTGATTGATTACCCCACTGTATTTAAGGGTATTTATTTGGGGTAGGAGCTTATAGATACCAGATACAAACATAATTCAATATCTATTTTTGGAATTCATAATTATGTCAAACTGCTATATCCATCCATCTATCCCCTAGGAGGGCCCAGTGATAAAGTCCTTGGGGGAATATCTGGGATTTCCCCTGGCTTCCAGAGGAAATCTTGTTCTGAATGGCAGAATCTTGTGTGTGTGTGTGTGGGGGGGGTGTCTTCCAGCAGCTATCTTCAGGGTTATTGATGTCCATGTGGACTCTCTGCCAGATTCCAGGTCCATCTTTTGATTCCCTATCTTACTAGCCAGCTTCCTAACAGTCTTTGCCTTAAAGTCTATTTTTGTCTGATATTAATACAGTCACTCCACCTCTATTTTGGTACAATTTGCATGGAATATCTTCTTCTATTCATTCCCTTACAAACTATTCTTGTTTTGGATCTAAAGTGAGTCTCTTATAGATAGCAAATAGTTTGGGTCATGTATGTCCAATATCTAGGCTTCCTCGGATAGTTTCTATTTCTTTTTTTCTTATATATATAGCATATTTTCTTGTTTCTTTGCAAGATTCTTAATTTTTTGTTGAAATGGGCATTTTGAATATTATAATGTAGTAACCCTGGAAATTAGAGCTCTGCATTCCCCAGGAATTGCTGATTCTGCTTTCTGAAGTTATTATTTGTGTGCTTTGTGACTTTTCTGAACTAACTTTGTAAAGTTTATATTCTTTGTGATATGTGGACGCTATAGTTGCTGGTCTTTTGGATTAGTAGTCAGCTAGTGATTCAATAGAGATTTTCTTAATGTCTGGAACCAAAAGAAAAAAGAAAAATACTAAAAGTAACATGCAGGAAGCAGATGTGGTTCAAGTGACAGGGCTTCTGCCTACCACATGGGAGGACCCGGGTTTGATCCCTGGGGTCTCCTGGTGAAAAAAAGAAGAGAAAGTGTGCCTGTGCAGTAAGCCAGTACCTGCATGGTAAGCCGAGTGCCTGCGCAGTGAGCCGAGTGCCCATGTGAGTGCCTGCACAGCGAGCTGAGTGCCCATGTGAGCGTCTGCTCGGTGAGCCGCATGCCCACATGATGAGCCAAGTGCCCGTGCAAGTGCCATGTGGTGAACCAGTGCCCATGTGATGAACCAGTGCATGTGCAGTGAGCCAGTGCCTGCATAATTAAGTCACACAGCAAAGATGATGACACAACGAAAGTGATGAAGGGGAGACTCAAGGTGAAGTGCCACAGAAACCAGGAACAGAGGTGGCGCAGCTGACAGGGAATCTCTCTCCACATCAGAGGCCCCCAGGATCAAATCCTGAAGAATCTTAGAGGAAAAAATGAGAAGACAAAAGACAAATAGATAGAGAAGATCACACAGTGAATGGACGCAGACAGCAAAAACAGCATGGTGGGGGGAGGGGGAGGGGAAAGGGAAAATATAAATAAATCTTTTTTAAAAAATAAAATAAAGTCACGGGCTTTGCAGGTGGACTGTGTGTTTGTGTGTTGGGGCTCACCTTCACCTCTCAGCTAGGCAGTTTACAACTCTGTCTCTGCCTTCACTTCTTGCTAGCGAAAAGAGTGACCATCAGGGAGTGGGGCAAGATTAGGGCCATCTCAGGTCTTTTCTTTGCATGCATCCAACCATGTCATATGTGTGGCTTCCTAGAGTCCCAGGAATATGTGGGAGTTTTTCTAAGCCCCTCTTCCCCAAAGCAGCTCATTCTCAATCTTTTTTTCCCACAGTGTTTGGCTGGTCCATTGTTTGTCCTTGCCCCAGGCAGTAGAAGCTAATACATTTTCCTTTAAATGTTTTCAACAAATGCCCCCATAATCTCCACATTCTGGGAGATTTCTGAGTTTTGTGGTGTAGCAGTTTGATACGGTTATGAATTCCAAAATAGATATTGGATAAACACAATGTGGCCTATACATACAATGGCATATTATTCAGCCGTAATAATTTGAGTAGAGTTCTGGTACATGCTTCAATGTGGATGAATTTTGAAGACATCACATTGAGTGGAATAAACCAGACACAAAAGGACAAATGTGGTGTGGCTTCATTTCTATGAAATACCTAGAATAAGCAATTTCATAGAGACAAAAGTAGATTATTAAAGATTAACAGGTTGCTGGGAGGTGGGAGGAGGGAGAGATTGCTTAACTGGAAGAGAGTTTCTGTTTGCGGTGATGGAAAAAATTTGGTAACAGATAGAGTTGATGGTAGCACAAAATTGTGACTATATTTACTACCATTGAATTGTATATTTGAAAGTGGTGAAAATGGGAAATTTTATATTGTATGCATCTTCCACAAAAAGTATTTTTAAAAACCCATAGAACCATACAACCTAAAGAGTGAACTCTAATGTATACTATGTTCCTTGTTAATAGCATAATTCTAATAATATTAGATCCATCAATTTTTAACTAATGAACCACATTATTGCAAAATATTAATAATAGGGAAAACTATCTGGGAGTGGGATATTCATACTGTGCTTTCTTTTAAGATTTTTAAATTTTTTTAAATTTATTTATTTCTCTCCCCTTCCTTGCCCTCCCCCCCAGTTGTCTGCTCTCTGTGTCCATTTGCTGTTTGTTCTTCCCTGTGTGGCGAGGCACTCCTTGTGTGTCCACTTGTATTCTTGTCAGTGGCAACAGGTATCTGTGTGTTGTATCATCTTGCTGCATCAGCTCTCCATGTGTGCGGTGCCATTCCTGGGCAGGCTGCACTTTTTTTGCACTGGGCGGCTCTCCTTAAGGGGCACACTCCTTGCACATGGGGCTCCCCTATGCGGAGGACACCCCTGTGTGACACGGCACTCCTTGCGCGCATCAGTGCTGCGCGCGGACCCGCTCATCACACGGGTAAGGAGGTCTTGGGTTTGAACCCTGGACCTCCCATGTGGTAGGCAGATGCTCTATCCGTTGAGCCTAATCCACTTCCCAATATTCATACTCTGTACGTTCCATTCAACTTTTCTGTAAACCTAGAACTGTTGAAAAAAAAAAAAGTAGGGAAGTGGACTTGGCCTAATGGATAGGACATCCACCTACCACATGGGAGGTCCGCGGTTCAAACCCCGGGCCTCCTATGACGAGTGTGAAGCTGGCCCATGCACAGTGCTGATGAGCACAAGGAGTGCCATGCCACGCAGGGGTGTCCCCTGCGTAGGGGAGCCCCCACGCAAGGAGTGCGCCCCGTAAGGAGAGCCACCCAGTGTGAAAGAAAGTGCAGCCTGCCCAATAATGGTGCCGCACACACACAGAGCTGACACAACAGGATGATGCAACAAAAAGAAACACAGATTCCCAGTGCTGCTGATAAGGATAGAAGCAGTCACAGAAGAACACACAGCGAATGGACACAGAAAGCAGACAACTGGGGAGGGGCGGGAAGGAAAGGGAAATAAATTAAAAATAAATAACTAAATAAATAACTAACTAACTAAATAAATAAAATCTTGTTAAAAAAAGTCTATTAAGGAAAAAAAAAGACAGCTGAGGTTATCTATGGGTTATGTGTTACCTGCCAACAACATAAGAAACTTTATTCCGGCCATCCAGAAGCCAATGAACAAGCTCATTCTTCCTCTTTCAATTCAAATGGAAAGAGTAGCTTCAATTTGAAGCTACGGTGGGAGGCAGACCCTCTGGGGAAGTTGCCCCAGGATCTCTGAGTTCAGAATTACAACACTTGCTAAAGACATAAACATATTTTCTTCTCATTTAAAAAGGAATTATTACAAACAATAATAGTCATAGTGGCAGCCACAAATTTTAATTCAGGGAGTTACACAATTCCTAAAATATGGTCTTCGGATTCCTGACAAAGAAACTAATTTCCTGGTGTGGGCGTGGGAAGGATCTCAACTCTGATTTGAATAACTAGAGTGCACAATATCTTCCTACAATAACAACAGTACTTTCATTAAAAAGGCTTTAAGGAGAGACTATACATAGTTGACTCAGATTTGTTTCTTGATTTGTGTTCTCTGGTTAAACAGAAATTAATGTTATCAAAACTGATATACTTCTCATTATCTCTCCTCCTTTAGGAACTTCACAATTTCTCCATTTCTAAAAGCTACTGCCTCACCTGGAAAATAGCAATGATTATTTCAATTCAGCAAACATTTACTGAGTTTCGAATATGTCAGCGGTGCTCAAATAACCACCATTAATTAGGTTCTTTCTTTCTTTTGGCAAATTCTCATTTAATTTTGGTAAGACACTAGAAGCAATAAAATGGATTACTCATATGCCTTCTGAGCAGTACTTTTTTTTTTCAAGATTTTTTATTTATTTCTCTCCCCTCACGCCCGCCTCAGTTGTCTGCTTTCTGTGTCCATTCGCTGTATGTTCTTCTGTGTCTGCTTGCATTCTTGTCAGCGGCACTGGGAATCTGTGTCTCTTTTTGTTGCGTTGTCTTGCTGCAGCGCCACTCTTGGGCAGGCTGCGCTTTTTTCACACGGGGTGGCTCTCCTTATGGGGCGCACTCCTTGTGCATGGGGCTCCCCTACATGGGGGTCATCCCTACGTGGCAGGGGCACTCCTTGTGTGCCTCAGCACTGCGCATGGGTCAGCTCACCACACGGGTCAGGAGGCCCTGGATTTGAACCCTGGACTTCCAGGGTGGTAGGCAGATGCTCTATCAGTTGAGCCAAATCCGCTTCCTTGAGCAATACTTTTTAATAAAGTTGTCTTTCCTCCAACTGCTCCCACTACATAATTCTTTGCCTCTCCCTCATGTAAGTGTTCAGGAAATTTTGATGCAATTTGCAGTATGTCAACCAAGAAATGACCAACTAAGCTGCAAGGCAATAAAGGCATTTATTTATAAAGGCCTTCAAATTGCAATTCGGGGCATACAGATTCAGGGAGCAACCCAAATTGTGCCCAGTCTTGGCATTTTCAGGTAAGGGTTTTTAAAGAAAGAGACTATTAGACAAATTGTCTGTGATTGGAGGATATCTGGGTTGTTCCCATTGTGGCTTGTTTTATGGTGTCCAGATGACTTACAGGCTTTGAGGAGCATTGCTTTTGTTTTTTAATTTTGGTATGTGTTTTTTTTCCCTCTTTTTTTTTTTCTTCTTATTTTGAGGAGCATTGCTTTTGAGGCTCTGCATATTTCAGTAGTCTGTGATATCTGGCTGAGACTGGGTAACAGAAACCTCCAGAAAGACCTCCTGACTCCACTTTAAAATTTCTTAGCCACAATAACTTTATTTCATTTTATTTCTTCTTACCAATATGGGATTTAAGGTTTTTTTCTTGAGTTAGCAAGAATAAAGATCCATTAAAATAGTATTATTACAGGGAGCAGGTGTAGCTCAATGGTTGAGCACCTGCTTCCCATGTATGAGGTCCTGGGTTCAATCCCCAGTACCTCCTTAAAAAAAATAGGATGATTAGGTATCATAATAATAAATCAATTTCAATATAAAATAAACAAACTGTAAGATATTTTTATAACACATTTCCTTTCTGGTATATTTCCTAAACTAGTCTATCCTTTCATTCTGGATATATAATCAAAAGGTAATCAGTGCGAAGTCCAAAATTAATTTGAAAAATAATAATTAAATGCTTTCAACATGGATACATGATAACAAGTGAATAAATATGATAAAAAGGTCTCATTTACAAGGTCAAGAGAAATACAAAATATTTAGGAATAAACTTAAGAAAGGTGCAAGAGAAAAAAAGAGAAAAAAAAGGAGCAAGAACATACAAATGTCCTTAAGGGCCACAATGGCAGATTTGAACAAAGGGAAACACAAACTGCATTCTGGAATAGGAACACTTGACCTCATAAATATGCTAATTTCCACTTAAATTACTCAACAGAGTTAATACAAACCCATAAAATGCCATCATGATTTCTAGGGTGGAACTAGAAGAGCTGGTTCTAAAATTTATATGTAAAAACAAACAAGAAGAGCCAGAAAAAATAGCTATAAATAAGAATGCGGGGGCGTCATCCTATTAGACATGGAGATCTATAAATAATAAACACTTCAGTAGCTCTGTATGCCAGGCACTATTTTTTTTTTAATTTTTAAAAAAATTTATTGAAATATCACTCATACATAAACATACAAAAACAAGTGTATAATAGTTGTGAACTTACACAACAAACATATAACATCAAACAAACATATATAACATCTCACCTTACCACCAATAATTTGCATTTTTTTTCTTTTTTCTTTTGTCTTTATTTTTTTAATATTACATTCAAAAAATATTAGGTCCCCATATACCCCCCACCCCCTTCACTCCACTCCTCCCCCCATAGCAACAATCTCCTCCATCATCTTGAGACATTCATTGCACTTGGTGAATACATCTCTGAGCACCACTGTACCTCATGGTCAATGGTCCACATCATAGCCCACACTCTCCCACAGTCCACCCAGTGGGCCATGGGAGGACATACAATGTCTGGTAATTGTCCCTGCAGCAACACCCAGGACAACTCCGAGTCCCGAAAATGCCTCCACATCTCATCTCTTCCTCCCATTCCCCACAACCAGCAGCCACCATGGCCACTTTCTCCACACCAATGCCACATTTTCTTCGATTACTAATCACAATAGTTCATGAATAGAATATCGGTAAGTCCACTCTCATCCATATTCTATTCTTCCATCTGTGGACCTTGGAATGGTTGTGTCCACTCCACATCTATATCAAGAGCGGGCTTAGATTCCACATGGATGCTGGATGCAATTCTCCTGCTGCCAGGCGCTATTCATGAAGACTCCGCTTGGCCATTTTTCAGACAACGGATCATGTTCAAGGTCACGAGGCTGGAAGGGAGCAGTTCCTGGAGTGGAACAGGCAGTCTTGCCGGGAGATGCTGAGCTCTCCCCAACTCTGCTGTGTGCACGTTTCTCCTTGCCGTCCTGGCTCATGCATAGAGAGATGGATCCATGGAGCAGACATGGAGCTGGGGGGGTCACATCCGCAGGGACAAGATGGATTGTTTTTTAAATGGTGCTGGCACAAGGGGCAACAGCCGGCAAGAAATAAAGTTCAATCTCGACCTCAAGTTTAAACAAGAAAAATTCCTGCCAGATTGAGGATTTTTTTTTTAAGATTTATTTATTTCTTGTATTTTTTTTTTTAAAGATTTATTTATTTAATTCCTCCCCTCCCCCAGTTGTCTGTTCTCTGTGTCTATCTGCTGCGTCTTGTTTCTTTGTCCGCTTCTGTTGTCGTCACCAGCAGGGGAAGTGTGGGCAGCGCCATTCCTGGGCAGGCTGCACTTTCTTTCACGCTGGGCAGCTCTCCTTGCGGGGCGCACTCCTTGTGTGTGGGGCTCCCCTACGCATGGCAGGGCACTCCTTGCGTGCATCAGCACTGCGCATGGGCCAGCTCCACACGGGTTTGAACCGCGGATCTCCCGTGTGGTAGACGGACGCCCTAACCACTGGGCCAAGTCTGTTTCCCCTGGTTTTTTAAAGTAATTTGTTGTTTTTGTTTTTAAGTAATATGAAAGGGAGAGACTTCTAAAACATGAAAATTAAAAATGTGTCAGAAACAAGAGAAGTAAAAGCAAAACAAAAATCCTATGCCCTAAACGAAGTTAAACAACGACAACAAACAGACATACTTGGTGGTGGTGGCAGAACCTTGTGAATGTAATTGACAGCACTGAAATACATATCTGCATGTGGCTAAAAGGGAAAATTTGGGGTTGTATATATGTTATATATGTTACTAGAATGAAAATAAAATAATACATGGAACGCGCAACATGGTGAGCCCTAAATTAAACCACAGATTATAGTTAACAGTACAATTATAAAAGTGCACATTAGTCAGTAGTTACAAATGTCCTGTAACTGGATTTTGTCTAGGTTCTTGACTACGTTGCAGAAATGAATTTCAAGAACATGTCAGGTGATTAGGCCAGTAATTTATTAAAGTAGGGAGGGAAGAAAAATGGGAGAAAATAATAGAGCATGGGTCCCAAGTAGAGAGGAAGGGGCTGAAAAGTGATAAAGCAGGCTCGTTTACAGACTACAATTCCCCTTTACAGATGATAAAAGCCCAGGCGTTACTTGCGCGGCAACCATGGCAGGGGAAAAACGATGAGAGCAGGGCACAGAAGGCAGGAACAGGCACCGGGACAGGGCAAAGGCAAGAGAGCAAAGGGTCTGTGCTTGCTTCTTAAACCATTAATTATTCCACCCCTTTGCCAATGACAGGGCAGGAGTGCCAGCTGTTTGCTGTTTTGAATGATTACTGCCACCCATCAATCCCCCAGGACGGCCCAATGATAAAGTCCTTGGGGAATATCTAGTGCTTCTCCTGGATTCTGGAGGAAAGCTTGTTCTGAATGGCAGAATCTTGGGATGAGGGGGGTGGGGGGTCTTCCAGCAGCCATCTTGGGGTTATTGATGTCCACGTGGACTCTTCGCCAGGTTCCAGACCCATCTTTTGATTCCCTATCTTACCAGCCAGCTTCATACCCGCCAATGCAAAGTGTTAATTGTCCCCTGCTCCCACCCTGCCTTTCGCTTCCTTATACTTTGCCCGCCTGTTCCTCGTAACCTCCCTGTATTATGGCCCTTCTCAGCAGCAGTTTGTGCTGCTGCCTCCCTCTGCCCCTCCTCCCAGCCACTGTTATCTTCCCCCTCCCAGCCGATCCTGTTCTCCCCGCCTCATTTCAACCGCCCTCATCCCGTATCCGCCCCGGCACAACCTCGGAAACAACCCCCTCTGCCATCAATGGCTTACGTCATAAACCGCAGGTCCGCCCTTGCCTCTGCAGCCAATCCTCAGCTGCCCCGCGGACATGCCCCTCCCACAACCTCCCCGCCTCCATGACACTATAAAACCCCATGTACTTCCCGAATAAAATCAGACCTGCGCATAGACCTCGTCTCCGTGGTTTTTCCTCCATCGAACCGCGCGTCCCCACCAAGCCTTGAGCCGCCCGCTGCCGCCCCGGTCAGGCCGTGGCGTAGGCCCGATCCCCGGCAGCGACTCGCCTGCAGTGACCCGCCTGCAGTGCCGCAGCGGAGGCCAACAGTTAATAATGGGTGGTATATGGGAAACCTGTACACACACACCAAAAAAACTAATTAAAAAAAAAGTTACAAAGTGGGAAAGATTTAAAATTTATCTTAGACAAAGGGCTAATTTTCTCATATTTAAAGTGCTCCTACAAATCAATAAGAAAGAGATCAAAACCCTAATTGCACTATGAACAAAGGATCTGAACAAATGTACAGAAAATTAAGTTAAAACAGCCCTTAAACATACGGGGAAAAACCCTCAATCCAACTCAAAATAAAAGAAGTCCCAATAAAAGCCCTAATGAGAGTCAGTTTTTAACAATCAAGTAAATAACACATTACGTTGAAACAGTGCCTGGCACATAGTAGGTACCCCCAAATCTGTGTTGAAAGAACGTGGATGAGGAGGTGAAACAAGGTGGAAAAATGCTGATAAAAATGTTAATACTTATAAAACTGAATAACTTGGGTTCATTACATTATTTTCTCTATTTTTGTATTTGAAATTTTCCAGAATAAAAACTTGACACAATATGCATTCAATATAAACATATAATATAGAAAGTATATATTATAAACATTGCTCTAGTATATGTAAAAATGCTAGTATATGTAAATAAATGTTATAATACTACATTACATTATACTATATAATATATGGGGGGTCCGTTTGTGTGCATTTTGTAGCATGTCTCTAGAAGAACACAGCAGGAACTCGACAGGGTACTGAGGTGGGAAGGAAGCTTATACTGCAAATTATACCATTGGAACGTCTTGAATTTCATAGCTCTGAAAGCATCACCTATTCAAAATTTGTTTTTTAAAAATTAAGCAATGTAAAACTTATGGAATGAGAAAGAAAGCCAGTCTAACATGATCTGTACAGAACATCAATAGACAGGGAAACTGAGTCCAGCCAGATAAGGACCCACCCCTTCCAGACCCCCACATTCCAATAATACCCTACCTCCTAGCCCACTACCCACCCAGCCATGCCCAAGAAGAATCGCTTTTAACCAGAGGCTATACTCAGAGTCGAATCCCCTCCCCACGAGCTATTGATGTACTGTATAAATTCACATCTGCACCTTCCACGACAGACTCTCCCATGTTGGGAGAGAAGGGATGGGTCCTTATCTGCTCCATTCCCACAGTGATAAGGCTTATCTTGGGGGGAAATAAGCTGTTCTCCACCCCTATGCATCTTGCTCAATCAGTGGGAACGGAATCACAGTCTTATGACTTTTTTAAGTCAAAAATTTTATTTTAATATGCATTTTTGTTGTGATACTATAGCATTATACTTGGATCTATGAATTGAAGAAAGAAACTGATTAGGCCTTCAAAGAAAATATTAAAAGTACATGAGGAGGAAGTGGATTTGGCCCAATGGATAGGGCATCCATCTACCATATGAAAGGTCCAGGGTACAAACCCAGGGCCTTCTGACCCCTGTGATGAGCTGACCCACGCGCAGTGCTGATGCGCACAAGGAGTGCCGCGCCATGCAGGAGTGTCCCCCACGTAGGGGAGCCCCACACGCAAGGAGTGTGCCCCGTAAGGAGAGCCACCCAGCGCAAAAGTGTAGCCTGCCCAGGAATGACACTGCACACACAGAGAGCTGATACAGCAAGATGACACAAGAAAAAGAGACATGAATTCTGGGTGACCCTAACAAGAAAACAGGTGGACACAGAAGAACACGCAGCGAATGGACAGAGAGCAGACAACTAGGGGGAGGTGGGTGGGACAGGGAAGGGGAGAGAAATAAAAAATAAATAAATAAATAAACCTTTTTAAAAAAGTACATGAGGAGCAATACAAGATACTAAAATCTAAACAAAATATAAAACCATTTGCATTTAACATAACCATATCATATATATATATAATTATATATAATATATACCGTGTGTGTGTATGTATACATACATTGAGTGCAGCAAGCCAGGCAATGAAGGACAAATACTGCATGACCTCTCTTATGACCTCTTAATCATTGCAAACCTTGTAAGGGGGAAGCTCTAACATGTGGTAACATTGTTTGAGAAATCAACACATCCCCTGGTACCTCCTAGATCTGGAAAATGCTTTTTTTCTCAATTGCTATTAGTAAGGAGCATCAGAAACAGTTTGTTTTCAGCTAGCAAGGCCAGCAGTATCCCTTCACTATCTTGTGTCAGGGGTAAATTAATTCTCCAGCCCTGTGTCATAATATTGTCTGCAGGGACCTTGATCATCTCTCCCTCCCACAAGACACCACACTGGTCCATTATATTGTTCATATCATGCTGATAGGACCTACTGAGCCAGACGTATCAATGACTCTAGACTTATTGGTAAGGAATTTGTATGAGAGAGGATGGGAGATAAATCCAACTAAACTACAGGAGGCTTCCACCTCAGCGAAATTTCTAGGTGTCCAGTGGTGTAGGGCATGTTGAAAGATCCCTTCTAGGGAAACGGACTTTGGCCCAGTGGTTAGGGCATCCGTCTACCACATGGGAGGTCCGCGGTTCAAACCCAGGGCCTCCTTGACCCGTGTGCAGCTGGCCCATGCGCAGTGCTGATGCACGCAAGGAGTGCTGTGCCATGCAGCGGTGTCCCCCGCGTACGTAGGGGAGCCCCACGCGCAAGGAGTGCGCCCCGTAAGGAGAGCCGCCCAGGGCGAAAGTAAGTGCAGCCTGCCCAGGAATGGTGCCGCCCACACTTCCCGTGACGCTGACAACAACAGAAGCGGACAAAGAAACAAGACGCAGCAAATAGACACAGAGAACACACAACCGGGGGAGGGAATTAAATAAATAAATAAATCTTTAAAAAAGAGTGACTATTACCCGAGGACTTGCACCCTGTTCTGTAGGGAATTAATGCATTTCTGGTTGTATGCAGGAGAGTTGAACATTGCTAGGCAGAAATATATATACATGCATGTCTGTTAATGTTTTTACTTAGATTAAGTATGGCTTAAGGTGATGTGTATGGCTGCGAATTTGCCAAGGGGTGGACTGTGATGGTTAGGTTAATGTGTCAACTCAGCCAGGAAATTGTGCCCAGTTCTTTGGTCAAGTAACCACTGGGCTCACTGTAATAATAGGACATTTATGGACTTCAGTCATCAGTGAGTTTACTGCACAGATGACTGATTACATCTACAATCAACCAGAGAGATTGCCATCAGCAATGAGTGATGTTTTATGCAATCAGTTGAATGCCTTAAAAGGCGAAGTGATTTCAGCATTCAGAGAGAATTTCCCAGCTCTTCTTTGGACAGCCAACTTCTCCCAGAAACTCATCAAGACCTTCATCGGACTTTCATCTGAGCTCCTGGTTTGCAGCCTGCCCGAGGAATCTGTACTTTTGCACCCCTCTGGTCATGTGAGAAAATTTTATAAAATCTCGTGACATTGACAAATATCTCCTGTTGATTCTGTTTCCCTAGAGAACCCTAATACATACAGTATTCAAACACAGGCAGACAGACTTTGGATAATAATAAAAGTAGAGATAGTCTTAATTATTGAACATGCACAGATTGATTATATGTTTGGTTTATTTAAATTTTAAGGTTTAGGCTACAGCTCATGTCATGTGGGCCAACTTTGATTAGGACTGCCTTGCTATAACAAGATGACTTAGGAATTTGGGGTGGTCTCTTCTAGGCTGACAAGGGACTAGGTGTAAGGGTACTCGATTTCAAGGGGCTACGGCCAAGGGCACACCCCTTCAGGATTGCAAAACAAAATAAGGGATGCAAGCCAAGTCATTAAAACATCTCCTGTCTAGTTGCCAGTTCAAGATTATGGCGTTTCACTGCTTAATAAAGAAAGAATTGTGCAAGAATAGCCAGAAATAGCAGCTATGGATAGCAGGGGAAACAGAGAGATTGAGAGGTAAAGAATCTTCTTATTTGTCTGTATTTTGCTTATTACTATGATTGAAATAATGAAAATGCTCTAATAATGACTGAAGTGGTAAATGCACAACTATGATTATTCCAAATACCACTGATTGTACACTTTGGATGAATTGTATGCTTTATTAATATGTACCAATAAAATTGATTTGTTTTAAAAAATTATGCAGTTTCAAAACAAAGCAACAGCATTAAAGAAACAAGGCATCTGGGTTACAGTCCAGTGAGTTATAACAGTTACCATTTTTTATTCTTGAGGAATATTTGGGCCATGACCATTCTGGTTTCTTTATGCTGAAAAGGGGTGATATTTAACCTGATTATATGAACTTTTAGAGAAATATTAGCATAAAACAGTGTAACTAACAAGGAAATTTTTATAATGTAACCTATTTTTAAGAATAATTAAAACCATGATTAACAATACTATAGAGTTTTTTTTAAAGATTATTTCTATTTCTTTATACCCTGCCCTTGTCATTTGTCACTTTGTACTCTGTGTCCCTTTGCTGTGGTGCTCTCTGTGTCTAATTGTGTTCTCTTTAGGAGGCACTGGGAACTGAACCCAGGACCTCCCATGTGGAAGAGAGGTGCTAAATCACCTGAGCCACCTCAGCTCCCTGATTTGTTGTGTCTCTCACTGTGTTTCCTCTTTGTGTCTCTTTTGTTGCATCATCTTGTGTCAACTCGCCTCACCTGCCCACTGCGCCAGCTCACCTTCTCCAGGAGGTACCAGCAACCGAATCCAGGATCTCCCATGTATGTGGTAGGCAGAAGCCCAATCACCTGAGTCACATCTGCTTCCCTATACTGTTGTTTAATATTATGCAGATTAGTATGAAGACATTATGGACACTGAAACTATTGACAAATCTTTAGGAATTTATATAATTTAAAAATATTTATATGAATAACTTTTCATTTACACAAATTTAACTGAAGGTTTTCATTTGACAATATTTTTATGCAATTTATAACATTTAAATAAAGAACTATTTTTATGATTTTTTTTTTTAAATAAGTAAAAGAAAAAATTCTTTCTGGGAAATCCTGAAGACAGTTTGAACTTTAAAAAAGACATTCTTGCCTTGTGTTGAACATTATTTCAAATAGGAAAGAGGTCACTGTGAAACAATATTTGGTTCTTTATTTAACCAGACTTAAGAAAAGACTTAGGGGAAGTGGCTGTGGCTCAATTAGTTGGGCTCCCGCCTACCACATGGGAGGCCCTGGGTTCAGGTTCCAGAGCCTCCTTGTGAAGGCAAGCTGGCCCACCCGCCATGGAGAGCTGGTGTAGCAAGGTGACACAGCAAAGGGAGACAAGCAGATACAGAAAAAATGCACAGTGAATGGACAGAGAAGCGCCAGCAAAGAATGGAACAAGCTGCAAGGGGTGTAATATATAAATAAATTTTTAAAAATCTAAAAAAAAAAAAGGTTTAGTTCTTTTAAAAGTGAGATTTGTTTTTTAAGGCAGTATATGACGATAAGGTGTATATAAATATTAATGGAGATATTATTTTGATATGACGTAGTCTTTGTTTTTCCTAAATAACCAAGGACATAAGGTTAACCAAGTACAAGAAGTTATTTTGATAAAACACAGATTTTTTGCTTTTTATATTAGAAAAAAAATCTTTTACGACGTTTTACTAAAAACTGACCAATAAGCTAAGAAAAACTTTGTCACTTTAAGGCAGAAACCCAGTAAGCCACACTAACACCACGTGGTAAGAGAGGCTGAGGCAAGCAGCCTGCTGACTTACACTAGCAAATTATCCTGGGGCAACTTCCAGCACACACCCAGCTGTGGGTTATCGCAAGACAATTAGCAAAAACGTCACCATGGGGGGGGGCACCACCCACCCACTTTCACACCACCTCACGCCTCCCGGACTGAGACCAGAGGCCAATCACCACCAGACAACACACCCTGCAGAGCTCGGGGCCACAACCCCTACGCCTGAAGGGAATCCAGGAGAATTTCCTTTGCTTTGTTTCAAATAAGCCAGTCAGAGCAGGCCCTGGAGCCCTGGAGCCCATAAAACAGGGGACCCAAGAGCAGAGCAAGCATGCCTGCAGCCTTGTCTGGGATGTGTGCCCTTTTTCTTTTCCTTATTTCTCAAGAAATTCTTTACTCCCTTGCTTACCCTCTGGTGTGGCCTTAAACTCCTTTATGTGACACAGCCAAGAATGTAGAACCCCGAACCCCAAACGTTCGCCTAACAGACCTATCAAATCTTACCCAAATTTGACCACAAGAAATAAATTTCCTTTTCTGTGGACCTTTTGCAAACTTTGCTTTTTTCCTACATTTGAAAAAATAAAATGGTAACTGTTACAGGTTTGCAATAATTAACAAGCTGTAGCTCAGTTTCTCCTGATATGCCCTGATATGCACTGGGGAAAGGCGAACCCCATCCCCCATAAGCCTTCGGGTCCAAGGGCACAGCACTTCCCCACAGGTTAAATAAAGAAACCACACAGAGAAGGGAGTAAAGGAAAATGGAAACCTTCCCTACCTACATATCGGAGGGAGATAAAATTCCTACAGAACAAACATCTGCTCCTGCAGCATTCCAAGAAACCATAACTCTCTAACCCACTATCCTCTAGTCACTGTCAGGAAAAAGTTACACCTTTTAGGGCTACCTATTGGCCCCTGCACTTCACTCAGATCCTCAACCCCCTCCCACAAACTATCATTCCCCGCCTAGGAAAGTTCTGTATAAATTCAAGTTCCCCCCTTGGGGGGGGGGGGCTGAAGTCTGTTCTTCAGACCCCCTCCGTTGGGAGAGCTTCCCAATAAATCTTTCTTTGTCTATAGTCATTTCAGTCTCCATGTCCCAGTAAGCGCTGTATTTTCTCCAACAGTAACAAATAGTCATTTTATTTTAGGACAAAACGGTTTTTTTTTCCTTCATAAAAACACATCCTGAATACCTTATATATTTAAGTTACCAAAATGATTTTGGAAACTGTCTCTAAATATTCTCCAACATATAATTCCTGTTAAAATCAAACTTGTCAGAATAATAACTTCATTTGGCAAGTGCAAAAATTTTTTATTTTTTATTTTAAATGCTTCGTGGATGTTACATTAGCTCATTTGATCAGTGAACCTATAAATTTAGGGAGACCATACTGATGTGGGCTATGGGTGGGAGGCTCTTTGTCTCTTCAGAGATAACCTAAGCTCTCTGACTTGTGGGTGTGATGGTGAGAGGCTGCAGTCCTGCCCTTGGTAACAATGGCAAGGACTCCAGTCCCAGGAAACAGTTTAACAATACAAGGTCTATAAACTTTAAGTATTTAGGGGAAATGCAAACTAAATATGCTAAAAGCTTACCTAGAATGTCTGAAGTCCATGTTAAAAGCTTACCTAAGATGTGGAAGATATATATGCTAATTAAAGCCTATTGAGAACTGAAACAAAGGGACCATTTGGCCTTTCCTCTCCGTATAAAAGGGATTCAAAAATCTTGTCTGGATTCAAACAGAAAGCTCCCGAAAGCTCCCGAGTCCGGCTGCCTGGCCGGCCGTCAATAAACCATTTTTCCTTCTCAAAATCATTCCTGAGTCCTGGCCTCTCTATACGCAAATAATTGAACCTCTCTCAAATTCTACAACAATACTTAAGTAAAATAAAATTGTATGCCTGTATTGCGCTTCATAACATAGGTAGTTTTTAGGGGATGGTTTTCAGAAATATGTTTTCTTCAGTTTACTATTTTTTTTAGCATTTCAGTGAGCCTATGAAACATAAGAACTTTAAAATTTTTTTATTTCAAATGCAGTTTTAGATTACAGAAAAGTTACATAAAAAATATAGGGGATTCCCATATACCCCACTCCCTCCTCTGACATTTCCCCCTATTAACAACATCTGACATAGAGTGGTATTTGTTACAACTGATGAACACATAGCCAAGCATAGCTACTAACCATGGTCTAGAGTTCACATTATGGTTCACACTTTGCACTGCACAGTTTTATATGTTTTGACAAAATGTATAATGGCCTGTATCCCTCAGTGCAATATCATGCAGCACTATTCCAAAGCCCTAAAAATATCCCATGCTCCACCTATTCTTCCCTCTCCCGTGGTCCCAGAACCTCTGGGAACCACTATCTTTGTACCGATGTTACAAATTCTTCCATTATTAGAACAACACGTCTACTTTGGCCCATGGTTGCATTCCCCTTAGGTTTGTTCATTCCTCAATCTCGAGGACTTGGGGATAGTGCTGTCTGCTCTGCTTCAGACTGAGAGGGGGAAGGACTTATTTTTGAAGCCGTTTTCCCCAGGTCGGTGGGGAGGGCTTGTTACTAGGCTATGCGCTGCCTGCACTGCAGGCTTACGAAAGCAGCCAGTGCCGGTGTGTGGGAGGATGTTTAGCAACACCCCCCCGCCTCTACTCACTAGATGCCAGTAGCAACCCCCAACTGCGACCATCAAAACTGTCTTCAGACACTGCCAAATGTCCCTTGGAAGTGACACTCCCTCTGAGGCCCGGGGTCCACAGTCTCTCAAGAAGGATGCCAGGCTCTAGTCAGTTGGCCTCAGGTGTGGTCCATGGACCCCTTGCTTCAGTATCACCTGGAAATGTTACAGAAACAGATTCCTAGGCCCCACCCAGGACCACAGAATTAGAACTTCCAGAGGTAGGGTCTGGGATCTGAATTTTTAAGAAGCTCTTCAAGTGACTCTTAACACACACTAGAGGGTGAGAATCCTGCTCTGGTCCCTTTGAGTTCAACTCTGAAGAGAAAAAAATCATCAAATACTATTTTGGCTGGGAAGCAGGTGTAGCTCAGTGGTTGAGCACTTGCTTCCCATGTACAAGGTCCTGGGTTCAATTCCTGTTGCCCCCTACATAAAATTAAAAATAAAAGAGAGAGTTCCCTTTAAGGGGAACAGAGAAAAAAGAGGTCCGGTAATATTAAACAAACAAACAACACACTATTCTGGCTGAATTCAGGTCAGTCCAAAAGAAGGAACAGGATATCTCAAATGCCCAGTTTTGATAGAGGATTCAAACCTTGAATTAAAAGCAAACACTGACCTAGCACTAAGCACATACTTTTAGTCAGTGGCTTCTTAGGCATGACCTGGTCCCTTAAGCCCCCTCATCCACTCCCAACACCCCCGAATTCCTCCTTCCTGGCCCCAGCTGCATTTTAGGGAAGTTCTACCTGGGTGGGGTGGACAGGAGGATGGGGGCTCCCTATGCAGCTCCCTGTCACCGTCACCGGCTGCACTTTCACAGCGGGAGGGGAAATCTGCTGGCATTTCTTACCTCTGGACCCCCCTCAGCCCAGAAGAAACCCCATTCAGGTGAGGCAGCCTGAGATTCCCCGGACCCAATCACTCCACTCAGCTTGCTGGCAGACGCCAAAAGCTGACAAGGCTCAGGGGATACCATCCCTCCCATCCGGGCCCACTCCTAGATAGGGGAAACCTGGATCCCCACCCCCAGCTTCCAGGCAGGGGCTTAGGGGGCCTGCCCCGGGGTGAGGCCAGCCTTAAGGTCCTTTAGCTGGAGCTGCCCTGAAGAGCTTCGTGCCTAAGGGCGCTGTGGGAAACAATGGCGATGTTGGTGGAGACGAGTGGAGGCTGGGAGGGAAAGAGACCCCTTGCCATCACAGTCAGCTCTCGGGAGTGAGAAGGTGCTTACAGCAGGCACCCACTCACCAGCCATCAGAGCAAGACATGGCCAGACTTGAAAGCAACGCCCCCAAACACCTTCATCAGCTCGCTGTCTCACTCATCTTCTTTAGGAGGCGCTGGGAACCTCTGCTTCCTGTTTTTTTTGTCTCTCATTACATTTTTCCTTGTGTCTCGTTGCATCATCTTGTTGTGTGAGCTGGCTGTGCCTGCCAGTCACGCCAGCTCGGTGTCTTCTTTAGGAGGTACTGGAAACCAAACCATGGACCTCCCATGCGGCAGGCAGGAGCTCAATCACTTGAGCCACATTTGCTGCCTGTGGAACGGTTTTAACGTATTTGGGAGTTTCGTTGCTAGAACCTTTGACAAAATTGGTGAGCGATGAGAGAAAGGAAGCAACCCCTTTAGGTCCTGGTCTTTTCAACGAATCAAAACAATTTGAAGGGTGAGCCAAGTGTAGAGTATGTGTGCTCTAAAGCATTGATTTCAGTAAATAGGCTGGGTCAATGTGATCTGAGTGGCTATCGGTTCAAATCCTGATTCTCAGGCAGCTGTGTACTTGCTTTCCCCACTCACCACCTGCAATTTGAGGGAGGGATATACACTATTCTTAATTTCAAGGAACAGAAAGTGTTGTAGGTCAGCACCTGTCAAATCCACAGAATTCAGGCTCAAGTGACAACAAATCGTGTTAATTCAAAGCTAAAAATGAAAATTAAGGCAGTCTGGGTGGTGGAGGGCAGTATACTATCACTAAGTACCAGAAATCCTATGTGGACCTTACCAAACCAACTCACGATGGCCCAGTGACTGGTTAACCTAGCTGGGAAGGAGGGAGAGGGTGAAACCCCCATAAGTGTGAATCTTCTCTCTTCCATTGTACCTTATCCCAATCCACACTGGCTTTAGAGTATTCTTGGACTACTTAAATTCATCTACCTCCTTCTTTCTTTTAAAATTGAGACTCCATCAAACTCTTCTTGAACACTTAGAGTCGAAAAGGAATTGAGACTGGAGCCAGAGAGGAAAGCAAATTCACGGACGTTCTAAGAATGTAGCTCCAGAAGAAAGCATTTGGAAAACTTCCTTTGATGATGTGTGGTTTCAGGATGCAGAAAGAGCCACGAGCCAGCCTGCAGGCAGGCTGGATTTTGGTTACTGTGACACTATAATTTATTGGAAACAGTCACCTTCTCTGCAGTTATCATGGAAGCAGCACTGGGGGTGGGAGGTGGGGAAAGAAAAACAAACAGATTTAAAAGAGCCCTCACTTCTTTTAATCTAGGGGTTCTAACCTTTTTTGTTCCATGGATCCCTCTACCTGTCAGGCGAAAACCATGGACTCCTTCTCCAAACGTAGCAGCAGATAGTTTTATGACACTCAACTAGGGTCGGTCTAACAACCACT
Source organism: Dasypus novemcinctus (assembly GCF_030445035.2). Lineage (NCBI taxonomy): Eukaryota > Metazoa > Chordata > Mammalia > Cingulata > Dasypodidae > Dasypus > Dasypus novemcinctus. The sequence goes on along the minus strand of NC_080676.1, from coordinate 153,984,961 downwards.
GTAATTTCAAAGTATGGATAAGAGTAAGCGATTTTCAAGATATGCAACAATTGGGAAACTGATGTGGCTCAACCAATTGGGCTCCCGCCTACCATACAGGAGGCCAACAGTTCGATGCCCAGGGCCTCCTGGTGAGGGCAAGCTGGCCCACGCAGAGTGGCCCACACAGGAATGCGGCCCGTGCAGGAGAACCACTCTGTGTGGGAATGCCACCTTGCACAGGAAAAGCCGCACCACACAGGAGTGCCAGCCAATGCGGAGAGCTGGCACAGCAAGATGACGCAACAAGAGACCCAGAGGAGAGAAAATAAGAAGACGTAGCAGAACAGGGAGCTGAAGTGGCACAGTAATCACCTCTCTCCCACTCCAGAAGGTCCCAGGATAGGTTCCTGGAGCCACCTAATGCAAATACAAGCAGACACAGAAGAACACACAGCAAATGAACACAGAGAGCAGACAACAGGCGGAACGGGGTGGGGGTGGGGGGAAATAAGTTTTTTTTAATCTTAAAAAAAAGATATGCAACAACTGTAATGTGATATGAAATGAATACTACTATAATTTATTGCACACATTCATAAGTGAAGGAAATGCTAGATTTCAGTTATTCAGTTATTATATTCAGTTATTATAAAGATAATACGTTGATTTTTTTCAATTCAAACTCATGGACCCCTGGTTAAGAACTGCTTTAGGGAAGCAGACTCGGCCCAGTGGTTAGGGCATCCGTCTACCACATGGGAGGTCCGCAGTTCAAACCCCCGGCCTCCTTGACCCGTGTGGAGCTGGCCCATGCGCAGTGCTGATGCGCGCAAGGAGTGCCCTGCCACACAGGGGTGTCCCTGCATAGGGGAGCCCCACACAGAAGGAGTGTACCCCGTAAGGAGAGCCGCCCAGCGCGAAAGAAAGTGCAGCCTGCCCAAGAATAGTGCCGCATACACGGAGAGCTGACACCACAAGATGACGCAACAAAAAGAAATAGATTCCTGTGCCGCTGACAACAAGAGAAGCAGACAAAGAAGAACACGCAGCAAAACAGACACAGCGAACAGACAACTGAGGGGGGGAAGGGGAGAGAAATTTAAAAAAACTGCTTTAATCAAGGGGTGAAATCACAAGACATCAGGGAGTACACGAAGGAGAAAAGGGATTGCTTTTTGCTGTGCCACGCCTCTTGCAGTTGCTCAGTATTTAATATGACTATAAAATAAGGAAATTGTGTTTTGTGGTAACTTAAAAAAAATCAGATCTATTTTTCTACCCATTCAGCAACACAATGCATGATTAGGTTTTATTTTCCTAACTAAATATGTGCCAACTGTTTATGGGGAAATGTGTTTTAGAATGTTCAAGTATATCATGTGAGCACAAACTCATGAAGATGATCTCAACTAGGAAATGTCACGTGCAGCTCATCCAACATGCTTTCATTTAAAATTAGTCCTCATGAATGAGATTATACTACATTCCCACTGATAAACTGGAGGAAATGATGTAAACAATCATAGGGTAAGGTGCAAGAATGTTGATTATAATCATCACATAACCTCCAAAATGGTCCAAATGGTTGAAAAGGTCTCAGAATCCTTTTTTTTTTTTTTAAGTCTACGGACTCAAATTAAGTAAGGAGACATAATCACATTAAAAATGCTAGCCAATCTGAGTGGTTCTAAGTTTGATCTTTTGAGCACCTATTTTTATAACCACTAGGACTTATGACTGCCAACTATAGGGTATTTGGCCACCTTTTAAAAAAAGGAAAACACTAATTTAAACATCGTGGACTCTTTCTGCCTATAACTAAACCGCACAAAAATGCTTTGACTTATCTCTCATTTGATCTATTTATGGGTTAATTAAAATATATATATATTTTAAAAGTCCCTGGGTTTCTCTGAAGGACATTATTAGGACCAATGGTGACACTGGAAAACTGGAATATGGAACTGTAGATTAGATCATATTGTATCCATGTTGAATCTGAATTTATAACAGTACTGTGGACAGAGAATAGTAAAGTACATTGTGTTGTTTTTTTTTTTAAGAGGTACTGGCGATTGCACCCAGGACCGATTGCACCCAGGACCTCGTATATGGGAAGCAGACACTCAACCACTTGAATTACATGTACTCCCTCTGGCAACTCTTGGCAGCTTAACTAATACCGGCAACTGCCTACGTCTACATTTTTTGCCCAAATCAGTGTTAGCTGGTTTCACTCTGCAGGTGAAAGGGTTCCTTATGCAGAACTTAATTGATTCCAATTTACCGACATGTACAGTCTTACTACAGAATTGGTATTCTAAAAACAGAAATGGTTTTAGAGAGAATCCTAGCTCTAATATTAATATTTACCAACGAACCAAGTCGTTTTACTAGGAACAAAAGTTTGATAACTTATAAAATGCAAACATCAGAATGAGATTTGTTTCGAGTGCTTTGCAAAATGCCAATTGCTATTCAAATGAGTGTTTTGTTTTCTTTTAAAGGATGCTGTGTTTAACATGTTGACTACAAGTTAACGCTTACAGAAACACTATTTTCTTTAACAGCACAAGAGTTATCTTATGTTTATTGTTTCCTTATAACCAAAGCCCTCTTTATATCCTTTCTGTGCACCTGCAGAGAAGGTAATAAATGATTATATTTAAAATATTCTATAACTTAGAAATTGAGAAAGGCTCCATTTAGGAGACAAAGTTGGAACAAAAACATCTCAGGGCTCTGCCCGAGGCAGTGCCAAGTGTAACTCACAAATACGCAGTGAGTTATATGCAATTATTACTTCATTTGTAAAGTGGGGAAAACAAAAGCACTTATCTCATATGGCTATTGAAAATATATATCACGCACGTAGCCAGTACCTGGGCAAACAGTAAGTGCTGAATACACGTTTACTACTTATTGGCACCCTCACTTTACAGATAAACAGAAGTAATTTGACTAAGGTACCCAGCAAGTGGGAAAAACTGAATTTTCAACCCAGGTCTGACTTCCTAACCCTCTAACTTTTTCTCTCCCCGCCCCCTTTTTTTTTTTTAAACCAACTCCTCGTACAGGGCGGGGTGAACATTAAAACGGACACCCAGGAAATCTAGATTCCCATGGCGGCCAGGAAACCCCTATCTTGGGTTTGTTCTCTGACCAGGCACGATTCAGTAATTGCTGAGTTAATAAACGCCCACTTTCCAGCCCCGGTCGGCCGGAGTTTGGTGACCTCCAGCTTTCAGGAAGGTGCTTTCCCACGTGATAGAACAAACAAATGCTGCGCAGGTCCTCCCGCCGGCAAGCCCGGAAGAGGCTTTCAGTTCCCAGCACGGAAGCGACCTAGTCCTCACCTCCCCAAAGCACGTTTGCCGACGGCCGTCGCCCTCCGAACCGCAGAGCTCAAGCGTCCCAAACCTATCCCCGCCGCACTCTCCAAAAATCTCTCTTCACCTCTGTTCCCGCCCGGGAGTTACAACTTAAAGGCGCCTGGCGCGCTTCGCGAAGCACTACATCCCCCAGAATCCCACTCGGCCAAACCACCTGCCGCTTGGGGTGGGGGCAGAGGCGGAGCGGGCCGCTCACGGGGGTCAGAGCCTCCAGAGGTACCTGCCTCTGGTCTCCAGAGTAGAGTTTATTTTAAGGGAAAATTTTGGTCTCATTGATAAGGCAGGAAACTTGTTCCTACCAAGTTCGATGCTGCCCTCCTACCCCTTCAGAACCCCTCAAGATAAAGTGCTAGATGGTCTAGTCCAGCTCAGAACCAAGTCTGCGGCTGAGGCGGAGACGCCTGGGGAGTGAAGAGGCCTGGAGCACGCATGCTCAAAGGTGCCGCTTAGGCAAGGGAACCACCGAGCCCCTTCCCCGGGACTGTGAAGGTGAGTAGGGGGTGGGGCGTTTCCTGGGCGGGACTGACCACCCCCAACCAAAGCACCACCCAGCCAACTGTAAAGCAGTTGACCCCAATTTTCCAGAAAACTGGGCTTCTCCAGGAACCCAGTTTTAGGGTTTATATATCAAAATCCCACTTCCAGTGAAACTGCTTCCAGCACTTAATTGCCACTCACTGTGTCTAAATGTTTCTTCTACTAGGGCATGTGTTTTTAAAATAACAGCTAATATTTTGGCAGGGCTCAAACTCCTCTGAACGAGGTATAAAGCTTCAAGTCTTCTGGACACTTAATTCTATTATTTTTTATTTTTAAATTATTTTTTTATTTTTAAAGAAGCTTCAGATTACATAACTGTTGCATTAAAAAAATACAAGGGATTCCCATATGCCCCACTCCCTCCCCCTCCCACACTTTCCCACATTGACAACATCCTTAATTAGTGTGGTACATTTGTTACAATTGATGACCACATATTTTGGGAGCGGTTGATGCTCAGTGGTTGAGGGCCTACTTCACATGTACAGAGTCCCAGGTTCAATCCCCAGTAGCTCCTTAAAAAAGAAGTGATTCTGTTATTTTTAGGGTCATGCTTTCTAATGTACTTTGTTTCATATGTGTAACTCTTCTCGTGGGAAGACTCCTTGAGAAGATCATGATACATTAACTAAAGAAACAGTGGTGCTGATGAAGTTTATAATCTGCTTATAATTCAGAAAAGAATGCCCTAATTCTAATTATTTTCCTAAGTGACCTGCTTATGTTGCTTAACCCTCTGGACCTACATCTTTGCATTAATAAATGTGAAGATTGGATTGGGTCATCTCTAAGAATTTTCCAGTTCTAAAATTCTGTAGTTAATGAGAGTAGAATTCAGATTATATCACAATGTATTAATGCTGGCTATACATCACCAACTTCCATTTCTCTGCTAAAATCACTGAAATAGCTATAAGAATTTTGGCAGAAGCATTAGAAAGAATTGCCTTTTACTGTATTTGTAATTTCATACCCTATTTTCCTTATTGCTGAGATTATGAAATTAAGTGATAATACTGCTTTGTTCAACCTATATTTGTTGTTGCTTTATAGATCATTGCTAGGAAAAATTCTGGGTGTAATAATGAACACACTGTACCTGATGATGGCTCAAATCTTAAGATCTCATCTGATAAATGTTTCAGTGATTCCTAACCGAATGAAAATGCTTCCATGCCTTGGTGTCATTAGGAGTAGAATGATGTCAACTCATAAATCCAAAAAGAAGATCACAGAATATTACAGGCTGCTGAATCTCCATGAAGGATGCTCTGCAGATGATGTCAGAGAATCTTTTCGTTATCTGGCAAAGCAATACCATCCAGATAGTGGCTCTAGTACAGCTGATTCTACAACATTTATAAGAATTGAAGAAGCTTATAGGATGGTGCTTTCCCATGTGATAGAAGAAACAAGTGCCAGACAGAATAAAGTTGAAGAGGAAGAAGAAGAAAAATTCAAATATAAAACACCCCAACATCGGCATTATTTAAGTTTTGAAGGTATTGGCTTTGGGCCTCCGAGTCAACGAGAGAAGCAATATAAGCAATTTAGAGCAGACCGTGCGACTGAGCAGGTGATGGAATATCAAAAACAGAAACTACAAAGCCAGTATTTTGCTAATAGCCTCATTGCTAAAGATGTGAGACAGAGCAAAAACCAAAAGATAACTCAAGCTATGGAGCGGTTAGTGGAGGATCTTATTCAGGAATCAATGGCAAAGGGAGACTTTGACAACCTCAGTGGGAAAGGAAAACCTCTAAAAAAATTTTCTGGTTGTTCATATATTGATCCCATGACTCACAACCTGAACAGGATATTGATAGATAATGGCTACCAACCAGAATGGATCCTAATGCAAAAGGAAATCAAGGAGACTCTTGAACAACTGAGAGAGGAAATTTTAGTGTCGAGAAAAAAACTTGGGAATCCAATGACCCCAGCTGAACAGAAGCAGTGGAACCAAGTCTGTGAGCAGTTTCAGGAAAACATCAAAAAGCTAAACAAGCGAATTAATGATTTTAACTTAATTGTTCCTCTCCTGACCAGGCAAAAAGTCCATTTTGATGCGCAGAAAGAAATTGTCAGAGCCCAGAAAATATACGAGACCCTTGTGAAAACAAAAGAAGTCACAGATAAAAATCCAAATAGTACTGATCATGCAGAAGGGGAGGAAATGCCTGAAATCAAGACAGGTTTCTTGAAATTGAAGAATCTGTGGAGATTTGTTAAAATATAACCATTTTAAGTTCATAATCACGAAACTGCCCCAAATCATTTTCAGTTGCACTGACATCAGACATAGAGGATGAGATTTATTGCTATAACACAAGAATTTAAGAACAGTCTCCCATGCTTTTCACCATACTAAATACATCCCCAGTGATGGCTCTGATGATGTAGGAAGAAGCAAATAGAAATGACTTTTAAAGAAAACAGTTTAATCCATTTCACAGGTTAAGTCTTAGTCATCAGGTGAAGCAAGCTAGGACAGGTAGTCAGGCCTGAGAAGTACACAAGATCCCCCCAAACGTCTCAGTGCAGTTTTAAGCTCTAATTCCTTAAAAACGGTTACTGTCTGCTATCTTCAAACATAGGTACTTAAACTAAACTAAAAATGTATTGTTGAAATGTCACCAACACTAAAGTAGAATGAAATTTAAACAACTAACCTTTCAAATGATGTCTTTTGTAAATTTGCAACATTTGTGCTTTCGAGGTTATTAAAGCTTAGAACTGTGCTAAAACATCTGGGGCACCCTCGATGTGGGTAGAAATGTTAAGACAGGAAATTAGTCCAGTGTAATTACAGCACTCTTCTTTTTGTAAAGGCCTTCTGTGGGTACTGAATGAAAACAGCAGAATGGTTCTACTTCCTGTCTCGCCTGTGATTCATTGACTGCAGCCAAGCCAGTTGAATTTTGCCAGGAATGGACCAGCCAAGCCAGTTGATTTTTCCATTCTAGAAATAGATTCCAGTGTCCACAGTTTCTGTAATTTTATCTTAAGCCTCCCTATCAGTTTCCCTTGAGGCTTTCTCAGCCATTTGAAATTTCTTATATCCTGTTTTAGGGACTTAATTTCCTATCTTAAGAACCTTTAGTAAACAGAGACAAGATGTCTTAATTTTGTGCCAATTTACATTCTTGGCAAATAACAAGAGATGTACATTCATGCCATGGTTATATCTCATCCACTTCCAGAAAATTTGTATTTTGGGGTTCTAGGCAACACTTTTGGCATAAGAATTGGGCAATCAGAAGGATTGAAAGAACAACAGATTTGCTTCCACATTTGATCTAGAGCACTGTGTTATAGATAAAAGTGTGGCACCTGCTATTCTGACTTTGGGAGAACAAGATATTTTAAAATGTGTGAGAATTTAAACAACAAATAAAGGTGCATCTTCAAAAGGAAATATCAGGCCTTTCTGCTTAGATGGTGGGGTATTAATTGTTATAACATATTTTATTAAGTGAGTTATCACCAGCCTTCTACAATAATTGTAATACTCTAAACAAAATTTTCAACTGCATGAAATATAGCTTTATAATAAGAGTTATAGTTCTGAAACTTTTTAGAAGACTGTGATTCTGTGAATCGTGTTAAGAAAATGGGAATTCGATGTCGGATACCTAATTGCATTGCAGCAACATATGTGAGTGAAATCTTTTTCAATAGTGGATCATGGTATGGAAAAGGTACCAGAAAATTCCAGTAAATTCTTCATTTCAGCACAGGGCACTTTGTAAGTGTTGTAGGTATTAATAAAGTTATTTTAATGATTATGCAGTGGTCCATTGTTGTTTAAACAACTATTAGTAACAATACCCATATTTTTGGCTCACCACCTAAATGTTTTTTATTTTTGTGACTGGTGATAATCAAAACTGACTTTGAAGTAGAGTCTTGTTAACACAAGGGACATTCACATAGGTCAAGATTTTCTTATTTAAGTAAACAAATTCTAGGCCAGAGAAATTATTTTGGACAATGTGTTAGTCAGCCAAAGGGGTGCTGATGCAAAATACCAAAAATTGGTTGGTTTTTAAAAAGGGTATTTATTTGGGATAGGCGCTTATAGATACCAGGCCATAAAACCTAAGTTACTTCCTTACCAAAGTCCATTTTCACATGTTGGAGCAAGATGACCGCCAATGTCCATGAGGGTTCAGGCTCAGCTCCTCTGTTTTCTCCATAAGGTCAGCTGTAGACTATCAGGTGAATGGCTCTTTCTCTCTCCCAGGGGCTCCAGCTTCAGCATCAAACTCCAACATCAAAACTCCAACATTAAAAGCCCCCAACTCTGTCCTTTGCCATGCCTTTTATCTGGGAGTCCCCACCACTCAGAGCCCTACTGGCACAAGAGGTTTACATGATTACTTAATCAAGGAAACCTATGAATCCAATATAATCTAATATGCCCAGAGGAAGAGATCAGTTTACAAATATAATCCAATATTTCTTTTTGGAATTCATCAATAATATGAAACTGCTACAGCCAGTGTGTCAGAGATTGTTCAATTGGAAATTGACTTCCATATAGTTCTCTTATGAGCAATGTGGACCATTTTCTATTAGTTCTTCACCTCCCAAGCTGGTTTTCGTGAGCTTTTTCAAGTGCAGTGGTAATTTACTTTGGTTTCTGAACTCACGAATAGGTACTTCTCCTTTCTCTTCACCCCATTCCTTAAACTGTAGGACCATGCCTTGGGTAAGTAATGTAGCCTCTCACCCCAGCCACGGGAATCGGGTTTTGCGCTCGTCCTGGGTGCCTGAATCTGGACCTCGATATCTTCTCTGGGACCTCAGGACAAAAGTTCAAGTTCCTTGGGGGAACAGCTGCATTACTCTTTGAGTTCTTCCTCATTATACCCCCAGGACATAACCCTGCTTTTGGGGGTAGGTACCCCTCAGGCACGGAAGCCTCTCTTTACCTGGCCTCTGCAGTCAGGGCCCTACTATTTCCTGACATACTGATCTGTTCCCCATCACGGGGCCTTGGCCACGTTTTGGTACATTCCTGGCACCTCACCAGGGACACCGGCTCGTGCTTGTTTGCAGGTTCCTAGGGGTACTGCCTTTCCTGTTTGACGGTGCTCCTTCACTCACCGTATGTTAATTGAATTCCTGAAAGGGAGTTCAACATTCCTCATCTGGATTCTCTGCGGTCAGTGAGTGAGGTGGGCAAGTGGACCCTCAGCTCCAAATGTAGCCCTTGGGCAGTCGCTTTGCCTAGTATTACTGCTGCCACCACCTCCCTGGCTCAGGCAGGGACACTGGCCTTCCTCTTCCTTGGCTTAAGGGCAGGCCTACAAATATCAAAATCCCCCTTGCGCAGCTGAGACCAGACTGGAACATCCAAATACAACTTATCCTCCGAAGGGATATCCTGAGGATGGGATAACTTGGCTCGTGCCTGTCTCCAGTTGGCCTGTGATCTGAGGTCCCTGCCTTCTGTGCCCAGAAGAGCTCACCAGTCTCCCACCCCCGAGAGAGCCCTCCAGTAACCACAGCATACCCCCACTCCTCCAAATCCAGACCCAGGAAAGGAAGGCTGAGGGAGTCAGGGATTCCACTGCAAAGGTCCCTTAGCAAGGGCCCACTTCTTCCCCAGATGACCAGTGTGTGCCAAGGTCCCTCATCTCCCCTTAAGAGACTGTACCCAAAGGTCTCAACATTGGAATAAACCCAATAAGCCTACCCTTGATACAAGAGAGGCCCACTCACAATTATGGGGGGAGGTCCAACCTGGCATCCAGAGGTAGAGAAGACATCTGGGCCCAAGGACCTCCCAATGAGCAGTGTATGATCCAGCGATGGCTCTGCTTTGACATTTTTGGTTGGGTCCCTGCCCTCGGTGAGGTCTCACCTCTGTGGGTGAACGTAGTTCCTTGGCCTCATCCTCTCAATTTTTCATCCAGACAAGTTTACATCATGATCTCCCCAGCTGGCCCAAATTCTCAATGAGCTTTGTTTATGTGGTGTAGCAGACATCTGTTGCATTTTGGCTGCCTTTCGTCTTTCAGATGGCCCATATTTAAGGAAATCCCAATGTTTAGCTCTGGCTTCCCCAGCACAGAAGTCAGATCTGCCAGTTCCTTCCTCCTTTGCACCTCAGGAATGGGTACATGACCCCAGGCTCTGCCAGCAAGACTGGTCTATGGTAAAGAACGAGGGTTCAGAACAAGGCACAGGAGGAAATGCATTGGCTCCCTATGGAGGCCTCTCTTTGCCCGTGTAGGAAGGTGGTGGCTGCCACTTCCTGGCACAGCAGTAGCATCAGTGGCAGTGGCAGTCAAGTTCCTGGACGGCATGGAGTATATAATGTTGGCTGCAGTGGAGGTGGCATTTTATTCCTCAGGCCTGTTCTCCAGGGTGGATTTAGGCATTGTTCCTGGAAAGAGCCCTCAGTCACTTTCTCCAGTTCTTCCAAAGAAGTGTCGGCTAAGAAATCCCTTTGCTGCTTAATCCAGCCCCCAGGGGGACTACTCCAAAATTTGGTATGTTGATTGCTGGCTTTTCATAGGCAAGAAATATTCTTTGGAAGATAAGAAATAAGGTAATTGCTTTAAATCATGTTAAGCATAAAATGACTGCAAATGTTTTAAGAATTTAAGTTTAGATTTTTTTTTTTTCCATGCATAACAAAAATTGGTCATTACATACAAACTTTGGGCAAAAAAACACCAGAAACCTTTGTCAGTATTTCCTGGCCCATCTGCTATGATAGTATAACAAATAGCTACTATACTAAGTGGGGTGGCATTTTATAAGCTCAAATCCACAATATGGAGAAAAGCTAGATACAGGCAAATGTATATCTTGCAGAAATGACAGGAGAATGTGGTCTTTATACATGCAAAATTTACTATTTTAAAACTCAGCAGGTGATTTGTATATTGTGCCAAAAATTATTTATATATTATGGATTGAATCATGTTCCCCACAAAGACATATTCAAGTCCCAGCACCTGTTCCTGTGGAGGTAAACTCATTTGTCCACAGCATCTTCAGAGATGAGGTGAGGCCCAAGTGGATCAGGGTTGGCCTGAATCCCATATGCTTAGCATCCTTACAAGCAGGGAAAATTTGGATGTAGAGTCAGTAGAAGATGGAAGCAGACACATGGCCATGTGACGGAGGAAGAGATTGAGCTGTACCTTGCTGGCAAGCCACCAGTAGAATGCTATGAGCTTTAGAGAAAGCATGATTTTGGATTTCTAGTCTCCAAAACTGGAGACAATAAATCCCTGTTGTTTGAGCCAGCCAGTATACGGTACTTTGTTACAGTAGCCCTGGCAAACTAAGACAATACACATACACACAAACTCACATCACCTCTCAAAAACACAAACACAAATGTGAGCAGACTATACACACGCTTCTATACCTTTTCCTTCACCTATGTATTAAAATACCTTCAGGTCCTTTCTGAATCAGCATATATAACTCTACACCATTCTTTGTTAAGCCTGTGTGATATTTTGTATGCATTCAAGGAAATCAGAACTAAGCAGATTGCCAGTGAAACTAATAGCAGTGCATACACCAGTGCAAGCTTACACAAAGAGAGACCATGAGGCATAGTCAGGACAAATGCAGACTGAAGTTATCTGGAATCAGGAATAAGAGATGGCAAAATAAGGAGGCATAAAAGAAATATGGGGTACTGAGAAGGTAAAAATAGCTCACACTTATTGAACCCTTTCCTTGCATTTACTGATTTAATTCTCACAACAACCCTATGGCACAGACAGAAAGTGGAAGAGCTGATTCCAGATCCCTGTTCTTGTCCATACACTACTCTATGCTGTTGGCAGAGAAGAAACAGGAACAGATCTCACTGACAGTCCTCTGGAGTGAAAGTCCAAGAATTCTATAAACTGAAGCTTCTGGGTCCACTTTGGAGTCAGTGTGTTTCATGGTTGGACGTCATTCTTTTTTTTTTTTTTTTAATTTCTCTCCCCTTCCCTGCCCCTCGCCCCCATTGTCTCCTCTCTGTGTCCATTTACAATGTGTTCTTCTGTGTCCACTTGTATACTTGTCAGCAGCTCCGGGAATCTGTGCCTCTTTTAGTAGCATCATCTTGCTGCATCAGCTCTCCGTATGTGCAGTGCCATTCTTGGGCAGGTCACACTTTCTTTCGTGCTGGGTGGCTCTCCTTATGGGGCACACTCCTTGCACATGGGGGTCTCCTACACAGGGACACCCCTGCATGGCACGGCACTCCTTGCGCACATCAGCACTGCACATGGGCCAGCTCCACCCGGGTCAAGGAGGCCCTGGGTTTGAACCCTGGACCTCCCATGTGGTAAGTGGATGCTCTAAACGTTGAGCCAAATCTGCTTCCCTGGATGTCATTCTTGTCCTTGATTTCCCATGAGGTCCCTTCTTCCTGACTGTACCTAATATCAATGAGCATGATCCAATGAACGTGATGTAGTGGAAAGGGAATGAAGACCTAGGCAGGTCTCAATTCGGATCCAGGTCTTGCCCCTCATCAGAAGTGTGACCTTCCTGAGCTTCGGTTTTCCCATCTGTCAAATGATACACTCAGATCCAGTTTCAGGGTTGTTGTAAACCTTAGAGATGAGTAACATAAAATGCTGGTGGTAGCAGGGGGTGGGGGTGGGTTCCTGAAAGGCAAATCATTGGTCCTCAGTGGACATGCTACTGCCCTCTTTCCCAAGAGATTTTGGAAATTTGTGGAGGATTGATTAGATTGATTAGAGAGATGCTACTGGCAGAGCTTATATCTAGCTGATTTGCACCATTATGCTGTGCTGGCTGGCATCCATTCTGGCTGGTTGTAAGTCCTTGCTGCCCTAGTTAAATATCTTGAATATCATTCCTGACTACAGGCATATAGGAGGTGGGGCAGTGATTCTAGGTGATTCTGCAATGTGCAGGAGGGTCAGCTGCAGTGAAGCATTCTTTCAGATGTCCTACCAGATGATCTTGTGGGTGAAAAACCTGCTTGCACTGATCTAAATCTAGAACTGAATTATATTTTACATATAAATACAGCATATGTTTGCATGATTTTAATATATGCTAATGACTTTACACATGCAACTAATGCTGTGTAAATTGGGAGAACATTGTACTTCATTTTATTGAGAGTTTTACCAAGATTTGTACCCCATTCCAGGAAAATATTACTGCCAGCAATCAGCTTATGGTATTTGAGTTACCAATACTACAATCTTATTGCAGTTTGCATTTGTAGCATCAAATGCAAATATGTACCAGAGGAGATTTGAGATTCCCTTTCATTTAGAACCAAATATTATTAAATTAGTGAGTGTGATAGCCAGTCTCCAAGATGGCCCCTCACTGATTCCCATCTTCTGGTTCTCATGTTTTGTTTCGCCCCTTTCCCCCACTGTGTCCATTCACTGTGTGATCTTCTGTATCTATTTCTCTTTTTCTTTTCTCATCTTTCTCCTGTAGGATTCACCTGGATTCGATCCTGGGGGCCTCTGATGTGGACAGAGGTTCCCTGTCAATTGTGCCACCTCAGTTCCTGGTCTCTGCTGCACTTCTCCTTGACTCTCCCTTTGTCTCTCTTGTGTTGCGTCATCATCTTGCTGCATGACTCACTTGCGTGGGCACTGGCTCACCACATGGGCACTTGTGTGGGCACTCAGCTCACTGCGCGGGCATTCGGCTTGCCATGCGGGCACTGGCTCTCCATGAAGGCATGCTTTCTCCTTTCTTTTTCACCAGGAGGCCCCAGGGATCAAACCCGTGTTCTCTCATATGGTAGGCAGCAGCCCTATCAGTTGAGCTGCATCCGCTTCTTAGTTCTCATGTTTTTGTATAGTCTTTTCCCACATCATATGAGGGCTGGTCAGTGTGACCAAAAGAATATAGCAGAAGTGATGGCATGTCACGTCTGAGATTAGAGGCTTCCTATTCTCACTGCCTCTTGGATCGCTCACTCTGGGGGAAGCCACCTGCCATGTCTTGAGGTAGCCTTGCGAAGCAGCCCAGTGGCAAGGAACAGGTCTCCAGCCAGCAGCCATGTGAGTGAGCATTATTGGAAGCATATCCTCCAGCCCCGGTCAAGTGTTCAGATTATGCAGCCCCAGCTGACACCCTGACCACAACCTCATGAGAGACCCCAAGCCAGAACAACCCAGCCAGGCTGCTCCTGGTTCCTGATCCTTAGGAACTGTGCAAGATGATAAATAAATGTTTGATATTTTAAGTCGGTAAGTTTTGGGGTAAGTGGTAGATAACGAATACAGTAGACATGCATGAAACTCGGGGATCTCATTAATTTCACCAGTTAACATTTAAAAATATTTCATATTTTCTGCATTGGTAGTTTCATGATAGTCAATCTACATTGTAAAAATTACATGTCGAAATGATTAATTAATTTCCGAGTCACCTCTTGTTCTTCCTTTTTTAAATTTTAATTTAATTTAATTTTAAAAATTTTTAAAAAATTAATAGATCACAAGGAATGTTACATTAAAAAACATAAAAAAAGCATAAGAGGTTCCCATATAACTCCCTCCCCACTCCCCACCACATCATTTTTGTAAATTGGCATTTTTTTGAAGATATATACATCACACAAAAAATATTACACTAAAAAATATAAGAGTTCTCTTGTTCTTCCTCTTGATGCCATTCCCAGAGGCCTCCCACATTACTGCTCTATGACTTCTTACATTACTGCATCTTTTCCTAACCCATCCTCTGTTCTCTGCTCCCAGTTGAAGGAGTTGTCTCCATATCAATCATTTTAAACACTGGTATCTGACTATATCCTCAGTGGGTAGTGCTTGTGCTATTTCAGCACCACCTCTTCCCATGTCATAACATAGAGGATTATTTTTTTAAAAGATTTATTTATTTTTATTAATTTCTCTCTCCTTCCCCCCACCCCATGTTGTCTGTTCTCTGTGTCCATTCACTGTATGTTCTTCTGTGTCTGCTTGTATTCTTGTCAGCGGCACTGGGAATCTATCTCTCGTTTTGTTGTGTCATCTTGCTGCATCAGCTCTCCGTGTGTGTACGGCACCACTCCTGGGCAGGCTGTGCTTTTTTCACGGGCGGCTCTCCTTGCAGGGGTGCACTGCTTGTACATGGGGTTCCTGTACATAGGGAACAACCCTGCATGGCACGGCACTCCTTGCACGCATCAGCACTGCGCGTGGGCCAGCTCACCACATGGATCAGGAGGCCCTGGGTTTGAACCCTGGACCTCCCATGTGGTAGGCGGATGTTCTTATCAGTTGAGCCAAATCCACTTCCCATAACATGACACACATGAAAAGGCCTGACTTATTTGTAAGAGTTTTCTTCTCGTTTTCTCCTTATCTACTTGAACTGACTTTATCACCCACTTTTTCTTATCATATACATACACTTATTCTGAAATTAGATTTTATTTTCATTTCCCCCTGTGTCTCAGGACTTTCATTTTCCAGCACTTCCTGATTAGAATGCCTTCTGATTTCTTACTTCCCTAAAACCTAAACCTATTCAATTTAAGTAGATGTAAGCATCTGACTACTGCATTATGTCCTCGCTGGTAATCACGCTTATCGTAGTATCTGTTTACATACTAAACTGCATATTTTTTTAAAATGATAAATTCTTTCTTTTCTGTTTCTCTTATATTACACTTAGGACATTTTAAAAAAATTATGTGCAGGGGTAGGTTACATTTTCCAAGACTTCCATTTCAAGATAATTAAAATAGTTGTTATAAGAAGGGAATTGAGACTGGCTGCATAGAGTTTTTTTTTTTTTTTCCAAATTCTACTCAATTTATTCATTTTTTAAAAAATATTACATTCAAAAAATATGAGGTCCCCATTCACCCCCATCGCCCCCACCCCACCACACCCCCCACAGTAACACTCTCCCCCATCATCATGACACATCCATTGCATCTGGTGAGTACACTCTGGGCATCACTGCACCCCATGTCCTGTGGTCCACACCATAGCCCACACTCTCCCACGGTCCATCCAGTGGGCCATGGGAGGACATACAATGTCTGGCAATTGTCCCTGGTGGCTGCATAGAGTTGAGCCATCCTTTGTCCCAGTGATTAGTTGATGTAACCAGGCCCAAGCCAATCATTACCTGGCATTCCCTGACATTCGGGGCTGGTGCACGGGTAGTCCAATCAGGGGAAAGCAACTGCTTCAACCCAAGGGGAGTCAGCCTTAGGAAGAAGGCAGTTCTGTGGCCAGGGCAGTGGAGCTGGTGGGTCAACCCCTTCTCAGAATGTAGGGGAAGAGAGTTTTATGACACTCAACTAGCATTGGGTCTAACAACTATCATAATTTTGGAGTATGGATGAGTGTCAACAACAACTGTAATGTGATATGAAATGAGTACTACTGTGATTTATTGCATACATTCATAAGTGAAGGAAATGCTAGATTATCAGTTAGAGGTCAGAGAAAATAAACATAAGTTGATTTTTTTCAATTCAAGCTTACGGACCCCCTGGACCCCTGGTTAAGAATCCCTACACCGAGGACTCCAATTCAAGGGTGTTTTCTCACCAAAGTCAGTTGCCATGTGTTGAAGCAAGATGGAGAGCATCTCTGCCTGGTCTTACAGGTCTTCCTCTATTGGTCTATGGCGTAGGGCTTGTTTCCTTCCAGGCCTTCTCAGCTGCTCAGCTGTTCTGTTTTCTTCAGCTGCAAAGTACCAGGCAAGTGGCTCATCTCTCCTGGAGTCCCCAGGAGCAAATATGACTTTTTGAGTGAGTGTCTGTTTATTTCAGCCCACTAAGGGGGCAGGGACTCAACCTGAGTCAGGCCTTACTGACATGGTTGAATCAAAGCCCTCATCTTAACAGGTAATTTAATCAAGGGTTTCTCAATGGAATCCAATATAATTAAAGGTATTACACCCAGAATAGATTAGTTTACAAACATAATCTTTCACTTTTTGGGATTCATACTGCCACAGCCACTTGACCTCTGATTTTCTCATTCCATGAGCCAGTGAATTATTTTTATTATTTAAGCCAGTTTGAACTTTTTGATGCATTACTTGTAAAGAAAAGAAATCAATTGCTACATGTATCCACTATCTTCAGAGTTTAGATTGCAGAAAATGTTTCCTCTTCTGCCTGCATCAATTACCTCACAAGCTTTGGTTTCTCAAGACTAGTCTTTCTCCCAAATGAACATCTATCTTTTCAGGAGAGCCTTAATTCAGACCCACAGAAGTAAGAGAGATTTTAGCCACATTTGATTTTTATTCTCAAAAGATGGGAAGTGGGAAGCAGATGTGGCTCAAGTGATAGGGCTTCCATCTAACAAGTGGGAGGACCCAGCTTTGAAAAAAAATCTTTTAAAAAAGGATGGAAAGTGAAAGCCACGCATCAGAGCAAGATTGTGAAGCAGCCCCGAGAAAGCAAGAAGAAACGAGGGTGCCTGGGCCCTGGTGTGAAGGAGAGCCTGGACTCCCCCTTTCTCTCAGCAGGCTGTCCCACCTCAACTGGATTCTATCTATCCTAATGGCAGGTTGACAGTCACATCATCCTTCACATATGGATGTGAGCATTTTTCTTACAGATACTCGAATGTAATAAAGCTTTAAAAAAATCTTGGAGAATCTTAAAATTTTTAAATAAGATGTCATCTGAATTAAAATTAAAAAAGAGGTGAGATTTAAGACTATAGTAGACACTGCTAGTTGTTCCCTAGTATCTCCTTTGATGTTTCCTCAGTACTGAAACCTCATTTTCAGTCTCCCTTGCAGTTTAGTATAGCCAAGTGACTAAATTTTTGCCAGGAGGATGAAAGCAGAAACAACATATGTGGCCTTTGGAAAAGATCTTAAAAAGAGTGGGTACTCCCTTTCTTCTGCTAGTTGTAATGTAAGCATGATGGCTGGGACTGCAGCAGCTCTGTTAGACCATGAGGTAACATTGGGAATGGAAGTCGATATCTTTCAAATGTCCATATTTTTGAAAGCATAACTAAATGCAGGTGTGACTCTCTTGGCTGGAAAAGGGAGACTGGATCTTGGTCTCCACTAAGTTCCAGACCAGTCCTGGACTAACCTAGGACCTTACATGTGGGAAGCTGGTACTCCACCACTGAGCTACACCAGATCCCCTGGACTAACTTTTTTTTTTTTAAGATTTATTTATTTATTTCCCCCCCTTCCCCTCCTCCCACCCTGCTGTTTTTGCTGTCAGTGTTGTCTTCTCTTGTCATTTTCTCTCCTCTAGGATTCACCAGGCTTTGATCCTGGAGACTCCCGATGTGAAGAGAGGTTCCCTGTCAATTGTGCCACCTCAGTCCCTATTTCTGCTGCACTTCACCTTGACTCTCCCCTTGTCTCTCTTTTGTTGCATCATCATCTTTCTGCATGACCCACTGGTGCTGGCACTGGCTCAACATGTGGGCACTTGCGCTCACCACGCAGGCACTCGCATTCACTGGCTTGCCGTGCTGGGACACTTTCTCCTCTTCTTTTTCACCACTGGGCCCCAGGGATGCAGCCCAGGATCTCCCATATGGTAGACAGAAGCTCTATTGCTTGAGCCACATCTGCTTCTTCTCCTGGATTTTTAACTTCCTAAGCATGAGAGGGAAATAAAACTTCATTTTGTTTAAACCACTGCTATTTTGTGGGTTTTTTTCCCCTTGCTTCTTGTAGCCAAACAGAATGCTAATGCAATAATCAAAATGGAAGCAAGGTGTAATTTAAAAACTAATCAGTTTTAAGGTTGCACATATTTACTGAACTCCTAGGTCATAACAGTTATATGGATGGTGGGTCATGTAACCATAAATGTATTATTTCCCAAGTTATAAAATATGAATGTGGTATCTATGAAAATGAGAACTGGTGGAATGGGAAATAATAAAAAAGTATATATGATCCCTCTTGCATATATAAGATCTACAGGAATAAGTTTACATAAGATGGCATTTTGTGATAACTATGTGACAAAATCTTTCACTTTGTTATACCTAAGGTAAAAAATTTTTTAGATGCTCTGGTGATTTGGAGCTATGTACCCCAGAAAAACATGTTCTTAAACTTAATTAATTCCTATGGATGTGAAACCATTGTAAATAGGACATTTGATGAGGTTACTTCAGGTAAGGTGTGGCCCAACTCAATCATGATGGATCTTAATCCTATTCCTGGAGTCTTCAGCCAGCCCCAGAATGCCAGTTTTCCGGAAAACGTCTCCTGATGAGACCTTGATTTGGACTTCTCCTAGCCTGAAAACCACGAGCCAATGTATTTTCATGGTTTAAACCAATCCATTGCGAGAAACTAAAACAGATGCCAATTTTTGTTACCTGGATTTAAAACAGGTCTTTTTCCCAAACAACTAAATGACTTTTAAAAAAATGATTCCTCCCTCCCTCCCTCCCTTCCTTCTTTTCCCCCTCCTTGTTTGTGCTCACCGTCTGCTCTCCATGTCTGTTCAGTATGTGCTTTCTGTGTCTGCCCATCTTCCTTTTAGGAGGTACCAGGAATAGAACCCCCCCCCCCCCCCCGACCATGTGGGAGGGAGGCACCCAATTTCTTGGGCCACCTCCGTTCCCTGCTCTGTTGTGCCTCTCATTATGCTTTCCTTGATTCTCTTGTTGCGTCAGCCTACTGTGCCTGCCAGTAGTGTCACCTCACTGTCTTTTTTTTCCCCTAGGTTTTATTATTTCTCTCCCCTTCCCCCCATTGTCTGCTCTCTGTGACCATTTGCTGTGTGTTCTTCTGCATCCCTTTGCATTATCAGGCAGCAGTTGGAATCTGCGTCTCTTTTTTGTTGTGTCATCTTGCTGCGTCAGCTCTCCCTGCGTGTGGCACCACTCCTGGGGGGGCTACGCTTTTTTTTTTTTACACGCGGGCTGGCTCTCCTTGCTGGGTGCACACCTTGCACATGGGGCACCCCTACGCGGGGGCGTCCCTGTGTGGCATAGCACTCCTTGTGCACAGCAAAATTGCACATGGGCCAGCTTACCACACGGGTCAGGAGGCCCTGGGGATCAAAACCTGGACCCTCCATATGGTAGACGCACGCTCTATCAGTCGAGCTACGTCTGCTTCCCAGCTCACTGTCTGGCTTGTCTTCCTTAGGAGGCTCTGGAAACCAAACCCCGGTTCTATTATGGGTTAGGTGGGCGCCCAACTTCTTGAACCACATTTGCTTCCCCAACAACCTAAATGGCTTTCCATATTTAGGAAATTTAGATGGAGCTTCCAAAGGCTATTGAAGTTATGCTGAAAATTCAAGAGGCAGAGTCATTTCTCAGTAGGAAGGGACCAGACTACGATACAGAAAAAGATCCTGAGTGAATGGACTAGGAAAAGCATCAGGAGAAATCAGAATTCTAACTAACTTGACTGTGTTGGTAATCTCAGGTGTCCAGTTGGGTAACTGCGTGTGAGTAAACTTCACCTTTCCAGGCCTCCACTTCTTAATGTCCGGGATTGGAAAAGGGCTCCACTTTTAAAGGGGGATTAAAAAAAGGGCTTCTCTAAGAACCTTCAGTTCCTTCGCGGCCTCCTGGAGCACGTGTCCCACTCTGAGTGAGCTGCCACAGGCAAAGATTTGAGCCCCAGCGCGCTGGGTCTCGGGCGCCCCGCACTTTCACGGATACTGCACTTAACGCCCGAGTGGAGAAATTGCGCAACGGGAGCCAGGTCAAGGCAGCGGGCAGGAGAGGATAGGGGGAGCCAAGTCTACCCGGCCGCGGAGCGCCAGGCGTGGGGTCAAGACAACCGCTCCCGGAGGTCCGCAGAGGGACCACACCCCCGGCCCTTCTCGAAGCCCCTCTCCCAGAGGCCCCGCCCCTGCCGGCCACTTGCTGCGTCCCGATTGGCCGCTGCGGCGCGCAGGGCGCCGCGCTCCGCCCCCCGGCGCTCCTGCCTGGCGCCGCGCTCCGCCCCCCGGCGTTCCTGCCTGGCGCCGCGCTCCGCCCCCCGGCGCTCCTGCCTGGCGCCGCGCTCCGCCCCCCGGCGTTCCTGCCTGGCGCCGCGCTCCGCCCCCGGCGCTCCTGCCTGGCGCCGCGCTCCGCCCCCCGGCGTTCCGCCCCCCGGCGCTCCTGCCTGGCGCCGCGCTCCGCCCCCCGGCGCTCCGCCCCCCGGCGCTCCTGCCTGGCGCCGCGCTCCGCCCCCGGCGCTCCTGCCTGGCGCCGCGCTCCGCCCCCCGGAGCTCCGCCCCCCGGCGCTCCTGCCTGGCGCCGCGCTCCGCCCCCCGGCGTTCCTGCCTGGCGCCGCGCTCCGCCCCCGGCGCTCCTGCCTGGCGCCGCGCTCCGCCCCCCGGCGTTCCGCCCCCCGGCGCTCCTGCCTGGCGCCGCGCTCCGCCCCCCGGCGCTCCGCCCCCCGGCGTTCCTGCCTGGCGCCGCGCTCCGCCCCGCGGCGCTCCTGCCTGGCGCCGCGCTCCGCCCCCCGGCGCTCCTGCCTGGCGCCCCGCCCGCCTCCCGGCTCCCCCGGCTGAGGTGGGGCCGCAGGACGCCTGCCGGGTCGCCGCACCCGCCTCCTCCGCCGGGCGCTGGGGTCGGCGTGGGCGTCCGACGAAGCCCGGGTGAGTGCGGCCGGCAGGCCTCGGGTCCCCGGGAGACAAAAGGGGGTCGCGTCGGTCGCGCGCGCCCGAGGAGGCGCCCCCGGCGGCCCGGCCTGCGAGGCGAGGGGAGTCGGCACCGCCCGGCCCGGTCTCGCCCCCGAAGGTCCCGCGCGCGAGTCGGGGCCGCCGAGGCCTCGCTGCCCTCCCGTCGCGCTCCGTCGGGCTGCCGGTGGCCGTGGCGCGCCCGGGACCCCCGCAGCCGCGGGCCCAGGCCAGGCCGCGCCCCGCCCCGGGGCCCCGCGGTCTCGCCGTCTGCGCTCGCTTTCCTGAGAGGAAAGCCCGCGGGGCTTGATCTTCAGGACGCCCTACTGCAGCCCCAACTCCCCCTCTAAGGCCGGGACGAGCCATCTTGGGGGGGCGACTCAGTACTTCACCCCTCCGGTTGGCGCGGAACCGTTGCTAGGCGTATTGGCAGAATTTTGGGGGAGTTTTCTAAGTTCGTCCTTTTCAGGTACAAAAGAGAGGAGAGGAAATGATAAAGGGAACAAAATTATTTTGAGAATTAATACATGTAGAGTATCCTCTTAGATAAGTAGCAGAAGAAATTCACACTGGAAGTGGAAGTTGTAGGTAGGACCATTCTGGTTTTTAACTAATAAATTGGCTTCCGATTTAACAGTTGAACGTGCTTGCTTAATCCTTCCTGTGCGCGCTCCCTCCCCTTCTATGGGGGAAATTCAAGCTTCGGATTGGCGTGAATGTAGTCAACATTGTACCTCTCAGCCTTGAATTTCTCTCTTTCGAAGTGTCCCACTTCTTTCAAACTATTCACCTTGTGCTGTAAATTCCTTTCTTGATAATTCTAGAGGCTCTTACGGCCAGGGTTATCACATATCTTTTCCCCCCATCATCTCAGTACTTTGTCTTCTTTTCTTTCAAACCTGCATACGTAGCAAATGTTTTATATATATATATATACATATATATGAGCGATAATACGGTTGGAAGGCTTCTTGTTCTTAAAATGAAAATTGAAAATTATCTTGACTATTGATGCCATAGGAAAAGCAGGTTTAATTACAAGCAACATGAGGATGTAGTTTTACTTTTTCGGATACACAGCCTGTCCATCCCTCATTCTTTGCAACTAGGATTGCCGCAGGCTTAGTGGGCTGGTCTTTGCTGAATTCACTTCTGAAGTCCAAGGTATATAAATTATCTTATATTATCCTTATTTGCCTTTTTAAATGCTAAAAGTCTGATATATTCAGATTGTAGGAAAATTTGAACGTTACAGAAGACTACGTAAAAAATTCAAACAGCACAAAGTATATCAAAGTAAAAAGCTTGAATTCTTTGATTCTTCACTTTTCACTCTTTACATTCTCAATTCTACTCCCTGGGAGGGGAATCATATAATACTATTCCACAACTGACATAGTAATAGGATACATTTCCCTGTCAGTACACACGGTTCTACCTCATTTTAAAAATATCCCATTGTTTGGAAGTATCCTAGTAATTGGTCCCTTATTGATAGACGTTTTGATTGTTTCTGGATTTTAATCATTAATATCCTGTGCAAAAATCCTTTTGGCATTTGATCAGTAAGATACGTTTAAGGTGGATAATTGAAACAGATGATTGCACTTCATTATAGTTTCAGTGCTTGTGGTTGCTAAAACATGCTCCTAATCTTACTCCATTCCTGTGAGCGTGAACCCAGTGTAAATAGGAGCTTTGATGACTTTTATTAAGTGTGGCCCAACTAAGTCTGGTTGGTTCTTAATCCTTTTATTGGAGACCTTACAGAGAAAGCGACAGAGGGGAATGCATAGAAAGAAGCAAGAGCAGGAAGTGAAAAGGAACCTAGAAGAGAAAGGAGAAGGCACTGCAATGTGCTTTGCTCTGGCGGAAAGACCAAGGGCCCATGATTGCTATCAGCCAGCCTCAGAGCGCCACAGTCTTCAATTTTGGTCTTTTCTAGTCTCAAAACCGTGAGCCGGTAAATTGCTATTGTTTAAGCCAACACTTTGGATGGAATTTTTTTAGCAGCTGTGAACTAAAAAAACACTCTTCTTTTCCTTAAGGAATCTTTTTATAGCTTAAATATGCAATGGCTAAATCTATTTAATTCAATATATTTCTTAATTTGTGTGTCCTGTATTTAGAGACTGGATCAGAGAAAGTTTTGAGAACCATGTTAAGCAATGAGGAATTTATTAACCTTGTTACACTTAGTAGTGTTGACCTTAAGGTTATACTGACTCATTTGATTGGGTTGATAGGAATGAATAGAGAGGGCCTTTAGAAAAAGAAACTGAAAAGATGCATCTTGGTAATCCCCTTGACTATTCTCTGTGATATAAATGCATGTTCTTTTAAATAATTTTTTTAAAAATTGTGAAATGTATCTCAGGTACAAAACCATATACAGACCATACAAATAATTTAAAGAATGCCATTACACTGATTCCTGTTGTATCTACCATCCAGATTAAGAAACATATTCTTCCAGAGGTAATCTTTCTCCTGATTTTTATATTAATCTTTCTCTTGCTTTTGAAAGTTTTGCATGTATGCATAAATGTACATGTATACATATATACACACACACTCCTGTATCCTAAACAATATATTAATATATTTGGTTTTGAACTGAACAGTGTTAAAAATAAAATTGTCATACAAATAGCACGTTTCAAAGTTGTATTTATTGGAAGTACCACCAACAGTTGGTTCTTAGAGTATTTAAAAAACAGAAATTTATGTAGTCTGCAGAGAAAGGAATGTTTAAATAAATTTGTTAAGTTAAATATAATTGATTAATGTCCCACAGGGCAACAAAATCATAATACCTCTGGGATGAATTTCTCTACCATGTTATAAAATAATAACACCTTGTTAATTTCTGCAGTTAACCTCAAATCTTACAGGGCTGTAAACTATTTGCCTCTTTATTAGTAATGGCTTGTTCATCTGAGATAAAATTGTGTTTCCTAAGAGCATCAGATAAGGCCTATATAGATAGGCTTATTAGAAAATGCTCGAGCTTTCTAATTTGATTAAATTTGGTTTCATGTTAGTAAGCACAAGCCTGACAGTGTAAGGAAGGGAAAGTATTCTCACTCTTAGATGAAGGCTTCAGGAAATGATGAGCTGAACAGAACCTCTGGGTTATGATAAGGGCCCATTCTGCCGAGGTCAGCAGATCATGTTTTGAATGTTTCTCAGGACTCACTGCAGAGCATCTGGAGGGCTGTAGTGTGAACCAAGTACTGAAAGGACAGCAAAAGAATTGACGGAGTATGTTGCCCTGTACTTTAAGCTTTTAGCTTACCATCCTCAGTCTTTACAGTAAGTTAAAGCAGAAATCTTCTGTGGGGTGAAATGAATGAATGTACTGGTGTTAAACTAAATCAGTATACCATGAAGATCATGGCAAACCAAGCTGAGTACAGATAAGAATCTGGGCCAGGTTCATAGGGCATTCAGTCTTAAGGTTAAAAGGCTGCTAGAGCAGTGGGGATCAGTTAAGATATAGCCTTAACATGCCTGTATCCTGAGTTACACTGCTTCAGTCTGGACTGGTTATTTTCTGCCTGTGGGGCACAGCTGGATTCGAATCTCTAGTTGCGTTTTGCTGGATCTTTTCTATATCCTGTATTTTCTTTATTGATTTAGTGTCTGGCAGAGCTCAGTCTCCAATAGTTTCTTTTTTTTAAAGATTTATTTTTATTTACTTATTTATTCTCCCTCCCTTCCCCCATTTTGCGGTCGCTGTCTGCTCTCTGTGTTTGTTTGTTGTGTGCTTTGTCTTCTTTTTTAGGAGGCACTAGAAACCAAACCTGGGACCTCCCGTGTGGGAGAGAGGCACCCAAGGGCTTGAGCCACCTCTATTCCCCGCTTGTGTCATTGTGTCTCTTTATTGCATCATCTCATTGCGTCAGCTCATTGTCTTCCTTGTCTTCCTCAGGAGGTTCCAGGAACCAAACTGGGACCTCTCATGTGGTAGGTGGGTGCCCAACTTCCTGAGCCACATCCACTTCCCTCCAATAGCGTCTTTTTTTTTTTTTTTTTTAAGATTAATTTATTTCTTTCCCCCTCTCCCCCATTGTTTGCACTCACTGTCTGCTCATCTTTTTAGGAGGCACCGGGAACCGAACCCAGGGCGTCTCATGTGGGAGGGAGGTGCCTGATTGCTTGAGCCACCTCTGCTCCTTGCTTTGTTGTGTCTCTCATTGTGTTTCCTCACTGTGTCTCTTGGTTGCATCATCCTGTTGTGTCAGCTCACCGTGCCAGCCCATTGCATCAGCTTGCTGTCTTGCTCATCTTCTTTAGAAGGCACTGGGAACCAAACCTGGGACCGCCCATGTGGTAGGTAGGTACCCAATTGTTTGAACTACATCCAATTTCCCCAATAACTTCTTGACAGGAAGAGTTATACTCTTTGGAGACGTTGTATGCCTGAAAGTATTTTGATTCTGTTCTCATACTTGATGGATAAAAAATTTTTTTTGTTCACTTTACTATTATTATTATTTTTGTGGCCACATATACAACATAGCATTTTATATTTTAATCACTTTCAAGGGTACAATTTGGTGGTGGTAATTACCTTCATAGTGTTGTGCTACCATTATCAACATTTATTACCGAAGTTTTTCACCCCAAACAGCAGTTCTGTACCATTACACATTGACTCTTAATGGAAATAGAATTTTGGTTGGAAATAATTTTGAAGTTATTGCTTCATTGTCTTGCTTCCAGTATTGCTGTTGAGAGAATTCTAGGTGATTATGATTCCTGATCCTTTGTATGTGACCTGTTTTTTTGTCTTTGCAAGCTTGTAGAATCTATGCTTTGACCCCAGTGTTTTGAAATTTAAAAGGATGTGTCTTAGTGTGGATGGATTTTTATCCATTGAGTACTCATTGTGTCCTTTTTATTTTGTAGTAATTTTGAACTTATAGGAAATTGAAAAAATAATACAGAAACAATATTAGAATTCCAGTGTACCCCCCATCCAGATCCTCAGATGTACCAGCATATTGCTGTATTTGTCATATCTTAACTATTTTCTATACATTTGAGAGTAGGTTGCATAGATCATGCTCTTTAACACTTAACACTTCCGTGTACATTTCCTGAGAACAAGTATACTCGCTTCCGAAAGCACATTAAGACAGCTGTCAAATTCAAGAAATTTAACGTAAATATAAGGCATACTGTCCGTATTCCATTTTTTCAGTTTTCCCAATAATGTCCTTTTGAGCATTTTCCCTCAGTTATTAGATCTAGTCCAATATGTATTGCATTTAATTGTCATTGTGTCTTTAGTCTCTCTCTCTCTTCTAATCGTAGAAACATATATACAAAATAAATTTCCTTTCTCAACCTCTCCCAAACATAAAACTTGTGGCATCAGTTACATTCACAGTGTTGTTTTACTATCATCACCAAACATTACCAAAACTTTTCCTTCACCCCGATACAGCCTTTATGTATTAACTCCCCATTTCCCTCCCTCCACCCCTGTGTACTCAAATACTTTCTTTCTCTGTGAAATTTTAAGTGAGGCTCCCTGGTACATGACACATTGCTTCTTTCTTGCTGCTTTCAGGATTCTCTTTTTGCCTTTGGCATTTAAAAGCTTTATTATAATGTGTCTATGTATGAATATCTTTGAGATTATCCTGTTAGGAGTTTGTTGGGCTTCTTGGATGTATATATTCATGTCTTTCATTAAATGTGGGAAGTTTTCAGCCATTATTTCCTCTAATATTCTTTCTGCCCCTTTCTCTTTTCTCATTCTGAGATTACCAAATGTGTAAATTGGTATGCTTAATGATTTCCACAGGTCTCACAGGTGCTCTGTTCACTTTCGTTCATTCTTTTTCTTTCTCCTCTTCAATTTGAATAATTTCAACTGTCTTTTATCTTCACATTCACTGATTCTTTTTTCTGACAGCCCCAATCTGTTGTTAAACCCCGCCTAGGGAATTTTTCACTTAATTTATTGCAGTCTTCCGTTCTAGTATTTCTATTTCATTCCTTTTTATGATTTCTCTCTCTTTGTTTAAATTCTCATTTTGTTCATATAGTTTTCCTGATACCCTTTAGTCCTTCGTCCATATTTTCATTTAGCTCTTTATGCATATTTATGACCATTTTAAAAAAGTCTTTGTGTCCAAAATCTGGTCTTTATTGATTGTTTCTGATGGTTTATCTTGCTTCTTTGGATAGACCATTGTTTCCTGTTTCTTTGTTTGTCTTGCAATCTTTTATTGCACATTGGACTTTTTTTTTCCTTATTTTTTTCTTGCCTTCCCCTCTCCCCCGCCCTTGCTGTTTTTTTGCTGTCTGTGTCCATTTGCTGTATGATCTATATCTATTTCTATTTTTGTCTTCTTGTCTTTCTGATCTAGGATTCACTGGGATTTGATCCTGGGGACCTCTGTAGAGAGAGGTTCCCTGTCAATTGTGCCACCTCAGTTTCTGGTCTCTGGTGCACTTCACCTTGTCTTTCTCCTTCATCTCTCTTTTGTTGTGTTATCATCTTGCTGCGTGACTCACTTGTGTGGGCACTGGATCACTGTGCGGGCACTCACGTGGGCACTCAGCTCACTGCGTGGGCACTCGTGTGGGCACTTGGCTTGCCACACTGGCACTTGTGTGGGTACTTGGCTTGCCATGCAGGCACTCAGCTCACCGCGTGGGCACTTGGCTCACTGTGCAGGCACTTGGCTCTCCATGTGGGCACTAGCTTGCTGTGCAGGCATGCTTTCTCTTCTTCTTTTTCACCAGGAGGCCCCAGGGATCGAACCCAGGTCCTCCCATGTGGTAGGCAGAGGCCTTATCACTTGAGCCACATCTTCCCACACTGGACATTTTAATATTTTAATGTGTTAACGTTGGAATTTAAGCTTGTATCCATCCAGTGTTTTGACAGAGATACCCTTGAGTGCCAGGAGCTAACAGCAACAACAAAAAGCCAAAAATACATTTCACATTCTTCGCAGATGGGCTCTGTGTTGGCTGGTGCTTTCTAGAGTTGGTAATCTTAATAATGAACCCGAAGAACAGCCTAAGGTGAAAGTGTAGGATCCTCTCCATTCTTTTCTGAGCATGTGTCCTGGACATGTGCTCATGGCCTTAGGAATTCCCCTATTTGCCCTGCTCTGAATGCTCCTCTTCCCCTTGGGAAATCGTTTTTCCTCCTGTGCTCTGTTGTGTATCTTAAAACTTGTAATCCTTTCTCTAGGTCACTGCAGAGAGAAGGATTTTAAGGAATAATGTGTTTGAATATATTGTTACAGCAAAAGTTTCCTCATTTTGCCCTGGCTGTTCTCTCTGATGTTCTTCGCCCAGGTATCTGTGTTCGGAAGAGAAGATCATGAATTCAGGTTTGGACATGTTGATTTTGAGGTGACTTTGAGACAGCCAGGAGCTGTCAGGCAGGTAATTGGATATGTAGATCTGGGTCTGGATATTTAAATTTCTAAATGAACTGCATATAGAAACAGTGGAGGGAAAATTCACCAAATAATTCACATTTTGAATAAAAAGATGTTAACTAGGATATTCCTGGGGGAAGTAATGTTATAAAATTAAAGTCTCTTTAAAAATCTATGTTCTTATTCTTTGCTTTGATTTTAGATTGACATCTTACCAAAATGACTGGTATTTACCAAATTTCATTCTAGCTGTTACATGATTTACAATTCAGAAAGCAACATTCTCTGAGATGAATATGTAAAGTATCTTTTCCAAAAGTACGTAAATCTCTGAATAATTCATTCTGTTAGATTTTAAGGCCTATAAAATATTCATCCTGAGTGCCTAGAAATCAGGTTTCTGGCTAACCCAAGAAGAACTGCATTGGGTAGACTCCTTTGGCAAGATTTGAATCACCAGTAATCACTAAGGTAGACAGACCTCTTTGGACTGCTTCTATTTCTAATGATCACAGCATTCTTCTAAATTTGGGCTATTTCTCTTCCATCTTGTTCTTCTCGCTTTCTTCACTGCAGGCAGTGGAATGATAACTTCTGCCCCATGAATTCCAAAATGAGAGAAATGCAGTGAAACTATAATGTTGGGCAGCAGTCGTGTAATTGTCATGAATACAGCTTTTGGAATCAGACCTGAACTTCAGTGAATATTGGCTGTTCTTCTTGCTAGCTGTGTGACCTTGGGCAAGCTGCCTATCCTGTGAACCTTTTCAGTAATGTAGAGATAATAATAGTTAACTGCCTTAGTTTTTGTGAGCATTGAATGGATAAGCCTTTGAAGAGTCTAGTACCTATAAGCACCCAAAACTAATTGTAGTAGTTGTAGTAGGGAAGTTGTAGATTTTGTTTTTGTTTCATTGGAGACAACTTTTTTTGTTCTGGCTAAGTAGATCTCTAATACCTTAAATGATCTTTGTCTTTTATATTTTGTTAATCTACTGATATTTTTGCAGTAGATTTTTAAAAATTATACAAATTGCAATTGTTTTTAAAAGTGGTAATTGATTTTTCTTCTAGCTTTTAAATTAAATCCCTTGATGATGAAGTCTAAATTTGATTAATGTTTATTTTCCCCACAGTACCTTGCTCATAAGAGATCTCTGTAAATATTCAATGCATGCTCTAGAGGAGTTCTGTGCTGATTGAATACCATCATATGTAGGTATGCTCTAATGCTTGGCACAAGTAATTCAAGGAAGTAAGGAATCAGACAAGATCACTGAATCAATTCTCAGTCCTCTTCTGTGTTTTCTCCCTGAGATAGCACTTAATTACTGAGAACCTGCAAATCTGTATTTTCAGCTGTCTACTGTACATCTTTACCTGATTGTCCTTCAGTTAATATCAAATACAGTATGTTCAGATGACTCTCCCTTCCCATTCTCTCTTTCAGCAGTCCCTGTTTTGGTTAAAGTTCTCTGACTAGCCATCTGGCACCCAACCTAGTAATTAGTAGTCATTCTTAGTGCCTCTCTGCCTATTGACAATACCTCTGTAATATTTCTCAAATAAAACCCTTTCTTTTTAGTTGTTCCTGAAACGGCCTCAATTTACATCCTTATTGTCTCCCTGTCTAGAGTGAGGGCAGGCATCTCTTTAATACTCCTCTTTTTTTTTTTATTTAAAAAATTTTTTATTGAAAGTGTATCATTCATATATGAGCATACATAAATAGTAATTGTATAGTAAAAGTTCTGAACTTAAAAAACATACATGTCTTTCGTTATGCAGTGCTCCCATACATCACCCCACCACTAACACCTTGCGTTGTTGTGAAACATTTAATACTCCTATTTATTTTCTCCTCCCCAGGGCTACTGCCAGAATTATCTTTCTAAATCACAGATTTGGTCCTCTCACTTCCTTGCTTACAAATCTCTGGCGATTTCATTGCTTAGAGCAGTGGTGAGCAAACTATGACCAGTGAGCCAAGTCTGGCATGCTGCTAGTTTGGTAAATTAAGTTTGATTGGAGTACAGCGATACTCATATAAGTATTGTCTTTTTTTTTCCCCCATGTAAGTATTATCTGAGGTTGCTTTCACACTTTGATGAGAGAGTTCAGTATTGTGACAGAGATCATATAGCCTGCAAAACCTAAAATGTATACCGTTTGGTTCTTTTTTTTTTTTTTTTAAAGATTTATTTATTTAATTTCCCCCCCTCCCCTTGTTGTCTGTTCTTGGTGTCTATTTGCTGTGTCTTGTTTCTTTGTCCGCTTCTGTTGTTGTCAGCGGCACGGGAAGTGTGGGCGGCGCCATTCCTGGGCAGGCTGCACTTTCTTTTCACGCTGGACGGCTCTCCTTATGGGTGCACTCCTTGCGCGTGGGGCTCCCCCACGCGAGGGACACCCTCGTGTGGCACGGCACTCCTTGCGCGCATCAGCGCTGCGCATGGCCAGCTCCACACGGGTTAAGGAGGTCCGGGGTTTGAACCGTGGACCTCCCATGTGGTAGACGGACGCCCTAACCACTGGGCCAAAGTCCGTTTCCCACCGTTTGGTTCTTTACAGAAAAGGTTTGCCAAAGCCTGGCTTAGAGAATAAAGTTTAACTTGAGTAAGTGGAAAATCCTTCATGATCTTGTCCCAAACAAGGTAATCACCATCACTATGAATAAACTCTACCCTGTTCTTTTCTGGGCCTACATTAATTACTTTGCATATTCCTTCTTTTTCATTTACCAGATCCTTATTTATGCTTTAAAACCCAGCTCACTTTGTCCTTCCTCAGTCTAACCTTCTTTAACTCTTTCAGGCAAGTAGTATCCTTTAACAGTTTTTTAAAAAAACAATGTTTCTGTTATAGCACTTTCATATTGTAATACAATTATTTATTCTTCTGACACTCTCCCAACCTAGACTGTTCTCCACAAGGTTTGTCTTAACCATTTTTGTATGCTGATGTCCAAAAATAGCAGTTCTTAACAACTAGTGGGGAGGTAAATGAACAAACAATAGTTCGGACTCTGGTGCCTATGAAGATTGCTCAGACAATGCTTGTATGTTGAAATACAAGTGGCCCTTGGTTTCCTAAACTGAATTTTTGGAAATGAAATTGTGATAGTTGAATCACTTAAATTCATATTTCCTTTTAGAAAGTATTGTCTCTCTTAGTAGTAGGAATAATTGCTATCTATTATACTTGTGACTTGTGGTTCAGATCAATAATCCATTAGTCCAGTTCAATAACATTGTTTTTTTGTTTGTTTGTTGTTGTTATTGTTTTAATTGTACATGGGTCAGTTTTGTGGGAGAACTTCCTAATAATTCCTTGACTTCAAAAACATCTTTTTAAGTTTATTGAAAGCAGTCACGGACATAATGCAAGTACAAGAGGTTTCTCAATAGGCAAGAAGAATTAATAAGTTCATTTTGTCACAGACATATCACAGTGTACAAGAGATTTCTCAACAGGCAAGAAGAATTAAGTTCATTTTGTCAATCACAATAACTTTTCAGAACCTTGTATTTTTAAAGTAATTCATGCACAACACAGAAAATATTGAAAAGATTCAAACAAAAGCAAAACAAACAAATGATTCCTCCATCTACACATATAATATTATGAAAGTGCTAGTTTTTGTCCTTCCAGTTATGTACATATACAATAAATTAAATTTTTTTTAATCTTGGTAACATATATATAACAATTTCCCATTTTAATCATTAAAAATTTTTTTTTAAAAATTTTTTATGCCCCTCCCCCCCCGTTGTCTGTTCTCTGTGTCCATTCACCATTCACTGTGTGTTCTTCTGTGTCTGCTTGCATTCTTGTCAGCAGCACCGGGAATCTGTGTCATTTTGTTGTGTCATCTTGCTGTGTTAGCTATCCGTGTGTGTGGCGCCACTCCTGGGCAAGCTGTGCTTTTTTCGCTCAGGGTGGATCTCTTT
Organism: Dasypus novemcinctus; assembly: GCF_030445035.2. Lineage (NCBI taxonomy): Eukaryota > Metazoa > Chordata > Mammalia > Cingulata > Dasypodidae > Dasypus > Dasypus novemcinctus. The sequence goes on along the minus strand of NC_080676.1, from coordinate 153,952,122 downwards.
GCGGGGGCACATTTCTTGTGCGTGGGGCTCCCCTTTGCAGGGGACACCCCTGTGTGGCACGGCACTCCTTGCGTGCATCAGCACTGCATGTGGGCCAGCTTATCACACAGGTCAGGAGGCCCTGGGGTTGAACCCTGGACCTCCCATATGGTAGGCGGATGCTCTGTCAGTTGAGCCAAATCCACTTCGCTTATTTTAATAATTTTTAAGATATTAATTACATTCACAATGTCATGCTAACATCACCACCATCCATTGCCACAACTTTACCATTATCCTAAACAGAAATTTTGTACCAATTAAGCTTTTTTCCTTTGTTTCTTTTTCTTTTCTTTTTTTTAAAATGTAGGTTTATAGAAAAATCATGTGTAAAATACAGAGTTCCCATATACTACTCTATTATAAGCATCTTATATTAGTGTGGTACATTTGTTACAATTCATGAAAGAACATTTTTATAACTTATTAACTAGTCTGTCATTAACAATAGGTTCACTGTATTATATAGTGTTACGTGTTTTTTTAGTCTAATAACATATACAACCTAAAATCTCTCCTTTTAACCACATTCAGTTATATAATTCAGTGCTGTTAATTACATTCACAAGGTTGTGCTACCATCACCACCATCCATTACCAAAACTTTATAATCAACCCAAATAGAAACTATACAATTTAAGCTTTAGTTGCCCATTCCCTAGCCTTCCCCAATCACTGGTAACCAGTGTTCTAGTTTCTTACTCTTTTAGTTTGCTTTCTAATTATTTCATGTCAGTGAGATCATACAGTATTTGTCCCTTTATATCTGGCTTATTTCACTCAACATAATGTCTTCAAGGTTCATCCATATAGTAAATTATTTTTACTGAAAAGGAAATAATGCTGTAGATACAGCTTTTTTTCACTTTATATTAGTTGTTACTATTATGCCATTAAATGTTTTTTCAGAAATAAGCTTTAAAATATCTGTAGTAAGTAAATTAGTTTACGTAAGCATGTATTATATTATTGTTATTTTTTGGAGGTCCTGAGGCTGGGGATTGAACCCTGGACCTTGTATGTGAGAAGCCAGTGTGCCACCACCGAGCTACATCAGCTCCCCTACTCTATTAGTGAATGTTTAGATTTTATTTTACTAAAGTACACTTTACCTCCATTAGGTCTCCAAAGGCCTGTAATCTTATATCAAATATAGTATGTTTCCATTTTTAAGCCAGGAAGCCAGTGTCAATATTGTCAGTTTCCATTTAAATCAAGACTGTCATGATAAATATGCTTATACCTTGGTAAATATCTCTAATAAAATCCTTATTAAAGTTGATCTTCCCAGTTGAGAGTGCTAGTTCTTAGTTTTCTAGTCCTTTCCCCTCACTGTTCATCTTTCTCCTAAATGTTTACCATAATGGGGTGGTTTTGGTTTGAAGCTCTGTATACCCTAGAGAAATATGTTCTTAAATCGAATCCATTCCTGTGGTGTGAACTCATTATAAGTAGGACCTTTCGATGAGGTTATTTGAGTTAAGGTATGGTCCAGCCCAATCAGGATGGGCCTTAGTCCTGTTACTAGAGTCCCTTATAAGCAGAATGAAATACAGAGAGAGCCATGGGAAGCAAGAAGCTGAAATGGAACCCTGAAGAGGAGGTAGAGACCAGGAGACGCTGCCATGTACCTTGCCATGTCACAAGCGAAGGACTAAGAATCACTGGCATCCAGCCCCAGAACACCAGTCTTTGATAAGAGAACATCACCTTCGTGATGCCTTGATTTGGACTTTTTCCCAGCCTCAAACTATGAGTGAATAAATTCTCATTTATTAGCCCACCCCATTTTGTGGTATTTGCTTGAGTAGCCTAGGATACTAAAACATGTAATAACTGGGCTCTTGGTGTCTTGACCCCTTTTCTTAAAATTCCTCAGTTGGTTTCCCATTACAACTCAGTGAATTGTATATCCTTCATCCTTCATGGGGTCACCGTTAATCATTAATATGTTTTGGTTTCTATCTGTCTTTTCAATTTTATTCCAAGCCACTTGTTCTTTTAACTCACTATATCCTAATTCTCTCTGGTAACAGCTCATTCTTCCTTGGTGGGACCAAAGGGACTGAGACACTGTGTATTTAATTTTCCCTCTCGCCATTTTATCTCTTTTGCTTCTCCTTAACCTAGTTATTCAGCTTTTAAAGTTGAGTGTATTTTAAAATTTTAGCTTTAAAATTTCAGAGAGGCTATCCCTGACCACCCAGTGTAAAACAGGTCTCCCCTTTGTTAAGTCTGTTAGGATTTTTTGCGTTTTCTTCAAAGAAATTATTTGAATAATTCATTTGATATTCCTCTACCCCACCCTGTCCCTGATCCCCCAACTTAGGTTCTGGAAGGGAGGAGATCTTGACTTACTTCGTACATTATTATGTGGAAATGGCTATATATTTTCTCCTTTATAGAAGGATTTAGAATATGTTCATAAATGGAAAATGAATTTAATATAGGAAATAACACTTTTATTTCGTTTTAACCTTCAGGCATTGTCTTGTATTTAATTCATGGTGACCTTCCCTGTATTTGCTTTTAACCAGTTAATATTTAATCTTTGATAGCAACTTATTAACATGTCTGCAGAATATCTTGATGAAATGTGCCCCTATTGCATATAGAGTAAGACTTTAGTGCTTATATAAATGATCAGGTTTTTTTTTTTTTTGAGATACCAAGTCCTGGAATTGAGCTGGGACCTTGTATGTGGGAAGCTGGTGCTCAACCACAGAGCCACATTGGCTCCCCTGGATTGGACTTTTCATTTGTTTGCTTGTTGTTTGATTTTTTTTTCCCATTACAAGGCACAGGGGACCCAGCCTGGGACCTCCTGTGTGGGAAGCAGGTGCTCAACGGCTTGAGCCACATCTGCTCCCCAATGATAAGATTTTTTTTTTTTAAGATTTATTTCATTTATTCATATATTTCTTTCCCCATCCCCTCGTTGTTTGCATTTGCTGTGTCTGTTTGTCTTCCTCGTTTCTTTAGGAGGCACTGGGAGCCAAACTCAGGACCTCTGATAATGGGAGGGATGGCCCTAACCCCTAGTGCCACCTCTGCTCCCTGCTCTGCTGTCTCTCATCAAGTTTTTCCTCCCTGCGTCTCTTATTGTGTCATCCTGCTGCATCAGCTCCCTGTGTCTGCCTGTCATGTAAGCTCGCCATCCTTTTTAGGAGGCACTGGAAACCTCTGCTCCCTGCTTTTGTTGTATCTCATGCTTTTTTCTTCTTCTTGTGTCTCTTGTTGTGTTAGCTTCCTGCACCTGCCTGTCACGCCAGTTCGCTGTCTTCTTTAGGAGGCACTGGGATCTGAACCAGTGTTCTCCCATGTGGTAGGTGGGAGCCTGGTCACCAGAGCCACATCTGCTTCCCCCAATGATAAGATTTTCAAAACTTTTTTGGGGGTAAAACTTGCATACAGTGAAATACTCAAATTTTAAATGTACAGTTCAGTGAATTTTGGTAAATAAAATATGTACTTGTGTGCCACTATTCTAATCAAGATATGGAGCATTCAATTTCTATCACTCCTGAAAGTTCCCTTATACCCTTTTTCAGTCAGTTTTCACCCTGCCCATGGGCAGCCATTGTCCTTATTTCTATGGCCATTGATTAATGTTGACTATTTTCAAGTGTCATGTAAATGGAATCATATAGTGGATACACTTATGTCTCTTTTCTTTCACTCATATCAGGTTTTTGAGATTTTTCTGTGGTTTTATATGTATCAGTTCATTGTTTTTTACTGCTAAGTAGTAGTATTTCATTGTGTGAATAGATAGATCATAATTCGTTTATCCATTCTTTTGTTGATGGGCATTTAGGTTGTGTCAGTTTTGGCTATTATGAATAAAACTGCTATAAACTTTCTGGAAAACTGGCTTGTGTGTGTGTGTGTGTGTCTGTACATGTGTTTTTACTTCCTTTGGGTAAATAACCTAGGAATAGAATTGCTGGATCATAGGAGGTGTATGTTTAACTTTATAAGAAACTTCCACAAGAAACTTTGTGAGAGTTTCAGTTGCTCTACATCATCACCAACATTTGGTGGTGTCACTCTTTTTAATTTTAACAATTCTAGCAGATGAGATATGGCATCTCATTAATTTGCATTTTCTGGGTGACTAATGATGCTCAGCACCTTTTTATGTGCTTATTTGGGCCTTAGATTGATAATTTTTTATATTTTTGTTTATAGCACACAGCATTTAATGAAAAATCCACGGTTTAAGGGGTGAAAATGGCAGGCTTCTTGGATAATTTCCGTTGGCCAGAATGTGAATGTATTGACTGGAGTGAGAGAAGAAACGCGGTGGCTTCTGTGGTGGCAGGGATATTGGTAAGTGAGAAAGTCTGGTGGGTGAGATTTACACCTCATCTTTTGCCCTGGAAATTAATGTTGATTATCCTTTGACTCTTCCAGAACTATTTCTTTCACTGCTTTTCTGTATATATAATTATCACATTACTAGATACTATTACTAAACAAAGCATAGTATGTAGTAAGCCCTTGGTTCATTCGACTGTGTTAATTTGTTAAACTTAGTATTTTTTCTTCTGTTTCAGTGATAGCACAATGATTCTAGGCAGTAACATTTTTAACTTAATGATACAATACGCACAAGTACTTTAAGATCCTCAAAGGCTCAGACTTTGATGTAACCAAAAGTTATTGTTGTGATTCATTGAAGTTCAAGATGTGTAGACAACTTAAAATCCTTGGGCTGCATTAGAAATCTGAAGCCCTGTAGCTCCAGGGAAGGGGCACCATCTCCATGGGGGGAAAGTAAGAGGATGACATTTGTGGAGGGAACTATTGCTTAATTTTCCTTCCTTTAAAACAGAAAGAAAAATCTTCTTCTACCTCAATAATGAAGGCTGTTGTTAACATGGGAAAATGTGGGAGGTGTAGGGAATGGGGCATATGGGAATCCCCTATATTTTTATGTGACATTTATGTAATCTAAGTATCTTTAAAAAAATAAAAATTATAAAATCTTATTATGAAAAATCTTGAGCACATGAACAAGAAGAGAGAATGGTATAAAAATCCCTCCCCCCCCATTGCAGCTATCATTCAGCCTCAAACAGTATCAAATCATGACCAGTCTTGCTTCATCAGTCACTCCTTGCCCCCACTGCATTATTTTGAAGCAAATTTCATTATCATTCTGTTTGCTTAATTCATCTTTGTTCAGTGTACTGTTCTACACCTGAAGTCCCAAAGAATAAAACAAGAAAAGCAGAGCAGGAACCAAAGAAACCTGTGAAGTGATCTGCATGCAAATGCTGTTTTCTTGCTCTTATGGGCATCCTGTCTTCACTTAATTTGACTACAAAATTTCTTGCAACTTTAAGTTTATTGAGCTTAGTTTACATAGAAGGCTTACATTTGACAAACTGATTTTCAGTCAGTTATATATTTAATTAGATTATATAATAAAAGCTACAGCAAGTTTAAATAGTTTTGGAGATACTACAACTGATTGTTGGTAAGCATATAACTTATTAGTGGGAAACAAAGTGCTTGGGCATATTAAAAGTAACTAACCAGCCACAAGCACTTGGCTTACTTATTGTGGGCCTAATCAGAATGATCTCTAGAAAGAATGAAAAACATCAGGCAATCATGGAGTTGGTTAAGTAGATGTTGAGAGAGCTTCTGCTGCATGTAATTATAGTGGGTGAGAGAAGCACATAATCCATTCCCAAATATTAGGTTGGTACAAAAGTAATTGCGGTTTTGCCTTGAATCTTGCCATTTGATATTAGAATACATTCTTAAATAAATGTGGTTATGTTATACATCTTTTTTTTTTAAAGATTATGTACTTTTTTTTTTTTTTAAGATTTATTTATTTATTTCTCTCCCCTTCCCCCTCCCCCACCCCGGTTGTCTGTTCTCTGTGTCTATTTGCTGTGTCATCTTTGTCTGCTTCTGTTGTCAGCAGCACAGGAATCTGTGTTTCTTTTTTTTTGTTGCATCATCTTGCTGTGTCAGCTCTCTGTGTGTGCGGTGCCATTCCTGGGCAAGCTGCACCTTCTTTCGTGCTGGGTGGCTCTCCTTACGGGGCGCACTCCTTGCATGTGGGGCTCCCCTATGCGGGGGACACCCCTGCTTGGCAGGGCACTCCTTGCGTGCATAAGCACTGCGCATGGGCCAGCTGCACACGGGTCAAGAAGGCCCGGGGTTTGAACCGCGGACCTTCCATGTGGTAGACGGATGCCCTAACCACTGGACCAAGTTTGCCGCCTATACATCATTTTAATGTACATTTCTTGCTTTATGTTTTTTTTTGCTAATGACTTAGTACTTGCTGTTTATATTTATTTTAGACTATGGAAATGATATTAGACAAAAAGCAACATTTTGAGTTCAAAATGGGTTGTAAAGCAGTGGAGACAACTCACAACATCAACAACACATTTGGCTAGAAACTGCTAATGAATGTACAGTGCAGTGGTGGTTCAAAAAGTTTTGCAAAGGAGAGGAGAGCCTTGAAGATGAGGAGATAGTGGCCGGCCTTTGGAAGTTGACAATGACCAATTGAGAGTAATCATCGAAGCTAATCCTATAAAACCACAGGAGAAGTTGCTGAGGAACTCAATGTTGACCGTTCCATGTCTTTCAGCATTTGAAGCAAATTGGAAAGGTGAAAAAGCTTGGTAAGTGGGTGCCTCATGAGCTGACCGAAAATAAAAAAAATCATTGTTTTGAAGTGGTCTTCTCTTATTTTATGCAACAACAATGAACCATTTCTCAATTGGATTGTGATGTGCGACGAAAAGTGGATCTTATACAACAACCAGTGATGACTAGCTTAGGGGTTAGACTGAGAGGAAGCTCCAAAGCACTTCCCAAAGCCAAACTTGCACCAAAAAAAGGTCATGGTCACTGTTTGGTGATCTGCTGCTGATCTGATCCACTACAGCTTTCTGAATCCTGGCAAAACCAATACATCTAAGAATTATGCTCAGCAAATCAGTGAGACTCACCAGAAACTGCAACACTTGCACCTGGCATTAGTCAGCAGGAAGGGCCCAGTTCTTTTCCATGACAACAACCGACTGCATGTCACCCAGCCAGCGCTTCAGAAGTTGAACGAATTGGGCTACCAAGTTTTGCCTCATCCACCATATTCACCTGACTTCTCACCAACCGACTACCACTTCTTCAACTATCTTGACAACTTTTTGCAGGGAAAACGCTTCCACAACCAGCAAGATGTAGAAAATGCTTTCAAAGAGTTTGTCGAATCCCAAAGTACAGATTTTTACGCTACAGGAAAAAACAAACTTATTTCTCATTGGCAAAATGTGTTGATTGTAATGGTTCCTATTTTAATTAATAAAGATGTGTTCAAGCTTAGTTACAATGATTTAGAATTCATGGTCTGAAACCGCAGTTCCTTTTGCACCAACATAATACATTTTTCATCTTGCATTCACAGCAGGACTTCAGGATCTTATAAATGAGATTATTATTTATTTATTTTTAACAAGAGATTATTATTTTTTAAATTTCAACATCCAAAATGCAAAGTAGAAATATTTTAGTTTCATTTATATGGTGTATAGGAAAAAGAAGAATATGAAAAAGCAAGTATAGTGTTAAGCATGAGTTTTAGCATTTTAAAAACTTGGGCTCTTTTTCAAGTTTTTTACAGGGTGGTGGATAATGATTGATGCAGCCGTGGTGTATCCTAATCAAGAACAGTTGAACCATGCCTTTCACACATGTGGTGTGTTTTCCACATTGGCTTTCTTCATGTAAGTAGGAAGGTAATTCTCAATTCAAGATTTTTTTTTTTAAGTATTTTTCCCTTAAAGTTCATTGCTATCTTGGGTAACTTTTAAATTTACTTGATGAATTCTTCATTAACATGATAACTATATCTACATGTTCTCATTAAGAATTTTTATCAAGCTTGAATTTTGAATTTATGCAAATATCTTTTTTAGCAACTCCAACAATCATCATAGTTTTCCTCCTTTTATTTGTTATAGCAAATTACCTTATTTTATCGGCTCTAAGATATATTTTTTCAGATTTTAATGTCTCTGAATATCAGGTTATATCTTATAGTCAACAGTATCTTACACTTATAATTGACAACACGTTTTCTTTCCTGGCAGTATAAAAATTAATGGTGTATCTTAAAATCTATGGCATCTTAGATTTAATGAAATATACTGCATTTCTAGATTTTCTAATGGTGAATTATGATTGTGGAATTGTAATACACTCAGCTTTTTAAAAAATATTCTGTTTGACTGTATACTGGCATTTGGGAATGGGGAAGATTGGCCTCCGTACTCACAAATGAGAGTGATCTGTGGCTTTCCTTTTTTATTAGATCATTTTTGGGGTTATCAGTTACCTCACTTAAAAAGGCTTTGAAAATTTTCCATATATGTCTTTTTGTGTGTGTTTTTTGTTTCATTTTGTTCATATATGTCTTTTAAGAATTTTAAAAATTCTTAAATGAAATCTAAATGAATTAAATGAATTCTACATCATTATAACTAAGCTTTAACACATCTTTATTAAATATGTTAAATAGTAAGATTATGTAATTTCCTTATGCTTTCTGGAGTTTAAGAGTTTACAGTATGGAAAGTGGAACTGCTTATATCTATTTAGGCTACTAAGAAAAGGCAGTTTCTGTTACTAATTAGTGAACCTTCCTCTAACAAAAATGGAAAAAGAAGCTGAAGAAAATCAGCCTATTATTATGCAGAGATCAAATTTTCTCTGAGTTTGAGAAATGGATTAGAGAAAATCACTTGACTTTTAACAAAAAAGAAAACTGTTTAACTTTTGATTATAATGAGAACCTTAAAATGGGATAACTAACACTGATTAATTAGTATATAAACATAAAATACACAAGTCAGAAAATTCGTCCCTCTTTCATAATCTCTGGAGACAGGTAATAGTAATCTCTTAAAATAAAAGTATGTGTTTTCTGGGTGTTCTTTAGGGAAATAAGACGAATGCAACATTTCTACCCACTGTGAATTTTGTTAAGTATTAAAAGATTAAGTTATTCAGATATTGACTTTAGTTAGGAAATTATGTTTTCCTTTTAATTGATATGTAAATATATATAAATACTTTAAGAATGTGAAAATTCATTGAATAATTTTTTTTTTTTGTAGGATAAATGCTGTGTCTAATGCTCAGGTGCGAGGTGACAGCTATGAGAGTGGCTGTTTAGGAAGAACAGGTAATGGCACCTTGAGCTGCTGATATTTGCCAGGGATTTGATAAAGCGGGGATTTATCAGAGGGGGATAAGTTTCTCTAGTAAGTCTTTGTTCAGGACAGGTAATGATGATATAGAATATTTTTTATTAACTTAAAATTGTTTTCATGTTATTTAAATCCTTTATTTTAGAGAGTTAAAGTTACTCCAGAAGTTAATATTTTTGTCATGTCATGCTGATCACAGTATATAGACATTATGTTACCATTCAAAATCAGTGGATCCAGAGGAGTGGGTGTAGCTTAGTTTGTTGAGCATCTGCTTCCCATGTAAAAGGTCCTGGGTTCAATTCCTGGTACTCCTAGGAAAAAAAAAGTGGGTCCTGGACTTCAGGCTACTCTTCCAATGCTAATGATGGATTTATTCGCATCGTGAATATTACTTAAGAGATGGCTGACTATGATTAACTACAGCAGAGTAATGGGCACATTAAACAATCAGATCTAGGGCTACAGTTGAAGTCTAATTACCTGAGCACCCACAGACTGCAACAAAATCATTCAGAGGAGACATGTTACTTGTTTAAATATAGTCTTTTTTTTTTTTTTTTGTAGTTTGAATTCTTTTGAAATGTCACCCAATAGTGTTTTTTTTTTCTTCATTCAAGTTGTAACATATTCCTTTTAGAATCCAGGGATTTTGTTTTCAGTGAAATTTCAGTGCCCTAAGTAAAAGGCACAGGGGTAGAAGTCATAGTTCTAACCTTTAAGGATGAGGGCAGGTGATTTGTAATCACTGAAAATTTAGAGAGGTGAGAGAGAAGTTTTGAGGGATGATTATGAAAAATAGTGAATACATGTGGAATGTTTTTTGTGTGCCAGGGACTGTCCTGAGTGCTTTATATATAACTTAGTTATCACAGTAGTCCTATGAGGTAAATACTCTTATTGTCCCCATTTTTAGATGAAGGAACTAAAGCATAGAGAGCTCAAATAACTTATCCAAAGTCACAAAGCAAGTAAGTAGTGGAGCCAGGGTTTCAAATAGATAGTCTGGCTCCAGAGCCTGTGCTTTTTTAACCACTATGCTATGCTTGTTTTCACTCTAGAATCATTTGCTGTTTGTCTGGTTTAGTATAAATATTTTTTTCTTTTGTTTGTCAGCTTAGATGAATATAATTCATGTATGATAATTCACCAATTTAAAACATACTGTTTAATGAGTTTAGCCCTATTTATACAGTTATGTAACCACTACTACAGTCATGATAAAGAAATTTCCATTACCCCGCCCCCAGAAAAAAAGTTTTCTCATACCCCTTTAGTTTATCCCTCCTTCCACCCACACACACATATCTCCTGGCCACTGTTGATCTGCTTTCTATCTCTATAGCTGTACCTTTTCTAGAATTTCGTATAAATGGAATCATACTGTAAGTGTCATACATTTTAAACCAAATAAGGAGCTTTGAAGAGCCGAACTTTTTCTGCTTCATCAGCTCTAAATGCTGATGTAACTGTGTGTGTGTGTGTGTATTCTGATGTACTTTTTTAAAAAAGCAGTTTTATTAAGATATATTCACATACCATATATTCCATCCAAAGTGTACAGTCAATGGATTTTAGTATAATCACAGTGTTGTGCATTCATCACTACAAAAAAATTATAGAACAATGTTCATTTCTCCAAAAAGAAAAACTCCACACCCCTTAGCAGTCACCTCTCAATCCCTCTATCCTTCCCAGCCCTACATAACCACTAATCTAATTCCATCTTTATAAATTGATTTATGTTTACATTTTATGTAAATGAAATCATGCAATATGTAGTAGTTTGTGTCTGGTTTCTTTCACTTATCAGGCAAAAAAAATTATGCTATTACCTTTTAAGTAACATTAACATGTTTGTTCAGTTTCTAAGAAAAACAGTGTTTTATATGCACTGCTATCCATATTCATATTGCACCCCTATGCAGGGGCGCCCCAACGTGGTACAGCACTCATTGCGTGCAGCAGCACTGCGCATGGGCCAGCTTACCACACAGGTCAGGAGGCCCTTGGGATCGAACCCTGGACCCTCCATATGGGAGATGGACACTCTTATCAGTTGAGCTACATCCACTTCCCACTTCGTTACATTTTTTAGCATTCCTTGTAGTAATGTACATGACCTTAGAATTTGCACCATCATCCCCATATAATAGCACTGCTAGTTACAAACACTATGATGTTGCTTTCACTTTTTCTGTTCATTTCCAAAGATTTACAAACAGCCTTTTTACCAATGCTGCACAGATTAACTCTCAGCTTTCTGTTCTCTAACGTCATTCTCTTTTCTGGTGATCTGTATTCTAGATATTAACCCCATGAGTTTACACAATATATTTAGTTCATAATATTCAGTCATACAGTATATGTCCTTTTGTGTCTGGCTTGCTTCCCTCAACCTAATGTCCTCCAGGTTCATCCATGTTGTCATACGCTTCACAACTTCATTTCTTCTTACAGCTGCATAATATTCCATTGTGTATATACACCACAATTTGTTTATCCATTCTTTGGTTGATGGACACCTGGGTTGTTTCCATCTTTTGGCAATTGTAAATAACACAGTTCTGAACATAAGTTTGTAGATGTCTGTTCATGTCATTGCTTTCTGATATTCTGGGTATATACCTAGTAGTGGTATTGCCAGGTCACATGGCAAATCTATAGTCACCTTCCTCAGGAACTGCCAAACAGTCTTCCCCAGTGGCTGTACCATTCTACATTCCCAACAACAGTGTATATGTGTTCCTATCTCTCCACATCCTCTCCAACACTTGTGGTTTTCTGTCTTTAATAGTGGTCATTCTAGTAGGTGTGAGATGAAAGGATATCTCATTGTAGCTTTGATTTACATTTCCCTAATCACTAGTGATGTTGAACATTTTTCATGTGTTTTTTGCCATTTGTATTTCTTCTTTGGGCAAATGTTTGTCTCTTGCCCATTTTTTAATCGGGCCATTTGTCTTTTTACCGTTGAGTTGTAGCATCTCTTTATACGTCATGGATAGTAAACCCTTAATGGACATGTGATTTCCAAATATTTTCTCCTGAGTTAGCTGCTTTTTCCCCCTTTTGACAGAGTCCTGTGAGGTACGAAAGTGTTTAATTTTGAGGAGGTCCCATTTATCTATTTTTTCTTTTGTTGCTCATGTAAGGTCCAAGAAATTACCACATACTACAAGGTCTTGAAAATGTTTCCCTCCATTTTCTTCTGGTTGTTTTGTGATCCTGGCTTTTATATTTAGGTCTTTGATCTGTTTTGAGTTCATTCTTGTATAGGGAGTGACATAGAAGTTCTCTTTCATTCTTTTGTTTATGGATATCCAGTTCTCCCAGCACCATTTGTTGAAGAGACTGTTTTGTCCCATTAACATGTCTTTGGTAGGTTTGTCGAAAACCAGTTGGTCATAGAGGTGAGGGTTTATTTCTGTTTCACTGATCGATTTGTCTGTCTTAATGCCAATTCCATGCTGTTTTTTTTTTTTTTTTTTTTTTTTTTAATTTTTTTATTTTTTATTGACTTAGTAATAATATTACATTAAAAATATATATGTGAGGTCCCATTCAACCCCACCCCCCCACCCCCCCTCTCCCCCCCCCCAACAACACTCGTTCCCATCATCATGACACATCCATTGGATTTGGTAAGTACATCTTTGGGCACCTCTGCACCTCATATACATTGGTTCACATCATGGCCCATACTCTCCTCTATTCCATCAAGTGGGCCCTGTGAGGATTTACAATGTCCGGTGATTACCTCTGAAGCACCATCCAGGGCAGCTCCATGTCCCGAAGACGCCTCCACCTCTCATCTCTTCCTGCCTTTCCCCATACCCTTTGTCCATTATGTCCACTTTTCCCAATCCAATGCCACCTCTTCTATGTGGACATTGGATTGGTTGTATCCATTGCACCTCTATGTCAAGAGGAGGCTCAGATTCCACATGGATGCTGGATGCAATCCTCCCATTTTCAGTTGTAATCACTCTAGGCTCAATGGTGTGGTGATTGTCCTTCTTCAACTCCATCTTAGCTGAGTGTGGTAAGTCCAATAAATCAGATTGTAGTTGCTGGAGTCTGTTGAGGCTCAGGACCTGGCTATCACATTGTCAGTCCAGAGATTCAAATCCCCTAAATATATCTTAAACCCCAACATTAACTGCACCTCCAGCACATTAGCATGAAAGTCTTATGAAGGGAGATCCCATCTGAGTCCAGATTCATCACACATAAACACCATTTCCAAAGAGGGGCCATCTGCCCTGGTAGTTAACCCCATCGGCCATGACCATAACTCTCATGGGTCTCTTTAGCCTTCAAAGGAACCAATATCTGGGGGTTGTATCTGCTTTATCTGTCTCTCTGACTCTGCTCAGTTGTGCATGAGGGCAATCCTTCTGCCAGCCTCCAGACTCTTTTTTAGAAACTCGTAGCCATATAAACTCATTTCTCCTTTCCATTTCCCCCTTACTTTAGGTCAAACAGCATTTTAAAGTCATGTTATTTTATGTAGACAGGGATATTCTACTGATCCGCATTGAACCTTCCATTTAAGGTCATTTTCCAGTTGCATCATCAGTTGGTAGTTGATAGTGGTCCCTCGGTGCCAGGGAGGCTCATCCCCGGGTGTCATGTCCCACGCTGGGGGGAAGGCATTGCATTTACATGCTGAGTTTGGCTTCGAGACTGGCCACATTTGAGTAACATGAAGGCTGACAGAAGGAAATTCTCCATGCTGTTTTGACCACTGTAACTTTGTAATATGTTTCAAGGTCAGGCAAGTCCTTCCACATCGCTTTTCTTGTTTAGGATGTTTTTGGCTATTTAGGTATACTTTTCATTTCAAATAAATTTGATAACTGCCTTTTCTATTTTTGTAAAGTAGGCTATTAGAATTTTGATTGGTATTGCATTGAATCTGTAAATAAGTTAGTGTAGGATTGTCATCTTCACAATGCTTAGTCTTCCAATCCATGAATACAGACTGTGTTTCTATTTGTTTAGGTCTTCTTTGATTTCTTTTAGCTTTGTTTTGTAGTTTTCAGAATATCGATCCTATACAACTTTGGTTAAATTGATTCCTAGGTATTTGAGTCTTTTTGTTGCTATTGTAAATAGAAAATTTCCCCCTGATTCCTCCTCAAATTGTTCAGTACTAGTGTACAGAAATATTACTGTTTTTTGTGTGTTGATCTTATATCCTGCCACTTTGCTGAATTTATTAGCTCAAGTAGCTTTGTTGTAGACATTTCAGAATTTTCTAAATATTGGATCATGTTGTCTATAAATAATGAGAATTTTATTTCCTCTTTTCCAAGTTGGATGCCATTTATCTATTTATTTATTTTCTTATCCAATTGCTATAGCTAGAACTTCTAGGACAATATTGAAGATCAGTGGTGACACTGATCGTCCTTGTCTTGATTTTGATCTTAAGAGGGAAAGCTTTCAACCTTTCCCCATTGAGTATGATGTTGGCTGTGGGTTTCTGATATATATATCCTTTATCATATTAAGGAACTTTCCTTCATTCCTATCTTTTGAAGTGTTTTTATCAAGAAAGGATGCCGGATTTTTTTTTTAGGTGATCATGTGTTTTTTTTCCCTTCAATTTGTTAATATGGTTTATTGCATTAATTGATTTTCTTGTGTTGAACCATGCTTGCATATGAGGAAAAATCCCACTTGGTCATGGTGTGTAATTCTTTTAATATACTGTTGGATTCTGTTTGCAAGTATTTTATTGAGAATTTTTGCATCTGTGTTCATTAGAAAGATTGAGGTGTAATTTTGTTTTCTTGGCATTATCTGGCTTTGGTATTAGGGTGATATTGGCTTAATAAAATGTATTGGTTAATTTTTCCCTCCCTATCAATTTTTTGGAAGAGTTTAAGCAGGATTGGTGTTAATACTTCTTCAAATGCTTGGTGGAATTCACCTATGAAGCCGTCTGGTTCTGGACCTTTCTTTCTTGGGAGATTTTTGATGACTGTTTCAATCTCTTTAAATGTGATTGGTTTGTTCTTGGATTTCTTGTAGAGTCATTGTAGGTTGGTTGTGCATTCCTAGGAATTTGTCCATTTTATCTAGGTTGTCTAGTTTGTTGGAATACAGTTTCTCATAATATCCTCTTATGGTTCTTTTTATTTCTGTGGGGTCAGTTGTAACTTTTCCCATTTCATTTCAGATTTTATCTATTTGCATCTTCTCTCTTTTTTTGTTAGTATAACTAAGGATTTGTCATTTTATTGATCTTCTTAAAGAACCAGCTTTTGGTTTTGTTGATTTTCTTTATTGTTTTGTTGTTGTTGTTCTCAATTTCATTTATTTCTGCTCTAATTTTTTTTTTTTTTTAATTTAATTTCCCCCCCCCCTCCCCTGGTTGTCTGTTCTTGGTGTCTATTTGCTGCGTCTTGTTTCTTTGTCCGCTTCTGTTGTCGTCAGCGGCACGGGAAGTGTGGGCGGCGCCATTCCTGGGCAGGCTGCTCTTTCTTTTCACGCTGGGCGGCTTTCCTCACGGGCGCACTCCTTGCGCGTGGGGCTCCCCCACGCTGGGGACACCCCTGCGTGGCACGGCACTCCTTGCACGCATCAGCACTGCACATGGCCAGCTCCACACGGGTCAAGGAGGCCCGGGGTTTGAACCGCGGACCTCCCATATGGTAGACGGACGCCCTAACCACTGGGCCAAAGTCCGTTTCCCCTGCTCTAATTTTTATTACTTCTTTCCTTCTGCTTGCTTTGGAAATAGTTTGCTGTTCTTTTTCTAGTGTCTCCAATTCAGTTAGATCATTTATTTTATTTATTCATCCTCCCCAGCCCATTATTTGTGCTTGCTGTCTGCTCTCTGTTCCCATTCATTGTATGCTGTCTGTGTCTGCTGGTCTTCTCTTTAGGAGGCAGTGAAACCAAACCTTGGACTTCCTATGTAAGAGAGAGGTGCTCAATTGCTTGAGCCACTTCAGTTCCCTGCTTTGTTGTATCTTTCATTATCTTTCCTCTTTGTGTCTCTTTCTTGTGTTATCTTGTTGTGTCAGCTCACTGTCTAGCTCATGTTCTCCAGGAGACACTGGGAACCGAACCTGGGGCTTCCCATGTGGTAGGTGGGAGCTCAGTCACTTGAGTCACATCCACTTTCCTCTCCTTCTTCTTTTTTTTTTTAAGGGAGTAAAGAGTTTATTAAGAAACAAGAAAACTAGAAAAGTACACGGTCTGAGACAGACCGCAAGCTTGCTGCAGGGTGAGTCATGCCTCTTCTTTTTTAATATAGGCATTTAGGGCTATAAATTTCCCTCTCAGCACTACTTTTGCTGTATCCCATAAGTTTTGAGAAGTTGTTTTCTTGCTTTCATTCTTCTCAATATATTTACTAAGTTTCTCTTACACTTTCTTCTTTGACCCACTATTGTTTAGTAGTTTGTTGTTTAGCCTCCACACATTTATGAATTACCCATTTTCCCATCTATTTTTGATTGCCAGTTTCATTCCATTATGATCTGAAAAACTGTGTTGTATAATTTTCATCTTTTTTTTTTTAAGATTTATTTTATTTATTTATTACCTCCCACTGCCTCGTTTGTATTTGCTGTCTTTTGTGTCCAGGTCTTCTTTTTAGGGAGCTCCGGGAACCGAACCCTGGACCTCTGATGTGGGAGGGAGGTGCCTAATTGTTTGAGCCGCCTCCACTCCCTGCTTTGTTGTGTCTCTCATTATGTTTTCCTTGTTTCTCTTGTTGCATCATCTTGTTGTGTCAGCTTGCTGCACCTGCCCTTCACATCATCTCTCTGTCTTCCTTGTTTTCTTTAGGAGGCACTGGGAACCGAACCTGGGACCTCCCATGTGGTAGGTAGGAGCTCAATAGCTTGAGCCAATCCATCTTTTATATTTATTGAAACGTGTCTTGTGACCCAATATGTGGCCTATTCTGGAGAAAAATCCATGAGCACTTGAGAAGAACGTATAACCCACTGATTTAGGATTCAATATTCTGTTTATGTCTCTTAGGTCTAGCTCGGTTATCATATTTTTCAAGCCTCTGTTTGCCTGTTGATCTTCTGCCTACTTGTTCTATCTAATGGTGTGAGTGGTGTGTTGAAATCTCCAGCTATTATTGTAGCTGTCTAGTTCTCCCTTCAGTTTTGCCAGAATTTGCTTCATATATTTTGGGGCTCCCTGGTTAGGTGCATAGATATTTATGACTGTTACTGCTTCTTGGTGCTTTTATTAATATATAATGGCCATCTGTATCTCATAACTTTTTTGCATTTAAAGTCTGTTTTGTCTGATATTAGTATAGCTACCCCTGCTCATTATTGGTTACTGTTTATATGGCGTATCTTGCCAACATTTCACTTTCAGTCAGTTTGTATTCCTGGGTCTAGGGTGAGTCTCATGTAGAGAGCATATGGATGACTCATGTTTTTTTAATCCATTGTTTTTTGTATGTGTGGTTTTTTAAAAAAAAATTATTATTTATTTCTCTCCCCTTCCCCCCACTCCACCCCCTGTTGTCTGCTCTCTGTGTCCATTCACTGTGTATTCTCCTCTGCTTCCATTCTTGTCAGCGGCACCAGGAATCTGTGTCTCTTTTTGTTGCCTTGCTGCGTCATCTTGCTGCGTCAGCTCTCCGTGTGTGCAGCGCCATTCCTGGGCAGGCTGAGTTTTTTTCAAGCTGGGCGGCTCTCCTTACGGGGCACACTCCTTGCACGTGGGGCTCCCCTATGCGGGGGACACCCCTGCGTCGCAGGGCACTCCTTATATGCATCAGCACTGCGTGTGGCCCAGCTCATCACAGCGGCCAGGAGGCCCTGGGTTTGAACCCTGGACCTCCCATGTGGTAGGCGGATGCCATCAGTTGAGCCAAATTTGCTTCCCTAATCCATTGTTAATCTGTATCTTTTGATTGGGGAGTTTAATCCATTCACACTCAATGATATTACTATAAATGCACTATTTACTTCCTCCATTTTATTCTTTGAATTTCTTCACTTGCACTTTTTCCCGACCAGCAGATGGTGCTCTTTGGCAGCTCTCTCAGATCAAAGCCTGGTCAGAGTGTGTTCCCTGCAACACCAACAGCAACATTGTGGCCAAGGATCCTGCCTCCAGCTGTTCCGAGCCTCACAATTAAAACTTTCCAAGAGGCTGTTCTTGCACCTTGCTGGCAGCCCCCTTCCTTTCCCTGGGAAGGAAATGATACTACCCCCCTGTGCATTTTCAACAACCACTTCTGGTCAGTAGGGAGGGTGATTGAGAAAGTAGGATCTCTTCAGTCGCTTGCTGGCTCCCAAGGCAAAACTCTGGTGTGGCACCATCAGGCCTGAAGTTCTCGTGGGACAGGCAGATCAAATTTTTGGCCAAAGGCTGAATCAGCCTTAGGCTGCATCCTTTTCTCTCCCATTTCCTGAGGAGGTGGATTTCTGCAGCTCCCTTTGTCCATAGCTGCCCTCCAGAGACTGGAGAATTCAAAGCTCTCTGCCCAGGGTGCGGGGGAAGTGTGCCAGCGCTGCACCTGCAGCTTCCACTCACAGTCTTTCTATTGACGTTCTTTTCCTGTGTCCTTTTCTCTTCTGGCTGGTGTTCAGCCTTCCTCTGGTGTCCTAAACCCTAGAGCATTTTTTCCCAGGCTGCGTCTGCCTGTCATCTAGCTATTTTTCTGAGAGAGAAGTGAGTCCTGTGTCTCATCCACCATATTCCCAGAAGTCCCTCTGATGTAACTTTTATAATCTCACTTCCATTGGGATTTATGGAGAATTGGGGAGAAGGATAGTGATAAATCACCTGTGAATCTACGTTAAAAGTGCACAAGATTTCTGTGTGTGTGCTCCCTTTTTAGCATATTTTGTGCCCCAGCCTCAGATAATGTCAGGAATGAGGGGAACGTAAAGAATAAGAAAGTAGTGTGTATTTGGAAGTGTTTTAGTTTCCTAGCTGTTAAAACAAACATCCCTTCAAAGGTTCTGTTTACCAAATGGTTCATACCCACAGAACCAGGGGTGGAACCTGAACATGCTGTTTGTAGGGGACATGATTCAGTCCCCAAAAAGTGAAAATGTTCTGCAGAGAGCACACATTTACTTAATCTTTTTTTTTTTTTTTGTAAAGACCATACCAGAGACATTGCTATGGATTATGTTACTATCATCTAGTTTTTATCAAAAATTTCATTGTAACTTATTTAATCTTTTAGCTCAAAGGTGGAACTGGTGTTTTTTTGGGTCTGTCTGCTTTAAAACCTGTATTTTTTACCATTATACTCTTCTCTTAGCCTTGCTAAGTGATTATTACATTTTGTTCCATGATTATTCCCCATCCAAATAAAATTCACATACAATTTATTATATTTATATGTGGCATATAGTATAAGTTCTGTCTGTTACTTCAGAAATTCAGGGTAAACTTTTATAGTCATGCTCAGGCATTTTTATACTAAGCCTTCATACTGCTTAAGTGATTTATTTGTGAATTGTACCCATTTACTTCCTAGAGGAATTTTCAGGAAAATATGAAAGTAATGAATATAATATAAATGGAATAATCTGGGATAAGATGGTCTTTTTTTTTTTTTTTTTAAGATTTATTTATTTATTTAACTTCCCCCCTCCCCTGGTTGTCTGTTCTTGGTGTCTATTTGCTGCATCTTGTTTCTTTGTCCGCTTCTGTTGTCGTCAGCGGCACGGGAAGTGTGGGTAGCGCCATTCCTGGGCAGGCTGCACTTTCTTTTCATGCTGGGCGGCTCTCCTCACGGGCGCAAAGATGGTCTTAATTGCTTCTTTGAGCTTCCTTGCAGCCAAAAGAAAAAGGAAAAATGTTATAGTTTAAAATTTTATTTAAACAAAAAGCATACTCATTTTTTAAAAGAAATACTTTTGTTTAATTCTAAATTAGCAAATTTAACATGGCCATATATATATATAAGGGACATATTGGAAAATAATTACAAAGATTTTTTTTGATAAGTTCTTTAAATCACTTTAGCTAAAAGCTGTTTTATAATATAGTTGAGGATGTTTTTTTCCCAGCGAATTAAACATTACTGTATTTCTGAAGATCTGCTTAGTATTGTAATCATGTTTAGTTAAATAACCTAGAAGGTGATTTCTCTCAAATATCAGCAATTCTAATCATGCTGAGTTTTGATCAGTGTTTTTTGCTATAGCTAGTATCTAAAATACTTGAGTCTCTGTTCTCTTAATAACAATATCTGCAATTGAAGCAAATAAAACTTTCTTTTATGGAATTAGCTTGGATTTTCTTTTCACTTCAGTGGAGCTCTTCTCCTCTTCTACAGGGAGATGGGCAGTCATTATACAAGGGTCTGGTACAAGGGTTAACCTGCTGTCCTAAATATGTATTCAGTCTGCTAAATTGTCCAGCTGATTACTTTATCAAGATTCTGGAATTCCATGTGGAAGAGATGCTTCTGACCTTGAATGAATGCTACAAGGGTATTACTACAGGTTGGCTGCCTCAGCCATAAAAGAGCCTGAGTGTAGCTCCTGAAGCATGACCACTATTTGTACCATATTGAGTAATAGTGTGATTTTAGAAGCATAATAGTGATTAAAGGGGGACATGTTTGTCCTTCATTTAAAGGCTTTCATTCTTGTGTGGTGTTGGCTACCTGAAATATATTTGCTACTTCTAACTGGACAATTACTTGGATAATATATAAAAAGGGGTACTTAGGATTTAACTAATCAGCCAAATAATTACTAATGGGAAGTGGATGTGACTCAGTGGTTGAGTGTGTCCTTCCCATATATCAGGTCCTGGGTTCGATCTCCTGTACCTCTTAAAAAATATACAAATGAATGAATGAAAAAACTTAACTTCTGGTTGGCAAGTGGGTGTAGCTCAGTGCTTCAGCACCTGCTTCCCATATACAAGGTCCTGGGTCTAATCCCTGGTACCTCTTTCAAAGAAACAAGCAACAAAAAAACTAATGAAGTTTGCCTTAGTTTCTCCAGCAGTGGACCAGTAGAGAGGTAACAGTCTGCCTTTTTCTCTTTCTAGGTATGGTTTAATCTCTTTGAACTTTTCTGTAATCTTTGTTTAATCATCTGTTATAGCAGGTTTATGTAAATATATGACTGTCTTTGATTTGCATAATATGTAATAGGTTAATAGTGTTTCTAGTGTTATGTCTTCATAAGACATTATAAAAGTGCAAAAATGAGCAAAAACCTAACACCTGTTCTCCCATAGGTGCTCGAGTTTGGCTTTTCATTGGTTTCATGTTGATGTTTGGGTCACTTATTGCTTCCATGTGGATTCTTTTTGGTGCCTATGTTACCCAAAGTAAGTGTTTATTCCTTCTTTATTCAGATATGTCTTTTATATATGACTTACTTAGACTAACTTCCTCAAGTAAAATTTAGCTTCATTATTCAGGTGACTTGAAGAAACGATTCTTTATGAAGATAAGTTGTTGATTAAAACTTCTCAGAGGAATCACTGAGTACAGTGGGATATCTATCCCTGGTTAGGGAATCCATAGCATTGATGAAAGTGTGTAACTCTGAGCCATCTCAGCAATATCTAGTTTCCTTCCTTACCTTGGACAGCCAAGCTCTTATATCTTATAAAAGAGGCCCATCTGTTGGATTGCAATGGTAAAAGTCAGAAATCAGTACATGGCCCCCATTCCCTAATTCACAATTCCAAAATCCACAAAACTCTGAAAATCAAGTTTTTTTCATAACCAGTTTGGCAGCAAAACCTGACCTGAACTGACATTGGGCTAACTATGGACTTTATTCCATTTAGTGTAAGTATTCAAATATTTTATTGAGGAATATTGATGTATTTAATTATGGAATGCTGACCCTGGTCCAGCTGAAGGTGCTCTGTACTAGTTTTCTTAAATCTGAAAAATTCTGAATTATAAAACAATGCCACAGTGATTTCACATAATTGGTTATGACCTTGATAGCTTTCTTTCCACTGATACTTCCCTCCCTCCAACCCCAGCCTGGATTTTTTTCAGTCACAGGTACAAGGGAAGTTTTTGAAGGATGGACTGAAGGCATGTTTATGTCCTTGATGCAGAAACAGCTGTTGCAGTAGAACAAATGCCTCTTAAACCAGTTTGAGTTTCCTGGCTGTGCCTGGTTCCCTAGTTTTTTGTTTTTGTTTTTGTTTTTTCCCAGGGTGGGATTAAAAGCAGAACCTAGTCTCAGCAGGTGTCTCTAGAAGCATATGAAGACTATTTTCACTGCCTCTCTTCATTCCAGAGGAGGAGTCTCAGATAACACATGTATTCATCCTCTGACCCCTCTGCTTTGGAAATCTCTGTGGCAGAGTCTTTGCATAGCTATCACATCACTTTGTCCTGACCTACCACTGGCCTTCCAATGCTTTAGACAGGATTCCTGAAATCTCATAGTTTGATCACTGTAAAATTTTTCCAATATATCTTTCCACCGTCTTTCACTTGGCACAAAATAAGTCAGAGTTCTAGAGGACAGTGGTTGTCTAATGTTTAACATTGCTCACTAAATGTATCTAAAATGTGTTGTTTTAGTTAATTCAGCATACTAATGGAGTATACAGTTCTAGCATGATGCCCATCTGAAGGAAAGTGCTTTTTTTAAAGCAGGTTTATTGAAATATAATTTGTATGCCATATAATTCACCCATTTAAATTATATGCTCCAATTTTTTTGTATATTCACAGAATTATGCAACTCCCACCACAGTCCAATTTTAGAACATTTTTATCACCTCAAAAAGAAACCCCATACCCATTGGCAGTTACTTCCCATTTTTCCCCAATTCCCCAGCCCTAGGCAACTACTAACCTACTTTCTATCTCTAGATTTGCCTATTTCACATAAATGGAATCATACAATAAAGTGTGTTTCAAACTCATTTTATCCCTGACTCTGAGAAGGGTGGGATTTTGTTGGAAGGACTGTGTAGTTACTTGAAGTGACAAGTGAAACTTTTCAGTTTCTCTAATGAAAATGGGATAAATTATCTTTCCTGAAAGTTGTGTAAGGAAGTATTACGTTTGCAAGGTTGTGATCTCATTGGTTGTATCTTAATCTTTAAAGAATTAGTACATATTGAGAAATTTTTCAATTATGAAGCTCATCTATTTCTACAGCATTGCTCATTATGTACTTTTCTGTTTGTAAAATGCATATGCATTTACTTCAGAGGGCATTTTTAGCACATGTTTAATTCTTGACCTGTAAAGACTTTTTTGAACTATTAATAATCATAATAGCAACTAACATTTATGTAATACTTACGAGCCAGGTATTATTCTAAGCACTATACATAGTCACTCATTTAATTTTCACACCCTGTGGGGTGGGTACTGTTTTAATGCCCACTTTATAGGTGAGGAAACTAAGGCATAATTAGGTCAAGTGATTTGTTCCAAGGTCATACATTTAGTCAGTCGGTAGCATTGAGTTTCAAACCTGGGGATTTGGCTCTAAGTTGGAGCCCCCCCCCTTTTTTTAAGATTTATTTTTTATTTATTTATCTCACCTTCCCCCCAGTTGTCGGCTCTCTGTGTCCATTCACTTTGTGTTCTTTTGTGTCCTCTTGGATTCTTGTCAGTGGCACCGGGAATCTGTGTCTCTTTGTTGCGTCATCTTGTTACGTCAGCTCTCCATGTGTGCGGTGCCACCCCTGGGCAGACTGCGCTTTTTTCACGTGCGGTGGCTCTCCTTACGGGGTGCACTCCTTGCATGTGGGGCTCCCCTACGCGGGGACACCCCTGTGTGGCACAGCACTCCTTGTGTGCGTCAGCGCTGTGCATGGGCCAGCTCACCACACAGGTCAGGAGGCCCTGGGTTTGAACCCTGGACCTCCCATGTAGTAAGCGGACGCTCTATCAGTTGAGCCACATCTGCTTCCTGCAAGTTGGAGCTCTGAACCATGCCACTATTATTGTTTGCTATAATAGCAAAAGCTAAAAATTGAGCCAGTTCCTTCATCTTTTCCAGCAAATTTTATCAACATGATAGTTTTATGAAAGTTAGTTATCCACAAAAATTTAAATAGTTTTTCTCTTCTTCTGAAAATAACCACTCCCTTTAGGAATTCTGTGAAAGAGAACTATGATGAATTGTAATGATCATTTTTATATTTGTCACATTTGCAAAATAAAAACCCTGAATTCATGAGAGAAAATAAATTACAGACTGTTAAGTAATAATTTAATTTGTAGCTTTCTAACATTTATATTTCTCTGTTGGCCATAGGAAGCAAAGGGACAAGCAGTGTGCCTGCTGCTGGTTCCTCAGCAGTTTTGATGCAGCTAGAACCATAGCAATTACTTTAAACAAAAAGAAAACCTGATAAGTTCTTTTTTTTTTTTTTTTAAACCGGAATGAAAGCAACCCTATTTTTTTCCCCACTAATTTAAACTCCAAATTATTACCTGAGTTTATTTGATATCCTTGAAACCAGTATAAAATTTAATAATTAATGAGAGGAGGGAAGCGGATGTGGTTTAAGTGATATGGCCTCCGCCTACCATATGGGAGGACCTGGGTTCGATCCCTGGAGCTTCCTGGTGAAATGAAGAAGAGAAAGTATGCCTGTGTGGTGAGCCATTGCCTGCGTGGCGAGCTGAATGCCTGTGCGGTGAGCCCGAGTGCCTGCATGGCGAGCCAAGTGCCCGCGTGGGTGCCCATAGGGTGAGCCAAGTGCCCACATGAGTGTCCATGTGGTGATTCAGTGCCTGCATGGCAATCCAGTGCCCGCGTAGCAAGCTGAGTCACGCAGTAAGATGATGACGCAACAAAAGAGAGATGAAGGGAAGTGTCAAGGTGAAGCGCAGCAGAGACCAGGAACTGAGGTGGTGCACTTGACAGGGAACCTCTCTCCACATCAGAGGTCCCCAGGATTGATTCCCAATGAATCCTAGAGGAGAAAGATGAGAAGATAAGGCAAAAAGAGAAATACAGAAGATCACACAGGGTATGACACAGCAAAAAAACAGCAGGGTGGGGGAGGGGGATTGGAAGGGGAGAAAAAGACATACTATCATCCAGCCAAAAAAAACCACAAAAAACAGGGAAGTGGATGTGGCTCAAGTGGTTGAGCACCTGCTTCCCATATGGGAGGTCCTGGGTTCAGTTTCCACTACCTCCTAAAAGAACCAAAAACAAACACAAGCAAAACAAATGAAAAAAACCAACTCAGGGGAGCTGATGTGGCTCAGTGGTTGACCTCTGGCTTCCCACATAACCAGGTCCGGGGTTCAGTTCCCCACGCCTCAAAAAAAAGTTTTTTGAGTGTGGAAAAGTTCATTTGAAAACTAGCTTTTCAGTGAAAAAAGTTGGCAGCAATCTTTATTTTTCCTTGGTTATTTATGTTTTTATTGTTTTGGAAGAAGGAGATGGGGATTTTGTTACTTTAAATTTATTGTAGATTTCTTTGAGCTAATAATAGCACTATGTTGTAACATACAGAGCATATCATTATGCATGGCACAGATACTTTGTTACTGCCATTTGCCTTTTGCAGTCTTCTAATCTGTTTTAACTTTTTGTGTGTGTACGCAGATATTGATGTGTATCCAGGACTAGCTGTGTTTTTTCAAAATGCTCTTATATTTTTTAGGTAAGTTGACTGATTTCTCAATCATACCAATAACATTCCTGAAATATCATCTTGATCATAAAGAAGTATATATGTGGAACATGTATAAATCCCTTGGGTTAGAATGGGTAAAATTTCTTTTAAAAGATGAAAATTTCACTATTGCCAAAGAGCATATATAAGTCATCTAATAGGAGTTCTGCTATATATGGGACCTCAGCTGGATGCTTTATGTATGTTATTCTTTTAAGTCCCATTTAATTATCTTAAATATATAAATAAGGTATTAATCTCATTTTGTAAATTAGGAAATAAGGACACCCAGGTAAGTGAATGCAGAGCTGGAATTTCAACCTGGACTACTGTTTCCATAGCCTGTGCTTTTTTAAAAAGTCATAGCAAGTATATTTATATAAAAGAAAAGGAAAAATATCAAAATTTATACATAGTATACATGTTGTATACAAAACCTGGTTGGGGAGTAGAGTTTTCTGATTGAATTTTTAAGGGAACTTAAAGTAAATATAAAAATATTTTGTATAAAAATATCACAAAAAACAGTATTAAAATTATTTTTTAAGGGCAGTCTGCTAAATGCCCCAAAGTGACACCCATTTCTTAGCCTTTTCAGAATGAATGTCTTAATTTTAAGAGTGTTTCACAAAATTGTTAATTTTGAAGAACTTTGTTTTTGTCACTGATTCTCAGCAATTTGATTACGATGTGTGTTTTAGTTTGCTAAAGGCTGCCAATGCAAAAATACAGATATGGGTTGGCTTTTATAATGGTAATTTATTAGGGCAAAGTCTTATAGATCTAAAGCTATGGAAATGTCTAAATCAGAGATCAAAGATCAGTTGCTGGCAGTCCTGGATTCCTGCCACATGGCAAGGCAAAATGGTGGCAGATCTCTGCTTTCTGCTCTAGGCTCAGTTTCTTTCCAAGCTCAACTGTGGGTGATTAGGCATATGGCTCATCTCTCCCTGGGCTATCTCTCTTCAGCTTTGGGCTGCTCTGCAGATTCCAGCCTCCAGCCTCTTTCTCAGTCTCTCTGTTTTACTGTGGCTGTAGGCAATCCTGGAGTCCTTTCTCATGTGGCAGGGCCAAACGGCAGGTCTCTTTCTTTGGGTGTGTCTTCATTTCAGTCCTTTGTTTATATGACTCCAGTAAAAAGAATTAAGACCCACTTTGGGTCTGGCAATCTAATCAGACGCCCTTAACCTAAGCAATCTAATCAAAAGGTCCCTTAACTGAATCTAACCAAAAGGCTTCATCTGTGATGGGTTTGCAGGCACAGGAATGGGTTTGCTTTAAGAACAGGATTTTCTGGGGTCCACCAAAGACTCATACCAGGACAATGCTGTATACTGTAGTTTCTTCTTATTTCTCTGGGATTCATTGCATTTCTTGGATGTGTGGGTTTATAGTTCTCATCAAATTTGTAATCTTTTCTGCTATTATTTCTTCTTGGATTCCTATTATATGTTTATTAGGCTGCTTGAAATGTCCCATAACTCACTAATGCTCTGTTCTCCACCCTTTTCCCCTCAGTTTTTTTCTCCTCTCTATTAAATTTTGGATAGTTTCTGTCATTAGGTCTTTTATTTTTTATTTTTTTATATTGTTTATTAGCACAGTAACAAATGCAGACTTAAGTAGTTCACAACATATAACCAATCCACTGAGCAACTCCTTTTCCACACCTTACAGTTACCAGCTTAAGATATTTCACTACAGGTTTTCACAAGTCCTCATTCAGACCTTTAATCTTTTCACAATAAAGTAGATTGGCATATAAAATATATTATACAACTTCTCATTTCCTATATGGTGTTTTATAGCCACGTGTCCATTTTACATGTATGAGATGACAGTCTCTAAAAACTCTGTTAAATACCAATGTTCCCTCCAAAGAAGGGAAAACAAATTCCAGTCAAAAAAAAAAAAGATGTATTCTTGGAAGGACTTTACATAAATGGCCATGTGTGTAACCTTTACAAAATTAAGCTGTTTTAAATTTACATACTATAAGGAATTGAACCCAAATGTACATTCTTTTCTATACTACCTTTCAGCTAATATTGCAGAACTAATGACAGTTTTAAAAGAGGCTATTACCAATTCTGTCTACTGTAGCAAGATATCTTAAGTTACAATAACATCTTAGGAAATAAGACTGAATAATATCTGTTATAGAAATACCCTACTCTTTACCAACTCCCACCCTCCACCCCTTCAAAATCATTAGCAGCTCTTTTCTGTGACAGTCAAATCATGTGAACTGTGAAAACCCAAGTTATGTAGCATATCTCTTGGCCCACTGTCTGGCCATTCTGTCACGTTCTGCTCTGTTGGTCATATACTGAGTGGCAATACTTCCCACCAAGGGATTGGCAGGATTACAGTCTGTAAGAAGTGAGCAGATAGAAAGGAGGACTTTAGAAATGGTTAGTGCTGGACTCTAGTTAACTTTAAGTATGTCCAAAAAAATAACTCCTTGGCTGTTAGTATTGCAGTGATAGATTCCTGTATGAAATGTAACCTTTGGAGGCTTGAAGGGATATTCTGGTGTAAATGTGGTATCAAGGAAGAAAACTCCACTCTCATACACGGATCCTGGAGCCCTAGGATGGTTGATCTCCATTCATAGACGTTACCGCCTTTGGGACCAGCGCTGCAGTTAGGTGGAGGGTCTAAAGTGATGTCTGCCAGTTCCTTCTGAATCCTCTTGGCGCTGGTGGAGAGGAGTTTGGAGTTTTTGCCCATGCTGACTTTACTCTCCTTCTTGGGGGTGTTGGCTTCTTTTGTCGGTTTGTTGGTTAGAGGACCAAGATGAGGAGGAGCTGGTGCTGGCCCTCGAATTGTCATCCAACATAGCGAGTCCCCCACCCCACCCTGTGAAAAGCCCCTCTCTTTGTGTCTGCTGCATGGGGTTGCCGAGGTGGCAGCTGTGGCTGGGCCTGGCTGCTGGTGTCTGTCTCACTGGGAGCAAGGCGGAAGTGCAGCAGCAGCAACTATTAGACCTGTCATTAGGTCTTTAAGTTCACTAACCTGTATCTGTCAATCTGTGTATCTATGTATCTATCTGTCTGCCCATCTATCATGTAAATATTATGAGGTTTATTATAGTAATTGGCTCAGGTGAATGTGGGAGTGGGCAAGTCCACATTCCCTCGGGCAGGCTGCAAGCTGGGAACTTCGATGAAGGTTTTCAGTGAATTTCTCACGAGAAGCTGGCTGGCTAAAGCGGAGATGGAAATTCTTGCTTCTCACTGTTGAAATCATCTGTTTTCCTTTTAAGGAATTCATCTGATTGGATTATATTTCTCTCATTGTTTAAGGCAATCTCCTCAGTTGATTGTAGGTGTAATCAGCCATAGATGGAATTAGCTTATGATTTAAATCCATGAAATATCTTCACAGTAACTGTCAGGCCAGTTCTTGCTTGACCAAACACCTAGACACCATAAACTAGTCAAGTTCACACATGACCTTAACTAGCTCACCTTGGATAGTTTCCTCACATGTGTACTGAAGACTCAAGGGGGGACCCCCTAGCATATCTCCTGAGCTCCCTGTGTGCACCTCTCGTCTTATATTCTGCCTTGCAAACTCTAGCTACTTTATACTCCATAAGCATAAACCGTGGCTCCTTTATGCAACTCTTGTTTCCTCAACTTAGGGAGACCTCTGTACTCTGCTTCCCATTTTGAAAACTGTTTGACAAGTGCTGCTGACTTTTGATTGTATTTCTTGGCATGTGACCTCCAGCCTTGCTGACTTTTGATTGTATTTCTTGGCATGTGACCTCCAGCCTTCTGGGGATACAAGTTTTCATGAAGACATCTTAAGCAGTAGATAGAGATCAAATTTAAGTTCAGATTTGTCTTTCTGTGGTAATGGTGGAATCCACATGAATGACATTTGGATGGACAGAAACCATCCATATGCATAAAAGATGCACTTAGGTGGACACTGATGACTGCATCAACTCTGTACTCTGCCCAGAGACAGCAAGTTGTCAAGCACTTTGTATGCTTCCTGTCTACTTGCCCTGGGGTGCAGCCTCTCCTACTTCTCTGGCTACTCCTCCTCTGTCTCCTTTGCAGGCTTATCCTCCACTCCATGGCCACTTATGAAGTTTCTTAAGGCTCAGTTCTAGGCCTTCTCTTCTCTAGTCTCTTGTTCTTTTTCTCTCTCTAGGTGAGGTCACATAATAATTAGGCCTTCACTTACTGCCTGTTAGACGTTGAGTCACAGAAGTCTTACCACCAGGCCTAAATCATGTATCCAAATTCCTGCTTAACATCCCTTCTTGGGTGATTTCAAATCCAACACATCCAGCTGCCTACAATTTAATTATGATTCCAGAGTGTCCCCTACCATCCCCCCACACACGTCTACTTTGCCAAAATAATTTCCACTCATCTTTTGAATCTTGTTTCAATCACCATTCCTCAGAAAAACCTTTCTTAACTTCTCTGACTAGGTTAGATCCTTATATTTACTCTCAGGATATCATATACCTCTCCCTTGCAGCATTTTTTGCAGTTGGAAATTTACATTTGTTTTTCTCTCTCATTAGACTCCATTAGGGAGCAAATTTGTCTGCTTGGCCTCACAATCACATTCCCAGCACTTAGCCGAGTGCCTGGCACACAGCTAGTACTTAATATACAATAATTATTTTTTGAATGAATGAAGAATGGCACCATGGTCTTTGTTAGGGTGTTTCAGTTACTGTAATTCAGATATGGTAGAATCCAGTTGCAAAATAGCCCTAATATCTGCCAGTGTGAGAGATGTCCCTTTTTCTTACGCATTTCATATGTAATAACTTTCCAGGCTTTGAAAAGAAAGAATACTTAATTAAGCTCAGTCATTTAGGTCAACAAACTGCTTTACAAAATATGTGAATTGAGACCGATACCACCACATCCTTTAATTTCAGAAATTGATATATAAGGGTTTAGTGAGGTCCTGATCAAAGTATATCTAGAAAGTGAATTCTGCATTGCTTGTTCCATGTGTTTTTTTTCTCATGATTGATTTTCTTATCTTTCTAGCACTCTGATCTACAAATTTGGAAGAACTGAGGAGCTGTGGACCTGATATCACTTCTTAATATCACATTTCCTATTTGTTATGTTCTGTTTGTAGATAAGTTTTTATCTCTCAATATAATTTACACATTGCCAAATGGAATAGATTGTACATTAAATGTTTTGTTTCTTTACTTTCTTATGCTCTGAGTTTTAAAATAGTTTCATGAAATTTCTGTCCTTTTTACCCATTGAATAGATTGTTAATATGTATATAATATAGGACTATATATATTGGATGATTAATATCAGTTGTTTTATTCCTGGAAACTTAAAGCTTGATCTGTTCCCTGAGCCAGGGTTGTATCATATCATTTTACAGTTAACTACTGTTTCAGTATATCTAACTTCTGAAAATGCACAAAAATATAGCTCCATTGATCTGATATAAGCACTGAGCCATTTAAAAAAAGGTATTTCGGCAAGTTTTAATTTATTTTGGCTTAGAAATGAGATTTTTTTTAAAAAAAGGAAAAATGTTTAATCTTCTGTGTTAAAGAAGTGGACTTTTATAAGAAGATTTTTTAAATGCGCGAAGGACTAGTTTGAAAGCCTCTTTTAAAAACAGTTCCTCTAATATGACTTTGAGAAAGGATAATACATGATCAAATAAAATGAATTTTATGTGGTTACTGTAAAAAGATTGGAAGGTAGGTGAGCAACATGCTTCCTATAAAAGCAGCTTAAATGATCAATCTACTAGGGTTATCTTTTACAGCCTGTCATTATCTGACATTATAAAATTCTGTATCAAGCAAGTTGGAAACAACTGATTTAAAAGCCGCACCCAGATAACAAGTGGAATGGTTAAAGATGGAGCGCTTTTTCCAGAAGAAATTACCATGGCCTAGTGAAAAATGAAGCGTTTCATGCCCTTAGTGACCTGACTGCAGCTCTGCTTTTGCTCTAGCTCTCAAGCTTTGGGCAAAGTATTCCTGCAAAATATATCTTCAACGTGAAAAGGAAAAATTATTGGGTTTTAAAAACTGTATTTGCACTGTGTGTATTCCTATGAGAAATTTCAAAGGGATAGTTGGATTTTAATTGCTAATTTTGTTTTATTTGTTATATAGGCTTTGTGTTGCGTTTTTTTTTCCACCAGAGAGATTTTATAGAGCTTTTAGTTGTAAGGCAGAAAAATATCAAGGGTATTATAACACCATTACAACTATTAATGAAAATTTTATTTTGCTTAACTTCTGTCTCCCTCAGAGAGGATTTGCCATGCACAGAGTATGAAGCAGTTTGTGGAATTCTGTGCCTTTGTCCCAATGTTGTCTCGTTCTTTCTTTGTTGTTGTTTTTTTCCTCAAAAGTCAGTAAACTTTGTCTTGCTCTCAACAAATTATAAAACTGATTACGTGTTCCAACTCCCTTGTAACTTGGAATAAATATTACTTCTCACACATACTAATTTTGTTGAGTTTATTGGAGAAAATGAGCCATAAACATTTATTTGCTTTTCATTTTTCAGTTATTCAAATAAACTTGATCAAAGAAGCAGTTTTTCTTTATAAATACAGAGAAATACTCAGACTTGTAAAAGATTAATGAAGGGATCCCAGAAGAATGACTTAAAATTTGTCTTTCCTTTCTATTGACAGCCATTAATTTGTTTAAAAACTGAGCAAATCACTTAATTGCCTTATGTTCTGAGAAATGTGAGAACAGTTCTTAACATTTGTTTAAAAATATATTGGTTATGGTAAGAGAAGCAAATTTCACTGAGGTATTATATATGAAGTATGCTCAACGATGATTCTTAATTCAGCAATCTAGTATTCACATGTTAGCTGCCATTTAGGTATTTATCTGAACATTTTTTTTTATCATTACAAAAAATAAAGGAGATAATGGTTGTACCTTCTCTTATGGACTTCCCAAATTACAAAGGTAGAGTTCTTTGTAATCACTTAAAAACACAAGGGGGCAGGGAGCAGATGTGGTTCAAACAGTTGAGTGCCTGCTTCCACATGGGACGTCCTGGGTTCAGTTCTAGTACCTCCCAAAAAACAAACAAAAAAACCAGCTCAAGGGAGCTAACGTGGCTCTGGTTGAGCGCTGGCTTCCTGCACATGAAGTCCTGGGTTCATTCCCCACCTTGGTACCTAAAAACAAACAAAAAACAGCCCTGGAGGCTGTAGGAAGCCCTTTCTACAGCTCTCCCTGTTAACACAGGGTCAGTGGCCATTGAATCTGTCTTGTGAGTGTAAACCAATAGCACCAGAGGATTCTATTTTTTAATTATACTTTCTGAGGACTCTGTATTCCTTGTGTTGTTGGCACTGATGAAAAAAACAGAGGCTAGATTTTTCCATTATACAGTTTTTTCTCTGTAAATAAGACATCAACACGTATCAACATAATGATGTAGCAAGTTCAAAGGGAAAAATTGAAGCTGTCAAACCATATAAACATTGCCACTTTGAGCAGAAACTTGTTTGACAAAGAAACATTGAACTCAGTTTCTCTTAATTTTTCCCACAATGAAGGGTTTTCAACCTCAGTGTCAATTCAAGGACATTTTTTTTTCAGTGTTCCTTTTTAGATTTAATTACTTCATATCAAATAATCTTTGCTAATCTTATAAACATCCCATTTCTACTTTTTCCTGTCATCACACTCTCAATTTTGGTTCTTGGGGTTTTTAACGTTACAGGACTGAGATGCTGTTTAAAGTTTGTAAAAGTTTGGGGCTATCTTTACACATTTTAAATCTCAAGTAAAAATCTGTTAAACCTGAAGGGGTAGGAAGACTCACCTGAGGCTCATTTGATTCTACTCTAAACAATTAGTCATGTTTTGCTGATAAAAGTTAAACCTGTGCTGTTGTTCTAGCGCAAGCTCTCCACTGGATCATCTGTCCAGACAGGAGAGCTTAGAAACTGTAGTAGAAACTATTTGAAGCAGAAATTATTTGTCACTCTTGATTTTTTCTTGCTTCTTTGGGAATAAATAGACTGAATTGACAGTGCTTTTCTTAAGTATTGAAGAAAACCAAGACATAACATTTTTAATCCCAGAGTAGATCCTGGAGGGAACTGTGACAATTTTTAAAAATTACACTATCCTTCCCCATTTTCCTAGAAAGCCTTTATTATATTTCCATTTTATTACTAGTGCACTAATTTTTAATTCTGGCCTGATACTTTCCAAAGACGGTCTTTTCTTGTCCTCTCCTATACTCCCCTCAATTTCATAATGATCAAGTCAAAAACGTTTTCTCTTCCACCGCTGCTTTCCCTTGTCCTCATAGCTTAAACTGCAGGCTTTCCAAATGCCTACAAGTCCTGCTGACCTTTAACATAGAGTAAACGTTGCCTGTCATGTCCGTTTCTTTCCTCAGTGCTCTGCTGCCAGCTCAGTCTTCCCTGTTTCAGAGCCCTGCTTCATGTCATTTCTCTGCTTAATGAAAGCTAACGTTTATTGAGAACTTGATATCTGTATGCTTCATGTTTTCTCATTCCAGCCTCACAATTTGGAGGTAGGGACTTTAATCCTCATTCACTAAATGAAAAATAGTGTGGCCCAGAGGTTAGGAATTTGCCCAGGAATAGGGTTTGGGTCCTTTCTCCCAGACTCCAAAGCCCAGCTCCTCACTCAGCCAGGATTTCCCAAGCTTTCTGGGAACACTTGTGTTCCTTTAGGTGTATCCAGGGAAAAAGTGTGCAATGTTAATTTTTTTTTTATTCTGTCAAGGTTTTTTTTTTTTTTTTCAAAGAGGCTTTTTATCTGTGCATTGCATGTGTTTAGGCAGGAGGGGTTCATTTGGCAGTGCTTTCCAGTACTCTGAGACGTGGAAATTTATCTCCTGGAACATTTGGAGAAATATAATTTGTGGAAATGCTACTGTGGTGGCTTTAGAAAACTAGAAAACGCAGGAAATTAATAAAAGAGAGGGAAACATTTAGGTATGGATGATGCTGGCCTTGGAAAAGCCCCTTGCAAGCCTGAGATATAGAATAAAAAAGATGCTGAGGGAGCCAGAGAGAGTAATTCCAGGTACATCGTTAACTAGGGAATTACTTGTTTTTAAAAATTTTTTTAAATTTTGAGTTGGGATTCTTGGGAGACTACAGAATTTACATTTAGGTTGGTTTACTTCTCCATCTAGAGCACTGACATGTACTAGCTCTGTGACCCTGAGGTTGCTTCTCCATCTGTAAACGTGGCTTGAGAATTAATCTTAGGAGGTGCCAAGTATATTTTCCCTTCATGGGGTCTGCCAGGAGGAATGCTTCCTTTCTTGTTTGATGACTTTTTAGCCTTTTGTCACAAGGTGGCGTCCCATCTTAACAAAAAGTCTCCCAAGTCAGTTGGTTTTTGTTTTGTTTTGAGGCTGCTGGTGGTTTTTTGTTTGTTTTGTTTTGGTTGCAGTTTTATCACAAAATCTGTAAATCAGGTTTTACATAGATGATGCCTCTTCAATTCTTTTGGTTTTAGTTAACAGAATATTTTAAATTTCTACAGATAAGTGTGGCAGGGCAGCTCCTGGACCCTTGTGGATTGTGCCAGTGTAGAGTGGCAGAACTTTGATTTAGGGAGTATTTTGGCCTCTGCCCCACCCCAGAGGTCCGGACTGAAAATTCCAGAGAAACACCAGAAAAGGATGTAGTTGGAGCTTATTACCAACTCTTTCCATTCCGGGCCCAAAAACTCATTCCGTCTGGTGTGAAGTGTATTTACCTCCCATTATGAAAGTTGTGATTTTAGGAATTGAGTAACTTTTTATTTTGAAATAATTTCAGACTAACAAAAATAGGATAAAGAATTCTCATATAAGGTTCAGTCTCTCCAAATGTAAACATTTTTTTTTTACCACATTTGCTTATATTTTTTTTCTGAAATGTTTGACACTATTGCAGACAACACGAGTTGTCTTTTCCCCTTCAATACTTCTGTCCGTATTTTCCCAAAACACAACTTCAGTACAACATCGACATCAGGAAATTAAGATAAATTCAGCACTACGCAGTCACCCAAATTTTGCCAGTAAAATGCTTTATATTAAACAACAAGAATTTTATTTTCTGTTCATGGTCCAATCCATAATCACATTGTGTTAGTTGTCATATTCCTTTAGTGTCTCTCGAATTTGAAACAGTTTCTCCATCTTTGTCTTTTGTGCATTTTTGAAGAATGCACACCAGTGGTTTTGTAGAATGCTTCTCAGCTTGGGTGGGTCTGGTATTTCCTCATGATCACATTCAGAATATGCATTTTTGGCAGGCATATCACAAAAATGATATGTTTTCAGTACGTTAAATCAGCTACCACAGCCATCCCAGGATTGGTGATTTTAACTTGGATCACCTGGTTAAGGTGGTGTCCACCAGGGTTCTCCACCATGATGTTGCTCTTTTTCCCTTTGTGATTAAGAAGTATCTTGGGGGAGAGAAACTAGTTTTATTTATTTATTTATTTTATTGTGTGTGAAGTTGTACTGTCCTTTTTCTTTTTCTGTCTTTTTTTTAATGTTACATTAAAAAAATATGAGGTCCCCATATACCACCCACCCCCCTCACCCCACTCCTCCCCCCATAACGACAACCTCCTCCATCATCATGAGACATTCATTGCACTTGGTGAATACATCTCTGAGCACCACTGCACCTCATGGTCAATGGTCCACACCATAGCCCACACTCTCCCACATTCCACCCAGTGGGCCATGGGAGGACATACAATGTCCGGTAACTGTCCCTGCAGCACCACCCAGGACAACTCCAAGTCCTGAAAATGCCGCCGCATCACATCTCTTCCACTCCCTACCCCCAGCAGCCACCATGGCCACTTTCTCCACACCAATGCCACATTTTCTTCGATTACTAATCACAATAGTTCATGAATAGAATATCAGTAAGTCCACTCTAATACATACTCTATTCCTCCATCCTGTGGACCTTGGAATGGTTGTGTCCACTCCACATCTATATTAATAAATAGAACAAATTTACTTTACTTTTTGCTAACAGCATTATTTGGAGTTGAGTTAAAGTGACTATGATGTGACAGAGGAGATGTAATATTTGTTATAACCAGTTATAGTCTTTACCTTGCATATATAAATGCTTCTCATCTGGTTGGAGAAAAACAGATCCGGTTGGTGGGGTGGGGTGGGGCAAAATAGCCTGAAATCTGCTATTTTCAGTTCCTTCCCTGTCTCAGTTTCTCTTGGGTTACAGCATTCTGCTTTCATTTCACACAAAATTTGAGACATTATTTCAGTTAAAAAAAAATTCTTATAAATAGTTGTTGGAAAATATAGTAGAAGAAATTCACCTTATCATCTAAAGCCTACTGGAGGTATTTTAGTATGCAGTAAGTTTTTCTGGGGGTCTTGCATTCTAGTGTAGTTAGGTTCAGACCATATAGGTACTTTTCTGACCTGAGTTTTTCACACCATATACATAAATGTAACTTTAGTACTAGGCAGTGGTTTTGAAAGGAAAAGACAACAGTAGGTATTTGTTTTTACTTTAATCACAATTGTATTTATGATGATTATTAATTAAATCTGATTTTGCCACAAGGCTGCTGATGCCAAAGTACCAGAAATGGGTTGGTTTTTATAATGGAGATTAAAAAAAAATTTTTTTTTTTTAATTTTTAGGGGGGACCAGAGATTGAACCCAGAACCTTGTACATGGGAAGCAGGTGCTCAACCACGTGAGCCACATCCACTCCCAATGGGGATTTTATTTAGGGTGAAAAGAGTTCCAAGGCTGTGAAATTTCCAAATTAAGGCATCTGCAGAGATGCTTTCTCACCAAAGTCCGCGATTGTTCATCCTGGGGTGTTGCCACGTGGTAAAGCAAGATGTCTGCGGTCTCTGCTGAGGGGCCTGCCTTCCCTTCCAGAATCTTCGTCTCCTGGAGCCCAGCTGAGGGCAACCAGGCATAGGGCTCGTCTCTTTCCAGGCCTCTTCTATCAGTCTCGGCTGTTCTGCTTTCTTCCCGAGTTCAGCTGTGGGCATATGGCATATGCCTCATTTCCTCTTGAGCTGCTCTGTGGGCGCCTCTTGGGGACTTTGTGCTCCAGCTTTGGCTGCTGGAGATCCTCGAGTCCTCCTTTCACATTGCAGAGTCAGAAATGGCAGAGCTCCCTTTTCCTGCGTGTGTGTCTCTCTGTGTGTCTCCAAGCAGACCCAGAGGGAGGGTGTTGCCTCAGCCT
The DNA here is from genome assembly GCF_030445035.2 of Dasypus novemcinctus. Classification (NCBI taxonomy): domain Eukaryota; kingdom Metazoa; phylum Chordata; class Mammalia; order Cingulata; family Dasypodidae; genus Dasypus; species Dasypus novemcinctus. Next base: position 153,913,992 of record NC_080676.1, on the reverse strand, counting down.
GAATCATACCTCACTGATGTAGTGCAATCAAAAGCCCTAACTTGATTTTATCAAGTAATCTAAGGAAAGTCCCCTAAACTGAATTTAACACAATCAAAGGGTACCGCACCTGGAGGGATGGAATAGTTTAAGAACATAATCTTTTTCTTTTTTGGGAATCATAAAATAACTTCAAACTCTACAGAAGGTATCTCAGTGGCTTGGGTGGGAGATTGACTCATGGCCCCACAAAGACTCATTCAAGTCCTACCCCCTGGTCCTGCAGGTAGAAACCCATTTGTGAATAGGATCTTCCAAAATCCTATTTGGATGAGGGGCAAATGAATCAGGGTGAGCCTATATATATGACTGGAGTCCTTACCAGCAGAGCGTGGTGATCTGAAGCTGTGCATACCCCAGAAAAACATGGCGTTAAATTTAATCCATTCCTGGGGGTGTGAGCCCCTTGTAAGCAGGACCTTTCCGTGAGGCTTCTTCGGTTAAGGTGAGGCCAGCCCTCCTCAATCAGGATGGGGTTTAATCCTGTTACCGGAGTCCTGCAGGGATGGAATGAATTCAGACATGAGGGAGAGAAAGCCATAGAGAAGCCAGAAGCTGAGATCAACAGAACCCAGAAGAGAAGGGGTTGACCCGGAGAGGCCGCCATGTGCCTGGCCGTGTGACAAGCTAAGACTTGGGGAGAAAGCATCACCTGGATCACGCCTTGATTTGGACTTTCTTTTAGTCTCAAAACCATAAGCTAATAAATTCCCATTGTTTAAGTTGAACCGTTTCATAGTATTTGCTTTGAGCAGCGCAGGAAACTAAAACACAGAGGAAATTTGGCTGCAGTCAGTCAGTGGGAGTGAGAGAAAGAGAGAGAAGACAGATGGTGGTGTGTCAGGGGTGGAGGCTGAGCTCCGGACGGCCGACCAGCCACCACCAGAACTGTGGAGTTCAGTGAAGGCCTGATCCTGCCGACAAGCTCAATTTGGACATCTAGCCTCCAGCATGTAAGCCAGTAAATTCTTGTTGTTTAAGCCAACCAGCCTGCAGTACTCTGTTAAAGTAGCCCTGCTGAAGACAGCTTGGGAGTAAGGATCACCTGCAGGCTACATTCGTGGTCTATGTTGCAAATGGCACCCCTGGGCTTGTGCAGTGTACAACCTATATGGATGTGCACATGGCTCTGGCTGCTGGTACTTTGTCCCTTCTTTAGTAGTAGCCTGGGGCTGGCACCTTGAGAAGTGGAGATTGTACCAAGGCTCACAGCAACAGTTATAGAAAGGAAATAGTCAATAAGCACATAGGCTTATTCACTTAAAGATTTATTTATTTTTAAATTTATTTCTCTCCCCACCCCCATTGTCTGCTCTCTGTGTCCATTTTGCTACATGTTCTTCTGTGTCCGCCTGCATTCTTGTCAGCGGCACTGGGATACTGTGTGTCTTTTTTGTTGTGTCATCTTGGTACGTCAGTTCTCCGTGTGTGCGGTACCACTCCTGGGCAGGCTGTGCTTTTGTCGCACGTGGAGGCTCTCCTTACAGGGCGCACTCCTTGCGTGTGGGGCTCCCCTATGCAGGGGACACCCCTGCGTGGCACGGCACTCCTTGTGCACATCAGCACTGTGTGTGGGCCAGCTCACCACACAGGTCAGGAGGCCCGGGGTTTGAACCCTGGACCTCCCATATGGTAGGCAGATGCTCTATCAGTTGAGCCGAATCTGCTTCCCCAGTTTTTCACTTAATTGAATTTTTTTGCTGGGTACTTCACCTGCCTGTCCACAAGCGTTTCATGTTCTCATCAGCTCTTTAAGGGCTTACAAATTTTCCTATGTTTCCCAACAACAAAAACCACTCACCACCCACAGAGAATATATAAAATATTTCTCTAGCCCTGAAAGCAAAAATGAAATAAGTCCAACTGATAACCCTTATTTATTTTAAATTGTTATTCATACCAATATTTGATTAAAGGCAAAAGCAGTTACTATCTCTTGAAAGCAATGCTGTATTTTAACTAGGGATACGTGTGTAAAAGGACTCGGAGGGCCTGCCTCCCTGCGTTTTAACAACTGAGGGGCCCAGAGAAGCCCTGCTGCCTGCATTTCTCTACTGGGGTGAACTTTCAGGCGGCATCATCCTACTGGGTCTTCCTAGAGCGCTGCGAAGCCCCTGAGACCCCAGGTCACTGGTGCCTAATCTGACCGGTTCTCTCCCGGCTGCCCGGAGTCAGGAGAGCCCCTGCTTCCCCAGGGGGCGGCAGCGAAGAGCAGGGCGTCTGGCTGCCCTCCGAGGAAGGGCTGCATGGAGTCCCCTTTCTCCGCCAATAGTGAGGGCGGTGTGGGATGTTCTCCCCTGACATAGAGGCCGTGTGGCGCATGGCATGTTATTTCAGGGGTTGCTAGGGACCTCGGAGAAATTGGGTAGTTGTTTTCCAGTGGCTGAAAGGAGCTCAAGGAGCGACTGTGCAGATTTACTTAGGCACTATGGACAGAGGTAAGTGATTTAAGATGAAATACAGGGAAGCGGATGTGGCTCAACGGATAGGGCGTCCGCCTACCATATGGGAGGTCCAGGGTTCAAACCCCGGGCCTCCTGACCTGTGTGGTGAGCTGGCCCATGCACAGTGCTGATACGCGCAAGGAGTGCCGTGCCCCGCAGGGGTGTCCCCCACGTAGAGGAGCTCCACGCGCAAGGAGAGCTGCCCCGTGCGAAAAAAGCACAGCCCGCCCAGGAGCGGCGCCTCTCACATGGAGAGCTGACGCAGCAAGATGATGCAACAAAAAGAAACACAGATTCCCGTTGCCACCAAGAATGCAGGCGGACACAGAAGAACACACAGCGAATGGACACGGAGAGCAGACAATGGGGGTGGTGGAGGCGGGGAAGGCGAGAGAAATAAAAAAAATAAATCTTTAAAAAAAAAAGATGAAGTACAAGTCACAGGCAGATGGCCCCAGCCTCAGCACTGGCTGGCAACTGGGCTATTCCCCACCTGGGCAGCTGGTTGTGTGAGGGTCCTGGGTGCGAGGGCAGCGGGGATCCTTTTCTCAGTATACCACAGCAGCCGGTGGCCTCCAGATAGAGGCAGCGTGGCTCCTTCCTCCAACTCCAGCCCGGGGCTCCCCTCTCCACCCCTGGCCCGCGGGCTGCTCTGGAAGCTGCCCTCTCCTTCACCTCGCCCGGCCTCGTCACCAGCCAGCCTCACAGGTGGGCTCGTCCACAGGCCTCACCTCTCAGGCACCTGCCGGCTGGTCTGGGGTCTCCTGGCGGGGCCTGGCAGCCCCGTGGGACCCCAGGGTGCTGTTCACAGCTTAGAAACAGGAGATGTGTCTGCTTAAAGAGAAAATGTGTGGCACTTGAAAGAAGAGTGTCCTGGAGAGGGCTGCCTTGATCTGTGCCATACAGAGGGACTTTATAGGCTAGCAGTGCCCCCTCCAGCTGATCCTTCGGCTCTGAGGAACCTGCTCTTGGAATAGGGTCCACTGTTCCATCCGCACATAGTAGCCACGTGCTTTATAGGATACATACAATCGGTTAAAACATTCCTCTCCCCGTATAATATATGACCTCTGAATCGGAAATTGTCAGTGTCAGATGGGGTCTTGTAGGGACCGAGTGGACGTCCTTGTTTTCCTTCTGGAAATGCATAAATCTCAATACGGGAGCAAGTCTATTTTCCCCTGTACAACAAGCACTTCAGCGTATCGATCAGGGGTCAGCAAACTTTTTTCTGTAAAGGGCCAGGTAATAAATACTGAGGACCATACAGTCTCTTTTTTTTTTTTTTTTTAGCTACCAGGGCCGGAGATCGAACCCAGGACCTCATAAGACCATAGGTGGGAAGCCGATGCTCAACCACTGAGCCAAAGCAGGTCCCGAGTTGGTTTTTGCATGTGTTTGCTCGCTTGTTGTTGTTTTTAGGAGACACCGGGAACCTTACCTCCCCTGTGGGAAGCAGGTGCTCACCTGCTTGAGCCGCACCCGCTCCCCGGCCATACAGTCTTTGTTGCAGCTAACAACTCTGTCTTGCAGTACGAAAGCAGCTGTAGACAATACGTGAGTGGCTGAGTTCCAATAATACTTCATCGATGGCCACTGAAATCTGAACTTCATGTGTCATGAATAATTTTTTCCCTCCAAATTTAAAGACATGGCAATTACTCTTAGCACAAGGCCTGCATAAGGAGCAGGCTGGATTCGGCCCCGAGGCTGCGGTATGCCCTGTTAGAGACGATTATAAGATTGCTTTCGACTCAGACGGTTTATGACCATGTACTTTGCTTGATTAGAAAGTAAAGTTCCAAGTTAGTGTAAGTATCGATCTCACTGACTGGTCCTAGTTTACAAAGGTATTTCTTTTTGGAAAATGCTAGAGGAAAGGAAGTAACCTTTACTCTTCCTTACTCGGATCATTCCTGCCCTTTTCCCCTGGCTGGGAGGCCAGCCCCAGCCTAAGGTGTTTATTGTATCAGAGTGGTGAAGACCTCAAGACGTTGTCCTCACAGGGCTGCAGCGCCTCTGGACTCAAGAACCCCAGCTTAGTGTTAGCCCTCCTCTCCCGTAGGAGCACTTGACCTTGGGCCAGGCCCCCTCAGGAAGCACCTGGAATACTGCTGGCCCTGGACTCAGGTTCCGAGTGTGGCACCGACTTGAGCCACTGTCTTCAACCACGAGGGCTGCCTGTTCTCTGGCTGAACCACAGTGCCCTCCTGCCTCAGGACACCAGACAGGTTTGCCCCTGAAAGCCAGTTCAGCGGCTTGACCCTGAGACGCTGTAGCCCCTGCTTGTAAGCAGGGCGGCGCGGATGAGCCTACTGCCCAGTAGCACCGTTCAGTCCCCCTTCCTGCTGGGCACGGGCTCTTACCTTTGTCTCTTCTGCTATATTCACGTCCTCTTCCCTTCACGTGGCTTCATCCCAGGGGCCCAAGCGAAGCAGCTCTTCTATCTTTAATTTTCCAAAGGACCCAAGGTAAGGCTTTGCAATTTCCACTGCCTTCCTCCAAACTTGTCCCAGCTCAAGATGCGTCCAAGAGAGAAAATAGATGTCTTCCAAGAGAGCTTGAGTACATGGAGTTGGGGGACTGTGGGTGGGTTTCCTTTTAACTCTTGCCAGCCTGGACAGCAGGGTGCACAGGGCTTAGAAAGTTAGCCCCACCACCCATTCCTTCCCGAGTGCGCTCTCTGGTACAGGCAGAGGGGAGGGAAGGTGGTTCCAACAACCAGTGCTAGGAGCTTCATATCCTTACAGTCAGCTTCTCCCCTCCTCGTGGACCCCACACATCACCCCCCTCATACCTTCTAGAATGGTTATTATTACAAACAAATAGAAAATAACCAGGGTTGGTGAGGTTGCAGAGAAATAGGAACCCTCGTACACTGTTGGTGGGAATGTTAAATGGTGCAGCTGCTGTGCAAAACAGTTTGGCGGTTCCTTAAAAAGTTAAACACAAAACTACCATATGACCCAGAAATTCCCCTTCTAGTATAGAAGAACTGAAGGCAGGGGCACAAACAGATGTCTGTACACCAATGTTGACAGCAGCATTATTCTACAATTGCCAAAAGACGGAGCACCTCAGGTATCCAGCAACAGAAGAATGGATAAACAAAATGTGGTTTTTCATACAATGGAATATCATTCAACTGCAGAAAATGGAATGAAGTTCTGATACCTACCACCACATGGGTGAACTCTGAAGACACTATGTTGAGTGAAATAAGTCAGACATGAAAGACTCTATGAGTCTGCTTATATGAAATAGCTAGAATACGCAAACTCAGAGACAGAAAGTAGAGTGCAGGATACCAGGGGCAGGAGGTAGGGAGAATGGGGAGTTAATGCATAGTGGTGTTTGGGGTAATGGAAAAGTTTTGGTAATGGATGGTGGAGAGGGGCGCATAATGTTGTGTGGTTAACATCACTCCATCACGTGCTTGGAAGTGCTTAGTATGGGAAATTGTATGTTGTATATATGTTCCCACAATGAAATAAAAAAAAGACTAAAGAGACCATGATGAGTAGAGGCAACACATGATCCTAATAATGGAGGAGAAAAGGCCCATATGGACAATACTGGGATCTACAAAAAATAAAAAATAATAAAAACAGGCATATACACTCAAAGCTTACAACAACGTTAAGTTTCTTGAATCGATATCTATGCTTAAGGTGGTTACATAAGTGAAAATCGTTAGGAAATGTCCATGGAAATATTAAGTGTTCAAGGAGCATGATGTATACACATTACTCTCAAATACCTAGAAAATGGTAGACAGATGGATAGATCAACTGATCGATAGACGAATGATACAACCGAAGTGGCAAAATGTTAGAAGGTGGTAAATCTGACTGATTAGGGCATATATTGGAGTTTTCTGTATAGATTTGACATTATTTTTGCAACTATTTCAAAAGAAAAAGTTAAAGAGGAAGCTGCCTGGATAGCCTTCTTTCTAAAGAAGACCTTTCAGTGACTGCGTGTGGGAGGTGGGGTGACGCTGCACACTTGATTCTTGACGGCTAAGAGTCCTGGCAACTGGAGTCCAATATGTACCCTTTAAACAGAAGAGCCCACCAGCGCTGGGGGCACCAGATGACTTGAGTGCCCAGTGGATGTCAGCTTCCTCCTGGGACTGTTTCTCTTTCATGCTGACAGCCCTCGGCTGGGTCAGCCCAGGGTGACTCATCAGATGGAAACGAAGGCTGAGAAAATCCCCTTTCGTAACTTTTCAAGCAATAAGTGACACACTCAGAACGTTCTCACTACATTCCCACGAGGCTTCAACTTCTCTACCAGGTGTTATTTAAGAAAAGTTCAGATTCAGTGATTTTTCTGCCGAAAACAGAAAGAAAAAAAAAAGGAGGCAAAGTGGAAAGAAGAGACACTTCACGCAGACTTCAAAGCATTTACTACACGATCTTTTATTTCAGATCTTTAAAAATACTTAAATTACTGGGAAAATATTTACAAGATTGATCACATTTAAAAATCAGACCGGATACAAGGGGGTCAGGCTGGGAGAGGTTCCGTGGCCTGCCTAGCTTTCCCCAGCTCATTTTGCTAGAAAGACCCCTTTCTAAAGAACAGCCCAGCCCCACTGACATTGAAAAACATACCGGAGGCAAGGCACAGCCGTGTTGATGCTTTCTTAGTGTTTATGAAAAACCTTCCTTTTTCTGGGTTATCTCTATAGAATCGTTCTGGGAACTTGTATCCTTCAGAAAGTTCTTACAGGAAAAAAACGAAGCTTGTCTCCCTCTGGGTCCACCACCTCTCACCAGGCATGGCCTTCTGAGCGGCAGGTCACGGGATATTGTCTAGAAAGCCCTGGCAGGCCTGGCCACAGCCTCACCGGCTCAGTGTCCTCTTCTTGGATGCGGAGAGCCCAGGCCAGTGCTTTGAGGGACATCTTCTCTCTCCCCTTCTGGAAAGGCGACGATGGACAGAGAGTCATAGGCATCCTCCTCTGGCGAGCTGTCCTTGCTCAAGGCCTCTAAGATAGGCTGATCCGGGTTCCTTAAATACTTGAAAGGGGGGAAAACCAGAATCATGTTAAAGGGTGGGTTCAAACTCCCAAACCTTTTACTTTATTTTCAGTTGGCGGGCTATGTTTTATTTTGATGTAGCTTCCCATCCTTCCCGATGAAACTTGATGGAGCTTCTACAACGCGAATACCCTTCCATCCCCATCTCATTAATAACTGATTCTAAGTAAAGGGGCAACCAGGTTAACACCCTGAAAGTCTGAAAAGCATCACCAAGGAAAAGCAAGCCCTTGCTGGCTGTACTCAGGGCGAGCCTGTGGATTATTAATCCGAAATCATCTTGCAATTGTAACTTTTCAGTGCAGGAGGAAAAAGAGAGAGAGTTCACAGACACCACTGTGTCTACCAGGTGTTCCCACCTCCACACAAAACACAACAAGCAGAGAATCTGGGAATGAGGGGTAAGAAGCCACTGTCCTCCACTGAGAGGGAGGTCTCGCAGCACCCAACTTTCCCTTTTGCTCCTGCTCCTGCCGCAGGTTCAACCCAAGAGCAGGAATGCGGAAGATGCTGGCCTGCAGCAAGCTTCTATCTGACTGATAAGAAGAGGAACAAAACAGTATCATGTGCCCTTGTGAAACCCTCAAAAGTGTAAGTGAAACATGATTCATTATTTTCATGTACCTTCTGTGAACTTAGGTAAATATTTTTCACACTTTCCCAGCAAAGTGAACGGAAAGACCTTCTGTTTTAGATTCACGCCCCAGAGAAGAGCTAGTGGTAAATTTGTTTATTGGGTCCCACTGGTAGTTCTACTGTGTGTGAGAGACAGTGAGCTGTTCTTTAGGCAACGCTAACCGGGAGGCTCTGGCAGGGAATTTAGGGATTTTTTTCTTTCTATCCGGCTGCGTCGTCTTTTTTTGGTGCGTTTCTTTGCCATGCGGGGGCCTGCACTTCCCTGAGCAGCTCTGGGGCGCCTTTTTCCTTTTTTTACCAGGAGGTCCCGGGGCTCAAACCTGGGTCCTCCATATGGTAAATGGAGTTTAATTGCCTGAGCCACGGCCGCTTCCTGGAATTTTTTTTCATTTTTTAGGAGGTAAAGGGTTATGAACCCAGGAACCTGTACAGGGGAAACAGGCGCTCCACCACTGAGCTACAGCCACTCTCCAATGAGAGCTGGTTTTATTCATTTGTTTGTTTGTGTTTAGGAGGTACCGGGGATTGAACCCAGGACCTTGTCCATGGGAAGCGGGTGCTCATCCACTTGTGCTACCTCCACCCCCCTCTAGTAGGGGATTTACAGGTATGTAATCTGTATCATGCCTGTGCACTGTAAACACTTCGTGACAGATGAAGGGAAACAGGTGACCCTAGTTCTTTCCAGGAGAGCCACACCATCTTCACTGACTTGGTCCTAACGGAACATCTCTTCATTCTAGATGGAACAGAGTAAGATTGGTTTCTAATACCTTTACCGTTATCTGACCAAAGGATAAGGTAAAACCCTCCAGAAGCCAATGCCTTTATAGGTGTTCCCTCAGTTAGTACCTGGTCCTCAGGGGACCCAACAGCCTCGCAGAACCTTGGGGGGCTGGAGCTGGGCAGAAAAACAAGACTTTTCACAACGGCTCTTCCACTATTTTTTTTCTCAATTCCTTTAAAACATGGCAGCACCCAGGGAGCATCTGTGGTGGACAAGACCTTTTGCTCAGGGCTCTGGGGCCATTTCCTCTTTGGTAGACAATTCCTAGGTGCACACCATCTGACGTGAGACTCATACTTTTGATTCCCATCTCTATGGCCTTAGCCAAGTGGGACGTCCAGTCTCTGCAGCCTCCAGCCAGGCATCGCTGGGGTCACTCGCCAGAAAACAGAGGCCCGAGGTGCTGCCTCAGGAGAGGGACCTACTGTGGCCCAGCTCCTGGCCAGGCCAGGCCACCCTCGTTGCCCAGCTGGTGCCATTATAAACTCAAATCTCCACACCTCCAGCCTTGGCCACGCTTTCCTGTGAGGTGTTAGCAGGGGGCAGTGGACACCGACAAGGCACCCAGGTGGACACACGTACCTCTTCTATCTGGGATGGGATCCTTGGCGGAGAGTGGAACCAGTATTTAATCAGGCCCCTGTATCTCAGCATCAGGAAGTAACAGGCCCCTGCCAGCGCCAGCACTACCAGGAAGGTTCCCGCGAAGATCGGGATGGCCTGCTGAAGCTTGGCCGAGGCTAAAACGGTGACATAAAAGAACAAGATGGCCAGCCCGCTTGTGATGCAAGTATCAGCTCAGCTTTCATCTACCGCTTCTCAAATAGTATTTATGTCCCAGTAAGATGGAGAAGCCCTCATCCTCCTCTCTGCCCCGTATGCTTAAATTAATAACCAGTAAAGGCAATCCTGTGATACAGCCTGCAGAGCTCAGCAGAGCTCTTTATTCCTACGGTTACGTGCTCTCTTGTACCCGCTTCCCTGTGTCTCTCCACTCCCATACCCAATTATTTAAAATGCATTCTCTGATTTCACTATTTTAGGAGTATTCCTTTCCCAGAAAATACATAAGTACGGCTTACCATTGGCGGCTGTTTCACAGCACGATGTGTTGCTTAACTGCCCGGGTCTGCAGATGTTTTGCCGTGGCCAAATCAGTTCTGCCCTGACTTGTAAACAGTATTCTCTTAAGGGTCTCAAACCGCCCAGCACAATGGAGTTGCCTATGAAAGGGCCTTTCACCTAGTTACAAAACACCAAAAGCCACACATGGAAGTCACCGGAACAGTCCTGTTCATGCCATTTCCATCTTCTCTACTGTCTCCTAAAAGTCAGTTAGCACAATAACTAAAGAATAAGATGATGTCATTTAAAAAAAAACCACTTCATTTTGAAATAATTTCAAACTTACAAGACAGCTGCAAAATCCAGAGAAAGGAATACGACATCCCCTCCCCACCCACTCAGATACCCAGCTCCACCACCTTTTAACTTTTCCCCACATTTGCAATTAGAAGATGCAGTGTTTAAACAATCACTGGATTGCAGTGGCCAGATCTGCAATGTGGAAGCTGTAGGTGAAGAACGATGCCAATGGCAGTAGGGCTGTGCCTCCAGCCTCTGAGGGCCCCCTGTCATAAGAGGAGCTCCAGAACTGGACTTTGGCCAGTCCCCATTTCTAGGATAACACGTTCTCCTTTAAAAAGAACGTTTTGTGCTTCATAGTTAATCTAATCCAGATACTTTAAAGGAGTCATCAAACAGAGGAAAAATTATTCTGGGAAATGTTCTAGAAAAGCGCTCATCCCTCCTCTGGTTGGGGCAAATGGCCTTCGCAATTTTTGTTATCTGGACATAGCTGGATCCCCAAACCTTTCTCCACTTCTCTGCTACCCTCCCTCGGGCCTCACTGCCCCCATATCTGTTTCCCTCCAGCCAATGGCTCCTCTCTCTCCTTGACAAAGCTGCCACTGTTCTAAAGGGAAAGGAGAAAAGGATATACCATATTAAGGCAATAGAAGATTTCTCATAAAGGCCTTTTTTTTTTTTTTTTTTTTAGAAACAATAGAATAGGCTATGGGCATCTGAAGTGGTGGTATAATATACACTCAATAGCAAGGAAAGATGAAGCTGCTATACTGTTGGCTGGAAAGAAGCAGGATATTCAATAGTCTATAGGGTAAGATTTTCTTTTTTTAAAGATTTATTTTATTTATTTCTCCCCCTCACCGTCACTGTTTACACTGTCTGCTCTCTGTGTCTCTTCGTTGTGTGCTTGTCCTTTTTTTTTTTTAAGGAGGGACTGGGAACTGAACCTGGGATCTCCCATGCTCCCATGTGGGAGGCAAGCACCTAATCACTTGAGCCACCTCTGCTCCCTGCTTGTAGTGTCTCTCATTGTGTTTCCTCATTATGTTATCTTGTTGTGCCATCTTGTTGCATCAGCTTGCTGTCTTGCTCATCTTCTTTGGAGGCACTGGGAACCAAACCTGGGACCTCCCATGTGGTAGGTGGGTGCCCAACTGCTTGAGCCACATCCGCTTCTTGGTTCTTATTTTTTAAAATACAAAAATAGTTATATTATCTATGAACAGTAAGTAAGGTGACAGATAATTTCTAATTTTATTTTCTTCTGCTTAATGATGGACCACCAAGGAAGAGGAAAATAGTTTTTGCTCATGGTGCCACATAAAGCCATTTTAAGGATGAAATTCCTTTTGCCTTTATTTTGGCAGCCAGTTGGCATTTCTAAAATTTGGAATCACAGACCGCGCAGAGGAGACTAATTAGCAGGGCACGCGATGGTCCTCCTAGTGAGGCCAGCTTGTGAGGATTTCAGGAGCATCCCACTATTTCCTAACCGATGAGGGCAGCTTGCTCTGCCCCAAGTGTTGATTCAAACAACGCGGTTTACGCTGAACACCTGCTTTTCTCCTACAGGTCTGGAATTTGGGTAAGTGCCAGGCAGAGGGTGCCCACCTGACCGGCCCCTGGTAAAAACCCTGGGCACGAGTCTCTAATAAGCTTCCCTGGAAGATGTTACACGTGAGTCGTCGCAACTTGTTGCTGGAGGAATTGAGTGTGTCCTGTGTGGCTCTGCTGGGAGGGGACTCTTGGAGGGTGCACCTGGTTTCCTTGGGACTCCACCCCACGTGCTCTCCCCCTTGCTGCTGTGCTTTTGGCTGGGAGCACATCTATACGCTGAGGCCTGTGAGTCCTCCTCGGGAATCACCCCTACCTGGGGGTGGTCTTGGGGGCCCCAACACACAGCCTCACAGCTGGAAAAGAGATACCTTTCAAGTCACTTTAGTCCTAGAGTCCTCCGTGCATGGAAGTCCTGGGGGAGATGCTTCCGGTGAAAGGGGAAAGTGAGTCTGGGGTCAACACACCTGCCCCCACCCCAGCCCCAACTTTTCTCTCAGGTGTTGCATTTTATCTAAGAGGGCGCTGTGACCCAGACAGGCTTGGTGACAATGACAGAAGCAAATTACAGTAGTAGAAAGAAGGTCCCTGCACTATTCTCTAAACGAGGCTGGTTTCGATGTTCCCGGGGCCGTGCCCTCAGCATGGGCCAGTGTGCCCAGCTCCAGGACACCAACGGCAATCACCGCTGACGCCTCCAGATCCGGTGGCAGAGAGCAGAGAACGCCGTAAGAAAACACGAGTATGCGCTCCCCCCCAGGAGGAGGCACTGTATTGTGGTCAAGACACCACTAAGATGGCGTGGAAGCAAAGTAGCCAGATCCCCCTCCCACCCCTCTCCTCCCCAGCTCCATGTCTGATCTTTTAGGGGAGGCACGTGGACGAGGCAGCCACCCCGCTTTTCCACCCAGGCCTTCTCTGCTCCAGGCTGCCCAGGTCTTGCTTGGATTTGGGGAAATGATTAGTTCCTAAGGCCCTATATGCTAAGAGTTTTATCTTCCCCAGGGTTTTTAGACCCACCATAAAGAAACCAAGAGAAAGTGCAAACAGATACTATATGGCAGGTAAACATGGTGATTTAAGAGGATGGACCTTGACGCTTGATGTCCCCACTATGCCGTTTGCTAGCTGACCTTGAGTGAGTTACTGAACCACTTGGTTTCCCTGAGGGGAAACGGACTTGGCTCAACTGACAGAGCTTTTGCCTACCACATGGAGGGTCTAGGGTTTGATCTCCAGGGCCTCTTGACCCATGTGGTGAGCAGACCCACATGCAGGGCTGCCAAGCGCTAGGAGTGGCATGCCATACAGGGGTGTCCCCCGCAGAGGGGAGCCCCACGTGCAAGGAGTGCGCCCTGCAAGGAGAGCCGCCCTGCGTGAAAAAAGTGCCAGCCTGCCCAGGAGTGGGGCTGCACACACAGAGGGCTGACGCAGCAAGATGACGCAACAAAAAGAGACACAGATTCCCGGTGCCACTGACAAGAATATAAGCGGACGCAGAAGAACACACAGCGAATGGACACAAGAGAGCAGACAACGGGGGGGGGAAGGGGAGAGAAATAAATAAAATAAATCTTTAAAAAAAAAAAAGAGTAAATGAGATGATGGATCTAAAATGCGTGGCGCAGTGCCAGACACAGAGAACATTCTCAATAAACAGAAGCTGTTAAAATTATATTTACTATATAATTATAATTTTATGTTATGTTATAATCAGGTTATAATTAAAACTATAGTAAGGTTGAGTTTAGGAAGTCATAATATCTAAAGAGATGACAAAGCCTCATTAAATGCAGCTTGGATGTTTAGAAAGCCTAATCCAAACACCTCTGTCAACCTTGTGGTCGGCCACCCTCCCCACGTGGCAGGTCAAAGACTTGTTCTCCAGATGGGCCAAGACTTCTCGAACCTCTAGAACATTCTTTTCTAGAACATTCTTTCTCCTCTAAGCAGACTTTCAGCTGTTCACACCCACCCTCTTTGCAAACAGTTCAACCCAGAGAGATTTACGTGCAGATTACAGTAATGGATTCCTTGTTGCAGAAACAAGCCCAGGAGAACGTCTGCCACCATGGTGGAGGCCACTACACACGATGTGCCAGCCACATCTGGACCTCCAGCAACAGGAACGGCACAATATCAGACAAAGAGGCCGCTCAGATGGAACTGGCTGAAGGGAAGTCTCAGCACATGGAGCAAAAAAATCATCTTGAAAAGGAGGATTAAAACGGACTCAGGTCTCCAGCCCTAGGAGATGCTGGGATGCCCTGTTCTCTTTGTCCGTTGTAAGGTTTACTTTTGTTTACTGAATCAGCAACTGCAAAGAAAAAAATCAAAGCAAAGGAGAAAAACGTTCTTGCCTCTTGGATTCCTTCTTTTTCCCAATAATGGATATAATACTCAAGAGTGACCATGGAAGTGGCGACGTCAAAGGGAGAGGAGAACATGATGATCAGTGAGCCTTCTCCTGGGGTCACCGAAATGTTTTCTGGAGGCCCAATGGTAACTGAAACAGAATTAAAACAAACAAACATTCATATATACATATATACATATATATACGGCGCACGTGTGTATGTATACACATATAGGCACTGCCCATCGGGGGTCTTCTTTTGAGGTTCAGCAAAGCATTCAGACATACAAGATTGTCAAAGGCCAAAGTAGTGCTTGGGGCCCCAGACTGACTTGGAAGGAGTCAATCAAGCAGCACCAGGGGCTGCCTTCTGCTCCGTGGCAGGAGGGGTCCTCGCAGCAGTGCACACAGCGGTCCAGAGCGAGCCTCTCTGGTTTCAGGTGACAGCTCAGGTGCGAGGAGAGGAGATCCACGTCAGGCAGGTGTGTGAGTCTCCCTGACTTAAAAGCCAGAAGAGCCAGCATCTCTCGACAACTCCACAGAACAGTGCCTAGGGTCTCTGCGAGGGACAAGCCCTCCTCCAAGAAGCACGGCCCCAACGCAGCGTGGATAATTTTTTCTCTCCTTGTAACCAAGGCTGACCAGGTCCTCTGATCTGACCCACATTTGTCAACCTCACCGTTGCCACAGTTCCCCACATGGCCCAGAGAAATGGCCTCCTGCCAGGTGTTTAAGATTCTCCCAGTTCAGGTGCAGTTTACCAGTCAGGGATGACTTCCACCAGAAGCAGTGTTGCCTAAGGACATGGTTGACATGTACCTTTATCAGGTTTCCAGAAAACAGGGCTGGAAAGTTAAGCAATGGTCAAATTTTCATGCAGAGGGGGAATGATTCTGTTAGCCCTTCTCTACCATATATACACATATATATTTATCTGGATATATATAAAATTTCAACATAAGTGAGCAAAATGGTATTTATAAATCTGAACATGCATTCGTTTCCATGTCTAGCTTAATGTAATATTATCTTCGAACATAACAAATGAGACATAATACCATAGTAAATGTATTTCTTAAGGCTTTTCATGTAATTCACAGGGGAGCCAAGGCCTGTGACTCACTCTATGCTATAAATGAAAAGCTATAGCATTTATCAGGTACGCATTAAATTGTATACCTCACCAGAGGAAGTCAGATGAAAGTACAGCTTGGCTCCTACAAGTTCTGAGAGACCTATCTTTGCACATTGACACGATCACAACACTGCCAGGGCTGGGCCTACGCTAGCAGATTGGCGGCCAGTGTGCCAAAGTTCTTTCATTAACCCTATTCTCAGATGCTGGCACACACGTTCCTGGGCTTCCCTTTTAGCAGCTAAGTAGGCAGAGCCCAGCCACCTACTGGGTGTGACTGCATTTCAAGAAAAGTTTATTTACAAAAACAGATGGTGGGCGGGATTTGACTGGCAGGCTATAGTTTGGGGACCCCTAGTCTAGCAAATTGCACCCCTGCGGCACCAGGCTCCAGAGTCAGTGCTAGGGTCTGCCCATCACACTCGCTTGTTTGCTGGTATTTTGAGTGAAAGGCAGGACCGAGGTGCTTTGGAGTCAGTGCTACTCATTGCAAGAGGCAAGAGAAGAAAACCTGGAAACCATAAGCGAAGTTTTATACCCGCAGTCTCTCACCATTTCGGTAGTGTTGAAACCAAGGTACTACCACCCAGGCAGAAACGAGTTCTCCCAGCTCAGCTCGAAGGCGTAAAGTGATATTGAAATACGGTGTGAAACCCTCTGAAAGGTTGGCTGTGAAGTCACACTGCGTCTCTGTGATCTTCGTACAATTCACCCCTTTCAAGTCGATGTCGTACCACTCACTAGAGGTACTGGAAAGGGAAAAAGGATTTCACATCACAGAATTCTCTCTTCTATCATGGGTAACAGTTTCCCCAAGTTGATTTTTTCCTAAATACCTTTGAGATATAATTCTTAAACCATATCACTTACTCAAATAAAATGTGAAAGTCAGTGGTATTTAGTATATTTGCAGGGTTGTGCAACCATCACCATAATCAATATTAGAACATTTTCATTATGCCATCAAGAAACTCCATACCCATCAGCACCCTCTTGCCGTTTTTCTCCAACTCCCTGGCAACCAGTAATCTGCTGTCCCTATGGATTTGCCTATTCTAGGTATGTCATATAATTGGAATCACTCGATAGGTGGCACTGTGTCTGGCTTCTTTCCCTTAGCATAACGCTTTCGAGGTTCACCTGTATAATAGCACGTTTTGGAACTTCATTCCTTTCTATTGACAAATAATATTCCATATTTCCCACGGTAAGTTATCTACTCTTCTGTTGATAGACATTTGGGTTGTTTCTACTTTTTGGCACTTAGGAATAATGCTGCTATGAACAATCAGGTAAAAGTTTTTGGGTGGAGCATGGTGTAGTTTCATTCCTCTCGGGTATACCCTAGTAGTGGTATTGCTGAGTTATACGGTAACTCAATGTTCAACTTTTTGAGGAACTGCCAAACCATTTTCCATAGCAGCTGCACCATTTTCCATTCTCCCTAGCCAGGCATGAAAGTTCCAATTTCTCCACATCCTCACTAACACTTTTTTATGGTCTATTTTTAAAAAGTTTTATTTAAAGTTTTAAAAAATTTATGAACATTCTATACTCACCAAGTAAAAACTCCCTCAGCCTGTCCCTCCATCCACTGGTAACCTCTAATCTATTTTGTCTCTGTGAATTTGCTATATCTAGATATTTCAAGTAATTGACATCATACAGCATTTCTGTCCTTATGTGCCTTGCTTATCTCACTCAGCATGTTTTTTTTTAAATTTTTTTTGCATAATGTTTTCAATGTGCATATGTGTTGCTGAACATGTCTCAGAATTTCATTCCTTCTTATGACTGAAAAATATCCCATTGTATATGTACCACGTTCCGATGAGCTAGTCATCTGTTGATGGACACTTGGGTTGTTTCCACCATTTGGCAGCTGTGAACGATGCTGCTATCAGCATCGGTGTACAAGTGTTTGTCTGAGTCCTTGTTTTCAATATCTTTGGATGTATAACTAGAAGTGGGAATGCCAGGTCATATGGCAATTCTATACTTAACTTTTTGAGGAACTGCCAAACTGCTTTCCACAGTGGCTGCATCATTTCACCTTCTCCCCAAAAATGCATGCATTTCAATTTCTCCACATGTTCTCCCACACTTCATAGTTTCTATTTTTCAAAATAATAGCCATCGTGGTAGGTGTGCAGTGGTATCTCGTTGTGGTGCTGATTTGCATTTCCCTAATAGCTAATGACGCTGGGCATCTTTTTCTATGCTTACTGGATGTTTGTATATTTTCTTTGAAGAAATGGCCATTTAAATCCTTTGCCCATTTTTAAATCGATTGTCATTTTATTGTTTAGAGCTTAAGAGTTCTTAACTGAATGTTAAGCTCTTATTAGATAGAGGATTTGCAAATATTCTCTCCCATTCTGTCCCACATCAGACTTTAATTTTTTCAATCTCTGTAGTCCCTCTCTTAGGAATGATACTGTGAGAAATATAAATTCCACGCATGCTTCAGCAACACATAGGCACACTGAAAACTTTATGCAAAAATAATGTAGAGTTTGTTGTCACCCCATCAGTGTCCATTTAAAGCTGTCTGCCCTTGTCCCCACAAAGACACAGCTACACGCCCCTGTGAGCAGCGATGCATGTCGGGTCCCCACGCTGCACCCCATCTGGGAATCTAATCTCCAACTCTGACCTCTATCCGTGTCTTCTTCAGTGGCAGATGTGAATAAAGCCCAGTGGCTGCTAGGAGCCTGGTGTCCAGGGACAGGCTGTGCCCTGGGCAGCAGCTTCTGGCCTAGAGAGCAAGGCCAGGGGACACGGAAGACACTGGCACTGGCTTTTGCACACCACCCCTGACCCAGGCGGAGGACTTCTCTTTTGTTAGAGTGCCCGGTGACAAGACGAAAGCCACGTCAAGTGTGTGGTCAGGGCTTCCTTGGAAGATGTCAGCATCCCTTCAGCCCCCCAAGCTCTAAGGTCACAGCCCCAAAGGGGAGAGGAGTCCCAAACCACAGAGGCCTCCTTTCAGATGCTTCAGAAGGGGTAAGTGGCGATTTTTTTCAAGCTTAAAGATACCATAACATCCTCCCCGCCAATCCTCCATTGCTGCACTTGGGCGAAAGGCCCCTACAACTCAGAGGCCAAGTACCTGGTTCACCAGCAAAGCACCCACCCAACCCACCTCCTCCCTTCTAACCTTGCTACTTTCTCAGAATGACTATTTAAAAAATCCGTTTCTCAGAAAACAGGTTCAAAGGGAAACAAGTCATGCAAACTGTAGTGACAGCTGACACATGGCAGCCAGCAGTTTGGGGGGCGGGGAGAAGAGTGGAAAGGAAGTTGTATTCTGGGAAGCTGCCTTTGCAAAGGGTAAAAATAATCCAAGGCTCTATGTGATCCATGATCCTGGACAGGAGGCAACGACAGAGAAAAGGCCTCAAAGGACATTATCGGACCAATGGAAAAACTGGAGTACAGCCCATAAGCTTTCTATCAACGTTAAATCGCTTGACCTTGATAACTGCACAGAAGGTGGTGACATAAACGAATATCTGTGCTCTCAGGAAATGTACGTGGGAATACCCAGTGTTTTAGGAGCATGATGCATACAATCTACTCTTAAATGTTTAGAAAATAGATAGCTAGCCAGAGAGATAGATAAGTAGGAGAGAAAATGATATGACAAATGGGGCAAAACGTTAAAAGCTGGTGGATCTGGGTATCTGGGTGCAAGGTATGTTGGAGTGCTCTGTATGGGTTTTGTATTATTTTTACAACTGTTTGTAAATTTGGAATTATTTCAAAATAGAGAAGTTGAAAAACAAATGTGACGTTGGCCCCATTTAAGTGAATAACAAAATGAACATGACAAGGCCCATCACCAGCCCCAGCCCAGGGTTTGGTCGAGTCTGCTAGTCTGAGTTTTACCCAGAAAGGTGTCCTGGCCCCATCCTGCAGTTACTCATTGTGGATAATGCTCCCAGCCCCCCAAATTTAGCTAGTTTTCAAAGCAGCCCCCGTCATGAACAGGCGCAGGGTGTAGTGGTTAACCGTGTGGATGCTGGAGGCAGGAGGCCTGCGCTCTGCTCTCAGTTAACTTGTTCCTCAGTCTCCTCATTTATAAAATCAGGATAAATCGAAGTATCCTTCTCCCAGAGTGACTAGGAGGCGGAATGAGCTCACATCGGGAGAGTGCTCAGCCCCGTACCTGGGGGCTAGCAGGCAGCATGTAAATATGCGTTAGACAAAATCCTACTTCTGCCTTTTAGGACAGGCGCTGTGCATTAACACTGGGCAAATCTTCTCCACCTATCCATTGTCTTTCCATTCACCCACAATGAAAAGTTTCAGTCCTTTGGCCTGCCCTGCCAGCGACTTTTTGAAAAAACTAAAGGTTTTTTCATCCCCCCCCCGACTTTAATTAGCAATACATGTTCTTTACAGAAAATCTAGAAAATCCAGAAAAGTAGACAGGAAAAAATTAAAACAACTTGTTGCTCTCTACTCCAGGAATAATCACTATCCTCTCCAGTGTAGAGAAAAAGGATTGAAAGTTTTAAGTCCCATGAACATCAAAATTAAATTATTTAACTAAAATGTCTCAGACACGTAAAAGTATCTAAACACAAAACAAAAGCAAAACACCTGCTCCCATCATCAAATCTGCGATTAGGAAAAAAAAATCAGCCTCAACATGGGATTTTGGTGACTCCCCAACTTTTCTTACATTTGCCCCATTTTTTTTGTTCCTTTTTTTTTTCTGTTAATAAAACCACCTCTGTCCCTGAAAAAAAATCTACAAAATGCACTCAGGAAACCAAAGTGAAACAAGTTAGTTTGGGATATGAGACTCTGGTCAAGATTAAAAAAAAAAGAATTCAATAAAGTTTTTTCTAACGCAATATTTAGAAGCCCTGGTTCTCTCAACCCACAAGTGTACTTCCCCATGGGAGGCTAAAGGAATGCTAGACAAAAAATGAGCTGGTACTTCCTTGTGAAAGCTTCTTGTTTGCCTTTAGGACTTTGTGCTTGCTGAACAGATTGCAGGGCCAGGTTCACAGGTGTGGCACCTGGTTTCATATCCTATGTGAATTCTTTTTTTGGGGGAGGGGGAAAAGGGGAGGTACTGGGGATTGAACCCAGGACCTTGTATGTTGGAAGCAGGAGCTCAGCCACTGAGCTACATCTGCTTCCAAACTTCTTTATTTTTAGGAGGTACTGGGGATTGAACCTGAGCCCTCGCATAAGGGAAGCGGGCACTCAACCACTGAGCTACACCCAGTGCCTTGAATTCTTAATAATTTTTAGACAAGGGGCCCTACATTTTCATTTGCACTGGGTCCCACAAATTATGTAGTCCATCCTAGCCAATCGTTCCATTTATTATAGATTCCATGTTGGTAATTGATAATTACTTGAGAAACAGGTAAGAGTGATTCAGAGAAAATTTCCAAGCTCCAGTTGAGCATCTATTTTTATTAAGCAAACACTGTTGTAAGGGACATTTAATAATGAAAAAGAAGTCACCTGGACTGCCACTGCTCTAACAAATCAACTGCCTGTAATTTTTCCATGCTGCCTTTTAATTTTTAACCATAAATCATCCCAAATTTTACACATTTGCAATAGCTGCCAGATGACACGTAATTATCTTTATTAGTGGGGTGCCTCATAGTTCAACCAAAACTCAATATACCTCAATTTGACATGATGGATGGACATGAATATACATTTCAACAAATATCTTCAAGAATATAGTTTGTTTCCTTCTTTTTTTGGAGGGGAATTCGGTTACCTGCTTAGGTACGTGAAGTGATAGGGACATTTCCATGGTCCTATAAACATACAGTAAAATAGCTTTCCACAAGGGCTATGCTAATTCATCCTGCAATCAGCAGTGGGTAAGGACAGATCCTTTAGCCTCGTTCTCATAAACACTGAGCATTATTACCATGTCTTTAAATTTTTAGTGGTATAAAATGATGTAGCCAATTCTCTCTCTCTCTCTCTTTCTTTTCCTTCCTTCCCTCCCTCCCTCCTTCCTTCTCTCTCGTTTTCTTTTTTTTGAAATACCAGAGATTGAACCTAGGAACTTGCATATATGAAGTAGGCGCTCAACCACTGAACTATACCCACTTCCCTGTAGCCAGTATTTTTAACCTAATTTTCAACTCATCTCTTCCACAAAGTAAATAAATAATAATTGAGTGCTTACAGTTTGCTTTTCTTCTTCCTATATGAATTATATTACAAATCAAGTGATGGCGAGCTATGAGAAAGCCTGAACAGGTAGTGAGAGAGAAGAATGAGGGGGCAGAGTAATAGATGAAAGGGACAACCAGTTTGGAAACTGAGGGTGAGCTGCAACGGAGTGAGTACATACTTCTCACAAGGCCAGGTCTGGCCCGTGTCATGTGTGGAATTGTGAACCGACTTGTCCACCTCCTCACCCCCAGTCCTGCGAGATGAGGACATTACTGAATTGGGGTTTTGACACCCAACAGACAGGTCAAGAGAGAAGGCGCGTGGAGAATGAAGGCATCTACTGGCCAAGCAGAGCTGAGAATGGCTGCAAACAACCCAAATCTGGAAGGAGGAGCTTCTCCTACAGGTTTAAGAGGCAGCTCGATTTTGGGCTTCTGTCTTGAGCGAGACAAACCGCTTCCGTTGTTCCAAGTCACCCAGTGGTAAGCCACCTCGTGGTGACTCGTTCCTGAAGCCCTAGGAAACTAATACAGTCTGTCAGGTTCAAGAAATCAGATTTTGAAACCTGAAGAACGGATGCCTCGTGCCCTCTGAAGAGAAGGAAACCCTTTTATACATCCCTTCTCCTGAAACCAGTGGAAGGAAAACGTTCACCAGACCAAGGCTAGAAGGTTAGGGACAGTTCTCTGACAGCCAGCATTGTCTGGGCCATCAGACGAGAGGGAGCTGGTGAAATCCGTGTCCTTGCAGGAGATTTTTAAAGCACAAGAGGCGTACCTGCTTCCCACGGATTTGGTTCCAGTCCCGCTCAGCAGCAGGAACTGTGAGCTCGCCCTGTGTTTCCATAACGACCACCCGTACCTCCCAGCCAGGACGCCAAGAGAAGCAGGCGCTTACTATTTATACTGCACGTGGTAGAGCACTGGCCTCGTTCCATTGCCCAGGGACACGGGCTCCCAGCTCAGGCGCTGCTTCGCGTTGTACAGGTGGAGCTTCGGCCTTTGAGGAGCGGGCAGCTGAGCAGGAGGGTCTGGAGAGGGACAGAGGGAGAGGAAGAGAAGGGGGTGGGGTAGAGAAAGAGAAAGCAGGGGGGAAGGAGGAGAAAATCCATTACCAAGGTATTTGCATGTGCACTACCAAAGTCATTCAGACCAACCCGTTTTCGTCCGAGTGCAGAAGCGGCGGGACCTGCGCTCCCTGCACCGACGCCCCCCGCCCACCACTGCCGACGTAGATGGCGCCACGACCCGGGCAGTGGAATGCCAAGGAGCTCTGGCTGCCCTCCCGCCTTCACGCACAGGTCCCGGGCCCTGGAGCCCGGCTGGCTGCGGTCCCGCCGGCACGGCAGAGAGCGGGTGGGACGCGGGCCAAGCTCGCTTCATTCTCCAGGAATGAGTACACCCCCTCGGGCTGCGGTGGGGGAGAAGTCGGTTAGCATGCCACGGGCAGTTGCCCCCAACTTAGCGCTAAGGGAGTGCTTGGCAGACCTTGGCAAAGCACAAACGCACACACACCGCAAATCGGGGGTGCAGTGCCTAGAGGGGACGGCTGGCGCTGTCTTTGGGCTTCAAAAGTGCTGCAGGGTTTCTCAGGGAGCCCGGGCATCACGGTCACGGAGGTAAATGCGAAAATGCAGTCCCAGGCCCCCCAACGAGAAAGGATGCATTTCTACCCACTTCTCACCTTTTAAATTTTTTTTAAAGGAGGTACCGAGGATTGAACCAGAACCTCGTACATGGGAAGCAGGTGCTCAACCACGGAGCCACATCCCCTCCCCCCTCATGCACTGAAAAGATCCAGTGAGGAAATAGTCCCCAGGAATAACCACCAATATCAGAATTCCCCCTGGGAGACCTGGACGGAACCGCCTCAAGCCACTCAAGCAGACGGAGACTTAAGAGCACTGGGCTCTGGGCTGAAAGCCTCGGAACCTTTATCTTTAGTTAAGGAAACTGCTCTCACGGTGGCACTTTCTCCCAGCTTGAAAGGTTGATGAGAAACAGCCAGCAGGTGTTCCTGGATTCAAGGCAGGAAATCCAAGCCAACATCGCCAGGAAATGCACCTGCCCTTGACGCGGGGCCCCGATGGGCCTGCAGCCGCCTATTCACCCGCAGAGGGCCCATCGCCTCCACGTCTCCCAGCTCTGGGACCTTCATGCTGGACCTCGCTCAGCCGTAAGTCCATAAGCCTCACATCGGGCGCCCCGGAGAGCCAGGGCCGAAGGCAGGCAGAGGCACAGGGGCTGCTCCCCTCGGGCAGGGGCGTCCCACACGCTGTCGCTGCTACCCCACCAGGCTGATCCCCCAACGGAGCTGAGAAGGGAGGGCCTCCTTCCGGGGGGGTGGGGGGACAGGGCCCAAGGCATGGGTGCTTGGCGCTGGGCACCCGCAGGCCGTCAGCGACAGCCTCTCGCTGCCTGCGATGGTTTCCTGTGGTTGCTGTCACTGATCACCACAAGCGGAGCAGCTTAGATCAACCCAGATTGATTGCCTTGCCGTTCCGGAGATCGGAAGTCGGAAACGGTCTTGTGGGCCCACGACCTTGGGGCTGGCAGGGCTGCGTTCCTTCTGGGGGCTCTTGAGGCGGGGGGGATGCCACGTCCTTGCCTGTCCCGGCTTCTAGAGGCTGCCGCCCCATCCTCCAGCAACCCTGGGCGGATAATTCTCATGCTGGCTGCACAACTCTGGGGCGTACGCCTCCCTTCCTCTTCCACCTTTCAAGGATCCTTGTGATCATGTGTAGGGCCCACCCGGGCCCATCCGGCCCCGTAATCCAGGATAACCTCCCCACCTCAGGATCCTCATCACACCCACAAAATCTCTTTGCCACGTAAGGGAACGTGCTCCCAGGTCCCAGGGACAAGGAGGGGGACACCTTCAGGGACCTGTTATTTGGTCTACCGCACTGCCCCCGCCCCCGCATCGCCCCATCTCTGGGGAGGAACCAGCAGGAGTTGCCTCTTCTTCCCTTTCCTGGCATCTCCACCTCCTTAACCAGACGTTCAGGAAGAAAGGAAGCGTCACGGGCCCCAGGGTAGGACAAGGGCTTCTGTCCCAGACGTGCGGACCTGCAAACACGACTTCCCCGCAGGAGTCAGAGTCCACAGGCCTGCCTTTAACTTTCTTTTTTTTTATTTAAAGATTTATTTTTTTAATTTCTCTCTCTCCCCTTCATCCTCCCCCACCTCCCATTGTCTGCTCTCTGTGTCCATTCACTGTGTGTTCTTCTGTGTCCGCTTGTATTCTCTTTTTGTTGTGTCACCTTGCTGCGTCACCTATGTGTGTGTGCAGCGCCACTCCCGGGCAGGCTGCACTTTCTTTCACGCTGGGTGGCTCTCCTTACGGGGTGCACTCCTTGCACATGGGGCTCCCCTACACGGGGGACACCCCTGCGTGGCCCGGCACTCCTTGCGCGCATCAGCACTGCGCATGGGCCAGCTCCACACGGGTCAAGGAGGCCCGGGGTTTGAACTGCGGACCTCCCATGTGATAGGTGGACACTCTATCCATTGAGCCAAGTCCGCTTCAGCCTTTAACTTTCTTATTCATTTTGCTGATGCTCGAGAGAGGCCAGTTTTATGCTTATCTCTGAATTTCTTGCCATCTCCCTTCTCCCTCCATCCAGAGAAGACGATGAGTCCTTGAACTGTGAAGTGCCCAAAGGCGGCTGAACACTGCCTGACGGAACTGCCCCATTCACAGCCCAGAAAGGCCCGCCCCAGCCCACGTGGCCCCCTGGGTCCCGGTCGGCTGGACCTCTGTTCCCGGATTCGTCTCCCCGCTCTATGCCACCCGTGTCTCCCTCACCGACTCCAGGTGTCTGCTCAGGTGTCAGGGCGGCGTGCCAGGTAAAATGCCCGGCCACCTCGGGTAAAGGGCACTGCGCTCTTTCCCCCCGCTTGACTTTTCACCACCGCCCCTCTCACACCCCCCCCCCCCCAAGGCCTTTGTTTATAGCAGACTGCTTAAGGATTGCCTGGGTCCAAAGTCTGGCATGGCCACCTGCTCGCTGTGGGAGCAGAGCCTCTTTGTGCCTCAGCTTTCTCAACGGTAAAATGGGAATGAGACCAGGACACACTCCATTGGGTGGTTGGGAGCCACGGTCACGTCAATTTTCTGGCCAGTGCGGGACACGGCGCCCGGCACAGGGAAGGCACAGCCCGGCCGCCGCCTCTTCTCGTGGGTAGCTTCTCGACATTCTGCCCTTGGCACGACTAGGGTGAGGGAAGGCAGTGTGGGGCTGGTTTTGGAGCTGTTGCCTCCCCAGTGCCTGGAACAGCAGCCACTCAAGAGGCAGTGAATGAATGGCATGTAACACAGAGGTGTGCTCTACTTCAAAGATTAGGTAGCCAACTTCATGCCCTTACAGTTGCTTTCACACACTCGAAACCCATACAAAGCTCCAGCCCTCTTTTCCCTTCTTTGTTTCGTGCCGAAGCACCGCTTTGCTCTGGTCTCAGTGGCTGGGGCAGGGTGTGGGCAGTCAATGCTCGACCAGGGATATATCCCTGAGGAGTCAGTATATTCAAGACCAGGGCACCTGCCATCAAGGGGTGGGCAGAGGCTCTGAAAAGACTTTGAGATTTACAGACCAAGGGCCACAGCTGGAATCCTGCTCCTGCCACTTACAGCCATTGGTTCTGCCAAGCCCCCACCTGAGCTCAGTTTCCTCCTGAGTAATGAAATGACACCACCCTCCCAGAGTTGTGGTGAAGAGCAAAGGCAAGACAATTTTGAAAATGCATGGCACACCAGAAACTGAGTGAAGAGTGTAATTTTTAAGACGTGCCTATGTCAGGGTGTCTGATGGCTTGTGAATGGCTGCTTCTGCAGGTGGTGAGCAGCAACCAGTCACCCAGACCCTGCCTTCAGGACCACCAACAGGGGAGCCAGCCCTGCGCTGAGCACTGGACCAATGCTCAGATGTCCACATCCTACTCCCTGAATGTCTATGCCCTCATCCCTGCATGTCCAGGCCCTAATCCCTGCACGTCCAGGCCCTCATCCCTGCACGTCCAGGCCCTCATCCCTGCACGTCCAGGCCCTCATCCCTGCACGTCCAGGCCCTCATCCCTGCACGTCCAGGCCCTCATCCCTGCACGTCCAGGCCCTAATCCCTGCACGTCCAGGCCCTAATCCCTGCACGTCCAGGCCCTCATCCCTGCACGTCCAGGCCCTCATCCCTGCACGTCCAGGCCCTCATCCCTGCACGTCCAGGCCCTCATCCCTGCACGTCCAGGCCCTCATCCCTGCATGTCCAGGCCCTAATCCCTGCACGTCCAGGCCCTCATCCCTGCATGTCCAGGCCCTAATCCCTGCACGTCCAGGCCCTCATCCCTGCATGTCCAGGCCCTAATCCCTGCACGTCCAGGTCCTAATACCTGGATGTTCGTGCCTTAATCCCTGGAACCAGTGAATACGAGAATTTACATGGCAGAGGAATTGTTGCTAAGCAGCCTAGCCTAAAATAGGGAGAGCGAGCAGACAATGGGGGGGAATGGGAGGGGGGCGGAATAAATAAAATAATCCTTAAAAAAAAAAGTGGAAGCAGGAGGCAGAAGAAGAGTCAGTGTCAGAATGACAGGACTTGAGGACTCGACCCACTGTCGCTGGCCTGGAGGACGGGAGGGGGCCACGAGCCAAGGGCTGGAGGTGGCCTCTAAAAGCTGGAAAAACTGAGGAAACGATTCCCGTCTAGAGCCTCCGGAAGAAACGCAGCCCTGCCAACATCTCGATGTGAGACCCACATCGGACTTCTGACCTCCAGGGAGGTAAGAGAATAAACACGTGTTGTTCTAAGCCCCTCCGTCTGTGGTAATCAGTTCTAGCAACAATAGGAAGCTAACGTTGTCCCTAACGTGGGGCCCAGGGCTTCAACGTCACCTCAGCTCTGACAAGAGAAAAGGTTCCCTTGGTAGGGGGTACAAGTCCTGCTCTACTTTCTCCTTGGTTTTGGGGTGATGATTCATAAACTGCTAATGAGAATAAGAGATAAACTGTCTGAGATGTGTCCTCAGCACCCACAAACCCAGCTCCTTCTGAGCTGTCTTCCTGCCCCAAAACAACACCTCCAATCCACCTCAGATCCAGCTGTGTGAGACTTGATACACGCTCAAGGATAGAAGATCCTGGTTCTGCACAGCATAGTCTGATTAACACACATGGCCCCGACACAAAAGAAAACACAACATTAAAATTAGTTATTAAATTATTAAGGATTATTTATTCTCTGATAACCGGAGACCCTTCAGGAACATTCCGTGTGTGAACCATTTATGATGAATGAATATCAATTATGATGAACATTAATAATGATAAATAGCAATTATCCCAGCAATTGTTTTCTGAAGAAGAGTAAAAAAACATTCTCTGTATTCTCAGTCATAACCAGTCACTGCTCTCTTCAGTCAACACCAGACATCAGTTTATTTACTTCAATCATTTGTCTCTTGCTGCTAAGGGATAAACTAGGGATAATACCCACTTCAAAAGAATGGTTGCTGCCAAGGCAGAGCTGTAAGGTTTGTGAGGTGCTTACCACCTTGTCTGACTAGAATAGCAGCCTAAGTAATGGGAGTTTCTTGATCACAGCCATTGTTGTGGTTATGGACAAACAGCACTTTACCTCATGTAAATTCATTTAGAACGGCTTACATGTTGTTTGTGAATTACTGTTTTTCTCAGTGGGTTCTAAGTACATCAAAATCCTCAGAGGTTCAAGTCAGCCTATAGTTTAATAAAAATCTGTGGTGCAAGTTCATCTAATCCCCTGGAAAATTAAACAGCAGCTATGCCAATTCCAAAAAGAAGTCTTAATTCTTCAACACTCAGATAATTAATTTACTAAAGATTCAGTCCATTTATTGCAAGTTTGTGCTGTTGATGATCTTTCCGCATTAAAGCAATGGGTCCTCCTTAACAAGGCACTAGCACAAATTGTGCTGGTCCAGTGTTTTACCTACATTTTCTCACTTAATCCCTGTAACAACTCTCAGGGGCAAGTTCCTTTTTAAATTTGTTTCCAATACTCTCATTTTTCCCCTGATGGTAAAAACAATTTAATGATTACAGAAGGACATTTAAAAATTATGAAAAAGTGCAGGAAATTTTCCACCATTCATTGACGATAAAATCATTGTTAATATTTTCACTTTGTGTTTGAATAAAAAGAGCTTCTTGGGAAGCAGATGTGGCTCAAGCAATTGGGCTCCTGTCTACTATATAGGAGGTCCAGGGTTCAATGCCCAGGGCCTCCTGGTGAAGGCAAGCTGGCCCGTGTGGCGAGCTGGCCCAGAGGAATGCTGGCTGGCGTGGAGTGCCGGCCTGCAAAGAGTACTGCCCCACGCACGAGTGCTGCCTCATGCAGGAGTGCTGCCCCATGTGGAGAGCTAGTGCAGCAAAAAGAGACACAGAGAAGAGATAATAAGAGACACAGCAGATCAAGGAGGTGAGGTGGCACAAGAGAATGATCACCTCTTTCCCACTCCGGAAGGTCCCAGGATTGGTTCTTGGAGCTGCCTAATGAGAATAAAGCAGACACAGAAAAACACACAGTGAATGAACACAGAGAACAGACAATGGAGGGAGGGGGGAGAAATAAAGAAATAAATCTTTAAAAAAAAGAGCTTCTTAAAAATATCCTAGTTTGTTTTAATTGCTTATTATGAAAATTTTCAGTTATAAAAATAGAGGTTAATTCAAATGCACTATGGTAGATCAGCTTATTTCTAAAACACATGCACAGACCAAAACTTTTGTAAAATATGATAAAAGTTAACCACTAAAAAAACGATAATGTGCTTCAATGTTGCCACAACGTCAAACTGCAAAGTTTTCAAATACTTCTTTCAATTTCTGAACATACTGTAATGAGCCATAGGGGTCATGGACCACCACTGGTGAGCACCTCCCCCCCCCTCTTTCTTTTTAAGGTACTGGGGATTGAACCAGGGACCTCCTATGTGGGAAGCTGGTGCTCAACCACTGAACTGTGTTCCTTTGTTTTTGCTTGTTGTTTGCTTTTTGCTTTTAGGAGGCGGGGAGGGGGAATTGAACCTGGGGCCTCCCATGTGGGAAGCAGGCGCTCAACTGCTTGAGCCATATCCGCTCCCGAGGACTTCATTTTAAGTAGCCCTAGGATAAAGTACCACCACTGGCCCATCACCCAGCACTACCAACAGTTTTCCAATCTCCAAATCTCATCTGAAAGCGGCCAGACGAACCTTTGTCTCGAGGTTCTTCTTTTCTTTTAGTTTTGACGCTGTCTCTTCACTAGGGTCAGGTATTGTTAGAGGAAAGGCCGAGCCCAGGGAAGGGCTGTCCCGACGGGAGCAGAGTCTGGATCCACTATCACCCTGCGCCCCCCACCCCGCCGCCTCCGCCCACACAAGCGCAGGGCCCTGATTCTTTCCGGGTCCTTCTCTCAATGCGCCTCCTCACCCATCTGTTCCTAGAGAACCGACTCTCCGGATTTCACACCCAGAACCTGTCATGCCCCAGCCACAAAGGAACTGAGCCACCCCCACACGTCCAAGACCGAGGCCCCTGCCCTATGGCTGACCCTCCACGGCACCGAGAGGACAAATGTGAGCGAGGAAGGGCTGGGTCCCCGGGAGGACGTGCCGGGCAGCGGCTCAGCTCAGTCCTTGGGGATGAGGAGTCCGAGCCGGGCAGCGCCGGCCCCTTCCCGAGCCCGGATTCCTGTGGCCTTAGTTCATTCTGAGAAGTTCAGCGGCGCGGGGGCGAGGCCGGCTGCGCGCAGGGGCCGTGCGCGCGGGGAGGACGCGCCAGGCCGGGGCTCCGGGAGGGGCGACGGCGACCCGCGACTGCCCCCCCTGGCCCCAGACTGCCCGGAATTCCCCGCCGGCCACCCACCCCCACCCGCTGCGGCGACGCCCCTGGCCGGCCTCGGAGGGACCCCCCCCCCCCAGGCCCGGCTTACCCGGCGGGGACGCCCCGGCGCTGCGGCCGCCGAGCAGCAGGAGCAGCAGGAGCGGGGACAGGAGCGGCGGCCCTGGCCGCATGGCCCCGGGGCCCTCGCGCGGCGGGCGCGGCGGCGGCGGCTCAGGGCGCGGCCCGGGCCCCGCGCGGGGTCCGCCGAGACGCTCGCGTCGCCGCCGGGGCGGCCATGGTGTGTGCGGGGGCGCGGGCCGGGGCGCGGGCCGGGGCGGCGAGCAGGGCCCGCCTCTTCCCGAGCGGCGGCGGCGCGTCCTGGGCGCCGGGGAGCCCCGCTCGGCCGCCCGCGCCCCGCCCCGCCCGCGGGCCCGCCCCCGCCCCGCCCGGCCGCCGCGCCCCCAAACCCCGCGCGGGGCTTTCCCGGGGAGGGGCGCGCGGCTGCGGCGGCCCCTCCCCCCCCCCCCCCCCGCCGCGAGCCCCCCACCGAGGCCGGCCTCCCCGACGCGGAGCGGGCCGCCCGGGCCTGGCGCGGGGAGGGAGCCCGCGGCCTACCCCGGGCGGGCCGCGGGGGGACGGCGGGAGACGGGACCTCGGCCGGGCGCCCACCTCCGGGGGGCTCGCGAGGCTCCGCGGCTGCGCCCCGCCAAGCCTCAGGCCGGGGGTGAGCCTCAGCCGCGCCTGGAGCCCGGTTCCCGCCACTCAGCGGCGCTTGCGGGAGGCTGATCTCTCCCTTCAGTTGAAACTTTTGCCCCCTTAAGAGCCTCTGAAGTACGTACTAAGCTTTCAAGTCATTTCTGAAAACGGCTTCTGATGGTAGAGTGGTGAGAAAGGGCCCCTGTGAAGGAAGAAGTGGGGCAGAGAGGGACGGGGACCCCCAGAACCCGCGGAGGGAAAGGGACAAACTTCCCGCATTGCCTAATGCGTGTGGGTTTGGCCCTGACAGAGGCCGGCTGTAGGAGGAAGTAACCGAGGAGCTGGGGCCCAGACCCGCCCCGCTGTTTGCAGGCTGATATTTGCTTCTGCATTGTTCTTCCGCCATGGGACCATCTCCCACGTCAGCCCCCAAGGAAGGGGGCAAAGAAGCGAATGGGTGGAGACCAAGAATGGAAGGCGGGTGGGCGGTGCAGGCTGGAAGGGAATGTGCAGCGCTGGGGGCATCAGGGTATCAGAAGCCTGGGCTTCCCCTTTGGACTTCTCCCATTTGCTTTATTTGCCTCTTGCAGAACTCTTTTGAAGTGGGCCACCGTTGTAAATAGAGGTGATGAAACATCTAGGAGCTGTTTGAATTAGGCTTTGAGTTTTTCAGGACAGAGACACCTCGGTATGTTAAGTGGAAAGGCTAGGAGCGTGCCATCATGTTGATATGAAATAGGTCTAGGTTGTGAGATGACAAATGGCAACAGAGTGGTTTTGTTGTTGTTTTTTAAACGACCAGGAAGTCATTTATTGGAGGGCACAGGTCCAGTGAGGGCAGTGCTGGCAACGCCCTCGTGTGCAGGGCCCGCCGCTTGCCCAAGGGGCCACAATCGGGGATGTATTTCACCCCACGGCCATCCGGGATGAGGCACTTGTCAGTCACCGTGTCTTGAATTTGTCAGCATTGAACTTGGTGAAGCCCCACTTCTTGGAGATGTGGATTTCCTGGCGGCCAGGAAACTTGAACATGGCCCTGCGCAGCGCCGCAATCACATGCTCCTTGTTCTGAAGCCTGGTGCCGATGGACATGGCGACTTGGCCGGTGTGGGCCCCGGGCCATCATCCCCTGAAGCTTTCCAAAGGCACCACGCATACCTCTCTGGAGCCTAGAGTGGGGATGGCATGAGGTCAGACAGGACCGTCGACAAGCCAGGACTGTCTCCAAGCTCCCTTAAGGCAACCCGTACAAGCAACAGGCCGCGGACGCTACCAGGGAGGCTGCCGTCCGCAGCCACTGCATGGGAAAGAAAAGGACAGGTGTGCCTGCCCAGGCCGGGGAGGGCTGGGGATCTCTTCTGACAGTTTTCAGGGCCTTACCACTGTGGTCTTGGCCACGGCAGGAAACTCAGCAAAAGAGTTCTAGGGTTGGAAAAACCCAAGAGGACTGGTTTCTCCCCAGCTGGAGAACGTCCTTTTAGTGTTCTTTTCCGCTGAAACTTGGAGGGTTCCTGTTTTCCTTACAGAAATCGTTGACCGGACTGAAAGGAGCACGCCCTGGACAGGCCATCACCTCAGGTGCCCAGAGTCCCAGACGCAAAGAACCATCTTCCAACTCCACAGCTGTCTGCCGTGCTCAGTGGGTGGCATTTCCACCTCCCCGTTCCTCCTGCGGGCAGATTTGAAATCACCAGTGGCTCTGTCTTCTGCTGACACCTCCAATCTCTTTGGGAACCCAGTGCCATTCCTGTTTCTCGTGGAGGGTGCCTAGCACCCACAGCTTTCTCTGTTTCCGTGTACGCCAGCACGTGTCATCAGGCAATACCTGGGCTAGTGCATATCACCTCTCCCCAGGGCTCCTACTGCGATGTCCCGCCTTAGGAGAGCAGTTGTGAAATGACGTAATGCTGATACCTCGGGGCCCCTCGCTAGCACAGGCCTCTTTCAAGGCCATCTGAGGGACTCCTGGCACTGTACCCATACAGGCGTATGCTTTTGTAAATTTACATTAGCAGTAAACTGTGATGTTCAAAGAGACTTTTCTAAACTGTCGATAATTTAAAAACAATCAAATTTTGATGTGCTAAAGGGAAGACTGAATTAACGTTCTGTTCTTTCTAGGGAGACTATTACAAAAGGCCATGTGTGGAGGCAACGATTGCAGTCAAAAATGTAGGTAGACCGGTCTTAGAGAGGCGTGTCAGGTGGCCTTCCAAAGCCCCCTGTGGCCACCCCAGACCTGGTGTCCTGCTTCCCCGTAATCAGTCCCGTGGGACTTTGCACAAGTCTTCAAAGAAGGGCTAAGCACAGGTCACTAGTGTCCTCACTTGTCTGCCTCTGTGGACGCTGCTCCCTCACCTGGCCGCCCACCCCCTTCCTCCTGTTTACTCCTCGCCCCCATCCCCAAACTCAATTCCAGCTGAGCTTCCACTTCGCGAGAGCTTTGTCAGCTTTGTCACCATCTTCCTGGCCAACACCACCTCAGGTCATCGATGGGAGCCTCCAAAGGCAGGCTGTGGGGCTCTCGTGCATGTAGGGGGGTGCGCGTCCTGTGTAGAGTCAGCAATGACGGCTCTGGACCCAAAAGTGGCCCTTGATCATGTTGCTAAGTGGGGCCTGGGTTTGTTGTTGCTGTCCTCTGTTCCAGGAACCCCCCAGGAACGAGGTCAGAGGGCTTGGCACCTAAAGCAGGACAGCTTCCCCTGAGGTCTCCAGTGACAGGGCCACCGCTGCATCTCCCCACCGCATTTCCGCTTCCCCGGGGCCGCCATAGAACCTCATGCCCAAAGTCCACCTTCTCGGCTCCTCTATCCCCTACTGTCAGGGTCCCTCGCAAGAGCTGCTCTTCCAGAACACACTCTACATTTTCATCCTCCCCAAAACAGGATGAAGAATGTTCTGCAGTGTCATGGGGTGGAGAGACACAGGCAGGGAGAGGAGGGAATTTTACAGGTTCTTTTAACCCCTTCAAAAAGGGAAGAGGCTCCTACATTTTAGGAAGATGTAACCGCGTCCGGAATGTTAGTCCCTGACCTTGGGGTATATAAAAAGACCCCAAACCCTGGAGACAGAGGTCGGGGCCCATTGAGAAAAATCTGGGCTTGTGTTGCCATCAGCTGATGACACTGCATGAATTACACCCAGGCGAATGCAGTTCCTCTGTGTTTCTGGGTAGTAGAACCGCATTGCCGCATGGAGGCAAGCACAAGTAGATTTCACCCGGGTGCCTTGCTGGGGGCAAAAGAATGGAATCCACGGGGCTTTTTGAACAGTTGAGACAGCTCTCACTGCTCCTGCCACGGGCTCCCAGAGGTGCAGGACCTGGGCTGGGCAAACCCCTGACCCAGTTAGGGGGTCAAATGCCCCTCCTTCTCAGCATACCTCTCGAGGCTGCCCAGGTCCCCCATTCATGGGGGTTCAATGAGTTTCCTCTGGCTGCCAGAACAAATTACAAACTTAGTGACTTAAAATAACACACATTTATTGTCTTGTGTTCCTGAAGGTCAGGAGCCTCAAATGGGCCAGCGGGGCCGCATTCCTTCCAGAAGCTCTAGGGGACACTGTGCTTACTTTTCCCTTTTCCGGCTTCTCCGTGCCTCCCACGTGCCTTGGCTTGTGACCCCTTCCTCTATCTGCGAGCCAGCAGTGTTGCCTCTTCAAAGCTCTCTCTCTGACTCTCCTGCCCCACCCTTTTCCGTTTAAGGGCCCTTGAGGTTACCCTGGGTCCCAGATAATCCAGGGCAATCTCCCCACGAAAGGTGACAGAGCCACAGGGTCTGGTGACATCTCCGGGGTCCTAGTACCCTCCATCACAGGGCCTGCACACAGATGGGGGCTTTTGTTCTCACCACCTCTCTGGAGCTCTTTGTACCATTTCAGTCTTGCATTGCCCCTCTCAAGCGATGTCTTCAAAATCTGCGGGCCCAAGGCCCTGGCGGGGCTGCGTCCTGGGGCTTCCATTCCTCTTCTTGTTAAATTCCCTGCCCTGTTAACTATAAAAAAATTTTAAAAAAAGCCTACCTTGGTCTCAAGAGAGGGTAGAAGAGTTAAAATTGACATCTGGGTTTAGGATTGAGGCAAGTGGGGATTGTAAGGGTAAATACAATTCTCAAAAGAAATATTACTTTCCCCTGGTGCCAAAAGGGAAAGAGACTCCCCCGCACTCCCCTTTCCTTAGAGTATTTTCTTTAGAATACCTGTAATTTGTAAATTCTCTCTCTACTGCTTTGTGCTGTGCCTAAACCTTTTTAAGAGCAAATAAACCTCTTGGCAGGCTGCAATCTAGGAGGGTCTTTTCCAAGGACCTGGGAGCCATCCCTGCAATGTAAACATGAAGGAAGTTAGCATCCTTCTCTTCCAACTTCATGGGAGTTTAACTTAAGCATCTGGCTCCAAACTAAAAATCTACTGGTCCTAGAGATACGAGAAGTCTTACTCTTCACTGGGATAGAGGCAATCAAACACAAAATCCACTCCAGTCGCCAGGTGAATTTAGGATGAATTATGTGTTACAAACAGTGCCATCGAGTCCTCTTAACTTGAGGCTAGTTATCAATTATCTTAAGAATGTGTTTATAATAGGTTGTAGTTGCCTGTATAAAAGGGGGGAGATTGCTTGTTTTCTCTGCAACATCTTTAGCAGATTGCCTGTGATGCTTCCCATTCCGGTTTAATGCTTCTTCAACAACAAAACTGTTTTCTTGTCTCTGCTATCTTTGTGGAGAGGTTTTCTGGGTTCAGAGCAGATTTTGTTTTTAATTCCTCTTCCCCCAACAGAGTGGAAAGGAGCCGCTGCATTTCTTGAGTAATCTGCATACATTCATTTAGGAGCAAGGCTACGATTTTCTGGTTGCGAAAGGGCATTAGCGGGGCATGGCCTGGGCAGTGCCTGGTGGCCCATAGTTATGTATGCAGGGGGCGATGAGGAGAGGTGTCAGGGACAGCAGGTGTCTTTAGTGAATTCCTTCCTCTCCACATGCAATTCTTTCTGGGTTGACAATGCCCTTGCAAAGGCTCATACCAGAGTCGAGACTTCTAGGAAACATGGGTGGGTGGAGTAACCTGCACCGATTTGCTGCATTAGCCCTGCAGCACCTGTGAAAAATCAGCCAAATTCTACTGCTCTATAATAATAATAATAATAATAATAAAATCTAATGCCTACTTCGTTCCCTAGAATTCTAAGGTAGCTCAGAATAAGCAATACATTATGTGGCCATTTGTATCTTATGCATGTTATTTTTGCAATGTAGAGTTATGTAAATAAAAGTATATATAATACTTAAAGTTTGATGCAAATTTATAGGTCTAGGAAAAATATGTGAGTCTAGGAAAGTAGGACAAAGTGTTGGGGGAAGGGGGAGAAGAAGAGAGGTTCTACATGGTTGCTAAAATTAACTTCCTAGCAACCAAAAGAAAAATCAAGTTCCTCAATATTCAAAGGCAGGCTAATATCTGAGGTCCGAGAAGGGCGATTTACAAGCACGTGCTTTATGCTTTCAGTCCGACTTCTGCTACAGTTATGTGCTTTTGCCCTGGTAAAGATTCCTGCCCTGGTGGGGGCCCTGATTATGTGGGCTAACTTAAAATTGAGTTTTAATTAATTTGGAACTCCTAAACTTAAATGCACAAACGTTTAGGACTTTGTTATAATAGTTTTATTTGCTCATTGTTGTGAATCTATAAAATCCAGAAAAATATAAGGAGGAAAAAAAATCCCCCAGAATCTCATAACACAGAAATGGCCACCATGTACATCCTGTGATCATCTGAGCACCAGTAAAATGGCAAGGGGTTGGCTTGACCTCACCCTTTTTGAGAAGGTTGTAGAAACCACATGCACGAGAGAAGAGAAAGAATCTTTAGTTTCTCACTTGTTAGTGTTTCATAAGTGTGTAAAAAATCAGTCTGCCTGGAGTTTCAGGACATTCTTTATAGATACAGTCTTGAGTCAGCAAAGCCCCAGTATGGCTTGGGCCAGGGAGAAAAAGAGATGCCAGATGCCTTAGGCCCCTGACAACAAAGGGAGACAGGCCAGGCCTGTGTGGGAGCCACTGTGTGGGAGCATCGGCCTTCTCCTTGGGTGGGACTCAGACTAGTCATCCGTGTCGGGGAATAAGCTATTAGACGGGTGGGCGTCAAATGCCTGTGAACTTAGACCTGCCTTTTGCCTCTCTCTTGTAGTCTTTTTTTTTTTTTTTTTTAAGATTTATTTATTTATTTCTTCCCACCTCTCATTGTTTGCTCTCTGAGTCTGTTTGTTGTGTGCTCATCCTCTTTTTAGGAGGCACTGGGAACCAAACCCAGGACTTTTCATGTGGGAGGGAGGTATCTATTGGCTTGAGCCACCTCTGCTCCCCACTTGTGTCTGTCTCTCATTGTGTTTCCTCCTTGTGTCTCTTGTTTGCATCATCTTTTTG
Organism: Dasypus novemcinctus; assembly: GCF_030445035.2. Lineage (NCBI taxonomy): Eukaryota > Metazoa > Chordata > Mammalia > Cingulata > Dasypodidae > Dasypus > Dasypus novemcinctus. The sequence continues at coordinate 153,876,510 of NC_080676.1, read as the reverse complement.
CATCAGCTTGCTGTCTTGCTTGTCTGCTTTAGGAGGCACCAAGAACTGAACTGGGACCTCCCACATGGTAGGCAGGCACCCAATTGCTTGAGCCACATCCACCTCCCTCTCTTGCAGAGTCTTAAATCATTGTCAACATGAACTTTCCTCCCCTTTCCTTTTTAAAATTTTAAACCTCAAATTCCATAGTTCGTGTTTCCTACTGTTAGAAAGAAAGCTGTACCTGTAAGAAAACAAAAGCTCACCCGATTGGGGGGGAGAAAAGAATTTTATTAATGATCTTATAAGAACCAGTGCATGACCTGGACAAAATGGCTGGTGTGCAAACAACAAGAAACAGTGATATTTATAACCTAAACCTAACACGTGGGTCTCTCCCCTGTTCCCTAATGATTGGGTACTTCAGGGGTTACAGCCTATCCAAGAGATCCAACTAACTTACCGGGTTCCGTGCTGCTTTCATCCCTGGTGTGCTTTTCAAATTTGGTGCTGCTATCACTAATGGCTCTGCCCCCAGCACTCCCCATTGGCTCTCCCCACTCTGGCCCCACTCCCAGCACTCCCCATTGGTACTCCCCACTCTGGCCCCGCCCCCAGCACTCCCCATTGGCCCTCCCTTGTTTCCGTGCCACTTTTCAAATTCTTGGTGCGCCAAAGCCGCTAGAACCCCTACCCTACCTCCTCCAGCAGCAGAGCCGGCTCCAGCCGCCCCTTTGTGAAAATTAAACTTAACCCTTTCCTACACTGTGGGTCCATACAAGACAAATCAAAACAAAACAATGCAGATTCATTTATGGAGGTTTGTTGGTGAAGGCAGGAATAGAAGAGTCCAGGGACAATGAAGCATGTTCAGAGAGCGTAAGTTGGTGCGTCTTTGACTGAGAAAATACATGGCTCCAGTGGCACTGACTCCACGGAGGACCTGGAATCTTGTAGCTGAGCCACCCCAGATCTCGGCCTCTGCAGCTCTTCTAATTTGATTCTCATTCCAGAGTCTTGCAGGATGTCTCAGGAGGTGTCCAGGCGGGGTCTCAGGGCCAGGTGCTCAGCGGGCCCCGTTGTCTGCTGGGTCAGCCGCCTTCCTCCTGACACTGCCCTCACCTGCCTCAGATGGAGTGCAGCCTTCGCAGAAGGTACGCAGGCTCTCGTGGATACCACAGAGGTTCTTGCTAACCTACACAACATCACAGTATTTCATTTGCCTCCCAACAATCCTATTAAAACCCCAGGGATGGATGGATGTAAAGCAACCTGCCCACAGTCGCATCCCTAAAGAGGGTCCGAGCCGGCTCTGGATCCTTGATCTGGACGCTGGCCCACCCCCGTGTAACTCTGAGCTGAAGGCCTGCAGATGGGGCTCTAACAAGGCCAAAGCTGCCCACCCTTCACCAGGAGCGCCCGCAGGGCTCCAGGCCTGAGCAGAGGGCATCTCCTGCCAGCCTCACCCCACCCTCAAATGTGCCCTTGAGACTGCTTTTTTAAAGTGTCATTGATTTTTTTTTAAATTTTTTTAAATTTAAAATAACTATTAAAGGAAACTGGGTAAACTAAAAAAAAGAAAGAAAAAGAAAGCGGAAGTTGTTTTCAGTATCACACCCTACCTACCTTTTCCCCCTTTTCTTCTCTCCTCTCTCCTCTCCTCCCCTCTTCCCTCCCTCCCTCCCTCCCTCCCTTCCTTTCCTTCCTCTCCTTCCCTCATTAATTTAGCGAATATTGATTGACCACCTCCTCCTTGGTAGGCCCTGTTCTGAACAAAACAAGACTCTGAGCGAGTGGAGCTTACCTTTTGGTGGAGTCTCAGCGGACACCCAGGGCCGTCGCAGACACAGTCCCTCCGGTTGAGCTGAGCCTGCCAACAAGCTGCTGCGAGGGCGGTGCCTCTGGCCCTATTCCAGATCGTCTGCAGCTGCAGATTCTGTAGAAGCTTCTTCCTTCTCTTCTGTTCACTGCCAGGGCTGGACCCCCTGTGTGTGGCAGGGCAGGGAGACCCCCTAGCAGGAATATAGGTGGCCCTTCCAACTGTACCAGAGAGGTCCTGACCCCCACAACTTTTCCCAAGTCCCTGGCACTAGTTTAAGAGAAGCTCCAGCTCACGGACCTGGGGGGCAGGTGCTGAGTGGCAGTTTCTTCCCACCAGTCAAAGGGTCTCACCCCCAGGTCACTTCTGCTGCTCCCAAGGGAAGGCACAGCCCTGTTGGCCTCCCTGGCTTGGGGAGCCGCCTACCCTGACTTGGCCCTCCAAGATACGCGGTAGGGAGGGCACCAGTCCCAGTCTAATGACCAACATCTGCTTGTTTCCCGAGGAGGCACGGGGGCATCTATGCAAATGAAGGCCCAGAACATACCTGGATGATGCCAGTCAAGCCTGAGGGGCACTCTTGTTTCCCAAAGGAACATCACTCCACAATGCCTTGGGAAACAAAAGACCCAAAGAACCATGACCCAAATGAAGGCAATCCTAGGAAATAACACAGAATTCAAACATTGAAACTTTTGATTTATCCAAGTATCAGAAGAGACTTTTATCTAAGTATCAAAAGTTTACTTCTGGGAAGTGGACTTGGCCCGGTGGTTGGGGCGTCTGTACCCCACATAGGAGGTCCGCGGTTCAAACCCCGGGCCTCCTTGACCCGTGTGGAGCTGGCCCACGTGCAGTGCTGATATGCGCAAGGAGTGCCCTGCCACGCAGGGGTGTCCCCCACGTAGGGGAGCCCCACGCGCAAGGAGTGCGCCCCGTAAGGAGAGCCGCCCAGCGCGAAAGAAAGTGCAGCCTGCCCAGGAATGGTGCTGCACACGGAGAAATGACACAGCAAGATGACGCAACAAAAAGAAACACAGATTCCCGTGCCGCTGACGACAACAGAAGCGGACAGGGAGGAAGACGCACGGATAGACACAGAGACAGACAACCGGGGTGGGCGGGGGTGGGGCTGGGGAAGGGGAGAGAAATAAATAAATAAATAAATCTTTTAAAAAAAAGTTTACTTCTTTATTCCTTCAACAAATGTTGATTACTTGCTGTGTGTCAGCACTGTTCTAGGCCCTTGAGATACAGCAGTAAGCAAAGTATTGCAGCTAAATTCAGACCTGAAAGCACCCTAGAACTCAAATAATTTAAGAGCCTCTAGGAGAACAATTTTATTCTAACCTTTCTGTGGGCAAAAAAGTGCCGTTAAAACAGGAAACAAAATAGAAGCCTAGAGGGCAAAACTGGCTACTGAAAATATGCTGCACTTCCTGACCTAGTTAAACCTTTTTACCAGCAGAAATGTCATCATCGGTTAAAAAGCTGGCATAGGGGAGCAGATGTAGCCCAAATGGTTGAGCACCTGCTTCCCACGTATGAGGTCCCAGGTTTGATCCCTGGTACCTCCTAAAAACAAAACAGACAAGCAAAAAAACCAACCCTCATTGGGAAGCATACGTAGCTCGGTAGTTGAGTTCCTGCTTCCCATGTACGAGGTCCTGGGTTCCATCCCCAGTAATTCCTAAAAAAAAAAAGATGGAATGTGTTTGCTTCATGACACTCTGTACCAGACCATCAAATCAAGTCATTTGGGGCATCTTAATCAAATGAAATCAGGCCCCAGGTCCAATTTTCCAGGGACCTAGAGTTTGACAATACCCCCAAAATGAAGAAAAGACAGCCAACCTGGAATCTTCCATGAACTCTGCACCGCCCCATTCAAAGGGGGTAGCTCCACTGTTTGCTGAGCCCACTCATGTACCCCTGTGAGATGAACCTGCCAGGTTGGCTCCATTCTCCCAGGAGCCTAGGACACCCACTAGCAGCTCAGGGGTCCTGGAGGCTCGAATGGGGAGAGGGAAAACCATCTTTCCTTTCTCCCTGTCCTGAGCTCACTCTCTCCTCAGGCTGTCCTTCTACAGGCGTTTTCCTCCTAACTGCGGCAGGATCAAGACCAGGGCAAGTGCAAATGAAAAAGACTGTTTCTTTCTAGCCCGCAGATTAAATTCTGCTCTAGTCCTTGGCTTCAGAAGCAAATAAATCTTATTTCCAGGAATCAAAAAACTACCCTTCTGTTCAGTCTTACACTTAGCAGTGGTTGTGATTGGGAGGTGAAGGACCCCACAGGGAACAAAGGAAAAGACTGAGAAAAGATGATAAAACCAGTTATGAGCAAGAGGTGTCACCAGAAAGTGACAACTATTTTGCTGGATCTTTTATTTATTTACTTATTTTTTTACATCCCCCCCTTGTAGCTTTTTGCATGCTCTCTGCTCTCTGTGTCCATTCACGGTGCGTTCTTCTGTGTCTGTATTTACTTATCTTACTTCCCCTCTCCCTTTGCGGCTTGCTTGCTGCCTCCTTTCTGTGTCCATTTGCTGCACATTCTTCTGTGTTTTTGTTTGTCTCCCTTTTCTGTTGCATCACCTTGCTGAGTGGCCTCTCCACGGCGCCTGCAGGCCGGGCGGCGCTCTGCAGGGCTGGCGGGCGAGCCTGCTTTCACAAGGAGGCCCCAGGACGCAAACCCAGGGCCTCCCATACGGTAGACGGGAGCCCAACTAATGGAGCCACAGCCGCTTCCCTGCTGTATCTTTTTAAGAAGTACGACATAAGAGTGCTTGCTTGCTGTTTTAGTTTCCTGGTTGCCATGCAGTGGGTTGGCTTAGACAATGAGAACTTGTTAGCTCATGGTTTTGAGGCTAGGAGAAGGCCCAAGTCAAGGCAGCATCAAGGCGATGCTTTCTCCCAGAGGGTCTGCCTGCTGGTGGTCCTTGGTCCTTAGCTTTTCTGTCACATGGCCGAGCACATGGTGGCCTTTTCTGCCTTCTCCTTACTCTCCTGGGTTCCACTGACTTCCAACTTCTGGATAGCCTCCCTGGCTTTCTCTCCCTCTGTGGCTTTCCCTATAAGGCCATCAGTAACTGGATTAAGATCCATCCTGAGTCATTTGGGCTATACCTTAACAGAAGTCAAAGGTCCTATTTACAAGTGTTCACACCCACAGGTATAGATTAAGTTTAAGAACAAATTTTTCTGTTCTTAACGTGGACAAGCCACATGCTCATTATTTACGGGTATGTTTACAATATAGCATATGTGATAAGATGATTTTCCTTTAGTAAATCATTTATAGGGAAAAAACCCTTAATTTGGGAATAATTTTAGAATTTATAAGAAAGTTGCAAAGGTAATACAGAGTTCTTATATTCCCCTCACCCAGTTTTAATTTTGCCTAAGGTCAACATCCTACAATACCGTGGTACATTTGTCAAAACCCAGAAGCAGACACTAGTGCATTACTGTTAAAACTAAACTCCAGGACTTCATTCAGATATTATAAGTTTTCCCTGTTATGTCTTTTTTTTTTCCTGTTCTGGGATCCAATCCAGGGTACCACATTACATTACATTATATTGGATCCATTTTGAAGTGGTAGATACAGGATTACAAAAAGAGTGCAATGCATTATATGCCATTCTATTTGTACTATTAAAATCTGGACCTGCTTTTGAACTTCATTTGCTTTTTGAAAAGAAACCAACCTCTTGGCTTTATGATAAAAAAAGACAAGCAACTGTATTTGTCCTTTACAAGCAAGAGTTGGAGAAGGAAAGAAAATTTTACTTTTTCTCATAATTTCAAAGTCCTTCATCTGAAAATTGTATACACTGAGAAAAGTTTGGGGTTGGTGATGATTCATTATTTTGATTATGGTGATGTTTCACTTATGTCCAAACTTATCAAAATGTATACTTCAGATATGTACAGTATACCTTAATTAAGTTACTTTTAAAAAAGAAAAATATGGATATAATGTTTAAGATCTTAAAAGTAGAGTTACAAAACGCTTATTGTATGATTGCCATGGCAGTAGAACAATATATAGAATATGAATCATATTCTACCTTTAGAGAGTCTCAATGAGAGAGCATTTTAGCTATGAAGAGTTTCTACCCTTAATCTGAATTGGGAATTGTAGGGATTCCTTCCTTTTAAATCATACCAGGACCCAAGTATAAAGAGTGTCCCCATTCAGTCCTGGCTCTGGCCCCCCAAGGTGACCTCCAAGGCCGGGGGAAAGTCTTAGTCACTTTGGGCTTGGCGGTGGCAGCAGCCCAGTGATGTCACATACGAACTGGGACTCACCCCATCTGCGGGACAAAGGTCCCTAGGGCTGATAAGAGAAGAAAATAGACCGAGAGGCCTGTGTTTTCTCCACTGAGGATCCGACATGTCACACTTCATTCTGCTGTGGAAGGATTTTAAAAAATCAAGTATGACAAAAGAATTAAGATATGGGAAAATATAATAGGTACAACCCAGGCCCACAATCCTAATCCATAGCTCCCAAATCTAAAAGACTCTGAAAACCACACGCATTTTCACAATTCATTTGGAGCAAAACTTGAATTGGCATGAAGCTGTGTATAGTTTTCAATTATCTTATTAAATGTGGAATAGTTGTATGTGTAGCTTGAGAAATATAAATGGTTTCATTACAGGGTGCTGCCCCCCTGCTCTGCTGGGGATGCTAAATAATATTACTCGCACCCTATCGTCTTTATAAAGCCTCATATTGCAAAACATTTCTGGCCCTGAGCCTTCTAGAAAAGGGGTTGTGCACTGTGCAGACAACTGCTCCCAGATTGAACTCTATGGACTGAGCACTGGACTTGTTATCCAAGGTGATCCTTCCAACCTATCTGTAAAGAAGGGACAGGCAGTCTCTTCTTACCTGGTATAGCAGTTTGAGGTTATTTATGAATTCCAAAAGGAGATATTAATTATGTTTATTTTTTAAAAAGATTTATTTATTTATTTCTCTCCCCCCAACCCCACCCCCCATTGTCTGCTCTCTGTGTCCATTTGCTGCGTGTTCTTCTGTGTCTGCTCGTATTCTCATTATGTGGCTCTGGGAACCAATCCTGGGAACTTCCAGAGTGGGAGAGAGGCGCTCATTCTCTTTTGCCACCTCAGCTCCCTTTTTCTGCTACGTCTCTTATTGTCTCTCCTCTGCTGTGTCTCTTGTTGCGTCATCTTGCTGTGCCAGCTCTCTGTGTTGGCTGGCACTCCTGCGCAGGGGTTACTTCAGCACAGGGCAGCATTCCTAGCAGGGTCAGCATGGGCCGGCACTCCGTGTGGGCCAGCATGCCTTCACCAGGAGGCCCTGGGCATCAAATCCTGTAGATTTGGTAGATGGGAAACCAACTGCTTGAGCCACACCCACTTCCCTTGATTATGTTTGTAAACTGGTCTGTTCCTCTGGGCATGATACCTTTGATCATATTAGATTCAGCTGAGATGCCTTTCATTAAATTATGTTAAGATTAGAGCTTTGATTCCTTTCAGGTATGCAGGGTCGAGTCCCCACCCTCTTGGGCTGATGAAACAGATTCTCACACAGAGGAGATAAACAGGAAAAGATGTGGCAGAGGAGAGAACTTGGTTTTGATGCTGGAGCCCCAGGGAGAGCTGAGCCCTTTGCCTGATAGTATAGCTGCCCTTGTTAAGTGGACAGAGCAGCTGAGCCCAGAAAGAAATGAGCCCTGGGAAGAGAGACGAGCCTTATGCCAGCCCACAGCTGAGATCAGAAGAAGCTGGACCCACGGAGCCTTAAGAGGGAAGAGGAAGCCTGAACACTAGAACATGTTGCCCGCCATCTTGTGTCAACACATGACAACAGACTTTGGGTGAGCAAGTACCTTTTATGGTACCTTGAAAGAGACTCCTTAGGGCCTCATGACTATAAGTTTCTACCTCAAATAAATACCCTTTATAAACACCATCAGATTTCTGGTACTTTGCATCAGCACCCCTTTGGCTGACTAATAACACCTGGGATGAAACGGAAGCTCAGAAGCATTGAATTAGGGTCTACATTGGAAGTGACAGAACCTACCTGTAGGGGCTTGAATTGTGTCCCCTCCAAAAGATTTGATGACGTGCTGACCCCAGGGACTGTGAACTTTCCCTCATTTGGAAGCTGTCTGTGCTGATGTCATCCAGTTAGGAGGAGGTTATACTGGATTAGGCTGGGGCCTCACTCTAACGATGGGTGTCTTGATAAGGAGCGATTTGGACCCAGAGGCCCCCGGGGAGGAGGGCTGTGTGGCGACAGAGGCAGAGATTGGGGTGAGGCGGCGGCCAGTCAAGGAACCCCAAGAGGGCCAGCAGCGACCGATGCTAAGAGAGGCAGGGATTCTCCCCCAGGGGTTTCGGGCGGAGCTTGGCCCTGCTGACACCTAGATTTTGGACTTCAGAATGGTTTCTGAGGTTTTGAGCCACCCAGCTTGCGCAACGTGGTTACAGCAACCACAGGAAATGAGCATTGGAGACTGTCAGGGAGCAGGATTTCTGGAAGGTTGGGAAAGCAAGTCTGGAGTTTCTGCGGTCGGGAATGGGCTCAGGCCGCCACGGATGCTTTTATTGGAAACATTCTTTCCCTACAACCTCACCGGCACCGTGTGATTTTAAACTGAGGAATCCAATGGGCAGTTTTTGCTCTTGGGACTGGTGGGGGAAAAAAAGTTATCTTCTGCTTTCTTGTTGTTTGAATTGTACTTTCTGTCGGTGATTGCGGTCAACCGTCTTTTGTTTGTTTAAGAACATCAGCATTTTCCTTTGCATGAAACTCCCGATCACATCTTTTGCCCTTTTTTTTTTAAAAGAGGGTCTCTGTCCCTTTTTATTGATTTGTATTCATGACATTGGCCCTACTCAGTCAGATGTGTTGCAAAAAGGTCCCCGCAGGCTGTAGTTTGTCTTTTGAATTGGCCTATGGTAATTTTTGCCACACAGAAATGAATGGCTTTTATGTAGAACAATGAAATATAACCAGAAATGAATGAAGCAGCTATGAGTGTACAGAGATATAGGGGTGGTCTCTAAATTGGATCAAGAGTTATAAAAAAAAATTGGATCAAGTAGAAACTCTCAGGGGCATGAGTGTCTGGTCTGCTCTCATTTACCTTTCAAAAATATGCCTAAACATGCCTTGAATAGGTAATAGCAGTGGTGCAATGCACACGTGCCTCTGGTTTTGTGTGTGTATATCCCCTTTAAACCTGACACGTGGTAGGGTATCAGCCACAAAGTGCTGCACCATCCAGGAGAGAGGAGGGAAAGGGAGACCTAAGTCTCCCTAAGATTTACTGAAAATCCTTTTACAACTTTGTGATATGTGGATTACTACCTTCTCAAAAAGATTAATCATTGAATTCATTAGGGAATGCAATTTAAATTTATAATTACTCCCCTTTATGTTTTACATATTTTTTCCTTAGTAAGAAAGGCCTTCCAATTTAAGATGGTTAGCAAATTCACCCATGTTTTCTTTTAGGACTTGCATTGTTTCATAGCTGACTAATCTGTCATTTATTTTCATGTAAGGAGTAAAGTTAAGAACCAAGACTTTTTTTTCCTTAGGCAGCTTATCAGCTATCCTGACACCAGTTGTTAACTAGTATACCTTTTCTGTGCTGCTTTGAAAAGCCACCGTATTTAAAGACTAAGTTTCCTTATGGGTTTGGGTCTACTTGTCTCTCTTCTTATTTCTATTGATTTGGAGACATTCCTGAACATGGAAGCCCGGCTTTGGGCCTTGCCAGCCCAGTGGGTTTGCTCAGTTGGTGGGTGCACAGGGGACCGTGCTCCAGGGTCACTGGTTCCTGCCAGCCCCCCCTGAGTTTGGTTGGCTGGGTGTAAGAAGTGGGCAGAAGCTCTGCTACAAGTCCCTGGAGAGAATATTAGAGTAGGGGGCTTCGCTGCCAGTTAACGCCACTTGTTAGTAGCTTGCCTCCCGGTACTCCCAGGGCAGCCCCAGAGCTCTGTGGATGTGAATGTCCCCTGGAAGAGAAGGTACCCCTGGAAAGGAGCCAAGGCTCGGGTCGAGGTAGGGGACCCCACTGGGGCTTGTTTCACAAATGAAACTCTGGGGTCAGCTTCCCCAATGACCATGGCAGAGAAAGGCCCGGAAATCTGATTGATGATTCACCATTCCCCCAAAAGGAGAGAGTCTACCAACAGGGGGGAGAAAGAGAAGATTCTGTGTCTCTTGGGACGTGGCCTGGGCTGGTGGTTCATCTGGGGAAGGTAGACCCTCAGGACGGGGCAGGGGTCCGGGCTCCTCGTGGGAGAGGAGCAGGGAGTCTCCTCCAGCTGTCACCTTTGGACACTTGACCCAGGTGACCAGTCCGTGAGCCCAGGCACCTTACCTGCCAGGACCAGCCCTCTTCAAAGCATCTGGCTAAAGCTGGGAAAAGGCCAGCTGGCCAAGGAAAGAAAGGATGACCGCATCCCCAGGCTGGCCTGAGCACACTTATGTAAACACGGCCAGGACAGCGAAGCCATCACCAGAGCCACCTTTGAAGTTGGGGCCAGCCACAAGGCTGGCTTAGAACCAACCAGAAAGGGGTGGATAAAGGACATTTAACTTCCCAGAGGAATGTTTTTTTTGGCTAACCAAAACCCAGGCCCGGTAATTTTGCAATCAGATTGTAGTTTGTACTCAACCCACTTAGTAAAAATAGCCATCTGGTTCACATCACACTTGCTGCTGTGTGGTTTATGTGAGAAGACACTTTTACCAGTGGTTACCGTCCTTCGGATTTTTCACCGTTGACAGAGAAGACAAAGAGAAATGTGGTTATTATGTTATAACCACATAGTATCAAAGGTTATTTAGCTAAGTGTGAAAGTAACAGAAAGTACTTCAAACATCAAGGAAACTCAGGAAACTATTCTTCGAAGCCTTCTGGTTACATCCAGTACTGCAGACCAACGAAATACGCTCGTCTCACATCAGAGTTACAGATGCTTGCTCCCTCTTCTCTTTTCTTCCCTCTTAATTCTTAATCTCTTGTGTTCCATGGACCCCTTTGCCAGTCAGGTGAAAACCACGGAACTCTCACCTAGTCCACACTCTCCTGTATATTATTTAATAAATATATCACACCTGCACCAACACGTTCCCACAAGAATAAATGTTTTTTTGAATTTCAATTCAAGCTCATGGATCCCTGGTTAAGAACCCCTGCTCTAGTCTCTTCACAGATGAAGTGCATGTTTTTCTGGGCTTTTCTTCTAAGGAGTTTGATTAATTCCTTTCAAGCCAGGAAGTGTCTGTAGACTCTTCTTTGCCCAGTATCTTCAGTATTTTACATTTGCTGGCATTTATTGACACATGGTCCATCTGTTGTTTTAATTGTGCTCATACAAATGTTAATTTCTACTTACTCATATCAAATTTCATTTGTTTCTAGGCTTTTTTCTTTTTTTAATTTTTAACAGCAGTTGAGTTGGCGTAGTTCATTGAATGGTCTCTTTTAAAATAGTGATGATGTAATGTTCCCCGACAATTTCACCCTTAAGGTTATTTAGCTTTTGTGCTGATGGAAAAGTAAACTCTACTGGCATTGACTTTCTATGCTTTAAATAAATTCTCTGGAATCTTTCCATGACTATAATTCTCCCTGCCCCCTCCAGTTTCAAACTCTTTAAACCTGATTGTATACTTACTCATTGCATAAACCTGGAAAAATTATTTTCTTTTATTTCCATTTCCCCATATATAAGATAGAATTATCGATATAGGTGCCTTAGAGCATATTGTGAAATTCATTGAGAAAATACAGAGATATGCTGCTTTTGGAGAGGGAGAAACCTCCATGGGCTGTACTAGTCAGACTTTCTTCTAACACTTCTCTGGGAAGTTCACAATTCTTCCACGCAGATTTCTGCCTAATTCTTTTCTTTTTTAATGGGAGAAGTCGTGGGTTACAGAATAATCATGTATAAAATACAGGATACCCATATACCACCTTATCATCAACACCTTGCATTGATGCGGGACATTAGTTACAACCGATGAAAGCACATTTTTATAATTGTATTATGAACTGTAGTCCATGATTTAACTTAGGGTTCACTGTGTCGTGCAGTTCCATGTTTTTATTTTTTTTCTAGCACCATATATACAACCTAACATTTCCCCTTTTAACCACATTCGAATAGGTAACTCGGTGCTGTTAATTACATTCAGTTATACCCTAAAACCCTCTCAGGGTGCCGAGAAAGCATACCCTGTGAAGGGAGTCTTCTGAGAACTTTCTAAGAAGAGTTGAGAGGATCTTGCTCATTCAGTGGAAAGGAAGAGAGTCTTTGGCTGAGATCCCACCCAGTCTGGGGTGAGGGTGGGAGGACCTGGAAACAAACAGACTGACAACACCTAGACACAAACAGCTCAAAGGACCTCCCCTCAGCGGCTGTTTCCTGAGAACCGGTAAGGCCTTTCCAAAGGATGTAAAATGCCAACGCGGACTCTGCCCTGGGGCATAAGCTGGGCACACGTTAGATCCCAAAACAAGGCAGAGGGGCGGGAAGCGGGAGGGAGTTCTCGGAAGGCAGGTGCTGGCTGACAGGGCCGGAGGCTGCTGAGGAGAAGGACGGGGAGAGGCCGTCCAGGCCGCTGGGACAGCCACGACCTTCAGCCAGCGGCGTGGAGGGCCGGGGGGCTGCGCGGGCCGGGCCAGGGCGGGGGGCTTAGCGGGCAGAGCTGCCCCCGGTGATGAGGGCTTTCAGTAGAGGAGGGGGCGCCGGAGCACAGTGTGGAAGCCTATGAATACCCCACAACTGTACTCACGGACAGGAAATTTTTGTTGTACACACGCACCCACAAAACACGAAAAAAAATAAAGGTTAAAAAAAATAGAGTAGAAAAACAAAACAAAAAAGAGTAAGTGGGCGTGAGCCGGCAGAGGCCCCGGAAGTGAGCTCTCATCAGAAGCGTGTCGGGGCCTCGAGGCAGTGGGAGGCGCACGGGAAAGTGATCTTTTTTTTTTTTTCATCGGGGGACCCCTGTTTGCAGGCAGCGGGGAAGGCCCCGGCGGAGGAGGGCGCTGCGTGTCCCCAGCAGGCGGCCTGGCTCGCCGCCCGTGGGCCCCAGGGCCTGGTGCACACTCTTGAGGGTTTGTTGGTTTATTTGTCAGTGACCTGTCCCCATGGTTTCCCTGGGAAACAGCAGCAGCCAAAAACCAGGGTGGGCCCGGCCCGCTGCTGGCTCCCGCATCCCTGCCTCCAGGCGTCCTGCCTGACCTTGCTGTGACAGCCACGGGCCACTTGACATTTTGTCAAAACCTAGAAAGATCGTGCTGGGCAGACTGGAAACCGTTGGCCATGGGTAGGTAGTAGCAACGCTTCACTACGTGCTCATCTGTTGTAACAACTGTACCACACCAATGAAAGATGTTAACGGGGGAAAGTGTGGGGGGGGCATAGGGGGATCCCCCATATTTTCTTTTTGTTTTTTTTTTCTCTATTTTTAAAAAATGTTACATTAAAAAAATATAAGAGGTCCCCATATACCCCCCATCCCCCTCACCCCACTCCTCCCACACCAACAACCTCTCCCATCATCGTCGCACATCCATTGCATTTGGTGAATACATTCTGGAGCACTGCTGCACCACATGGATAATGGTTTACACTGTAGTCTACATTCTCCCCCAGTCCACCCAGCGGGCCATGGCAGGACATGCAATCTCCAGCATCTGTCCCTGCAGCACCACCCAGGACAACTCCAAGTCCTGAAAATGCCCCCACATCACACCTCTTCTTCCGTCTTGCTGCCCCCAGCAGCCACCGTGGCTACTTTCTCCACATCAAGGCTACAGTTTCTTCCATTACTAATCACCATAGTTCCATAGTAGAATATTGGTACGTCCACTTTCATCCATATGTTTATGGAAGCTAAAGCCTCTTTAAAAACAGTAATAATAATAAAAAAAAGATTTGTTTCTCCCGGGCCTCCCAGCCGCAGGAAGGTCACCGCTGAGCCTCCGTCTGTGGGGCTGTGAAATGGGGGGCCCAGTGCTCGTTTAACGGAGGGGAGCGAGTGCCAGTCGGGGCTGGGGACCCACCCAGCCTGGGGCACGCCCCGGGCTGCTTTCCTGTCGCCTTCCCCGCAGCCTCCCAGGGCCCCGGGCTTTCACCCACACTGTGGCTGTAAGAGGACCGTGCTTCACGGGGTGAGGGCTGCCAGGGACAGAGGCGTTTGCCGGGATGTGGGACTTTCAGTACAGAATCGGGAAAAGCCCAGGCAAAGCCGGGATGAATGGGCCGCGTGTGCGGGCACGTCTTGTGGTCTGGCTGGGAGAAAGGCCGCCCTGTTCAATGAGTCATGGCCTTTCCAGCCCCCAGGGGGGACAACCCAGGCTCGGGTGTCCGGAGGCATCTTCCCTAGCAGCTGGCACGGTGGGAAGTGTAAGCCTGTGTGACAGAGGCAAGGCTGGACCTTGAGACTGGGGAAGCTGGACATCCTAGACCACAGGCAGTTTCTCCTTTTGGGGTGCAACTGGAATTTACCTTTGTGGTCCACTGTCCTCTTCCCTGCGCTAATCTCTTGAGTGATCCCTTCAGTTATACAGATGCCAGGAGACTATCCGGTATCATACCCACTGGGGTGGTAGTTAAATAGGACATAGTCTGGGCAAGGGCCTGGGGGCGGGTGCCCTTGTGGGTGAAATTAGGGGACACCTTGATTTTTCACGCCAATAGACCAATTTACAGAGGTGCCAGGGAGACCGCAGGGAAAGGGCGATTGGAAGGCTCTGCTCCTTTGCTTGGAGGGTCAGTGTTATTGAAACAAGTATGATGGATTAGGGGTGGGGTTAGGGAGAGGCGGGAGGGGACCCCTGACTGAGGCTGATGGGAGATAAGAGGGTCCCGAGTCAGCCAACAGTGTCAGATGCATTAGGACAAGGGGAGTCTGAACTGTGGGCTCAGGGCATAAGTCATTTGGGAGGACTGTGAGTCTGTGTCAGCCTGCAGGGGACAGGGCCCCCAAGCCATTATGGGGGTGCCTTGGGGGAAATGGCCATGGCTGTGGGAATCAAAAAGTGGGTAGCTCAAGCATGACTGATGATATAGCCAAAAAGCAAAAACAACCCAAATGTCCTTCAACTGATGGATGGAATGTGGTATAGCCATACCATGGAATATTATTAAGCCATAAAAAGAAATTAAGTATCAAAACATGCAACAACACGAACCAATCTTGAAAGTAGTGTGCTGGGAAGCGGATTTGGCTCAACAGCTAGAGCGTCCGCCTACACATAAGAGGTCCAAGGTTCAAACCCAGGGCCTCCTGACCCGTGAGGTGATGGCAATGCTCTGGAATTAGGTGGTGGTGATGGTGGCACAACATTGTGACTGTACAAAAAACCACTAAATTTTGCCCTCCAACATGGTGAATCCTGTCAGGGGGATTTCGTCTCGATTCCCCTAAGAGCTGTGACACTGGAGGCACGAGCCACTTTGTGGGGACGCCCCTCAGACTGGGTGGGGGTGGTGACAGGGAATCAGGAAGTGCTGGCAGCAGGTGCCCCCAGAGGCCACTGAGGCAGCAGGGAAGAGCAGATGTCTTGGTGTTTGGCTTCCAGAGGGGTGCGTGTCTGACTCCTGTACTCCAGGAAGGTGCTCGTTAACTAGGAAAAGACCAGAATTCTGGGGCTGCAGGCCAGTGACGGCTGGAGATGAGGACATGGCTTTCTTTCTCCGTAGGCGCTGGCTGGCACCGGCTGGGAACATCTGGGCCACACATGCCGACAAGTGCCCTTGGATAACCCCTCTACGCCCAGCCATCCACGATGGGCACAGAGGTCCCAGGCCAGCTCCCAGCAGAGACGCTCGGAGGCTCTGGGGAGAGAGGTCAGGCCCACCCTGCACCCCAAACAGCCCAGGTGTCAGCCCCTTTTCACCGCATGTGGGTTTCCTGGGTCAAAGAGCTGATTCTGCCTCGGAA
The DNA here is from genome assembly GCF_030445035.2 of Dasypus novemcinctus. Lineage (NCBI taxonomy): Eukaryota > Metazoa > Chordata > Mammalia > Cingulata > Dasypodidae > Dasypus > Dasypus novemcinctus. The sequence continues at coordinate 153,860,746 of NC_080676.1, read as the reverse complement.
CCTTGGCTTCCTGCCTCTTACCGAGTTGTATCTGCTGCCTTCCTGTCGTGTGAGTCAGAATAAGTCAGAGCTGGAGGCTGGGAAGCCTTGAGATCACACAGCCCAGGGGTTGTCAGCTCTGGCTCCACTTTAGAAACACCCAAGCACGTTGAAAGACCAGCAAGGCCAGGGGCCATCCCAGAGCTTCGGTGTTCTGGAAGTTTGTTTTTGACCTTGATGTTTTAGAAGTCCCCCCACTTAGAATTAGGCAATTCTAATGTGCAGCCTGAGTAAAAACCTCTCTTCTATAGAAAATGGTATTACAAAATTGTTGGCTTAGGAAGAGGAGATCAAAGGGCATGCTGCCAAACAGGGAGGGAGGGAAGTATGGTGAAGCGGGGCCAGGCAGGTGGACAGGACAAGTACGTTCTCCTCCGGGATTTGATGATATCTGTGATAGATGCCCCCTGTTTGAAATTTGTAACTTGCCATTTTATTTTCTCATTCTAGGGACATTTTCAATTAGGTTCCTAATTTTGGATTCCTTTTCTGAAAGAGAGTCTCCCAGCATTGCATAAGCTTTAGTTGCCTGCAAAACTTGGATCTGCTCCTCGGCTAAAGTCTTGTTTAGGTTCAGGTCTGATATTTTGGCAAGAATGCTTCACTGCCCCGCATCACTTCAGTGCTCACTCGGTATCTGGGTGTCCCACTCAGTTAAGGGGTGACAGCCAGATCTGCCCATTGGAAAAGGACATTTTCCTCCATCATAATTATAAGCAACCAGTGGGGCAACGTGTTGACATTGTGCAACACATTGTGCAACACATTGTTTTCCAGCAACCTCTCACCAAACGGTTTAACTTCCATCGACAAGCCTTTCCTTGATTAATTAGCCCTTGGGAACTGCAAGATGCTAATTTTATAATTCTTCCATTACTTTTGCCTTTACTGGCTGGTGTTCTTCTGTGAACAATGCGGTCCCTTCTCACCCTCACAGCTGATTTTAATGACAACCAACCATGGTTTAGAAACCCGAATCTAGTCCAACCTACTCATTTCCAGATCTGGATTATCAAGTGTCAGGCAGAGTAAAAAAATCTGCTCAAAATCATACTGTCACCAGCCATCAAACGCTATTTTTAATACCAAAAAAAGCCTATCTTGGAATAACTCTGAAATACCAGTAAGCACTGCCTCTCACACTGACGGTCTTTTAGAACACCTGCCAATATTTCCTGTAAAAGCAGAGCAGGACACAGCTTGGCAAGTACGGCTGGACTTCAGGAAACGTTAGATGGACGTCAGCTTCAGTTAGGAACCAGATTAGCTACGTACTCTCTCACCACATTTGTTTAACATGGCTCTGGCTACTAAAGACTAAGACAAGAAGGACAGAAGAGGTGTAAATATAGAATGTAAGAATACAAAATTATCGCTATTTGCATATGGTGTGATAATCTTTCTAGAACATCAGTTCTCAAATCTTTTGGTCTCAAGACACTTTCATCCTCTTAAAATTTACTGAGGGCCCCAAATAATTTTTGTTTTTGTGGGTTATATATATTGATATTTACCACAGTAGAAATTCGAACAGAAAAGTAAAAAATTTTTTCTTATTAATTCATTCAAAAGTAACAAATCACCTACATGTTAAAATCAACCACATATTCTGGGGAAAATAATTATATTTTCCAAAACAAAAAAGACATTTAGTGAGAAAAGTGGTATTATTTTATAATTTGCCAAATCTCTTTTAATGTCTAGCCATAAAGAAGGAGCTGGGTTCTTGGTCTGCTTCCCACCACACATCACGTGCAGTATCACACATAATGCAATCTCTGGAAAAGTCCACTGCACATTCATGAGAGAATGAAAGTTGGAAAAGCAAGTTATTATTATGAAAATAATTTCGACCTTGCAGATTCCCTGAGAGGATCTAAGGGACCTTCCCAAGAGCCCTTGGACCACATTTTGAGAACCACCATCCTAGAACAATCACAAGACTTGGTTAAAAGTTTTACAAGGGGAAGAGGAAGTGGCTCAAGTGATTGAGTTCCTGCCTATCACATGGGAGGTCCGGGTTTAGTTCTCAGAGCCTCCTAAAGAAGATGAGCAAGACAGTGAGCTGATGTGATGGGCTGACACAACAAGATGATGCAACAAGAGACACACGGAGATAAAACATAATGAGAGACACTGCAAAGCCAGGAGTGGAGGTGACTCAAGCAATTAGGCACCTTCCTCCCATGTGGGAGGTCCCAGGTTTGGTTCCTGGTGCCTCCTTAAAAAAAGAAAGACCAGCACACAACAAACACAGAGCAAATGCAAACAACAATGGGGTAGGAAGAAATAATTAAAAAAAAAAGTTTTACTAGTATCAGTTAGCTTGGCAAAGTGGCTGGATAAATGATAAATATACAAAAAGTAATAGCTTTCCCATATATCAGCATCTCTGGAATGTCCCAGGCTCCACCCAGTATGTATGTCTCACCCTGTCAACTTCCAGCCAACCTCTAATCTCATCAGTGCCAATGTCCTCTGGCTTGCATTGCTGGCAGTCTGGGCTTTTCAAGGGGTCCTTTTCCCTAGTCACTCCTTCCAGGGCATCTGGGTGGGGGAAGAAGGTTGATGGGACGGACGGGGGAGCAGAGGAGGGCTCATACAGCCAGGAGAGTGGCCACGTGCTGTGGGCTGTTGCCCTCCCCCTAAACTCCTGCTCACTGTGCTGCCCCCAAACTGCTGCCCACAAGGGCTGCCATGACAAATACCCAAATTGGTTGGCTGAAACAACAGCAGTTTATTGTCTCCCAGTTTGGGAGGTTAAAAGTCTGTAGTGTCCCGGTGGTGGCCTTGGCCACCCTCTCCTTCTGTCTCTTCCTCCACCTGTGTCCAAATTCCCTCTGCTCATAAGGACTCTATGCATATTGGAGAAAGGCCCATCCTGATTTCATTTGGCCTCACCTTAATGGTGCCTTCAAAGATCCTACTTACAAATGAGGCCACCCCCACAGGGGGACAGGAGCACGACTTTGTGGGGTCATGACTCAGTCCACCACACCCATCCTGCTGCCGGCTGCCCTGCCTTGGCCTTTCCTCCAGCGTGGCCTTGCTCTCTGGGGGAGGCAGAAGCTTGCTGGAGCGGGCCAAGGACAGCCAGGCTGGGCGTGTCCTCACAGTCTCAGGGACCTGTCACCCTCTCCTTCAGCCTGGCTCACTGCAGACCTCTGCGTTCACTGCGTTTCTCAAAGGTGCTCTGCTTTCTCTCATTCCAGCTCAGCCCCTTGCCAGGAACCGTGTTTGAGGGTGGGCTTAGCCCCTGGGCCTCATGTGCAGAAGGTACGATGGGTGCCTGGGCCTCTGTCCTCACGCAGCCCAGGGCCTCCAGAAGGGCCATACTTTTGGGATAGGTGAGCTCACAGTGGCCTTTGTCCCTGAGTCCACACCTGCCCAGATATTGAGGTGACATCAGTCACTGCTGTGAGGGTGGGACACTTTTTTTTTGAACAACTCAGTTTTGTTGATACATTTTAATAAAGCATACAATTCATCCAAAGTGTACAATCGATGGTATTTGGTATAATTACATAGTTGTGCATTCATCACTTCAATCACCATTAGAGCATTTTCATTATTTCAATAATAATAACGATAATAAACAAAAAACAAAGAAGATTCTTCACTTGTCAGTCTCTCCGTTTTCCCCTGCTGTGCATAGCTGTTATTTCTGAATATTCTTGCACAGTTATTTATTTGTTTATTAAACAGTTATATTGAGATATATTCACATGGCATATGATCTATCCAAAGTGTATAATCAATGGCTTTTAGTGTAATCGCAATGTTGTACATTCATCATCTCAAAAGTTTTAGAACAATTTCATTACTCCAAAAAGAAAGACTCCACGCCCCTTAGTATTCCTTTCCCAGGACTACATAACCACTAACCTAATTTCATCTTTATAAATTGATTTATATTAACGTTACGTAATAGGTAGTACTCTGTGTCTGGTCTCTTTCACTTAGTATAATGGTTTTTTTGGTCTGATGTTATCATTTTGTAATATTAACCTACATTTGTTCAGCTTCAAAGAAACATCATCTTATATATGTAATTTTGCCCATATTCATATTTCACATAATATTTTTATATTTCACATAATAGACTTAGTTCCTAATAGGGCAATCATACAGTATTTTTCCTTTTGTGTCTGGCTTGCTTCACACAACACAATGTCCTCCAGGTTCATCCATGTTGTCATACATTTCACGACTTCATTTCCTCTTACTGATGCATAATATTACATCACGTGTATATTCCACAATTTGTTTATCCAGTTTTCAGTTGATGGATACCTGGGCCATTTCCAACTTTTGGCTATCGTGAATAATGCTATGAACATCGGTGTGCAGATGTCAGTTCATGTCTCTGCTCTCAGTTCTTCTGGGTATATACCCAGTAGTAGTATTGCAGGGTCACATGGCAAGTCTATATTCAACTTCCTTAGGAATTGCCAAGCAGTCCTCCTCGGTGACTGTACATTCCCACCAACAGTGAATAAGCGTTCCTATCTCTCCACCTCCTCTCCAACATTTACAGTTTTCAGGCTTTTTAATAGTGGCCAGTCTAATAGGTGTGAAATGATGTTTCATTGTAGTTTTGATTTGCATTTCCCTAATAGCTAGTGATGTTGAACATTTTTTTCATGTGTTTCTTCACCATTTGTATTCTTTAGACAGTTGTCTTTTCAAGTCTTTTGTCCATTTAAAAAAAAAATTATTTTAATGATCATTCTTAGAAATGCAGAGCTCTTTTTAAAAATTTTCCCCAGGATGGCTCCCTTGTCTCTTTGCTTGTTTCTTTTTGCTCATTGTTTATGCTTGTCTGTTTGCTGTTTTGGTTTGTCTGTTTTGCTCATTGTTTTTTGCTTGTTGCCTGTTCGTTGTTTGCTTGTCTTCTTTAGGAGGCACCATGAGCCAAAGCTGGGACCTCCCATGTGGGAAGCGGGTGCTCAACTGCTTGAGCCACATCTGTTCCCCTTTTTGTCCATTTTTATTTTTTAAAGATTTACTTATTTATTTATCTCCCCTTTCCCCGCCCCCCACCCCGGTTGTCTGTTCTCTGTGTCTATTTGCTGCATCTTCTTTGTCCGCTTCTGTTGTTGTCAGTGGCATGGGAATCTGTGTTTCTTTTTGTTGAGTCATCTTGTGTCAGCTCTCCGTGTGGGCGGCGCCATTCCTCGGCAGGCTGCACTTTCTTTCACGCTGGGTGGCTCTCCTTACGGGGTGCACTCCTTGTTCATGGTGCTCCCCTATGCGGGGGACACCCCTGTGTGGCATGGCACTCCTTGCGCGCATCAGCACTGCACATGGGCCAGCTGCACACGGGTCAAGGAGGCCCGGGGTTTGAACCGCGGACCTCCCATGTGGTAGGCGGACGCCCTAACCACTGGGCCAAGTCCGCAGCCGTATGATCTCCTTATATATCATAGATATTAAACCCTTATCAGATATGTGATTGCCAAATATTTTCTCCCACTGAATTGGCTGTCTTTTCACCCTTTTGACAAAGTTCTTTGAGATGCAAAAGTGTTGAACTTTGAGGAGGTCCCATTATCTAATTTTTCTTTTGTTGCTCATGCGTTGGGTATAAGGTTTAAGAAACTACTGCCTACTACAAGATCTTGAAAATGTTTGGTACATTTTCTCAGAGGAGTTTCATGGTTATTGTTTTTATATTTAGGTCCTTGATCCATTTTGAGTTAATTTTTGTTTAAGGTGTCAGATGGGGTCTTCTTTCTTTTGGATATGGCTGTCCAGTTCTCTCAGCACCATTTGTTGAATGGAGTTCTGGCCCAGGTTTGTGGACTTAACACTTGACTAGGGAAGCCGGTTTGGCCCAACGGTTAGGGCATCTGCCTACCACATGGGAGGTCCACGGTTCAAACCCATGGAGCTGGCTCATGTGCAGTGCTGATGTGCACAAGGAGTCCCGTGCCATTCAGGGGTGTCCCCCACGCAGGGGAGCCCCACGCGCAAGGAGTGCACCCCATAAGGAGAGAGCCGCCCACTGCGAAAAAAGTGCAGCCTGCCCAAGAATGGCGACGCACACACTGAGAGCTGATGCAGCAAGATGACGAAACAAAAAGAAACACAGATTCCAGGTGCCACTGACAAGAATACAAAGTGATACAGAAGAACACACGGCAAATGGATGCAGAGAGCAGACAACTGGGGCAGGAAAGGTAGAGAAATAAATAAAAAAATCTTTTAAAAAAATCACTTGACTGTAGATGTGACAGTCAATTTCTGAGTTCTGGGGGGCTGGGGGGATATGGGAACCTCTTATGCTTTTTAATGTAACTTTTTTTTTGTGATGTATATATCTTCAAAAAAATACAATTTACAAAAATGATGGGGTGGGGGAGTGGGGAGTGGGGTATATGGGAACCTCATGTTTTTTTATATTTTTAAATATTTTTTAATAATAACATTCATGGTGATCTATTAACTTTAATTTAAAAAGTGTTTAAAAAAAACTTAAAAAAATTTCTGAGTTCTCAGTTTAGTTCCATTGGTCAATCTTTCTGTCATTTATCTTTATCTTCTTTTGGTATTAGGGTGATGTTGGCTTCATAGAATAAGTTTGGTAGCATTCTTTCCTTTTCAATTTTTTGGCAGAGCTTGAGCAAGACTGGTATTAGTTCATCTTTGAATTATTAGTAGAATTCACCTGTGAAGCCATCTGGTCCTGGACTTTTAATCTTTGGGAGGTTTTTTGATGACTGTTTCAGTCTCTTCACTTGTGATTGGTTTGTTGAGGTCTTCTATTTTTTCTAAGGTCTGTATAGCTGTTTTGCGTGTTTCTAAGAATTTGTCCATCTCATCTACATTTTCTAGTTTTTTGGCATGCAGTTGTTCATAGTATTTGTTTATGATCTTTCTTATTCCTGTAGGGTCAGTGGTAATGTTCCCCTCTCAGTTCTGATTTTATTTATTTGTGTCTTCTCTCTCTCTTTCCTTTTTTGTCAATCTAGCCAAGAGTTTGTCTATTTTGTTGAAGATATCTTCTCAAAGAACCGACTTTTGGTTTTGTTGATTCTTTCTGTTGTTTTCCTGTTCTTGATTTCAGTTATTTCTGCTCTGATCTTTACTATTTCCTTCTTTCGGCTTGGTTTGGTATTCGTTTGCTGTTCTTTTTCTAGTTCCTCCAGGAGTGCAATTAGGTCTTCAATTTTAGCTCTATTTTTTTTTTTTTTAATGTAAGCATTGAGGGCTATAAATTTCCCTCTCAGCACTGCCTTTGTGGTGTCCCATATATTTTGATATGTTGTGTTCTCATTTTCATTCATCTCAAGATATTTGCTGAATTCTCTTGCAATTTCTTCTCTGACCCACTGAGTATTTAAGAATGTGTTGTTTAATCTCCATATATTCATGAATTTTCCCTTTTTCCATCCATTATTGACTTCTGGCTTCATTCCATTAAGATTAGAAAAAGTGTTTTGCATAAATAATTTCAGTCTTTTTAAATTTATTGAGACTTGTCTTGAGACCCAACATATGGATTATCTTGGAAAAGGATCCATGAGCACTTGAAAAGGATGTATATCCTGCTGTTTTGGGGTGCAATGCTCTATAGGTGTCTGTTCGGTTTAGATCATTTATCATATTACTCAAGCTCTCTGTTTCTTTATTTATCCTTTGTTCAGATGTTCTCTCCAATACTGAGAGTGTTGTATCGAAGTCTCCAACAATTATCGTAGAGACATTTATTTCTCCCTTCAGCTTTGTCAGAGTGTGCCTCGTGTTTCTTGGGACACTGAGATTAGGTGCATAAATATTAAGTAAGTTATTTCTTCTTGCTGAGTTGCCCCTTTTATTAATATATAATGACCTTCTTCCTACCTTATAACAGTTTTGCATTTAAAATCTATTTTGTCCAATATTAGTTTTGCTACTCCAGCTCTTTTCTGGTTATTATTTATATGGAATATATTTTTCCAAACTTTTCCTTTTTTTTTTTTAAGATTTATATTTTTTATTTATCCCCCCCCCCCTTGCCACTTGCTTGCTGTCTGCTCTCTGTGTCCATTCGCTGTGCATTCTTCTGTGTCTGCTTGTCTCCCTTTATTGCGTCATCTTGCTGTGCCAGCTCTCCACGGGTGCGGGCCGTCAGCTCTCCGTGGGCATGAGCCGTCAGCTCTCCGTGGGTGCGGGCCAGCTTGCCTTCACAAGGAGGCCCTGGGAAGCGAACCCAGGGCCTCCTGTATGGTAGACAGAAGCCCAATTGGTTGAGCCACATCCACTTGCCCCAATCTTTTACTTTTAACCTGGTTCTGCCCTTACATCTGAGGCAGGAAACTTTTGATAGGATGGGAAAAAAGATCCTATTTACCCCCAAGCAAGAAGAATTGGAGACAGTAGAGACGGGTGGTATGCCAGGAGGTAAGGAGGAGAACCAACAAGAAAAGGGCAGGTTCAGAAGGATGTGATTGGTGCAGGAGAATGAGGGATCCTGAGGTGAGCAGATGGTACTCACTTCCTCTGGAAGGTTCTGCTCTCTCTGCAGGGTGAGCTGGGCTGGAGGAGGCCAGAGGATGTGGGAAGTAAGCTCCTCCTCTAGAACCTTCTAGAAGCCTAGAGCAGATACCCTTCTGAGTGTGAAGGGAAGCTCAGTCACCACCAGGCTCTAGTGACCTCTTGGCATCTAAATCCAAAGGATACTTTTAGCTCCTTTCCTTTTTGATTTTTGAAAGCAGTTGACATTTCCAGCATTATCTAGATATACAACAAAAAACTTGTGTTATCTTTATAAACAACAAAAGAAGTGATTTTTAAAAAACGATTATCTTCTTGTGTCTTCTCAGGATTTTGTCTGTGGTACTATTTTTCCAGTGTCCCCAGACTTTACTCGTGATGCTATACTGTGGTGTCTAGTTTTGTCTCAGCCCTGGAATTCTCTCATTTGCATGTGTTTTAGGGAATAGAAATGTTTTTACATGATTACCTGCTCATCTATTGCCCATTTTATTGTTTAAATGGCTTAACTGAGGTATAATTTACAAAACTCACCCATCTTAAGTACAGTTCAATAATTCAGTAACTTCACAGAGTGGTGCAACCATTACCACAATCCAGTTTTAGAGCATTTGCACATTTTTGTTTAACCCTTATAAATATTTAAAAATACAATTAGGGTAGAGAAAATACATATTTCTATTAGAAAAAAACAACAACCTGATTTTCAATCTGTTTTTAAAGTAGTGTATTTTTTTTTCTTTCAATGACAATAGCTTAAACTAAGGCAATGAAACTCTTATTTTAATGAATCAATAACTGTTCAATCAATTATTGAGCATCGCTATGTCCCACCCTGCCCCATGTGCCATGGAGACAAAAAGAAAGTATCTGGCATGGTCTTTACCCTAGGAGGGGGTTACAGCCTGCTTAATTAGGGAAGAATTAGAGAACAGATTTGATTGGATGCAGGTAGCTCTAGCTGAAAGTGTCCCCAGAGAAAGATGGGCAAGACGGTTTTGCTCTGCCAATCCCTGAGAGGCTCGGAACTTGGAAGCATCCATCCCCAGGATAATGCTTTGGACATGGAGCAGTTGGAGCCCAGGACGCCTAGCCCTGGCTGGCCAGTGCCATCCCCAGCTGGAGGCTTAATTGCAGGAGGGAGTGAGACGGAGAGGCTGAGCCTGAGCACCAGGGAGAGGGTGAGACCAGCGATTGAGATCTGCCTGCAGTGGGACCACTCTCCATCGCTCCACCCTACTGCCCCAGATGCCCTCCCCCCTCCCCGCCCCCTCCCCACCCCACCAGCGTCCTGCTCCCAGGAGGCCAGCAGCCAGTCCGTGTCTTCCAAGCAGGAGAGGGAAGGAATGTTCCCTGGGAAAATGGAATTGAATGAATCCAGAGGAAAGGTATCCACACACTGACCCCCTATGAAGCAGCCAACCGATCACTGGATTCATAAGCGCCGTCCACCACAGGGTATCCAATCAGCCCTACGCAGCTCTCCGTTTCTTTCAAGTGTACAATTCGGTGGTATTAATTACATTCACAACATTGTGCTACCATCACCAACTTTCTTTTCCATCCTCAAACAGAAACTCTGTAAACAGTTAAAGCAATAACTTCCTCTTCCTCCAACTCCCCAGTCCCTGCTAACCTGTACTCTACTACCTGTCTCTACGAACTTGCTTATTTCTAGGTATTTCATAAAAGCAAGATCATACATTATTTGCCCTTTTGTAGATGGCTTATTTCACTCCATATGATGTCTTCAAGGTTCATCCGTGTTGTAGCATGCATCAGAACTGCACTCCTTTTTACAGTTGAATAATATGCCATCATATATATATATATATATATATATATATATATATATATCACATCTTTTTTTAAAAAGATTTATTTATTTATTTCTCTCCCTTCCCCCCCACCCCGGTTGTCTGTTCTCTGTGCCTATTGGCTAGGTCTTCTTTGTCCGCTTCTGTTGTTGTCAGCGGCCCAGGAATCTGTGTTTCTTTTTGTTGCATCATCTTGTTGTGTCAGCTCTCCATGTGTGCAGCGCCATTCCTGGGCAGGCTGCACTTTCTTTTGCACTCCTTGCGCGTGGGGCTCCCCTACACGGGGACACCCCTGCGTGGCAGGACACTAATTTGTGCGCATCAGCACTGTGCATGGGCCAGCTCCACACAGGTCAAGGAGGCCTGGGGTTTGAACCGTGGACCTCCCATGTGGTAGGCGGACGCCCTAACCACTGGGCCAAGTCCGCCGCCCAATATATCTCACATCTTATTCATCCATCCATCCACTGATGGACACTTGGATGGCACCCACCATTTGCCTATTGTGAATAACGCTGCGATAAATATTGGTGTACATGTATCTGCTCAAGTTTCTGCTTTCAGTTCTTTTGGGTATATCCTCAGTGTCCCATTCTTAAATATGAACTGACAACCCAGGATCACCTGACCTTTGAGGAAAATCCCCAACCTGGACGAGAGAGAACAAAATAAGTAGGTAAAAGGGGAGTGGATGTAGCTTAGGTAGTTAAACACCTGACCTGTTTCCCACATAGGAAGATCCCAGGTTCGATTCACGGTGCCTCCTAAAAACAAAAAGCAAACAACAAAAGCAAAACAAAAAGGCAAACAAACAATACCAACTCAGGGGAGCTGATGTGGCTCAGTGGTTGAGCACCAGTTTCCTACCTATGAGGTCCCAGTATCAATCCCTGACCCTGGGACCACCTAAAAAAATAAAAAAGTTTAAAGGAACCCAGAAGAAAAGAGATAAATTGACTTTAAAAGCTTAAAAATAGGGAAGCGGATGTGGCTCAACTAATAGAGTGTCCATCTACCATATGGAAGGTCCAGGGTTTGATCCCCAGGACCTCCTGACCCGTGTGGAGCTGGCCCATGTGTAGTGCTGCCGTGCACAAGGAGTGCCCTGCCACGCAGGGGTGTCCCCACGTAGGGGTACCCCATGTGCAAGGAGTGCGCCGTGCAAGGAGAGCCACCCCCGTGTGAAAAAAGCACAGCCCTCCCAGAAGTGACGCTGCACACATGAATAGCTGACACAGCAGGATAATGCAACAAAAAAGAGACCCAGTTTCCCAGTGCCACCGGATGATGCAAGCAGACACAAAAGAACACACAGCGAATGGACACAGAACAGACAACAGAGGTAAAGGGAGAGAAATTTTTTTAAAAAGCTTAAAAACAAAACAGAACTTAAAATTCCCTCCAAATGATGAAACACTATATCCTTGAAACAAGAATAGGATCCATAAGAAAGAAATAGGGAACAAAAAGACCTCTAGGGAATTAAGGATATAATAGCCGAAAAATAAGTAATTACATAAGTAAGTAAATAATAAATAAAATGATTAGAAAGATAAAGTCCAGGAATCTCTGAGAAAGTAAAACAGAAAGACTGAGACCTGGGAAACAGGGGAGAAAAGAGACCTGGAGAGTTAACCTGTGTAGTCCAAATAGTAGGATCAGTCTAAGAAGGCCAAATAAACAGAGATTGAAGAAGAGAGAACAGTGCAGACAGAGCATTCCAGGAAAAGCAGGTGGCATGTGCAAAGGCCCTGAGGCAGGAGTGAGCTGGGTGTGCGTGAGGAGAGGCCCGGATACCCGCTCACATGCAGAGGCAGGAGTGAGCGGGAGCGGACAAGGTCAGAGAGGCCATGTCGGAGTGTGAGGCGCCTTGTCGGTCATCTTAAGGCTTTGGGGTTTTACCCTGTCACTTAAAATGCCTGGAGGAAGGTGGGGGAAGGAGCACGTAGGGAGCGATTGCACCCGCCCCCAGGAGATGGTTGGTGGTGTCTTGGTCCAGGGTGGCAGCTGCAGTGGGGTCAGGGAGACACCGTGGAGGTAGCGCTGACAGGCTCTATGGGCCGATAGAAGCGGGGATGAGTGGGGGAAGGGGGCACCAGGCTCTAGCCTGAGAACCTGAGGGAAGGGGTTGGCATTTACTGCAACGGGGGACGTGAGGCCGGGCAGGCTGGGCTGCCCTTTAGGCTCAGCGCAGGAGAAGCTCAGCTTCCCGCACCAGAGAGGAAGTGTAGGGAGACGCCGCATGCCCAGGCAAGGGGGAGAGTTCAAAATAAAAGGCACCATGAATTTGAGGAAGTGGGTACACCGGCCAACAGAGCATGAGCGTTTCCACTTCCTCACAGTTGTTTAAAACAAAGGGGACAATGCGAAGCCGTACCCGTCCTCGGTTCATAATTAGCCCAAGTCGGCGCGATCCTTCCTGTGGTGAGCAGAAGGTCCAGCCTGTGACATGCAGGGCTCAGTCAGGACGAATGCGCTGCGCTGCCTTCTTTTTCAGCTTCCTTTCCCTGAAATGACAAGCACAGCAGAGCTAGGAAGACGCGGGCCTGGGCTCACGGATTTGGTGCGTACGTGGCCGTGGAGATCCAGTTACAGAAGACGATGCAAAGCTGGTGGCCAGCCAGCCACAGAGGCAGACTTTAGGCGCAGCCCCAGCTTAGATTTCGAGGAAGAGAAATTTGCAGATGAAGGATTCATTGTACCAAAAAAAAAAAAAAATCCAAAACTCATTTATTATTTTCCAGATAATTAGGATTTTAGTGAAACGGAATGAATCCTCATGGCTTGGAATCAAAATAAATGCGAACTCCATAAGTAGTCGGTCATTTCAGGTGAATTCTCCCACTTTCTAAGCATCCTTGTCCTGTGAATTTAGATACACCTTTGAAAGGAAAATCATTATTATAGATGTACTATACTTCCGGTAGGCAATTTGATAATATGAATCGAAGACTTGAAAATGGATATGCTTACTTGCTAAAAGACTTATGTATTTATTTCTCTCCGCTTCCTCCCCACCCTGGTTGTCTGTTCTCTGTGTCTATTTGCTGCGTCTTCTTCTTTGTCCACTTCTGTTGTTGTCAGCGGCACAGGAAACTGTGTTTCTTTTTGTTGAGTCATCTTGCTGTGTCAGCTTTCCGTGTGTGCGGCACCATTCCTGGGCAGGCTGCACTTTCTTTCCCGCTGGACGGCTCTCCTTACGGGGCGCGCTCCTTGCGCATGGGGCTCCCCTATGCGGGGGACACCCTGCATGGCAGGACACTCCTTGCGCGCATCAGCACTGCACATGGGCCAGCTCCACATGGGTCAAGGAGGCCCGGGGTTTGAACCACGGACCTCCCATGTAGTAGGTGGATGCCCTAACCACTGGGCCAAGTCCACCGCCCATGGATATGCTTTTTTAAGAATATATCCTAAGGAAATAAATAAGAGATAGGCAAGATTAAGAACCTGGAAGTTCATTTTGATATTGCTTAGAATAGTAAAAAAATTAAAAAAATTTGGAACAAACTAAATGTCCAAAAAGAGATGATTGGTTGAAAATCTTTTCACACATCTGAATAACAGTCTATGTTGTGTATGACAATCTAAACATGAAAATGATATTGTAGTCATGTTTGACATAAAAAGATAATCCTAATATACTGTTGAGTGAAAATATCAGGTTATGAAATAGTATGACTTGTAATTATTGTTCTTTCTAGGAGTAATGTGAAAAATATTTAATTAGTGGTATTGCTAATCAGTGTGACTCTTAGCTCTGAACCTGATTTTCTGCAGCCATAGCTATGGCTATGCTCTGTGTATACACACACACACATACACACACATATCTGTCAGTCAATCAATCTGTTTTGGACAGGTTTCCACTCTAACTGTAACTCTGCCTCCTGGTGGTGTAATTCTGGTAATTCTCTTCTTCCTTCTAGGTGTGCGTGTGTATGTATTTTCTGATACTTCTCAATGAACATGTATTGATACTAATTTAAAAAATACATTCTCTAGTGATCTGAAGAAGTTAAGGCTTCTACAAAATTAATTCTTGATTCAAGGAACACTGTATTAGTCACCCAAGGGGGTGCTGATGCAAAATACCAGAAATGGGTTGGTTTCTATAAAGGGTATTTATTTGGGGTAGGAGCTTACAGATACCAGGCCATAAAGCATAAGTTACTTCCCTCACCAGTCTATTTCCACATGTTGGAGCAAGATGGCTGGCAAAGTTTGCCAGGGTTCCTCTCTTCCCAGGTCTTGTTTCTCTCTGGGCTCAGGTCCTCCGTTTTCTCCACAAGGTCAGCTGTAGACCGTGAAGCTCTCTGGGCTTTGCCTCTCTCCACAAGGTCAGCTGTAGACTATCAGGTGAACGGCTCTGTCTCTCTTCCTGGGGTTTCTGCCAAGTCTAAGAAACTGTCTCTAATCCTCTGTGTCCTTTTCCTGGCTCTCTCTTCCTGGGTCTTGCTTCTTGGGAAGTGCTTACTTCCCAGAGCTCCAGCTCAAGACTCCAGCATCGAACTCCAAATCAAAATACCAACATCAAAATGTCTCAACTCTGTCCTTTGTCATGCCTTTTATCTGTGAGTCCCCACCCTCCAAGGGGTAGGTACTCAACACCCTAATGACGTGGCCCAATCAAAGCCCTAATCATAACTTAGTCATGCCCAGGTTCAGATCAGTTTATAAACATAATCCAATATCTATTTTTGGAGTTCATAACTATGTCAAAGTACTACAAACACCAAATCATAGAGAACTTGAAATTCTATTTTTATCTTACCTGCCCCACTGCTTTGGAAATTAATATATCATATTGTGATATTTAAGAATTTTATACACATGACAGTGGCACGTATTAAATTTTAAATGCAACTGTCAATACAAAATAATGGAAAAGATTAGAGAATATTTGATGACAATCTTCGTAATAATTTATAAGAAATCCATTGTAATCTTCTTACTGAAATAAGTAAAACATTTTTTAAAATTAGAAAATTCATTCTAACTTTGGAGAAATCAATGCTACAAGTGAGACATCTACTGTCTCATGGATCAGAAGATTCTAGATAAATGTGGATCACTGTATCCCTCGTTGAGCCCTTACTAATCTGTTGCAGAAGGATGATGTTCCATTAATTTTCAGTGCTCACATTAAAAGCCTGAACTTGTACCCGGGTGACTCCATGAGGACCAGTCTTCTTGTAGGTTCTTCTTCCTCCGATATTCTTGGGTATCAACTTGCCACTCCATGTCCCAGAGTCCACCTTTGATTGTCCTTCTCAGCCTGGGCTGGCTCCGAACTACAGAGCCCGCTCTCTGCTCTCCCACCTATGGGCCATGGCTCAGGTGCTGCAGGCCTCCTCCTGCCATCCGATGTACCCATTTACTGGTTCAATGGGATGTGGAGATGGACCCTCCCTTAGTTTTCCAAAGAGAAAATGGAAATAACGTTGCAGCTTTCATATGACTTCATGGGTTTTTCAAAGATAATGGAAGGGAGTTCTAGCACAGGCCCTAACTTGCAATGTTGCTGCAGGCTGGAATTCGCCAGGTAGTGTCTTCAGGCTGCCAGCCTCTAGCCATCTTGTGGAACTCACCTCCTTAGAATCGGAGCACCCTTGAGCAAGTCTCCCACCTGGAGGGCAGGTGCCTACACATCTTCAGCTCAGAGGGAGAAGATCTTCCCCAACGCAGGCTGTAAGGATTTCCAAGTCTTCATTTCTTGGCTCAAGATTAACTGTTTCCCAGGAGGACTGACCTTATATTGTGGGAAACTGGCTTACCTGTTCCTTATCGTAAATGTTACACCTGTTCTATTGTAGATGTTGCAGTTGTTAGATGTTGTAGTTGTTCCTATTATTGTTGATGATGTTGCAGTTCTGATAGCAAACAGCTGTTTGGTCATTTCCAATAAACACGAGGTGGAAACGAGTGTCAAGGCTCTCAGTTCCAGAAGCTGTGAGTACCTGGTCCCATTTTTATTTCCTCTCTTGTGTGTCTCTCTCTCTATCCTTTTATTTCATAAAGTTCTGTGCTGCCCTCCCTTTGAGCCAACCTATCGCTGAGCTGATTGCGGCAACTGGCCCCCAATGTGGGGCACGAAGGGAAGAAGGCTCACACAATCTTGCATTCTTGTTCCTTCCTGGAGGAGCCCTACAACCCCACCCATCGGACAAGTTCTGACTCCGTGGTTCCCCCAAAGCCACACCTTCAGACCGGAGAGCTCCATGCCTACCCACCCAAGCTGGGCCATCTGGAGTTGTCCCAAGCTCTGCTGGGGCCTTTTTGTCTCCTTTAGCTTGAAGTAAAGGTATCTCATTGCATGCCTGGGCTGCTGGCACCTATCTGCAGTAACCAGAGGCAAGACCACACCCCCCTGTCTCCCCAGGAATAAGCAATAGTTTTTTAAAATATTTTTTGGGTTTTTTTGTGTGCGTGTGTGTGTGTTTTTAGCAGATACAGAGGACTGAACCCAGGACCTTGTACTCAGGAAGCAGGTACTTCAGCACTGAGCAATGTCTGCTCCCTTATTTTTTCTTTTTTATGATTTTTTGTCTTTATTTTTTAAAAACGTAATTATTTATTTTATTTTTCTTTTTTGGTTTGCTTTTTATTTTCTTTTTTAGCAATAATTTTTAATAACAGTAAATTTTAACTTTGTGCATTAGAAAGAGACATTGCTCCCAAAGAAGCAACAAAGGCAGAGACAGACACACCCTGGGGGGGGGGGTGAGAGAAGGTGGGGTTTCTGCTCTGTGGGAAGAAGGGTATTGGGAATGAAAGACAAAGAGAAGACTGGGATCAGGGGGTCTGAGAGCATCAACTCATCAAGCTCAACAGACAGCTTTATTATTTCCAAATGGCATTATATAAACTCAAGCCGTCGTAAGCATAAGTGATAACACGCAGCTGCACAGTAAAAATTCTCACAAGCTGCAGGACTACAGAATCTTATCTCAGAGTGCAAGGTCTTAGGGCTCTTTTAAACTGCAAAGTGTGTTTCCTCGTATTTCTCCCTGCCCTGGGCAGCTTCAGTCCTGTTGACCTGAAAGGCTTAATTGCTGCATCCCTGTGTTAACAGCGTGACCATGAAAACAGCACCACTGTGCCTTTGTTTCCCCCACTGCTCACTTTCCAAGAAGTGCATGGACGTGGACACTCTTCAGGAGGGCTTCTCAGCCTCGCTGACATTTTGGACCTGATAATACTTTGCTGGGAGAGGGGCTGTTCCGTGCTTTGCAGGGTGGTGAGCAGCATTCCTGGCCTTGACTCCGCTAGATGCCAATAGCACCCGCTCTCCCCAGCTCACCAGCTGTTCCTTGTGTGTGTGTGTGTCTGTGTGGGGGAGACACAATTGCCTCCAAGTGAGAACCACTGTTTTTTTTTTTTAAGTTTATTTTATTTCTTTATCCCTGCCCTGCCACCTGAGTTCACTGTCTGCTCTTTCTGTCCATTCGCTGCACGTTCTTCTGTGTCTGCTCTTCTTCTCTTTAGGAGACACTGGGAACCGATCCTGGAACCTCTGATGTGGGAGAGAGGGGCCCAATTGCTTGAGCCACCTAAGGTCCCTGGTTTGTTGTGTCTCTCATTGTCTGTCCTCTGTGTCTCTTTTTTGTTGCATCATCTTGTTGTGTCAGCTCACCGCAGGGGCTGGCTCACCTTTACCAGAGGACCCAGGAACCGAACCCAGGAGCCCCCATATGGTGGATGGGAGCCCAAACGCTTGAGCCACATCTGCTTCCCTGTTTTGTTTTTAAATTGTTATAAGCTTTATTTTTTCATTTTTAAATTTATTTCTCTCCCCACTCCCCCTCCCCCAAGTTTGTCTGTTTTCTGCGTCCATTCGCTGTGTGTTCTTCTATGTCCGCTTGTATTTTTGTCAGCGGCACCGGGAATCTGTGTTCTTTTTGTTGCATCATCTTGCTGCATCAGCTCTCCGTGTGTGCGATGCCACTCCTGGGTAGGATGCACTTTCTTCGCACAGAGCGGCGGCTCTCCTTACTGGGCTCACTCCTTGAGCGTGGGGCTTCCCTATGCGGGCGACACCCCTGCGTGGCACAGCACTCCTTGCGCGCATCAGCACTGTGTGTGGGCCAGCTCACCACATGGGTCAGGAGGCCCTGGGTTTGAACCCTGGGCCTCCCATGGCGTAGGTGGACGCTCTATCCATTGAGCCAAATCTGCTTCCCAATAAGCTTTATTTATTTATTTATTTTTTAAGATTTATTTTTTATTTATTTCTCTGCCCCCCCACCAACCCCCCTCCCCCCGTTGTCTGCTCTCTATGTCCATTCATGGTGTGTTCTTCTGTGACCGCCTCTATCCTTATCAGCGGCATGGAGAATCTGTGTTTCTTTTTGTTGCATCACCTTGTTGTGTCAGCTCTGTGTGTGTGTGGCGCCATTCCTGGGCAGGCTGCACTTTTTTTCGCGCTGGGCGGCTCTCCTTAACAGGGTGCACTCCTTGTGCATGAGGCTCCCCTATGCTGGGCGACACCCCTGCATGACACGGCACTCCTTGCATGCATCAGCACTGTACATGGGCCAGCTCCACACAGGTCAAGGAGGCCTGGGGTTTGAACCGTGGACCTCCCATGTGGTAGACAGACACCCTATCCATTGGGCCAAGTCTGCTTCCCAATAAGCTTTATTTTTAAATAGGTTTTAGATTACAGAAAAGTTGTGATAAAAGCATACGGATTCCCATATACCCCACCCCTTCCCCTCCCATATCTTCCCTTATTAATAATATCTTACAATAGTGTGGAACATTTGTTATAATTGCCGAATAAATACTGAAGCATTGCTACTAACCAAGGTCTGTAGTTTACAGTGTGGTTTAAACTTAATTCCAATGCCCTAAAAGTGCTCTATGTTCCACCTATTATTACCTCCCCTCCCCTCAGAACCACTCTCTTTACATCGGTGTTACATGTTCTTCCATTATTACAATATTGATAAGTTACCTTTTTCTTTGAGCCTATAATCAGCACTATACTCGTTAAAGAGATATATCAGAGACTTAAATCTTCAATCTGTTCATATGCCAGCTGCGCTCTGAATCTCGGAACAGTTGTGGTACGCTCTTGTTCATTGGACTCACCCAGCTCAACTAACAGAAGCATGATGATGGACAACCTCCATCCCAAAAAACAAAGAGTGCCTACAACTGCCAGCAAAACAGTCCTTTCCATCTGCCCCATAAGATCTATTGGTATATATTCCAAGGCAAGGCCCACTGACAGGGTGCTGATTTCAAGGGGTGGTGTGCCTTGCCTATAGTGTCCAGATGGCTCTGGAGCCCTCAGGAGCACCCCTATTTGATGCTTTGTTCACAGTGGCAGTTAGTGAGATTTGCTTGAGACATGCACAAGTGTAACTTCTGGAATGATCTCCTAGCTCATTTTGAAATTTCTTAGCTATAAAAACTCTTTTGTATTTGATGCTTCCCCCTTTTGGTCAAGGTCTTTTTTTCCCCAAAAGCATCACTGGTGGTGCTTGGTATTAATCCTTCAGTGCCGGGAGGCTTATCCCCAGGAGTTATGTCCCATATCAGGGAAGAGGGGGCAAGTAGTGTGTTTATTTGCTGAGTTTAGCTTAGAGAGAGGCCACATTTGAGTAACAAGGAGGTTTTCAGTGGTAACTCTTAGGCAATAGTTATTATTAGGTTAAGTTTCAATTTTACATGAATAAGGATCAGAGTCACATGCTTTAATATTGAGGATGTGGTATATTGGTATATTTTCTCTTCTTAGGCACTGCCTATATACTTGAGAGATTCTTACCTCTCTATCTGAGAATTTAGCAGGACTCCCCAGGATGGGAGTTTAATATTTTGTTATTTAATGTGTGGGTCTCCACCCACTGGGATAATACCCTATGCCAAGATGAACACATTCGTATACCACAGAAGCATGTCCCAGGTGCAGACTTTCCCACACATCCCCCCCCACCACCACCAAGCACCAGAGACCCTCCCTGTCATATTTGCTAAAAGAACATTCCCGCCATTGTAGTTTCAACCACAGACCTACAAATCCCCAGAGTTCACCTGTTCCTTCCTCCATCCCTCCCCCCAGTTCCATGGATAAGCCAACCTGCTTCCCAACCTGTTCACCCTCACACTCCAGCACCATCAACCCCACTCATATCTCTGACTACCATCATTCCCATCCACTGCCAAGCCACCCCCTTCCACCTTGTCATTGGTTCTGCCCAGATTGAACATTGGCTCACCACTCGCTACTCCTTTTCTATCTCTTGGTAACCTATCTTCTAGACTCTCTCTCTCTGTAAGTCTGCTCAATATCCTTAGGTCATATCACTGAGATCATATAATATTTGTTCTTTAGTGACTGGCTTACTTCACTCAACATAAGATCTTGGAGATTCATCCATGTCGTTGCATGTGTCAATACTTCATTCCTTCTTACAGCTGAGTAATATTCCATTGAACGTGTTTACCACATTTTGCTTTTCCATTCATCCTTTGATGGGCACCTGGGTTGCTTCCAACTTTTGACAATAGTAAATAATGATGCTATGAAAATTGGTGTGCATATATCTCTTCATGCCTTGCTTTCAGTCCCTCTGGGTATATACCCAGAAGTGGGATTGTTGGATCATTTGGCAATCTATAGTTAGCTTCTTGTGAAACGGCCAAAGTGTTCTACACAATGGCTGCCCCATTCTACATCCCCACCAGCAGTGGATGAGGGTTCCCATTCCTCCACATCCTCTCCAACACATGTAATTTTCTGTTTTGTTTTGTTTTGATCGCCGCCAGTCTACTGGGTATAAAATGATATCTCTCTGTAGTTTTGAGTTGCGTTTCCCTAATAGCTAGTGTAATTGTGTATTTTTTCATGTGCTTTTTGGCCATTTGTATTTCTTCTTTGGAAAAGTGTTTATTTAAATCTCTTGCCCATTTAAAAAATGGGTTGTCTTTTTATTTTCGATATGTATGATTCTTTATATATTCTGGATATTAGACCCTATTAGATAAGTAGAGAACCGTTTTAAGGCATTAATTTTCATTTCCTCAACTTCAATAAATGATCTTCCCTAAAACTCTGCTGAGCACGCCTCGCTAGGTGTTCACACTTCTGCTCACCAGCACCCTTCTCTCACTTTTTAACAGAAGACACACCTCTTCCTCATGCCTCTGCAATCTCATGAGGGTGCCGTTGGGTGTGAAAACCTCTGGGGCACCAAGCAAAGTGTAAATTCGAAATGCTGCTGTTCCCATTGAGAAACCAAATGATTCAGTGACTGGGTCACAAATCCTTTTGGAAGGCTGGTGGTCATCACTGACTTGCTTGCAAAAACATGTAGGAAGGATCTAATCAAACTGTCTGCTGTTGGATCATTGAATGCAACTGAAACTTTTTATTATGGGAAATTTTGTATGCTCATGAAACTAGAGAAAATAGTATCACGAACTCTATGACCCATCACTCCACTTAGATAAGCAACATTAAAATTAATACTTAAAACTTTCATCATGATTATGAAAAATTTCTAATGGTACAAAAACAGAGGAAAGGGTAATGAACTTCCATGAGCCCATACTCAGCATATTAGCTTTCAGTTGCTGCTCAGCAGATCATCACAAACTGAGCAGCTTAAAACAATATCCATTATCTCAAACTTCTGTTGCTCAGAAGTCTGGCATGGCATGCGTTCTCTGCTCAGGATATCAGAGGGCTGAAAATCAAAGTGCTGGCTAGACTGAGTTTTCACCTGGAGGCTCTGGGAAAAAATCCTCTTCCAGGTTCATTCTTTGTTTTGTTTTGTTTTGTTTTTCCTGTAAAAATAGTAAGTTTATCAGTTAAAGAAAACAGAAACAAACACTGTATTTGAAATCCTTCCAGGATTTCAAAATAATTTGCATACTTTGTTTTATTCATATACATAGCAGAAACACTGGAAGTGACAAAATAGAAGAATGCATGGCTTTTTTTTTTTAAGATTTATTTTTCATTAATTTCTCTCCCCTTCCCTGCCCCCTGCAGTTGTCTGCTCTCTGTGTCTGTTCACTATGTGTTCTTCTGTGTCCACTTGTATTCTGGTCCGTGGCACCTGGAATCTGTGTCTCTTTTTGTTTTTTTTTGTTTTTGTTTTTAAAAGATTTATTTTTATTTATTTAATTCCCCTCCCCTTCCCCGGTTGTCTGTTTTCTGTGTCTTTTTGCTGCGTCTTGTTTCTTTGTCCGCTTCTGTTGTCAGCGGCACGGGAAGTGCGGGCGGCGCCATTCCTCGGCAGGCTGCTCCCTCCTTCGCGCTGGGCGGCTCTCCTTATGGGTGCACTCCTTGCGCATGGGCGGCTCTCCTTATGGGTGCACTCCTTGCGCATGGGGCTCCCCTATGCAGGGGACACCCCTGTGTAGCACGGCACTCCTTGCGCGCATCAGCACTGCGCATGGGCCAGCTCCACACGGGTCAAGGAGGCCCGGGGCTTGAACCACGGACCTCCCATGTGGTAGACGGACGCCCTAACCACTGGGCCAAAGTCCGTTTCCCTGTGTCTCTTTTTGTTGCATCATCTTGCTGCGTCAGCTCTGTGTGTGTGTGTGCGTTTCCACTCCTGGGCCGGATGCACTTTTTTCATGCTGGGAGACTCTCCTTACGGGGCACACTCCTTGCGCATGGGGCTTCCCTATGCGGGGGACACCCCAGTGTGGCACGGCACTCCTTGTGTGCATCAGCACTGCGTGTGGGCCAGCTCACCACAAGGGCCAGGAGGCCCGGGGTTTGACCCCTGGACCTCCCATGTGGTAGGTGAATGCTCTATCCCTTGAGCCAAATCCACTTTCCTGCATGGCTTTTTATACATTTAATGCCACCACATCATCAGTGCAACCAGTCCCTCATTATGTTGGTTCTAAGAAAGCAGAGGAGCCAGTGACTTGGAAGGTTTTCACTTCTAGAGTCATTCCACCTCCTAGGGAAATTTGGGAGGAAAGCCTATGGCATTCTGGGTGTTTAGGGACAGGAATTCGATGGGGAGCTCAAAGTGTTTCAAATAATTGTTAATCATCCACGGTGACCCCACATGAGAAGGCTCAGAGGTAGGAAAGTAACGTCTACTCCTCTTTCTACATGCAAAAGCCACATTTAGATTTGTGAACCATTTGGGGATCTACTAATCTATCACCCACGGACCCTGCCAAATTCACAGCAGGTTTGATACTCACCACCCCAAAGGACTTCTTCCAGCCTGTGTGGCCTTGTTTCTAGTTGGCAGTGCCAAATGAGGGGACCGTGGAGACAGAACTCTTATGGAGAGGCTCTGTAAGAAGCACCTGTTATTGCCCGTGTTGGCTCCACTGGCTGGATGGGTTCCAGAGGCTCCTACTCTGTCCAAACAGCTTTCCATTCTTCCTCTCCTTTCTTGAAGTAAGCTCTTCAAAGACTGCCGTACTTGCCAACTGGCTAGAACTTGAGCTTCAGTGTCTATTCTTGCACAGCCCCAAAGCCCCTGCAAATCCCAGTTTTCTTCTCTTTGTCACATTACTCACTGTGGCCCAGGAAGCACAAGCCCTTAGTAAGTAAGAACACTCAGTTTTGGATGGGCATGGGAAAGGTCTATCAGGTTACCAGACTTTGATTTTTTGACAGTCAAGAATGAATCTCATCCAATGAGAGCTGATTCTAAAGCAGCACCCCCAGAGAGTTCCACTCAGTTCGACCTTGTCACCATGGCACCACACAGAGGGATGGTCCTCTTTCAGACATCTCTAGAGCCTGTGGAAACACTCTGGAACATTCTCCTTGATGGCAAAGCACCAATTTTCCCCAACTGCTGAAAGACGAATGGAAGGAAGTCTGGTGAATAAATTGGATAGTAGCATCTTGGACCCCAGCTGAGGAGTTGTAATTAGCAGCGAGGCCGAACTACACAAGGCCACAAGCTGAGGACCGTCCCCAGACCGGCAGTGATGGTAGCATCACAAGGACGTGTGTCTGAACCTCCGTTGGGCCAGCTTGAAGTCGACCTCTCATTTAAGTGCCAGCCTTGGTGCTATCTATAGACACTACATAAAAAGACCAAGAATTAGAATGTTTTCTAGTTGGAACATATACGTGCTCCATACGCAAACTGCCTCAAGAAAAAAGCTTAACAGCAAAGTGTTCCCATCAGTCCCCTACTGAAAGGGTCTTTGTGAGGATTATAGGACAAACAGGTAAAAGGACACGATAGACACAGGCTAAACGCTGCCTTCTTCCCTTCTCGTGAAACGGGAAAGGAGGCTAAAAATTCCAGGTGCCATGCCCCCAAACTCCTCTTCTGATCTTGTTTGTAAGTTCCACGATAAAACCAGGAAACAGGAGATCCAGATGTGAGCCCGACAGACCCCAGAAGCATTTCCAGGCTAGGACACCTAATAGTTCCAGTGAAATCCTATGTTCCAAGTCACAGGACCAGCTGAAAAGCTAGACTAACGCAACTGGTTTCTGACCTGCAGGAAGAACAGGGATGGGGTCTGGCAGAGCCCCCTTGACTCAGGAGGCTTTGGAGGGCGGTTCATATGGCTAAGTCAAGGCACTTCCGGGCCAGCTGAGTAAGCAGAGGACAAAGGCTTTCCTTTGAAATGAGAATCAAGCCCAGGGCTGGCAAATTTAAGGCATTTAACTGTGGGTCAGCTCCTGGGCTAGGGGCGCTGGGGTCCTGGCCAACTTCACCTCCAGGCCCCTCTGTCTTACCCCCCTCACTCACCTCCCAGCATTCTTCTGGCACTAAAAGCTGTGGTTTGTGCCACTTAAGTAGCTGCCTTGCCTATTTCTGAGGGCGTAGCTTTTCAGGGGCGCAGGGCACAAACCAACATTACCCTCAGGTGTCCGTCAAGAGAAAAGCTGCTGAGATGGAAAAGCCAGACTGACGTTGAGACAAGGCCGTGGAGAACTCCTGGGGCCACGGGCTTCGGTTTTGGGAAGTCTCGGCACGCTCACGGCTCATGAGCGCTCACGTTTCACGTCACTGAGGTTAGGCCCAGCAGCTGGGAAGCGGAAGTGACTCCGAACTCGGCATGTGGGATATCTTGTGGATGCTTCAGGCCTTAGTGTTAGGGAAAATGTTCACTGGGAGGGAGCAGTTATATTCCTGGGGTTCTTTATCCCAGTCATCCCAGTTTATATACTCTTAGGAGATGGGCAATGAGAGAGCAGGAGGGGGCAGACGAGGGAGGATCATTTCACTTCTTCGGGGCATTTTTCGGGACTTTTTTCCTGCAATCAGCGCTCCAAACAGACAATTATTGTGGCTGTCACGTTTCCCTTTGCACGTATGTTCAGGATTGCTAAGTCACATTTGTAGAGTCAGTTTCAAGCTTGTTTTGATAATTCCCCTTTACTCTGAGCGGAGGATTGTCTATTCCCAGCTAGGGATGAGTCAAAAGCTAGAATTCTGTCACCCTAACCAAGGCAGGTTTTCCCAAAGCAATCCTTGTGGCTTAGCGCTGGCACCTTCCTCCTCGGTCTCCCTTCTAGACAGGGCAAGGAAGTGGGGCATGTGAGAAGCTTGCAAAAGCCATGAAAGGGGAGGGAGATGCTTGCAAGTAGGCCTCAAAAACGAGTGGTCTCCCACTTTATTGCCCTCTGTTACCTGGAGAGCTTGGGAGAAAGGGGGATTCTCAGAACTCCCCAGTTGCAAAAACCTGAGTAACTGGAGGTGCCATAACTTTGATAAGGCTCTCGTACAACTGGCATCCAAAGGGCAGGCACAGGAGGGTGGAGGGTGGAAGGAGCACTGATGGACTCTGCCTGGGGCAGAACCATGGGAGGAAGGAAAGAAAGGAGAAACAGTTGAAAAAGAAAAGAGCTAGGAAAACATGGCGTTGATGGAAGGAAGCAGGAACATAAAAGAAAGGAACCAGAAAATAACAAATGAGGCTCACGGGGCTGGGTGGGGCAGCAGCGGCCACGTGTCCCCTGGCAGAAGACCTCAATGAGAAAACTTCATAAACCCCAGTCTGCCTGGGGTCTCTGCCTCCAGAACACCAAGCTGGCCGAACAGAGTCCTCAAAGGTTTCCAGAATATTAGGCTGGTTCAGATGGGTCAACACACAAGAAAGAATTGCTGTAAGGAAGGTGGCTATGTGTAGTGCTCTAACACACTTCTGTGCATGCAGCAGCTCTGGGGGTGGGATGGGGTGTCTCAAGGTCAGTACAGATGGGTTCTGGCAGGCCCAAACTAGGGGCGAGCTCCCTGGGCAGGATTCTTGCTTGTGCTGCAGTGAACCCAGCTTGGAGAGAAGGTATTCAGCCTGTCAGCATCAGTTCCTCTGGTGCTTTGCAGCCTCCTCTTGGATGAGCAACTTGAGAGCCTCTCTCATGCGTGGAGCCAGAGGCATGTATGCTGACACCTCTCACTCACCCTTCCTGGATCATCATCCTGATATATGATAACTGATGTGACCTCTCCAGGGTCAGCCTTGTATTCTAAGCAGAAGAGCCAATGCCCAGAAGGCTCTAGTTTGGAGCTGTCACTGCTATTGCCTTCGGACTCCTAATAGTCTGGTTGTTTGGGTGAGTAGAAGCCATCTCAGTGTTGCAGCAGGTACACCTGCAGGTCGGGCCTCATGGGCTGGGGTGCCACCTCCTTGCCTTCTCCTTAGCCGCCTGCTTCACCTTCTTGTAGTTGTTCTGGGTGATCTGGTTCCATCAGATATGGTATACCAAGCCATGGCTCATGCCCAGCCACCCACTGGCTTGCAGCAGAGCCCTGACCTGGGGACCGGTGCTCCTCCAGCTAGAGCCCAGTGCAGGGACCCGCAGCCTCATTCTCATTGTTGGCCAAATTCTCTCTTGTGGTTGTAGCTTTGAGGACCCTTTTCATGCCACCTGCCAGCCAGTGGCTGCTCTCAGTTCCTACAGCCTGCCTGCATTCATGGCCAAGTGCCCCACTCCATCTTCAAGCCAGCAACAGCACGTTGAATCCTGGTGCTTCAAATCTCTGATTTCCTCTTCTGCTAGGAGCCAGAGAAAACTCTCTGCTTTTAAAGGACTCAGATGATTAGGTCAGGCCCACCGGGAGAATCTCCCTATCCTTTAAGGGCTGTATTCCTACGGTATCATTTTAACATTCCTCTGTGTCCTGCATGTCCCATAAACTGGAGGTTAGATCAGGAGGCGTGTCTGATTTAGTTTGATTTGTTGATAAGATTTCTTTGTAGGTGGTGCTGTGGATTTCCATCAGAAGAGAGGTAAGGTCCAGTTACCTTTCTGATATTAGCAATGTTGACAGTCATCGCCTACGTTAGGGTTTCTCATCCTTGGTACTATTGATATTTTGGGCCAGACAATTCCTTGTTGAGTGGTGGGTATGGAGGGGGCATATTTTATGTACTGTGGGTTGTTGAGCGGCATCCCCAGTCTCTGCCCACTAGACGCCAACTCTCATCCCTTGGTTAAAATGGGTTTTGACAGAAAAAGTCCTCAGGCATAGAGTCATGGGTGCTGGCATTCGAAAGTTCCTTGGTGGTAAGACCTATTTATTGCCAAGGAGATACGGGGTTCTGAGCCACTCAGAACCACTGGGTCCCACATTAATTCACTCCATGCTCTAACTGATTCTTCCAGGTGATGGAAGGTCCCAATGTAGAAAGAATAAAAACTGTTTACAGACAGGAGATGAGTGGTACATCTAATCCTTGTTGTTACAGATGGTCTCGAGGCCATAATATTCATCTTCTCCCTCCTAGTCCACTGCTGCTAGATTCTCCATCCTCTTGGCCGGTGCTTCTTCTTGGCCAGGTTGCTGCCTGGTGGGATAGCACAGACCTTTGTCCCCAAAAGATCTGCACTCTGACCCCTCTGCCCTCATCAGGCTCCGTTCCTGAGCTTGACCCCTCACAGCCCTCACTTGGTAGGGAAGCACCAAGATGGGCCCCAGCGGATTGCCTGCCTGTATGCCCCATCATGCAGCTGCCGCTCTATCACCTCATGCCAATTGGGGTGACAGCTAACTCGCCTGTATAGGGCCTCCTGTTCTCCTGCTTGATTAGCTCAAAATAACGCTGTGGAGCTTTAGGTTTAGTGGCGCTCTTACTGCCTCTCTTGATGACATATCCCCTTGTTGCTCCTCCCCAGAAAGACATAGGTCAGGCTGTGCGGACAGGAGGTTGTGGGAAGGGAGGGTAAGAGGTGCCAACATCCTTCTACCCCTGGGCTCTCAGACCCTTGTACCCTGTCCGCTGGGAACCCTGCACCTCACCCCTCCAGACTCACTGCCAGCTTTGCCTTGTCTGTGGTTGGTTGCTTCTGGGCAGCGGGTTGTGTGCCCACTGCTGCACCTCATCTGCCTTAAAGTGGGTCCCTTGCCCAGAGGCAATGTATCTATTAGTTAGGGCTCTATCAGAGAAGCCAGACCACTACTGTGATAGGGAATACGGTATTGTGTAGGCCAAATGTCCCCCAGGCATGCCCATGTCCTAATCCCTGGAACCTGTGGCAAAGGGGAAATGAGGATGCTGGCGGAATTAAGGCTACTAATTAATGGACATTAAAGTAGGGAGATTATCCTGGGCCATTTGGGTGGGCCCAATGTAATTACAAAGGTCTTTAAATGTAGACGACGGAGACAGGAGGTCAGAGTGATGTGAAGTGAGATCTTGGCCTGCAATTGCTGGCTTCGAAGACTGGGGAATGAGGGTGACTTCTAGAAGATGGAAAGGACAAGGGAATGGATCCTACCCAGAACTTCCAAAAAGGAGCACAGCCCTGCTGGCATTGTGAGTTTAGCCCAGTGAGACTTCCGACTACAAAATCTACAACTCTGTAAGATAACAAATTTGCATGGATTCACTAAATTTGTGGTAATTTGTTAGCCTAGCAATAGAAAATGAATACAGGTATTTATTACAGGGACTAGACAGTAATTATGGCAGAATATTAGGGATTAAGCATAGAGTTATCATATGACCCAACCCAAGGTAGATGCCCAAGAGAAATGAAAACAAGCATCCACAGAAAGACTTGTACCTGAATGTTTATAGCAGCATTATTCACAATAGCTCAAATGTCCCAAATGACCATCCATGGACAAATGGATGAATAAAATGTGGCCTGCAATGGAATATATTTCAGCCATGTAAAAGAATGAAGTGCTGATACTTGTACTGATACGTGGCTGAGTTTTGAAAACCCTCTACTAAGTGAAAGAAGCCAGTAATAAAATACCACATACTATATGATCCATTTGTATGAAAGTCCAGAATAGACTAATTCATTGAGCCAGAAAGTAGACTTATAGTTGTTTAGGGCTAGGGGTGTGGAGAGGTAGAAGGGAGAGGTGGTGAGCTCAAGGGTATAGTGTTTCCTTTTGAGATGATGAAAATGTTCATGGTGGGTGGTTGCACATCTCTATGCACATAGTAAAAACAATTGACTTGTATACTTTAAATTGGTGAATTTATGGTATATGAATTACATCTTAATACAGCTGTTAAAAGGAAAAACAGATTATGGAACTCTCTTGCATCTGCATTTGGTGTGGTTCTGAAGTCACTGAAGGGGAGTCAGGCTGGCTGCCAAGAAGAAAAACTGAACAAGAAGTGGGAGGGAAAAAGTAGGAGGGAAAAAATGGAGTCTGTGGACAGGGACAAATTGGAACCTGGAAGGCAAACTGGACCCAGAATCTGCCTCTCACTGCCTTTCACCATGGAACCGCTCTCGGCCTAGGACTGGGAAGGAGATGAAGGAGCTGTAGACCCAGCGGCTGTAACAAAGTTCCACAAACCAAGTGGTTTAAAGGAACAGAAATGAATTCTCTTACAGTTCTGGAGGCCAAAGTCTGAAATCAGGTGTGAGCAGGGCCAGGTTCTCTTGGGAGGCTCCAGGAGACCATCTTTCTTGCCACAATAATTTCTGGTGGCTGTTCCTGGTCTGTGGCTGCATCATTTCAGTCTCTGCCTGCCTTCACGTGGCCATCTTCCCTGTGTGTCTCCATGTCTCTATTCTCTATGTCCAAATATCCCCTTCTTATGAGGACACTAGTCATGTTGGATTTAGGGGCACACTCTAATTCAGCATGACTCTATCCTAACTTGATTACATCTACAGTGACCCTATTTCCAAACAAAGATTTAGGACATTAATATATCTTTTTGGGGAACACAATTCAGCCCACAATATAACCATGACACCAGGCTCATGCATGGCTTCTCTCATAGCTTCTCCATTCAGAGGCCATTGTGCACACACTGAGATGGCTGGGGACAGAGATGGACTGGCCTCTACTGGATGAGCTGTCCTATCCATTGGAAGGTTTGGTGCCTCCTCCATGGAGGATGCTTTCTGCTGAGCATTGACACAAAACACAAAGATCTGCACTCCTTGTGCACATTCCCATGGGTCTACTCACATCCTCCCTCCAGACCGTAGGCCATTTGCCACTGCCCTGGAGTCTGTGTATATCTTTACCTTGGACCACTTCCCTCCCACACAAAGCGCATACATGGTGCACTGTCTGAAGCTCTCCTACTAGATTTCCCTTCACCCGTCTCTCAAGGTCACCTTGAGTTGGGGCAACCTTGAAATAGCAGTCTGCTTTCATATAAAACTAATAATATATGGAGCAGATATACCCACAGACCAAGCCCCGATTTTGCCCCCTCTCAGCTGTTTGTAGACCAAAGATGTAAGGTGAAGAGAGATGCTGGTGCAGCAGAAGTTGGTAGCATGGGGAACTGGCTACTGTTCTTCCTATTTGTGTCCTCCAGACTTGCTTGGTTCCAATCTCAAAGGTCCCATTTCCATCCTATGTAGAATGATTGCTGAATGCCTGCTCAATCTTTTAACTTGCACAGCATGGGAGACTTGCAAAGACTGTGAATCAGCATAATATGTACATAATATAACCCCCCCCATTTTGTGTGTGTGTGTTTATTCTCTAAACATTTCTCTATTCTCTTTTGCTTCCTGGAAGTCAACACACTGCATACTCTCCAAATTCCATCAGTCATTGTCTCCCTTCCAAGTTTTTGTATACCTGGAACTTTAGCAGCCTTGGCAACCGATCTTTTCTGTAATTTCCGAATCTTTTATTTCTATTTACAACAGCCTCTAGAAGAAGGCGGAACAAAAGTTAAATGCTGAAGTGAGAAGGTGTGGAAATTGCTGTAGTAAATCAAAGTAAATATCCCAAAATAATATTGGGGCAAAGTTTTCTGTCTCCACTATGTTTACAAGATTAACTTTCAACTATTGTTTTAAATTAGTAATAAAACTTGTAATACATAATATAGCTAAAATAAATTTCTGTATTAAAGCATTATTTATATTGGTTTGGGAGGGTAAAATAGTGTGTTTTTCATTTTCATCTTTATTTTTTATTAAAAACTCTTCTAGTTTTTTTATTAGAGAAGTTGTAGGTTTACAGAGAAATTACGATGAAAAAAGAGAGTCCCTACATAGCCTTCCCCTACACTCACACAGTTTTCCCTAATATTAACACTTGGCATTAGAGTTACAATTGGTGTGTTACAAGTGATGAAACAATATTATTACAATTTTACTATTAACTATAGTTCATTGTATATATTCCCTGGAACCTGTGGCAAAGGGGAAATAAAATTACACATATGTTATTTGTAACTTTTGTACAAAAAAGTTATACAAATGTATAGCCCTATGTGTAATTTTTCTTAAAAATTTATTCTAGGAACACGTATAAAACCTAAAATTTCCCCTTTTAAAAAGTCACGTTCAAACACATAATTCTGTGCAGTCAATTATCTTCACAACGTTGTGCTATCATCACCACCATCCATCACCAAAATCTGCATTACTCCAAACAGAAACTCTGTCCCAATGAAGCAATAACTCCCATTCTCTACTCCCATCCTGATCCCTGGTTACCTGTACTCTAGTTTCTGGCTCTGAGTTTGTTTATTTTAGTTATTTCATAACAGTGAGGCTATACAATATTAGTCCTTTTATTTATGGCTTATTTCACTCAACATCATGTCTTCAGGGTCATCCATGTTGTCACATGTATCAGAACTTCATTCCTTTATAAAGCTGAATAATGTTCTATGGCATGCATATGCCACATTTTGTTTATCCATTCACAGGTTGATCGACACATGGGTTGCTTCCATCTTTTGGTAATTATGAATAATGCTGCTGTGAACATAGGTGTGCAAACATCTTTTCAAGTGCCTGCTTTCAGTTCTTTTGTGTATATACTGAGAAGTGGGATTGCCCGATCATGTGGTAATTCTCTACTTAATTTTCTGAGGAACTGCCAAACTGTCTTCCAAAGTGGGTGTACCATTTTACATTCCCACTAAGAGTGAATGAGTTTTCCTATTTCTCCACCTCCTCTCCAGAATTTATAATCTGTCTTTTTAATTGTAGCCCTTCTAGAGGATGTGAAATGGTATCTCAAGGTTTTGTTTTGCATTTCCCTCATAGCTAATAATATTGAGCGTCATTTTATGTACTTTTGGCCATTTGTATATCTTCTTTGGAGAAATGTTTATTCAAGTCTTTTGCCCATTTTTAAATTGTGTTGTTTACCTTTTTGTTGTTGAGTTTGTAGGATTTCTTTATATATTCTGGATATTTAACCCTTAGTGGATATTTTCTCCAGTTCTGTAGGTTTTCATTTCACATTCATGATGATGCCCAAAGTTTTAAATTTTGCTGAAGTCCCATTTATCTATTTTTCCCCTTGTTGCTTGTGTTTTGGGTATAAAGTCTGAGAAACCATTGCCTAACACAAGGTCCTGAATATGCTTCCCTATGTTTTCTTCTAGGAGTGTGATAGTTCTAACTTTTATATTTAGGTCTTTGATCCATTTTGAGTTGATTTTTTTAATACATATTTTTGATTTTTATATAAGGTATGAAATAGGGGTCTACCTTCATTCTTTTGTTTTTATTTTGTCTTTTTTTTTGGTTTTGATTTCCACCTTCATTCTTTTGGTTATGGATACCCAGTTCTCCCAACACCATTTGTTTAAGAGATTGTTCTGTCCCAGAAAAGTGGACTTGATTGGCTTATATAAAATCATTTCACCTTAGAGGTGAATGTCTATTTCTGAACTCTCAATTTGATTGATTCTATTGATCGATGTGTCTATCTTTATGCCAATATCATGCTGTTTTGACCACTCTAACTTTATAATACCCTTCAAGGCCAGGAAGCATGAGTC
Source organism: Dasypus novemcinctus (assembly GCF_030445035.2). Lineage (NCBI taxonomy): Eukaryota > Metazoa > Chordata > Mammalia > Cingulata > Dasypodidae > Dasypus > Dasypus novemcinctus. The sequence goes on along the minus strand of NC_080676.1, from coordinate 153,827,261 downwards.
CTCCCATATCACTCTTTTTTTAGGTGTTTTTTACTACTCAGGACCCCTTTCTCTTCCAAATAAATTTGGTAACTGGCTTTTCTATTTCTGTAAAGTAGGTTGCTTGAATTTTGATTTGTATTGTTTTGAATCTAGAAATCCGTTTGGGTAGAATTGACATCTTGACAATGTTTAGTGTTGCAATCCATGAACGCATAATGTCTTCCCATAGGTCTTCTTTGATTTCTTTTAGCAGTGTTTTGTAGTTTACTGAATACAGATTTTTTGCATTCCTGGTTAAATTAATTCCTAGATATTTGAGTCTTTTTGTTGCTATTGTAAATGGATTTTTTAAAAATTTCCTCCTCAGTTTGCTCATTAGTAGTGTATAGAAACACTACTGCTTTTCACATGTTGATCTTGCATCCCACTACTTTGCTGAATTCATTTATTAGCTCTGTTAGAGAAAAAACAGTGCTCACTGGGACATGGAGACTGATTATCGCAGGCAGAAAGTTTATTGGGAAGCCCTCCAATGGAGGGGATCTGAAGAACAGACTTCAGCCCTGCTTGTGGAAGGTGGTGGATATGACTTTATACAGTACATCAATAGGCACGGAAACATGGGGAGGGTGTTAGAGTCTGAGTACAGCCTGGGGTAAATAAGGGGCTGAAAAATGTGAATTTTTCCCGTGTATGGCTTGAGGGTACTGGGCTAGAAGGTAGGGTATTCTTGGAATGCGGGAGAGTTTGATGGGCTTGGGCCTGGAAGGGATGAGAGTCCTTATCTGCTCCATTCCGGCTGTGATGTGTCTCCTTTGTTCATTCTTGGGGGGAGATGTGCTGCCACATGTAGGCATCTTGCTCAATCAGCTGGAAGGAGTCATAGTCTTATGATCTGTTAATCACTGCAAACCCTGTGAGGGGGAACCTCTAACAAGGTTTAATAGCTTAGTTGTAGATATTTCTGAATTTTCTAAATATAGGACCACATCATCTGCAAATAGCAAGAGTTTTACTTCCTCTTTTCCAATTTGGATACCTTTTAGTTCTTCTTCTTGCCTAATTGCTCTAGCTAGAACTTCTAGCACAATGTTGAATAACAGTAGTGACAGTGGGCATCCTTATCTTGCTCCTGATTTTAGAGGGAAAGTTTTCAATCTCTCCCAATTGAGTACGATGTTGGCTGTGGGATTCTCATATATACTCTTTATTATGTTGAGGAACTTTGCTTCTACACTTATCTTTCAAAGTGCTTTTATCAAGAAAGGATGCTGGATTTTGTCAAATGCCTTTACTGTATCAATCGAGATGTTCATGTGTTTTTTCCCCTGCAAATTTTTAAGGTAATGTATTACACTGATGGATTTTCTTGCATTGAACCACCCTTACATAACCAGGAATAAAACGCACTTGATCATGGTGTATAATTCTTTTAATATATGCTGTTGGATTCTATTTGCAACTATTTTGTTGAGAATTTTTGCATCTAAGGTCATTATAGATAGATCTGTAATATTCTTTTCTTGTGTATCTTTATCTGGCTTTGGTATTAGGGTGATGTTGGTTTCATGAAATGTGCTGGGTAATTTTCCCTCCTTTTCAATATTTTGGAAGAGTTTAAACAGGATTTGTATTAATTCTCAAAATATTCAGTAGAATTCACCTGTGAAGCCATCTGGTCCTAGACTTCTTTGTTGGAAGATTTTTAAAAAAATACATTTTTGTTAAAGAAGTTGTGAACTTATAAAACAATCATGCATATGTGTAGAATCCCCATACAACAACCCTTCACCAACATACCACACCATTATGGAACATTTGTTATAGACTATGAGAGAATATCATCAGACTGTTACCATTAAGTATAGTTTAAAATACACATTTGGCATATTTTTCCACACCGCTCTATTATTGATATAGTACATCTTTGGTATTGATGCAAGTATATTACAGTATTGCTGTTAACTATAGTCCATAGGTTACATTAATTGTATTTTTCCCATGCTTCTCCACATTCCCACCACCCTGCAATAGTGATGCACATGTGCTCACAGAAGGACGTTCTTGCATTTGTGCTATTGACCACAATTCCCATCCACCTCTGGGTTCACTGTGTTATTCAGTCCCTGGGCTATTCTCTAGCTTTCTTTCCTTTATATTCCTAGGGTACTCTTTTCAGTCACAGTCCCCTCTATAAACCAGCTGCTACTCCCTATAATGTGTTTCCATCAACTCCATTTCTGCACATTTACAGTCAAGTTAATTAAAACTTCTACATACATTAAGCATCAGTACTCTTTCACAGCCCTCCTGTTATCTCCTAACAACCTGTACTCTAGGGTTTAACTCCATGCATTCATTCTTTATATTTGCTTCATGTTAGTGAGACCATGAAATAGTTACCCTTTTGTGTCTGGCTTATTTCATTTAGCATAATGTCTTCAAGATTCATCCATGTTATCGTATGTGTCCCAATTTCTACTTTAAAAATTTTTTTAAAAATTTTTGTCTTTATTCATTTTTTTAATATTACATTAAAAAAATATGAGGTCCCCATATACCCCCCACCCCCCTCACCCCACTACTCCCCCCATAGCAACACTCTCCTCCATCATCATGAGACATTCATTGCACTTGGTGAATACATCTCTGAGCATCGTTGCACCTCATGGTCAATGGTCCACGTCATAGCCCACACTCTCCCACGTTCCATCCAGTGGGCCATGGGAGGACCTACAATGTCCAGTAATTGTCCCTGCAGCACCACCCAGGACAACTCCAAGTCCCAAAAACGCCTCCACATCTCATCTCTTCCTCTCATTCCCCGCACCCAGCAGCCACCGTGGCCACTTTCTCCACACAGCAGCATAGTATTCCATTGTATGTATATACCACATTTTGTTTATCCATTCATTGATGGACACCTGGGTTATTTCCATCTTGTGGCAATTGTGAATAATGCCACTATGCACATTGGTGTGCAGATGTCTGTTTGTGTCAGTTTTCAGTTCTTCTGGATATATTCATAGTAGAAGAATTGCTGGATAAAAATATAGAACATTTCACAAATTTGTGTATCATCCTTGTGTAGGGGCCATCCTAATCTTCTCTGTATCATTCCAGTTTTAGTATATGTGTTGCTGAAGCAAGCACTGTGGAAGATTTTTGATGACTGGTTCAATCTCTTTACTTGTGATTGGTTTGTTGAGTTCCTGTATTTCCTGTAATCAGTGTAGGTTGTGTTTGCATTTCTAGGAATTTGTCCATTTCATCTAGGTTGTCTAATTTGTTGGCATACAGTTTCCCATAATATCCTCTTGTGATCCTTTTTATTTCTGTGGAGTCAGTCATAATGTCCCCCTTTCATTCCTGATTTTATTTATTTGCATATTCTCTTTTTTTCTTTGTTAGTCTAGTTAAGGGTTTGCCCATTTTATTGATGTCAGAGAACCAGCTTTTGTTTTTTTTTTTTTTTTTAATTTATTGCAGTATATGACTCATACATAAATATGCATAAACAATAAGTGTACAGTTGTGAACTTAAAAACAAACATGTATAACATCATACAGGACTCTCTCACCTCACCCTACTACTAATACCTTACATTATTGTTAAACTTTTTTAACTAATGATTAAAGAGCACTGTCAAAATATTACTACTAACCAAAGTATTTTTCCACAACCCCATTGTTATCTTTATATCATTTATGTATGAACATACATAAGCGGTATGTATATAGTAAAAGTTGTAAACTTACAAAGCAAACATGCATAACATCCTACAGGGGTCCCATACATGAACCCTCCACCAACACATTGCATTTGTCGTGAGATGTTTCTTACAAATTATGAAAGAATATTGTCAAAGTCTTACTACTAGTTATAGTCCTTATCTTATATTTATGTATTTTCCCCCAACCCTTCCTATTATTATTATTATTTTGTCTTTATTTATTTATTTTTTAATGTTACATTAAAAAAATATGAGATCCCTATATACCCCCCCACCCCCCTCATCCCACTCCTCCCACAGCAACAACCTCCTCCAACATCATGGGACACTCACTGCACTCAGTGAACACATCTCTGAGCACTGCTGCACCAGATGGTCAGTGGTCCACATTTAAGTTTACACTCTCTCCCAGTCCACCCAGTGGGCCATGGGAGGACACACAATGTCCAGTAACTGTCCCCGCAGTACCACCCAGGACAACTCCAAGTCCTGAAAATGCCCCCACATCACATCTCTTCTTCCCACTCCCCACCCCCAACAGCCATCATGGCCACTTTCTCCACCTCAACGCCACATTTACTTCCATCACTAATCACAACAATTCCAGAATAGAGCATCAGCAAGTCCACTCCAATCCATACTCCACTCCTCCATTCTGTGGACCCTGGGATGGCTATTATTATTTTTTAAACATATATTTTTTATGACAGAAGTTGTAAACTTATAAAGCAATCATGGACATGTGCAGAATTCCCAAACAACACCTCTCTATCAACACACCACACTGTGGTGGAACATTTGTTACAAATAATATATCATCTGATTGTTACCATGTCCATAGCGTTCATTTGGCACACATTTTCCATTTTGTTCCATTATCAACACAGTACATCTTTGGCATAGATGCAAGAATATTATATTATTACTGCTAACCACAGTCCATAGGTCACTCCAGTTGTATTTTTCCCATGCTTCACATTCCCACCACCCTGCAATTAGTGATGTACACTAGCTCTAACTAACAAAGGACACTCTTGCATCCATGTCATCAACCACAATTCTCATCCACCTCTTGGTTACTGTGCTATTCTGTTCCTAGAATATTCTCTAGCATTCTCTTAATTGGCACTTACATTCCCAGACTACCATTATCAGCCACATCCCCATTTATAAACTAGCTGTTACTATATGTTACCATCCACTCTATACACTTCCACACTTTTACAGTAAAGCTAATTAAAACTGCTACATACATTAAACATCAGTAGTCCAATCTCAGTCCTCTTATCTCCTTTAAGAATCCACCACCTACCACCAGTACTTGAAGATATTTTCCTACAATTTCTTCTAGAAGTTTTATGGTTATGCTTTTTTTTAGGTTTGATCCATTTTCAGTTAATTTTTGGATAAGGTGTGAGATAGGGGTTCTCTTTCCTTCTTTTGGCTATGGATATCCAGTTCTTTCAGCACCATTTGTTGAACGGACTGTTCTGCCCGAGCTCTGTGGGTTTGACGGGCTAGTCAAAAACTGCTTGACCATACATGTGAGGGTCTCTTTCTGAACCATCAATTTGGTTCCATTGTCTATGTGTCTGTCTTTATGCCCATACCATACTGTTTTTACCACTATAGTTAGGTAATATAATTTCAAGTCTAGAAAGGAGAGTTCACTTTTCCTTTTTAAGATATTTCTGGCTATTCAGGACCATTTACCCTTCCAAATAAATTTGATAATTGTGTTTTCAATTTTTTCTAAAAAAAAATGAAGGCAGACTTTTTATTGGGATTGCATTGAATCTGTATATAAATTTGAGTAGAGGGAAGCGGACTTGGCCCAGTGGTTAGGGCATCTGTCTACCACGTGGTTCAAACCCCCGGCCTCCTTGACCCATGTGGAGCTGGCCCATGCGCAGTGCTGATGCGTGCAAGGAGGATGTAGTTGGTGCTATAAACTGTGAAGGTTCAAGCTGCCCTCATTGCCCCAGGGACCGATGAAGCTTCTGTCAACTTTCTCCTTTCCCAGGGGTAGGAACAGAGACACAGCTGTGTGGAATAATCCAAGTCACACAGCCTAGACTCCAGTTACCCAGAGAAACTAATGAAGTTTCAAGTCCCTTTCTCCCCTGACTGGGGCAGGGATGGAGCAGCAGGTGTGGGCAGCAATCTATGCAGTGCGGGTTCAAGATAACCACAGTTGCCCTGGTAGATTTCTGATTTTCACTCTGTGCCAGCCATAGGTACCTGCAGTTACCTGGATAGGCTGGTGCAGGGCCTGCCAGCCTCCTCCCTGCCAGAAGTGGGGATGATGCCTAGGCTGGGGCTGCAGGCTGATCTGGGTGAAAGAAACTGGTTCCTACCATCACTGTGATTTTTGGTCAGTTCTGCTTCCCCTCAGGCTGGGGCCGGAGTCAAAATGGCAGCTACCAGCCTCTTTCCAACCTGGGCAAGTTCAAACTTTAACTGTTCTTAGGATTATACTCTAGCCAGCTGAATCCATCCATCAGTAGCTGAAATTGGCAGCCAACCATCTCCTCTTCCCCTGTTTCTGGGAAATGGAGCTTCCAATTCTGGTCACAGAACATCTCCTGGGGTGGTTTGCACTACCAGAGTAGGACAATCACCAGTCTCCACAGCCTGGCTGGTAATTTCCCCGAGAGGCTGGCGCAGGTCCCGCAGCTTCCTCCCTGCCAGAGGTGGCACTGGGGCCTGGGCTAGAGCTGCAATCTGACCTGGATGGAAAGAAGCCAGTCCCCACCAGCACTGGGATTCTCAGTCTGACCCGCTTCCCCTTGTGCCAGGCGCAGAGTTAAGACGGTGGCTCCCAGCCATTTTCTTCTTGGATGGGCTCAAACTTCAGCTGTTCTCAGGATTATATTGTAGCCCGCTGAATTTACTCATTAGTAGCTGAAGTTGGTGCCCAACTGTCTCTTCCTCCCCTCTTTTGGGGAAGTGGAGCTTTCAATTCCAGCTCCCAAGGTGTCTTGTGCCTCCAGTGGAGGATGGGCTCTGGCCTCTGGGGCATGGAGTGCTCTATTCAAGAGTCTTCTCTGCAGATGGGCAATCTCCTCCTTCCATTCCTTCAAGGATGTTGCAGGATGCTCTTCTGGTCTCCTGGAGCCCCCAGACAGGAGCTTCAGCTAGGTCCAGAGAGCTCTAACTGCCCTGTAGCAGGAGCTGAGTCTAGGAGGTCCTTACTCTGCCGCCATCTTGCTGGTTCTCCAGCTTTTGGTTTTGTTGTTTGTTTTTTCTGTTCTAATCTTTAATTTCTTTCTTTCACCTTGCTTTGAGATTGTTTTGCTGTTCTTTTTCTAGTTTCTTCAGGTGTTCAATTAGGTTTTTGATTTAGTACTTTCTTCTTTTTTAATTTGGGCATTTAGGGCTATAAATTTCCTTCACAGCACTGCCTTTGCTGTATCCCATAAGTTTTGATAAGTTATGTTCTCATTTTCATTCAACTTCCAATATCTACTAATTTCTCTTGCAATTTCTTCTTGACCCACTGATGATTTAGGAGTGTGTTGTTTAGCCTCCATATATTTGCCAATTTTCCCATTCCCTGTTATCGATTTCCAGCTTCATTCCATTATGATCTAAGAAGGTGCTTTGTGTAATTTAAGTCTTCTCAAATTTGTGGCCCAACATGTGATCTATTTGGGAAAAAGACCCAAGAGCACTTGAGAAGAATGTATAAACTGCTGATTTGGGGTGCAATGTTCTGTACAGGTCCAGCTCATTTATCATATTGTTCAAGCTGTTTCCTTGTTGACCTTTTGCCTAGTAGTGTTCTAGCTACTGATGGGAGTTGTGTGTTGAAGTCCCCACCTCTTATTGCAGGGACATCTATTTCTCCTTTCATATGAGTTTGTCTCATGTTTTGGGGCACCCAGGTTAGCTGTATAGATATTTATGACTGTTTCTTCCTGGTGAATTGTCCCTTTTATTAATATATAATGGCCTTCTGTATCTCTTATAACTTTTTTGCATCTGAAGTCCATTTTATCCAATATTAGTATTTTAACCCCTGCTTTTTTGGGTTGCTGTTTGCCTCTAGTATCTTTTTCCAATCTTTCACTTTCAGCTGATTTGTATCCCTGGGTCTAAGGAAGCATATGATGGATATGATGGGACATTTTTAAAAAAATTCAGTTAGCATAATCATTTTCTTTTGAGATACTGGGGGCCAGGGACTGAACCTGAGACCTCACATGTGGGAAGGTGGCACTCAACCACAGAGTTGATTCTTTCCTGTTTTGCTTGTTGCTTTTTGTTGCGGTTTAGGAGGCACCGGGAACTGAACCCGGGACCTCCCATGTAGGAAGCAGGCACTCAACAAGTTGAGCCACATCCGCTCCCCAGCCTATATCTTTTGATTTGGGACTTTAATCCATTCACATTCAATGATATTACTGTAAATGTCTATTTCATTTCCACCATTTTATTCTTTGGTTTTCATGTCATATTAAGTCTGCCTTTTTACTCTTTCGGTCATACTTTCTGCTAGTCCTCTTTTCTTTGGGCTTTAAGCCTCCTTTTAATGCATCCTGCTAGTCCCTACCATTACTGTGATTTTCAGTCAGCCCTATTTCCCCTCATGCCAGGGGTGGAGTTAAAAGACTACTGGCCTCTTTCCAATTTAGGTTCAAAGGTTAGCTGTTACTTAGGATTGGACTTTAGCCAAATTTACTAATCAGTAGCTGAAGTTGGTGCCCAACTGTCTCTTCCTCCTGTTTTTGGTAAATGGAGCTTCCACCTCCAGCCAGGAAATAGCTCCTGAGGTGGGCTGCCCTGCCAGTGGGGGGTGGGCACCAGCCTCCGTGGTGTGGTGGGCTCTACTCACGGGTCTTCCTTGCAATTGGGCAATCTCCTCCTTCCATCCTTCCCAGGATGTTGCAGGATTCTCTTCTGGTTTCCTGGGCCAAACAGTTATTTAGGGAGCACTGGCTGATTACTAACTGCCCAGTAGGACGAGCTGACTCTTGTAGTTCCCTACTCTGCTGTTATCTTTCTCAAGCCAAAAATATATTTTTACTTATTCCCCTCAGCTTTTCTCTATGATGGATTCAGAAAATTTTGGGGGTGATAGGTGTGTGTCACTGTGATATTTTAACAGCTTTTCATCGAATAGTATGACTTATTAAAAATACAAATATAAAAGGGTTGCTAGCTTGAATATAAATTGTGAACTTCAGACTCAAATGTGTCCAGTCTGCAGAAGATACCTATTTGGCACATGCAATGGAGGAACCTCCTTAAAATGGAATGAAAACATATTCTAAAATTGACTGAGGTGATGACAGCACAATTCTGTGATGAAAACAAGAGCCACTGAGTGTATACTTTGAATGGACTGTACAAAGCACTGGACTGTGTAACACAAGAATCCAGAGGTGGAAGGACTGTGGTTAACAGAATGAGAATGTTCTTTTATGAACTATAACAAGTATATACTAACATATGGTGTTAGTAATCAAGTGAGTTGGGGAAAACCACCAAATGTAAGATAAGGAATATAGTTTGTAGTAATACTTTGATGCTTTTCATAGTTTGTTAACAAATGTTTAACAATGCAAGGTGGTGTTGGTGGGGTGATGCATGGGTGCCCTGTATGATGACATGCATGCTTTTTTAAGTTGACAACTTTTACTATACATTTATTATTTATGTATGTTCATATATGAAAGATCTACTTCAATAAAATTTTATTAAAAAAAACGAAATCACCCTGAGAGAAGAAATATTTGTAAATGGAAATCAATTTAGTTCAAGAAAGGAAGGACATGCAATACCAGTACAAGTTTTCACTGAAGGCTATCCTCTAACCAATCTTAGGTGGAGGGAGTGAAAAAGCAAACAAGCTATCCCTCTATGAGCCCTGTGAGCCAGTCACCACAGTGCTGGCTCCTTCATTTTCCTGTGGTATAAAATGTATCAAGCACAATAAAAAATAAGAATTTTTGGCCCAATATTTATTATATAAAAATTTTTTTTACAGCAGTAGGGTTTAAAACAAAAACACAAATGAAATAAAAGATACAAGTTCACTACATAAAAACACTGAAAACAGGGTTATGTCCTTCTATGATCTAATAAAACATACAAACAAATACCCCACTTGGATCAAATTTAAAATCTCATTCATTCAACAATTATTTTCTGAGCACCTTCTACGTCAAGGCACTATAAAGTCCCTGCTCTCATGGAGCTTACGTCCTAGTGGGGGGAAGACAAAGACCAAACCAAACAAAATAAACAGAAAACATAGCAGGTAAATGGTTATGAGGGGGAGGGAGGGACACTTGTGTACACCCCAAAATTCTTGTTACCCCTGCCCCACCCCAAATTCTTAAGAGCAGCCTGGGGCTGGGTAAAGGTCCTAGCTCAGGAAAATATATGAACTCTCAATTAAATTTTTAAAATTACTTTTATAGATTACAAATTCTGGTCCAACTCTAATCATTTCTAATTTTCTAATTAGAAGCTACACTAGTAAATATCTTGTGATAAGGCCCCTATTTGTAGTATGAGTGCTACTATTTATATATGCATAAATTACATGCTAATAATATATATTAGTAACTATTTCTGGCTTTATTGATAAAGGCTTTCACATCAAGCCTTAGATGATATCCAGTCTCTCCAAGAACCACCAATATTGTGATTTTGAGGCAGTTTATTGGTGTTCTATTTCCAAGTAAACTTTTTCAGAAAAAATACCTATCACCTTATAAGCAAGCACATCCTGCTTAGGTGACATGTAGAACTTAAAGAATGGAAAGAAACTGCCTTCATGTCTAGAAGACACAGGAGAGTGAATTTTTTCTTTTTTGCTACTGCTGCTGCTCTCAGGTGTTTCACTACATAAAAACACTGAAAACAGGGTTATGTCCTTCTATGATCTAATAAAACATACAAACAAATACCCCACTTGGATCAAATTTAAAATCTCATTCATTCAACAATTATTTTCTGAAACTAAATGGTCTTAAAACTTGAAGACATACATTGGCACATCTAAGGGATCTAACGATTTCACTGGTGTCCTTCAGGTTTAATGTCCGAGTTTTCCCTCTCCACATCCTACCTAGGCACTGTTTCTGCTTGAGGAGCTGTTCCCTGTGGTCAATCCAGGGCCTGCAGGGCTGGCCAGGACCATTCCGTGGGCACGGGATGAAAGCCAGAGCTGGTGGCGGGTCACGGCAGGGTCCTAATTTCTTTAGGGCAAGTTCTGAAGGTGACAGGGTCTTTACACACACAAGGCCAAACCCAGAAGGTCCCCCTTAAACCACAGGTCTCTGGTCCCAACGATCCGCAGGTGAGCGTGTCCTGGTCCCTCTCGGAATCCTCCAGCAGAGAAGCGTGTCTCGCTGGGGATCCCTGGCCTCCCTTCCACCCATTCTCTGCTGGCTTGGACTGCAGGCCAAGGACACCATGCGGCATGGCCTGCAGTCTCGGGTGCGTGCTGTGCGCCTAGTGTCCCTGCTCCCCTGGGGCGGTGGCTGTCAACCTTTCCCTCCACCAGGATGAACCTGTGTGCAACGGGAGCAAGACTGGCCTTAGGTTACCCACACTGCCCCGCACGCTCTGTGACTCCGTCCCCCTTCTCATTCACTGTCCCCTGCAATCCCCCTGAAGCCCACCCCAGAGGCCACTGGAACTCCTTTCTAAGAAGAATTCCAAATATCAATAAACTTAAAAGCAACACGTGCTCTTGAAAAGCATTATGTAATTTTTAAAAATAAGCTTTCCTTTCTAGGTAGTTTTTTTCTATCATCTTGATATTAAATAAGGTGCATTTTCTTGAGTACATACAGAATGAGCAGCAGGGGAACCTAAAGGGGCTAGACAGTACAGCAAAGTCAGCCTGCTATTAAAAACAACATTGATAAGCCAGGAAAACAAACAAATCCCACTGTATGTCAATATCAAGAATTGATTATATCAGTCCTGCTGAATTAGTCTACTTCCTATTCTCTTTTACCATGAGCATTTTCTGGTCCCATGTCTTCTTACACAAACTATGACTAACCTCTCCATGCTCCCAGATCTTAAGAAATAGTAACTGACCGTTATAGAGAAATTAGTTACCCATTTCCCTATAACCTCAGTGACTGTAAATTCTAACCAGAGGCTATTGTTCGACAAAGTTATTAACCAGGAACTCTTAATACACAGTAAGGGAGTAGCTGGCTTGAATTCTAAACCACGTAAGGAGCAAGTAACTGTGAGGCAGGACCCGATGGTTCTTGGGATAAATGGACAGAAGGTTCCTGAGGGTTTTTAAGATCATCTTACTGGCTTCTGGGTCAGTTTTCCAGAGTAAGTGACTTTTCAGAAAACCAAGTGATGATGGTATCTAGGCTTTTCCAAATAAATTTCCTAAGGGCCTAGCTTATACCAAAGAATAGACTGAATGTCTAAATATCTCCTGAAAAATAATGCACTGTAATACTGGGAACAGAGACCGAACAGATGACACACGTGGTGACCAGCAGCACTGTGACAGGATTAGCTGACAGGGACATCAATGCGATCCTTGGCCACAAACTCCGACCAGCACAGCGACACGATGTATCAGGAGAAAGAGGATGGCTCTCTTTGCTCATTTCATCCAAGGCAGGTCCAATGACGGTCTTTTAAGACTTTACAAATGGAAAAGAACGTAGAAACGCTTCTCTAGACACCTGTAATTCCATTTTTAAGAAATTAAGTGCTTACTGAGAGCTCTAGGACCTGTGACCTGAAGAATTCTCTTCAGTCACTGCGAGGAGCAAGGAGCTCAGGCTCACACAGTAGAACTCCTGCCGACCTGCCTAATATTTCGAGCACATTTCTGGTCACAGGGAGTCCTGCTGCAGAAGTTCTTCACTTGTTTTATCTTCGCTATTTTCATCTTCGTTAGAATAGTTTCCCGAGTCTTGGCTAATCTGGGAATTGTATTTTTTATCTTCGTCAATCTGATGAGTTTCTTCTACTGGAGCAATAGTGATTGTATCTTCAATTATAAAACATCTTTCGGTTTGTTCCTCAGAAGTGGAGAGAAGGAGATTCTTTATCGGCTGTTCAAAGAAATACTAATTTCAAGAAGGGAAAGAGGAGAAATGCGTTATCTGAAATAGTAAAAATAATAGTTCTCTAGTTCTAATAGTTCTAGCTTCTCATGTCCATTACTTGGGAAGCCTGTCTTTTGGCGCCTGATAAAAAGTCAAGAGCACGCCCCTGGTGCTGCTGGAGTGGCGCTGTCGCTAGGGAGCTCACTCACATCCTACTACTGTTTTGATGACTCCATTGAGAACACCTGAGAAAGGGACTCTGCGCTACCAGGGGTGGAGAGGAGGAAAAGGAGGCAGCACTGGGATCGTGGCGATTATTTGGAAAAAACTGTTTTTTTTTTTTAATTGGATCCTCAAATATCCAGAAGAAACAAAAGTGAATTTTTTTCCTTTGACTACAAATAATTTAGCTGTAACTAGTTCTAAGTCTACTTAAAAATATAGTTATGAATATTAAGAGCATACATATTTAAAAACATGGGTATTAGAGTAAAATAGCTAATATTGACCGAGCATTTTTACAGGGCTAAGCCTTTTACAGATCATCTCCTTGGTCCTCACAACTCCACGGGGTAGGAACTGGTGGCCCTGTTTTATGGTCGGGGTACTTGTTCAAGCACCTTGAAGTGTTATGCTCAAGGTCACAGAGCTTGTGAATGCAAGTACATTACAGCTTGTCAACAATTCCCCATCGGGTCTCTAATTCCAAAGCCTTAGCTCGTGGGTGTCACCATGTCAGGGGGTCAGAGCACCCTGACACCTGCCCTAGGGAACACACTACTCCCCAGGCACAGAGTCCACGCTTGGGTGTCAGCATTTAGCCAACTATGCTACCCTCCCAGGATTGCCAAGCCAAACACTGGGAAGGACGATGAAAGCCAACGCCAGTTTTTAGAGATTTCATTTCCTGTGATTTCATCCACAGAACACACTTTTTGCACTGATAACAATGTTTCGGTCTTTTGATATGTTGTGAAGAGTCACAAAGACTTTAAAAAGGTAAAACAAATGCTACAGTAGCCAAAGTATCAGAAATATTTGAGGTTAGGGACAAACCTTATTCTTCCATGTTATGCTACTTTATGAAATGCCTGTTTCTAAAGTTAATTTTTCTGAAACTAAAGAAAATACCTAAACCAGTCTGTTTCATTTTGGAGATATCAAGAAAACACATATACTTGTTGAAATCAGTTATATTTCTTGGTTTCCTTTTTAAGAAAAACCCAGCCGTTGATAGAGAAGAACATACCTCATCATCTATACTGGAAGGAGGTTTACGTGATGGAAAAAACACATAATTGATGCACTTCAAGAGGCTTTTCCCAGCATAAATGACAAACAGGAAGGAAAATAATGCAATGAAAATTCCAATTATAATCCAGGTATTGGAAGTGTTTCCTAAAAATAAATAAATGATGTTTAGCTTAATATGTGTCTTGACACACAAATGCTTTAATAGTGCTGACAGTTTGTGTGAAAGACTAGCCAGGTGAAAGGAAATTTTTAAAACATCTATTAAGTAACATTCTTACATGCAAAGTATTCTCCAGCACGTATGCAACATACAATTTGTAAAATTAAGAAAAAAATTCTGTGATAAAACAAATCCAAGTCAACATGAGAAGCTGGAAAATATAAATAATGAGACTAAACTATTCCTACATAAACATATTTACACACTGAACAAATTGATGTCCACACCAACTATTATGTAAAATTTTAAAAAAATTAATAGTCTTATAAAATACTAAAGCACATTAATGAAAGGAAATTCATTGTGTGACTACTGGATGAAATATAAAGCATTAAAAAATAACATTAAGTAGAGCATTAAAAATATTTTCTTAAAACTAAAGACTTCTAGCTTTACAGTTTAATTTTGATTCATACACTTCATTAAGAAAACATTTTCTGTAGATTTGCAGAAAAGAAATACTTTACAATAAGTTTTAAGTATTAAGTTATTTTTATTAAGTCTAGTTACATTTTAAAAATAAGACATAATGAAAGATTCTGACCTGGTTTTGTTTTCTCACACACAGTGTCACTAAAACCACTGCTTTTATTCCATTTTTCATCCTCAACAAGTGCTCTGGCTTTGACACAATACACAGTCAGAGGTTCCAAGTTAGGAAGAGTAAAATCCATTTTATTCTCAAGAATTTTGCTCTATTAAAAAAATAATGAAATCATTGATAAAGCTTAGTCGCCTCATGAATAATCAGATGGGAAATATCTATTTTCTGAATTCCCTAAATATTCAATCTAAGACTGGCCTCTCACAAGCACTTACATGTATTTAAGTACATAAATTTGTTTTGGACAATGCCTTAAAGTCAAATCAGCAAGTTAAAAATGCTGCTGGCCAAAAAAGCACCTGATCTCTTTCTATGACAACTCTGACTTAAATGCTGGTTTGGCTTAACTGCAACTCTTTTACGTCTGGGGTCGTGGCCAAGAATGGGTAAAAGCCACTTGGCCCAGTGGTTAGGGCATCCGTCTACCACATGGGAGATCCGTGGTTCAAACCCTGGGCCTAACCTGACCGGTGTGGAGCTGGCCCACACGCAGTGCAGATGCAAGCAGGGAGTGCCCTGCCACGCAGGGGTGTCCCCTGCATGGGGGAGCCCCACGAGCAGGGGGTGCGCCCCATAAGAAGAGCCGCCGAGCGCGAAAGAAAGTGCAGCCTGCCCAGGAATGGTGCCACACACATGGAGAGCTGACACAAGATGACACAAAAAAGAAACACAAGCTGGGAGGTTATCAGAGGGGTTACCCTATGCACACCTCAGCAGAGTCCCAGAGACAGATAAAGTAGATACAACCCCGGGTATTGGTTCTTCTGAGGGCTACAGAGACCCACAGGTTCTATGGTCATGGCAGATGGAGTTCAGTGCCATGTCAGTTGGCCCTACTCTGGAGTTTGTGTTTCTGTATGATGGAGCTGGACTCAGATGTGATCTTTGTTCATAAGCCTCTCCTGTTACTTTACCAGAACTGTAGTTGGTGCTGGGGTTTAACATATACCCAGGAGATACGAATCTCTGGACTGACCATATGATAGCCAGGCCCTGAGCCTCAACAGACTTCAGCTCCTACACTCTGGTTTATTGGACTTACCCCACTCAGCTAACATGGAGTTGAAGAAGGTCAACCACCACACCATGGAGCCAAGAGTGCCTACAACTGAAAGCAGGAGGACTGCATCCAGCATCCATGTGGAATCTAAGCCCCCTCTTGATATAGATGTGGAGTGGACACAACCATTCCAAGGTCCACAGGATGGAGGAATAGAGTATGGATTAGAGTAGACTTACTGATATTCTATTCATGAACTATTATGATTAGTAATTGAAGAAAATGTGGCATTGGTGTGGAGAAAGTGGCCATGGTGGCTGCTGGGTCTGGGGAATGCGAGGAAGAGATGAGATGTGGAGGTGTTTTTGGGACTTGGAGTTGTCCTGGGTGATGCTGCAGAGACAGTTACTGGACATTGTATGTCCTCCCATGGCCCACTGGGTGGAACGTGGAAGAGTGTGGGCTATGATGTGGACCATTGACCATGAGGTGCAGCGGTGATCAGAGGTGTATTCACCAAATGCAATGAATGTCCCATGATGATGGAGGAGGTTGTTGTTATGGGGGGAGGAGTGGAGTGGGGGGTATATGGGGACCTCATATTTTTTTAATGTAATATTAAAAAAATAAAGACAAAAAAAAAAAGAAACACAGATACCCGTGCCGCTGACAACAGAAGTGGACAAAGCAGTGAACAGACCAGAGAACAGATGCCTGGGGTGGGGGGGGGAGGGGAGAGAAATAAATAAATAAATCTTAAAAAAAAAAAAACAGAATGGGTGAGAGGAGGGGTTCCTCCTCAAACTGCCGGTATTCAAGTACCAATGAAACGTGGCCTCAGGCTAGTAGTTCAGCCCAGAGCCTCACTTCCTGATTGTAAGATGAGGCTAATTATTGCTCTTACCCATATTAGGCAGCTCTCACTCTAATGACATCATCTAACCAAACAATCACAACATTTCCTGGCTCAAAATTCATCACTGCTTTGCCTTAATCTCGAGCCTCTGCTCTGGGTGGGCTGCTCTCCCTGAGGCTGTGTCTGCTCCACCAGCCTCTCCGCCTATTAGGACCAGGGATTTTGGAGAGCAGGTTTTCCTCCTGGCAGGCGGCAGGGACACAGGGGCCAGGCCAAATGACATGAGCACATCCGAGGGCTTGGCTCATTGTCTAAAGCCAAGTCCCAGGGACCAGCCAGCATCAGGGAGGCAGGGAAGAATGTTCCATCCCCAGTATTTGCAGAACAATAGTTCAATCTATCATGCCATGTGATAAGGTTATTTTGAGAATGACCGAGATAATTCCTGTAAAATGCTTAGCTAGTACCTGCCACAGGGCAAGTATCCAGTAACAAGGAGCTGCTATTCTTAGAACTATTTATGTTATTATCTCACATAGGATAGATGGTAACTAAAATTTACTGAAACCTCTACCATTTGTCAAGCAATGTGCCAGGCATTTTCATTTATGTCACCTTATTTTAAACAAACGTCCTTTTGAAAAATTTAGACAATATCTATCACTGCTTTAGAGAAGAGGAAACAAAGTCTCAGAGAGGTAAAGCACCTTGCCTAAGGTTACTTTAACTTCATAGCCTGAGACACAAATTTAGTTTTGTCTGATTCACCGACAACTGAAAACTGAAACTGACTCTAAAGGGGCTGAATCAGGCTGTGGTTGTAGCAGGCTCAGTTAGAACGAAAGCAAGTCACTGAATGGGCGTAGACTTCCAACAGAAAATGAATTAAGTTATATAATTCACCAACTCGCCTGCACGTGAGTTGTAAAGGTGGGTTCCCTGACTGTAACTCCACAAGGGAAACGTGACCTAGGAACCGTGTAGGGTACACGATGTCCTCTAGCAACTGTTAGTGGTTTTTGAATTTCAGGGTTTAGACCACTGTTTCTCAACCCCCTTTTCATTACTCCCCAAAGGAGATTTTTTTAGATAATTTTTTCTAATCCCTCTCCCACCACGAAATTAAACACTAAGGAATAACAGTTTGTTGGGCAGAGTAGAGCTTTGGAGGGCCACAAACCACTGTAATAGTGAAGATTCTTTTGTACCCTAAGAACCAGGTTTTGCAGCGTTGGAGGTGGTGCTGCTCCCACTGACATGCAGGATTCAGATCAGTGGTTCAACTGGCGGCACTGACCATGCGTACAGGCAGGTTTGGTTGATGGTACTACAAGCATCCAGGGGGTCTAGAACAGAGATGCTGCTCCACACCCTACAATACACAGCACAGCCCCCACAACAACCCCATGTGTCCAGAGTGCCGAGGGTGAGAAACCCTGGTTTTAATGAATACCTGGGAATTACATTAAAAACCCAAATTCCTGGATCTTAACAGCAGCAATTCTGACTCAGTAGGAATGGGGCTTGTTCTACAACTCCCCCAAGCAAAACCGAGACACTAACATGCTTCATACTGAAAACATCTGCATTCAGCCCACAGTCCTAAGAATTTCTCTAACACTGTAATTTTGGGCTTTGTCTATCCAAATCGTAGTTGTAACTCTAAATGACCAATATCATTTTATTACCTCAGCACTTGATGTGTTCTCCCAAAAAACAATTTCATAAATTAACGGGTAACGCTGGTTCACAGACTTTTTTTCCGCGTCTTTGGGAGCACTGAGATAGATGCGCAGGGAATCGCTAAGAGGTTTCACGGTGATGACTGGAGGAAATATGATGGCTAGAAAAAAATGTGAGAAGACACAGTGTTCAACTCAGACTAGAAACAGTCTTATAAACTTGTACCGAGTTGGAGAATTATAATCTCAAGTAAAAGCAATCTGCTTACTTCGTATTTCAGTATCAAGTTTTTTCTCTTCAGACCAAAGAGAGATGTTATTTCTGCTAGATGCTTGTATACGGAGGAAGTAAATTCCTTTTTGGAAAAACTTCTGAGGGAAGACACACTGGGTGGTTGTGACATTGTTACACTCAGGTATTTGTTTCCATTTTTCTGAATGGTCTCCAAAAATCTTTTTAAAATAAGCACTTTAAGACAAAAAAATTTTTTTTTAATTTAAACATACTAATTCCGTAAATATTTACCGAGTACCTACAATATGCTAGACACTCTTGTAGGAGCTAGCACCACAGAAACAAGCTATTACCCACCCCTCATGAGGCTCACAATCCAGTGGAAGAGATGTACTGAATACAAAAGAAAATCAGAGATGACCTCTGGAGCATATAAAATAGTGGTGGTGACAGCTGGCTTTGTACCAGCTTGTAAGAACTGATGGTTAAATTTTCGGCCATGTTGTTCTACCCAGTTATTATTAAATATTAAATTATGTAAACTTACAAATAAATAAATCGTATTAAAAACGAAGGTAGGGAGGAGGTGTGGCTCAAGCAGTTGGATGCCTGCCTCCCACATGGGAAGTCCCAGGTTTGGTTCCCAAAGCCTCCTAAAGAAGAGTGAGATAACCTGATGCAACAGGCTGGCTCAAGCAACAAGAAAACACAATGAGAGACATAACAAGCAGGGAGTGCATCTGGCTCAAGCGATTGGGGGCCTCCCTCCCACCTGGGAGGTCCCAGGCTTGGTTCCCGGTGCCTCCTAAAAGACGAGCAGACAGAGCAAGCACACAACAAACAGACACAGAGAGCAGACAGCAAGTGCAAACGATGGGGGGGTGGGGAGGGGAGAAATCAATCACTCACTCTTAAAAACAAAACAAAAACAAAGGTAGGGAAGTGGATGTGGCTTAAGTAGACTGTGTACCTGTTACCATAAGGGAGGTCCAGGCATTAGCAAAACAGCTTACACTTGTTTTTATTTTCTATTCCATACTTTTCCCCTGTCCCATGCTTTTTCCTTCAAAATCCATTCCTTCCAAACAAAATAAATGTTGGTTTGAAAAAAAAAAAAAAAGAGGTCTAGAGGTCTGAGACCCACTCCTGAAGGCTTTGAAGAAGAAACCACCGTGAGTTTTACAGCCTCAAGGAGTGAGCTCTGTCAGCAGTGTCATGAGCTTGGGGAGGACCCCAAGTCTTGTGTTAGCCTGGCTGACCTTGAGGGTAACCTTGTAAGACCCGGAGCAGAGGACCCAGATAAGCCGTGCCTGGACTCCCCACCCCTGGGAAACGGCTTCTCTTATTTAATCTCCTCATATGCAATTCCTCGGTCTGCCAGTAGATATCGATCTTCAGAGCTCTCAATTTGAACCCGGATTCCAGTGTGTTCACAGCAATTCTGAGGCAGCAATGTGACAGAGGATCCTGTCTCAAGGCTATTCAAAACCTCACTTTCCCCCAGGCTGTTCTGAAATCTTTGCCGGCAGCCTCCTCCCTTTTCCCAGGTAGGAAATAATTCCACTCCCCTGTGTGTCCTCAACAACAGTCTGGGTCAGTAGAGAGGGTGTTTGTGAGAGCTGGGTCTCTTTAGGCCCCCGCCAGCTCCCAGCGCAAACAACAGTACAGCCCCTCTTGGCCTGGAAGGGCTCATGGGACACAGTAGAACACATCTGTTGGCCAAAAGCTGAATCAGACTGAGGCTGCAGTCTCTCTCCCGTTTCCTGGGGAGGTGGACCCCTGCAGCCCTTCTGTCCACAGCTGCCAGCCAGGGGCCAGAGAATTCAAAGCTGTCTGCTTGGAGGGTGGCATGACAGGCGCAGCGGCAGAGCAGCTTTTACTCACAGAGTTTTCCCATTGAGATTCTCTTCCTTTGCCCCTCTCTTCTGGGTGGTATCCAGCCTTCCCCTGGTGTCCTAAAACTTAGGACTTTTTTTTTTCTTCAGGCTATTTCTGTCTGTTCTCTAGCTATTAATATTTTTCTGGGAGAGCAGTGAGTCCTGTGTGTCTGTAATCCACCATCTTCCTTGAGGTCTCTGTGGAATCTTGACATGTCCTTCAGTGTTTTGTAAAGTGTGCTAGGTGTCCAAGGAAACTTAATATACAAATGAAAGCAAGTCCAGACATTGGAAAGACCACAATTTCTCTTTTCCCTGACTGGCCCTTTTATGTAACATAGTTCTGAAAGTGAGGTATATTCAGAAGATTTTCTGACTGTTTTGTAAGTTAATATGTGTGTATTACACATATACACATTGTGTGGGCATGTATTCACATGAATCCATTCCCATTCTACAAACCATCCTTTGTTCAAAACTAACACTAAAGAATGGAGAGAAATCAATCACAGCACAACTGGCCTCCCTTCTCCCTCTCTTTTTGTCTCCTTTTATTCTTTCTTTTTGTTCTTTTCCTGACTTAGCTGTACTGTCCCTTGGTCCCTCCCCTCTTCTGCCTGTAATATATACCTTTCTTTTCTAGCTCTTTTCACTCCATAACCCATTTCTCCTTCCACTTGATTTTCCTCTTCTTTTCATTTATTCCCTATGACTTCCAATCAATACATATTATATCCACATCTCTTTCATTCACTTGGCATGTAGACTTTATCCGTATTTAGTCTCGACTCGGCCACATGGAGCACAGTTCTCTCCACTTTCTTTAATTTCCCACAGAAGTAATGACTAAAGAATTTGTTAAAACCTCTAAAATAATAATGAAAATGGGAAGGCTAACTTATTGAATAAGTACAAGTGAGTGGACTGGGCTCATTTCAAGGACTCACGGAATATGTGAGCTCTAAAGAAAAGATCGGGTTCAAGTGCCAAGTATTCCAGGTCAGGGAAACAACACAAGCAACCAGAGTTATGCGGTTTCTTAAAAGAGCAGTAAGTACCTCAGATATTATCAGAATACCCTCACTTTACAACAAATGAAGAAACTGAGGCCCAGAGAAGTGAAATGAGTATGTCAATGTGCCCACCCAGCTGGAGGCAGAATTGGGACAAGAATTCAGCCTCCTGAGTTTCTGAAATGTCATAAACACCTCTTGGTCAGGGCACAAGGAGTAAAAAGACATTCAAAATATTCAAAATAAATGGGCACAAAGAAACAAGAAAAGGAACTTACTGAAGCCACTGAACTTGAAAGGTCACGTTTTCATAGGAGTAGTCCCATTTAAGAACATAGCTCTGATTTTTAGCACTGACTTCTATATTTTCTGGTGCAGGCAGTTTATTTTCAACTAGAAGTCAAAGGACATACAAAAGAGCACATATTTTTACTTGAGTGAGATAATATATGGTAAGAATTTATAACAGAAGGAACAATAAGACAAAATGTTTACATTTTCTCTTCATAATAGTTACATATGTTAATAGTGTATATTCACAAAATGTCATACTATGCAGTCATTTAAAAGAATGCAACAGGGAAGTGGACTTGGCCCAGTGGTTAGGGCATCCGTCTACAACATGGGAGGTCTGCGGTTCAAACCCCGGGCCTCCTTGACCCATGTGGAGCTGATGCGCGCAAGGAGTGCCGTGCCATGCAGGGGTGTACCCCACGTAGGGGAGCCCAATGTGCAAGGAGTGTGCCCTGCAAGGAGAGCCGCCCCATGAGAAAAAAGTGCAGCCTGCCCAGGAGTGGAGCCGCACACATGGAGAGCTGACGCAGCAAGATGACACAACTAAAAGAAACACAGATTCCCGTGCCGCTGACAACAACAGAAGCGGACAAAGAATATGCAGTGAATAGATGCAGAGAACAGACAACCGGGACGGGGTGGGACGGGGTGGGACGGTGGGGGTGGTGGTGTGTGTGTGTGTGTGTGTGTGTGTGTGTGTGTGTGTGTGTGTGTGTGTGTGTTAAATAAATCTTTAAAAAAATAAAATGAAAAGAATGCAACGGATCTCTATGTACTGATATAGAAAGAGATTCTCAATATCTTAGGTAAAAGAAAAGTTGTAAAATATGTTTGGCACAATCCTATTTTTTCTTTAAAAACAAAAGCAAAAGAACTTTATCAACCCAGACAAAAGGATAGGAGGATATACATCAATTGTTAGCAATGTTTATCTCTAGTAAACTGAAGAAGGGTGTGTAGATAGAGGCAGGAAAGGACAACTTCGCTTAAAAACCTTCAGGATTGTATAATTTTAAAAAAGAAGTTATATTACATTTATAATTAAAATAATAAGTAAATTATGATTCCAAGTCTTGACCCTGGTCACTGGTAAGAGGTCACTGATAATATCAGGATGGTTTCATATGCTAACATTAGAACACTTATAAACATATATTTTTTTAGAGGAACTAACTGTTGTGCTAGCAACTATTTCCTCTTTTTGTGAATTATGAGCCAATAAAAGCAGTTTTTGTCATTACAAAATATTTGTACTTTTAAGTAAAATTAATTTTATTATTTACTTCAGAAAAAAATTTCCAAATAACATCTTTGGCTTATGCAAATATTATAATAACCAATGCTTTTAATATCTATCAAACATTCATATAAACTTCATCAACTATGGAGAAAATGCAAAGATTAATATATTATCCATCTGTATATACAGTTACTGAATTTAAAGCAAAACTTCCTTCTTACCTGTGGTATTTATACAATACACTGGACTATAGAAACCAACTTTTCTCTGCAAACGTAGTCTTGCTTTAACTTTTAAACAATACATAGTCTCTGGTGAAAGCTTATGAATCTTATGTCTGAAATCAACAGTTTCAGTCCTTTTCTACAAAATCGAAAAAACAGAAGTCTATTTTTTAAAAAGGTATAAAATCAAATTTTAGAATTAACTCACCCCATTTTTCTCCCACATCAAAGGTTAAAAAAAAAAAAAAAAGCTTACTTCTACACTTGAAGAATTTTTCCAGATAACTAAAATGTAAGTGAAGCGTGACCTATCCATAGCCCACATGACACTATCTTCTGTCCCTGGAGGGGAGATGTTGATTACTATTGCCTTATCTTCAGCTTCTAAATGTACTTCTGGAGGGCCAATCTGAGCTGCAAAAGTCAAAACAGTATTTAAAGAACTTCATTACTGCCAAGTCAAAACATTCATTCAACAATTATTTCTGACCACTTGATAGGAGCCTGGAGAGGAAAGAGATGTCCCTGACCGTATGGAGCTTGCATTCTAGTGGGGGGCAGGGAACCCAAACAACTACATACAATATCATGTGTGCTAAAAAGAAAAATAAAGTACTAGGAAGAACAGCGAGAGACAGCAGGTACTGTTCAGGTAAGCGGGTCAGTGTCCTTTGAGCTGCGGCCTGAATCAAGGGAGGAAGTCAGGTAAATGCCTGGGAAAAAGTACTTCAGGCTGGGGGGACCGGTGCGGAGCTCCGAAGATGGGATGTGTTTGGCATCTTCTGGAGACAGTGAAGGGGCTAGTGTGGCCGAGAAGCAGGAAAGAAGCCTGAGAGGTGATGAAAAAGGGAGCAGAGAGCAGCCAGAGGCCAGGTAACCAAGGAAGGGCTTTGTGGTCACTCTGTGAAAAGTCCCTGGAGGGCGGACACTGAGGAAGTGCCATGTTCTGATGTACACTTTGAGAAGATCATCCTGGTTAATGTATGAGGAAGTGGGGAGACTAGTAAGAAGCTATGGCAGCAGCTCAAGTGAGAAACGAAAGAGGCTTGGCAAGGGCTGTAGCAGTGGTGGAAATGAGGAAGGATCACAATCAGGATCTATGCTGAAGGTGAGCAGACAAAATGTGTTGACAAATTGCATGCGGGATATGAGAAAAGATGTGTCAAAGGTAAATCCAAGGTTCTTGGTCAGAACAAATAAATAGGCAAATGTAATGTCATTAACTGAGAGAGTATAAGCTGCAGGGACAGGTTTTAAGGAGAAAAACCCAGAGCTTTATTTAGCTTTGACTCTTAGACATGTAAGGAGAGACATGCATAGCAAGCTGGAGATCCGAGTCTAAAGGTGAGGTGAAGGGATGGGGCTGGAGGTGGAGTCTGGGAGTCACCAGCACAGAGATGGTATTTACAGCAGAAGGTTATGAGCAAAGCCAACGCAGACTAGCAAGTGCAGAGGCTCAACGACTGAGCCCTGTGCCAGGCCAACAGGTAATGATTCGGAAGAAGAGGGGACACTTTACAGAAGAGGAGCAACCAATGGAGGAGGAGAGGAGCCAGGAAAGCTGTGCCCTAGAGGCCCAGGGAAGGTGAGAGTGCTCATTCCGTCTGCGCCGGGTGGAGGGAGAGAGTCAGCAAAGGAATTCCAAATGGATGGGGCACTGTGGGAGTCTTGACCTTGACAAGAGGGGTTTTAGTAAAGTGATGAAGAATAAAGCTTGATCAGAGAGGGCTGAAGAGGGACCAGGGGAAAGGCAGAGAAAAGAAGTAGAGTCAATTCTTCTTTGGAGAGGTTTTGGCACTGTGCAAGTGGTTCTCAAACACTTTGGTTTCAGGATCCCCTTAAAATTTAAAAATAATTATTGAGGATCTGAAAGGGATTCTGTTTACATGAGTTACGTCTTTCACTATTTAGCATATTAAAAATTGAAATGGAAAATTTTTAAAAACACTAATTCACTTAAAAATGACAAATCTATTATATGGTACCAAATATTTGTTATAAAAAATAGCTATATTTTCCCCAAATCAAGAGCCATTATTTTACTTTTTTTTTCGAAACTCTTTAATGTCTGGCATAATAGAAGACAAAAGGATTCTACAGTTACTCTGCATTGAATCTGTCACCACATCACACATCAAGCAACCCTTGAAAAATTCCATTGTGAACTTGAAAAAGAATCAGAATGAGAAGGGAAAGTAAGTCTTAAAATAATTATGACTAGTTTTGCCCTTACTGATCCCGAGAGGGACCCTAAGGGTCCTCAGACCACATTTTAAGAATCACTACTACAAGAAAAGCAAATAAATCGGGGAGTTGCAAGGAGACATAGGTTTAAGGGGATCTTTTTTAAAAAGATGAACGATAACTACATGATGAAAATGAATGGATTTGTAAACTGTTCTAGTTATATTTAAAAAGAATTATATTTACTTACCTTTTTGAAATGGTATAAATGAGTCTACCTCATACCATGGAGAAGTATGGTTTCCTTTTTCTGCTCTTATACGCAATTTAATTTTTTCATAAACGTTTAGCTTGACAGAAGAAAAGTTGCATTCGGTACTAGTAACAGATTGACATCCAGGCAATTTTATCCAATTATCCATCCCAGAGCTTTAAAATAGAAAAGTGTATGAATGAATGAGTAAATGTATAAATACAAAAGAGCATCAAGTTACTTTTCTGTTTACTAACATTATAAAGTTAGTTGAAGTTGCTATTCCTTCTACATGAGTTCATGTCCTATGAACATTTTAGTTTCTTTCCAATATAATGTTTATATATCAAATTATTATTTATAAAATGGAATAATCTGACAGTTCATTTCTAATATGGTTCTATATATATTTTTGTGGGCAGACAGATACATTAGAATTTCAAGGAGAAAGAAATAAATCAAAAGGCAAAAGTGGATTTAGTGCCATTTTTGTTAAAAGTAATTGTGTGACTTCTGACATTACTTTGTGTTTCTGGACCTTAGTTTCCTTACTGAAAAGTGGACTTGGATTTCATTGCTCCCTTCTGACCTTGTCCTATGAACTGATTTACCACACTCTGAAGTTGACTTTACAACAGAACTAGTATGATTTCAGAGTTTCCCCTGCCTTCCCCAAACCAAAACACCCTTCCTGCTTGCTGACCTCCATGATTCCTTCCATGCCATTATTAGAAACATAAAACTTTTAGAATGTTCATATAAATTACTAAATTCCTCAAAATGGAATTGGTCAATCAAAATTTAAGCGATTGAGATTAGATTCTTCTTTTTCAAAAGAAGCAAAATGAAGAAATCAAGTTGGCACAGAATGCCTAAAGCAGAAAGAAACTGCTGCTACAAAAGGGGGTGGGGAGGGACTGGGGTGAAAGGAAGGATAATAAACCAGAATTCAAAATTTTTTTGATCTATGGTAAATGCTGTCTACCTAAACCAGGCGAGACGCTACCCTCTGAGAAAGCACTTTCGTCAAGCCTAATTTTAGGATTAGCTGATTTTTAAAAATAATAGTGTAGACTTGATTTTAAAGATACTTTAAGATATTAGAAAGCAGGATGGTAGCCAAATAATTTCTGTGCTGCCCCACATACAAGTCTACCTTATTTTAAAAAAGGAAACATTATTGAACATATACAATAGCAAATGGATCACTTTGTTCCTGGTCAGCTTCCCTTTCTACTGAGATTACAGCTGGAATTAATATCTTCATTGAAACATAAAATTGATTTGAGAAACTCAGTGATGTCAGAACCTATATTAAAAAACCCAGTAACTTTTATTTATCAACAGAAAATCTATTCAAAAAATTTAGGGGAGTGGATGTAGCTCAAGGGGTTTAGCGCCTACTTCCCATGTATGAGGTCCTGGGTTTGATTCCCGGAACCTCCTGAAAAACAAGCAAATGAAAAAATTTAAAACTAAGCCTTGATATTGTTTCAACCCACCCACACATCCTTTCCATTTCTTTCTGTTCTGGTCCAGGGGATGCATCTGTATGCTCTATTACACTGCTTTGCAAGTAAGGGAGTTACTGCACCTAGGGCTGCACTTTTTATGTTTCATGTCCTTAAAAACAAAAAGCCTTTATCATATACACTATTTAGGTCAGAATAGAATATAATTTAAAACATGAAAGTATAATATTCATTTCATAAAATCAGTTTCACTAACGTAACTTTATGCCACCTTGGTTCTCATTCACTGATGTATTCACAGCACCCAGAAGAGTGCTTGGCATAAAAGCCACCCAGCATTTGGTTTATGAAAAATGAATGCTAAACATTACAGCCATTGTAATAAATTTTAGATGTAAGCTGCAAACACTGGTAATTTTTTAGAAAGCATGTGTTCTACAGCCATTGGAACCTTAATATCTTATTTGTCTGTGTATCATGTGTCTGTGGTATATGTAGTACACCAGCAGTGTATGTCGTACATTCTGTGAAACACCATATTAAAAGATACTTGTATGCTGTGCAAATACGCTTCTATTTATCACCTGTTCCTTGCCACTGTGCACTTTATATACAACTATTCAATACTTATCACAACCTTCTGAGTTAGATGCTTTACTATTGGGGTGTCCCATTCCACTTTACCTAGAGGAGTCCTAGTTTAAGAGTGTTTGGCAGGTTACCTAAAATTAGAGGCCTCTTTTTATTCTTAAAAGTATCCTGGTTTGGATGATTACATGGTGTGGCAGTTTGAGATTATTTATGAATCCCAAAAACAGAAAGATTATGTTTGTAAACTAATCTACTCCTCTGGGCATGATACCCTTTGATTGCATTAAGCTCAGTTGAGGTCTCCTTGATCAGATTACCTATTAAGATGGATGTGAAGGCTTTTTGATTTGCCCACGTCAGTAAGGCATGGCTCAGGTTGAGTCCCTGCCCCCTTGGTGGGTCTGATATAAATGGACACAGACACAAGAAGACATAAGAGGAGAGAACTTTGTTCTTTTTGATACTGCCTTGTGACAGACAGGAGTAGGCTCAAACAGCTAAAGCCCTGGGGAGAGTTGGACCATTTGCCTGATAGCTTAGAGCTGACCTTGGTAAGAGAGCCGAGACTGATACAGGAAACCCTGAGTGACAAGCCCTATGCCAGCCTGCACCTGAGATTGGGAAGAAGCTGAGTCCACGGAGCCTCAAGAGGAAGAGGGGGAAACGGACTTTGGCCCAGTGGTTAGGGCATCCGTCTACCATATGGGAGGTCCGCGGTTCAAACCCCGGGCCTCCTTGACCCGTGTGGAGCTGGCCCATGAGCAGCGCTGATGCGCGCAAGGAGTGCCGTGCCACGCAAGGGTGTCCCACGCGTGGGGGAGCCCCACGCGCAAGGAGTGCGCCCGTGAGGAAAGCCGCCCAGCGTGAAAAGAAAGAGCAGCCTGCCCAGGAATGGCGCCGCCCACACTTCCCGTGCCGCTGACGACAACAGAAGCGGACAAAGAAACAAGACGCAGCAAATAGACACCAAGAACAGACAACCAGGGGAGGGGGGGGAATTAAATAAATGAATAAATCTTTAAAAAAAAAAAAAAAAAAGAGGAAGAGGAAGCCCAGAGGTGAAGGCTGAAACCCAGCAGAGATCACCCGCCATCTTGCTTCAACACATGGCAGCTGACTTTGGTGACAAAATACCTCCTATGGTACCTTGAGTTGGACTTTCCATGGCCTTCAGACTGTAAGCTTTCACCCCAAATAAATACCCTTTATAAAAGCCAACAGATTTTTGTACTTTGCATCAGCATCTTTTGATGGTCTACTATAAGTGGTCATGTTAGCTACAAATCCATTTAACAGATGATGAAACTGAGATACATGGTAACTCAAAGAGGATGGCTTTAAACCCAACCGGCTTGGCTGAAGCTTGTAACCCACCCCACCCTGCACTACACCACACCATACCACACACTGTTGCCCCCAAACTTGGGGTTGGCTTGTTTTTGCACAGGAACTGTTTATAAAGCTAGCAAAATAAAACAGGCAAGAACACATTGAAATAATGAATCTGATGTTAAAAGACTGAATGGAAGAGTAAAAAGGTAGATTTTCATGGACTAGAGAATTCAGTACAAGCAATACCTTGTGAAGGAACAATAATATGAGAACAGCTTTGCTCTTTATTATCAAGGGGACTTTAAATACACATGTGAATGTACACCTATATATCTGCCTCTCTATTCCAAGACATAGGATGGACCTTTTTTGAGTACTCCCCATATCCTCAAGACATACTCTAGTTGGGATCACAGTTTTTATTTGAAGAAGCCAGAGCATCCAGAGCAGTCAGATGATATGGCTGTGACTTAGGGAAGCCATCTCCTACCTTTACCCCAAATCTCCTTTGTTTACAATGCCCAAAGATGAAATTGACAAGTCTTGATTTGTGAAAATGAAGTTATGGATCTTATGTAAACACAGCATTTTAAATGATGGGGGAAAAGAACACAAATGTTTCCTAAATCTGAAAACAAAAACCCAGGGTGTTAAAATTATAAAAAATTATTCAGATAATTCTGGCAAATCAACAAGTAGAGTCACATACATTTGATAATCTGCTGAAAAAGTCACATTCTTGACAGAATCCCCGCTCCTTTTCCACTTCAGGATAAAGCTGTCATCTATGATATCAACCTCGACGTTCTGAGGAGATTTTAGATTTTCTCCACCTATAAAGGCAATAAGAAGGAAAATAATTACATATGCACTGTACAGATATTTAAAAGTTATTCTAGGGAAGCAGACTTGGCCCAGTAGTTAGGGTGTCCGTTTACCACATGGGAGGTCCGCGGTTCAAACCTGGGGCCTCCTTGACCCGTGTGGAGCTGGCCCACGTGCAGTGCTGATTCGTGCAAGGAGTGCCCTGCCATGCAGGGGTGTCCTGGCATAGGGGAGCCCCATGTGCAAGGAGTGAGCCCCGTAAGGAGCCACCCAGCGCGAAAGAAAGTGCAGCCTGCCTGGGAATGGCGTTGCACACATGGAGAGGTGACACAACAAGATGACGCAACAAAAAGAAACACAGATTCCTGTGCCGCTGACAACAGAAGCAGACAAAGAAGAACACACAGCAAATAGACACAGAGAACAGACAACTGGGGCGGGGGGGAGGAGGAGTGAAATAAATAAATATTTTTTAAAAATGAAAAAGGACCAACTTAAAAAATAAAGTCATTCTACCCTTCACATAACTGATTAAAGAATGAATAAGTTTAAATATTACAAAGTATATAAAAATCTAAAAGAAGAGAAATGATTACTCTCAGCACAGGGAGGCTCCTAATATATTACATCTCTGCACCAGAGAGAGCTGGAAGAAAGGGTGGGTCTTTTTCATCTATAGGAGCATGTGTAGTTCAGTTGCTGAGTGCCTGCTTTGCGTGTATGAGGTCCGGGTTCAATCCCTGGTACAGCCTTAAAAAAAAAAAAAAAAGCTCTTTTAACTTGAAAAAAAAATAGATCTGTATAAAAATAGGATTTTTCTCTGGTCTTTGAAGTCCTATTGTATTGTGACTGTATGACAGACTCTATTTGCCTTCACACTGCCATTTTTATAGATGAATGCTTCAGATACTTTGCTGTAGCCCTGGACAGGTGTGATTTCAAAGCTGATGGCTACTCATAGGAACTGAACAGTCAGTCACAGAGCCAAACGGAAGCACATGTAGGAAATCCATCACATCAGCCACGTCTCTGGGAACCTGCCAAGGTCCCGACTGCTGACTGCATCAAGTCTGAACCCTTCTGCATATTTTTTATTATAATTATTATTTTAGGAGGTACCGGGGCTTGAACCTGGGACCTTGAATGCGCCAAGCAGCCACTCAAGCACTGAGCCACACCCACTCTCCCCTTCCGCTTCTTTTTAAGGACTTTCATCTCCCGACCTGCTTTCTTATTATTCCTAAAACAAATTCTCCACTAGCTGGAGCTCCTCCCTTCTCATTTTTCATTCCAGCCCCTTCCAACAGGCAATTCACTTCTCTTCCTCTGGGACTTCTCAAATCCGCCAAGGCCCAGCTCAAGTCTGACCCCTTAGAGAAAACCTTCCCCAAATAATGCAGCGCCTGCTGATCTTGCTCTTCTCTTACACGCTGTATAATTTTATCTGTACACTCATACTGAAGCAGATGTATTCGGCACAGCAGCTGATACACAGAAGGTTCTCGAATTTTTGTTGATGTATTTTTAGGATTTGCTTTTTTGCCTTAAACACAAATTTCCAACCAGATTAGAAGTTACTTAAGGGCAAGATCTTTATGGGTTCATACTTAATTTGCATTTTTCAGAGTACTTAGTAGTATGCTGGGTTCACGCAAACTTGTTTTAAATCGCTAAGGACCGATTTTCACTGGGATAAGCTACAATTTTTTTTTTTTTTAAAGACCAGCTTTTAAATTTCTGGTGTTTACAATATTTCTAGCCTTTATTTTTGCCTCAGGGCAAACATGTCTTCCCAGACTTTTTCTACCACAGGAGTCTTTGTGTGGAACTTTATTGAGACTGCTTCCTGTACTTTAGGTTAGAGATATTGTATTATGGTAAGGGGTCAAAGAGGAGACATCTAAGAAAAGATTTTCTGATTGTTTTAATTTGGGGAGATACCCATCAAATCTCCCACCCTCAATTTTCTGTTCACATTTGTATTCTCTGAGACTTCACCCCTGAACAAAATTAATTCCCTTATCTCACTCCTCTAAACTTGATTCAAACCCCATTTATTGGATTTTATAGGTTCAGTGCAGCCTAAGGGCAGAGATTGAGCTTCCAGGGTTAACCAAAGACATGATGACATCTGCAAGATTTGTGGCATCATGTCCAAAATACCCTTGCTCTAATTATTCAGGGCCTTGAGCTGGGAAGAGGAAATCTGATGGGGGTAGAGCCAGGGATTTTCTCAGGGATGAAATCCTTCAGCTAAAGGAAGGAGAGCCTGGTGTTAAAAGGCATTTGGGAGACCAATGAATAAATCTTTAATAACACTGACTGATAAGTGGCCAGGGACCTAGAAACAAAGTTATTAAACAGGATTATAGATTTTGTGGATTTTGTCCTGTTAGTATTAGCAGCCTCCATTTAAAAATAGTTTATTTCAACCTTGTAGCATGTAAATTATACAAGTGAGCACTTAATCCAATTCTTTTATATATATTAATGCTTGGTCACACCAACCTTTCACATTCATATTCATGATCAGAAGTGGTCCACTCTCTTTTTCAGTCTGATGTAAATCTAAACAAACATTTGTACACATATAAACTTTCCTCCCATACTTACTTAGGGTTATTTTCTTAGAATAGAGTCCCAGAATTGCATATATTAGGTTAAAAAATACGGACATTTTTATCACTTCAAAGACAGCAACACTGCAACCTCAAATTCTGGTTATCACATTTGGGTTAACATTTCACTTCGTTTTGAACATTATTCTTCTTTAGAAAAAGTAGATTAGTTCACTGACAGATACTAATAACTAGGCCCTTAACACATTGGGAGATCCGCAACAATTTAAACAGCTTGGCCTCTAGGAATCCTAAACAGGCTAGTCTGGTTAAGCCCCAGGGGTCTGAGGACAGCCTCATAGGGTCTGGTTTCCCACTCTGTCACCTGACTAGCTGTGGGAATTTAGGCAAGTTATTCAATCTCTCTGTGCCTCAAATTCCTAATCTGTAAACGAGGCTAACAGACCCTAGGGTTCTTCTGAGAGCCAAATGAGTTTACATACTTAAAACACTTAGCATGGTGCCAGGCACACAGTTACTAGCTGAATAAATGTCAGCTGCATATAATTTATATTTTAGCAGATCTCCACCAACCTAGATTAAATATTAGTTTCTTCATGCACATCCTCCTGGAACGTCAATTTTACATGAAAATCTGGGGCCATTATTTTTATATTAAAACATGAGTGTAATGGCAAAATTTTCATGAACAAAAGACTTCAAAGAAATTATCCTGGGTTGCACCAGGACCCTACTCCCCATAGACTGTCTGTGGAAGAGTTTAAGAAACAGGCTAGCCTGTACCACGTAGGGGGTACAGTTTTCTAAGCTAACAGTTCATAAGTACTTTGAGTCCATCGGGTGGCATTCTTGCCATCTGCTGTCCCTGCTTTCTCCTTAGACACCCCTCCCCACTCCCAAAGGACCTCACTCTTCAATCAACCTTATAATTAATGCCAGGGTAATCTGCCCAAAGCACTCAATGACCAATTGGGAGACACCAGGATTTCAAAAAGAGAAACAGCCTTTATTGTAGTTGCACAAGGCAGGGTGCTCTGGAAACAATATCTCAGATCTGTTCCCCCTGAATTGGAGAAACTGGGTTTTAATGAAATTCAACAAAGGGAGGTGGAGACCGAGACGGTGGGATGAAGGGTGTAAGTGCAGGCCGGGGAGACTGCTCTA
Source organism: Dasypus novemcinctus (assembly GCF_030445035.2). Classification (NCBI taxonomy): domain Eukaryota; kingdom Metazoa; phylum Chordata; class Mammalia; order Cingulata; family Dasypodidae; genus Dasypus; species Dasypus novemcinctus. The sequence continues at coordinate 153,793,596 of NC_080676.1, read as the reverse complement.
GTAGAGCTGCGGTACTCATCCGGTTACAGGTTGCAACCTCAGTCATCAATTGCTTAATAACCATCCATTAGGAAGTGACAAAGTCCAGCTGAGGTAATATATGGCTATAGGAGAGCTGTAAATTGTTCAGTCCACATAAAATAATAAGTAAGGAGACTAAGCTAAACAAAGTGGGTCTTTAAGGGCTATCAAGAATTAACAAAAGCCAATTGGGTTTATAAGGTAAGATAAAGGGATACAAGCAGGGCCGGTGGTGAGTTAACCTGTGACAGTCCAGGTACAGGGTAAAGGTTATGGAGTTACAAAACAGTATTAGTATCAAAGAAACAAGTTTCATGAGTTATAATGTTCAGAAATAAAAAGCATAACCTTGCAGAAAAAATATTTAATGAGCCACTCCTGCCCCGGCTTCTGTAAATCAGCCTGTGAGAACATGGCCTTGCAGGAGAATATCAAAGGAACAAATCCTGCCCCCTCCTGGCTTCTGTAATCTAACAAACCACTCCCCATCCCCCTTTTTGTGTATCAGACCGCAAAAGCATAACCTCACACCTGCCTTCTGCTTCAGCAACCCAGCCTGCAAAATTTCACCTAGCAACAGGTTAGCCAATGAGCAGAAGTCATGCTGATCCCATATAAAATCCTGTATAAACCTATGAAAACTGAAAAACGGGGCTCAGAATTTGGAGATTAACTCTCCTCTGGGCCCCCACGTAATAAATGTTACCTCTGCCTCTCGGAGTGCCCTTTGGGTTTCTCTGCAACGTAGAACTCCGGCTTTACTACAATAATAATATTTACAGATATTTGTAATATCTTTTTTTTTTTTAAAATTTTTTAATTTTTTATTGACTTTGTAATAATATTACATTAAAAATATATATGTGAGGTCCCATTCAACCCCATCCCCCCACCCCCCCTCTCCCCCCCCCCAACAACACTCGTTCCCATCATCATGACACATCCATTGGATTTGGTAAGTACATCTTTGGGCACCTCTGCACCTCATATACATTGGTTCACATCATAGCCCATACTCTCCTCCATTCCATCCAGTGGGCCCTGTGAGGATTTACAATGTCCGGTGATTGCCTCTGAAGTACCATCCAGGGCAGCTCCATGTCCCAAAGACGCCTCCACCTCTCATCTCTTCCTGCCTTTCCCCATACCCTTCGTCCACTATGTCCACTTTTCCCATTCCAATGCCACCTCTTCTATGTGGACATTGGATTGGTTGTGTCCATTGCACCTCTATGTCAAGAGGAGGGTCAGATTCCACCTGGATGCTGGATGCAATCCTCCCATTTTCAGTTGTAATCACTCTAGGCTCCATGGTGTGGTGGTTGTCCTTCTTCAACTCCATCTTAGCTGAGTGTGGTAAGTCCAATAAATCAGATTGTAGGTGCTGGAGTCTGTTGAGGCTCAGGATCTGGTTATCACATTGTCAGTCCAGAGATTCAAATCCCCTAAATATATCTTAAACCCCAACATTAACTGCACCTCCAGCACATTGGCATGAAAGTCTTATGAAGGGAGATCCCATCTGAGTCCAGATTCATCACACATAAACACCATTTCCAAAGAGGGGCCATCTGCCCTTGTAATATCTTTTAACTTTAAAAGGTTTTAACTTAAAAGGTTAACATACATCAAGGAGCGTTTCGGTGAGTCATTCTACATTATACTAAAAGAAAACATGTAGATTCTAATTCAGTGACCGCAGTTATTTGTTGATTCTCAGCAGTGGGTTCCACAACCATTGCCATTCCGTAAAGACCGCCTAAGTAACAAAGCCAGGAAGCTGGCCCGCGGGCCCCAGCCCTTGTATTTTGGTAATGCACTTCCCTTATTTTTTTTTATTAGGCTGTACGGATCCTGAGGGCAGAGAAATTCTTGGAACGCTTAACCCGCTCCCACGCAAGCCTGCCTGGCACGGAGAAAACGCGCGCGCTGGACACAGCTCCTGGACTCTGAAGCGAGCCCCGCGAGGCGCCGGCTCTTCCCGCACGTCGCGGACTGCTCGCGCACGGTCCCGCTCCCGGCTGGAGGGCGCGGCGGGCAACGAGGCTGCGCGCCACTTTCTCCAATTGTTCTCCCAGCCCAAGGCGGCCTCAAGCTGAGCGCTGCGGCCCCCGACCCCAAACCACCTCGGCACGGACGCCCGAGGTCCTCGAGAGGCCGTGCACTCCTCCTCACCCCCACCCCCTGACACCAGGGCTTCCCACGACACCGGCCCCGCTCTCACCTGCGGCTGCGAGCCACGCCCGCGGCGCCCGGGCGAGCAGCACCAGGGTCGCCGCGCCCAGGAGGGCCAGCATCGTCCGCGGGCCCCCGCCGGCCCCTCGGGTCACATCCTCCGGCTCCTCCGGCGGGCGCGGGGAGCTTGTAGTCTGCGCACGCCCAGTGCCAGGGTTCACGCCTCCCGGGCGCGCCGCCCGCGCACGCCCAGCGCCAGGGTTCACGTCTCCGGGGCGGGCCGCCCGCCCCCGCCCGCGTACTGTCCCGGAGGTTTCCGGTCAGCGCCTGCCCACTCGCCGGCCTGCTGTTTCCTTCCGGGAAGAATTCCCCAAACCAGAGAGGCCTTGACTCTTGCAGGAGCGCGGTGCTTGGCCGGTGCGCGTGCGCAGCCCTGGCGGCCCTGTCCTCTTCCTCGTCCCCTCCCGCCGATGGCCGTCCTCGCCCTTCCCTGTCCTGGTTAGGGCCCCGGGGGCCTTGGGGAGCGGTGTTGGGGCGGTGTGGGGAGTAAGGCGGGTCAGGGCACTTCCTGTGTGCGGAGCTCTGGGAGCGAAGGGCAGGGGTTTCCGGAGTTGAGGAAAGACGCTTCCAGCCTTTGTTTTCCAGGCTACCTGGCGGAGGAGCGCGCGGGTCCCTTAGCTCGAGGTGAGGTTTCCGGGCTTGAGGTCGTTTCCGGAACGGCGGTCTGTACGCTATTTTGATCGCAGGCCCATATCAGTGAACAGTTTGAACCTATCATTCTTAAGTTTATTTATTTAAATACTTCAGTGATGATTATATCACGGATTATATAAAAATCCACAAAGTGAAAATATTCAAAGGCTGAGAGCCGAATAAGCAGTAAACGCTTGTTAATATGGTAAATGAATATTGGTAGAGAACAATGCGATTGAATATACCTCGTTTTTTAAACAGCTTTGAAGGTATAATTTACATACCACAAAATTCATCCCTTTTAAAGGAATTATGATTTTTAGTAAAGCTATCCAGTTATGCCTCATTTTTTCAAAACCTGAGCTTAGCACATTGTGATCCAACAATTTTTGGGTTTGGTTCTGAGTTTGGAGCGTGTTAGTGCTTTGTTTTATTTAAAAAAAAAATTTTTTTTACATGCAATGCCTTTATTTTAGACGTGCCAAGAAAGCCATTTCAGAATGACTACTTTAAAGCGAGCGGCTGTATACACATAAAAACAGAAGCAACATCTTGTTACAGCTCAGCACACAGCATCCAAAGCAAACAGGCATGAGACAGTGCATATTTATGCACCATTAAAACCGTATGAATAATATACTGCAGGGAGGAAGTGAAAGGAGGAGGGATAGAGAAAAAATGGAAATGAAAGGCCAATGTTCCCCAATACCACTAAATTTCTCATTTAATAGCCCCATCCAAGTGCTTCAAATATAGTGCATTACAAGAATGGCAAGGATGGAAATAAGGTATCTGTCTGTATACCTGCCTAATACTAAGTTTGGTCAGCATGTATTTTCATAGGCCTTTCAATGGCAAGCCAGTCTGAGCATCTTTTGAATTTATTGTTTAATGACATTACTTAAATCAAACTTTACCCTCTCTTGATACACACAGTGAATTATTTCATATGTTTCTTTTTAAAATAAAATGCAGGTTTTATTAAAAGTATTCATAATAATCAGTATTAAAGGTTTTCATGTTCTAAAATATAAAAGCATAGTTTAATAAAACACTAAGTATTTAAATAAAAACAAGTATATTATAAACTGTACCTAGCAAAATATAAGTATCTAGGCATTTAAATTGAATATTAAAATTTTAATAAAATCAGTACTGATACCTTGATAGTTACTTACAATTGAGCAAAATAATGAGGAAGATAATTTTTTGACATAGCATTGTGATAAATCTTAAAGGGATTACTTGATATTATAGCAGAAATGTGATACAATAAATGTAGCATTACAAATTCCTAAAAAACTGGGAGTGTTTGACCCTAAATGTTAAATTTTTATGTGCCAACATTAACTCATACAGAATGTCAAATAATCATACCAAATGTACTTTCATTTTTTCAAAATATTAACATTTGAAGACCGAAGCTTACTACATATTATGACACTGCTTATTTTGACCTAGCATCCCTGCTATATTTTCTTTGGTAAACATTTCCTCTTATAAGCTTAATCACAGATTAATGATAACATGTATGTGTTTAAGATGAATAGTACTCAAAACGTTCAGATCATATTTTTTCAAGAAGCAAATCAGGTGTGGACAGAATAAGCTATATCAAGATCATATATAGAATGAAAATAAAACAAAAGGCTTGGGGATGGGGACAGGAAAAAATAAAATTGTAAAGGTACTGGTTCTGAAATAATCTATTACTATTATACGAGATAACCAGTGTCACCAGGGTGAGGACATTTTCTTTCATAAGTATATCAGCTCTCTATTTCCTCTGTGAAATTCTGCATACACGATGAACAGTCATTTAGTACACAGGGACATTAAAATATTCATGACGTGGCTCCTGCTTTTATGGGCCATAGCTGTAAGATTAACCCACAACCTTATGTGTTGCACTTACTATAAATCATGCTTATTTTAAAGCCCTTCCAACAACTCAGGTTTTTAATAAAATTTCCAGCTCCAGCTGTCCAAAAGCTGTTCTTGCAAACCAGTTGGAATATGCTGGCTTTTTTATATTTACCACAGTGGGCTCAAAACCAACGGAAACTGATTGGCAGTATCTTTTTCCATGATGTTTAGTGGGCAGCAAATTTTTATAAATGCATGCAGCATTTTTGTCAATAAACAAAAAATCACATCCAAGTATATTTCCAAATTGTTAGAGGTTCCCTCTCAGTAGGTTTGCAATAATTAAGCTATGACTCACTTCTCCCTGACTCACTTCTCCCTGACGTGCATTGAGGAAAGAGAAGCTCCCCCACCCCCGCCACCCGCTTAAGCTGTGTGTCTGAAAGCACAGCACTTCCACAAAGGTTGAACAAAGACATCAGGTGGAAACAGGAGTAAAGGGAAATAGAGACCTTCACTCCCGGGAGATCAAAGTGCCACGTGCTCCTCCAGCATTCCAAGAAAACAACTCCCTAACCCACTACCCTCTAGCTACACAAGGGAAAATTTTCACCTCTAGGGCTTCCTATTGGCTACTGCACCTCACTCGAACCCTCAATCCCCTCCCCCTGACTATCATTTCTGTGCCTAGGAATATACTGTATAAATTCAAATCCCCCCTTTCCAGAAGTGGGCTGAAGTCTCTCTTCAGACCCCTGCCATGCAGGTGGGGAGGTTGAAGTCCATTCTTCAGACCTCTGTTGGGAGAGCTTCCCAATAAACTTTCTGTCTGCAATGAGTCTCCGTGTCCCAGTGAGCGCCCCCTTTTCTCCAACACAAATATACTTAAAAATTCAAAAGTTTCTTTCGATTTTCACTATAAAATTGTCACCTTTTGGGAGCAGATGTGGCTCAAGCAGTTGAGTACCTGCTTCCTACATGTGCGGTCCCGAGTCCGTCCCAGTGCCTCCTAAAAACAAACACAAAGAACAAGCAAAGAAAGGAAAAAAAACAATTCAGGGGAGCCAAGGTGGCTCGGTCGTTGAGTGCTGACTTGCTATTTACAAGGTCCAGATTTCAATCCCCCCGTACCTCAAAAAAAAACAAAACAAAACACAAAAAGTCACCTTTTAAGGGGATTTAAAGTTTTGTTTCTCAGTATCTGCTACATAGCATGCTAATGTCTGCATGGCATTTTGTATGGCACAAAAGATTTTCATGGTCTTTCCCCATATTACTACAAAGTATTATAAAGACTGGATTGCATTTTAATAACATTGGGTTATGTTTTAATAAAATATTCCTCAGGTGACACCCTATAGTGCTTTGTGCACTTTGGTTTCAACTTATTTGCTGTAACAGTTTGTGGATGAGGCAATGAATTCATGGGCAGTTCTATAACCTTGACCCAGAACCACCTTTTTCCAAGTAAAAAAATGATTCATCAGAGGTTCCTCCTGCAGTTTTTCCATAAAACTTTTTTCTCTTTTTAAATTTCAAATTTATAGAAAAAATTGCAAGACTACTAAGATTCCTGTGTAATCTTTGTCCACATTCACCAAATTGTTGATATTTTGCCACATTTTCTCTCTACATATATGTGTGTGTGTTTGCTTTAGCTTTCCTTGAATTTCTTTAGTTTTCTTTAATCAGGAGCAGTTCCTTGCCCTTTGAATTTCACGACACTGGCGTTTTTGTTTGGAAAAAAACAGTAATTTTTACAGAATCCTTCTCAGTGAAGTCATATTTGAGATTTCCTGATAAATAGACTCAGATTCTGCTTTCCTAGCTGGTTTACTACATAAATGATACAGTGTACTCAGATATCCCATCTGGAGACCCAAGATGTTTGTCAGCCACTCCTTGGTGAGGTGAATTTTGGTCAGGTGGTCAAGGTGTTCTCCACATTCACTATAAGGTACAGTTACTATGCTTTCCCCTTGCAGTTAACTTGTGGAGAGACACTCTGAGGTCTTGCCAACACATTTATCCCCTAGAAGTAGCATCCATTTATAATTCTTCCCTGGAGCACTTTTTTTACTGTGATGGTGATGAAATGGTCATTTTGTTAACCCTTTCTCTCCCACTACAAGTATTAATTGGCTTAGGAAAAAATGTTCCCTCTTTCCATGTATTAGTTAGCCAAAGGGGTGCTAATGCAAAATACCAGAAATGTGTTGGGTTTTATGAAGGGTATTTATTTGGGGTAGGAGCTTACAGATGCCAGCCTATAAAGCATAAGTTACTTCCTTCACCAAAGTCTATTTTCACGTGTTGGAGCAAGATGGCTGCCAATGTCTGCGAGGGTTCAGGCTTCCTGGGTTCCTCTGGGCTCAGCTCTTCTGTTTTCTCCACAAGGTCAGCGTAGACTACCAGGTGAACAGTTCTTGTCTCTCTCCCTGGGGTTTCTGCTGTGTCTAAGGAGCCGATTCTATTCCTCTGTTGTTCTTCTCCTGGCTCAGGTCCTCTGTTCCTGGGGCTTGCTTCTCTTTCCTCTCTGGTGACTTCCTAGGGCTCCAGCTTAAGACTTCAGCATCAAACGCCAAAGTCAGAAACCCTTAACTCTGTCCTTTGCCATGGCTTTTATCTGTGAGTCCCCATCCACCAAGGGGTGGGGACTCAACGCCCTAATGACGTGGCCCAATCAAAGCCCTAATCATAATTTAATCATGCCCATGTACAGACCAGATTACAAACATTTACTCCAGCACCTGTTTTTGGGTTTCACAACCATATCAACTGATACACCATCTATTTTTAGTGTGGACTCATAGGTTGTTATTGTATTCAATTGATTAAACGTAATGCTCAAATTGTCCTAGATTTGGGCAGTGGGAACCATTTCAAGCTGGCTCTTCTTCCTGTTGATGTATACTCACCTTTTTTTTTTTTTTTTTTTTAGCGCCGTTTTAGGTGTTCCTGGCTCATTTATATTTTTCCTGCCCCATTGCTGAAATCAACCATTTCACAAAGGGATAGCTGCTTCCTTTTTGTGGAAATGGTATTTAGAAACCAAGATCAGGCTCAAAACTTTTTAAAATTACTATTGATTGTATATTTTCTTTCCTAGCTAACAAAGATAAGTAGACACTCATGTATTTCACTTTTGAAATAGATATGTTAGAAACATCTGCACTCTATATAGCAACTAACCCACTCTGAAATTTAATCTCTTGATTCTTCAAATCCTCAGGCATATTTTCTGCATTTCTTCCAGTAGTATTTGCTGACAAAGGAATGTGTTTTAATTTATCGTCATGTTGTGGCAAGAAGGACACATATTTCTCCATAACATATGGCTTTTTGTTTTTTCCTATTAAATGAGACCCTCAGGAGAGGCTTCTGAATACTATCATCAATTGTAGTGAAATTCTGTAAAGAGCCTGAGTGAATGAGTATCATATGACTAAACATTCTTGAAAAAAACTGTAGAGGTTGGCTTTTATGGAAAATGACTTCCTAAAGTAATGGCTTCATTCTGTCATTAACAAATATCCGAGGCTGCAGTATAATTTAAGGGGGAGTGAATGGTACTGACAGTGGTGTGAATAAACACGATGCACAAATAGTCTTTGGAATTCTTTCTTTTTTCTTTTACTGGCTTTTTGAAGGGTCTGATAAGACTGTCTTTTTAAAAATTTTATCTTGATGTGACAAAAAACAGTTGATGCCCATCATAGGAGAAATGTCAGTTCTGCCATTATCTCATTCACTGTGCATTAATACTATTACCTTTAATTCTTAAATCATTTGTAGAGATCTTGTCACATTTTGTGTTAGTTCAGTTAAACTAGATAACAATCTGTAAACAGTCCAAGTAAACTGCTAGACATAGTCACAAACTTCAAGAATGTGCAAATAAAAGCATCTTTGACCATTTTCACCTCATGAAACTCCCCAACTCCTCTTAGGCGTGTCTGATCTTTTGACATTTGGACTAAGTGAAGGTGCCAGTGTTCATCTATATCAAATATTAGTAAAGCTTACTTTATTTCTTATTTTAAAATGCTAATAGAATTTCATTGCACCCGGACCCTTTATTCCAATGCAAAACTCAAGGTAGGGTTTTTCCTAATAGAAATCACGAGTTTTCTAGATTGAAAATCGCTGCTCTAGAACCTTCCAGAAGAGTTCTGGGCAGAGAGGTTGGTAGAGGAAAGCTTAGTGCCACTAGCTGAGCAGTAGCTCAGTGGTGAAGGCTTTTAGGGTACACAAACACTAGCCCAGGACCTCCAGAGAGGAACCTGAGCAGCTCTGCTCTGGAATCACCAGAACTGCCTTTCGCCGTGGTGCTTTATCATTGTTCTCCTTTCGTCACACTGGCAGGTAGGCAATGAAGTAAAAAACAACCCAAGAAGGCAAGCAGCAGGAGCATTCGCCCGGGTTAGTGGGTTGCGACAGGTGCTCTGTAGTAAGAGGCGTCTAAGTGGAGTCTTGGAGTGTCTAAGCAGGAGGCAGCCAGGGAAAGAAGAGGGAAACAATGTTCCCAGTAAAGGGAACAGCAGACTCTGTACTCAGCGCAGCTAGATTCAAGTGTGAGAAGGCTGCGGACTGACCGCCTACCGGGAAAGAAAGATGGCTGCCTTGGAGTGACGTCATGGAGGGCAGTCACGCCCCTTCCGGTCGGGTGACAACCTCAGGAACACAGCACTGGGCCTGCTGGGAAAGAGGAGAGTTCTGGAGTTGGTTTGACTTGGGCTGGTATCCTAGTTCCATCCCTGCGGGACTTGGGACAAGCTGATCTATTTAATACTGATCCTCTCAGGGACCATCACTGTATCTTTATCGTAGTGCTGGGATGAGAATTAAAGGGATTAATTGGTGCAAAGAGCTCAGTCCAGGGTCCGGCATGTCGTGCTCAATCAACAGTGGCTGTTTTTCTCCCGATCACTGTGACTACTGGTTTTTCTTCCAAAAGGGCTCAAGGGGACAAAGAGATCTAGTTCTGCTAGAGAAAATCAGAAGCATCACAACGCCCCAAAGATCTTAACTTCCTGTCTCCATTCTCACCTGAATTTAAATTTGAAACCTCTGTACTCACTTCAAACCTGCTTGACCACTTCTCTTCTCATTTTCAACACATGCTCTCTTACTCAACCCCTTCTTTCTTGGAAAATAGAAGTGATCAGATCAGATTGGTTTCAACTTACCCCTGCCAAAATCTCAAACTGACCTATACCACTCCCTCCCTCACTCTCTCCCCTTCCTCCCTCCCTCTCCTTCTTTCTCTCCTTCCCTCTTTCCCTCCCTCCCATTTATCCTACCTTCCTCCCTCCCTCCCATCCATCCTTCCTTCCCCTCCCTTCCTACTTTCCTTCCTCTCTCCCTCCAGCTACTGTCCTTTTTTCTACTGTTCATAGTCACATTTGGCTACATTTATCCACATCTATCTTTGCTTCCTCACTTCCCATTTATTCCCAGCTCTCTAGGCCTGGCTTTCTGTCCCTACTATTTGCTTACCTACCATTGTTCTATCCAGGATCACCAGTTAATTTCTAATATTCAGACCTTTTAGCGTCTTTATAGCTTTTATCTTATGTGACTCCTCAATAGCATTTGGTATCTCCATTGTTCTCTCATCCTTTCTTTTCAGGTCCTCATGGTTCTCCACTCATGTGCTGTTCCTTCTGTTTCTCTGACCATTCGCAGTCTCCATTGCACACCTATTCCTCGGCAGTGTCCCTCATTGCTTTGTCCTAGCCCCCACTTTCTTTTTTTAAGATTTATTTATTTTATTTCTTTCCCCTCCCAGTTGTCTGTTCTCTGTGTCTATTAGCTGTGTGTTTCTTCCTTGACCGCTTCTGTTGTTCTCAGCGGCATAGGAATCTGTGTTTCTTTTTGTTGCATCATCTTGCTGCGTTAGCTCTCCGTGTGTGCGGCTCCATTCCTGGGCAGGCTGCACTTTCTTTTGCGCTGGGCGGCTCTCCTTACGGGGCGTACTCCTTGCGCGTGGGGCTCCCCTACATGGGGACACCCCTGCGTGGCACGGCACTCCTTGCGCGCATCAGCACTGCACGTGGGCCAGCTCCACACGGGTCAAGGAGGCCTGGGGTTTGAACCGCGGACCTCCCATGTGGTAGATGGACGCCCTAACCACTGGGCCAAGTCTGCTTCCCAAGCCCCCACTTTCAAGTTCATGAATCTTTTCTTCAGCAGTGTCTAATGTGCTATTAATCCTCATTAAGTGTATTTACCATCTCAGATGTTATGCTTTTCATCTCTAGAAATTTAATTTGGATCTTTTTTCTATTGTACCTTTCATGTATTTCCTTAACATACACATGCTTTCCTCTACCTTCTTGAACATATGAAATACGGTTTTAAAAACTATTTTGATGTCATAATCTACTAATTCTATTTACTGTTTCTATTGATTTATTTTCCTTTTCATTATGGGTTGTATTTTCCCGTCTCTTTGCATGCCTGGCAATTTTTGATTGGATGCTACATGTACATTTTACATAGTTATTTTGTAAAATATTTTTTTATTCCTACAAATATGCTTCTTTTGTTCTGGGATGCAGAATACTTGGAAATAGTTTGAACCTTTCAAGCCCTGCTTTTAAGTGGAACTGGAGAAGTGTTTAGTGTAGGGGTAATTTTGTACCACTGTTGAGGGAATATCCTTCCGAGTTGTGGAATTGATGCTCCTTGTGTTATGAGGTTTTTCACTCTGTCTGGTGAAGTAGTCCCAGCCCTTTGGGAGCACCAGGGATTGATCCCTTTGCTTTGGTGTGTGGTTCTTTCCCTGGCCCCAAGTAGTTTTTTCAGAACTATTTCTAAGTTTTACTAAGGCTCACGCAGTCGTAATTCACACGCTTGTAACTTTTAGCCATTTCATGTGTAAGCTTTAATAGCAGCAACTCAGTGGTACCAGGAAACCTGCATACTTAGTACTTAAAGTAACACAAATACTGCAGTACTAACCCACTTGGTGTGGCAAGTACTATGTCAAAAATAAAATGACAAATGCAAACAATACGGTATGGGACATCCGTACGTACATCAGTTAAGCCCATTAACTGGGAAAAAAAAAGAATCTCATGCATGAAGGAACTTTTAAGACTTATTAATATTCCTTTCATTTTCAAAAGGCCGAACAAAAATGAAACAAAATAAGGTGAGCTCACTCTCTAGTCTTGGGAAGAGTCAGCTTTGTGCAGCTGGCAAAGATTACACAAAGCTGGAAGCAGAGGCAGCTGACCAGATGAGATAAATAGGGGCAACGGGGGAAAAGCTTGGCATAAAAGGTTTCCCATAGAGGAAAAAACCCCACAGTGCATTTCCAGTAGGCACTTAGCACAGAGCTGCCCCTCCCTGCCCCACGGCGGCGCCTCCTCTCGGGCCCCGGGGGGTGTACCAGCCAGCCGGTGAGAGGCAGGAGGGTGGGGACGGCGGCTGAGGGGAAGGACGGCACCATCTGCTCCGCGGTTTCGCTTCCCGGACACACACCCACGCCTACCTACACGAGGAGTTTAAAGCGCTGGCGTCCCTTGTTCGGACCCCACCACCGCTTTGCATATTGTGGCAATCTCTCGAGTCTCCCGGCTGGGGCGCCTTGTTCCTCAGTGACCCCCTATCGCTCGAGTACCGTTTCCGGGCCGGCCGCGGGCACAGGGCATCCCCAGCGAACTCTTCTTTTGAGGGTTTGCTTCCCCCGCATCCCTGCGGTCCCCTGCGTCCCGGGGACGGGCCTGAGGTGCCAGGCGGAAGGGCCCCCCTGGGCCGCCCGGCGGGGCGGGGCCACGGGGCCTCCTGAGGGGCTCGCGGGGGCCGCCCTGGCCCTTCCTTTCCCGGGTCCAACTCGCTCCTTTCCAGATAGAGGGGACGGGGTCCCGGCCGCGGCCGTCGCAGCGCCGGACGCCGCGGGGGCCGCCTCTGCGGCTGAGGTGAAGGCCGCGCTGTCCCGAGGCCCCCGCGCCTGGCCCCAGCCTGCGGGGTGGTCGCCCTCAGTGCCCTGTTACAAGAGCCCTTTCCCCGGCCCCGGGGCGGGGAGCCCGAGGGTGGAGGGGCCCCGGCCTGCTGCTCCGCGCGGCCGCCGTCGGCGAGCCTGGCGCCCTTTCCCGGGGCCGCCCGCGCCGCGGAGCCCCGAGCCCCCTGCAGGGAAGGAAGCCGCGCGAGGCTGGCGACCCTTCCTCACACAGTGCGGTACCCTGACCCGCCGAGGGGCTCGCCCTCGGCCCAGCTGACTTGGGTTGGCAAGAACCACTTCAGAGTCAACCGAGAAACCGAAATGGTGGTGGGTGCCACAGGAATGCTTAAATGGCTGTCAAAAAAAAAAAAAAAAGGAAAAGTTCAAAACAATCTATGAAGAGCTCCTAAGTAGGCATTTGCTACAAATAAATGTTAAACTTCAGAAATACGCGGGGGTGCGGGAGGGGAGGGGGAGTGGTTTACGGGAAAATCCACAGCAGCTGAGAGGGGCAGAACTCGACTGTTCTGTGTTTGCAACAAAGACCTGAGAACAGGTTCTCCATCCCGAAGGCTGTGGAGGCTCCCTCCGCCTCCGAGTGTGACCGACAGTGTGAATTATGACAGCGGTTTAAATATTCCTAAGAAGAGATGAAGAGATCCGTTTCATCCTCTCGCATGACTTCAAGTTTACACTTCCTGCAGTTCTGTTCTGTTAGAAAGAAATCTTTTTCTGGAAGAAAATAAGGCTCACCCAATTGACGTGGCTGGCGCCCTGAACAAAGAAAAATGACACAATTAATACCCCTAAGCCTAGGACGCAAGCCCTTCTTTTGTTTCTCCATAGATTGGATACTTCAGAAGTTGCAGCCTATCCAAGAAGATTTAACTTTCCGGCACAAAAGTTTGTGATTAACCACTTCCCCCATCACATTCCAACCATTTTAGTTTTTTACCTGCTCCCCTTTGCCAAATAAGGAATGGAATTTAGTTCTGAATTGGTATTGACTTAGCTCTTTCTTGGGCATCTTTTTTACTGCCCATAGGACCAGCTTAAGCTGGTTTCCTTTGTTCCTGCTTAACCCGGGAGTGGGAGACTAAGGCAGTAGGCTGCCAGGTTACATTAATCAATATTTTCTTCCTTTATGTGAAAACTAAACTAATCTTCGTTTCTTACAATTGCCCCTCTTTCTTTTAAACTCTTTTTAGTCTTCACATTTCCATTCTCCAAATTTTTTAAGCGCTATCTCACACTCTTCATCATAAGAATCTCCTTCTTTAAGGGAGTACAGATTGTTTTGCCTACACTGTATTTGTTTGGGCATTTGTTTGGTTAGGGCAGTTTCAATGAGTTTTTGAACTAGCCCTCGGGCACATGGAATGATACAGCACCCGACTGTGGTAAGCATCTCAGTTGAGATAATGAGGGAAGTTAAGACAGACAGTGCAAACCCTTTCCATTTTCCAAACCAATTTTCAAGCCATCCTGTGAGTGAATTACTAATGCCAGAATTCTCTGCTAATTCCTCAATAGGACTGTTAGGCCTTATAAAGCTTTAGTGATAGTTCCATCAGGGCAGTGTTATTGGGGATGAATGTACAGCAACTACCTCCAATCATAACACAGACTCCCCGTTTCTCACCTAGCATCATATCTAAGGCCATTCTATTTTCCCATGCCATTCTGCTGGTAGCATTCTAATTGTTCTGCAATTCCCTTAACTGCATTCCTGGTGTAACTAATAAAGCTCTGTTGATTATAATAGATATAATTAATCCAGTATACATTTTTATTAATGGTGACCCACTAGAAGAAGAATGACTCAAACCCAGCTGCTACTTGATTTCTAGCCTTAAATTTATCTGGGACTCCTTGGGGAACTCTTGTATTATTTAAATAGATCCTCTCATCAAAAGAACCAAGTAAACTTCTTTTCTCTCTCTCCCTCCCTGGGATGATATTCTCGCTTCTTTTTCAAATACCAAGGTGAATGGGGTAGCTAATTGGACCAGAGCACAGGTTCCGCCCCACCTCTCAGGCAGTATTGGTTGGAGAACACTCTTTCCACAGTACCACTACAGGTCTGCTTGAGGTTTGACCAAACTGGAGAAATTGTCAGTATGATCACTGCTTACATTCCGCACTTGTGTACACGAGGCCATGGTTTAAAGGTTTTGTAATCCTCTCCCGTTTAGAGAGACAAGCAGAGTGATTCTCTGGGCCCAGACAGGAAGCAGGTACGGCCTTGATGTTTTTGTTTTTGACTGGTGGGAAGAGAGGACAACATACAATTTTCACCAGGAATAGTATTTTGAAAGAGTAGGACCATGCACTTAAACTTCTTTTCATGCTTTTCTGTACTGAGCAGAAAGGGTACAAAATGAGCTGTAGGCCGGCCTGTTGCATAAGTGTAACAGTTGCTTTTGTTTAGACTCTGGACTATATATTTGATCCATTTTACCCAGGTATTTGTGTCCCCATATCCTATCTCTATTTCTATGATTTGCTTTAAATCTTCTGCCTTAAGTATCCTAACTGCTTTGGGATCATTTTGAATTGGGGAACTGGCTTTTGGTGGGTTTTCCTGTGGTATTTCTGAAGGGTTAGCTGGAGAGGGCACTGTGGGTGTCATACCTACAGGGGGAGAAAGGACTCAGGTACGGAACTTCCCCAGAGGATCTTTACCTGTAACATCTGCTCCCATTCCATAAACTCTATTGACCACTTGGTCCCTGCTGCTCCTCCCAGTTTCTAATTTGTCTGCTTTCTAAATAGTTATTACTACTAGGTTGCACTGAAGACTTTTGCAGTCTGGTTGGGTATTACCTTTATAAAAGGTTATCTTACCTTTTAATGGCCTTCAACTTGGTGAGACCCATCCCATATTCACAGTCCATCCCTTATACTGGGTAGTTCACTATACGTCATCCAGAAGGGGCAAGGAGGGGCTCGACTGTAATCGTTTTCCACTGGCTCTGGGCATAGGTATTTATTTTCCCCACTCAGCCATCGCTGGTGCTCTAAATTCCCAGTTTATTACTTGGCAGGCATTAAACTGCACCTTTTGGGACTCCAGAACTTGTCATATTTATAACTATTTTGATGGGGCTAATTGCTTCTAGGGTTTGGAACATTATAACTAGTAAGATTATTTTCACTTGTAACTTAAGGTCTGAATTTCTCCTTTGGTATTCTGATAGGACTAGGGCTATTGTTGACTAGGACAATACACAGCTAACCCCCTCCCCCACCCCACCCCCAGTTATTGTTTTTTCAGTGTGATCTTTCAGGGATCTGGGGCTGAAATTATTTTCCAAGACTCAGACGAAGTTGTTGGGTACTTACTGTCCAGTTCAGGTACTGTTCCTTTTACTCGAGTGTAATGAGTCCAGCCTTTGCTTGCCATTTGGACTACTGTTTCAGTTGTCAGCAAGACTTGATAAGGTCCTTCCCAGGTCGGTTGGAGTTTGGACTCTTTTCATGACTTGATTAGGACCCAGCTGCCAGGTCAGTGTTGGTGGACTGCAAATTCAAGAAGCGGAGTCTGAGTCAGCAAACCCTGATGTCTGAGGGATGACAAAGTAGAAGACAAGGCCAGTATATAATTTTGAAGAAGAAGAGCCTTCAGCTCCAGGCTTCCTAGGGAAGGGCAAGCCAAAAAGCACTTCATAAAGAGAAATTCCCAGTTCCCTCCTAGGGGCAGTTCAGATTCTTAACAGAGCTTTGGTAAACATTTAACCTATGGTAATTTGGTTTCTAAGACCAATTTAGAGAGATGTTTTTTTAAGGTTTTGTTCATTCTTTCTACTTCCCCTGAGGATGGTGGGTGCCAGTGTGTATGGAAGTTCCTTGTGACACCTAGACCCTGCATAATATTTTGCAACACTCTGGATGTAAAGTGACTACCATTGTCTGAATCTATGTTTTCTACTAACCCATACTGGGGAATGATTTGTTTAAGGATGATTTTTGAAGTCTCTGATGCTATAGCTGAAGCTAGAGGGTTTGCTTCTATGCACCCTGTCAGGTAACCTACAATAACCAGACATACTTTAGTTGACCTACAGGGGGCATTTCAGCATAATCAATTTGAATGCTCTGGAATGGTCTGAGGCCCAGCTCCCTCCCCCTGGCACTTGCTTTCTTAAAATTTTTGTATTAACTTTTGACAGATTATGCACCATCCACTTATTTGTTTGGCTAAAGTATAAAGGCCCATACACCCAAAATGCTTGAGGACCAGGTCACACATGGCCCGTACTCCCCAGAGACTCCCTTGGTGCAAAACCACTAGTACTTTCCTCATTATTTGCTTATTCAACATCTGCCAGCCATCTGGGAGGAGCCACTTCCCTTGGCTATCTAAGGTTGCCCCCAGTTGTTCTAGTTCTTTTACTTCCTTTTCAGAGAATACAGGGATTCCAATTTCTTTGGGGATGGAGGGTATCAGGATTATTAGTTCCAGAGGGGAGCAGAGGGAAGCCTCTTTGGCCTTTTTATCAGCCAATCTGTTGCCTTTTGCTTCAAAAGTGTGACACTTCTCTTTTTTTTTTTTTAAAGATTTATTTTTATTTATTTAATTCCCCTCCCCTCCCCCGGTTGTCTGTTTTCTGTGTCTTTTTGCTGCGTCTTGTTTCTTTGTCCGCTTCTGTTGTCATCAGCGGCACAGGAAGTGTGGGCGGCGCCATTCCTCGGCAGGCTGCTCCCTCCTTCGTGCTGGGCAGCTCTCCTTATGGGTGCATTCCTTGCGCGTGGGGCTCCCCTATGCGGGGGACACCCCTGTGTGGCACGGCACTCCTTGCGCGCATCAGCACTGCACATGGGCCAGCTCCACATGGGTCAAGGAGGCCCGGGGCTTGAACCGCGGACCTCCCATGTGGTAGACGGACGCCCTAACCACTGGGCCAAAGTCCGTTTCCCAAAAGTGTGACACTTCTGATGCCCATTTATATGCACCATGGATATTTCCCTTGGTAAGAGCAGACTGGCTAACACTTGTTTTACCAGTTCCACATGGACTAATCCCTTCCCTCTGCTATTGATCAATCCCCTTTCTTCCCAAAATTTTCCAAAGATGTGGACCATGCCAAAGCCATGTTTAGAATTTGTGTAGACTGTACCATCTTTTTCCTCTGACAATTTAAGGACTTGATTTAATGCATACAGCTCACAAGTTTGAGCTGACCAGTCATTGGGCAGTCAGCCAGCTTCTTTCACCTCACAAGTTAGCTCATCAACAACAGCATAGCCATTATGCATTTTTCCTTCCAGGGCCCTAGAAGACCCATCTATAAACAATTTTTTCCCCTGAATGTAAGGGAAGATCCCCTAGGTCAGGCCAGACTTGGGTTTGATATTCAATTAAGTCTAAACAATCATGTTCAGGAATTTCTACCTGGTTGGGATCTTTCCAAAGGAAAGAAGCTGGGTTCAGACTATGATCAATTGTCAGTATTAAATTGTCTTTTTCCATTAGAATCGCCTCATATTTCAGAATTAGGGAATCCGTTAACCATCTTCCTGCTTTTTGAGACAAAATAGTCCTGACCTGATAAGGGGTGCTAACAACTAAAGCCCCTCCAAAGGTTAGTTCCCTGCTTTCTTCTACTAAGAGAGCAGTTGCTGTCATGGCCTGAACACACCCTGGCCATCCCCTGGAGACAGGATCCAGGATTCTGGAAAGGAAGGCCACGGGCTTTCTTTGGCCTCCCCAGATCTGGGTTAAGATTCCCAAGGCTGTCCCCTTATCTACTGTCACAAACAGATGAAAAGGTTTCTTGAGGGAGGGAAGGGCTAGAACAGGGGTTTGCACCAATGCCTGTTTGAGCCCCTCTAAGGCTTTTACTTCCTTCTCCTTCCATTCTAATTTGTCAGACTCCTCCTCAACAGTTTTTGGTATAACCCTTTGGTTTGGGATGCATAAGAATCTATTCATAATCTACAATATCCCACCAATCCCAAAAATCTTAGTTCTCTTTTTGTCCGGGGAAGAGGTAATTCAGTAATGGCCTAAATTTTCTGGATTTATCTTCCTCCTTCCCTCACTAATGAGATGACCCAGATATTTGACTTCCTTTTCTACAAATTGTAGCTTACTTTTTGACACTCTTAGCCCTTGTTCCCCCAGGAAATTCAATAAGCTCTTTGTAGTTCAGATCACTATCTGCCTTTCTTCACCTGGTAATAGCATATCATCTACATATTGTAAAAGGGAAATTTCAGGTGGGACTGCAAATTTCTCTAATATTTTTTCCAGTTTCTGCCCAAAGAGGTTGGGGGAATTCTGTGAAGCCTTGGGGTAAAACTGTCCACCTATACTGCCATTTTCTTCCTGCAGAGGGATCCTCCCACTCAAAGGCAAACAAGTCTCTAATCTCTGGATCAAGGGGACAGGTCCAAAAGGCATCTTTTAGATCTATTACACTAAACCATTTATGATGGCAGGGGATCTTACTAAGGAGAGTGTATGGACTTGGGACTACTGAGTGTTGAACCTGAATGATTTTATTAAAGGCCCTTAGATCCTGTACCAACCTCCAATTACCGTCTGATTTCTGAACAGGCAAGATAGGAGAATTGAAGGTGGACATGCAGGGCTCCAAGAGTCCATCCCGAAGGAGGCCTTCGATGATGGGTTGAAGTCCTCATCTCCCCTTAAGAGGAATGGGATGTTGTCTTTGACAAATAATTTTCCCTTTCTTTTTCAATTTGATTTTAATAGAGGCTACCTGCAACCCCCCTCTATTCCCTTCTCTTACCCACACTTCCTCTCTGATGTCTTTCTCATTTTCTTCAGTGAGCATGGCTAAGACTACTTCTATCAGCCCATTCCTTACTTCCAAATCCAAACCCATGAATACTGTTAAGTCCCTTCCCAACAAATTACTCCCGGCTTCTGGGATGTACAACAGAGGGCTTACAATTCAATTGTTTGCCCAACAAATATTAGGGGGAGAAAGAATGGGACCTCAAATCCTTCTCCTTTTACCCCTGAGATTGTAAGGGAACCTCCGGAGAATTTGGTTCCTCTGGGGAGATGAGTCATAGAGGATCAGGCTATGCCAGTGTCCACTAGAAATGTAATTTCTTCCTGATATGGGTCCACCGTTAGATTTACTAAAGGATCTGGGTGGGCTTTAGAAGCGAGGAGCCTCAGACCCCCCTAATCCTCAAAATTCATGAGGGGAATTACCCGACTCTCTTTCTTTTAAACTCGGGCATTCCCTTTTGAAATGACCAGGCCTCCCACAGTATCGCACCCTGCAGAGCCTTGCATTTTCCTTGTCCCCTTATCTAAATAAGCCCGTTTTGCATCTTTATTTCATCTCTGCCTGTTCTCCCTGACTCCCATCCAGTCTTTTCTTAACCATTTGATCGACTGTGCCTCACATAACCTTTGTTTTCTGTTTCTGCTTTTCCTCCTCTCTCCTTACAAACACTTTCTGGGACTCTCTCAATAACTCTTCCAATGGCTTATCCATCCATCCTTCTATTTTCTGAATCTTCTTCTGAATGTCAGGCCAAGACCCTTTCACATAGCTGACTTTTAACATTCCCTGAGCCACAGGATCCTCAGGGTCGATCCCTGAATATTTTCTCACTTAGTCCCTCAATTGTTGCAGGTAAGCAGAGGGAGTTTCATCCTTCTCCTGCGCTACTTCAAAGGCCTTATTCAAGTTTTGAGATTTGGGTATGGCCAATTCGATCCCCTGTATAATGAGGTCTCTAAGATCTTTCATTTATGCTCTGTCCCCCAGGTCATTATTATCCCAATTAGGGTCTGTGTTTGGGAACTTCTGTTCTCCTGCCATTACCCCCTGTCCGGGTGGATGCTGCCTTTCCCACTCCTTCATAGCTGCCCTCCACACCATTCCTTTTTCTTCTCCCATAAAGAGGATATTCAGTATGGACATAAGTTCAGGTCAGGTGTATAAACTAGGACCTAGAATTGATCTACTTGTTTAGCCAGCCCCACTGGATCTTCCATTAGAGATTTCATCTCCTTTTTGAAGTTCCTTACTTCAGTACTTGTCAGTGGGGCATTTACATAGCCAATCTCCCCTGGCCCCATTCATTGGTACTTCTCTCAGCGGATACAAAGGCTCAGTGGAGTTTTGTTCTTTCACTCTCTTCTCTTCAGATGCTCTGGGGAATGGAAAATTTTGTTTATTTTTCTTACACTATTTCAATTCTTTCTTCAGCTGTTGGTGGGTTGTAACCCATAGGGCTATTGGCCCCACTTGATTCTCCGGTTCCCCAGGACTTACAGTGGATTCTATTGGGCCCTCCAAGTCTAATGGCCCTTCTCCTGGGAGGGGAGGGGGAACATAAGGAGGAAGGAGATTAGACAGGGAGTCCCAGGGTTTAGTTTCTACAGCTTTTGTTTCTGCAGCCTTAGTTTCTGCAAGCTTAGTCTTGGGGCCTGGATTTTCAGCTTTCATAGGATAGAGAGTGGCCCCCTTTCCCTTTAACCAGCACATGGCATAGTCAGACTCTTCTTTGGAGAAGGGTATTTTTCCATTAACATACAACAAGGCCAGCACAAAGCCAATCCTCATCTGCCCCGTATTTTGGCCAGAATACGTCAGGCAATAAAATACTTTCCTTGGTCCAGATACCACAGCAGTATTTAATCATTTTCTTCTTGTCTTTTCCCTTGGTCCGATCACTATTGGTCCAATGCCTTAACATCCTCCCTAGTGGACTATCCGGAGGAATGTCTCTGGGGGATCCTACAGATATCCCCTTCCCCTTTTTTCCCAGTCAACTGACTGTCTCTATTTCCCATTCTGAATCTTGTCTGGGTCTCTTTCATTTGAATCTTTTGCTTTGTCCGTCTCCGGCCCCTTCCCTCATGGGAAAAGCATAACGCGAATTGGGACTCTGCACTCACTTCACGCCATTTGTCACTGGTATCATGCACACACAGTGAACCATGGACTCATCAGAATTCCCGGCCACCAAGGTAATACTTAATAGCCTTTGTTCTTACCTTGGTCCATGCATGGAGTCACCTGGTCAACAAGAGGCAGATTTTCCCTTCCCTTTTTCTCATCCACAATCAGCAGATCTAAGTGTCTGTTCTCAGGCCTCTTGGCTTCAGAGGCGAGGTCCCCACTGGTGGAGTCCAAGATGTTTAAACAGTGGGGCACGCCTCCTCGTCGTCCACCCCAGGGGTCCACTCTCTGAAGCCTCAGAATCCCAGGCGAGCTCCCAAAGCTGTTAGAAAGAAATCTTCTTCTGGAAGAAAATAAGGCTCACCCGATTGTGGAGAAGAAAAGAATTTATTCTCAAACTTGCAAGAAGGGGTGCACAATCAGAAAACGTGGCTGGCGCCCCGAACAAAGAAAAATGACACAATTTATACCCCTAAGCCTAGCACGCAAGCCCTTCTTCTGTTTCTCCATAGATTGGATACTTCAGAAGTTGCAGCCTATCCAAGAAGATTTAACTTTCTGGCACAAAAGTTTGTGATTAACCATTTCCCCCATCACATTCCAACCATTTTAGTTTTTTACCTGCTCCCCTTTGCCAAATAAGGAATGGAATTTAGTTCTGAATTGGTATTGACTTAGCTCTTTCTTGGGCATCTTTTTTACTGCCCATAGGACCAGCTTAAGCTGGTTTCCTTTGTTCCTGCTTAACCCGGGAGTGGGAGACTAAGGCAGTAGGCTGCCAGGTTACATTAATCAATATTTTCTTCCTTTATGTGAAAACTAAACTAATCTTCCTTCCTTACACGTTCCATATTAGCAGGCACCAAGGACATGCACTCTGCGTCAAAGGCACGGCTTGAAATGCTGTTAGGGAAGGTCGCTGTTCCCGTGGGCACTTCATGGCCAGGCCCTGGGCTGTGACCTGGCTGTCAGGCACAGCAAGCCAATCCGGGGGGCAGGGGAAGTCCACGTTGGACACCTGATTGCACATTTTCTCACTTGCTGACTCATCCAGGGGAGGTTTGGAAGCCTGGGACAAAGCAGGGCTTTCCTGGGGGAGCCTGTGACTGTACATTTAGACAATTTTATTTTTTTAAATTCATTAAAACATCAGCTGTGTTCTGGAGTCTGTGGTTTACTTCATGATAATATCTTGGAGGGAGAAGGTAGGAAGGGACAGCCCTGAATGACAGACGTTCTGGTTCCATGATTAAAAAAAAAAATATATATATATATATATATATATATATATATATATATATATATATGTAGGTTTATAAGGAGAATACACACAAAGCACAATCAACTGTACATAAAATCTTCCACCAGTGGGAGCTTCTCCAAATCATAAGCATGGAAGAGATCACTGATGCCTTCTTCCTCCCTGAGGCTTAGCAGATAGTCTTCTTGGAGCAGGGGAGGCAGTAAGTTCACAAAGGGTCCTTCGAGGTTGGCAGGAATTTGGTCCTCAATCTGCTGTAAAAGGTTGGCTGGGGAGGCTAAAGGAGAAAGGTTTGCCATAGAAACAGAGCAAGCACTATGTCCTGAGTTGGTTGAAGCCAAGTCTTTGGAAGTGGGTTTAGGGATATTCCCATCGTGGTCTTGGTTGTTTGTTTTCATTGCACTGTGTGTTTTCAGTCTCTCCTGGACACACATAAACCTCAATGGGTCCTTGGGTACTTGACAAATGTATTTGCAGGCTCTCTAATGGGTCAGGCACTTCAAGTCTTGTTTCTGGAGGGGTTTTCACAACCATAACAGTTTGGTCTTTAAGGCCACTAACTTTTTGAATGTCTTGTTATGTAACATAAGCTAACCTTTGATTCTCTGAATCCTCGGTTAGCAGTTTGAGGTCCAGGGTGCAGCTTTGGATCAGCTCGTCTAACCTCTTCTCGTCCTGGCTGAGCTCGGTCACTTCTTTGGACAGGCCCTGACACTGGGCCAGCATGCCCCCATCCTCAGCCAGACTGCAACCCATCCACTGGACGTTGTTTTTCGACTTCTTCTTGGTGAGGTGGATGCCTTCCAGTAGGGTGGTGATGTCATAGATTCTTCTCTTCTGCACTTCCAGCACCTCGGCAGCTTTGCTCAGATCCAAGACCCCATCGGGGGACTGGCCAGGAGCTGAATGAACTTCTTGGTGACATATCATACCGTGATTTTTCTGAGGGACATTTTGGAGTTTTTGGACTATCTGGACTTTGCAGCGTGGCTCTTCCTTTGCCCTTGGGGGTTTTTAAACCATCTGAGAGGTACTGATGACCACTTTCTCCCAGCTCTAGCCTTCACTTTGCTTGCTGCTGTAAGGGCATTTCTGAGCCCGGCCCGGCTCTGGGGCGGCTGGGGGACCAGGACCATCCTAGACCAGGGAGCCAGCAAGCAGGAGAAAGTGGGTGCCCCTGATACACATTTTAAAGGTCATTTAAATACAGAAATGTCTTAATATTTGTACTACCCCCCCAAGTTGGTGGCCACTGGTCTGGTGACCCTGTGGAGTCTGGTCTGCAGGATTCCTCTCTGTACCCCTGAAATCCAGCCCCCTCCATATGCTCTGAGTTGCTGCTTCCTCTCTCTTTATTGATCATGCTCATCGAAAGCCCCTAAGTGACAATAAATGGAGAAATCCTGGGTCCTGTACCACAAAGCAGAGCTGTCCCAGTGTCAGCTCAGAAAGAATTTTCAGGCTGCACCTCTATGTGGATGGATGGCATAGATGTTCTTACAGGGCTACTGAAGGTTGCACAAGTCATGCAGTGCGCTTCTTGGATGCAGGTGGCCACTTTAGTTTTTTTAAAGTGAACTTTCTTCATATAGTTTATCAAAGATGGAAAAAATTCTGGAAACATGAAGCAGTGCAACAGCAGTCATTTAACCCCCAAAGCCCTCTAGCTGGAGTGCATCTTATTCACTAAACATGTTTGAGAGACTATGGCACACTAGACATGGAGGGTTCAATAATGAACAAGAGAGACATGGCAACTGCCCTCATGAAATCTATGACAGAAAGATATTGACAAGCAATTAAATGTGTGGTGAGAATGGAGCCCACAGTAGAGGAGTTAGGTTAAATTGTCATTTTCTATTTTTTAAGGGATACAGAAAGCATGCATGAACAATTCCTAAAAGCAATGTTTAGGAAAGAATAATGCTAAGGAGAAAAACAGGTGACTTTTGATCTGAAGAAGATAATCAATTTATGTCACATGCAGGTCAAAGATTGTTTTGCTTTTTGCTTTCAAAAAAATACCTAAAATGAGTCTTATTTGGTTGAATAAGTTGTTTCAGGGTTGGAGGAAATAAAAGTAAGCTCTTTTGACATTCAGCATAACTGCCTCGACCACACACTTTTGGGCATGCCTCCATGAGTCATAACAGAAGCAGTGGAGAGCCATGTTTACCCAACCATTTTTTCTTTTTTTTTTTAATCTCATTTTTTCCTGTTCTTTTTTTTACAATTTATTTTGTACATTTAATAAAGGAATATACAAACAATTAAAAATTAAAAAGAAAACACAGTTGAATAAAAATATGCATTTCTCAATTAAATGTGCTGGGCACCTATAAATTTTTTTTGAATCATACAATATGTTACACAATATATTTGGTTCATAGAAATGTAATCATAGAGTATTTGTTCTTTTGTGTCTGGCTTGCTTCACTCAACATAATGTCCTCCAGTTTCATCCATGTGTCATATGTTTTGCAAGTTCATTTCTTCTTACAGTTGCATAATATTCCATTGCGTGAATAGACCACAGTTTATCCATTCATATGTTGATGGACACCTGGGTTGTTTCGACATTTTGGCAATCATGAATAATGTCACTATGAACATTTGTGTTCAGATGTCTGTTCATGTCACTAATCTCAGTTCTTCTGGGTATATACCCAATAGTGGTAGTGTAGGGTTTATCTTGTTTTGACTATTGGCAAAACTTATTTGCTAACTTCAGGAATAAACCAAAATAAAACCCCATCCTGAGCAGGAACTGAGTCCTCATTCTTGGCAATCCTAGGACCTGGACCAGACATTATGGCATGACCCTGTCTATACTGATGCTGTCAGGTTGTGTCCATGGCAACCTGGGTCCCCTTTCCACGGCCTGCAGGTCACCAGCCTGCATCTTCTAATGACAACCATCTGCATCTCTGTTGGATACTTGCGAACGAATGTTTCCCTGGGACCAGGTTTTACCCAATGCCAGGTGGATGTAGGGGTACAAAGACCCCAGCTCCCTCACCTCTTGGCCAGGATAATTGTGTGGCATGTATTTGATACCATATTCCTGAGCTTTTCCGTGGGGTTAAGATTTACTGCTCACTTTGATAGCTGGCTTATTGAAAATCTTCCCTTCCCTGTATCATCTCCCCTCTACTCTGCTCCTGTCTCTGAACCTCCCAGGATTTTCTTTAATGGGGAGTCCAATTAAGATAGGTAGTAATGTAGGCTAAAAATTGACACTGCCTCTCATCCCTCTTGCACTAAAAGTCCCACACTTCTCTCTCCAAAAGGCGAGTAAGAGAATCTAGGGAGGAGGGGCAAATTTCTGCTCCTGTGCTTTCCTATAATTTGTTCAATCCTGCTTATGGCTGTAAGAATCCAAACACCCAGAATGGGGTGGATTTGTCTCCACGTCTGTTAAACCACAATGAACACAATCCTCAGGTACCAGCTGTCATAAACAATCTCTTCTACTGATGTTGGGGTTTTTACATCTTTCTATCTCTGCCACTAAAGGGTAATTTTCCACTCCTGCAAAAGTAGAAAATCACAATACAGAAACCTGCAAATTTTGTATTTAAGTAGCAATTTATGTATCCCTTAAAGCAGTGGTTCTCAAACTTTAGTGTGCATCAGAATCACCTGAGGGCTTGTTAAAATACACATCCCTAGGTCCCCTCCCCAGAGGTGCTGATTTGATTGGTCTAGGGTGGGGCCCTGGAATCTGCATTTCTCACAACTTTACAGGTGTTGCCAATCCTACTGGCCCACAGAACCCACTTTGAGAACTAGTGATTTAAAGGGTTTCGATGTCCTTTCCACCAGGCTTAGGTTCTTACATTTCTTACATTTTCTCTTCCTTTCATAGGATTTTAAAAAAAAACACCTTTTTTATTTTTTCTTTATCTTTTTAAATTAGAAAAGTTGTGGGCTTATAGAAAATCATGCACAGAATGCAAAATTCCCATATACCCTCTATTATTAACACCTTGCTTTAGTGTGGCAACTTTGTTACCATTCATAAAAGAACATTTTAATGTTTGTGCTATTAAGTATAGTCCATCATTTACAATAGGGCTCACTGTTTGCTTTCACGGGATCTTATAATATGATATATATTTTTTTCTCCCCCATGTCATTGTATTGTATCTAATAGACTATTAGAGTTTCTTAGTGATGGTAAGATACATACTCTTTTTTACTTATGTAGATGTTCTCAGGCTAACATAGTCCATGTTAGCAGTTTTTTTTTTTTTAATCTACTTTATTTAATTTTATATACACTTAGGTCAGGTGTGGGAAGATGGCAGAGTAGCTCCAGAATGCAGTCCTTCCACCAGACTACTGCTAAAGAGGCAGGAACCATCTGAAACAACTCTTTCAAAACTATGGAAGCCAGAAGAACACTGTCCAGCATCTAGGGAAGAGCAGGAGGAAGTGGCTGATACAGTATGGTAAAGAACAGCAAACTGCTCTCTCCACATGGTGGTGACTGGTACCCATCCCCCACTGTCATGGCAGGCTGCTGTGGGGTCCAGCCCCTGGCTAGCTTACTGGGTCCCTGGCCCTATTTTGGCTGGAAAAGACTGACTTTAGAAAGATCTCTCTGGTGGGCCCCTCCTCCTAGAATTTGCTCTCCAGGTAAAAGCAGTTTGAAACAATGAAAGCAGTGTAAGAAACTGTAGAGGTGGACCGTTCCAGGCAAAGGTTTGTTGGCTCCAAACCTCCAGGAGAGGGAGTTCTGTCTCCTGGGAAACAGGTAAAAACCAAACTCCTGTAAACAGGGAACTGCAAAACAACTAGGAAGGAAAAGCCCGGGATATGACAATGGTCCAGAAAAAGAAAACTCTGTACATTGCATTTGCCTTGGACAGAACTTCCTGATAGGAGGCTGAAGCTCAAGAAAATCTCTGTCATATCACCAGCTGGTTACAAAATCAATAAACAGAGACCTCATGAAAAAATTTCCAGAATTAACATTTTAAAATATTAAAATGTACAGTGTGCAAAAAAAGGGTACAAGCAGAGAAGACTGTAGGAAGATGGCTGTGGACTAATAGGCAGAGCTGAATGCTCTCACAGAAACAATGGAGAAAGAGCCAAAAGTTGTTTGAGGGACCTGCTTTGCGGGTCAGCACAGCAGGACACTGCTACCACAACTCCCAGGAGGGTGAGGGACAGAGAGATGAAGAAGCCAGAATGGTAACATGATTTCCAAGTGCCCATGGTGATGGGGAAGGGTTTCCCTCCCCCACCCCCAAGACATTAAGCTGAAGTAAAACCCCTGGCTCACTGCACCTGACTGAGAGAGGAACAGACATCGTCTTCCCTGTCAGCTGTTTCAAGGGAAAAAGGAGAGAGGTCAGGGTGCTTTTTTCCAGTGAATTCGGTTAGCAGAGCCTGCTTTGAATCTCCACAGGAACACAGGAAAGCTGAGACTGAAACACCTCCATGGAAAGGTGCTCTGACTAGCACCATCTGCAGGCCTGTCTGGAAATTGCAGGACAAAAGCTGTTTGCACTCTTTGTATCCAACTCCTGGGAGGTAATCTGTGCCACATTCGTGAGTCCTGGCCTGATTTATAAACTTAAGCTGGGCAATTTTAAAGACTGAAAATAAGTTGAGCCAAATATCAAAGAAGAGCTGTGAAAAAGAGTATAAAACAAACAATAAATAGGAAATGATGGCCCATCCAATGAAAAAGGATAAAAATAGAAACACCAATGAAGTAAACCAGGATGTGGATATCCTGAAAAAAACCTTATTAAAAATCTTAAAAATGCTCATGGAGATAAAGGAAAACACAGAGAAAGAACTAAAGGATATCAGGAAAACAATGAATGAGCAATATGATAACTTTAGTAAAGAGATAGAAAATTTTAAAAGGAACCAAACAGAACTACATGGAGTTGAAAACCACAATAACTGAAATGAAAAATTCCAGGAGAGCCGATTGGAACTGGCAGAAGAAAGAAGCAGTGAACTCAAAGACAAGACACTTCAAATGAGTCAGGCTGAGGAGCAGAAAGAAAAAAGAATTATTAAAAGCAAAAATAGCCTGACACATTTGGACATTATGAAGCATACCAAAATAGGCATTATGGGAGTCCCAGAAGGAAAAGAAAGAATGGGGCAGAGGACTAGTCAAAGAAATAATGACAGAGAACTCCCCAAATTTAGCAAAAGATGTGCGTGTGCATACATGAGAAGCCCAGAGAATACCAAACAGGATAAACATTCACAAAAATAGACCCTGTCATATATTGATCACACTATTGAATGTGAAAGACAAGGAGAGTTCTGAAATCCGCAGGAGAAAAGCAATGTGTTATGTACAAGGGAGCCCCAATTAGACTGAGTGCCAATTTCTCATAAGAAACCATGGAGGCAGGAAGACAGTGGGTTGAAATACTTAGAGTGTGGAAAGAAAACAACTGCCAACCAAGAACTAAATATCTGGCAAAACTTTCTTTCAAAAATGAGAGAAAGGGGAACTGGTGTAGCTCAGTGGTTGAGCACTGGCTTCCCACATACAAGGTCCTGAGTTCAATCCCCAGCCCGGTACCTCAAAAACAAAAACAAAATTAGGGAGTGGATGTGGCTCAAGTGGTTGAGCTCCCACCTCCCACCTGGGAGGTCCTGGCTTCAGTTCCCAGTGCCTCCTGAAAAAACAAAAGCAAACAAAAAGTAAAACAAATGAAAAAACCAATTCAGGGAAGCTGATGCGGCTCAGTGGTTTCCACACATGAGGTCTTGGGTTCAATCCCTGGGCCCTGGTACCTCAAAAAAACAAGAAGCAAAACAAAATAAAATAAAATAAAAAGAGAGAGCGATTAAGACATTCCCAGCCATGTATGAGGGTTCTAGTTTCTCCACATCCTTGTCATTATCTGTCTTTTTTCTTTAAAACCGTCCTAGTGGGAGTGAAATGGTGTGTCAAAGTGGCTTTGATGTGCATTTCTGTGATGGCTAATGATGTTGAGGAACTTCACATGGGCTTTGTGGCCATTTGTATATCTTCTTTGGGGGTATATCTATTCAAGTCCTTTAGCCATTTAAACAAATTGGGTTAATTGCCTTTTTATTCCTTTTGACACCCTTGAGAGTCATGGTTCCTCTTCTCAGAACAATGCACACAAGATCCCAGGACCCAGGGCTGAATCCCAGGTGGACTTGGGAAGGAAGAGACTCGGGTCAGCAAGGCTGGCTCCCTCCCGCCTCACACTGACCTGGGCTTACCCCCACTTGAATAATTTTTCACATCCAAGGGACTCTTGTACATGAAAAATCCACACTAAATTATTGTTTTTTTGTTTTTTCAATAAGATAGAAGTTTATTTTTCTCTCAAGACATAATCCAAAAGATGGTGGTCTGTTCCAGGCAGGCAGGCCACTTTGCTCTATAGGTCCACCAGGGCCCCAAGTTCCTTCTCTGTGGTTGCTCTGTCACACCTTAGGGTGATGCGCTGGTCCACTTGACCAGAGCTGGCTCATTATCAGGTTCTACATTCCAGAACACAGGGAGGGGAAGGAGGACATCCAAGGCTGGTGTCTATATCTTTAAGGGGATGGTTCAGAGACTGTATTTCCACTGTCTTCAGATTGGTACAGACTGTCGTGTGGCCACATCTAGCTGCAAGAGAGGTGGGGAAATGGAGCTCAGCAGCTGTTATTCGTTGTCTTAAACAGTTATCAATGGTCTAATAGTCACATTCTGCTTAGATAACTACTATACCAAAAGACACAGATTTTACAAATTAGAGCTCTCTCGACATTTAAACAGTGATTAAAATATAATTAAACTCCTTTAAATGAAACATCTAAAGAAAGTTATAAGCCCAAGTGTGGGAAAAAGAGTTTAGATTGTATTTGAACTTGGTATGACCTGTTCCTTATTGTAAATTTGCAGTTGTTCCTTACTGTAGATGTTGCAGTTGTTCCCTATTATTGTAGGTGATATTGCAGTTCTGATAGATAGCAAACAGCTGCTCGGTAGTTTCCAATAACTAAGAGGTGGAAACCAGGGTCGAGGTTCTCCGTTCCAGAAGCTATGAGTCCCCTGGTCCCATTTTTATCTCCTCTCTTGTGTCTTTCTCTCCGCATTGCCTTCCCTTCGAGCCAACCTATTGCTGAGCTGATCTCAGCAACCAAGGTATTAGATATTTTAAAAATGCTTTTAATACCTTAAAAAGATGACATATTATTATTATTATAATTAGAAAACTTTTCCGTATTAACCCCCACAAGGCTTTTAAAAAAATGCCAGTGTCGTAGATCTAAATTTACTTCTTCATTATGTCAGTTCCTCCCCTCCCCTCCCCTCCCCTCCCCTCTCCTCTCCTCTCTTTCCCTTCCTCCCTCCCTTCCTTTCCTTTTTTCACAGCTTGCCTGGTATGCTGGAGGCCTTGCATTTGCCCCTTCTGACTCACCCTCCCTTTCCCTGCCTGCTCTGTGCCCTGGGAAACTGCTTTGTACAGAGGCTTCAACAGAGTCCTTTTCCCTCTGACTTGAGTTGGGTCTGGCCATGGGAGAAATCAGCCTGAGACTGGGGGGTGGGGGGAGGTGGTGGTGGGGGTGGGGAAGGTGAGCTCCATTCCCGCAGGGTCCCCAGGAGCTGGCTGTGCCCCTGGAAGGGGGAGCAGCGTGCCTGTCGCGGTCCCCCCTCCCCCCGTCTCTGGGGCAGTGCTTTTCCCTGCTGCCAGGCCCAGGGTCCGCAAGCTCCCCGCTATTGCTAGCCTCACGCCACGCCACTGTTTCCTGCCCGCCCTCCACGAACAGTCCCGTTCTTACACTCGCCTCGAGTGTCCTGTCGGAGCGCGCTGCCTCTTTCCTGTTAGGATGCCTGCCGATTTTACTTGCCTCACCTGGAGCATCAGGGAGCCCTTCGCTGGCCAGTTAGGGTGGCCAATGCAGGCTAATAACTGAAGGCTCAGAACCAAGGGTAGGGGGCTCAGGAATGCCTTCCAGGGGATTCTCTCCAAGTCCCTTCCTGGGCTAGCTGGCCGGAGCTTTATTTTTTGATGACCGGTGTCCACTACATGGGGGACATGCCCAGCTAATTGCCTCTAATCAATCAGTTTTGCTTTGACTTCCTGTGTCCCTATTCTTAGGCTCCTTAGATAAATAATGCTTGTTTGAGTGTCTGATACCAGAGCCTGATAAAAGACTGTGTCGAATTACATGTTTCTTACGCAAACAATGTAAATCGTTTTGCAAGTGCTTGTTCCAAGGACTTGGTTTGGGTTCAGTGAACTGTAACCGCGTGGGGCAGTTGAGCTAACTGAAACAGCACTTCTTGTTCTCATGGGCTATTAAGATGAGGCTCTGCTGCCTCTGGTGTTAGTTCTGTGTATACTCTGGGTCTCGTGGGTCTTGTGAGTGAGTACAGTCAAGGCGACAGGGCTTTCCCCGGCGGTCCCGCGTGGGATATCTTTGGCCTTTCCGTAAATGGCATTTCTGATGCCCCACCCGCTGGTGCTTCCATAGGAGCGAGAAGGAAGAGGAGCCACGATATAAACGGTCTGTACCCCCGGGTCTGATAACGGCTGGTTCATCAATCAAGGAGCCACTCTTCCAGCAGCAAATCGGAGGATGTCTTGGATTTTGCCGGGAGGTTTGGCCTGTGGTTTCCCTGCCTGTAGGCCTTGGTTGCTCTCCAGGGGGCGCGTGTAAGTCCCATTTGGATGAACCTGCAGGCACTGGCTGGGTCCTTTTTCCTCCAGACTGCAGTGGAAACTAGAAACACAGCCGCAGCAGCAGCACGCCTGGGGGGCTCTCCTTTCCACCCCTTCCGACCTGACAGTGAAGTGCTGTCCCCGCCGCGGCAGAAAGACGCCTGGTACTAGAACAGGGGACTGGCACGTGAGGCCCCGGCTACCTGCCGGGCTCTGTGCCAGGCTCTTGGCAGGTATTCTTTCCCTGGTTTCCCAATGGGTTTAGAACGCTGCCCAGCTGGTCAGCTCACTTCGTCCCTCCCCTCCGAGGCTTGCTTCACGCCTCTGCCTCTCTCCCCCACACCTCTCCCTTCCACCCCTTCACTGATGATCTAGACTTTACTGGGAAAATTGGAGACATCAGAGTTCCTTACGTTCCCACCACCCAGTCCAGTAGCCTGGCCCATCTTCTCTCTCTCCACCCATGGCCTGGGAGGTACCCCTCCTCCTCTCGATGGCCAGGGCCACCCATGGGCTCTGATCCGGTCTCCTGTCTCCTGATCTTTTCAAGAGCATCAGTTTTTCTCCCATGGGTGTGTCAAATAAAAAACAAAGCTGGCCTTGGTAAAGAGTGGCTTTATTTGAAAGGGTTATTGCAAAGGGGGAAAGGGACTGCAGCAATAGAAGAAAGGGACATTGCATTCGGGAGACATGCTGATGGAAGCATCTCGAGGGTTTGGCAAGAAGGGTTTTTTTCTTTTGTAGAGAGGAAAGAACGGGTATAGGGAAGTGGGATGAAAGCTGGTGTGATCAGAGACTGTTTTATGCTGGAGGAGCCTATTTTCTGAGGGGCCCTTAAAGCTCAGGGATCCAGGGGGAGGAGAGTTGCTTAGCAGACATGTGGCTAGCAAGCAGTTTGCACTGATTGATTGGTGGGGTCGAGCAGTTCAGCTCATCTTTTATGAGGCAAAGAATGGGAATGTGCATCTGGCCTTGTCACTGGGAAACAAGGGGACAACTGTGATCTTATCTAAGTCATACCGGGAAGTATGAAACTGAATGTACCCCAGAAAAGATCATGTCCTTAGAGATAATTCATTCCTGTGAGTTTGAACTTATTGTAGGTGGGACCTTTTGATTGAATTCAGTTGGGGGCTCTCTGATTAGATTACTTCAGTGGGGCATGACCCAGGGGGGATCTTAATCCTCTTACTGGAGTCCTTTATAAAAGAATAAGTATGGAGAGAGGCAGCTGCAGAGACACACGAGAGCTCAGAAAGAAACCTCCAGAGTATGAGAGGGTCCCAGAGGGTGGAATCAATGGAGGCATGGAGAGAAGCCCCCAGAAGCTAGAGAGGAAGCCATGGGAACCAAGAAGCTGAAAGCAATGAGACCCAGAAGAACCCAAAGCCTTGATTTGGATATTTTCACTGGTTCAGAACTGAAAGCTTGCAGCCCGATAAATCCCCATTGTAAAAAGCCAGCCCATGTCTGGCTATGTGGCTTTTGGCAGCTTTTTAGCAAACTAAAACAATATGCTAGCTTGAATTCCATACCCGGATTTACTCAAGCTCTTAATATCAAACCATGTCCCTGTGGGTGTGAACCCATTGTAAATAGGACTTTTTGAAGATTTATTTTTAGTTAGGATATGGCAAATGGAACAGGGCCTTAAGAAGGATTACTAGAGGCCTTCTAAGGGGAAGACCACAGGGAGAAAAAGAAGTCAGTGAGAACCTGGAGGAGAAAGGAGAGGACATCACCTGTGTGTGATAGGAAAGCTGAGAAATCATAAGAATGGCCAGCCGGCCAGCCAGCACCAGAATACTGCCGACCCTGGGTGGAAGCAAGTCTTTCACCCTCTGAAACAGTGAGACAATAAATACCTATTGTGGTATTTGTCAGAGCAGCTCTGGCAAACTGAGGCGGTAGTTCTTTGTAGTAAGCCATTTCAAGAAAACAAAGACTGGAGAGGGTTTCTTAATGTTGGCTGTTTTTCAGATTTGCGGGGCTCAGATAAAAGTTTAACACCATCAAACATTGTCAACATTTCTGTTTTCTGAGGCCACACAAGAGTGCACAACTGTGGGGTAATATTGCCCACGTGTAACTTCCCACCTTGGACTTCCTTACCATCTTCCAGGACCTGCACAATTCTGTGAGCTCTTTCAAAGCTGTACTTCTCAAATGAGCTGGCTACCCCTGCTATCTCAGCTTCCCTACACCCTCCCTTTCACCCCTCAACTCCCTAAAATCCAGGTTTTTAATTCTCACAACTCCGTTGGCACAGGTGTTGCCAAGGTCTCTGTGTTAAGCTGTGTTTCCTGGAAACAGACTCTGAGATGAAGATTTGCATGTAGGAAATTTACTGGAAAGATCTTGGGAACAACGCTCTTCAGGAGGTGAGGAGAGCAGGATTGGGCAGAGGGGGTTCAACCATGATGCATTCACTACAGGGACTTCAGCACAACCGGTGGGAAGCTCTGGAAGTGAGTGGTTCTTCATCATTTGCGGTCACCCCTCGGGCTGAAGAGTGGTTTGCTGGCCTGGCGGGGGAGCGGCTGCGGTAGGCCAAGCCGCTGCCCCCATAATAGGGTGGCTGGTCGAACTCACCGCCACCCCTGAAGGGAGCTCGGCATGGGCGCAGAGTGCCCTCGGGTCTCCCCTTCTCGGCAGCCATGCTTCCACGGCCGCCCCTCCTCCCGGATGGCGCCACACGATGCCTTATGGGGCAACACCCTTCTTCTTCTTTCTCCCTGCGCAGGCGCAGGGTGGAAAATTCCAGTCTCCCCCCCCCCACAGCAGCAACAGCCAGGCGCAAGGCGGGAAACTCAAGTCTGCCCTCTACCCCAGCAACAGCAGCCACCAATCCCTAAACCCTGCCACTTCCCCCAGCAACAGCAACAGCCAATCCCTAACCACCACCCCTCCCCCGTCCAGTACCTCCCACTGACCTTTCTCCGGCAACCAATCAGAACAGGGCGTGGCTTCGACCAATCAGCCTTCCCCAGCCCCTATAAAACTGTTGCCTCTCCCTCAATAAAGTTGGACTTGCGTGTTTACCTTGTCTCCACGGTAGTTCTTCTGCCGTGCGCCCTCCAGTCCTGAGAGCCCCCGACAAGGGCCTGGCCTCCCTTGTCCCCAGTTCGTCGCCTGCTTCTCAGGGCAACCCCCTCGTCGCCGGCTTTGCCGGGCGACCCCGTCAGCCGAACCACGCAACCCCTGTGAGACCGACCCCTCGTCCCAAGCGGGACCGACCCCTCGTCCCAAGCGGGACCGACCCCTCATCCGCAGCCAGACCCCACCTCTACCGACCGAGCAAGCCGTCGCAATCATTGTCTGAAATTGAGGTTTGGAGTCCTGGCCTTTGTATCCCTGCATCTTTGTACCCAGCCATTGACTACGGGCTGCTCCCAGGAGGAGGTGAACCCTTGGACAAGGCAGCTCCCTTTGGCCAAAGTCAGTGCCTGGCTGGGGGCTCAGCTGTGAGCCATCAGTGGCCAACACTGCCAGCATTTGGGAGGACAAATGTCTCTGTCCTGAAGGGGAACTGGACAGCACACTCCAGTGTCCACTGCAGTCACCCATTGCCTCTGGGACCCTATATCTACTGCAACATGTTCTGTCCTCATCTCACCTAACTTCTCCGTGGCTTCAACACAGTTGACCATTCCTTCTTTCCTCATTTCCCAGGAGACCACACCTTGGGAGGGATCAGCATCCACAATCACACGGTAGGTGGAAGAATTCGGTTCCTCCAGCACTGTTGCACTGAGGCCCTCAATTCCCAGCTGGCTGTCGGCTGGAGGGCGCCTTCAGATCCTTGCCTCATGGGCCTCTCCAACTTGTTGGCTTGCTTCGTCAAAGCCAAGAAGGCAATTGAGAGTCTGCAGCAAATGGAAACCACCATCTTATGTAACTAATATGGAAGTGACATCCCATCACCTTTGTCACATTCTATGGGTTAGAAGCAAGTTGCATGTCTCGCCCACCCTCAAAGGAAAGGGATTGCACAAAGTGTGAATATGAGAATGTGGGTGTGGTGGGGTAGGGCTCCTTAGAGTGCCTGCCACAGGTGGGGAAGAGCACGGATTCTGGAGCCGGATACCAGGGTTCAAATCCAGCTCTGCCACTTCCCACCTGTGTGCTCTTGGCCGTGTCACTTACCTCTCTGCTTTTGTTTCCTTCTCTGAAAACTGAGGCAAGCAGTAGTATTTGCTTCATAGAGTTGTGGGAATTAAATAGAAATGGAAAGGCACTGAAAACAGTGCCTGGTACAAGCCAAGTGCTAAGTAAGATCGGCTCTTGTCATTCCCCTTCTTTGGTGGCAGTCCAGGGCAGGCCCCTGGGGCAGACAGGGAGGGAGTTGGCCCCTCCCCCCCCCCCAGAGTTTCCTGTTCTGGTAGAATTGTTCAACCCAATCTCAAGTCTGCCCTTGTCATGATTTCTCTTGCTCAGAGACATTTTCCTCAGAGGTTTAAACTTCCTGGCATATTTGTGGTCATACATCTTCTCCAGCTCTGTGGCTCATGAGTTATAGGCTGTAGAAGAGTTCTGATGGGTGTTGCTTGGTCCATGCAGGAACTGTGGCAGCAGCTTCTAGGAACGGGCCTTGGGCACAGGCTCAAGGCAAGGGCAGCCTCTGTCATCTTACCCAAACTCCACCCGAATGACTCCAGGGAGAGTGAGCTTGACTCAGGAAGAAAATCACCTTGGGTTTCCATTACTTGAGACAGTTTCTTTTTTCTCTTCTTTTCTCTTCTTTTCCCTTCTCTTCTTTTCCTTTTCTTTCTCTCTTTTTCTCTTTCTTTCTTTCAGAAGTGGGTTGGCTTGAGCGTTGTCTGAACTAGAGGATTCAGGAAATGAGCTAGTGGGTCAGCAGGCATCGCCCATCTTTCAGTTAAGTCCTCTGCTGGAGAGAGGATGGTAGCAGTTTCCCACACAGTGAACTGGGATCAACTCCTTTCTCTTCCTCCTTCCCCATTTTAAGCACTAAGAAGAGATGGTAATGGCTTAAAATAATGCAGCCTCTCACTGCCGACTGTTTTCCTGTTTTCGCCTTGGCTGGTTTCCAGCTGCTCTCACGCTGGCCCTGAGCTCCAAGCTCGTTCAGAAGTCTGCATCACTCTGACGTGCTTGATCAGCTCTGACCAGGCGGCTTCATGGTGAGGATGAAATTACCTGCCCCAAGAGGTAGCTCCTATCCCAGCCTTAGACTAAAGGTAGGTGGCAGTCACAAAGAGACACACCTGTCCCCACCTCCAGGGGTGGTGTCTCAGGCCATGGGGGGGGTAGCAAGAGCATCACCACATGGGGGGTAAATGAAGGCAAAATGTCCTTTAAGTGATCTCACAGTCCTGGAGTATGGACGGGTTGAACTGGTCAGGAGACCAGTCCTTGAAGATAAGAGCAAAGATGGGGTGAGAATGTTTTGAGAATCGCATGCACAAGTGTATTCCTATAACATTTCTTTTTTTTTTTTAAAATAATTTCTCTCCCCTTCCCCTGCCCCCCAGTTGTCTGCTCTGTGTCCATTCACTGTGTGTTCTTCTGTGTCCGCTTGTATTCTTGTCAGCGGCACCGGGAAACTGTCTCTCTTTGTTGCGTCATCTTGCTGCATCAGCTCTCCGTGTGTGCGGTGCCACTCCTGGGCAGGCTGCACTTTTTTCGTGTGGGGCGGCTGTCCTTGCAGGGTGCACTCCTTGTGCGTGGGGCTCTCCTACGTGGGGGACACCACTGTGTGGCACGGCACTCCTTGCACATATCAGCACTGCGAGGAGGTGTCGGGTTTGAACACCGGAACTCCCATGTGGTAGGCGGATGCTCTATCTGTTGAGCCAAATCCGCTTCCCCTTATAGCATTTCTGTGCTGTTTCCGGCACTGACCCTTCTCTTCCCCACCCACCACTGTAATACCTTTATAAGCCTCTGCCCCACTGAGAGGTGGTGTGGCACTCTCCCCGATCTGCCACCATCGGCTTCCGTAAGCATGACTGATGCTGGGCTCCATGGTTTCTCTGGAACATCAAATCAATTAGACAACCTTTCCAGGCTTGACTCCTGCGTTGCACCATGTCTGCCACCAAGGACTCAGTCCTCGGGGAACCACCCTCTCCACGGTTTGCAGGTGTTGGGGTTTCCAACAGAAGCATGACTCATGCAGCCCTGAGTGGAACAAGGTTTTACTCAGTGACAGTTTGATATTATTTATGAAATACAAAAAGAGACATAGCTTATTTTTGTTAACTGGTCTGTTCCTTTGGGCTTGATAACCCTTTGTTAGGTTCCACTGAGGTGTCTGATTAAATTATGTTAAGATTAGGGCTTTGCCCCCTCTCGATTTAGAGGTCAAGTGGACATCGCCATCCCAGGACCCACAGGATGGAGAAATAAAATATGGATTAGAATGGTCTTACTGGTATTCTACTATAGAACTATTGTGACTCTGGCAATTGAAGAAATTGTATCATTGATGTGAAGACAGTGGCCACAGTAGTTGCTGAGGGCAGGGGGAGGGAAGAAGAGATGTGATATGGGGGCATTTTTGGGACTTGGAGTTGTCCTAAATGATATTTCAGGGACAGATGCTGGACATTATATATCCTGCCATAACCCACTGAATGAACTGGGAGAGAGTGTAAACTACAATGTAAACTATAATCCATGTGGTGTAGCAGTGCTCCAAAATGTATTCACCAAATGCAATGAATGTGCCACAATGATGAAAGAGGTTGTTGGTGTGGGAGGAGCGGGGTAATGTGGAGTGTGGGGTTTATGGGAACCTCTTATATTTTTTAATGTAACATTTTTTGTGATCTATGTATCTTTAAGAAAAGGCAATTAAATAAAAAAATGTAAAAAAAGATTAGGGCTTTGATTCAATGACATCATTAAAGTGCGACTCAGCATTGGGCACTCATTCAATAAGACACAAATGTAGATACACAGAGAAGATACACAGAAGAAGAAAGACAGCTCCATAGACACTGGAGAGGCCCTGGGAAGAGAGATGAGCCATTTGCATGAGAGTTTACAGTTGACCTTACGAAGAGAACAGAGCAGCTGATCCCAGAAAGAAATGAGTCTCAGGATGAGAGGCGAGGCTTATGCAAGCCTATAGCTGAGATCAGAAGAAGCTGGGTCATGGAGCCTTAAGAGGAAAGAGGAAGACTGAATCCTTACAGACAATGCCCGCCATGTTGTTTCAACATGTGGCACAGATTTTGACGAGGAAGTAGCTCTTTTTTTTAAAGATTTATTTATATCTCTTCCCTTCCCCCTCTCCCTGGTTGTCTGTTTTCTGTGTCCATTTACTGCGTCACCTTTGTCTGCTTCTGTTGTTGTCAGCGGCATGGGAATCTGTTTCATCTTGTGTCATTTCTCCGTGTGGGTGGCGCCATTCTTAGGCAGGCTGCACTTTCACGCTGGGCGGCTCTCCTTAGGGCACACTCCTTGCGCGTGGGGCTCCCCTATGCAGGGGACACCCCTGTGTGGCACGGCACTCCTTGCGCGCATCAGCACTGTGTATGGGCCAGCTCCACACGGGTCAAGGAGGCCCGAGGTTTGAACCGTGGACCTCCCATGAGGTAGATGGGTACCCTAACCACTGGGCCAAGTCCGCCGCCGAGGAAGTAGCTCTTAAGGTACCTTGAGTTGGACTCTTTAGGGCCTTGTAACTGTCAGTTTCTACTCCAAATAAATACCCTTTATAAAAGCTAACACATTTCTGGTACTTTGCATCATTACACATTGACTGACTAAAGCACTACCATAGAAAAGAGAGAGAGCAAGGTCAACTTCTCTTGTGGACACTAGTTCCCTGTGGCCAGCAGGTCTCAATCTGTGGCTGAGGCAGAGAGTTGTCCTAGGCACAGCACCCCTTTCTCATGTATATGCTGTGGTGGAGGAACCCCACTCTGCCCCCTTCCAGGGACAGGTATACCACTGGGTGTGCGCCAGATGCCATAAAACATGCCCACTATAACTGGACCATCTCCAGGGAAGGTTTGCACATGCTTGGACCCTTCTCTACTTGGAGACTGGGTTTTATCTCCCCAGGCCCACACACCTGGTCCTGAGCTCAGGAGGCATTTGAGGGTCTCAGGGAAAGTGAGGCTATGACTGCCCCCCTACCACAGTATTTTTTTTTTTTTTATTAAAGATTTCTTTCTTTCTCTCCCCACCCCCTACCTGCCCCGGTTGTCTGTTCTCTGTGTCTATTTGCTGCATCATCTTTGTCCGCTTCTGTTGTTGTCAGCAGCATGGGAATCTGTGTTTCTTTTTGTTGCATCATCTTGTTGTGTCAGCTCTCCGTGTGGGTGGCACCATTCCTGGGAAGGCTGCACTTTCTTTCACGCTGGGCGGCTCTCCTTATGGGGCGCACTCCTTGCGCGTGGGGCTACCCTATACGGGGGACATCCCTGCGTGGCACGGCACTCCTTGTGCACATCAGCACTGCGCATGGGCCAGCTCCACATGGGTCAAGGAGGCTCGGGATTTGAACTGCGGACCTCCCATGTGGTAGACGGATGCCCTATCCACTGGGCCAAGTCCGCTTCCCCCTACCACAGTATTGATGGAAACTTCTGTTGAGTGAGCTGAGGCCTGCTTCCATGAGCCCACACAGCAATTCTCATTCCACCTTCTCATCAGTCTTCCACAAGAGGCACCAGTCATATCCCCAGTTTTTTAAAAAACAACCCTATCCTGTCACCTTTTCCAGAATGTGCTGCAGGCTTTCAGGGTGGTATTAGGACCTAAATATAATTTTCCATATATGCTCTGCCACGGTCTCTAGCGCAGGACCTAGACATACAGTAGTTTCTTTTCCTTTTTGTGTTAAACATTTATTTTGAACTGTTAAAACTTATGGAGAAGTTGTAAGAGTCATATAAAGAACTCCTTTATACCCAGAATCCAGATGCACTGATTCCGCACTTGGCGTTTCTTAAAAAAAAAAAAAAAAAAGATGGGCTGAGTCCCGAGGATTCCCTCCTCCTGCCCACAGGCTGGGAATCTGAGAATGCTGGCACATGCCCCATTAGGAGATGTGTCACACACAGTTACGGTCGGTTGAGTCTGTTATCAAACACAATCTCTAGCTCATTTTCAATTCTTGGCCTCTTCTTTCCAGCACTTGTGCATGTGAAACCTCATTTCAAGACATTTTCCTCTGCGGGGACTATCTTGTTAGTTTTCGTCCATTGCCACAGCTCGCCGAGGTCTTGATGAATGCCATTTTGTCTTTGAACATGCTTGTTGCTCTTCACGGCATTGCGTTCTCTACAGATTGGAAAGGAATGGTTTCCAGACCTTTCATC
Source organism: Dasypus novemcinctus (assembly GCF_030445035.2). Taxonomy (NCBI): domain Eukaryota; kingdom Metazoa; phylum Chordata; class Mammalia; order Cingulata; family Dasypodidae; genus Dasypus; species Dasypus novemcinctus. Next base: position 153,751,759 of record NC_080676.1, on the reverse strand, counting down.
AGTTTGTTGATTAAATAACTAAAGTGGGGAAGAGGATGTGGCTCAACTGATAAGGCCTCCGCCTACCAAATGGGAGGACCCTGGGTTCAGTCTCTGGGGCCGCCTGGTAAAAAAGAAGAGAAAGTGCCCTTGTGGTGAGCCGAGTGCTCTGCATGGTGGGTTGAGTGTCTATGTGGTGAGCCGAGTGCCTGTGCGGTGAGCCGAGTGCCCACGTGAGTGCCCACGTGGTAAGCCAGTGCCTGTGTGGTAAGCCGAGTGCCCATGCAGCAAGCCAAGTGCCCACGTGGTGAGCCAGTGCCTGCACAAGTGTCGCACAGCAAGATGATGATGCAACAAAAGAGAGACGAAGGGGAGAGTCAAGGTGAAGCGCAGCAGAGACCAGGAACTGAGGTGGCACAATTGACAGGGAACCTCTCTCCACATCAGAGGTTCCCAGAATCAATTCCTGGTGAATCCTAGAGGAGAAAGATGAGAAGAGAAGACAAAAAGAGAAACAGATACAGAAGCTCACACAGTGAATGGACACAGACAGCAAAAACAGCAGGGCAGGGGAGGGGGCGGGGAAGGGGAAGGGGGAAAATAAATAAATAAAGTGCATTTCTTTAAAAAAAAAGAACTGAAATGCTGGATGAAGATGTTAACTAGTTGGTTCTTTGGTCTCTGACCATTATTACCTAGGCTATAGTTCCTCTATATTTCCCGCCTGGCTATCTTTAGGACTGTCACATGGTTTGTGGAAATCCAGCTACCCAGTGTCAATTACCACATTACCCAAATTGTGTCCCTTAAAGGGCTAGCGTTTCATGAGTATTTATGGGTATTCTTCCAAACAAGGATCTTATTAAATGTTTAAAAATGATAGGTACTGTCATCCCCCTCAAGAAAATTCCCTACATGTGTTAACCACAGTCTGCTCTTAAAGCCCTGCAATAATAGTACCTTTTAAAACTAATTTTGTTTAATCAAGTGTTTCACAAAAGTCTTTGAATAATCGATCCCCCTTTTTAGTGTTACCATTTTGAGAAACTAGTATTATGAGAAACTGTGAAGGAAGAGCTAGTCGATAATATCTCACTAATTCATTGCACAAGTTTCCCCATTATGAAAAGAAATTAAGTTGTTCTGACATAGTGCTCACAACCATTCATTTAATAATCAATTATATATATATTTTTAGGAGGTACCGGGAATTAAACCTGGGACCGCATACGTGCAAAGCAGGCACTCAACTACCACGCTACACCTGCTTTGCTAATAATTCTAGATGTTATTTTTTCCTGATGAATCAGTATTAATCTTAATGGTTTAAAGTTTCCTCGATATTGTTTTTTACCCCTTTCTCAAAATGAGTGCCAGCCAGATGGCAGATGAGAAGGAGCTAAGACTCCTCTAGCCTTGAGCCTCTTCCAGAAGCCACATTTGCCGCAGGAAAACAAAGAGGGGCAGGCTCTTTGTGCTGGCTGGAAGGTGTTTTGTTAACTGAGAACCAAGAGAAAGCAAAACTATTTCCCTGCTATTTTTGCTTCTGGCTTTACCATCAAAGAGACTCGTCAGACAGGAAAGGACCGTTGAACAAATGTGTTTACAGGCAAATCAAAGCCAGACTAGCCAGGTGAAGGCGCCACTTGAAGTGGGCTCTCTCCCCCACGCTAGAAGGCTTTGCAGACTTAATCGCAAAAAGGGGGTGGAGTGGGGCAGTGCTGGAGAAGGGCCAGCAGAGCGAGGGTGGCGACAGAGCCGATTGTTGTCCTCACTTCACAAAAATCTTTTGTTTGACTAATTTAGAAACTGTTAACCATGACCCAGAGAATCATTTTGAGTTTAGGGAGACGTGCTGGAGCTGAAAACGTTTAGTTGAAAAAGCAATAGGGAACCTTAGAGAATAGATACACAGGACACATCGACTTCGTCCATGGGCAACTGATTTTCAACAAAGGTGCCGAGACCATTTAAAGGGGAAAAGAACAGTTTTTTCAAAAAAGGGTGCTTCCTGTGTGCTCTCCCTCCCATCTGGGGGCTCCCACAGCGTACACCCCTCCTCCAGCTTCCAAAGGCAGCTAAGGGGACTCTGTTTTTCTCCCCACTTCCAGATATTCAGTTTTCTTTCAGCACTTTATAAAAGACTTGGTTTTCCATCCCTGAGGAGAATGTGACAAAAATGGGGGGCAGCTTGCGGACAGGAATCTCTGCCTTCTGAGTCTTGATTGCTTTCACCGCAGCAGAGTCAAACCCCTTGGGAACGGGGTCTGTCGGGGGGTTTCTCTTTGGGGTGATGAGCGTGTTCTAAGATTGGCTGTCACAACAGTTGCACAACTCCAGGAATATGCGAAACACCACTCAGTTGTACACTTAAAATGGGTGAATTGTATGGGATGTGAATATATCTCAAGCTGATCTATTAAAAAAGCAGAAGGGAGGTTTACCTGACGTTGATGTATTGAGCTGGCTAACCAGCTGTGCCTCTCTTTGAGTATCTCTACTCGGCCCCTTTCCTAGGAGAACCAAGTGTATGTATCTCTTGAGTTCACTGGATTTGAGAATTCCTGGGAGGTCCTTATTTCTCCAAGCAATCCTGGACACAGATCCTTTTGCAGCCTTTACCACCCTCCACACCCTCACCTCCTGCCTCCATCAGGGAAATCCTGAGAGCTGTCAGCCAAAGGGCTGGCAGCAGAAATTATAGGAGAGGGGAGTAGACTATTTAAGGAAAAGGTAACATGGAGTTAAAACCTGGGGAGTGGGCATAAAAGTATGTAAAGCTTTAAGAAGAAATGTTTCTCCATTTCTCAACAGGTGTCAAGGTCATAGAGGAAACTGAGCTGGGAACATCAAACATCTCTTAGCACCTTCATTGTTCTCAGGGCTCGGACGACAAGGAGGACGAGGACGTGATCCCTTTGCTCTAACCGTGGGGACAGATGCTGCAAGAAGACAGTGTTGACAAATGCTAAAATCATAGTTCACACAGGAAGCCGGGGTGGGATGCGGGCTGAAGATGCTCTGAGAGCGGCCTGAGCTCATCACACCGACATCTGCCTTGGTTTCCGGGAGGCAATGACATCCACCTAGCAACGTGACCAGCCTCAAATGCTTCCTCTCTGTTTAGAATGGAAACCATCTGAGTGTGATAGGTCTCTAGTCTTATTTAGCAGATGCAATTTTTGGGGGTCACTTTTAAAAATATAGAATTACTAAAAGGCTAGAAGAAGAAAGGGAAAAATATTTATTTTTTAACAAGTTTGCTTCCAAAGTATTTGGTCCCCTCTAATCACAGCTCTCCATTTCTCTCCTCCTCACTTTTTGGGGAGAATGAAGTTGTGACCAACAAAGCGACATTTCCGGTGACGCTGAAAGCCACCAGCCAGTCTCTGAGGAAATGGTTAGAGGTTTCTCCCTTACAAGGTTTATAATGATTAACTGCTTACAAAGTTGACAACGGTTAACAAGCAGTGACTTGCATGCCCATGACATAGAGCAGCCCTCCACCCGGAGCCTCCATGTTCAGATACAGTTCATTTCCTCACAAGAATAGACAAAGGAGCCACGTGGCACCACCAACCCCTCCCGCATCCCTAGAATTCACTACCCCTAGCCCCCCACCCCCTAGCCATCCCTACTGGCCCTCGGGTTTTACCCAAGCCCCAACCCACTCCCACTGACTAAACATGTTCCCCCCATAGGTGTACTGTATAAATTCATGACCGCCTCTGCCAGAGGAGGACTGAAGTCTCTCTTCAACCCCTCGTTGAGAGAGCTTCCCAATACTTTCTGCCTGCAATCGTGTCAGTCTCTGTGTCCCAGTGAGTGCTGTTTTTTCTCTAACAGAAACAAACTTGGGCCACTAGGACCCCCCAATTCTCACATCTGCCTCTAAGGATGATCAGAGTATCAAACATGGATGAAGAACTGACGCTGAATATAGGACTCCCTGACACTGGGTCTGTGGAAACAGCCAAAGTGCTAGAGTTTAAAAGCCCATTGGGGGAAGTGGATTTGGCTCAACTGATAGAGCATCCACCTACCATATGGGAGGTCCAGGGTTCAAACCTAGGGCCTCCTGACCCGTGTGGTGAGCTGGCCCACATGCAGTACTGATGCACGCAAGGAGTGCCGTGCCAAGCAGCCCCATGCTCAAGGAGTGTGCCCCGCAAGGAGAGCCACCTTGTGGAAAAAAATCACAGCCTGCCCAGGAGTGGCGACGCACTGACAGAGCAAGATGATGCAACGAAAAGAGACACAGATTCCTGGTGCCCCTGACAAGAATGCAAGTGGACACAGAAGAACACAGAGTGAATGGAAACAGAGCAGACAGCGGGGGTTGGGGGGGGGGGGTGTGGTGGGGAGAAATAAATAAAAAATAAATCTTAAAAAAAAAGCCCATTGGTAGAAACTTCTGTCATTGGTCCTTGGGATCAAAGATGGCATTTAATGTTAAACCAAGAACTTATGTATGTATGTATGCATGCATGTATGCATGTATGTGTATATTTGCCAGCTTTGCAGAGAGAAGCGCAGGAGAAGGCACGAAGCAGCCATGACAAAAGCCCCTCCTGCCAGCCTCCCCGAAGGGCCAGCAGAGCTTTGCTAGCCTGCCACCTCCGCTCCAGAAAGGACTGGCAGTGTGGGACTGAGCTACTGAAGTTGGCATCTCTTGAGGGATTTCTCCACTGCCCTGGCAGGTAGGACGAGTCACAAACCCGGAACCAGCAGCCTCTTCTCAAGGCACATAGGGACAAAAAGACTTGCTCCTCATGCTGGAGTAGGGGACAATGAGCTGGGTGACAGGACCCATGTGCTGTCTTCCTCCCTAGGGCCCAGCAGGGAGAACATCTCATCAGCATTCGTTTTTTTCTCTATTTCCCAGCACTCTCAGACCAGAAATCTCAATGCATTTCAACTCCTTCCATCGTTTTAGAAGAGATCAGTCTGCTTATGGTTGGGGGAGTAGGGGAGTTCAGGCCTACAATGTACAGAGTTCCTATTTGGAGTGATGGAAATGATTTGGAAATGGATGGTGGTGATGGCAGCACCAGTTTGTGAGCGTAATTAACAATACTGAAATATATATTTGAATGTGGCTAAAAGGGGGAAAGGTTAGGTTGGACATACAGTATGAGAATAAACATTTATTAAAAAAGTCCATGAGACTTCACAATACCCTTTGATGGTGTTAGATTTAACTGAGATGTCTTTGATTAAATTATGCCAAGATTAGGGCTTTGCTTTGACTACCTCATTAAGGTGTGCAGGGTTGAGTCCTTGCCCCGCCTTGGTAGGTTATATCACAGATGCTCAATTAAGAACACACAGAAGTAGAGACACAGGAGAAGAACACAGAAGAATAGAGACAGTGAGATAGGTCATTAGATACGGCAGAGGCCCTGGGAAGAGAGATAAGCCTGATAGTCTACAGCTGACCTTGTGAAGAGAACTGAGCAGCTGAACCTGATAACAAATGAGCCCCGGGGAGAGAGAGACATCCCTTATACCAGCAGAGAGCTGAGATGGGAAGAAGCTGGGAACATGGAGTCTTAAGAGGATGGAGGAAGACTGACCCCTCGCAGACATCACCTGCTATCTTGCTCCAGCATGTGGCCAATGACTCTGGGTGAGAAAGTACCTCTTATGGTACCTTGAGTTGGACTCTTGAGGGCCCTGTGACTGTAAGCTTTGACCTCAAATAAATACCTTTATAAAAGCCAACAGATTCTGGTACTTTTTCTCAGCACCCCTTTGGCTGAATAAAACAGGTGGTATACGGGAATCTTATATTTTATGTATGATTGTTCCAAAAGCTCATAAATTCTCTAGTAAAAAAAAGAAATTCTGTTAGTGTTGTACAATGGTGAAAAAGTTATTCCCTTAATATCTGGCATTGACATTTATTGACAAAATATTTAGCAATGTAATCAGGAATGTTGTTAATTCAGGGGCTTTTGACAAAATATGGTGATAATAATATAATTTACAATTTAGGCTTCAACTATGCTGTGGTTTAAATTCATACTGGAAGGTTCGAAATTAAATAACTGACATTAAGAAATTTTAATCATCCCTGCTATTCACTCTACAATGAAAACTCAATTGCTCTTTTTCTCTCTCTATTTATCTTGGTTTTTATTTTCTTTTATTCTACCACCCTGAATGATTCTCTTTCCTTTTTCTCTTTACTTGAGATATATATTTTGAAAATCTGTCAAGATACCCTGTGGTTTCCAGGATGTCCTAGGAGCGTTGACAAGTATTGAGTCATGACCTCTCCATCATTTATTGAACCTCATCCATCACTGCAGCTTCTTCACCTTCATCTAGGGCCCTCTTGACTGTTGACCCTTCTCGAGCACCTAGATGATCCAGTTCTGCTCTGAAACCCATCATGAATGACATGCAATGGTCTTGAAGGTAATTAGAAAGAAGAGGAGACTTGGCTTTTATGGCAACTTAATGTTAAGTATTAGCTCTACCCTTGCCTTCAACAGTATCAATTTCCACTTTGGACACAGAAATCTGCCTTTAGTTGACTGGTTCAGAACCCTTATTGTGCTGATGGCAGTTTCTTAGGAGCAATTTTCTTAGATTTTTTGAAAAACTGAAACACAAGAAAAAAGTATCATTCTTGGGCAAGGAGTAAAGAGCTCTTAAGAAATTCCTACAGCAACAGAAAGCCATTGCCCTCTGCCATTTTTAAGAGGCAGGACTGGGCAGTAGCAAGCACTTAGCATTAATATAATAACATTCTATTCTCTTTAAAAAAATCAAAACCAAAATTTGCCCCTGAGGGTATAAATTTAAATCTTTTCTTCTGGTATTCACTAAAATAAGGGTCACATTTTAGCAATAAGAAACAAAAATATTAAAAGGGAAGAGTAGAACGGAGAGGCAAGGCTCCTGAGATAATGGATTACAAAAACAACTTCAATGCAGTTTGGAAATTGTCAGGATATCCTGTGGAGAGTCTAATCTTTCTCTTTTTTAATGCTAGGATATTTTTTACGGTTTGTCTTCCTCTTGCATGTGTTTTATGGGACTTGGCTGATTTATACCTCCCTATTTAATCTGCATGTGTTAATGAGTCTAGATTTGTGTAATTGTCACATATTCAAGTAGGAGTCAGTTTACCCATTTTTATTGTTATTACCCAATAATCTAAGAAATGTAGTTTAGGGTCTCTGTTCTATATATCAGGCACTGTTTTAGGTGCTGGGAACACAAAGATAAATTAAACTTCCTTTCTGTCCTGGGGACCTACCGGTCTAAGTGGGAAGAGAGGAGAACAAGCCAATCGCAGCATGGCCTGCTGAGGGAGTTTGACAAAGGGCAGGGACTGCTTTGAATTCTGGCTCAGCTACTTACTAGGCTGTGACTTTGGGCAGACCATTCCCTAAGCTTCAGTTTCTTCATCTGGAAAACGGGGGTGACAATATATAATTTGAAGGACTATTATGAGGATTGAAAGATGATACATAGAAAGTCTCTGGCCCAGTGCGTGGGACCTAACAGCCCTCAATGGAGGGGAGCTATTATCTCTACTAAGGTGTGTCATGATAGTGAATTTCATCCCCAAGCTTGGGGCACATTGCCATATTTTCTCTAAATCAATTGAAATCTGACTCCGGGTCCCATCCTGCTGAAAATCCAATCTTTTTACTTTGGGGATGGGGTATTGGTCCTCTTCCTGGGTGGCCCAAGGATTCTAGGGGCTACTCTGGCAGGCGAAAGCAGGCTGACAGCCCTCTAGATTTCAGCCCCTGGGGTAGCCATCAGCCCACCAGGGTAGCCTTCAGCCCACCGGGGTAGCCTTCAGCCCACTGGGATAGCCATCAGCCCACTGGGGTAGCCTTCAGCCCACCGGGATAACCATCAGCCCACCGGGGTAGCCATCAGCCCACCGGGATAACCATCAGCCCACCGGGGTAGCCTTCAGCCCACTGGGATAGCCATCAGCCCACTGGGGTAGCCTTCAGCCCACCGGGATAACCATCAGCCCACCGGGGTAGCCATCAGCCCTTCGGGATAACCATCAGCCCACCGGGGTAGCCTTCAGCCCACCGGGATAGCCATCAGCCCACTGGGGTAGCCTTCAGCCCACCGGGGTAGCCTTCAGCCCACCGGGGTAGCCATCAGCCCACCGGGGTAGCCTTCAGCCCACCGGGGTAGCCTTCAGCCCACCGGGATAACCATCAGCCCACCGGGGTAGCCATCAGCCCACCGGGGTAGCCTTCAGCCCACCGGGGCAGCCTTCAGCCCACCGGGGCAGCCTTCAGCCCACCGGGGTAGCCATCAGCCCACCGGGGTAGCCTTCAGCCCACCGGGGTAGCCTTCAGCCCACTGGGATAGCCTTCAGCCCACCGGGGTAGCCATCAGCCCACCGGGGTAGCCTTCAGCCCACTGGGGTAGCCTTCAGCCCACTGGGATAACCATCAGCCCACCGGGGTAGCCATCAGCCCACCGGGGTAGCCTTTAGCCCACTGGGATAGCCATCAGCCCACTGGGGTAGCCTTCAGCCCACTGGGGTAGCCTTCAGCCCACTGGGATAGCCATCAGCCCACTGGGGTAGCCATCAGCCCACCGGGGTAGCCTTCAGCCCACCGGGGTAGCCATCAGCCCACCGGGGTAGCCTTCAGCCCACCGGGGTAGCCATCAGCCCACTGGGGTAGCCATCAGCCCACTGGGGTAGCCTTCAGCCCACTGGGGTAGCCATCAAAACAGTCCTCCTCCAAGTGGCTGGCCTCTGCCTGGGCTCTGCCTCCTGGGGGCACCACATACTGGCAGGACTTGCTTCTTCCTGGGCTCCCCCTTTACTCAAGGAACACACAGACCCCATATCCCGCTTTGGTCCTGCAAACTCTTAAGCCTGAATGGCTTTCACAGAAGAAGGTGCAAAAACACAGAGATCAGAGGACAACCAGCTCTTGTCCTGTCTGCTAATTCTACCACCAGGAAAAAGAGACATATGGGAGTGGATGTAGCTCAAGTGGTTGAGAGCCTCCTTCCCAAGTATGAGGTCCTGGCTTCGGTCCCTGGTATCTCCTAAAAACAAAACAAAGGAAAAACCACTTCTCTTTCTGGTTGAGCGCCTGCTTCCATGTACCAGGTCCTGGGTTCAATCTCTGGTACCTCCTAAAGAAAATACAAGAAGACACACAAATGAAGATCCCAGTCAATCACCCTACCAGCCATCTCTGCTCTCCACTGAGGGGGACAACCAGGGGAATTTGGGGTGGGGTGAGGGCAGGGTAGGGGAAGGGACTGGGTTTCAGTTTCAAGTAGGGCACGACGGTGGGAGGGACACTCTGCCAGAGGGTGTGGTCCAGGGGTCTGGGAGGCTTTTCACTTGATGCACCCTGGAGCTGACCGACTGGGCCACTTGTGCTTAGGAGAGTGAACACTCCCATTGCACGGACGGGCTAGGAAGAAGGTGGTGAGGGGGTTCAGCGCCAGGCCCGGGAGTGCAGGTGAGAGGGCCCCCTCGTCTGCACCCCAGATGCGCGGTGGCTGTGGGGCTCCCGGCCAGGCCGCCCCAGCTGCGGAGGGGCCCTCCATTCAGTTGTAGCCCTGCTATTCCCGCTTCAATCCCATGCCGTTCTTGCAGGGGTCAGGCGCTGGGTCGCAGCCCCTCACCAACTGTGAGACCCTGGGCCTTGAACCCTCTTGTCTCAGTTCCTATGACTGTAAAATGGGCACCAGAGGACGCACCTCCTAGGGTCATTGCAAGGAGTAAATAAGATGCATGAGACGTGCTTTGTGTGGGAACTGGCAAAAAGAGGGCGATGGATGACATGGTGCAAAGCTCCCCACGAAGGACCCACTGACAGGTTGAGCCAGGGTCCTCTTAAGGAAGAAGGCTGCCTCAGCTGACTGCTCAAAAGCTCACAAATAAACTTCTCATGACACCTAAACCCATGATGACAGTGCATAATCATTGTGTATGACATGAAACCCATGATTATCTTGCATAGTAATTGTGCATAAGGAATAAGTGGTTTGGGTGAGTATTAAAGAGAAGCTGGATTAGCTGGTAGGGCGGCACTCCACACGCAATCCAAATGGCTACCAGGCAGGGAATTTTCTTTGGGGGTTGGGGGGGTTGTGGAGGGAGAAGGATTCAGTATACCCCAATCAGTTGAGGTAGTCAAAAGAGCCTGGGGAGAATGAAGTGGGAACAGCCACTCCGCCCTGCTTTAAGACTGCTGGTGTAGCTGCAGTAATCAAAACAGGGAGGGAAGTAGGTTTGGCTTAACTGATAAGAGCATCCGCCTCCCATATAGGAGGTCCAGGGTTCAAACCCAGGGCCTCCTGACCCATGTGGTGAGCTGGCCCACGTGTAGTACTGATGCATGCAAGGAGTGCTGTGCCACGCAGGGGTGTCCCCCACCTAGGGGAGCCCCACACACAAGGAGTGTGCCCTGCAAGGAGAGCCTTCTGGCATGAAAAAAGTGCAGCCGGCCCAGGAATGGTTCCGCATACCCAGAGAGCTGATGCAGCAAGATGACGCAACAAAAAAGAGACACAGGTTTCCGGTGCTCCAAGAATGCAAGCAGATGCAGAAGAACACACAGTGAATGGACACAGAGAGCAGACAATGGGGGGTGGGGGTTGGGGCGGAAGAGGAGAGAAATTTAAAAACCCAACAAAAAACAACAACAAAAAAACCCATTGTGGTATTGGCGGAGGAAGAGACACTAAGATCAATGAACAGTCATAAGCCTCGATGTGGGTATGGACAAGTGATTTTTGACAAAAGCTCAACAGCAATTCAATTGAAGAAGGAGATTCTTTTCAGGAAATGGAGTTGGAACAACTGGACACCTGTGGACCTACACCTCACACTTTATACAAAAACTAGCTCAGGCAGCGGACTTGGCCCAGTGGTTAGGGCATCCTAACCTACTACATGGGAGGTCCACGGTTCAAACCCCGGGCCTCCCTGACCTGTGTGGAGCTGGCCCACGCACAGTGCTGATGCACATAAGGAGTGCCGTGCCACACAGGGGTGCCCCCCGCATAGGGGAGCCCCACACGCAAGGAGTGCGCCCCATAAGGAGAGCCGCCCAGCGCGAAAGAAAGTGCAGCCTGCCCAGGAATGGCGCCACACACGGAGAGCTGACACAGCAAGCTGTTGCAACAAAAAGAAACACAGATTCCCATGCCGCTGACAACAACAGAAGCATACAAAGAAGATGCAGCAAAGAGACACTGAGAACAGACAACCGGGGTGGGGGGGGGGGGAGGAGAGAAACAAATAAATAAATAAATCTTAAAAAAAAAAAAAACTAGCTCAAAATTGAGCATAGATTTAAATGTAAAACATAAAACTGTAAAACTGTAGAAGTCAACAGGAGAAAATCTTGGGGAATTAAAGTTTGGCAATTATTTTGAAAACATGACCCCCAAAACATGATCTGTACAATAAAAAGTTGACAAGTTCTATACATCGTCAAAATAAAAAATGTTTGCTCTGTTAAAAGGATGAAAAGACAAGCTACAGACAGGGAGAGAATATTTGTAGCCCACATAGCGAATAAAGGTCTTGTGTCTAGAATGTATAAGAAGACTCTCAAAAAAAATGATGCAAACAATCCAATTCTTCCTTCTCTCAATTATCTTGAACTTCTTTCTCTCCCGCGGCTGGTTCATTTCCCCCGATTCTATCATTATCTTGAAATCTCTAGGAGACCGAGGGGGTTGCTAATTTACTGCCTCTTGTCTCTATTTTCAAAACATTTCTTCCACGACATATTTTGCAGAGAGACACTGGTGTGAATTAGGCACTGACACTACAGAAGACCCTCATGCATCCCACAACTATTTTTTTTGTTTTTTGTTTTTGTTTTTTTGTCTTTACTTTTTTAAATATTACATTAAAAAAAATATGAGGTCCCCATATACCCCCCACCTGCCTCTCCCCACTCCTAACCCCATAACAACAATCTCCTCCATCATTATTAGACATTCATTGCATTTGGTGAATACATCTCTGAGCACTGCTGCCCCTCATGGTCAATGGTCCACATCATAGCCCACACTCTCCCACATTCCACCCAGTGGGCCATGGGAGGACATACAATGTCCAGTAATTGTCCCTGCAGCACTATCCAGGACAACTCCAAGTCCTGAAAACACCCCCACATCTCATCTCTTCCTCCCATTCCCTACCCCCAGCAGCCACCATGGCCACTTTCTCCACACCAATGCCACATTTTCTTTGATTACTAATCACAATAGTTCATGAATAGAATATCAGTAAGTCCACTCTAATCCATACTTTATTCCTCCATCCGGTGGACCTTAGAATGGTTGTGTCCACTCCACATCTATATCAAGAGGGGGCTTAGATTCCACATGGATGCTGGATGCAATCCTCCTGCTTTCAGTTGTAGGCACTCTTGGCTCTCTGGTGTGGTGGTTGACCTTCTTCAACTCCATGTTAGCTGAGAGGGGTAAGTCCAATAAGCCAGAGTATAGGAGCTGAAGTCTGTTGAGGCTCAGAACCTGGCTATCACATGGTCAGTCCAGAGATTCAGGTCCCCTGGGTGTATATTAAACCCCAGCACCAACTACAGTTCCGGTAAAAGTAACAGAAGAGGCTTGTGAACAAAGATCACATCTGAGTCCAGCTCCATCACACAGAAACACAAACTCCAAAGTAGGGCCAAATGACATGGCACACTGAACTACATCTTCCATGACCATAGAACCTGTGGGTCTCTGTAGCCCTCAGAAGAACCAATACCTGGGGCTGTATCTACTTTATCTGTCTCTGGGACTCTGCTGAGGTGTGCATAAGGGCAATCCCTCTGATAACCTCCTGGCTCTTTTTAGAGACTCATAGCCATATACACTCATTTGTCCTTTCCATTTCCCCCCTTGATTCAGGTCAAAAAGCATTTTTAACTCCTGGTATTATATGTAGAGTGAGATATTCTGCTGGTCCAAGTTGACCCTTTTATTTAAGGTCATTTTCTAGTTACATCATCAGCTGGTACTTGGTAGTAATCCCTTGGCACCAGGGAGGCTCATCCCCGGGATTCATGTCCCATGCTGGGGGGAAGGAAACGCATTTACATGCTGAGTTTGACTTTGAGACTGGCCACATTTGAGCTACACAGAGGCTCTCAGGAGGTAACTCTTAGGCACCCTGCAGCTCTAGGCCTTGTTCTTATTTCAGGTGCACAGGCTCACAAGAATAGTCATTAGTATCAAGGCCTCATTGTTGGACCTTCATTCTTTTTTGGTCTTTGCCATTGCACTTGGGTGGTTGTTGCTGTTCCTTTAGGGACTGTGATAGAGCTCCCCTGGCTAGGAACTCAGCACTCCCTCAGTTGTTGTTTTTAATTGTATCCACTATGAAAATAGCCAAACATTTTATGTACCCTGGATATATGCCCTGTAGAACTCCATGCCAACCATGTGTCCCCTGTCAATAACATCCCACACCAGTATTCCTCCCCTGCCATTGTTGAACCTCTCTGTGATCCAAAACTTCTTGAAAAGTGAAGCCCAATATATTGCCAGGCATCCCACAACTATTAACACCTAATGCATGCCATGTCCTGTTCCATGTCCTGGGGAGTCAGTGGTGAATGCATTAGATGAAGTTCCTGCTCTAATGAAGCTTGTTTTTTGGAGGGTGGGGAAGGGGAGACAGATCACAGACAAGACCACATAATTCCCAGAAAAACAGATTTTATCTTACTTAAAGAACAAAAACAGGATGATGCAAAGGGAGTGGGTGAGTGGATGCCTTAACTCCGGGGGTCAGCAAAGGACTCTCTGAGCTTGGGTGACAGGAAGGAGACACCACGGGGTCTCCGGGGAAGGCAGCATTCCATGTGGAGGGAGCAGCCAGTGCCCAGGTCTGGAGGAAGGGATAAGCCAGGTATGTTTAAGGACTGGACAAAGAGCGATGTGGCTGGAGCAGAGTGGATGACAGAGAGAGGCATCTGCGTAGGGGCTGAGAAGATGTGGCAGGTCAGAGATGATCCAGGGCCTGGCAATTGGACTATATTCTTAAGGCAGCAAGAAGCCATGGTGGGGCTTCAACAGGAAGAGTCACGATAAGGTAATGGGGACATGCTAGGGGTTCTGGGGACAAGCACAGGTTGGTGGGGGTGGGGTGGGGTGATGACAGGTGGGGGGTGGGGATTAGTACACGAACAGAAGTGGGAGACCCCTTAAGGGGCATGGCTGTTCTCCAGACTTGATGGCGCAGACCCTGGAAGAATAAGCGGAGATGAAGAAGTGGAGGGACTTAGGTGATGTTTGGGAAGTTGATTCAACAGGACTTGGAGTGGAAATGGGGGAAAAGGTGAAGCAAGAGAAAGAAAAGGTCATCTTTTATTAATAGGGCAGAATGGTTGTGCTGTTTACTATTGGAGAAGACCAGAAAGGAGCAGGTTTGGGTAGGAAAATGAAGAACTCTTCTTTGGTCATTCTTAAGGCCCAGATGCCTAGAGCAGGCATCTGTATGAGGGAGGTTGCAGGCAGTTGAGTGCATGAGACTCAAGTCCTTGGGGGCGAGTATTGGCCTAGAGATACGGATTTGAGAATCTCCAGTTTAGAGATGGTATTTGAAGGCACAGGAGTGGATATGTTATGGTGAAGTCCACACTTTATCTGGAACGGAGCCAGTGAGACCCTGAGGACTAGGTATAATGGGGTCACACGTAGTCTTGCGTCTCTGTTGCCAGATTTTATAGTACTTGTTTTTCTTCTGTTACCTGGGGTGGGAGAGAGGGCTTACGGGCCTTGGTCCAGGCTAGGGGCCGTTCACAGTCAAGCACCATGAGGGGCTCCCAAGGCCTGGGATAGAAGAAAGATTTAGCCAGCAGGGGACGCTCTAGACCAATTCTTGGCTGATGGACTCCAGGGCCAGTTTCTAGATGGTTAATTTGCTTCTCTGCATGGGAACTCCCTTATGTTTGTCCCCAAGCCTCCAGCAAACGTATCGTAGACACTAAAACCGGGGTCCGCTGGACTACAGGAAATTCAGGACATGCCAGGTGGGCCCCCTCTTAACCTATAAGCCAAATAGACTCACAGACTAGGGACCTTTCCAGCTTGAACATTAGATTCCAACACAAGGTGTCTCAGTTTCCCAGAGCTGCCATGACCAAGTACCACAAATGGATTGGCTTAAAACAACGGAAATTCCTTGTCTTAGTTTTGGCAGATGGAAGTCTGAAACCACAAATTCAGAAGGGCTGTAATTCCCTTTGAAGTCTCTATGGGAGAGTCTCTTCCATGCCACTTCCTCACTTTTGGCAATGGCCGGCAACCCTCCGCGTGCCTCGGCGTGTGGCAGCATCGCTGGACCTCTGCCACCATCTTCTGTTTCTCTTCCCCGTTCTTATAAGGATGTCAGTCACATTGGGGTAGGGACCCACCCTGTTCCTGCAGGACCTCATCTTAACTTGCATAATTCCATCTGTAGTGACCCTATTTCCAAATAAGTTCTGGGAATTAGAACTTCAACATATTTTATTGATAATTCATCACACAAGGGATCTAGTAGGGGAAACTGGGCTGTTTTAGTTTCTTGGCTGCTAAAACAAATACCCTACAAGGGGCTGGCTTAATAACAGGAATTTATTGGCTCGTGATTTCAGAGACTAGAAAACTTGCTTCCTCCTGGGGGTAGGATCTTCTGCCTGGCGTCTTTGGGGCTCTTTGGTTTTTCCATCACATGGGAATGCACAAGTGGCATCTTCTCTTTTCTCTCTTCTGGGTTCTCTTCACTTCCAGCTTCTGGCTGCTTGCAGTGGCTTTTCTTTCTGGTTCCAATGTTCTTTGCTTATAAGGACTTTACCCATTTTGGATGAAGGTTCATCCTCATTCAGTTTGGGCACACTTTAATATGATCCTCAAAGGTCCTATTTCCAGATGGGTTCACACCCATAGGACCCGAGGTTGGAACCTGTACGTGCCTTTTGTTTTTTTAATTAAAAAAATTTTTTTTTAAAGATTTTTTCTCTCCCTCCCACTCCCCCTCCCAGTTGTCTGCTCTCTGTGTCCATTTCCTGTGTGTTCTTCTGTGTCCGCTTGTATTCTTGTCAGTGGCACTAGGAATCTGTATCTCTTTTTTTGTGTCATCTTGCTGCATCAGCTCTCCATGTGCGTAGCACCATTCCTGGGCAGGCTGCGCTTTTTTCACGTGGAGCGCTCTCCTTGCAGGGTGCAGTCCTTGCGATGGAACCTTGGACCTCCTGTGGTAGGCTGATGCTCTATCAGTTGAGCCAAATCTGCTTCCCTAAATCAGGGTCTTTCTCTTTCTCTGAAACACTAAAAAGACCTTTAAACACTTTGATTGTTCCCCTTTCTGTGATTTAGGTTTTTTTTTTTTTTTTTTAACCCAGAATACATTGCTATTGTTTTATATAGTCTATGTTTGGTTAGATTTACCCACATATTTACCAGTTCCTGTTATTTCTTCTCACCTATCACAACTTCTGCCTGAGGTTCCTTCTGCCTGAAATACGTCCCTTAGGTCTTTAATTAATAAAGGTCTATTGAGGTCAAACTCTCAGCTTTTGTTTGCATGAGTTTTGTTTTTTTTTTAAGACTTATTTATTTCTCTCTCCTTCCCCGCCCCCCGCCCCAGCTGTCTGTTCTCTGTGTCCATTTGCTGCGTGTTCTTTGTCCGCTTCTGTTGTCAGCAGCACACGAGTTTTTACTATATCCCTTTTTGTGAAAGATGTTTTTTGTAGGGTTTACAATTCTAGGTTGACAAAGATTTTTGGTATACATGAAAGGTGTTCTACCATTTTCTGGGCTCCATTACTGCTGAGAAATCAGTCATAATCTTATTGCTGTTCCTTTGAAGGTAGCCTGCCTCCTGTTTTTGATGTCCTGCAGCTTGACTACAATGTAGATTTGTCTAGCTTGGGATATGTTGGATTTTTACCTTTTTTTTTTTTAATATTTATTTTATTTCTCCACCCCCCTGATGTTGTCTGCTGTGTCCATTCGCTGTGTGTTCTTCTGTGTCTGCTTGTATTCTTATTAGACAGCTCTGGGAATCGATCCTGGGACCTTCTGGAGTGGGAGACAAGTGATTACTCTCTTGTGCCATGTCAGCTCCCTTGTTCTACTACATCTTATTTTCTCTCTCCTGTGTCTCTTGTTGCATCATCTTGCTGTACCAGCTCTCTGCATCGGCCAGCACTTCTGTGCAAGGCAGCTTTCCTGCATGGGCCTGCTCACCACATGGGCCAGCTTGCTCTCGCCAGGACGCCCTTCCTATATGGTAGACGGGAGCCCAATTGCTTGAGCCATATCCATTTCCCTGGTATATTATCTTTTCAAATATTCAAATATTACTTTTGCTTCTTTCTTCTCATCTTTGCTCTGGAACTCTGATTAGAGTCTGAAAGATCATCTCACTCTGTCCTCTATCGTAACCTCTCGCCTCTAGGAGGGCTGTGCCTTTTTCCCTGTCTATCCTCGCTCCCCACTCCCCTGCCCTTGGGTTTCAACTTTCTCCCTGGAGCTCTTGGGACCTCCCAGCCATGGGAGGGTAGTTATTAGGTGTCAATTCCCTAACAGTGGGGAAAGAGAAATAGAGAGAGAGAGAGGGAGAGAGATATCATCAAGATTTCATTCATATCTTACTCCCGTGGGATTTTTACGGCTGGGAAATCCACATCCAGTCAATTTTGCAATCTGAGCCCTGCTCAGGGTTTTAGTTGCAAACATCAGAAACCAACCCTGTCTGATTTCAGTAGAAAAGGCATTTATTAACGTGATGTCGGGGAGCTCACGGAATCTCTGGAAGGGTTGATGAGCCAGCCCTGGGAGACATAGACAGGAACCTGGGAAGATGTTCTCACTGAGCCCCGCTCTCCACTGGACGCTTCTGCAGGAACACCTGCCTCTGCCGTTGCTCATCGGTCTCCTAATCAGACCCTGGGTGGAGCCCGGGTTGTGTGCCTGCGTTTTAGCAGCAAGGAGGCTGGGAAAATCATCAGGTGGATTTCTAGCCTCTAATGTGGGGGAGGGGTTCTCCCTTGTAGGGTGGAAGATTCCTCAAGCACAGAAACATATTCAGATCCAGGCAACAAGAGTGTCAAATGCTGTTGAGGTAGGATTAGTAAAGGGCCATCTCTTTCTTCCCTCCCAAACCAGATGCATCTATGGGGTGTAGAACTTAAGACAGCCCTTCCATCAACCCCACAGATAGGGAGGAAAAGCTTACCTAGGGAAGAGACTTGACTAATTTCTCTTGTCACAGGACTAGCCCCAGACCACAGCGAGACCTTTAGAGGTGCTAAGAAGCTAAAGTATGTTGGCCACTCCCTTCCAATATGTCACTGAAAATGATTTTTACATACCAAATGGTAAACTGAATGCAAGAAAGTCCAACAGACTTCTGATCTCCCCGCCTTCCCCCTTATGATGCTTCATTTAAAAAACATTGAACTACTGGCCCTTGATGAATCAGCTTTCTTGGGTAATCTGTCAAAAAGGAAGGAACATTTCTTGCTGACCTAAGATTGTGGAGTTAAGTCCTACCCACGAGATGTGGCTGCCGGTAAGAATGGCTGCCATTGTTTGCCAGCTGTGTGCTGGCACTGTGACAAGCCTTTTTAACGACATCTTGCTAAACGTCAGGCCTTATCTTTTTGTACAGATGAGGAAACCAAGAGATCATAGCCTGGTAAGTTCCGAGTTGGAATTCAAAGCTCAGGGCCCTTCTATTCCTTGGAATTGCCTAGACTGAGAGCCCTCAGAAGCTTTTAGGACCCTGCACCTAGGACAGTCCACGGTCAACAGCAGGCAGGTACTAAGAAATCCCTGTTGAGTGAATGGACATCAAAAACAGCAAACTGGAGCCTCATTATATATCCGACAATTACGCAAATCTAGTAATGCGTACAGATTGGACAGTAAAAACAGAGCGCCAGCAGTAATACAAAACACAGGTAGAAAAATAAATCCAGGAAAAGTATCCCTGAGAATCACGATGCGTCTGCATGGTGTTGTGCAGCCGCTTTGGAGTTGAGATTATTTTTCCCACCTGGCTCTCAGAAGCCTGGATGGTTTTGCACCATCTCAGTCTCTCTTCCTCATTTTAGATATTTCTGCTTCTCCTAATTAAACCTGGTCCTTAGTTTAGTGAGCATACGAGAAGTGACTGAAAAGTATACCCTCAAGGGCCAACTTTTTTTTATGATCATAATCGCCTTTCTAAAGCAGCGACTTCCCAAGACGGAGTCTTCTTGTGAGCTGAGCCGTGTTTTAAAACATAACCCTGTGGCTGTGCGGCTGAGTCTGGTGCCTCAGGGCTCTGGACCTGGGATTGCACAGGTGGCCCCGGCCCTTGTGTGAGGCTCTGGTCATCCTCAGGGGCAGGTGTGGGAATGTCGGGGTCCGTGTGCCCGTGGAAGGGGGTTTCTCCCCCAGGGACTGGCTCTGGGGATCCTTGCTGAGTTGGGTTCCTGAAGCTGCAGCCGTTGCCAGGATTGTGCTCGCTGCTCTCGAAGTGTTCCGTCACGACGCTCAGCTTGTCAAAAACTTCATTCTCCTCAGAGGATGGGAAGTTAAAAATCAGCAGCGTGCTGTGATGGGGGTGGCTCAAAAACTGTGGGGGGGAAAAAAAGGAAAGTTAATTATCAGAGTTTCCCTGTTTCTTTGTCTGGGCTCAGGAAGATTTTATACAGAACTCCTGGCTAGAACACACTGTTGTAAAATGCGAAGATAAAGCCCACACCATGTGCTGAGTGATCCGAAGTCACCCTCGGATGATCCCTCTTTCAAACTAGGCAGGAGATTTTAGCTGAGTTGCTGCCGAGCTGACACAGCTGGGGTGTCATTTCCTCTGGAAGCAGGGATGTTGCAGGCACTAGATAAGTATGTCCTGGAAGAACAAATAGAACCTTCCATGCATCTGTGGGTTGAGTTACGTGACCTCTTTGGTGCTGCCCCAGAATCCTGCGATACCTCGATTTTAGGTCTAAGCTCTGTGCTGTCCATATGGTCACCAAAAGCCACGTAGGGCTTCTCAGCACTTGAAATGTGGCTCGTCCACACTGCTATGTGCCGTACGTGTGAAATGCACTCTAGATTTCCAAGACTTTGTATGAAAAAAAATGTGAATATCAGTAGTTTAAAAAAAGTCAACTGCATATTAAAATGATGTTTTGGATATACTGTATGACATAAGCTATATTATTAACATTAATTTCACCTATTTGTGTTTACTTTAAAAAATGTGGTTCCTAGCAAATTTAAAGCACATATGACCACAAGATGTTGCTATCAGAGAGCACTTTAAAAAAAAATTTATTTCTCCCCCCTTTGTCGGCTCTCTATGTCCATTCACTATGTGTTCTTCTGTTGTCTGCTTGTATTCTTGTCAGTGGCACCGGGATTCTGTGTCTCTTTTTGTTGTGTCATCTTGCTGCGTCAGCTCTCTGTGTGTGTGCCGCCACTCCTGGGCAGGCTGCGCTTTATTCATGTGGGGCTCCTTGCAGAGCACAGTCCTTGCGCGTGGGGTTCCCCTTCGTAGGGGACACCCCTGCATGGCATGGCACTCCCTGCATGCCCCAGCACTGTACGTGGGCCAGCTCCACACAGGTCAGGAGGCCCTGGGTTTGAACCCTGGACCTCCCATATGGTAGGTGGACGCTCTATCAGTTGAGCCAAATCCGCTTCCCGACAGACAGCATATTTTATGGACACTGACTCTTTGCTTTGCCGCTTCCAGCAGATGCTTTACCTAAGGGCAGGGACTGTACTATAACCATCCTCGTCTCTCCAGCTCTTTGAACAATGAAGATGCCCATATGTGTTTCCTGATATACCTACTGATTTAACCTTCTCCACTCTTTCTCCTAGATACACCAATGCCCCGAATCCTCATGGTTAGAAGGAGAAATGCTCTCCAAAGCTATGCATTTTTGTTTACTCCTTGTTCCATTTCTAACAGATTGGTCTGCTGCCCTGCTGGTGTAATTTCCACACTCAGTCTTTTGTTAGGACGTCCTCTGAACGTGAGCTGTCGGCAGCTGCATTCCCTCTCCTGGGTCTTCACTAGTTGATGGGAGGGGGAAGTGGGCAATAGGGACCCTCTCCAAATCCTCAGATGTTGTGGGGAGAGGAGAGAGGTGAGCAGAGGAAAAGATGACACATTAAAGCTCAAGAGAGCAAACTTCAGGCTCGTTTCCAGGCTGCACATACACAGGGCAGATCAGGGTGTAAGAAACGTCCCTTTTGTCTTGTCAACTAAAAGTTTGCAGCCCCAACAAATTTCCCAAACTCAATATGATTCTCTGGGTCATGGTTAGTGGATTCTATATATTATGAGTAACTGAACAGTTTTATGACGTGAAGATCCCAAACTGCTCTGCTGTTTCCTGGAACTTCCTTTGCCCTCACTTGCCAGCCTCACCACCCTTGTGTCTTAGATATCACAGAGGCTGGCTCTATAGCCAAGTCAGAAAAGTCTTCTAGCCTTGGGGGCAAGAGTTCATTTCAGCGACCCCCTTTACTACTGCTTGTTTTGGCATTTATTTGCCTGTAAGCAGATTTGTTTCAGCTGCCCTTTCCTATCTAACCAGTCTCTTTGATGGAGAAGCCAGAAACAAAAATAGCAGGGGAATAGACAATCAACAAACTCTTATGGAAGAGTAAGAGGCCCGAAATAGCCAAAACCTTCTTGAAAAATAAGAATGAAGTTGGAAGACTCACATGTCCCAATCTTAAAAGTTATTACAAAGCCACAGTAACCAAAACAGCATGGCACTGGCACAAGGACAGACATATAGACCAAAGCAATCGAAATGAGAGCTCGGAAACCAATCCTCACATTTATGGCCACTGATTTTTGACAAGGGGGCAAAGACAACTCACAATTGGGAAAGAACTGTCTCTTCAACAAATGGTGCTGGGAAAACTGGATCTCCCTTTGCAAAGGAATAAAGGTGTACCTTTACCTCATACCATATACAAAAATAATCTCAAAATGGATCAAACCCTAAATATAGGAGTCAGAATTATAAAACTTCTAGAAGAAAATATAGGGAAGCATCTTCAGAATCTTGTGGCAGGCAAATAATTTCTTAGACTTGACACTCAAAGCACAAACAAAAGAAAATTAGATAAATGGGATCGCAACAAAATTAAAAACCTTTGTGCATCAAAGGAATTTATCATGAAAGTAAGAAGACAACCCACAAAATGGTAGAAAATATTTGGAAACCACAATCTGATAAAGGTTTAATATCCAGAATACATAAAGAAATACCATAAACACAACAACAAAACAACCAATTAAAAATGGGCAAAAGACTTGAATAGTCATTTCTCCAAAGAAGATAAACAAATGGACAAAAAGCACATGAAAAGATACTCAATATCATTAGCCAATAGGGAAATGCAAATCAAAACCACAATGAAATAGCATTTCACACCCACTAGAATGGCTACTAAAAAAAACAAAACAAAACAGAAAATAACAAGTGTTGGAGAGGATGTGGAGAAATAGGAATATTCATTCATTGATAATGGAAAGTAAAATGGTGCAGCTGCTGTGGAAGAGTTTGGCAGTTCTTCAGAAAGTTATGATTAGTATTACCATATGGCCCAGCAATCTCACTTCTAGGTATATACCTAAAAGTACTGGAAGCAGGGACTCAAACAAACATCAATGCTCACAGCAGCATTATTCACAATTGCCAAATGATGGAACCAACCCAGTGTTCATCAACCGATGAATGGATAAACAAAGATGTGCTATGTATACATAATGGAATATTATCCAGCTCAAAAAGAAGTCCTGGGACATACAACAACATGGATGAACCCTGAAGACATCATGATGAATGAAATAAGCCAGATACAAAAGGACAAATATCGTATGATTTCATTGATACGAAATAATTAGAATAAGCAAACTCACATAGTCAGAATCTAAGTTACCACGGGATGGGGTGGGAGTAGGGAATAGGGAGTTAAGGTCTAAAAGGTACATAATTTCTACTTGGGGTGATGGAAAAGTTTTGGTAATGGACGGTGATGATGGTAGCACAACATTGTGAATGCGATTAACAGCACTGAATTACATATTTGAATGTGACTAAAAGAGGAAATGTTAGGTTGTAGATAAGGCACTAGAATAAAAAATTTTAAAGAATCAATGGAAATGCACAACACAAATAGTGTACCCTAAGTTAAACAATGGACTATATTTAATAGTACAATTATTAGAATGTGTTTTCAAATGTATTATACCACACCCATGCGAGATTTTAATTACAGGGTGGAACACAGTGTGGCAGTTGAGTTTATTTATGAATCCCAAATCTTTCCTCTGGGTGTGGTACCCTTTGAATGCATTAGATTCAGCTGAGATGTCTTCAATTAAATTATCTGTTAAGACTGGGGCTTTGATTCGACCACGTCGGTAAGGCATGACTCAGATTGAGTCCCTGCCCCCTTGGTGGGCCTATATAAATGGACAATCAAGAAGACACACATGGAAGAGGAGAGAGGTCTGTCATGTTTGATCCCAGGGCCCTGGGGAGAGATGAGCCATTCCCCCGATAATTTGCAGCAAGAGAACAGAGCAGCTGAGGAAGCCCAGAAAGAAACAAGCCCTATGCCAGCCTACAGCTGAGATCAGAGGAAGCTGGGCCCACAGAGCCTTAAGAGGAAGAAGGAAAGAGAGACCAGGCCACCATCTTACTTCAACACCCAGCAACTGACTCGGGTGAAAAAGTACCTCTATCGGCACCTTGAGTTGGACTCTTTAAGGGCCTTGTAACTGTAAGCTTTTATGCCAAATAAATACCCCTTATAAAAGCTAACAGATTTCTGGTACTTTGCATCAGCATCTTTTTGGCTGACTAATACACATGGGAACGCTGTATTTTATGCGTCATTTTTCTGTAAACCCACAACTTCTCTAATTGAAGAAAAATTGCAGGGGAATAGTTTTGCTTCCTCTTGGTTCTCAGTTATCACAACACCTTCAACCAGTGCAAAGTTCCTGCCCCTCTCTGTTTTCCTGCTGCAACTGTGGCTTCTCAAAGGCTCACTTCTTAGCTCATTCTGGGGCTGCCACTGGCTGGGACTTTTTTTTAGAAGGTTCTTGGCACTCAGTATGTCCCACTTTCTATCCTCAGTGGATGCTGTGCTGTGATCCTCCTTCATGGTAGAGGCTCCTGGAACACTGGCAGGTGCATTGGCTCCAGGGAGTCCCTCTCCAGGAACAGACCTTCACACAAGGCAGATACCTCGGCCAAGGTTACATCTTTACCCAGGGGCAGCCTGCACCTACTGACAGTCAATGCAAAAGGCCTGACATTATCTGTCAATGACAGTATTACTAGGACAAGAAGAGCAAGAAGTGGCAAGGACTTCGGAGACCTTAGTAAGACAAATGTGGGAAGCAGATATACCTCAAGTGATAAGGCCCCTGCCTACCATATGGGAGGACCCAGGTTCGATCCCTGGGGCCTCCTGGTGAAAAAAGAAGAAGAGAAAGTGTGACTGTGCGGTGAGCCAGTGCCTGTGTGGCAAGCCGAATACCCATGTGGTGAGCCCAGTGCCCATGTGAGCGCCTGCGTGGCGAGCCGAGTACCTGCGTTGTGAACCAGTGC
Organism: Dasypus novemcinctus; assembly: GCF_030445035.2. Classification (NCBI taxonomy): domain Eukaryota; kingdom Metazoa; phylum Chordata; class Mammalia; order Cingulata; family Dasypodidae; genus Dasypus; species Dasypus novemcinctus. Next base: position 153,727,160 of record NC_080676.1, on the reverse strand, counting down.
CTGCGCACGTGAGTCACACAACAAGATGATGACGCAACAAAAGAGAGACGAAGGGGAGAGTCAAGGTGAAGTGCAGCAGAGACCAGGAACTGAGGTAGTGTAGTGACAGGGAAACCTCTCTCCACATGAGAGGTCCCCACGATTGAATCCTGGTGAATCCTAGACAAGAAAGATGAGAAAAGAAGACAAAAAGAGAAAAAGATACAGAAGATCACACAGTGAATGGACACAGACAGCAAAAACACAGGGCGGGGGAGAGGGAGGGGAAAGGGGAGGAAAAGAAAAAAAAGCACATGCACATCAGAGGGTGGGAAGTTGACCTCACCAAGATTCAGGGGCCTGCCATATTGGTGAAGTTTTAGGGGATCTGTGAAGTTGGGCATGGCAGGATATCTCCATCTAGGTCAAATTATCCTACCCTGTGCTCCTGCCACTGAAAAGGTTCACACTCAGGAATACTGCTCCAATGCATTAATTGAGTGACACGAAAGGCTGCCAGCTCTGAGCGGGGTCCAGGGCAGGAAAGGGCTCTGCAGAAGGGCTGGGTGCTGGTGCAAGCAGCCCTACACATCTCAGGACTAGCTGATGCAGGGGTACAAAGGCCTGGCATTATCTATCAGTGCCGACGTTGGCCAGATCAAAGCCAGCGAGCCTGCAGCAGTCTATGTGCCACAAGGATTCTGAAGTGAGGGCTGTTCCTTGACCAAAGGCTTTCCTGAAGTGGGCACATCATCCAAGGGAACGGACCAGCATGCAAGGCGTGTTACTCTCCAGGAAATGTTTCTGGAATTATGGGGCCCTGTAGCAGTTTGATATAATTGATGAATTCCAAAAAGAAATATTGGATTATGTTTGTAAACAGATCTTTTCCTCTGGGCATATGAGATTATATTGGATTCAGACATTTACTTGATTACTTAATCAAGTAAACCTCTTGTGTCAGTAGATGGGTGGGGACTCGCAGATAAAAGGCATGGCAAAGGACAGGGATGGGGGCTTTTAATGTTAGAGTTTTGATGTTGGAGTTTGATGCTGAAGCTGGAGCCCCAGGGAGAGAGAGACAGAGCCGTTCGCCTGATACTCTCCAGCTGACCTTGTGGAGAGAGGCAAAGCCTAGAGAGCCTCAGAGTCTACAGCTGACCTTGTGGAGAAAACAGAGGAGCTGAGCCCAGAGGAACCCTGGAAGCCTGAACCCTTGCAGACGTCAGCAGCCATCTCGCTTCCAACACGTGGAAATAGGCTTTGGTGAGGGAAGTAACTTATGCTTTAGGGCCTGGTATCTGTAAGCTCCTACCCCAAATAAATACCCTTTATAAAAACCAACAATTTCTGGTATTTTCATCAGCACCTCTTTGGCTGGCTGATACAGGCCCTGACTCAGAAAGGAAAACTCGCCCTCCTCCTCCAGCCAGGGCTTTCCGATCCCCACCTGCTGCACATTACCCACCTCTTTCAGGTGCTGCGGCAGAGAGCTCCCAGGCGCGAAGGCGTACTTTGTCTTCTTATAAATGCACCATATTAAGGCAAAGCAGCCCAGGAGCAGCAGGCAGACCAGGAGCACCGAGGCTATGAGGACAACAGCAACGATCCAGGAGGGGGTCATTTCTGCCAAAGACAGCGGGGCGCGTTACGCTCTTGTTCCAGGCAGCTTCGGTCACGGACGCGTCACACCGCTCTAACCATCACCATCCAGCGGCCACCCCTGCACGCAGGGCCTGTGTGCTCATCTCGGGAGGTGCTTAGGAGGAAACGAGAGCTGGCCCGAGAGTGCAGGGGTTTCTAACGGGTTTCGCCCCTTCCCCGTCTTCCTCAGTGTGGGTCCTGCTATCATTGCTGAAATGCACTGAAAGAGTCAGCAGCAAGAACTCCGATCCGCTACCTACTCACAGTGCAGCAGCGAGCTTCCTTTTCCTGGATATACCTCTTCTGCCTGGCGGCAGGAACTACGACCCCCCTGGCCCCATGGAGCGTGCACTGAAAATTGGAGCGTGCACTGAAAATACCACCACAAGATTTTGTACCTAGGAGGTCAGCCCTGGTCTCCTTGTGGTCCTAGCTCTCCTCTTGCAGTGTCTCTTCCTGTGCCCTACCCTATACCCTCTAACCCCCAACCCCTGCCAACCAGCTCTTCTCCCATGATCAAAACCTAAAGCAGGGCGCAGATGTGGCTCAAGCAGTTGAGCACCTGCCTCCCACAGGGTAGGTCCCGGGTTCAGTTCCCATGCCTCCTACAGAAAAAAAGCCAAGCATACAGACGAGCAGCCGACAATGAGCAAAAACACTGTGCACACAACGAGCACAAACAGTGAGCAAAAACGAGTGAAAAACAATGAGTAAACGGATGTTGGAGCTATCGCAGGGGCAGAGGGGGAACCTAAAGCACTGGTGCTGAGGGGCCAAGAGAACAAGCCTGCCCTTCAAAAGCCAGCCACTGCGGGAAACCAGCAAGCTGGCGGCGGAGGAAGGAGCTCCTAGAGTCAGCTCCTGCTACAGGGCAGTTAGCAAACACGCAGAGCTCTCTGGAGCTGCTGACGCACCTGTCTGGGGGCTCCAGGAGGCCAGAAGAGCATCCTGCCACATCCCTGAAGGAGTGGAAGGGGGAGACTGCCCATTTGCAGAGAAGACTCATAGGAGAGGCTCCACGCCGCGGAGGCCGGTGCCCATCCTCCACTGGAGGCACAAACCTCAGGAGCTATTCTGCCGCTGGAATTGAAAGCTCTACTTCCCAAAAACGGGGGAGGAAGAGATGGATGGGCACCAATTTCAGGTATGATGAGGAAATTCAGTGGGCTACAGTATGATCCTGAGGACAGCTAAGTTTGAGCCTGTCCGGTCAGAAGGAGGCCGGTAGCCGCCATCTGAACTCCACGCCTGGCACGAGGGGAAGCAGGGCGGACTGAAAATCCCAGTGCTGGTGGGGACCGGCTTCTTTCCATCCAGATCAGACTGCAGGGCTAGCCTAGGCCCCAGAGCCACCTCCAGCGGGGAGGAAGCTGCGGGGACCTGCGCCAGCCTCTCTGGGAAATTACCAGCCAAGCCGTGGGGGCCGGTGATCCTACTCTAGCCTCACGAGCCGCCCCAGGAGCTGCTCTGTGATGGGAATTGGAAGCTCCATTTCCCAGAATCAGGGGAGGAGGAGACGGTTGGCTGCTGATTTTGGCTACGGATTGGTAGATTCGGCTGGCTAAGAGATAACCCTGGGAACGGGGTGAGAACCAGACTGTCAAAAAGACGCCAGTAGCTGCCATTCTGACTCCATCCCCAGCCAGAGGGGAAGCCAGGCTGACTGAAATTCAGTGTGGGCAGGAACCAGTTTCTTTCAGGCAGATCAGCCTGCAGCCCTAGCCTAGGCTTCAGCCCCACCTCTGGCAGGGAGGAGGCTGAGGAGCCCTGCACCAGCCTATACAGGTAACTGCAGGGAACTTCGGCTGGCATACACTGAAAATCAGAAGTCTACCAGGGCAACTGCAGTCTTCTTAGGACCTGTACTGCATAGATTGCTGCCCACACCTGCAGCTCCATCCCCGCCCCAGGCAGGGGAGAAAGGGATGTGAAGCTTCATCTGTCTCTCTGGGCAACTACAGTCTAGGCCTGCACGTGGATTATTCCACATAGTTGTGACTCTCTCCCTACCCCTGGCAAAGGAGAAAGTTGGAAGAAGCTTCATTGGTCCCTGGAGCAAAGAGGACAGCTTGAGCCTCCACAGCTTATAGCACCAACTACATGCTTGTCTTCTATGGCATAACCAGCAAGGGAGAAATGATAGGAAGCCCTAAACTAAAGAGAAAAAACGCACCCAGAAAAAATACTCTAGTAAGCCAGGTGCAAAGACACCAACGAAAAATTACAATCCACACCAAGAAACAGGAAGCTATGGCCCAGTTAAAGGAACAAGATAAGCCTCCAGGTGACATAAAGGAGTTGAGACAACTAATTATAGATGTTCAAACAAATCTTCTTAATAAATTCAATGAGATAGCTAAAGAGATTAAGGATATTAAGAAGACATTGGATGAGCACAAAGAAGAATTTGAAAGCATACATAGGAAAATAGCAGGTCTTATGGGAATGAAAGGTGCAATAAATGAAATGAAAAAAACATTGGAATCATATAATAGCAGATTTGGGGAGGCAGAAGAAAGGATGGGTGAGCTTGAAGAAATGGCCTCTGAAAGTGAACATACAAAAGAAGAGATGAAGAATGGAAAAAATTGAACAAGGTCTCAGGGAACTAAATGACAGCAAAGGGTGTGCAAACATACATGTCATGTGTGTCCCAGAAGGAGAAGAAAGGGTAAAGGGGCAGAAGGAATATTAAAAGAAATAAGGGTAGAAAATTTCCTAACCCTATTGAAGGACATAGATATCCCTGTCAAAGAAGCACAACATACTCCCATCTGAAAAAAATCTAAATAGAACAATTCTAAGACACATACTCATCAGAATGCCAAAGGCCAAAGACAAAGCGAGAATTCTGAGAGCAGCAAGAGAAAAGCAATACAGAATATATAAGGGATAGCCAATAAGATTAAGTGCTGATTTCTCACCAGAAACCATGGATGCAAGAAGACAGTAGTCTGATACATTTAAGATACTACAAGAGAAAAACTTCCAGTCAAGCATCTTATATCCAGCAAGACTGTCTTTCAAAAATGAGGGCAAAATTAGAATATTCACAGATAAACAGAAACTGAGAGAATTTCTAAGCAAGAGGCCAGATTTCAGGAAATACTAAAGGGTGTGCTAGAGCCTGAAAAGAAAAGACAGGAGAGAGGGGCCTGGAAGAGAGTCTAGAAATGAAGATTATATCAATAAAAGTAAGTAAAAGTGTCAAAAGAGAGGTGAAAATAAAATACGACAGATAAAACTCAAATAGGAATAAACTTAACCAATGATGTAAAGCACTTGTATTCAGAAAACTGCAACTCAATATTAAACAAATCAAAAAAGCCCTAAATAACTGGAAGAACATTCCATGCTCATGGATTGGAAGACTAAATATCATTAAGATGTCAATTCTACTCAAATTGATATACAGATTTAATGCAATCCCGATAAAAATTTCACCAGCATTAAAGAAAAAATTGAAAACATGATCATTAAATTTATTTGGAAGGGTAAGGAGTCCTGAATAGTCAGAAACATCATAAAAAGGAAAAGTGAACCCTCATCATCAGACTTTCAATCATAATACCTACCTATAGTGGTTAAAAACAACATAGTACTGTCCTAAAGACAGACACAATAGACCAATGGAACCAAATTTATGGTTCAGAAACATACCCTCACAGGTATGGTCAAGTAATTTTTGACTAGCCTGTCAAACTCACACAGCTCAGACAGAACAATCCATTCAATGAATGGTGCTGAAAGAACTGGACATCCATAGCTGAAAGATGGAAAGGGGACCCCTATCTCACACCTTATCCAAAAACTAACTCAAAATGGATCAAAAAACTAAAAATAAAAGCAAGAGCCATAAAACTTCTAGAAGAAATTATTGGAAAATATTTTTCCAATAATGGTGGTAGGTGGTGGATTCTTAAAGGAGGTAAGAGAAGGACTGAGTGGACGACTGATGTTTAATGTATGTAGAAGTTTTAATTAGCTTTACTGTAAAATTGTGGAAATGTATAGAATGGATGGTAACACACAGTGAGTAACAGCTAGTTTATAAATGGGGATGTGACTGAAAATGGTAGTCTAGTTATGTAAATGCCAACTGACGGAATGCTTGAGAATAATCAAAGAACTGGATAGCACAGTAAACCAAGAGGTGGGTGAGAATTGTGGTTGATGGTACAGATGCAAGAGTGTCCTTTGTTAGTTAGAACAAATGTATATCACTACTGCAGGGTGTTGGGAATGTGGAGAAGCATGAGAAAAATACAGCTGGAGTGAACTATTGACTGTGGATAATAGTTAAAATATTCTTTCATCTATGCAAAAGATGTACTGTGTTGATACTGAGGCAGTATGGAAAATGCGAGCCAAATGTACACTATGGACATGGCAATAATCAGATGACGTTATTCTATCTGTAGCAAATGACATGCCACATCGTGGTGTGTTGATGGAGGGGTGTTGTTTGGGAATTCTGCACATGTGCATGATTGTTTTATAAGTTTACAACCTCTGTCATAAAAAAATATATTTAAAAATAATAATACAGTGGGTTGGGGAAAAACACACCAAATGTAAGAAAAGAACTATGATTAGTAATAAGATTTTGACAGTGTTCTTTCATAGTTTGTAACAAACGTCTCATGACAATGCAAGGTGTTGGTGGAGGGTTGGTGTATGGAACCCATGTATGATGTTATGCATGTTTGCTTTGTAAGTTCACAACTTTTACTATATACTTAATTGCTTATGTATGTTCATATATAAATGATATAAAGATAATAACAATTGGATTGGTTAGGAGAAAAATACTTTGTTTAGTAGCAATATTTTGATGATGCTCTTTAATCATTAAAGAGGTTTAAAAATAATGCAAGTTATTGGTGGTAGGGTGAGATGTTATATATGTTTGATTGATGTTATATGTTTGTTTTATAAGTTCACAACTATTACACATTTATTATGTATGAGTGATATATTTCAATAAATTTTTTAAAAATTTTTAAAAAAAGCAAGCCATTGCCAAGAACTGTTTGTGGGTGTGGCAGTTTGAATTTGGTGAATCCCCAAAAGAGATTATGTTGGGAAGCGGTTGTGGCTCAACTGATAGAGTGTCCGCCTACCATATGGAGGGTCCAGGGTTCAAACCCAGGGCCTCCTGACCCGTGTGGTGAGCTGACCCATGTGTAGTGCTGCCGCACGCAATGAGTGCTGTGCCACGCAGGGGTGTCCCCTGTGGGGTGCCCCATGCATGAGGAGGATGCCCTGCAAGGAGAGCCGCCCCGTGCAAAAAAAAGCACAGCCCGCCCAGGAGTGGCACTGCACACATGGAGAGCTGACGCAAAAAGATGATGCAACAACCACAAAAAAAGTGACACAGGGAAGCGGACTTGACTTGATGGATAAGGCATCTGCCTACCACATGGGAGGTCCATGGTTCAAACCCAAGGCCTCCTGACCTGTGTGCAGCTGGCCCCTGCACAGTGCTGATGCGCGCAAGGAGTGCCGTGCCATGCAGGGGTGTCCCCCACGTAGGGGAGCTCCATGCACACAGGGAGTGCACCCCGTGGGGAGAGCTGCCCAGCGCGAAGGAGAGTGCAGCCTGCCCAGGAGTGGCGCCGCATACACGGAGAGCTGATGTAGCGAGATGATGCAACACAAAGATACACAGATTCCTGGTGCCACTGACAAGGACAGAAGTGGACACAGAAGAACATCAAGCGAATGGACACAGAGAACTGAGAACTGGGGGCGGAGGGTAGGGGAAAGGAAGAAATAAATCTTAAAAAAAAACAAAAACAAACAGTTTATGTTTTTGAACTAATTCATTCCTGTGGGTGTGAGGCCCTTCTGACTGAACTATGTCAGTGAGGCATGACTCATGATGGGTCTCTATCCTCTTACTGGAGTTTTATAGAAATAGACAGAGAGAGACACACAGAGAAAGGAAGCTGCCATTTTTTTTACCCTACCATGTGAGAGAGGACTTGGGGATTGCTAGCAGCCAAAGCTTAAGCACAAAGCTCCCAAGAGGCTGGGCCCCCAGAGCAGCTTAAGGCTAAAGAGACACGCCATCCGCCTCATAGCCCACAGCTGGCTTCTGGGAGATGGGGAGCCTGGAGGGGAAGGCAGGGACCTTGGCGGTGGCTGGCTGCCATCTTGCTTTGCCATGTGGCAGGATGCCGGGGTCACTTGGTGAGAAAGCGTCTCTGCTGATGCCTTGATTTGGCCATTTCACAGCCTTGGAGCTGCAAGCTTTTACCCCATTATAAAAGCCAGCCCATTTCTGGTACTTTGCATCAGCAGCCCTGTGGCAAGCTAAGACAGTGGGAAAACGTCTCTTTTCACTTATACAAGGTACATCTAAGGGTTTTGAAGCAGTCAGTCGATCCTGAAGCTACACATATCACAGGGAGGGGCACATGGTAGAATTCCCTTAAAGAGCTGATGGAGAGGGCAGGGCATTCCCGACATTCCCTGCGTGGCTAACCGTCAGATGTGAACCGCGGGACGGGGGCGTGGCAAAATGGGCGCCCCGTCGCTGCCCCCCGCCAGGAAGCTCCACCTCAAGGACTGGCCCTTCTGGGAGAGCTGTGCCTGCAGCCTGGAGTGGATGGCTGAGGCCGCTTCCTCCACTATCCCACTGAGAACAGCCTGATTTACCCACTGTTTGTTCTGCTTCAAAGGGCTGGAAGCTGGGAGCCAGATGAAGACCTCTGTGGCAGTTTGATATTACTTATGAGTTTCAAAAAGAAATATTATGTTTGTAAACTGGTCTGTTTTTCTAGGCATGGTACCCTTTGATTTAAACACAAAGGCTTTACGTTCACTTGATGAAATCAAGATTAGGGCTTTGATTTGACCACGTCACTTGGGTGACTCAGTTTGATTCCCTGCCCCCTCTGTGGGCTATATAACTGGATACTCAATCAAGAAGACAGAATGAGAAACACACGTGAAGAGGAGAGGACTTTGATACTGTGGCCCTGGGTAGAGATGAGCATTCTCATGGTAGTTTCCAGCTGCCCTTGTGAAGAGAACAGAGCAGCTGAGTCCAGAAAGAAACGACCCTTCCAGCCTCCAGCTGAGATGGGAAGAAGCTGGGTCCACGGAGCCTTAAGAGGAAAAGAGGAAGGCTGAACCCTTGCAGACATCGCCCACCATCTGGTGTCAACACTTGGCAACAGACTTTGGGTGAGGAAGTAACCTTGAATTGTTCTCTTTAGGGCTTTGTAATTATAAGCTTTTACCCCAAATAAATGATCTTAAGGCAACAGATTTTTCTGGTACTTTGCATCAGCACACTTTTGGTTAATACAACCCCACAGAGGAACATAAAACATAAAAAACATTCATCTGGTTGTACTTTCCTTTCTGTCAAGAAGCAATATGAAGACTTAACACTTTGAAACTGGTCAAAGAAAGAGCCAAGAACAAAAATTGAATGTATTATTGGAAATAAGAACTAGGAGCAAGCCCTGTTCCACATCTTTAGTACTGAACTACCCCAGTTGCTCAGCTGGTCTCCGTGCTTACCTCAATAAACATTTTTAAAAAGCCTCTGTGATACAGACGTGAGGACAGAAAATGGACAGAAAAGCATTTGTCCTGGAGTGTGTCCTTGGGCGCTGTGCAGTCAGCAAAAAGTACGTTCACTCAGGAAACCTGTTCAGTGAGAGCTGGGTGTCAAGTTACCTTAGGTGGTGGGGACACTGATAGAAGACAGTCGAGATAGAGAGTCATTGATAATGGTGTATGTTAGTGTGTTTTCAGCGGTGTGAACAAAGGGATTTGAGACACATAGAAGAAGAGTATCATGGAGAAGAGATGACAGTGGAACCAGACCTGGAAGGGCTTTCTGCAGGCAAAGGAAAGCAACAATAAGCTGAAAGAATTTGAAGAAACTGCAAAGGAGGTATGCTATGCCATTGAGAGCTGGCCACCCTGGAGTGACCCCTTTTGCCTTATCTGACTGGCTCCTGAGCTGGACACCTGGTTTCTAGGGCATGTTCCCCAGTGGCACCAGCTTTCCCTGAGGACTCCTTAGCAATGACTTAGGAAAGGAGGACTTCAAAAACCTGAAATTAGGATATTCAAACTATATAGATACGCTAATATGTGTGTGTGTATATATGTATATGTGTGTATATATATATATATATATAAAATTTTATTTTTGCTCATTTTTTTTAGGAGGCACTGGGAACTGAACCCAGGACTTCCCATGTGGAGGCTGGCCCTCAACTGCTTGAGCCACATCTGCTCCCTGCTCGTTTTTGGTTTTGCTCGCTGTCTGTTCATTGCTGGCTCATTGTCTGCTTGTTTTTGCTCAGTGTTTGCTCATTTTTCTTTAGAAGGCACTGGGAACCAAACCCAGCACCTCCCATGTGGGAGGTGGGTGCTCAAATGTTTGAGCCACATCTGCTCCCTTCAAACTATATTTTATTTTTTTTCCTGGAAGGTGGTGCCAAAGTCTGCTTCTGTTTGTGCAGCTGGTGCTGCTGATTATAGTGACTGATTCTCTCACTCTTCTTTTTTTAAAGTAGTTTTTGCTTTATTGATTCCTGGACCTACCAGGGTGAGAAGTGGGCAAGGAGGAAGGCGGAGTGTATGTTTCTCTAGAACTGTCAGCTTTGTGGTGTTGCTACCGCCCTTCCAGAGGGTGTGTGGCGGCGCCAGGCTGTGGCCCGGCTGTCCTCTCCAGCCTGAGATCAGATGTGTGCGTGAGATCACAGTTCCATTATGACTCGGCAAATAGAGAATGAAGGATGTGGGTTTAAGTTCATTTGCACAGCGATCTGAATGTCCATAGTGCCTTTCTCACCGTGAGTGCCAAGCGCTGTGCGCTGTCTCACTTTTGGCCTGCGCGGTGCCCTGGTCTTCCTTCTCCCCCGTTAGAGCTGGGGAATTACAGCGGCCTCCCTTTGCCCCGCCCCGTGGACTGTAAAGTCGCTTCACTTCCTGAACCTCCCAGAGCGCTGCCTGGGCGGGGAGAGGGGCTCCTGGCTTCCCTGCGTCGGTGTCTGCCTTTCTCCTCCTGTAGAAGTGTGTGGATTTTGTAACCTTACGGCTCTGCAGGTGGAGATGCTGCCTCAGGAGTAACGCGTGCCATCAGAGGCCCTTTCAAGGAACGAGAGCATGGAAGGAAGGGGGTGGGGTCGGGGAAGGTGGACAGGGACTGATGGCTCGAGACCGAGTAAATCCAACCTCTTGCTTTGAGGCCAGTTGAAAAGAATTATTTTAGCATAATTTAGCTCCAACGGCAGGTGGCAAAGGCTGCAGGCCAGGCAACGCTCCCGAGTGCCCGACAAGGTCTTTTCCAGAGGCCTGACCTGCCGTGACCTTACCCTCTTGCTACTTGGCAGTGCCTGGGCCCCAGCGCCCGCAGCCTTGGGGTCGAGCCTTCCTGGGAGCCCTGCCCTGGGCAAGGCTGCGATGCATCCCCGCGGGGGCACGGAATGCCCGCATAAGGACTTCCCAGTGTCAGTATCCCCAGCTCTGCGAGTAGCTACTCCCCCTTGGTGATGTGGACTAGGTGGCTCATGATATACCTGGCTATGTGGGAAGGCTCCTGAAGGCAGGCAATGGAATAAATTAATTTAAAAAGTGGAAAAAAAAAAAAAAAGAGCTGATGACGGGGTGTGGTGTTTGTCTGGAGGGAAGAGGCTGGCAGGAACTTCCCGGTGCCCCCTCTTCTTCCGGCCTCCCTTGCTGACTCATGTTTAATTCACGCTCATAATGACCTTGTCGTCTTTCCGGCTCATGCCCTTGTGGGTCGGGGGAACTCTTTAGCCCAGCTCCCCTATGAACTCTTGCTTCATTCATTAGACTCAAGGGGCGGTTCCCTGTCACCCACACTTCCAGCAGGTGCTGGGTTTCCTCCTGGTGAACGCAGGGCCACGGCATGGGAGCCGTGACAGGGCGGCCCCCAGGATCTCTTCTGGCTAATGACACGTGCTCAGCTTGGGCCCTGACCTCCCGGCTCTTGAGGAAGTTCCAAGATCCTACTTATCCATTTACACTTAATTTCATATTTCAGTAGTTCTCAAATTTAGCCTGTATCAGAATTACCCGGAGGCTTACTAAAACCCTGATGGCTGGGCTCACCGCTGCCCTCCTGCTCTGGGTGATGCGCCTTTGGAGGGCAGCGCCTGGCCATCCTGGGGTCTCATGCCAGGACATTCCACAGAACACCTGACTGATGGTGAGGAGGCTCAAGGAGGCTCTCCTTAGGTACCCTGGAGGGGGCGGGGGGGACTCAGAAAGGTAAGGAGGGAGGACTCTGCCTGACACCAGGCTGGGTGCTGTGGCATAATCCATTCACCGACACCCTCAGTGTAAGGCTGCTTGACTTGCTCCCAACCCATCTGAGTGCACTGACCTAAAATGATTACTTTTAAGTTGTGTATGTTCCTAGAATAGAACTGCACAACACAAAAAGTTATCCCCAATGTAACTACATTGGGGATATGGACTACAGTTAATAGCATAATTATAATAATATTTCATCAGTTTTAACAGAGGTACCACACTAATGCAAAATGTTAACAGGGAAAACCAGGTGTGTGTATGTGTGTGAGGGAGTGGGTATGTAATAACTCTTCTTCGCACTTGATTTTTCTGGAATCCCACAATGGCTCTAGTTAAAAAAAAAGATAAGGATGATAACTAAAAATGGTAACATGAGTGCACCAAGAAAAAATTGGCGTGACAGCCTTTCCTTTTCTGGATAGGGTGACTTGTTCATAATTAATAATGTGTTAGGGACTAGTTTTCCCCAAGCTGTGTCTCTCCTAATACTGTATTCCCTTGATGCTACTTCTCTGCAAAGGTGTTGTGAGAGCAGATAATGTTGTGCAACGCTGAGTGTATATATACCATGCTAATATACAGGGCGACTTTTCTGAAAGGGGAATGCAGCACACCATCATTTCCCAAGCTCACTCGCCTATAGGACCCTTATTTTGGAAACATTCATAAATACCACAGGGCACGGGTGCAGCAGTCCTGCAGCTGGCGCTGGGCACTGGTGTCAGCTAGTGTTTGCCAAAGTCTCTCATGATGACTTTGTGGACAATAAAACAAAATAGCTTATATAATGGCACACTATATTCAGATGGATTAAACTGCCTAAAGGAAGTTAAACCAACTAGTTAAACCACTTAAAGGAAGTAAAATCCAATTAGTTAAACCATCAAAAGGAAGGTGTGTCCTAGAGCACATCAACATTTTAAGCAACAAACTGGAGAAGGATCTTAAAATTCTTCCTAGCAAGTGAGTAGATAAGACAAAGCAAAAACTGGACAATAAATAGGTTCAAGGGCAAACATCAACACTCAAGAATAAGCTAAGAAGATGAAATGTTGAATCAAACAAAAGTAATAGAAAAACATTGAGCAGAATTAAATATTTAGCCTGGCATCAAGGTTTCACTTGTATAAAGTGTGAGAGGGAAGAGACAGAAACTGAAAATGACCTGGAGATATTGCTTGATGAGAAGGGTAACGTGTGTGGCATGCCTCCTGAAGAGCTTTGTAGCTGGAGCCTGCATATAAAGAGTCGGCGTGTCCAGGCCAACTGGCACTCACCCCTCTCTCTTTTCCTCCTTCTCTTCCTCCCTCTGGGATTCTTTTAAGAAACACCAAGTGCCAAGCCATTTTGCTAGACACAGCAGTCCACATCGGATGTGGATGACGGTGTTTAGGGCCTGGTACCACATTTTAAGAGGGACCCTAAAATAAGCAGCACCATCTCAAGACAGTGCTAAGGTTTCCAAACTCCCTGTGCTGCCATGTGTGGGAAGGACCTGGAGATGCGCATCCCGGGAAGGAATGGTGAAGGGAGTGTGACAGGGCTCTCAGCCTTTGCCAGGTGGTCTCGGGAGGACCAAGGAGCCTCAGAGGGCAGAATGAGGACAACCACAGTCGGCTGAGGGAAGCTGACCTTGGATTACTCAATGGAAGACGCTCCTGTCACTCCTTCTGATCTACGGGAGGAATGAGCGAATCAGTCAGAGTTGGGGGAGCCTGTCGGGTGATGGAGGTTTCTGAACTGGGTTGGAGTTGGAGCTGGATGTAAGGGCATCTGGAAGCTTCCATCCCAGGTCCTCTGGGAGTGTCTGCCAGGTACTTAAAATGCTCAGAGATGGCAGAGGCACAGACGGTCTCCCTCATGACTCACCGTCGTCGGCTGTCTGCTCACAGACGGGCTGACTCCATCCTCCACTTTTGTTGCGATCAGGAAGAAATCCTTGAACTTGAACACAATATGTTGTCCATGGCTCCAGGTTTCTTACGGCTTCAAAGTCATACTGGGAAGTAACTTGAAACTAGCAACAAAGACAAAAACAAGAAAACACCTCTGTGGGGAAGGGATGCCACCGTTTCGTTTCACACCTACCAGCTATAATCTCTGCTGCAGGCTTAAGCCAGGAAGGAGCTCCTAGTTCATTTCTACCAGGATTTTAAGGGAAATGTCAAGGACTGATGTCACTCTGACAAATAAGCTCATTTCCTGAATTCTCTACTTTAAACTACATGCATATGCCACTTCCTTTTTAAAAAAGATAAATGGGTCACATGCCATTAGATTCAGTGTGATTTTCTTCCTAAGCCAGGAGTGCATTTCTGATGCTGGCTGCACGGGGCTCTCTTCTGAATGGCGTCTCCTCTCCTTGTGCCTCAGTTGCCTTCCTAAGCCCTTCCTCACCTAAAGGGCATGTACCACACCCTGTCAGTCTGGGGACTGGCATCAGGGACTCATCTTAGTTTAATATGGGTATAAGATACCATAATTGATCATATATTCTTGAACCTGAGGAACTAAAATTGTTCCAAGCAAAATAAAGGAAATTTAAAGTGTACACTTGCGGAGCGGGTGTAGCTCAGTGGCTGAGTGCCTGCTTCCCACAGATGAGGTCCCAGGTTCAATTCCTGGTACCTCCTAAAAGAAAAAGAAAAAAAAAAGTGCACACTGCCCATATTTCCATCATTGTTTTAGAAGAGTCCTTTGTAAAATTTGTTACGTGAATAGGAGTTTAAATCAGAAAGTGAGCATGGAATCTTTTTTTTAATATATACTTTCTGTAATTGGTTATTTTTCTTTTGGCGTTGGGGTTGTTGATGTCTTGTCCCTGTTTCTTTATTATATGAGAAGTATAAGTTCACAGAAGCTAAGAATTGGGTTATGGCTATTTAATACACTGGAGAATATGGTATAACTGCTCATAAGTAACTTTTTACAAAACCCTGGCTTTCTAGACATCTAATGCCCCTAAAACCTTACTATTCTTTTTCCTTTCCTCCAAGACTAAACTCAGAGATCCACCTTAAAACAGCAAGCAGACAAGGCTGCACAGAAGTGAAGGCACACCTCCTCAAGTCTCCTTTGTCTTTCCTATGCCCTTTTCACTTCTGGGCACCCTGCGGTTTTAGCTTCTGGCTTTCACCAGTCAGGAAGGAGTGGAATCCCCCAGTATTCCACGCTGCTCTTTCAGAGAGCTAACAGGGCGCCCTCAGGAAGAACTGCTTCCTGAAAGGGAATTCCGCCAACCAGGAATGGAGCCGCCAACCAGGAATGGAGCCGCCAACCAGGAATGGAGCCGTTTTGGGTACCAGGGAGGAAAAACTGCGGGCCACTCTGCAGGTCACGTGCCCGAGGCTGAAGTGACAGAACAAACGAGTGACCAGGTGTCCTGCTGAGGCATATTCCAGATAAGAAGCGAAATATAAAGTGAGTTCTGCACTTCATGTGCGGTCCAGGAGAGGCTCGGGCACGGGAAGCGCAGAATCAGCTCTTTCATTGGGGTAGGCTGCTCCCGCCTTGAGGGGTTGAGGGGGGTTCTTCTGTCTTATCTTTGTTTCTGAGGGCTTAGCAGAGATAATGCCATCTGATACCTGATTAAGAAACTTTATTCTGAAAGGCTTTCCAGGCAGACCCTTCCAGGAGTCTTGACAGAGCAAAATCACCTACTCTGAGAAGCAGATATTTTACCATTTAATGGAGAATTTTAGACAAGAAAAAAAAAAGAAATTTGGGGGGCAACATTGTATGTGTGTGTGTGTGTGTATATATATATATATATAAAAATCTATTCACATCATTGCTAAAACAATAAACATGGGTGACCCTTGACTCCAAACGCTTGAGAATGAAAGTGATAAAATTGATATTTAATGTGGAAGAGATAACATGTATGTCCCACAACTTACATCATACATATATGTCAGTTTAGGACGATGAATAGCTTTCAGGTCCAAAGCACTAAGGATAAGAGCAAGACTTGACCACTGGCAAATGAAAATAGCCATAACATGTCTATGTAAGGGGAAGGAAATCTCGTGAATTGTTCCAGGCAGTGGAAGAGGTTTCTTTTATTATGTCATTAAATACCTACAACAATTGTAGGTTATTATTCCCACTTTATTAACAGTTGGTTATTATGCCCAGTTTAATAATGAAGTAGGTTATTATCGCATTTTATTAACGGAGTAGGTTGTTATGCCCATTTTGCAGGCCTGAGGAGTCTGAGGTGGCCAATGTGACCAGAGCTCCATGTGGCAGAACCAGCATTCCAACCAGATCTTTTGGCTCCTATGTTTTTAAAGGAATTGTCTCCTGAAGAGAAGAACAGTGGGAAAAAGTAGGGTCAGGACGAAAGAACGTGACACTGTTCATCCACATTTCGGAGGTGGGGTTACCTTGACCATGGTCTTGACTGACCTATGGTTTAGGGCACAGGGATTGATGCCTTGAAAGAGTCGTCATGCAGCTATCCCTGCTCTGACTCCAAATTCCCCCAGCCAACTGCTCACTCAGTTCTGCTTTCTGCAGTTTTTCCTCATGGAGAGAAAGCTCTGCTCTCACTATGCACTAGCACCCTGGAAGTCTGCTCTACATATTTGTCTTGTGCATCTGGGAAGCCTGAGCCTGAGCCAGAGCAACTGGTCATTCCTCAGATTGGAAGGCTTCTAGCTTTCAGAGGATCAGGCCTCAGATCCACTGGGCCACCTTGCAAGACCCGGCCTGGAATGAACTCCTGGCTTCCTCTCTCCATTGTCATGACTTTAGACTAAAACAGACTGAAGAACATGGGAGCCTAAATCTGAAATGCATATGATTAGCCAAGCTTACCTTTTTGTCAGTG
Organism: Dasypus novemcinctus; assembly: GCF_030445035.2. Classification (NCBI taxonomy): domain Eukaryota; kingdom Metazoa; phylum Chordata; class Mammalia; order Cingulata; family Dasypodidae; genus Dasypus; species Dasypus novemcinctus. The sequence goes on along the minus strand of NC_080676.1, from coordinate 153,710,392 downwards.
CCATTTTTCCAGTATTGCACATTATAAGTCCATGAGTTATAAATATTCTTCATGGTCCATGTTTCAGGTTCATTTTCAATTTTGGGGGCTGAGAAATGCATATATAAAGAATCAGCAAGCGTTTCTACTTGCATTCCAGGAGGACCAATAACAGCTAAGTACAAGAACAAAGCAAAATGACAATTTTAAAAAATCACATTAAAAACAAATTTCTCTTCAACATTGAAATTTCTCAGCTGTGCAGAAAAATCAGTCTACTGAAGTGCACTGTTATTCTGTGATACACAATTACTATGACTTTGATATGGCTAAAATGGATAGGCAGGTGTCTTCTTTTTAAAAAAATCTGATGATCTTTGTCTTTATTAATTTAGTCCACTTACATTTATTGTGCTTTCTGATATATCTGGAATTATTCCAATCACATTATTTTGTGTTTTCTGTAAAAACTGCTTCATTTCTCTCTCTCTTAAAAAATTTCCTTTTTGTTTCTTTTATTGCATTAGAAGATACAGATGATATTGGTATTATTTTTAGAGAATGTCCTTTAATGTTTAACATATATAATTGGCATCATACATTTCTCTAACAAAGTCTAAAGCTACCCTTCTCCTGAATACTCTTTTCCCATATATTCATGTAGCTGGTTCCTTCACATTATCTGGGTCTCTATTCAAATGCCATTTCCACAGAGACTGTCTCTTAATAGCAGTTCCATCACTTTCTGTCCCATTACCTTGCTTTAGTTTTGAGAGCCACAGTCACTATCTGTCATAAACTATGTATATATTTGTTAATACCTGTTGTGGTAGGTTGAATTATGTATCTTATCCTATTGCTGTGGGTGTGAACCCATTGTAAAAATGACCTTTTGAAGATGTTATTTTTAGTTAAGATGTTGCCAAATGAATCAGGAATGGGCCTTGATTCTATTGCTGGAGGTCTTAAAAAAGACAAAGTCACAGGGAGGGGCTAGAAGCAATTGGAAAACAAAGGAGAGGACACTGCCATATGACGGGAAAGTCAAGGAACCCAAGGACCTCGGGTCAGCCAGAAGGCTTCTGACCCTGGGAGGAGGCAAACCTTCTAGGCTCTGAAATCATGAGAAAATAAATTCCTGCTGTTAACATTCCATTGTGGGTATTTGTCATAGCATCCATAAAACAAAAACACGTGTCTTCCCCATTAGAGTATATACCTCAAGAGGGTAGGGATTTTGTCTTGTTCATTGTTGCAGCTTCAGAACTGATAGTACCTGGCATATAGTAGGTACTGCTCAATAATAATTGCTGAATGGGTAACTGTACTTTTGAGTTATAGCTTGTATTCTCCTCTGGCTGTTGTTATTGATCTGGGACCGCTAATGGGCCTACTTCTAGCACTCGACCCATTTTTAATCTGTGGGTAGTTGAAAACCAAATAATAAAACTTAACAGATTTTTTCCAGAAATGTGTAAATATCTTCAGCATAATGTCTTGATGTACTTTCCTATCGCTAAAATGTATAAACTTTAAGAGGCAGTATAGAGTAGTGGTGGCTTAAGAGCATGGACACAGCTGCCTGGGCGTGAATCCTGCTCTGCCACTTATTACCTGTACAACCTTTGGGCAAGCTGCATATCCATTCTGTACCTCAGTTTACTAAAAGGGAACTCCCTAGATGGGACCTAAAATAGGATTTGGAACTAGTCAGGACCAGGAAAAGTCAGTTAGCAATTACTGATCTCTCTATCAGTATCTCTACTATGTTTTGGAGGCTTGACTATTGTTATGTAAAGCTGTTTGTATTTTTTAGTTCATTTTTTTTAGTTTTCATGAATATATCTTTATAAAAGTTAGTATAAATTGGATAATTTCTGATTCCAGAAATAAAGAGTTTTTGTCAAAGCCTCTCCCAGGCAGCAGGGTACTCTAGCCTCATTTTCTACCAGTGAAGGTAAAATTGTGGGAGCTACAGGGGTCCAGAGCTGGGGACTCTGGGTATAAAGACCCCTCCCCATGTAGAGACACTCCTTCTGGCCTCTGCTTACTCTTTGGAGCTCTGAACTTGAGTTCTGTAAAGAGGTTCTTTTAACCCATTACCCTCTTTACTTCCTCATTTGCAATATGGTGGTTTAATTTGTTTTAAATTCATAAAATTCTAATTATATTAATCTCATGACCTATGGAGGGTCCCCATGACCCTCCAAATCTAACTCGGAAGACTTCATTTCGATGCTTACTGGCCAGCCTGACCCAACTGTCTGCCAACAGCTCATGTTGTAGCCAGTCCCTCAGTGCTTTGTTCTGGGCAAGCTGGCTATCTGCATCTGGTCTCTCTGTCTCCAAATTATTACCCAAGGTGGCCACATGCCTAGAAGAACCTTCTGCCTACAGTGTCATATTTCTTGAAGTCATATTTCAAATGGAAATCCCCCCAGAAAATTTATCACCTGAATTCTTCCAGTTCTTCCTGTTAACAGGGTTAGCCTCAACTCATTCTCACCCTTGAGGTAGTAAAGTTATTAAATTTATATCTAAGTATTTTATTGCAGATATACCTTTCCTTTTCTGTCTCTTCCATAAACTCCTTTAAGGCGATAGCCCTCTTTTCGCAACTTGTACAAGTCCATCCACTTTGCAGGCACTTAAGAAATGCCTGTTGATGGACTAACCAGTGAGGGAAAAACACCCAGGCAAGATGATGACACTATAGTCAAATGGAAAACAAAATAGCTTACTGTCATCCACAGGACAAAAGGTGATGTTTACCCAGTCTGAGTGCTCGTCTGCAGATTCAGTCCTGACTCTCAAGGTGTGGTCACCATATTTGGAAAGACTTGAGAAGTCACATTCTGTCAAGGCAGTACTCTTGCATGTATCTTGAAATCCCCTATAGCTACAAAACCAGAAAAATAAAATCATGAGATTTCTAGTTCTGGGCCCTCTGAGGCTAATGGGCCCTTTATTTTGTACTACTACCAAAGATGGGGGGACAATGAGAAAAAACCTAAGCTGATTCTTAATCATCAACTTGGCGAAAATATAAATATTTGTATCAGCATTTTCCAAACGGTGCTCCTCAGAACCCTAATGAGCCTTGAGAAATTATAAGGTGCTTCAAAAATAATCTATCCCATGGTTAAATAATTTGGGGGACAAACTGGGTTAAACATAGTTACATAGGTTTCTTCTCAGAGACTTGAACATCCTAATGAGCATGGTCCATAAAGGGGTTGAGTATTTCACATTTTTTTAAAAGAAGTTTGTACATGGGAAGCAGGCGCTCAACCATTAAGTCATATCTGCTCCCCAATAAGAGTTGTTTTTTGTTTGTTTGTTTGTTTTTTAGGAGTATTGGGGATTGAACCTGGGACCTTGTACATGGGAAGGAGGTGCTCAACCACTGAGTTACATCCGTTCCCCCATATTTTTTATCAAGAAAATTTCATTCTTTGATTATGAATTTCTAAGAGCAGTGGAACATTTAGCAAATATTGACATATATAGATTAACCAAAATAAGTATACTGTAATGATTTCAAATAATATCCTATAAATAACTATAATGGCAATTACTCTGGAAAAAATTATAAAATGCTATGTTGATCTCAGATCTCTAGCTCCAACACCAACCACTTAAGGGAGGATGTCAGGAACTTGAAGCAGGAGGAAAAGGAAATGACTTCCTGGAACACCCACTGGGTGCTAAGCAAATTCCATCTCACTTAGCTTAAGCTCACAACAGCCTTAATTAGCTCCATCTGACCTAAGGAAGCCAAATGAGGGGTCTAACTGCCTGGTACCCAGCTGCCTTCTTCTCTTGGTGCCAAAGCCTCCTCTAAATTTAGCTGACCTTGGAGGTGACAATGAAGATGAGGGTGATAAAACAAAAGCCAACATTTACTAATAACTTTGTATCAGGCAGTGTGCTGAGAGCTTTATCATTAAATCTGCAAAACAACCCCAGGAAGGAGGAACCCTAATTAGTCCTATTTCATAGAAGAGGAATAGTCATGGAGAGCCTGAGAATCTTGCCCATCAGAACCCAGGTCTGTTTGATTTCAGAGCCCATGGCCTGAGGTTCACATTTCACCCTATTTGCACCAATGCCAAGAACAATCCCTTACAAAAGAAGGTACAAATCATTGGGATCATGCTATTTTACAAGATGGTTTTCTTCCCCCCACTTAATATACCATAAAGACTTCTCCAGTCAATTAACTCTTTATGGCTGCTAAACATTCCATCACATGGAAAATCCAAGGGTCATTTCATTAAGTGGGTTTCTCACATGTGGCCATTTCCTTTATTTAAATGAATGCAACCAATGATGGTATTTCACAAGTTGTCATGAAATACCTTCTTTTCACAGTCATTTTTATTGCATTTAAAAAAATTTTCCTCCCATGACACTGACAATACACTTTCTTTCTTTTTTAGAAGATTCCATATTAAAATCACCAATACATCCTCTCAAGTGCTCTCTGCCTCTGGCCATGCCAACACACCCATACTTTGTGCTATGCCACTGCTCATTATATATTCTAAACAAATATTTTATGGAGCCACAAGAGAATAACTGGATATTCAGGGCCCAAATTTCTTCTCCAAGCACCTGCCCAGCACACACTGTGTCTTCTCCAGCACTGCCACGCTGGGTCTATACTTCCATGCCGAGGAAACCACCTGGGGCCAGGTAATTTAGGGCTTCATAAAGTCTACATGAACTCTCATCTCAAAGATGAACAACCAAAAGCAAGCCCCTCCATTGTAACAACAAAGAAGCAAGGCACAGAACAACAGAAAACGAACAGAGCAGACAGAAAGAGAGCTAGAGGTTTGTTTTCCACAGTCAGGTCTCTAGAGCTATCAAGATTTGAGTGGAGGAAACACAGAGATTAAAATAAAATCAAGTGGCACTAGAAAATGGACCTCAGGACAAAAACGAGATGTAGAATGACCCTTCTCAGATCCTCTAGTATCCTTACCAAGTGGTGGAGGGGCTGAACCAGAGCCCTACTCTCCTTGTGAAAACCTCTGGACAAGCAAACACAGGGTACTGGTTGAATATACTATGACATATGTGCCCAGTGGACCACTGTACAGCTGTAAAAAAGAATGAGGATGTTCTCTAAAAGTGATGTGGGCTGATTTCCAGGATATATTGCTAAGTGCAAAAAAGCAAAAACCATAAAAGTATATTACACCACCTTTTGGGTAAGAAAGGGGAAATAAGAAAACATAGATATAGACCTGCTTAGTTTTGCAAACACCCATGCACAGGACACAGAAAGTACACACTAAAAACTAGTGAAGTGGGAAGCAGACTTGGCCCAGTGGTTAGGGCGTCTGTCTACGACACGGGAGGTCTGCGGTTCAAACCCCGGGCCTCCTTGACCCATGGGGAACTGGCCCACGTGCAGTGCTGATGTGCGCAAGGAGTGCCCTGCGATGCAGGGGTGTCCCCATGTAGGGGAGCCCCACGCACAAGGAGTGCGCCCCGTAAGGAGAGCCGCCGAGTGTGAAAGAAGTTCAGCCTGCCCAGGAATGGCGCCGCACACACGGAGAGCTGACACAACAAGATGACGCAACAAAAAGAGACACAGATTCCCATGCTGCTGACAACAACAGAAGCGGACAAAGAAGAACACGCAGCAAATGGACACAGAGAACAGACAGCTGGGGGGGGGCGAAGGGGAGAGAAAAAACAACAACAACAAAAAACTAGTGAAGTTAGTTACTTACAGGGTGTTGGGATGGAGGGAATGGGGTAAAGGGGACAGAGGATAGAGTGACACATCCCTGAGTAAACCTCTCCATACAGTTTGGACTTTGGAATCATATTAATGTTCTACATAATAAAAAAATAAATAAAATTAAATCGATGAGGATGGGGAGAAAAACATCAAAATGTAAACAGAAACAAATGAACCCAGCTATTTCAACGCACAGAGTTAAGTACCATGAATGGAAAATAAAAGAAGTAATCCCAAATATCACAGAACATTGACTCTAAACCCTCCATCCAAAGAAAAAAAAAATTGCAGACAAATTTTGAACCCTCTTAGTAAGTTTGTTTTTCAGAGAAGTAAAGGAACAGGAATTCTAAAATTCTGGGTATAGTAATTCCGAAACTGTTTTGGATATACTGTAAAATCGAGGAAACGAGTAGCTTTCCAGATGTTGTTGGGAGCCTGGCTCGTCTCTGTGGGAATACAATCTGGAATAGGGAAGGCAAGGAAGAATCCTGGGGGGCATAGAAAAAGTGACTCCCCAGTAGCAGTGAGCACACCTATCTTCCTGATCTTGGTTTCTAAATACGACTTCCGCAAAAAAGGAACTGGCTTCCTTGGAGAAATGGCTCATTCCAGCGCTGGGGCAGAGAAGGGACAGGATGCTGGAATAGCGTGTGCCACCTAGTAAGGATGTGCTTAAAAAAATGCTATGACTGGGTCAGCTTGAAGACGTTCCCACTGGCCAAATGTGGGACAATTTGAATGGCAAGATAAATAAGGATGAGAATGGATTATAATCCATTGAATAGAAAGGAACCCATGAGTCCTTACTGTCAATGAATAGCTAAATAAATAAAAAACGGGGAGGAAGAACGTGCTTCCTTCCAGCAGAATGTTTGGAAGGAATGACAGAAAAATCCTTATAGTAAAAACAGTAAAAATTGATTTAGGTAAAAATCATCAATGGCTGCTTAATCTAGGGTGAGGAAGTTTTATAAAGAACAGGAAATATCCCCATCATCTCCCCACAACTAATTTATTAATTGCCCAAGGAAAAAATAATATGCAGTGAAGAAACTGAACCACCTCTTAAACAAGCGATTGACATTATCATCATTATGGGAAAAATAAACATCAGGTGCCTCCAAATGTGACACCCTGAGATGGCCTGATGCTACTGGTATAGTATGAAACAGAAAAATGCATTGACTAGCTCTTATCTCATCTTGAGAAAACATCAGAGAAACCCCAAATTGAGAAATATTCTAAGGTTAACTGGGTTGTATTTTCCAAAGATATTCAGTTCGAGAAAGACCAAAAAACCCCACAAAAAACAAGAAACAAATACCTGTTTCAGATTAAAGCAGCTGAAAGAGACATGACAACTACATGCAATAGGCGATCCTGGCCTGGATCCCTGGGACAACTGACAAAACTAGAAGAGGACTACAGATTCACTAACAGTATTGTCTCAAAGTTAAAGTTCCAGAATTCGGTAACTGTAATGTGTGATATGAAATATTACCCCTGTCCTTATGAAATACACACTGAATTACTAACGGGCAAAGGGCATGATATATGAGAGAGACAGAGAATGAATGTAAAGCAGTTGAGGCAAATGTGAAAAGTCAGTGACTCTGGAGGTCGGCTCTTTGGAAGCTCCATATTTGAAATTTTGAATTTTCTGTTATCTTGGAATTACTTGGAACTAAAAAGTTAAAAAAAAAAAGCGCCAAACCTGTGGACAAAACGCTACTTTAGTCATCTTTCTGTTTCTTTCCTGACTCAAGCAGGCCTTGGAGATGTCCTGGGGGATGGAAGCTGCGAGAGTGGGAGTATGGGATGGATGGGATCAGGAACCCACCTTCCCTCCTGCCTAACGAAGGAGTGCCTGTCTCTGTATGCCTCTGAGTCACGGGGAACACTGCTGGCTCATCAGTCTTTGGCTGCCTGCTGTAAAGGTGTGTCACCTGCAGTCCAGCCTGTAGTGGAGGTGGCAGGCTGCTCAGGAAGCTGGCACAGACTCCCTGTACAAGGTCCAGGTAAACAGGACAGAAGGACAGGTGGGGGGACCCCACCCCACCATGGAGATGACTGTGGCCAGTGATACTCACTCTTCCTTCATGAGCCTCTGAGGGTTTCAGAGAGCGGGGTACGTAACAGCAGCAGCTGTCTGACTTTCAATTTCAATACCTGGCATTACCACTGACTTCAGAGAAGTCGCTCCTGTGAAGCGAACAGCATCTGATGTGTGTGGCTGCCTCTAGGGCCCTATAGAATGCCAACGACCCACACGCCGTATCATGTGCAGCCACAGAGTCACTGAGCACCTACTATGCAAATCCTCTGCAGCTCTGCGGCACTGGAGCATGCTGCTATAATTTATAGGAGGTGGGTAGGTGGTGAGACAGCCAGGGCCTACTGACTGCTTTGCATATCTGTTTTCTTGGAAAGCTTCCAGTTGCAAACTGTCGACTTCTAACAACTCTATTACTTCTAAGCTTTTTTCTCGTAAAAAACATAAATTGTGGCCCATGAGTTATATTCTAAAGAGTGCCATGTTACCACTGTAGCTAAATGCACCTACATACATGATAGAATGCTTACAAATACCAGTAGCCCTGTGATAAAGAGTCAAACCATGAATCACCACTGCAAGAAAAAATAAAAAGGAAAAGATGACCATAAGAACGTCCCATGCAGAAGAAAAAAAAAAAAACCAAGAGGAAGGACTGCTGTGGTCCAGCCCAGTGATGGGGCCACTGTCTTCCCGTGCCCTCCTGCCAAGAGCACTGCCAGACTCACCTTTGATACTGAGCTGTGTAAGTCAGATTCTCTTTGGGAAAAGCAGGTGACTCCCACTGTAGAATGTTCTTGAAATTAACTGAGTTCATCCTGACATTTTCAGGAGGCGGCACCATTCCTAAGGCTGCAAACCATAAAAGAAAAATAATTGGCAACTTTTTCCTCAAAAAGGTTGCCCCAGGAAATCATCACACCCAACATCTGTCTTAAAAGGTCAGCTGGGTGAGGGGGAGAGACACAATTTATCTGAAGAACCAGAGGAAGAAATTACCAGGGAGCCAGAGTGAAGGGTGGACACACATGGGGGAGACTTGGGTGGTGGAAAAGCCTGAGGTGGCAGAGTGGAGGCCAGGATTTTAGATCTATTTTTAGAAGCATAAAAGCTAGACTTGTTGATAAATGTGATGTGGAGAGGTGAAGGTTAATATCCAGTTCTACTTGAGCACCTGGTCCCATCCTAAGCATTTTACATTTGAGATGCTGGAGGGATTCAAGTAGGGCTGTCGGGGACACAGCTGGGTGAGTGAGCCCAGAGCACAAAAGTGGGTGAGAAAAGAGAAATTTAAAAACACAACTTCTTTTTTAATTATAAAAAAATTAAAACCTGCGCAAAAATAGAGCGAAGGGTATACTAAACCACCATCCACCTGCCATCACTCAGCTACTGCCCACAGAGATATCAAGTTGGGAGTTACCGGCCTCCAGCTGGTATTAAGAATTAAGGATTTCTGCTGAAATCCCCCAAAGGGGCAGTGTGCCCGGCAGAGGAGGGCTGTTCAGGGATGCGGCAAATGGGGCGGCTCCCAGAGGACACCCGGGAGAGGGTGCGGTCCTGGAAACTGAGGGAAGACGACCAGAAAGGAAGGGGGTGGGGGGCAGCCAAACGTTTGAACCCGGGCTGCTGGGCTGCCGGGGGGAGGTCAGAAAGCGTTCCACCGGCTTTCTTCCAGGAGCGCCTGAAGACAGCCGCGGTGGGAGGCTTTGGAAGAGAACGTCGCGAGCACCCACTCGCGGCCCCCACACGCGGGGGGCCGCGGGAGGAGAGGATGGAAGGACGCCAGGAGCCCACCCCGGGGCGGGTGACGGTCCAGGCTGCGATCCCGGGCTGGGCGGAGGCTTCCGACGGGCCGTGCGGCTTCCCCTGCCCCGAGGCCCTGGGGGCCCGACCCGGCACATCGACGCGACTCTGGGGTCCCATCAGGGGGCGCCCACCCGGCCGCTCCCCGCCACCCTGGAGCGCGCGCCTTGGGCCGGGTTCCCCGACTCCCCAGCGCCTCCCCGCCCGCGCCCCCTGCCCGCCGGCGCCTCACCTGCCACGAGCAGGCAGCCGCCCAGCAGCCAGCCGCCGAGGCTCCGCGCCATGGCCGCGCCGCGCTCCCCGGAGCGCGCAGGGCCGCCGCGGCAGCCCCGGGCCATCCGCCCCCGCGCCGGCCCGCGAGGTCCCGGAAGCGGCCGCGGGGCGGGGCGCGCTGGGCTCCTCCCCCCGCGGGCCCGGGCTCCGCCCCTGCCGGCCCGGGCTCCTCCCCCCGCGGGCCCGGCCCCGCCCCCGGCCCCTCCCCCGCGCCCAAGCCCCACCCCCACGCGCCCTTCCCCCTCACGCCGGAGTTCCTCCGCACCGCGCGCCCAGGCTCCGACCCCGCCGATCCCGGGCCCCTTCCCCTGCGGGCCCGGGCTCCTTCCCCCGCACGCTCCTCCCTCCGCGGGCCCGGGCACTTCCCCCGCGCGCCCGGGCTCCCCCGCTCCCCGCACGCCCGAGCCCCACCCCCGCACACCCTCCCCCACGCGCCCGGGCCCCGCCCCCCGTGGACCTGGGGCTCCGCCCCCCCCCTCCGGGGCTTCCCGTCGTCCGCCTGCGTGGGTCGGGGCTGGCGGGGACCCTCCGGGGAAAACCCTCGCTCTTCCCGCCGCGTAAGTGGAAAGCCCCGGCAGGCAACCAGATTGCACAACCGCGAGCGCGGAATCCTGGTTTCGGCCCCCCCCCCCCCCAAATATTAAATGCAGGCTTTAAAAGGAGCCCACGTGTAAATAAGCTGTACTAAAACGCCAACCCGGGGCTTAGATCTGAATGGTGGAATTACGAGGGGTGGTTGGATTTTTAAAAATTTATTTTTTAAAACTCTCGTTCAATATTGCTCAAGTTTTCTCCATGGAACCTTTACAGGGCTTCCAGCATGCCCTGCTCCCATGTAGTGACTTGAAAATACTCCGTTAAACCAACCCAGCTGGAGAAGGCAGAAATGGAAGACCTAGTCGTTGGTTTGGCAGTAACTTCTTTCTCAACCAGGCTGCTGAGTGGTTTTTCTCTTTTTTTGAACTTGGGTAGTGAAGCTGGAAAACCCAGAATAGGGTAATATGCTGTGACGTCGCTGGGTGACCCTGCCAGACTCACTGCAACTTTCCCTCTGAACGTGCAAAGAGGAGGGCGCACTGTCCCCTCCGCCCCCGCAGGCCGAGGGGGAGGGCAGAGCCCGGGGTGGGGAGCTAGGCGCCAGGGAGGTCCCGGGAAGGCAGATCTGCCCCGTGTACTGCTGACGGGGAGCGGCCCAAGAAGAACGTCACCAAATGTGTATTACAAAGTACTTTTTAAATACTTTACCAACTTCCAACAGTTTAAAAAATTCTGTATGTATATATATAAAAAGACACCCACAGACATACATAGAAGCAGTCATAAAGAGGTTATCCCCCAAATTTAGAAATTGTTCAAAATGACACACTCGTCAACAGAAAAGTAGACTACCTATATGTTAAGGTCCTTTCCCTATGGAATTTCAATTATTAAATAAGCCCCCCCCAATAGCTCTCGCTTGAGTTACTTTAGAGCAATTATAAAGACAGTCAATTGAAAGCCCTTGAATTAGGATGCAGAACTTTTTTTCCCCCCTTTTGAATGGGACCAGAAGGGGCTGAGAGGGGTGCTCTTGGGGAAAGCGGAGACAGATGGGAGGGTCCTGTATCTTTATTCACCGGGGCAGCTCCTCTGCTTTGTAGCTCCTACCCCTGGGTTTTTATTCCTGGACCCAGCCCAGTCTTCTCATTTCACAAATGAAACTGAAGCTCAGAAAGGCCAAGCAAAGTGCCCAGGGTCACACAGCAAATTGGCGTCTTAAGTCAGACCTCCGAATCCTGGTCCTTGTACTCTTTGCTACATGGCATTCTAGAACTTCACATGCCGCTGTCCAGTTCCCCACTTCCCCCCCCCTGATTCACAGGAACTGTAATTACACGCAGGTCATTTGGAATCAGTGCACACACAGCACTTCCCAAATAGTCAGACAGGATCTCTAGGACTTACATGTCATATGTCTTATAAAGACCTTCAACCCCTGTGTATTTGCTCTCATTTTATAATGTTAACATATGGCACTGAGTCTATTCCTCTCCGTTCCTCTTCCCCATCTAAACACTTCCTCTGTGAGTCACCTGCCTGGTCCTGCAGTTACTTGTGCGTTGTGTGTCTGCCTTCCCCACTTGACTTGAGGAGGGCTGGAAGGGGAGGTCTGAGTTGAGCTCTGAGTGGAGGAGAGAGCAAATGATACTGAGGGTACCCAAGGTTCACTCACTGAAACATCCTGGACTACGTCCAGTTCCGCGCCACACGCCTGCTTCCTCGGGCCTGCCTCTGCGCTCCAGCTGCCCTCCCCTCTTTTTTTTTTTTTTTGGCCTGCTTTGCTGTTTTCCTGGACCCTGCTGGAACAGACAGCTCAGGGGCTCCATCTGCAAAACACTGCTGACTGCTCCTGCTGCGAACCCCGAGTTTTTTCCTTTTTTCTCCCCTCTCCCACCCTAGCCCAATTTAACTACTTCCCAGGAACAGGACAAGTCCCTGGACTGCCCGGGACAACCTCAGGGATGGGTGCTTCTTTCTCTGGGAAAATGCAGTGTCAGTGTATTAGGGCACGAGGAATCAGCTGGGAAATTTCCCTTCAAGGTATTATCACTTCGAACATGTAAACAATCTCCCGGATGGTACTATGTTTCCAGCCACCTCCCTCCTCCATGCTGGGAATTTGTATAGATGAATTGACCAGAAAGAGCTGGGGCAGCCTCTACAGTTTTCTACTCCGACCGCCAGAGAACCCTTTCAGGCCACACATGAGCATGGAAGGGGACAAGGAGAGAGGTACTGTAGGTACTTTCAAGTCCCAGTTCACAAACTATGTCTGGCCTCATCTCATTATGTAGCCATCGCCCACATCGACATCCGACTCGGAAGAGCTGCTTTTATCGGAAGGCTCTTCCGACCACTGGCACTCCACGGAGGGGACGGGGAAGGGCGGCTGCGTCCCTTCCTCGCTGGGCATCAGGCTGGATTCCATTTCGTCAGGGTCCTCCAGGTGGACGGTCTCTTCTGGAAGAGACGGTAACGTTGGCGGGACTTCTGAGTCCTCGTCGTCAATGACTCTCATAAACACAGAGTTTAAATCCACATTGAAGGTGACTCTGTCCCCAGATCCCTCAGTGGAGTTGCTGTCCTCCTCAGAAAAGGGGTCCTGGAGCGGACTCTCTCGCCTCTGGTAGGGCCCGCTTGTGCCCCCCGCCTCGCCGGGCCCCGGCCCTGGCACCGCCATCAGGGGCTCGGCCTCAGGCAGGTCAGGTTCCCCAGTGTCTGGGTCTGAGAACTGGGACTTCAGAAGAGATGAGGAGGCAGAGGCTGGACCCAGAGGCCTGCCTGTCAGTCCGTGCATGGTGTAGCCAACGACGCTTGTTCTAGGGGTTTCTTCATTATCGCTGTCACTTTCATCATCATAACTGTAATTCCACACTTTCTTCTTTCTCTTGATGCCAATGACTTCCACGGAATCCACTGCTTCTGGCAGCAGCATCTCGGGAAATATCCAGACTGACTTGTTGGAAAAATCCTTAAAAAAAAAAAAAAGAAATAGTTTCAATTCTGAGTTTTTGCTCATTATTTTTTACATACTAACACTTAACGAGATGTCACTGTATGATGATGAGGTTGGTGGTGACGATGACAACAACCACAACAAGAATATTAATATTAGTTACGGTTATAAAGTGTTGCTGTTTACCAGGCACTGTTCTTAGTGCTTTACACAGATGAAAATTCATTTTATCCCCACAACACTCTAGAAAGTAGGCTTACTATTCCTATCCCTACTTTATAGATGAGAAAATGAGGTACAGACAGGTTAGGGAACTTGCCCGAGATAGATGAATTAACAAATAAGGGGCAGAGTCTAGATTTGAAAGCAGGCACACTGCCTGCACCACTCCTGTCTACCTCTTCCCACCTCTCTGCTTCCTGCATGTTATGGAAATCTATCCATTTAGACTGGGGTTGCCCAATTCTGAATGCCAAGACATTCTTAGGAGGTGTCAGGGAAGGGAGGCCATTATACACATGATAAATGAACAAAGTAGTAACAACAATTAATCCCAAAGTCAGCAGGACTTTGAAGAAATGAGGACACCTATATGTTGTCACTGGCATCATAAATCAGCTCCTTTGAAATTTTTTTTTATAAGATAAATCTGCTTTCTGCATATGTTTCCTTGAAAGAATCCAAAATAAGGTAATCTGCATTAAAATGCCAAACAAAGCTAAGAAAGAAAAAGAAAAACAATTACAATATTCTACTGCTGAAAAATGGCTAAGGGAAAAAATGATACATTAATGATAACAGAATACTATATGATCAATAAAAATAATATGTGGACAAAGTATGAAAAGAAAACAAAATGTGTGCACACAATTCTAACTGCAAAATATATACATGTAGGGATGAAAAAGAACCCAGAGTATTATATCCCCTTGGTGTTTTTAGAGAATTCTTCTGTGAAAATATTTCAGTATTTAATAAAAATTCTCAAGTTAAAAATAAAATATAAAGAAAACAGAAAAACAACAACAAAACAAGCACTACATACCCAAACTTTTGGGAAATCCTTTCTTAAGCATATGTAACCAGTCCGTTTCAGTATTATCGTGCTGCTTATGATGGCAGTTGCTATTAAAAACAAAGCAATTATTCCTATTTTGTAGGATTCAGATGACTCTGTTGGTGTAAAAGTAAATGACGTTATTTCAAAATAAATCCAATAAACCATCACTGACAGAATAAATGCATACCAGGTTGGTGGTGGAAGGTGCCAACAATGAAGTGGAAGTTTGAAAAACCAGTTTTATCATTAAAAACAAAAGAATGACAAGGAGTCCAAATGTATATATGAAATGAAAAATGATATTGTTTCTAGAAGGAAAATTTTTTTTGACTTATGTTTTATAACTGCATTGCCCAATACTACAGTAGTATTTTTTTTTTTAAGATTTTTACTTAGTTCTCTCCCTTTCCCCCCCCATTTGTCTGTTCTCTGTGTCTATTTGCTGTGTTCTTCTTTGTTCGCTTCTGTTGTTGTCAGTGGCACAGGAATCTGTATCTCTTTTTGTTGCGTCATCTTGTTGTGTCAGTTCTCTGTGTGTGCAGTGCCATTCCTAGGCAGGCTGCACTCTTTCGCGCTGGGCGGCTCCTTACGGGGCGCACTCCATGCGCGTGGGGCTCCCCTACGCGGGGGACACCCCTGCGTGGCATGGCACTCCTTGCGCGCATCAGCACTGAGCATGGGCCAGCTCCACACGGGTCAAGGAGGCCCAGGGTTTGAACCACGGACCTCCCATGTGGTAGACGGACGCACTAACAACTGGGCCAAGTCCGCTTCCCTCGGTAGTATTATTAACTAGTCTCGCGGGGCAATTTAGATTTAAATGAATCTACATTAAATCAAATGAAGAACTCAATCCCTCATCAAATGCTCAAAACCACAGGTTCGTTTGCAGGGCAGGCAGGAAAAAGTAGAAAAGGGAAGTCTACTTTCCGGAAAAAAGCAACTGGGTATTTCTGCCGCTGGACTTCTGCCAGCCCAGAAATCTGGACTCTGCATAGATTGTCTTATCCTATTACAAGCTCCCCTTAGTTTCTTAGTCAAAATTCCTTCTTATGGAGAAGTTCAAGCTTTTGATTGAAAATAGCTTCTGTCCACCAGTCCGACTGGACTGAGAAGAAATTGGTGGTTACGTAACTAAAACCAAGCTCTCTTAAATTCTCCAAAAGATCTTTTATTGATACTACTCCTGAAACCACAGTAAGAATGGATTATGCATTTTAAAAGTCTTTAAAGGGCTAAGGAATGAAGAGACAGAAGGTCAGTGAAGACCCCTGTACCATTAGACCGGCTCAGGACTCAGGAGCCCAACTCATGCCCATCGAGAGTGGAGGAAGGACGGTCAGCGTAAAGAAATCAGATTGAGCCATGACGACACACCCTGATGACACAAAATTCTTATACACATAAAATTTACCCTCCTGAAAGGGATGCTGTAAACCAAATTGGTTTCTCTGGAGAAGCAACAGCGTAAGACTGCAATTCTGACCCATGTACCCAACTTCCTGAAGAATAAGTGGAGAGGACCAGGGATACTCTATTTACCATCCTACAATCCAAGGCCGAAAACTGCAGTTAATAGGCTGTCACTACGTTCCTTAGCTTGGGCTAGTCTCATGCGCCTGAGAGTTCTTCAAGAGAATTTTTAAATTTGGCTAGCTTGGAGTTTGATGAAAATCTAAAATATATAAAAATGTCTCTCTTGACGTCATGAGCAACTTGGCATGCCTACTCTTTTTAAATATTCCAATTTGAAAACAGAAGTCGTCTTGTAATGCAACCGAGAAAGGAGACGCTGCAATTGGATATTATCACCGTTAATCATCTTGTGTAGAAAAGACCCACCCAGCCTGGCAATACGAGATCGTCCCTGCAGAATCTGACTTCGGACAAACTTTTCTTTCTCCAGAGTCACTGTTCAGATGTTTAAAACACAACACTGGAAACCTCACAGGCAGAGGGCTGAATGTGTGTGTGTGATATCTTGTTACTATTATCTTTAGTGGGAAATAAAAAGAACTTGGTAAAAAGAAACGTATGGTGATTAACATTAGTTCTCCCGGAGCCCCTCGTCTGCACCACCATCTCCCACCTGGGTTTTTGAGGTGGCAGCCTGGTGGTCGCCTGGCTCCCACCCTGCAGCACGAGGAGGCTCCCCGCTCAAAATCCTCCGAGGGGTCCCATCTCTTACAGTGCATCCCAAGAGCCTATGTCATGTGGCCTCCACTCCATCTGGAAGCAGCTGCAATCTGGGTGTCAAGTAGATGGGTAGTGTCTCGGGGAAAGAGAAAATAATGGAGGCTGACCTAAAATGCAAAATGATGTGCTTACACCAAGGAAAGCTGAAGTGCTGTGAGAGCATGTTGCTCAGTAAGTGAGACTGAAACAGAGGAGGGGGGACAGAGTCTTCACAGAGCATGTCACCTTCCAAAGAACCCTGGAGTCAGGGAGTCAGCTGCATCCTGCAAGAGTCTGAGCAAACCATTGCTTGGCACGTCATATTACTCATTGGATACTGTATTGGTTTTGCAGATTTGTTTGTGTTTGCTTGGAGTTTACACGTGGGCAAGAGCTATAGGCATAAGGAGTCTATATGCAGCTTCAGTCAATTAGGCTGGAAGTCAGGAGATACTTTTTCCTTTAAAATCAGTCAGTTCGTCATCTGCCTTTGAGGAGCAGCGGGGAATAAAATCACACAACACTGGGCACCACGATGGGCTAAAGCATTGCTCAGTGTTTCTCACTTAATCTGCAAATGAGCCACCCTGCTTACCAGTCATGTCTTTATACATTCTGCCTTTCTTTTTATACTGCTGAAAGAGAACATGAAAGAAATTTCGCTTCTTGGCCTGTTGGCTAAGATCAGGTATAAAAATTTCCATGGGGGTGGGGAAATTCAAAAGAGCTTCTTTGGGGGAGGTTTTCATAGATGTTCACTTTTGGCGAAATAGCTGGAGACCTACTTACTTCCTGAGCACGGGAGACCGAATCAGGTACCCCAACAGAAAAACGTGTCTTACTCCATGTTCCTGGGGGTGTGAATTTACTTGTAAATAGGACCTTTGGAAGATGTCGGATTAGTTACGGTATCGCCAAATGAATCAGGCTGGGTTGTAACCCAGATTACCGGAGGCCTTAGAAAGAGCAGGTCACCGAGAGGAGCGGCGGTCGGAAGCCAGTGGCAGCGGAAACCAGGAGAGATACCAGGAGAGAGGAAGTGCCAGGGGAGGGAGGTGGCGGTGCAGGCTGAGGAGCCCCAGGGGATGCAGCAAGCCAGCAGCAGAATACCAGGCTTTTTTTTCTTTTTTAGAAATTTTATTGAGATATATTCCTATACCATACAGTCCACCCAAAGTGTACCTTCAGTGGGTGTTTGTATAATCAGCGTTGTGCAGTCATCACAATATTAGAGCATTTTCATTACTCCAAAATGTAAAGCTCCCTACCCCTTACCCGTCAGTCACCTCTCAAGCCCTCTATCCATCCCTTGCCTTCTACTCTATATAAATTTACTTATTACGATTTTATAAATGAGTCAAGCAATATGCAGTACTTTGTGTCTGGTTTCTGTCACTTTGGATAATTTCCCTTTTTGAACAACTGATGAAGAGATATTAGTATCTTACTACTCACTGCAGTCCGCAGTTTGCTTTCGGGGCATCTTAGCTCAGACAGCACTGTATTGTTAAGTCTCTTGCGAGATTAACTTCCTTTTGCTCTGATTCACGGAAGAACATTCTTATATTTGTACTATTAACCACACTCATCCTCTGCAATAGGGTTCACCAGACTGCCCAGCTAGTGTTTGGGAAGACAGCGTGGCCCTGCCGGCACCTTGACCTTGAACGTCTAGCCTCTGAAACCGTGAGATGTAATTCCTGTTGCCAAGTCGACCGGCGTGCGGTACGTGCCATGGCAGCCTGGCAAACTAAGACACCGAGGGGCTAATCCGCAGTGAATGTTCTAAAGCTTGCTGGTTCTAAAGCTTGCAGATTTCTCCACGTGGTGGAAGGCCTGGAGGTGAGGCCATCGGCTGCGTTGCTGCCTTGGAAACAGAAGGGCTTTCTTTTCAGCCTTCCTCCGCTGACTCCTCCACCAGGGCCAGTTTCCCTTTGGCCCCGAGCCCCAGCCCCCTCCCACCATCTGCACCACGCCCCAGCCTCCCGCTGCCAGGGCCTCAGCAGGCGTCTGCTTTCAGAGCCCCCGCGGCTCCAAGCATTTGGCTTGAAAGATGATGGCCAGATCCAGGGCACACAACAGGCATTTGATCCTGACTCCCTGAAATCAAAGTGTCTGCATTTCAGGAGGCGTTCTGACCTCATCGCTCTCAGGCAAGGACAATATATTCTTAAGTGACCGTGGCGTAGGGCCTGACCAACAGGAAATGCCCTTCGATGTGCCCTCACTGGCAGAAGTGCCTTTAGCGTGCATGGCGTTCAGGTTCTTTTCTTTAAATAAGTTTTCCCTCGAGGTAAGAGCAAAACAAGAAGTTTCAAAAACTTAACCTACCTGATTCCTGGCCAGGTTTAAGGAGAGTACATTTTAATGGGGATTTTTGTATTGTTCCCAGGTGCTTAGGCTCAAAATAAACAGACACACAGTAGTTTGTGTTTGGAAGTAACTTGTCCACGACATACTTGAAATTTCCAGTGATGTTCCTATTTATTTTGGGGTTATGCTGTAAAACAATAATAAGCAAAAATAAAACACATGTTTAGTGAGAATTCCATTGAGAGGCAGGCCCTAACAGTCTCTCTAGGGATTTTAAAAAGGGACAGAAATATAGGCTTGGCGAGAAAGAGTATTTCTAAGTCATTTGGGGCATGCAATTTATCACAAAACTACAGGTACACGTACATGCACACACTCACACATATATTTTTAAACCACCGAATTGAATCTAGTATCTTCATTTTACGAATGAGGAGAAAGAATCCCAAAGAAGAGTAAAGGACTCCAGCTGTCATTTTTGTAAGATTATCTTATTTCATTAATGATATGTGCTACTTTACACTTCCGAAAGTACTTTCATACACATTAACTCATCTGATAATCAAAACAGCAGCAAGGCACGTAGCTTCCCCATTGTACAGGTGAAGAAACTGTAGCTCAGAGGTTAAGTAACTTCCCTGAGGTCACACAGCTTGCCTCTGACAGTACTGAGGCAGATGCCTTGGTTTCTTGTTTTCTTGCCTAATACCCTTGCCTCTTCTTTCCCGTGTAGCTCTGTCCTGTTTCGGAATTAAAGAGATGATCCGAAGGTTATGTCATGAGTTATATTTTTGTATAATGTTTTAAGGTTTTCAAAACACATTTTTACTAGCAGTTTTATACTGTTGGCTTTATAGCCTTCTACAATGTTTTTCTGCAAGTTTCCATTTCGAAGGAGGAGGGATGATTGAAAAATCCAACAAAGTACCCAGGCATGGCAAAGAAGTAGCGAAGAAGAAAAGGGACCAGGCAGACCGCAGAGTCCCAGGGGGCGCTCCCTGGCCTCGCAGGGGAACAGCAGGGCTGGCCAGGGGGCAGGGTGTGCAGGTCCAGGCCTGGTGGTGCCCGTGTGGTCCTGAGACTGCGATCCTGCTTCCTCTCCTGCTGGGAAAACAGAAGCTGCAGCCACCCTCCAATATGCACCCGTGTCCACAGACTCCTGTGCCAAGGGCGGCTTCGTCCCTGCTCCGAGCCAGTGCCACCTCCTCCGCGTGCTCACGAGCTCCCACCCACTCTCATGGCTGGGAATGGACCCGGAGCCCCTGCCCCAGCAGGCCATCTCCTCGTGAACATGCCTTCACGTCTCCCATCTCAAAGTCCTTCCCTTGACCCTGCCTTTGCCTCCAGCAAGGCTCTCCTTCCCTCGACAGAAAACCCCCTTAGAATTAGCTTTCCTTCCTGTCCCCCGTTTTCCTTTTCTCTGCTCTTGAATCCATTCTAATCAGGTCTTTGTCCTACCGCTCCACCCAAACTTCTTTGTCCGCTTCTGTTGTTGTCAGCGGCACAGGAATCTGTGTTTGTTTTTGTTGTGTCATCTGGCTGTGTCAGCTCTCCGTGTGTGCGGCGCCATTCCTGGGCAGGCTGCACTTTCTTTCGCGCTGGGCGGCTCTCCTTACTGGGGCACTCCTTGTGCGTAGGGCTCCTCTACGCGGGGGACATCCCTGTGTGGCAGGGCACTCCTTGCGCGCATCAGCACTGCGCATGGGCCAGCTCCACACGGGTCAAGGAGGCCCGGGGTTTGAACCGCGGACCTCGCATGTGGTAGACAGACGCCCTAACCACTGGGCCAAGTCCGCCGCCCCTGTGGTCTCTTAACACACCAGAAGGATGTCCTGTTAGTACTGGGTCACATATGTCACTCTACCACCTGCCGTCCTCGTGGGGCTCCCTGTGTGCTCCGAGGACGCTGACTCCTAGAAGCCCTACCTGATCGGGTCCCCAGCACTTCCTCCAGTTCCTCCTCACTGTCCACTCCAGTCACCCCTCCCTGCTGCTCTTCAGACCCACCAGGCCCTCTCCAGCCTGTGGCCTTTGAACTTCTGTGCCCTCTGGCTGAAAGGCCTCTGCCCCGGATATCCTCAGGGCCGGCGCACCTGGAGGGTTTATGATGGCAAAGGGCCAGGCACAGGGCAACGGCTGCCACAGCAGGTGAGGGCGGCTGGTCCATCTGTGCTCACACCAGCATTCCAAGGCAAGGAGAGAGGCAAGAGATTGAAGACCCAGGCCTGCCCGACAGCAGGATTACTCGGAGGTCACTAACATTCAGTTAGGTCCTTCGAGGAAACCAGAAGGGGACAGAGGAGACAGAAAGTTACCACCCCATTGCTTTGTACGAGGGCTGGAGGGGCAGAGATGGACGCACTTGATGCGTGGCTCAGCCAAACGGCTCCTTTTGAAGAAACCCTCAGCCTGGCCTGCAGATGCTTGGCTGCTCTCCTGTCCACTGCAAACCTCCTTCTCCTCTGCGTGTCCCCTGATGCTGTCCACGTCACTTACGTGTTTGACGAGGCCTGCACTGCTGGGCTAAGTGAACATATTTCTACAATGAATGGAGTGGGGACGCTTCTTTCCTAAAGTCAGACCTTTTAGTTTTAATCATGCAGCTATGAATTTCTTTTTTAAAAAGATAAGAGGAGGGAGTGCGTATAGCTCAGTGGTTGAACGCCTGCTTTGCAGGTATGAAGTCCTGGGTTCAATCCCTGGTTCCTCCTAAAAAAAAGATACGCAGGCCAAAAGTATTCCCCGCCAATTCTGGGCTGTTTTGATCTTTTTTTTTTTGGAGAGAAAAATCTTTTTTTTTTTAAAATGATTTATTTTTTTATTTCCCCTCCCCCACCCCAGTTGTCTGTTCTCTGTGTCTATTTGCTGCGTCTTCTTTGTCCGCTTCTGTTGTCGTCAGCGACACGGGAATCTGTGTTTCTTTTTGTTGTGTCATCTTGTTGTGTCAGCTCTCCGTGTGGGTGGCGCCATTCCTGGACAGGCTGTACTTTCTTTCGCGCTGGGCGGCTCTCTTTACGGGGTGCACTCCTTGAGCGTGGGGACATCCCTGCGTGGCAGGGCACTCCCTGCGCGCATCAGCACTGCGCGTGGGCCAGCTCCACACGGGTCAAGGAGGCCCGGGGTTTGAACCGCGGACCTCCCATGTGGTAGGCGGACGCACTAACAACTGGGCCAAGTCCACTTCCCCAAAAAAATCTTTTTAATATATGGGAAATCCAATGTAAAAAGATGCACATTTTCAATCTATAAATCTCATGCAATCCCAATCAGAATCCCAAAGATAATCCAAATGAATTCTAACACTGAGTGGGGAGAATCAATATGAGAATGGCAGAACAGTTCTAAAAAAGGCTAGTACCCACCCTCCTAAGTCTTAAAATATATTGCAAAGCTGCAGTAAACAAGTATATATGACACTAATACAGGTGCAGACGGATCAGTGGAACAAAATAGTTTAGAAAGCCCCAAGCGAGAGTGTGTGTATGTGCAAGAGAGAGAGCATGCATGCATATGTGTGTGAATATGTTTCAATCTTGACACCAGAGACTACTTACCTTCTTCACAATGTCTGCAGATTGTTCTTCAATGACAAGCGATAGATAATCTAGTATCTCAAGAGCGACGGATGGAAATTTCACTATCACATTCATGTGGTCTGTATAACCAACAATCTCAAACTCTGGTGGTTCAAAAGTCACTGTGAAACCAAAATCAGAGACAAACCCCAACGTCAGGCAATGACTGATTGCAGAGTGATAATGCCTCCCATTGCCATGATACAACTTTATTTCTTTACAGCTCTTTCTTTTTTTAACCAAGTTGTAGCACGTGCTGGTGAAAAACTAAGAACCGTAAAGATGAGGTCATTGGTTTAATATCGCCACAAGGAACTGAGGACAGATAATGGGATGGAAGTTAGTAACTTCCCCAATTTTCAGGCTGTATTCTAAACACAAAATTAAAAATGACTCCCCCTCGTCCCCGTATTATAGTGATAATACATAATCAGTGCAGAAACATTACAAAATGCAGATGTAAAACTGTCCCTGAATGTGGTTAATCACCTTTTTACACATACATATAAACTAAAATGGAACCATTCTTACATAGGCAGTTCTGCATGATACATATATTTTACTTAACAGTATTTCATAAACATACCAGTAACTATTTATCTGCATCAAGGGCTGGCAAACTATAGCCTGCAGGTTGGATTTTAGCACAGACTGAGTTAAGACTGGTTTTAATTTTTTAAAGAATTGTAAAAAATGAAGAATACATAATAGAGGCCATATGTGGCCTGCAAAGTCTAAAATGTTTGTTTGTTTTTAATCTGGCCTGCGGAGAAAGTTTGTTGACATTGATCTATATCTTCATTTCTCACAGCTAATTTCATTCCATGACATGGCTGTACCATAACTTCAATGATTCACCGTCTCTCATTTTTCTGAATATAATCAATGTGTCAATGAGTGTTCTTGAAGCTAAATCTTTGCATTCATCCTGAATTATTTCTTTAGGATAAATCACAAGGGAGGGTTTCTGGAATAGAGGAGGCGCATGTTAAGGGTTTTAATATATAAGCCAGATACCTTCAGGAACATGGTACCAAGTCACATTCCCTGAATTCCCTGGAAACCTGGGTATTCATGTGTCTTTAATATTTTTCATTTTGCTTCATGAAAAGCACAATCTCATTATCACTTTATTTTCTTTAACGGTATGATCTATACATGGAGCCTTTCTTTCCTTTTTGAAGGAAATTCCAGCAAATCTCCCAAGCATCCAAATCGTATGGAATCTGGTTGTGGCTCTCGTTCTGCTGAGCGTGTAGGTGGGGTGCAGGCCCTCCCGCTCTGTGACAGGGAGCCGGAGTGCTAGCTGTCTCTTGGCAATTAAATTAGGAAACTCAAAGTAAGACAGCCTGCAAATCAAAACCTCTGTTAGACACCACTTCACACTGCCAGGAAAATTATTATTTGAAAAAAAAAAAAAGGCAAGAAAATGGAAAATAAGAACTGCTGGCAAGGATGTGGAGCTATTGGTACTTGGGCACCACTGCTCATAGTAGCTTCATTCACAGTGGTTAAAAGGTGGCGACAACCCAAGTGGCCATCTCCCGATGAATGGACGTACACACAATGGAATGCCACTCGGCCATAACACAAGAAGGAAGGCCGTGCTGACACGTGCTACACCACAGAGGACACTTGAAGGCGTTCTGCTCAGTGAGAGAAGCCAGGCATGACAGGGCCAATGTTGTATGAGTCACTTAGATGCCACGTCTAGAATGAGCAAACTCACAGACGGGAAGAATCTTAAGGGGTTCCCAGGGGCTGAAGGGAGGGGCGGGATAGGAAATTCTTGCTTAATCGGTACAGTTTCTGCTCTGAAGTGAGGAAGTTTTAATAATGGAAGGCAATGATGGTAGCGTCACATTGTAAGAGCCGTGAACGCCGCTAAATTGTACACTTAAAAATGGTTAAAACGGCAAATTTTAGGTCATACGACCGTAGACACACACACGGAAAATACAGGAGCCCGGGTGAGGGCCAGCAATTGCCGTGGCTGTTAGCACAAGGCCTGGGGCAGCCCGCTGCAGGCGCAGGGGGAGAAGGCCCAGTGGACGCGCTCCCCGCCTGCGCGGTCCGGCCTCTGAGCTTGGCGCCCCAAGGTGTGTGCACAGCTGGGGGATCACGGGAACCAGGGCTGCGGGCTCTGGTGTGGGGATGGAGTCGTGGCATTAAGGAAAACGCCAGCCCACAGGGTTGTGGCAGCCTGGCCACGGGCCGCCTGAGGCCCCCTCCCCACTTCCTATCAGGCCGTGGCACCAGGCAAGACCCCCGGCCCCTCCTTACGGAGCCTCACGCCAGGGTTTAGTCAGAACCTGCCAAGCGTGGACCGTCTTTCCAGGTGAGAAGATGGAGGCTCAGAGGAGCAGAGCCAGGGGTTCACGTCCACAGGGCGAGGAAGTGCACGGCCGGGAGCCCACCCTGGCTCCGCGCCCGCCAGCGCCTCTGCCCGCCTGCCTGGTCAGTGGACGGCGGTGACCT
Organism: Dasypus novemcinctus; assembly: GCF_030445035.2. NCBI lineage: Eukaryota > Metazoa > Chordata > Mammalia > Cingulata > Dasypodidae > Dasypus > Dasypus novemcinctus. The sequence continues at coordinate 153,685,423 of NC_080676.1, read as the reverse complement.
TCATGAGGAGGGGGGGGAGGAGGAACAGGGATGGACTCACTGTCGGTTGCCAGGAATAAGTGGCCCAGGCAAGTGACCAGCTCCGTGCTCCCTCGGAATCCTACAACTTTGGGGATGTAGGTCTCGTGCATGTGCTCCCACACACCTGCCAGGTCACAGGAGGGGCTCGTGATATTTGTGCAGGCCTCAACGATCTTCATATCTTCTGATTTACTTGGGAAGGAAAAGAAATGGGCAAGAGCACACGTTAGCACTGTAAAACTCCCGTCCCTGTTTCCTTTAGGACTCTGATCAGATCACTGTGGTAAATCATTGCCCTTAATTGCTTTACGTAAAATACCTCCCCTACACACACATCCCCGATCCCTCTGGCCTCTCTTTTCCTTCATAGCATTTACCACGACCTGCCACATTATACGTTTGTTTATTGAGGCCTCTGCCTACTTTCAGAAAGTTCCAGAAGGGTGGGGACTTGTGTTCATGACAGAACCTCCTGGCTCGGCAGCAGATGGCAGTAAGCATTTGCTAGATGAATGAATGAATGAATGAATGAATGAACCCTGGGCTTTAGCGGTAGAGGCCCCAGGTCTCCCTGCCCTACAGGACAACCACGAATACATTCCCTGAGGCTCCTGCCCTTCCTGGCCGAGGACCACAACGTCCGGTCCTAAGACAGTCCTGCTTGGGTTATTGTAGGAACAACACAGACATCTGGTCTCCCGAGTCTCAGCAAGGTAGGTGGGGACACACGGGACTGCGCAGTGTGGGGAGAAGCTTTAAGACTCTGCGGACTCCAAAGAGAAACTTAGAAGAGGCTCTTCACTGGGACCGTCACCAGGGGCAGGGACCGCAATTAAGCCAAACAAACGACCAACGGAAGGATGTTCCGAGGGGCTAGTGGACCGAAGCAAGGCCATATAAGGGTGACTGTGGAAAGAAGAAAGCCAAAGAAGGTTCCATCTCCTACTCAGCCATCCCTACGTAGGAGAGATTGGCTCAGAGAGGCTGAGCTCTGTGCTCAAGGTCACAGCTGGGTAGTGATCAAGCCAGATTTTGAACCCAGCCCAAGTCAAAGAAAATGATCAAGAAAGAGACAAGACAACCTATAGAATGGGAGAAAACATTTGGAAAACATGTATCAGATAGGGGCATGGTATTCAGAATATTTAGAGAACTTTTACAACAGTACAACACACGGTACAAAACACAGACAACCCAATTAAAAAATGGGCAAAGGACATGAAGAGACATGTCTCCAATGAAGATATACAAATGGCTAACAAGTACATGAAAAGATGCTTGATAGCATTAGTCATGAGGGAAATGCAAACTAAAACAATGAGATACTATTTCACCCCTACAAAGATGCCTTTTATTAAAAAAAAAAAAAAGAGAACAGAAAATAATAAGAGTTGGAGAGGACATGGAGAAATTGGAACCCTCATTCATTGCTGGTGGGAAAGTAAAATGGTGCAGCCACTGTGGCAAGCAAAAGAGCAGTCCCTTAAAAAATTAAACACACAATTACATGACCCAGCGATCCCACTTTGAGATACATACCCAAAGAGAGTGACAACAGGATTGCAAACAGATACTCATACCAATGTTCAAAGCAACATTGTTCACAAAAGCCAAACGCTGGAAGCAACCCAAGGGTCCATCAACAAACGAGCAGGTAAAATATGGTATATATACACAATGGAATACTATTGGGCCATAGGAAAAAGGAAGTTCTGAGATGTGCTGCCACAGGCAAAAACCTTGAAAACATTTTGCTCATTGAAACAATTAAGAAACATAAGAGCAAAAATTGTACGCTATCACTTATAAGCGGTGACCAGAAATAGCAAATTCGCAGGGATAGAAAGCAGATTAGAGGTTACCCAAGAAGGGGTGAGTGGAAGGAGGAGGAAAGAGTAGTGCCTGTTTGCAAATAAAAAACCAATCATCAAATTAAATACAGAATTACCGTATGACCCAACAATTACACTTCCAGGTATTTTATATACCTGAATTAAGTGACAACAGGGTTGCAAACAGATACCTGGACACCCATGTTTGTAGCAGCATTAGTCATAACAGTCAAAAGCTGGAAACAACTCAAGTGACAGTCAACAAATGAATGTGGAAGCAAAACGTGGCACATTAAAAACAACAATAAAAAAACAATGATACATTGAGCTTAAATTCCTCTGGAAAAGATCATTATCTTCAAGAATTGTCAGAATGCTCAAAGTGAAAAATCAAGGAGGGGAGAATTGCCTTTCTGTACTTCAAAAAGTCCTTTCAAATTATGGCAAATAAAACCATGTGCAATTGGTGCACAGCTGTATCAATAAAGAAGTGGAATAAAACCGAGAATCAAAAAACAAACAAACAAAAAAGGATGGGCATTTTGTCTTTGGCCTCTTCTAAGTCTCTGAATAAAAAAAAAAGAAGAAAAAAGAAAGCGAGGAAGAGGAGGAGGGACGGAAAGAGGAAAAATATTTAGTGTATCGCAAGGAAGGTTGCCGCATCCCCCACCCCACACTTAATAGAAAAGGTGATAGGTTCAGTAAGAGAAAAAATGAAATGTCAAACCAACCTCATGATTGTGTACCATAATGTATAGTGAGTTGGTACAATGGAATGGTTTTTTAACTCCCATGATAGGACTGGCCGGAAATTTTGTAGGGTCATCTTTAAAATGCAAGGTTCATCTGAAAAACCAAAAAGGGGGGGAACACTGAAGTTTGAAATCAAGGGTTGTTTTTTGGTCACTGTTCAATCTGTGCCCTGGATCGGGAGCCTATGCCTCCAGCAGAGACCCTTTCCCAGGACCCTGGGGGGGTCTTGGAAATGGGAAGAAAACGGTTTTACCAGACATGGGAAATAAGCTAATATAATACTTTAATGAGGAACACATTATCTGGGGAGGCAAGTTTAGGAAGCAGGAACTCAGCTGGATGTAAATAATTTGGACAATGGAACTCACCCAATTATCTTTATCAGTGGAGCAATGCACCAAAACAACCCAGGTGATCCCGGGCACCCCTGCACCCCAATTCTCTCAGCTCAACTCCTAACTCCTCCAAGAAGTCCTCCTGATGCAGCTCAGCCCAAAGCAAGCTTCCCCTCTTCTGAATTCCCCACAGTACTTATTGCCCCATCACAGGGGAGGGGGCCTGCAATGTGTGCCCACACGGGCACTTCCTGGGAATTTTATCCCCACAATGCCGAGCAGTAGACCTACCATGAAATTGAGAAGTCAAGTTCTACAGCTGGGCAGTGGCAGGGGCAGACCAGTCTCCAAAGGCACATTTGTCAAATTCTACCTTAGACACTTAAGTGGTTTTTGTATTTTCTTCTTATTTCCCCTTTTAATCACATTCAAATACATAATTCAATGCTGCCATAGTGTTGCGTTACCAGTGGAAGGTTTTTCAAGAGCATCTAAGTTTCCTGGGTTAAGACCTGGCCTTTGCTTCTTGGTTGCCAACTCTTCATTCTCCAATGCCTAGCACAAGACCAGGCAGCTAATGAAGTTTTATGGACAGATGTATATACCTAGGCAAGAAGTTTAATTAAAAAAATTTTTTTTTCCCTGTCTTATCTGGCAGCAATAGGTGGCAGAAAGCAAATTAAACAGAAGTGAATCCTGAATCCTTTTTTTGTTTGGCATAGTCTCTCTCCTCACTCTTCTATTAGTAGAATATTAAGAGCTGAAGATTCTTTTAAGGGATTTTAAATTAATCCATAGTGCTATTTTTTTGTGTGTTTTGACACATGTAGAAAGCAGAGTTGGCCAATTTTACTTCTTTTCACAGACAAAGCATTTGAGAAAAAGGATTCCAATATGACAGGCAACAGATCTGGGATCAGAAATTAAATTTCCCATATTTTAGTCTTCTGAATGGTTGCCCCGCCACTTTGCCCCTTATACAAAATTTAGTCAAATAAAGAAAATCTCTTACCAGTCAAAGCATGTGAAGTACCAAACAGAAGGCTGATATACACTAGGAGGAAGAAAAACAGGTTAGAAAAGCAAAACGGTATTTTCTCTGGACTCAACCTCTAACTCCTGCTCTGAGCCTGGGATCCTTTTATACACAGTTATAAATATCAGATGAGAAGGTCTTGCCCTTAAAAAACTGGCCAACAGGGTCCCACAGCACATGGCCCAAGGGTTGTGTACTCAGTGGACCCAATCCTAACAACAGAGGTTAGACTGGTTGAGGGACTGCCTGGAGAAGCCTGCGTCCACCTGCAACAATCCTCCCAGTACGAATAAGCATGTTGCATTAACGGTAAACTTCAGAGACAAAGGCCTTTATCAAGGGCCCTGGAGAAGAAGAAAGGGGGGCTGGTGATGGGATTTGGTGGTTCTCACCTCCTTGGGGTGCAGGCCTATGGGGCACTGTTTTCTGCCTGTCACTATGACTGGTGGGGGAAGTATTAGCACTTAGTAGGCAGAGACCACCCTTGCAATACACACGTGGGTCCCCTACTCCTGAACCCTGGGAAGGATGATGCAGTGACACACTGGAATGGAATCCGAAGAGAGGTAGGGAAAAGGCACTCAAATGACAGTGAACGAAGGGCTGAAACCAACGCTCAGGACTGGCTTTTCGGTTTGGTGGGATGTGGCAGGTTAAGGGTTTGGCCTTTTCCAAATATAGGAGTAGACTGACCAACCCCACCCTGGATTACAATGAGGTTTTCAAGAGAAATTATTCTTCAGATTACATAGAAGCATATTACTCATCATCATTCTTTGTTTTCCTTAGATTCACAATAGGGCGGCAACCCAGGTGGAACCCAGCCATCGGCACAGGCTTCCTTTCTCTTTTCCACCTAACTCTTGGGAAATCGGCTGGCTGCTCCCCTCAGAAGGGCTCTCTGTGATGATGATGATGAGAAGGGTCTCCCACCAGAGCTATGATTTTAAAAAGTAGCGCTTACCCCAGGGATACAAATGAAGTGGTCTGATGGAGGAGGCCTCCTGGCTTAAAAGCATCTTTGTTATTTTTTAAGTCATTGCTTTACTTCCACATCTGAAAGGAAACCAACATGAAATGATTACAATTCTCAAGTATTTAACCAAATTGCAAAGATAAGAGCAGGCAAAGACCAGGTGGGAGTCCAGCAGGAAAGACAGCAATTCCTGGCTTCTGGTTCCTCTGCCTTCCCCCAGCCCACCCTCTATGCCTGTGCTAAGGGCAGCTTGTCTTGGCTTCTTGGACCAATCCTTCTTTAGGGAGAAATTCTTAAGTTCAACTTTTTAAGAAGGTAATTTCTTTTCTTGGTTCAAAAATTATAAACATACCAAAAAAGCAGAGTGGAAAATCTCATTCCCTTTAGAAAATTACTTTTCTTAGTTTTTCACGAATCCTTCAGAACTCCTTTAAGCATAAACAAGCAGAACTATATATTCTTATCCCTCCCCCTTTTGCAAAAAAAAAAAAATATACAGGCGAATGTGGCTCAACCAGTTGGGTGCCCGCCTACCACATAGGAGGTCCCAGGTTTGAGTCCTGGTGCCTCCTAAAGAAGATGAGCAGATACCCGCACCTACCGTAAGGAGCTAGATGCTTCGTCCTGCCGCGAAGAGCTAGACACTGCATCCCACCGCAACAAGTAGATGCCTAAATGAGCAGATGCCACAAACCAGCAGATGCTGCAGCCCGCAGGGAGCAGATGTGGCTCAGGCCTTTGGGACCTCACCTCCCATGTGGGAGGTCCCAGGTTCAATTCTCAGTGCCTCCTGGAGAAGGTGAGCAAACAAAGAGCAGACAGATGAGAGAACCATCTGGGGGAGGGGGGAATACATTTTTAAAAAATTAAGTAAATAAACAAATCTTTTAAAAAATAGCAAATACCAGGTCCTGTTCTACCTCTACTTTTAGTACTTAAAAACACATTGGGGAGATCTTCCCACAGCGGCACCGGAAGGAATTTCCTTGTTTTTTAAAATATAGTTGCATGGTATTTTGTGGATACACCATGTATTTAACTAGCATCCAACTGGTGGGCATTTGAGTTGTTTCCCATCTTTTCTGCAATGAATATGCTTGACATGCATCTTTTTGCACATGTGCAAGCAGAAGTGTAGGAAAACTTTCCAGAAGTAGGATTGCTAGGAAAAGGGTGTCTTGGTCAGGGTCCCAGCAGGAAACAGTACACTAAGTCTGGACATTTTGAGGAAGGCTTTAATTGAGGGGCTATCTACAAATGTGTGAGGTGGGAGGAAAAACCACAAGGGACTATGCAGTACCTTGAGCTGACAAGGATGGGGACTTGAAGGGGACAGGGGAGGAGCTGATACTGGAATCTGGAAGACTGCTGCGGGAGGGCGTGTCACGGTAACCTGAACTACACAACCAGCCCCAATAAATAGCTTCACTGTCCTCCCTCCCCTCTCCTACTTGGGGAGCCCCATTGGCCAAACCCCACGAGAAGCCCCAGGGAAAGAAGCTGGTGGTGCTGTCCATACAGGACAGGCTCCCGGAAGGGTGGAGATGGTGGAAGGCGGGCCTGGAGGGGCAGCAGAAGAGACCTGGCTCGATGGGGCGATGCATTTGCAATTACGACAGAAACTGCCCAAGCGCCTGCCCTCGGGCTGCACCAATTCACACACACACCTGCCACTGCCTGTATCAAAATTACGGCTTCCCTGTAGCTGCTTCCACAAAGAGCATCAAACTTTCGGGGCTTTATCAAATTCATTAAGTGAAAAATTATACATCAGGCTAATATTAATTTGCATTTCTTTTATTTTAAGTTTCAGAATCTTCTCTTATATTTAAGAGCCGTTCATATTTCCTCGCTCGTCTGTACTCTTGGCCCATTTTTCTAGAGTCGCTGGCCTTTTTGTTACTGGTTTGCAGGAGCTGTGTCACTATGAAGGAAACTGGCCTTTCTCTGTGATAAGAACCACATCTTTTTTTTTTCTTCCCACTTTGCCCCTTGGTTTTTGATTTGCTTATGCTCTTTTGACTTAAGCACATAGAAGTTTCCATGTTTTATGTTTTCAGATTTCAAGGTGTGTTCTTTCTTAGCTTCTGAATTTTGAGTGATAGTTGGAAAGCCTTCCTCATGCCAAGGCGATAAAGGAATTCTTCAGAAAGAATTTTAAGTCTTGCTCCTTCTGCCACACACACCCTGTCCCCAAGCAAACGACTGGGCCCAGCAGACTCAGGGTGTTCTGTCCCCAAACCCTGGGGAAGCATCAAGCCCCAAGTTAAATGAAGAAGACAATGAAATAGCAGGCTGGTGTCCAAGCTAAAAACAATTTTACAAAAAGTCCTCTTGAGAGGGGGATGGTAGGAAGATGGCAGGGAGGGAATTAGTTCCTCCACTAGAAAAACTATTAAGCAGGCAGGGCCTGGCTGTACAATTATTTCAGAACTCCAGAGTCCAGAAGGTCAATGTACAGCATCCAGGGAAGACTGGGAGAAAGAGGATGGTGAATTATAGTTAATATCAGTGCACTGCTCTCGCCAGTGGCTGTTACCGGAGCCTATCCCCTCACCCTCACGGCAGGCAGCAGTGGGATGCAGCCCCAGGCGTAGCTTGCTGGTGCTAGAAAGGATATAAAAATCCACCTCCTGAAGATCTGGGTTGGACAGGGGCCAATAGCTGACCATGGCTTTTAATTAGCTACTTCAGATCACAGTCGGCCGGCTCTGAGGGCAGCCTTTGTTCTAATCCGCCCTGGACAAAGGCAGCAGAAGAGACTTAGAGATGTCACCCGTCCTCAGAGCTGCAGAGGACAGGGGGAGGGCCGCACTTGCTGGGCAGGTCAAGATAGCACGGCTTTGGGGAGCCATGGAAGAAGCTCCTGGCACCCATCCTGGCTCCTCCCTCAGCCTCTCCTCAGGACAGTTTGGAGCCAGCAACTGCTCCCTTTGTGTTTCCCTGGCCTTGTTCCAGCTAACAAAAACTGACTTGGAATACTCCTCTCCTGCGGGTACCCCTCCCATGACCTGCCCTCAGGCAAAGCAACCTGACACAATGAAAGCAGAAAGAAACCACTGAGGCAGAAGGTGGGGGGCAAGGGCTGGCATGCTTTCAGCCCAGCAGTGGGACATCCAGGAATGGAGGAGATCTGTCTCCTGGAAAGTCAAGGGGGCACTCAGACTCCTGTAAGCAGGGGAACGTCCAAGCCACCAGCAAACACAGGCCCAGGACAAGACACAGGCTCAGAAAAGACAGGGAGGACCGTGCACTTTGCATTCTCCTTGGGTGGACCTTTCCACCAGGAGGGCTGACACTCAAGAAAACCGTCATGTTACCAGCCTGGAAACACAAGAAACAGACATCTCAGGGAGCAAAGCCCAGAGTTAACATTTAAAATAATAAAGCACACAGTGTGCAAAAGATTATAAGACAAAGAAACGGGAAATGATGGCCTTTCCAAAGGAAGAAGACAAAAATCCAGGAAACACCAAAGAAGAAGACCAGTGTAGTAGTTTGATATTATTGATGAATTCCAAAAAGAAATACTGGATTATGTTCGTAAACTGGTCTTTTGCTCTAGGTATATTAGATCACATTGGATTCAGAGGTTTTACTTTTACTTGATTAAATAACGAGTAAGGCTTTGATTGGGCCAGTTAGTACGACGATGAGTCCCTGCTCCGTTGGTGGTAGGGACCCACAGAGAAACCTACTGCAGTGAAGGTAGGCTGGAGTTTCGATACTGGAGCCTGGGAAGTGAACACACAGGAGAAGAACACAGAGGGACAGAGATGGCTTCTTAGACACGGCAGAAGCCCTGGAAAGAGACAGAGCCGTCTGCCTGATAGTCTACAGCTGGCCTTGTGGAGAGAGAGCACAGCAGCTGAGCCTGGAGAGAAGCCCTGGGAAAAGAGGAACCCAGGAAGCCTAACCTTTGCAGATGTCGGCAGTCATCTTGCTCTAACATGTAGCAACAGACTTTGGTGAGGGAAATAACATATGCTCTATGGCCTGGTAACTGTAAGCTTCTACCCCAAATAAATACCCTTTATAAAAGGTAACAGATTTCTGGTATTTTGTATCAGTACCCCTTTGGCTGACTAACACAACCAGAATGCAGATATACAGGACAAAGACTTTTAAAAAATGGTCCTTAATATGTTCCAGGAGATGAAAGAAAAGTACAGAAAAAGAACTAAAAGATATCAGGAAAACAATGAGTGAACAATATGAGAATCTGAATAAAGAGAAAGAAATTTTAAAAAGGAATCAAATAGAACTACTGGAGTTGAAGATCACAAAAACTGAAATGAAAAATTCCCAGAAGGGTTTCAACAGCAGATCAGAGCTAACAGAAAAAAGGACACCTAAAAATAAGACATGTGAAGACAAGATTTGAAATGGGTCAGGCTGAGGAACAGAAAGAAAAAAGAATTATAAAAAGTGAAAATAGCCTAAGAGACCTTTGGGACACCATTAAGCAGACCAGAATACGTGTTATGGGAATCCCAGGAGAGGAAAGAGAGAAAGGGGCAGAAGGAATAGTCAAAGAAATTATGACAGAGTACTTCCCAAACTTAGCAAAAGAGATGAATATGAACAGCTAAGCCCAGAGAACACCAAGCAGGATAAACTTGAAGAAAAAGAAGCCCTGTCACATACTGATCAAACAGTCTAATTTTGAAAGCTGCAAGAGAAAAGCAATGGATCGTGTATAAGGAAATTCTGATTAGATTAAATGTCAATTTCTCACCAGGAACCATGGTGGCAAGAAGGCAGTGGGTTGAAATACTTAAAAGTGCTGAAAGGAAACAATTGCCAACCAAGAGTTTTCTATCCAGTGAAAATGTCTTTCACAAACGAGGGAGAGATGAAAACCTTCCCAGATAAACAACAGATGAGAGAGTTCATCACCAGTAGACCTATCCTACAAGCAATGTTAAAGGGAGGCCTTCTGACTGAAAGGAAAGGACACTAGACAGAAGTTCAAAGAAGTATAAAGAAATAAAGACCTCCAGTTCTTGCTTCAGCAGCACATATACTAAAATCAGAACGATACAGAGAAGATTAGCATGGCCTCTGTGCAAGGATGACATGCAAATGTGTGATGCATTCCACATTTTAAAAACTTGGAGTGCTGGTTACTAGAAGGTATGTTGAGGGCTGAGAAGGGGTGCTGATACTTAATGTATGTAGAATTTTTAATTAACTTGATTGTGAAAGTGTGGAAAGGGATAGAGTTTGTGGTAACACTGTGGCGAGTATAACTAACGTGACTGGTTTGTGAATGGGATGGTGGCTGAAAGGGATTGTTTAGGGACATAAATGTCAATTGAAAGAAAGCTAGAGAATAATCTTGGGACTGAAAAACAGTGAACCTGGTGGTGGATGAGGATTGTGGTTAACAGTACAAATAAAGAATGTTCTTCTATGAACTAGAACAAATGTATGTCACTATGACAAGGTGGTGAGAATATAGTGATGCATGGAAAAAGTACAATAACGTAACTCATGACTCTAGTTAACAGCACTATTGTAATATTCTTGCATCAATGTCAAAGACGGTACTATATCAATGATAAGGGTCAATAATAGAGGGTATGGGATTTTTTTCTCTTGGGCTAAGGAAAACATTAAAAAAATTAGGAGGCAATGACTACACAACTCTTGTGATGAAACTGAGAGCCACTGAGTACACACTTTGGATGGACTGTACAAGGCATGGGACTGTATAACACAGTGAAACATGTGGTGGATGATGGGCTATGGTTAACAAGAGAAACATGAGAGTGTTCTCTCATGAACTGTAACAAATGTGCATTACTAACACATGGTGTTAATATAGGAAGGTGTGATGGAAAAATATACCAAATGTAAGTTATGGACTACAGCTATTAGTAATATTTTGATGAAAATATAGCTATTAGTAATATTTTGATGAACATTATGAAAATAATGTTCCACAACGATGCAAGGTATTGGTGGAAGGGTGATATAGGGGAATTCTGCTCGTTATGCATGACTGTTTTTAAGCTCACAACTTTTCTAGTAAAAAATGTATTAAAAAATACACCCTCCCCAGATTCTCCGGGGGTATGTCTGAGGTACATATGGAGGAATACATGATAGTTTTCCATAAATAGTTCCTTTGTAGTGGATTTCTCACATATTAAACTCCAACAAGGACCCAGAGTGCAGATATTCTCTGCTGCCATTTAGATGTAGATCCACATGTTCTCATACGGTTAAAAGAATATCTAAGGTAGAGGTACAAATTATACTCATTTCTAAAAATGAAGACTATGACAAATGCTAATATGCAATCAATTTGCCCTTGAAAAAAATGAACCCACAGAGGAGTCCTGGACAGGGCCAAGAATTTCTTTAAAAAAAAAAAAGTTAAGTATATTCTCACACAGAAATGAATGGGCAACTGTATGTTCAGTAAGTAGTAAAGAATATAAAAGGATTATTTTATATTCACTTTGAGAATTCTTTTCCTGACTTTACCACTTTGTAGGTGTATGACCTTGGGGAAGTTAATTTCTTTAAGCCTCAGTTTCCTCATCAATAAAATGGGTATGATAATAATATCTACCTCATAATTAGAGAAAATGCTTGTAAATCATTCAGGACAGTGCCTGGCACATGGTAACTGCTCAAAAATATTCTTATTTTTTCAATTCAAAAGAAACAAGGGAGGGAGGGAGGGAGAAAGGCAGGAACACCTCCAGTAAAGGTAGCCATTTGGGTAATCATAAATGCGAGTTATTATTGTACTGTATTTTTTGGTATGTAACTCTTCTTACTTCCTACTGGTGCTAAAATGCAAATTCACAAAAAGTAATAAAAAGTTTTGGACATACAGCATACACAGACATAATCTGTAACAAGTACAAAAAAAGTTGGAAGGATGGAGGGGTATGCGAACAATATATGTGTATACTATGAGCCAAGTTGTTATCAAATCAAATATGACTGTTACATATTTAGGATGTTAAATTTTAAATCCACGGTAACCACAAGGAAAGTATATTAAAAAACATATCCAGAAAGAAAAGAGAAGGGACTGAATGTGGTACAGGAAAAAAATCAAATATATATGAAAGTAGATATTAATGGAAGGACTGAGGGACAAAAAAGGTGTTAAGACTTACAAAGACAAATAGCAAGATAGCAGAAGAAAGTCCTGCATTTTCAGTAGTGACTTTAAATGCAAATGGATTAAACTCTCATGTTAAAAAGCAGAGACTGGCAGAATGGATTAAAAAAAGTATGATCCAACTATATGTTATCTATAAAAGACACAAATTAAAGACATAATAGGTTGAAAGTGAAAGGAAGGAAAAAAATATGCACAAATCAAGTAGTAACAAAAAGAGAGCTGGGATAGCTATATTAATATCAGATAACATAGATATTAGTAAAAAACTGTTATAAGAGACAAAGACAGTCATTATAGACTGATAAAGGGGTAAATAGAACAAGAAGATGTAACAATTATAAATATACATGTACCTAACAGCAGAGCCCCAAGATATATGAAGCAAAAACTTATAGATTTGAAGGAAGACATGGACGGTTTAACATTAATAGTAGGAGACTTTAATACTTAAGTTTCAATAATGGAAAGAATATGTAGAAAAAACAATAAGGAAATACTGAACCATATGCTAAACCAAATAGACCCAACAGACTTATAAAGAACACTTCCCCCAAAAACAACAGAGTACACATTCTTCCAAAATGCCCATGGATCATTCTCCGGGATAGACCATATATCTTAGGTCACAAAATAAGTCTTAATAAATTAAAAAGTATTGAAAACACACAATGTGTCATCTCTGCCCACAATGGAATGAAGCTAGAAATCAGTAACAGAAATGGCAAATTCACAAATATGTGTAAATTAAACAACACACTCTTAAACAACCAATGGGTTAAAGAGGAAATTACAAGCAAAACTAGGAAATATCTTTTTTTAGCAAATCAATTTTATTGATACATATTAATAAAGCATAAAATTCATTCAAAGTGTACAATCAATGGCATTTAGGTATGATCACATAGTTGTGCATTTATCACTTCAGTCATTAATGGAGCATTTTCCTTATTTCAATAATAATATACACACATAAAAAACAAGAGAATTCTTCACCTCTCAGTCTCTCCATTTCCCCTGCTGTACACAGCTGCTATTTCTGGCTATTCTTACACATTATTTATTTATTTAGCAGTTTTATTAAGATATATTCACATACTATATTATCTAAAATGTATACTCAATGGCTTTCAGTATAATCACAATGTTGTGCATTCATCATCACAAAAAGTTTTAGAATGATTTCATTACTCCAAAAAAAAAAACAAAACTCCACACCCCTTAGCATGCCTTCCCTAGTCCTACATAACTACTAACCTAATTTCATCTTTATAAATTGGTTTATATTTAGTAATGCAGTTATACAGTATTTATCCTTTAGTGTCTGTCTTGCTTTACTCAACACACGTCTCTTGGTTCATCCATGTTGTCATATGCTTTACAACTTCATTTTTTCTTACAACTGCATAATACTCCATCATGTGAATAAACACAGTGTGCTTATCCATTCATTGGTTGAGACACTTGGGTTGTTTCCAACTTCGGGCAATTGTGAGTAATGCCACTATGAACATAGGTGTGCAGACGTCTATACATGTCATTGCTTTCAGTTTTTCTGGGTATATACCCAGTAGTGGTATTGCAGGGTCATGCGGCAAATCTATATTCAACTTCTTTAGGAACTGCCAAATAGTCCTCCACAGACTTGTACCATTCTGCATTCCCACCAACAGTGAATTAGTGTTCCTTTCTTTCCACATCCTCTCCACATCCTCTCCAACACTTGCAGTTCTCTTTTTAATAGTGCCCATTCTGATAGGTGTGAAATGGTATCTCATTGTACTTTGATTTGCATTTCCTTAATCACTAGTGATGTTGAACATTTTTTTCATGTGTTTTTTGCCATTTGTATTTCTTCTTTGGACAAATGTCTATTCAAGTCTTTTGCCCATTTTTAAATTGGGTGGTTTGTCTTTTTATTACTGAGTTGTAACATCTCTTCATATATCATGGATAGTAAACCCTTATTGGACATGTGATTGCCAAATATTTCCTCCCATTCAGTTGGTGCCTTTTCACCCTTTTGACAAAGTCCTGCGATGTCCACAAGTGTTTAATTTTGAGGGGGTCCCATTTATCTATTTTTTCTTCTTTGTGCATACTTTGAGTGTAAGGTCAAAGAAACCACCACCTACCAGAAGGTCTTGAAGATGTTTTCCTATGTTTTCTTCTCGTAGTTTTAAGGTTCTGGCTTTTATATTTAGGTCTTTGATCCATTTTGAGTTGTTCCTTATATAGGGAATGAGATAGGGGTCCTCTTTTAATCTTTTGGTTATAGATATCCAGTTCTCCTGGCACCACTTGTTGAAGAGACTGTTTTATTCCATTAACATGGACTTGGAAGGTTTGTCAAAGACCAGTTGACCATGGAGGTGAGGGTTCACTTCTGAACTCTAAATTCTATTCCACTGAATTGATGTGTCTATCTTTTTGCCAGTACCATGCTGTTTTGACCACTGTAGCTTTGTAATATGTTTCAAGGTCAGGCAGGGAGTGAAATTCCTCCCATGTTGCTCTTCTTTTTTAGAATGCTTTTGGCTATTTGGGTGCACTTTCCCTTCCAAATAAATTTGGTAATTGCCTTTTTTATTTCTGTAAAGTAGGCTGTTGGAATTTTGATTGGTATTGCATTGAATCTATAAATCATTTTGGGCAGGGTTGACATCTTCAGATATTTAGTCTTCCATTCCATGAACATGTAATGTCCTTTCATTTGTTTACATCTTCACTGATTTTTTAAAACACTTTTTAAAATTAAAGTTAATAGATCACAAAGATCGTTACATTAAAAAACATAAGAGGTTTCCAGATAACCTCCTTTCACCCTCCCACCCCCATCATTTTTCTAAATTGTATTTTTTTGAAGACATAGACATCTCAAAAAATGTTACATTAAAAAACATAAGAGGTTCTCGTATACCCCCCACCTCCCCACCCCACTCCTCCCACACCAACAACCTCCCCCATCATTGTGGCACACTCATTGCACTCGGTGAACATATTTTGGAGAACTGCTGCACCACATGGATAATAGTTTACCCTGTAGTTTGCACTCTCCCCCAGTATATTCAGTGGGTTATGGAAGGATATATAAAGTCTAGCAATATCATTTAGGACAACTCAAAGTCCTAAAAATGCCCTCACATTACATCTCTTCTTCCCTCTCCCCACCCTCAGCAACTACTGTGGCTACTTTCTCTGCCTCAATGCTACAATTTCTTCTATTACTAGTCACAATATTTTTATAGTAGAATATCAGTAAGTCCACTCTAATCCATATTTTATTCCTCCATTCTGTGGCCCCTGGGATGGTGATGTCCACTCCACCTCTAGATCAGGAGGGGGCTTAGATTCCACATGGATGATGGATGCAATTCTTCTGCTTGCAGTTGTAGGCACTCTTGATTCCCTAATGTGGTGGTTGAATCTTCACCTCCCTGTTAGCTGACCTGGCTTAAGTCCAACAAACCAGAAAGTAGGAGTTGCAACTCTGCTGAGGCTAAGGGCCCAGCTGGCACATGGGCAGTCCAGAGATTCAAGTCCCTTGAGTATACACCATCCCTAGCGCCAACGACAGGTTCAGTAAAAGTGACAGAAGAGGCATGTGTAGAGAGGTCACATCTGAGTCTAGCTCCATCATACTCAGGAGTACAAATTCCAAAGTAGGGTCTCTGGCACAGAACTCAAAATCCATCTGCCATGACCATATATACTCTGTGGGTCTCCGTAGCCTTCGGGAGAACCAGTACCTAGGGTTGCATCTACTTTGGCTTTTTCTGGTGTCCTGCTGAGGCATGCATAAGTGCGACCCCTCTAATGATCTCCTGACTCTTTATTTTGAAGCCTCTTAGCCATATAAACTCAATTGTCTTTGCCATTTCCCCCTTTTATTCATGGTCAAAAAGCATGATCCTACATGAAGGCTGAGATATTCTGCTGGTCTGAGTTGACCTTTTTTTCAAGGTTTCTTTTGAGTTGCATCACCAGGTAGTGATTGATAGTGATCCCTCGGTGCCAGGGAGGCTCATCCCTGCGAGTCATGTCCCACGCTGGGGGGAAGGTAATGCATTTACATGCTGAGTTTGGCTTAGAGAGTGGCCACATTTGAGCAACATGGAGGCTCTCAAGAGGTAACTCTTATGCACCCTCCAGCTCTAAGCCTAGTGCATATTTCAGGCACACAGGCTCATAAGCATAGTCATCAGTATCAAGGGCTCATTATTGGACCATCCTTCCTTGTTTTTTTTTTTGCACTTGGGGCATTACTGCTGTTCCATTGAGGAATGTGACAGAGCTCCCCTGGGTAGGAAGTCAGCACTCCCTCAGTTGACATTTGTAACTGTAATTACTATGAAAATACCCAACATATATCAGAACAATTTTATGTCCCCTAAATACACACCCTGGAGAACTCCCTCCCACTCATGTACCCTCCATCAATAACACCCCTGCCATAGCTGAACCTCACTGTGGTCCAAAACTTCCTCAACAATGAAGCCAAATATAATGCCAAATTCAATCAATAGGAAATTGAAATATAGTGATGGGTTTAAAGTTTAGAAATAGAATACATACTAATTTAGAAATACTAAAATAAAGTAAAAATAAGTTGGTGTATTAAAAAAATGAAAATATTATAAAGCTTTGTTTTTAACATTTTGCCTTTCATCATTGTAATAGGTGTTGCCCTGTATGTACAGTGGCAAGGCACTTTCTTTCATTTCTTCCTCAGTGTCTATATCCTTTCTTTTTTTTTTTTTCTAATTTTTAAATTTTATCTTCAAAAAAGTTTTAGATCACAGTAATTCACACACACAATATAGGGGGCTCCCATATATCCAACATCAAACCCTTTTCCCAGCAATGATCTTTTTACATGTTCATGTTATATTTGCTACAGCTGGTATATAGATTTCAAAACATAGCTATAAAAAACGGTTCCATTTTGGTTTACATTATGGTTTATATTTTAAACTGTACATGTTTTTTAATTTTTAGTTTCCTTATGTTTTACATTATGGTTTACATTTTAGCTTATAGACTTTTATACAATTTTTGGTTTAAGTTAACATGTCCTACATTCATCATTACATGATCTTGTGGAGTACTTCCATTGCCCTCTAGTTGTCCTGCTTCCATCTATTCTATAGTTCTCTCTCCCTCCCCTCAGGGCCCACAGTGACAACTGATCTTCACTACCTGAGGGACTAGATTTACAGATACTTGCAACAATGCTGAAGGCTTGACAAACTAGAGTGCCCTAACCGATTGGGAGCCCTTGATTCTCTCAAGAGACACAATTCCCTCTGTTAGAGAACATCAGGTCTCCCCAGAATGTGGGTACACCTTCACACTTACTGTAAGGGTTTCCGCCCAATGATATAACACACTATGACAAGATGAGCACTCACACACTCCCTAGAAGCCTGCCCCAGTACCAGATGCCCCCCCTTAAGCATTTTAAAAATGTAATCTTTATTATATTTTCTAAAGAGTTTTCTCATTATTATAGTTTCAACCATACAGCTGATAGTGTCCCATTATCCAATTGTTCCCTTCATTCCTCCCCCCAATTCCTTGGGCCATCTGACCCATCCTCTCAACCCGAGCCCCTTGGCGGGCTTCATTGATTTCTTTTAGCATTGTTTTGTAGTTTTCTGCATATAGGTCTTATACTTCTTTGTTTATATTGATTCCTAGGTATTTGAGACTTTTTGTTGCTATTGCAAATGGAATTTTCCCCCTGATTTCCTCCTCAGAATTTTCAGTACTAGTGTACAAAAACACTACTGATTTTTGCGTGTTGATCTTGTATCCCACCACTTTGTTGAACTCATTTATTAGCTCAAATAGCTTTATCGCAGATACTTCAGAATTTCCTAAGTACAAGATCATGTCATCCACAAAAAGTGATTTACTTCCAAAAAGCAGTTTTACTTCCTCTTTTCCTATTTGGATGCCTTTTTTTTTTCTTGTCTAATTGCCCTAGCTAGACCTTATAGTACAATATTGAATAACAATGGTGACAGTGGACATCCTTGTTTTGTTCCCTATCTCAGCGGGAAAGTTTTCAACCTTTCCCCATACAGTATGGTGTTTTTCATAAATGCCTTTTATCATATTGAGGAATTTTCCTTCTATTCTTATCTTTTGAAGTGTTTTTATTATAAAAGGATGCTGGATTTTGTCAAATGCTTTTTCTGTGTTGATTGAGATGATCATGTGTTTTTTCCCTTTCAATTTGTTAATGGAATGATTGATTTTCCTATGTTGAACCAGTCTTGCATATCAGGAATAAATCCCACTTGGTTGTGATGTATAAGTCTTTTGATATGCTGTTGGTTTCTATTTGCAAGTATTTTGTTGACAATTTTTGCATCTATGCTCATTAGAGAGTTTGGCCTGTAATTTTCTTTTCTTGAGGTATCTTTATCTGGCTTTGGTATTGGATGATATTGGCTTCATAAAATGTGTTGGGTAATTTTCCCTCCTTTTCAATTTTTTGGAAGAGTTTAAGCAGGAAAGATGTTGATTCTTTTCAAAATGCTTAGTAGAATTCACCTGTGAAGCCATCTGGTCTTGGACTTTTCTTTGTTGGGAGATTTTTGACAACGGATTCAATCTCTTTAAATTTGACTGGTTTGTTAAGTTCTTGTATTTCTTGTAGTGTTAGTGTAGTTTTTTTGTGCATTTCTAGGAATTTGTCCATTTCATGTGGACTGTCTAGTTTGTTGGCATACAGTTTCTCATAATATCCTCTTATGATCCTTTTTAGTTCTGTGGGGTCAGTTGTAACTTCCCCCCTTTCATTTCTGATTGTATTTATTTGCATAATCTCTTTTTTCTTTGTTAGTATAGTGAGGGGTTTGTCAATTTTATTGATCTTCTCAAAGAACCAGATTTTGGTTTTGTTGATTTTCTCTGTTGTTTGTTGTTCTGAATTTCATTTATTTCTGCTCTAATCTTTATTATTTCTTTCCTTCTATTTGCTTTGGGATTGGTTTGCTGCTTTTTCTAGTTTCTCTAGTTTTCAGTTAAATCTTTGAGTTTAGCTCTTTCTTCTTGCTCTTTCTTCTTAATATAGGTGTTTAGGGCTATAAATTTCCCTTTCAAGACTGCCTTCTCTGTATCCCATGAGTTTTGTTAAGTTGTGTTCTCGTGTTCATTTGTCTTAATATATTTACTCATATCACTTGCAATTTCTTCTTTGACCCACTGATCTTTTTTTAGGAGTGCACTGTTTAGCTTCCACATATGTGTGAATTTACCTCTTTCCTGTCTGTTATTAATTCCCAGTTTCATTTCATTATGATCTGAAGTGCTTTGTATAATTTCAATTTTTTATATTTATTGAAAGCTGCATGGAGCCCTAACCTGTGGTCTACCCTGGAGAAAGATCCATGGGTATTGAGAAGCTGAGTTTGCATGCAGTGTTCTGTATTTGTCTGTTAGGTCTAACTCCTTTACCATACTGTTCAAGTTCTCGGTATCCTTGTTGATTTTCTGTCTAGTTGTTCTATCTACTGATGTGAGTGGTGTGTTCAAGTCTACAATGATTTCTGTAGAGGTGACTATTTGTTCCTTCAGTTTTGCCAAAGTTTGTCTTATGCATTTTGGGGCACCCTGCTTAGGTGCATAGTTATGAATGACTGTTACATCTTTTTGGTGGACTGTCCCTTTTATTAATATATAATGGCCTTCTGTATCTCATAAACTTTTGCATTTAAAGTCTGTTTTGTCTGATATTAGTGTAGCTACCCTTGCTCTTTTCTGGTTACTATGTGCATGGTTATCTTTTTCCAACCTTCCACTTTCAGCCAGTTTGTATCCCTGGGTCTAAGATGAGTCTCTTTTAAGCAACATATGATGGCTCACATTTTTAAATCCATTCTGTCAGCATTATATCTTTTAACTGGGGAGTTTAATCCATTCACATTCAATGATATTACTGTCAAGGCATTATTTACTGCCACCATTTTATTCTTTAGTTTTCACATGTCATATATTTTCACCTGTCTTTTTACTCTTTTGGTTATCCTAAGGTAAACAATGGCATGGTCCCACCCAGCCTGAAATGACTTGTGAGATACGAAAGACCAAATGTGTGGGCCAAAAGCTGAGTCATTCTTAGGCAGTGTCCCTCTCTCTCTCCTTTACTGGGTCTGTGGATCACTGGAGCCCCCTTTATCTGTAGCTGGCTCAGAGGCCTGAGAATTCTAAAGTGTCTATAGTGTGGGGGAGCATACTGGCAGTAGCAACCATGGGTTTCAACTCACAGTTTTGCCATCGCGATTCCCTTCCTTTGTCCTCTCTCTTCTGGGCAGTGTCCAGCCTTCACCTACTGTCCTAAAACCTAGAAATTCTTTTTCCAGGCCATTTCAGCCTGTGCTCTAGATATTTTTCTGGGAGAGAAGATAGTCCCATGTCTTTCTAGTCTGCCATCTTCTTGGAAGAAGGAAATAACTTGAGGCAAATGAAAATGAAAATACAACATACCAAATCTTACGGGATACAACAAAGGTCCCAGGGCTAAGAGGGAAATTTATAGCTCTAAATTCTTACATTAAAAAGTAGAAAACAACAAAATAAAACTTAAAAATAAGAAAAAAAGTAGAAATATTTCAAATTAGATACATAACCTCAAAACTGGAAGAACTAGAAAAAGAAGAGCAAACTAAACCCAAAGTGAGCAGAAGGGAGGAAATGACAGAGATTAGAGTTGAGATAAATGAAATAGAGAAGAGTAAAACAATAGAGAGAATCAAGAAAATGAAAAGTTGATTCTTTGAAAAAATCAATAAAAAATGACAAACCTTTAGCTAGAATGACAAGGAAAAAAGAGAGAAGATTCAAATAGAATCAGAAATGAAAAGGGGACATTACTACCGACTGTACTGAAATGAACATTAATATAAGCAGATACTATTAACAACTGTACACCAAAAAAATAGATAACCTAAATGAAATGGATAAATTCCTAGAAATATGCAAACTTCCTACACTGATTCAAGAACTAGAAGACCTCGACAAACTAATAATGAGTAAAGAGACCGAATGAGTAATCCAAAATCTCCCAACAAATAAAAGCCTAGGGCAGAAGCCTTCAAGGGGAATTTTACCAAACATTCCAAGAACAATTAACACTAATTCTGTTCAAACTCTTCCATAAAACTGAAGAGGAGAAGGCACTCCTTAATTCATTCTACAAGGCCAACATCTCCCTCATACTGAAGCCAGGTAAAGATGCCACAAAAAAATACAATTACAGACTAATACCTCTTATGAAAACCACATGATCATCTCTACTGACTCAGAAAAGACATTCACCAAAATCTTGCACCCCTTCTTGTTTTTATCAACTGAGAAAATTAGGAATAGAAGGAAACTTCCTCAGCCTGATAAAGGTCATTTATGAAAAACCCACAGCCAATATTATACTTAATGGTGAAAGACTGAAAGTTTTCCCTATAAGATCAGGAACAAGACAAAGATGCCCAGTCACCACTGATATTCAGCACTGTACTGGAAGTTCTAGCCAGAGCAATTTGTCAGAAAAAGAAATAAAAGGAATCCAAATTGGAAAGGAAGAAGTAAAAATTTCCCTATTTGCAGATGACATGATCTTATAAACAGAAAATCCTGAAAAATTCACAAGAAACTCCTAGAGCTAATAAATAAACTCATCAAAGTGGCATCATACAAGATCAACATCCCCAAATCAGGAGTATTTCTATATTCTAGCAAATAATAATTGGAAGAAGAAATCAAGAAAAAAAATCCACTTATAACAGCAACTAAAAGATTCAAATATCTAGGAATAAGTCTAACCAAGGATGTAAAGGACTTATACATAGAAAATCACATGACATAGATAAAAGAAATCAAAGATCTAAATAAATAGAAGGTCATGGTATTTGGAAGAAATATTAAGATGTCAATTCTATGAAAAATGATTTACAGATTCAGTGCAATCATAGTAAAATTTCTTTACAGAAATGGAAAAACCAATCATCAAATTTATATGGAAAGGTAAAGTGCCCTGAATAATGAAAGTCATTTTGAAAATGAACAAAATAAGAAGACTCTTACTTCCCAATCTTAAAACTTATTATACAAAACCACAGTAATCAAAATAGCAAGGTATTGGCTCAAAAATAGACATACTGACCAATGGAATAAAATTCAGTGCTCAGAAATCAACCCTCACATTTATGGCCAAATGATTTTTTGACAAGGGGGCCAAGACTGCTCACAATGGGGAAGAGGAGTCTCTTCAACAAATGGTGCTGGGAAAACTGGATATCCATTTACAAAAGTATGAAGGTGGACCCTTACTTCACACTTTATATAAAAATCAACTCAGAATGGATCAAAGACCTAACTACCAAACTCCTAGAAGAAATGTGGGAAGCATCTTCAGGACCTTGTGTTAGGCAATGTTTTCTTAGAGTTGACATTCCAAGCATAAGCAAAAAAGAAAAAATAGATAGGGGCCTTATCAAAATTAAAAACTTTTGTGCATCAAAGGAATTTATTGTGAAAGTAAATGACAACCTATAGAATGGGAGAAACTATTTGGAAACCACCTATCCAAAAAATGTT
Organism: Dasypus novemcinctus; assembly: GCF_030445035.2. Lineage (NCBI taxonomy): Eukaryota > Metazoa > Chordata > Mammalia > Cingulata > Dasypodidae > Dasypus > Dasypus novemcinctus. Next base: position 153,662,721 of record NC_080676.1, on the reverse strand, counting down.
TAATATTCTACAACAGCAGACTTGAAATGATAGAAGAAAGAATAAGTTATACTGAAGATAGAACAGCAGAAATTGAAGAGAGAAAGGAATGGGAAAAATTGAGCAGGGGCTCACAGAGCTGAATGATAACACACAATGCAACAACATACATGTCATGGTGTTCCAGAAAGAGAAGAGAAGGGAAAAAGGACAGAAAGAGAATTTGAGGAAGTAACACTACTGACTGTTGAGTACCAGTTCAAACGGGTACACCTGGATGAACTGAGTCCACTCTGTTATGTCTTCTTATTTTCTCTCCTCTGTATCTCTTGTTGCATCACCTTGCTGCGTCAGCTCTCTGTGTTGGCTGGCACTCCTGTGTGGGGCGGCATTCCTGCACAGGGGAGCATTCCTGCATGGGCCAGCACTCTTCGTGGGGCAGCTTGCTACACAGGCCAGCTTGCCCTCACCAGGAGGCCCTGGGCATTGAACCATGGACCTCCTATATGGTAGATGGGAGCTCAACTGCTTGAGCCACAGCCATTTCCCAAAGTGAGTCTACTCTGAACTACAACTCTTACACAGACAGACAAACCTCCTGCAGGGTCCCTGTGCCTCAGTCCCCACACAGAGAGCATGGATTTGTCTTTTCTTCTATTCAGCACACAGAGCCTGATGCCTCACACATTATTGGCAAGCATCGAATAATGAATAAACTGGATTCAGAAATAGTGTATGTGTAAATTACATTTCCAGAAATTAAAAAATACAAAGAAGAAAGTAACAATCATCCTTACTTCTACCACCTGGCATTAACCATTGTTAAAATTTTCACTTGTTTGTTTCTAGCTTATATTCAAAATATATTAGTTATTTCTATAAAAATTCTTCTACGTGCTCATTAAAAAATGTTAAAAACAATGTGTAACAGTGCAAATCCCAGCAGCCAGACATCTCCATCATTAACATAGGGTGAAATGAAGTTAAATAACTTTCTGTGCGTATTTTAGAGACCATGTCTCTGTTCAGATCTAATTATACTTGGAAAGTGAAGCTGAAGGAATTGTTGAAATTTCAATACTTTTTTTTTTCCCTACACAAGAAAGAACTTCCTAAAATATTCCTGAGGGTTGAAAAAAAAGATATTATAAATGACATTAGGTTGAGTAGCGCATGTTTATAGCACATTGCACTTTTATACCATGTTTATTGATTCCATGCTTTGAAATATGAGAACATTAGCACTAACATTTCCTTCCATTCCTTTTTTTGTGTTTTTTTTTTGTCTATTTATAAAACCCCATTCTAGTTGACCCATAATTTCCATAGATGCTTTCTGTGATTTCTCCATTCAAATAGATTAAATCCTCACCAGCAGTCCTTTTTTTTTTTTTTTTTAAATCATGAGTTCTCCATTCCTGAATTTTTCATTTTGATTTCTCTCTTGAAATTTTCCTGGGACATGGCATATTCTTTTGGAATAAAGACTATTTTTTTCTTTCTTTTTTTTTTTTTAAGATTTATGATTTATTTATTTCTCTCCCCTTCCCCCCCCCCCCCACCCCGCCTGTCTGTTCTTTGTGTCTATTTGCTGCATGTTGTTCTTTGTCCGCTTCTGTTGTGGTCAGCGGCATAAGAATTTGTGTTTCTTTTTGTTGCGTCATCTTATTGTATCAGCTCTCCGTGTGTGCGGCACCATTCCTGGGCAGGCTGCACTTTCTTTCGCACTGGGTGGCTCTCCTTACGGCGCACTCCTTGTGCGTGGGGCTCCCCTATACGGGGGACACCCCTGCGTGGCACGGCACTCCTTGCACGCATCAGCACTGCGCATGGGCCAGCTCCACACGGGTCAAGGAGGCCCGGGGTTTGAACCGCAGACCTCCCATGTGGTAGACGGACGTCCTAACCACTGGGCCAAGTCCGCCGCCTATTTTTTCTTTATTTCAATAAATTTTCTTGTTTTATTGACTCCAATTTTGTTGTTCCATTTGGTGGTTCCTCTACAGCAAGGATCCTAATTATCCTAAAGTTTGATTGTTTGTCTTTCCTATCAGATTCTTTCTAATTGGCTTAATCTTTGTCTTTATTTGCATATATTGGGCTTAAATCAAGGCTTTACTCTATTAAAATATTTTAAATTTCAGCAGTATCTATTCTGTTACTTCTTTTAACATATTTCCTCTGTAATTTTTTTTTTTTTTAGAAGTCCTGGAGATTGAACTCAGGACCTTGTACACAGGAAGCAGGTGCTCGACCACTTGAGCTACATCTGCTCCCCCTATAACTATGTTTTTATAGTCTCCAATTTATTCCTTTGGTTTGCAATTTCTCTTTTAAAATTTTTCTCATCTTTGGGTGTATTTACTAAACACTTTTCTAGAATGCGTACTACTTTCAGGCAAAGTACTGTCAAGCTCAGCTCTGGCTCAGACTATGCCACAGATGATAAAATACACATTTCCTTTCTCCACTTGAGCAGCTCTGAAATCTGAAGGCAAGTCATAGTGTAACTGACTGTGTTTTGTCTTACTTGGTTATATAAAGTAGGTGCATCTTACAACCACAGGCTTTTTAGGTTTGATAAAATATGATGACTGATTGTCAAGGAATATTGGCCAAGCAGAACAGAACATGTAAGAAGTGGAATGAAGCAGACCTGCCATTGACTCACCAATTGTTTGAAGGTTTATAAATATAACAGGAAAATGATTTCAAAACGGTTCTGTGTGTGCAAGTGTGAGGGATGGAATATATGTTTTAATAAAAGGCTTATCCCTCCTTAACCTTTTTTTTTCCCCTAAAAAATCATCGTGTCAGATCACATGGACCTTTCAAAAAATACAAGAGAAACTTAATAGGAATACAGGTAAGAATAGAGGGTCATACAGATATTTGAAGAGCTAAACTTGAAAAACAACTTATGAACTATGGAGTGACAGCTCAAAGTACACGCCATTTACAGAGCCAACAGATCAAAGCTCCTCAGTCCCATCCAATTGCATGTTGTTGTCGTCATGTTTTCCTCAGCGCAGATTTTGGTTTGGCTTCCCTCCCTCTCCCACCGTGGAACAGGACTGGCCGTTGTAGAGGGTAGGGGGTCCTTGGGACCCCTGGCCAGGCATGGGGCAGGGGACAGCCCTGAGGGTCTCAGCCCCTGCATCAGTCAGCACGTTGCAACGGGAGCGCCCCAGGACTCCTGGGCCAGTCCCTGCACCTCCCACCACCGTCCTGCTCGGTCCCAATCTTCCCACCCGCTTTCTGAGCTTTTAGGACCTCTTGCCAAACAAAAGAAAGAAAATCAAACAAATGTTTAAAAAAAAAGGGGGGAGGGGGAGGGGTCGGCTACCCAGGGTTTCTCCATAAAGCCATCGCTGACCCAACAAGTGGGTCGATGTCCCGGCTGGATTGATTAGCGCAGGGTTGCACCCTCACGCGCCGACTCCCACCCAATTTCCCCTTCTCTTCCGACCCTGGAGAGGGGTCCATCTCTCCGCTCCCGCGGTGCTGTCCCCCTGTCCCCCACCCCTCCAGCCTCCAAGCAGTGAATCTGGAAGGGCGCCGGGCACTGCAGCCCCGCTTGTCCCCGTGACCCTCTCCCGCGAGGGAACCGCGGATGCTAAAGCCTAGGGGGGGCATTCCTGGGGGGGCGGGGAGGAGAGCCCCTCGAAACGGAGGGCGGATCTTGAGGAAAGCGACCCTCAAACGTGGCAGCCGCGTACAAACGGCAGCGGCAAGTGCCCGCCGTCCCCGGCATCCAGGGCGCGCGGGGGTGGGGCGCAGGGCTGGGGCCCCCAGCAGAGGCGAGGGCAGCGCGCCCGCAGGAACCCCCCCAGGGGGCGGCGGGAGGCGGACTAGGGGGCGCTGGGCCGGTTCCCGCGTGGGGCTCGGCGGGGCGCGGAGGTCGGAGAGGGAGGAGCCCGCGGCGGAGAAGCGGACGGCGGATTCCGGGAAGCAGCCGCGGGCGGCGCTGCCGTCCCCTCGCGCCGTCCCCTCGCGCCGTCCCCTTACCTTCGCGGCCGCGCTCCGCTCGCCAGGGCTGGCCTCGCGCCCCACGCGCGGGCCCGGGCTCCGCGGCCGGCCCTCGGCACCCCGGGGCGCTCGCCGCCGGGATGGGCGCGCGGGCCGAGGCCGGCGCGGGGCACAGGCGGACCCACGGCCGGGCCGGGCCCACGGACTCCGCTCGGGAAGCTGCGGGGATCGGGGTTGCCGGCGCTTCCTGCGGGCAGGGAGGGGAAGGTCCTCCGCGCGAGCGCGCGCGCCGAGCTCCCGCCTGCGAGCCGCGCTCGGGGACGGCGACCGCGGGGCGGGCCGGGGGCGGGCCGGGGGCGGGCCAAACGCTCTGCGTAATTCATTTGCATCCGCGGTCCACCTTCCGCCCGCCGGGGGCTTGTAAACTCCACCGGAGGCCGGGTAAGAGATTTGGGGCTGTTTTGTTTACGGCTGGTATCCTTAGTGGCTGAAACGGTGCCTGACGCTTAGAATAAAAACTTGAATGAATGAATGAATGACTTCCTGGTTCCTCCGGTTTACTAGTTATAGAAGCGTCTCTGGTCTTCCATCTCTTAGTCTGTAAAACGGGTTTTAAAACACCCACCGATCGGGGTTGGAGACGTTTGGCAAAGCTTCAGGCTCAAGCCCGTCCCTGATATATTGTAAATATTGGTCGCCTCCCCCTTCTCCCTGGGTGTCATGCCCACGCTCCCTCCATCGGTGTGTGTGTGTGTGTGTGTGTGTGTGTGTAGGGGAAGACAGGGCCCTCATTATTTCTTTTATTATATAGTTTACTTATTTCTTCTCTGTCAAACATGAGGTCGCTTTCAGGGAAATATGTGTATATTCCAATCGTCGAAGCTACTGAAATGGCCATATAAAAATCATTTTGTGGGAAAAGGAAAACATACACCAACCACCTAGGTTATTCCAGCTTTTCTGGCATCTGGGGCAAGGGAGGGGCCGACGTTTCATACTTACAGTAGATGAAAAAAGGAACGTTCTCATCCATGAAGTCAACAAACATTTTTTGACCCCTCTCCCCGCCCACTGGACAGGCACAAGAATGAGTGTTGAGACGAAGGGCGAATCTTCAAGGGGGGCAGATTCCCACCAGCTCTGTAAGATTTAACGGGAACTGATGGTGGGGTCCTACAAAAGGCACTCGACAATGAAATTATTTTCAGCATGGGTTTCCGAGAAGATGCGGAAACGACCTCTGAAAGAGAAGGGCAGACAGGACACAGAATTCCATGTACTGTATACATGCTGTTTCACATGTATGTATACCAAAGTGGTAACTCTAACTATGAAAATCAAAGATTGGATGAGCATGGGTGATTTTTGTTTTCTTCTTTTTACTTTCAAAATTTTCTATAGCAAATATTCTTACAGGCATAACCAGGAAAATGGTGTTTAAAGACAAATGCACAATTTGTGGGCAAAGACCCATAGACAGGAGCGATAAACAAATCCCCTTCTGCAACCCAGAACTCAGTGTTCTGTATGAGTTTTGATGCAGATGAGAAGGGATATAAATGATGCCTGGGACAGCTTAAGGTTTGGGGGTGTTGATAACCTGAGCAATCCTGCTCTCTTCAAGCCACTTCACTACCGCTGGACGGAGAAACATAGGCCAGAATTCCTGGTGAGATCCTGAAGAAGGTAAGGCCAGCAATGTGGGCAAATGGGATGCCGGGAAGGGTTGGAATGGCTGAACCGGTTCAGGTAAAACTCTCCCCCGGTGTCAGATTCCTCATTTAAAGCAAAACCCTCTAAAAGGACATGCAAGAGAAGGCATCAAAACCCTAACAGACACTTCTCTCCACTTCTCTTCGACCTCGCTAATCTGCATTATTGCCAGTTCAGAAACCTGGTACTAACAAGACTTAAGGGCCATCAGTCAAATAGTGGAAGATACTCATCTGGTGGTACCAAATCCTTACCCCCTGCTCACCACTTCATCAGGTAACTTTTGTTGGTTCACGGTATTAGATTTAAAAGATGCTGTTTATTGTATGCCTCTGAGTCTAGAATCGCAAGAACTGTTTGCTTTCTAACGGGAAGCTCCCAGGACAAATGTAAAACAACAACACTGCTGGACTGTACTCCCGCAGGGATTTAAAAATGCCCCCACTAGATTTGGAGAAACTTGCTAAAGATTTAAGGGAGCTCCAACTTCAGAAGGGAATTTTACTACTCTATGTTGAGGATATCCTGACTTCCAGTCCCACTAAGAAGCTTCAGATCAAAACAGCATCCTAATCCAAACTTTCTGGCAGATGGAGGATTAAAAGTCTCTAAGAAAAAGGCCCCAATCTCACAATCTACTGTCAAGTACCTAGGGTTTGAATGTGAAAAGTTCGAAGTAAGTTGTTACCAGATAGGAAAGAAATGTTAGTTAGAGTAACTGTACCAACCACCAAGAGGCAACTTCAGAGGTTTCTGGGAAGGGCTGGATTTGCCATATCTGGTCCCAAATTTTGGACTTATTATTGACATCAGGAAGAAAGAAGATCAGACATGCAGAAGTTGTACTCCCCCTGCCAAAAGAAGTAGAACTTGTCTCAAAGGTAAAAGGAAACAACTTAGCCCACCAGGGTGCTAAACTGATAGTCAAAAACAAAAAACAAAAAACAAAAACCTAGCATGGACTTGGACTTTGTTAAACCCCAATATTCGAAGTAGATTTGGACAGGGCTGATGAATGAGGATTTTCCATAAGCCCTCAAGAACTAGACAAGGGCTTTATAGAGTCACCAAGGAAGGATGGATTTATAACGGACAAGGAATCATACTAGTGTCTGAATATTTAATGGAAGAAATCATCACACATTTACATCAGGGAACCATTGTGGGAGGGACGCCATGTGCCAATGGCTATGAAAATTTATTATTGGCCTGAACATGCAGAAAATGATTCAAAAGGTGGTCCAAATTTGCTCATCCTGTTCCCAAAATAACCCAAAGACAGGACCGCCTCCTCCTGTGAAGGGAGTACAACTATGGGGGATAAAACCAGGAAGAGGCTGGCAAATCCATCTCACTGTCTCGCCAAAAACCAGAGAAAGGTATAAATAAATACTTACTAGTATTTAAACGGGTGGGTGTAAGCTTTTTCCTGTAGAACAAAGGCAGGTTCAGAAGTGACAGGAGTCCTGCTAAAAGAAATTATTCCCTGGTTTGGACTGCCGTAGGTTACACAGAGTGACAATGGGGGAGGTGTTGCCAAGGCAGCCCGGGGAAGTTAGCTGGGGCCCTGGGAATACTTTAGAAGTTGCAGGCTTGTTGAGGGTCACAGTCCACAGGAAAATACAGACAAAGAAGAATCATGCCTTAAAGGAAAACCTGCCAGGAAACTAACTTAACAGGGGACAGAGGATTGCCAATTGCACTGCTTAGGGTACGAGCAGCCCCCAGAAGCTCTGGTTGAGCCTTCTGAAATGTGACATGGCAGACCTTTCCTTATGACTAAGTTTCACTGTAATCTGGAAAGCAGTCATGTTGCAAAGGAACGAGATACTGTAAAGTGTGTACCATCTTTGAGTACTATCTTGTCTGCTACTCACCAGTATACTTCTGCCACCTTGTTTCCCATGGATGTGTCCCTTCCCTGTGAGGGTCCTGGGGGCTGCGTGCTCCTTGACGCCCTGGAGAAATCTGCACCCTAAGGTCAGTTAAGGCTCCCAGCTGGAAAGGACCCTGCGAAGTCCTGCTTGGTACCCATTCTTCTGTTAAGCTGGAGGGCATAAAAGCATGGCTTCGTCATTCCCAGGTGAAACTAGTGTGTGTTTACCAGAAAGATTCCTCTAGGCCGACCTAGGGAACCAGATGGGAAATAGTTTTCAGGGACAGAAGGAAATTGCAGGACCTAACGGCCCAAATGCTGGATGGACCTGGGAACTTATGGAAAACGTTTTGTCTCCTGAGCATTCTTGTGAGCCCGTGACTGGCCTTAAATTGCTCTTCAAGTAAAAGAACCCATAAGTAAGTGATGATTGAACCTTGGTTCCTTAATGTACCTGTGTTTGCTTGTTTGCATCTTAACGTGTGTTTGTAAACTGCCTCATGGATTTAACCATTTTCTATGTAGCCAGTAAGGATAGAAAAGGGCATCTGTTCTTACAGTGTTGACCCTTGTGTTAATTCATGCTCCCATGTATAAGTCAGTGAGTGGATGGAAATGTTCATAAGACTGTCAGGGGCAGCAGCCACTGGGGACGCCTGCAGGATTGTGGGGAACACCATCCTGTTCCTCACAGCAACCCCAGCCCTGACTTATACTCAGCACACCCCAGAAGTAACTTTTAACCTTACTTCCAAGTAGCCTCCTCCCTTCAACAACCCCAGACCCCCCAATCTCACGAACCCCCATTTGGTGACAAATCTGATACCACCTGATTCCTATAGACAACTACCACCAAGCAACATGAAACCACATGGTGAATGGGGTCCCAACTAATACAGCCATTTGCCAAGAACTTACAAAAGGAAGTGAAGTGATTGGAGGGGTTACTCTCACTCATTACGCTTTTCAGAAGGCCGAGAAGGACTGGGATTGGGAACTAGTATATATGGGGAATGGAAAAAGTCACCTTCAACTTCCCCATACATTAGTCCTGTCCAAATCTACTGCGAAATGTTGGGGTTTAACTGAGTTCAAGTCTAAGCAATTTCATTCTTCAACCCCCTGATCTATGCCTCTAACCAGTCAAAGCAGTTCCCATCCCAAATCCTTCAATTTTTGCCTCAAACCCGTTATCTTCTCTGTAAGTCCTCACTTTAGAGCTTCTTTTGCAGGCACAGCCCCAAACCCTTTAGTAGCAGCTTCTTCTCCTTTCAAACTTGCTTTGCAGACAGTTGTAACCTGAGCATGTGCAGATACCTGGACTGCCATCCTTAGATGACCTCTGAACCTCCAGGAACTGGTAATAAATTTATCTCCCTTGGAGCCAACACTGAGTGACTCAAGAGACGCAAATTCAGTATGAGAGGTCTTTCAACGAGGAAAATCTACACAAAAGCCTGCCTTACCGTATATGGGCAAATTATGTCCAACCAATTAAAATAAAATCTCCCTTAGCCCTCAAGTCAAGGAGACAGGTTTGAGCTTTGCTTCCTCCCTACTTGCTGGATGACTTCACAATAAAACTCTTTCTTTTCTCAAAGTCTCCATGTCATAGAATTGAATCCTGTGTATGTTGGGCAGTGAGCCCTTGTCTGGTAACAACAGTCAGGGAAAGAAGATGTAAGAATGGAAGCAGAGGTCAGAGAGATTGGAGGATGCTACACTGCTGGCTTTGAAGAGGGAGGATGGAGACATGATGCCAGAAAGAGCAGGTGGCTTCCAAAAGCTAGAAAAGGGAAGGAAACGGATTCTCCCCTAGAGCCCTAGAAGGATTGCAACCCTGTCGACATCTTGATTTTAGGTCTTCTGAACTTTAGAACTGGGAGTTAATACATGGTTTTTGTTTGTTGGTTTGTTTGTTTCTTAGGTTTTGGGGATTGAACCCGGGACCTCATAAGTGGGAAGCTGGCACTCAACCACTGAGCCACCGCAGCTCCCCTGAGCTGGCTTGTTTTTAGGAGACACCGGGAACTGAACCTGGGATCTCCCATGTGGGAAGCTCAACTACTTGAGCCTCATCCTCTTCCGCGTGTGTTGTTTTAAGCCCCTGAGTTTGTGATACTTTGTTGCAGCAGCAATAGAAAACGAATGCAGAGAGAGAAGGTTGGAAAGAAAAATGGGAGGGGAGAAAGGAGAGAAAGCAACTTTGAAGAAGTTTGGTTGAGCAGGTGAGCAGAGAAATGGGGTGGTAACCAGCACCGGTCATGGGGACCAGGGGGCTTTTTTTAAGATGGGAGATTGTCATGCATGTTTTCAGTCAATTGAGAATGATCCCGTAGATGGTGAGAAATTGATAATGGTGAGGAGATGGGGGGGGGGGGCGGCAACAGTGATGTCCTTGACATAATGGAGTAGGGGGGCCAGGATCATGGAAGGGGGCTGGTCTTAGATAGGAGCAGGGGCATTTAATCCTTTGTAACCGGAGAAAGAGAGGTGGAGAGAGTGGGTATATTTGGAGGCAGAAGGTAAGAGAGTTCCCGACTGACAGCTTTTGCTTCTTGCAGGAAGAATATGTCTGTGATGTGTCGGGCAAACTGTGAATTTGTGGTGACAGGACAGTCCAGATGTAGAAGGCTCGTGATTATCAGCGACTTCGGAATGGAAGGTGACTCTGCAAAGGCATGTCTCTAGGATGGAGAGATTACTGGTATGGGTTTGATCCTTCCCTCCATAAAAAGATCTTTCTAAAGAGCACCAAGTTAGGAGTTTGGAGAACTGTGTCTGGTTCCAACTCTGGCAGCGACACCTCGTGGGTCAAGTTTACTTCTGAGGTCAAATGCTCAGCAACAGTGCCTGCTCGGCAGGTCCTGGCTCAAACCCCAGCCATGGTTTGACCACACGTCTCCTGCACCTGCATGTGGCCTTGTTGGCCGGGGCAGGTGGGAGGAAGTGGAGCAGCGAGAGGCTGCTGCTTCCGGCTCAGCTGCGAGACGCCTCTACTAATAGTTCAGGATGTAACAGCTTTGGCAAGTTCTTGCTCTTGCATGATAAACAGGCCGCTGTCTCCATCACCCCTGACCGAAGCATGTGACCCTGTTTCCCCTTTTCTGATTCTCAGAATTACTCATTTCCTTCTTTCACCATCTTCTTTCGCTGGCCTTACCCTCTAGGGCTCTGCCAATCCCCTAAGCCTACAAGTCTTCTTAGAGGGAAGGTAGCAGGGCCTTGGTGCTATTGCAGCCCTGTGGGACCCTGACCGCCCCCCCAAACCTGCTTGAGAAACAGGTGCAACCAGTGCTTGAAGGGAAAGAAGAAAGGCAGGGAGGGGATTGGGGCCAGTTCTCAGCTAAAACGTGCTGATGTTTCCTGAAGTCTCTTGAGACTTTAAACTGAGACAATGAGTTAATTTTGAATAGTCATAATGTATTCTCATCTAGTGAGGTGCTACAGGAAGCAACAACAAACCACCCAGCCTCACCCATTGTTTCCCAGGTTTCTTATCTTGGGTCTCCCAATGGCCCATGGCCATCTTCTGGGAGGTCTCTGTGCATGGGGAACTTGAGAGCTTTCCAGAAGACCCTGCTTTTCCAGGGGGGTAGCCGGAGAGGGTAGGCAGCTCAGGTGAGGCTGCCAAGGGCTGTTCAGTGTGCCAGGACTTGATCCTACATCCACAGTGGATGGTTGTGGAGCCCCAGTTCTTTGAGTGAAGCACCCCTCAAGGGTCCCCAGTCTCAGGCTGCAAGAAATTGGAAGACAAATTCCATGGAAAACTCGATAAAAACGTGTAGGACTCTAAAGTCTTTGCTAAACGGTTTTTTTTTTTTGGGACCCCAGAGTTGCTGTGTGGTTCTGGCAGGGAGAGAACACTTTCTTCTAGGTGAGAGAACAGAGCCAAAGGTTGTTTCCAGGGTCCTTTTGGCTGCTGTCCATACCCTTTCCTGTCTGTCGCCTGGGTAGGTGTGGTCAGGAAGTGAGGATTACATTTGTTTGCAAACAATATTTGCTGAGTCCCTCTGGGTTGAGACCTCAAATTAGATTCACTTGCTTCTGCTTAATTTCTCGATCAATGAGTGATGAAGCCCTTTTGGTTCGGTCCGGAAATTGGGAAGGGGTAAAGGTGGGCATGGTCAAATCAACAAAAGAATAAGGAGCAGTGAGAAGGCTGAAGATTAGGGAGGTAGGTAGTGATGACTGGCTCTGGGATGGAAGGTGATGCATCAGAAAAAGGAGAGGGTTCAGGATAAGGAGCTGGACTTGAGCTATAGGTGGTAGGTGGGGCACTGAGGCTGGAGGTCGGGGGTGGGAGTGTGACATGCAGAGGAGAGAGGTTCTCGGTAGGGGCAGTCTTATCCTCAAGGGGCATTGTGGGAAGTTTTGAGGCATTTTGTGATGCTGGGCAGGTGCCACAGACATTTGGTGGGCAGAGGGGTCGGGAATGCTAGACATTCTGGAATTTCAGGACAGGCTTCCACCATGAAAGTGGTGGCTGGAGCTTCAAGACTCTTGACCACTCAGCTGGACCTTCATGTAGGTGAAAAGCTTGCTCTACACATAACCATGGTCTTTGGTATAGTTTTAATAAAACTGAATTTTTCCGGAAATGAAACCGATGTGTAAATTGTGAGAAGACGACTTGGTTTTGTTTAGAAATTTACCAAGGGTTATTTTCCATTTCAGAAAAACACACATTGCCAGGCCATCGGTGATGAGTTCAGATTAAGCAGGAAAGATCCGACTTACAGTTTAACAAGTTCTCTTTCTTTCCAGCGAAGATTTGAAGACAGTAAGATTGGAAATATGGAAATCCGTGAGGAGGCTCTTGAGGAAGTTCAGATGTGGTGGTGCACTGGACTAGGATGTCAGCAGTGGTGATGGATTAGAAATATTTAGGAAGAGGAGTAAATAGGGCTTGATGCTAGACTGGAGATGTAGAGTTAGGGCTACAACAGAAGTCAAGGAAAACTCCCGGGACCTGGATTAAGCATCTGATGGATATTGGCATGGCTTACTAAGATGGTAGACGTCAGGGAAAGAGTACATGTTGGGGGGAGAGAGGGTGCGTTCACTTTGGGGTATAGACGGTTGACACTAAAGAACTTTCCTGTAGGTAATTGGATCGATATGCCCAGCAAGTCTGGATTTGGAAACCGGCAGTGGACAAATGGGACCCGAGGCTGTGAGGGCAGGTGAACTCCAAGGAGATGAGAGAGCAGGGATGGAGATGTTTAGACAGAGCCACAAGCCACCCTGACCCTGCAGGAAGGGCCCAGGCAGATGAGCCTGCGCAGGAGACTGGAGATTTACAGGAAAACCACAGTGTGCTATGTTCTCACACCTGCCAAAGGAGAAGGGTCTGAGGAGGAAGTTGGGGACAGAGAAAGGGCTCTGAGATATCAGGAGAATGAAGCGCTGGGCTGTCATTGGTGCCTGGGCTGAGTGCGAATTCTGTGCTTCAGGGAGGGTGAAAGCCAGGTCGGGGGCGGTGGACTGAGGACAGAGGCTGAGGAGGTAGGGAGGGTGTTTTCGACAGTTTTGTTGGGAAAATATGTGGGGGGAGAGGAGCTAGAGCTGGAGTTGGAGGGGTATATGAGGAGCAGAGAGGTGCAGCTCCATTCTGTCCTTTTCCCCCCAAGATGGGGGGGGGGGGATTAGGGGGGAGGAAGTGGGAGCAAACAGAAACTGAGTCAGGGTGGGAGAGAGTGGTATCTGACCTTCCCAATCTTTTCTAACTAGGCTTTTCCAAGAACAAATGATATTTTCCACTTACATTTTGGAAGTTTTCCCAGGTGAGGAGTTCACCCTGAGGAGACAAGCCATTCACTCCCTCTCTGGTGCTGTCTGAAAACCACACTGCTTCTCTTGGCACTGGAAGGAATACACCTAAAAGGTCCAGGATATATTTTTTCATTCAACGAGTATTTTGTTCTCTCTCTTTTTTTTTTTTTGATTAGACCTTAGGTGCCCAGAATTGGATTAATCATAGTCTCCCTAGTTGATGGCACTCTTTCTTCAATGGTCTTTATTTTTCCTGCTTTAATTCAGCTAGTTATTAATTAGTCTAGTTTTAAAATAATTATAACACCCATGAATCCACCCATTTCCCCCAAAAAGTCAGGGCCCTGATAACCTATATCTATTAATAGCTTTCTTTTAAATTTTATTTCTTTCTTTCCCTTTTCCCCCTGTTATCTGCTCTCTGTGTCCATTCACTGTGTGCTCTTCTGCGTCCACTTGCATTATCAGGTGGCACTGGGAATCTGCGTCTCTTTTACATCATCTGTTACATCATCTTACTGCGTCAGCTCTCCAGGTGTGTGGTGCCACTCTTGGGTGGGCTGCACTTTTTTTCACATGGGGTGGCTTTCCTTGTGGGGCACATGCCTTGAGCGTGGGGCACCCCTATGAGGCATGGCACTCCTTGCGTGCAGCAGTGCTGCACATGGGCCAGCTCACCACACGGGTCAGGAGGCCCTGGGGATTGAACCCTGGACCTCCCATATGGTAGATGGATGCTCCATCAGTTGAGCCACTTCCACTTCCCTATTAATAGCTTTTTAGCAGCTTATCCCTGTGCCTTCACAACTTGGGTTAACCACTATCCAAAATCCTGTGTTCGTCATCTTGTTTCTTTTTTTTTAATATAATTTTATCTCATCTATATGATGTGATAAAATTATGTAAAATTATATTTTGGTCATTTTTTAATTTAAAAAAATCACACTGCATGTAATTTTTTAGGACTATTTTTTTTCCCACACAGTATTAAACTGCTAAGATTTACCATATTGTTGTAGGTAGCTGTAGTTTGGTCAATTGGACTGCTGTGTGAATAGACCATGGAGGAAGGCAGAATTCTAGAACGGCCTCAAGATTTCTAGCAGAATTCTAGAACGGCCTCAAGATTTCTAGCCATTGGTGTACACACACCTTCTCCCAGTTAGTCGACCAGACAATAATCTAGGGGCTGCTGTGTTGGGATTTTGTGGCTGTGACTGAGATTCCAAATCAGGAGACCTTAAGGGAGCAGATAGCCTGAGACCTTAAACCTGGGTCTGGAGGGCAGAGGCAAGGAAATCCGAGATCCAAAGCTGCAGTGAAGTCCCCTGACTGGCCTTGCAGAAGGAATCTGCGTGTTGTGCAGAGAGCCACGTGGCAAGTGGCCTCTAGAACCTAACAACAGCCCACTGAGAGCAAGCAAGACAGCGAGGATCTCATTCCCCCAGTGCCAAGAACTGAACTCTGCCATCAACCCACAGCTTGGAAGAGGACTCCACGCCTGAGATGAGAGTGCAGCCCTTCCCACCGTCTTGGCTTCAGCCGAATCCTAGTACTGGGGTCCTTTAGAAGCAGAAGAAATTCGGGCAGAGAGAAAGCCGCAGATGGAGCAGCCAGAAGCTGAACATAACGGAACCCGGAAGAGAAGAGAGTGACCAGGAGATGGCTCCACGTGTCTTGCTGTGTGACAGGCTAAGGACCAAGGGTGGCAGGCAGCCCCAGAAGGTCAGGCTTCAGGGAGAAAGCATTGCCTTGGGGACGCCTTGATTTGGACTTACTTTTAGCCTCAGAGTCGTAAGCTAATAAATTCCCATTACTTAAGCCGACCCGTCACATGGTATTTGCATGAGCAGCCCAGGAAACTAAAACAGGAGTGGACAGTTCTCTGGTGACATTGCTCTATGTTTCGTGTCTCCGGCCCTATAGCAGTTTGATATTGTCTATGAATTCCAAAAATAGATATTGGATTATGTTTGTGAGGGTCTCTTCCTCTGGGCATATTAGATTGGATTGGATTCAGAGGTTTCACTTTTACTTGATTACATTATGATTAAGGCTTTGATTGGGCCACGCCAGCAGGATGTTGAGTCCCTGCCCCCTTGGTGGGTGGGGACTCACAGAGAAAATGACATGGCAGAGGAGAAAGTTAGAGGTTTGATCCTGGATCCCAGGAAGTAAGCACACAGAGAAGCAGATACGTGAGGAAAGAGAGCAATCTCCATTAGACACAGCAGAGGCCCCAGGAAGAGAGACAAGCCGTTCGCCTGACAGTTTACAGCTGGCTTGTAGAGAGAACAGAGCCGCTGAGCCCGGAGAGAAAGGAGTCCGGGAGAGACAAGACTTGTCCCAGCCTGCGGCTGAGATTCTAAGAAGCTGGGGCCATGGAGCCTTGGGAGGAGCAGGAAGGCTGACCCCTCGCAGACGTCCCCCGCCATCTTGTGTCAACAGGTGGCAACAGACTCTGGGTGAGAATACCTCTTACGGTGTTGAGAAATAAAAAGCATAACCTTGCGGAAAAAACATCTAATGAGCCACTCCTGCCCCCTCTTCTGTAAATCAGCCTGTGAACGTGGCCTTGCAGGAGAATATCAAAGGAACAACTCCTGCCCCCACTTCTGTAATCTAACAAACCACTCCTGCCCCCTCTTCCGTAAATCAGCCTGCGAAAGCATGACCTTGCCCCTGCCTTCTGCTTCTGTAACCCAGCCTGCAAAATTTCGCCTAGCAACGCCTTAGCCAGTAAGCAAAAGTCATGCTGATTCCACATAAAATCCTATATAAACCTATGAAAACTGAAAAACGGGGCTCAGAAGTGGGAGATTGACTCTCCTCTGGGCCCCCACATAATATATCTGTTCCCCTGCCTCCCTGAGTGCCCTTTTGGATTTATCTGCTGCTCAGAACTCCTGGCTTTGCTGCAACAATGGTACCTTAAGTTGGACTCTTTAGGGCCTTATGACTGTAAGCTTCTACCCCAGATAAATACCCTTTATAGTGGAGCGGACTTGGCCCAGTGGTTAGGGCGTCCATCTACCACATGGGAGGTCCACGGTTCAAGCTCTGGGCCTCCTTCACCCGTGTGGAGCTGGCCCATGTGCAGTGCTGATGCGCGCAAGGAGTGCCCTGCCATGCAGGGGTATCCCCCGTGTAGGGGAGCCCCACGTGCAAGGAGTGCGCCCCGTAAGGAGAGCCGCCCAGTGCGAAGGAAAGTTCAGCCTGCCCAGGAATGGCACCGCACACATGGAGAGCTGACACACAAGATGACACAACAAAAAGAAACACGGTAAATATCCTTTATAAAAACCAACTGATCTCTGGTATTTTGCATCAGCACGCCTTGGGCTGGCTAATCCAGACCCCAACCACCAAGTACTAAGCCACCTTCCCCTGGGACCCTGTGGCCCAGAGAGAGACCTTAGAATGAAAAAGGCAAAGGGCCTAGGGCAGAATCTCAAGATTAAGGTTTTGTAGAGGAAGAGGTGCTGGCAAAGGTAAGTGGATGGACAGACAGGGAAAATACTGGAGGAGTTCAGTGTCACAGCATTCAAGAGAAGAGGGCGCTTGTAGAAGAGGGTGGGTAACTGCAGGGGGCCAAAATGTGTCTGATGCACTTTACAGCCCAGAGACCCACAGAGGTTTTAGCCACGATGCGGCTCGTGGGGTGAGGGCGTGGGGAGCAAACCAGGTGGGAGTGGGTTGAGAAGTGGGTGGGTCTGTCTGTGCATCTCCGTGTCCACATCTTAATATATTCGCCTATGGCAGGGGTTCTTAACCAGGGGTCCGAGAGCTTGAATTGAACTTCAAAAAAAAACATTATTTGTGGGGCTGGGTGTAAAACAAAAACAGAACCAAAGTAAAACGTGATTCTTGTGGGGACGTGTTGGTGCGGGTGTGATACATTTATTAAATAAAACACAGTAGAGTGTGGACCTAGGAAGGGGTCCGTGGTTTCCACCCGACTGGCGAAGGGGTCCGTGGAGCACAAAAAGGTCAAGAGCTCCTGCTCTGCGGTCACTGCACAGCCTGGATTTTTCTAGGGCAGTACCTCTTCAGAAACTTAATTCTTTCTAACAAAGGCAATTCATTAAAATACATTTGAATGTAATTTGATTTTATAATTTTGTTAGTTTTTCCATGGAAATCACATCCATCGAAAAATGATCACATCAAGACCCTTAGCTTTTAGTTCAGGGGGATATTTTTTTTTCAAAGAAAGAAACTCAACCAGTATTCGGTATCCAGCGAGGCTGCCTTTGTTCAGAGAACTTCTGGTACAGTGAATGTGTGCTGATCCAGTTGAGTTAGAGCTTTGAGGAACATTCCAGAAGAGGCTTAGGCACAGATGAGAAATAGAATCACCCGGGCCGGGGAGCCTTGGGAGTGACCCTTTACGAGGTGAGTCCTTCCACCGCCAAGGGTCCGTCTAACGTGGGACCAGGACAGACCTGCTTGAGACGGGGAATGCGCACATCCATTGAATGCCAAGCAGGAAACAACTGGAGAGGAGCAAGCACTTCAGCTCTCACTGGGTCACCACCTGGCAGGGGCCGTCAGGGGCCGCTAGCTTGGAATGTTTCCTTATTTCTCAGCATGGTGAAGCCGGGATTTTCTAGAGGTGCTCAAATCTGTATGTCTGTGTCTGAATCGCTGGGTGTCGTCGATTCTCTCTGCCCTGTATTTACAGTTTAGCCTCTTTGATAGCTGGTCTGGCGTTTGAAGAAAAGTTATAACCCAGCACGTGTGCGCACACACGCAAATCAATACTTTTCCTTATAATGTGCTCTTCTCTTCCCCTCCCCTCCCCTTTCCATCACTTCTCCATATTTTAATGCTGACTGAGACTCGCGAAATAATTTCATACCCACTAATAGGCCTGGAGTTGCAGTTTGGAAAACACTGATTTGGAAGGAGATGAAAGAAACCCTCAGGCCATTGTTGAGTGAAGGGAGGCGGAAATTAAAAACAGAACACGGGGAAGTTATTTCTCGGGGTCAGAGCTAGCTGTGCACATGCCACGACGGTGGGCCCTCCGCGGCGGGCTTCCCCTCCCCGCCCTGGAGACGTGACTGCAGGTGCAGCCGCAGCTCCCGCCTGCGGTCGGCGGTTGGGGCCACCGAGGAGGCTGCTTCATTCCATGGTGGCCCCGGCTTCCCTTGGCCTCCCTCCATCCCAGAGTCTACTGTTCTGCAACTGGGGACCTATTAGGAGATCATGAAATTGACTTAGTGAGTCTCAGACAATAAAGAAGAAAAAGAGATGAAGCAAAATGGAATAGAACAGAAAAGAAAATAGAGTACCCAGCATAAGCTTTGACCTGTTTCAAAAGCACGTGGTATATGTGTGGTGAGTGCGTATTGTGTGGTGACTATGTGTAGTGAGTGTGTGTGTGTTGTGGATCTGGTGTGGTGTGTGTGTGTGGTTTGTGTTTTTGTGGTATGTGAGGTGTGTATGCATGGGTGGTGTGTGTGTGTGGTGTGTGTTTGTGGTATGCGTGGTGTGTATGTGTGTGTGGTGTGTATGTGGTATGTGTGGTGTGTGTGTGGTGTGTATGTTTGTGGTATATGTGGTGTGTATGTGTGTATGTGTGTAGGTGGTGTGTATTTGGTGAGTGTGGTGTGTTTGCTGTGTGTGGTATATGTACGGTATGTGTATGTGCTGTGTATGTGGTTGTGTGGTGTGTGGGGTGTGTATGTGTCTGGTGTGTTTGTGGTGTGTGTGGTGTGTGTGTTTGTGGTATGTGAGGTGTGTATGCGTGGGTGGTGTGGTGTGTGCGTATGGTTTGTGTGTTTGTGGTGTGTGTGGTGTGTATTTGGTGTGTGTGTGTGGTATGTGTGGTGTGTATGTTTGTGGTATGTGTGGTGTGTATGTGTGGGTGGTGTGTATTTGGCGTGTGTGTGTGGTGTATGGTGACTCCGCGGATGAGTCAGCTGCCCGCTCACATCAACCCTGACTGTCAGGTGCCATTATCACACCCTCCTTTTTATAGATGAGCAAACAGAGGCCACGAGAGGTTAAGTAACTCCCTCAAAGTCACCCGGTTAAGTGGTGATGCCAGGATTGTAATTGTTATGTAGAAGGTGTTATATGGATTAAGAAAACAGAAACTTTACAAAGCTATGGGGGGCCTCTCTCAATTACAGGTGGAATGGGCTTCACCATCCCAGAATCCTCAGGATCGGGGAGTGCACTATGGACTAGAGTGGACTTACTGGTATTCTACTACAGACTTATTGTGATTCTAGCCATGCAAGAAATTACAACGTTGATGTGGAGGCAGTGGCCACTGGAGGCCCTGGGGCAGGGAGAGGGAAAACCAGGTGTAATATGGGGGCATTTCCAGGACTTGGGAATTGTCCTGAATGACATTACAATGACAGATACAGGCCATTATATATCTTCCCATAACCTAAAGGATTGTGTGGGATAGAGTGTAAACTGCAATGTGAACTATAATCCATGCTCAGTGGCACTGCCCCAAAATGCATTTATCAATTGCCATGAATGTACCACACTGATGAAGGATGTTGTTTATGTGGGAAAATATGGGAGGTATGGGAAGTGGGGCATATGGGAATCCCAACATTTTTAATGTAACGTTTATGTAATCTAAGTATCTTTAAAAAAATTTAAAAAATATTAAAAAAAAAAGCTATGAGGGGAGCGATTGTGTCTCAAGCTGTTGAGCACCTGCTTCTCACAAGGGAAGTCCTGGGTTCAATCCCCAGTGCCTGCTAAAAACAAACAACCAGCAAACAAACAAACAAAAAACAACTCAGGGAAGCCAATGTGGCTCAGTGGTTGAGCGCCTGCTTCCCACATCTGAGGCCCTGGGTTTAATCCCCAGACCTGGTACCTAAAAAAAAAAAAAGCTTATAGGTAATGCCTGCTGATCTTTAAAAAAGGGTGGGTCACATTAAAGGAAGGTTGAAGTGGGATGTGACAGGATGGGCAGGGAGGGCTGAATTTCCCCGCAAAGCAAAGGGGAGAAGCCATGGGTGGGTGGGATGACGTCATCTCCCAGGGAGGATAGATTTGTGTGCAAGAAGGGGTGGTGGGGGGAGAGTGATGGGAAGAGAGAGATTGGGGAGATGGGGGAGGGGGAGAGGGAGAGGGAGAGCAAGCACTCCCAACCCCAGGCAGGGCAGCAGTAAAGGGGAACGTGGCAGACACAGCTATCAAAGCACAGACTGTCAAATCATTTGCTGGGGATTTTGTGATGTAGCCCTGGCTCCCCCAGCCCTGCACCCATGCACCTTTCTGATGTTTTCTGTAGTGCTCATAAGGCCTTTTTTTGTGAGTGGATTCCTTTGGCCAGAGCTTAAAAGGCAGGAGAAAAGGCTCCAAAGGACATTATTGGGACATGTCAAAAATTGGAATATAGACTGTAAGCCTTATATCAATGTTAAGTTTCTTGAACTTGATAACTGTGCTTAAGGTAGTTCCATAAGTGAATATCCTTGTTCTTAGGAAATGTTTACGGACAGGTTCAAGGAGCATGACGTAGAGGACTGTTGAGTCAAATAAAGTGGCCACTTGCATTGGCTGTTGCCAGGAAGGATCCTTTTCAGAGAAGACATTTTTCAGACGACAAGAGCAATTGGCCTGCAGGGACTTTCCAAGAAAATGGAATAATGGAATGCACCCTATAGAACTGCAGAAAAACAACACCTGGCGATATGCCAGTTTCAGTCCAGGAGAGACAGAACAAACATACCACAATCATCAAGGTAGGGAAGCGGATTTGGCTCAACAGATAAAGAGTATCCACCTTCCACAGGGGAAGTCCAGGGTTCAAACCCAGGGCCTCCTGACCCGTGTGATGACCTGGCCCATGCGCAGTGCTGATGTGTGCAAGGAGTGCCTTGCCCCACGCTCAAGGAGTGCACTCCGTAAGGAGAGCTGCCCAGCGTGAAAAAATGCAGCCTGCCCAGGAATGGCACTGCACACATGGAGAGCTGACGCAACAAGATGATGTAACAAAAAGAGACACAGATTCCCGGTGCTGCTGACAAGAATCCAAGCGGACAAAGAAGAACACACAGCGAATGGACACAGAGAGCAGACAACTGGGGGGGGGGGGGGTGGGAAGGGGAGAGAAAAATAAAAGTTAAAAAAAAATCAAGGTGTATCTGCTCCTCACTTTGTGAGACCCCCCCCCCCCCGCCCCAGGTGAAAGGTAAACTCAAACTCAGCTGTTCAGAACACCTCCTTGCATTTGCCCTAGGTGAGCTCCCCTCTTCACCTCCCCGGGAGCTCCTCTCCAGGCGCAGTTTGGATGCTACTTGATTTATGAATTGGACACTGCTCCAGCTCCCGTAAATTATAGCTTTTCTAATATTTTAACACAACCTACCCTCAAGTGTTCAGAGAACTGATTGGTGAATACACCAACAGGTGTGGCAAAATGTTAATATTGGTGGATCCGTGTTACGGGGGGGGGGGTGGTGTTGGAATTTTCTGGATGGGGTTTGTATTATTTTTATAACTTCCTGCAAGTGTGAAAGGATTTAAAAATAAAAGAGGAAGAACAAGAGAAGTTGGAGCCTGTGTGGCTGTCTCGCGCGGTTGCAGCTCCTTTTCTGCTGGCAAATGACTCCCTCTGGTGGGATTCGTGTTAAAAGCCAAATGATGCCCTGAAACCAATGAATTTCATGCTTGGACGGGACAGAATCCAGGACAAAATACTTAAGATTCTTCTTTGGCGAACCCTTCGCTTGTCAGCTGGGTTGATTTAAAAAAAATACCAGGCAGTTGGGGAGTCTCCCCTCTGTGCAAAGCAGGAAGCTCTGGGTGCTGCACTGGGGGAGGGGCCGGGGCTGGGTCCCATGGAAAGCGGGGGGGGGGGGGGGGGGGGGTGCAGGGCAGGCCTGGGGGGCGGAAGGCTGAAGATCAGTTTGCCTGTGATCATATACAAGTGATCTCTTAATACCTTTTCCCTGTAAGTTTATAAATCTTTATCTTGGTCAGTGGCTCCGAGGAAGAGCCTGCCAGCAAATTCTCTTCTCTATGGCCGGCATCGCTGCCCTGCTCGGGCTGGCTCGACACCCACTTCTGGTAAATTGGGTGAAGGCTGTTAGCCTTGCCTCCTGGCTGATCGCGTTGTGTCGCCGAGGCCGTAAAGTGAGAAGACTGGTCCTTCTCGCGTATCTCACTTGGGGTGTGAGCCTCTCCCTGTTTCGAACCTCGTGTCATTGCTACGACGTGGATTAGAATCAGTGGGAGCAACTGGGTCCTGAAGAGCTATCAGTATGAGAATGGAAAAAGCGGGCGCACAGCAGGTGCCCAATCAGTATTTTTCAAGAGAGAGAATGGGGACGGCACAGCAGGAAATGAAAACCCCGCAGTCCCGCCTTCAGGCGTGGCAGCCCCTCGCCTGCTCTCTGACGCCTCTCTAAAATGGGGCTATTCCTTGGACAGGCCGGGGAAGATGCAGAGCCCTTTTCTCATAGCGTGCACAGCGCACGCTTTTGTGAAGTGGACACACGTGGGGAAAGTTGGGGTTAAAGCCGACAAGAGGGGAGCCTCACAGCCTCAGCCTGCTCCACCGAGCCTGGAAGTAAGGGCCGGCGATGGAAGGGGTCTGTCCTGGCACGGTCAGGCTGCAGGGAGGGGAAAGCCCAAATGGCCCCCCTTAGGAGGGTAAGGTAAGCTGCCAATTACTCCACCCCTCAGCCTCTCTTTCCTTCCATCAATCATCATATTCAAGCAACATATACTGAGTGTATCCCGCGTGCACGACCCAGGAAGGCGAGGCAGCAGCGAATGTCCCACGTGCACGACTCCGCAGTGAAGGCGAGGGAGGCGGAATCGGCTTCCTTGGAGCCTGGACAATTAATTGCACAAATGGTTGCCGTCATGATGCGTATAATTAGTTAGAAGCCCGGAGTGACAGGGTGATGGGAAAGTTGGAAGCAGAGCAAGTTCCAGGTGTGAAGGGCTGGGCAGGCTTCCCCGGGGAAATCACCTTTAAGGGGAGACTCCAAGCAGGAATGGAAGGAAGAGGTATGGAGAAGCATCGCAGAAAGAGAGAACCGCAGCATGCCTGCCCAAGGCAGCGAGCGGCATCAGCGCAGGGGTGGCAGATGGCGAGTGGCGTGGAAACCCAGCCGTGGAAACCCAGCCGTGGGGCTGTGGGATTTTCCAGTTCCCAGGAAGGCGCCCTCTGCCAGCCAAACCCACGCTTGGAGCGGCACTGGCCCAGGGCCTCTTCTGAGTTCACATCAAGGTGCCTTGTGGGTGGCAGACCCTGGCTTCTGGCTCCTTTGAGGAACTGAGTGCCAAATCACGAGCTAAAGCCCCTCCATCAGCTGCCCTTTCTCCCCGCCGATAACTGCCCCCTACTTTTACCCTCTTACCAACTTGCATGGATCGCTCTACTCAGGCCAAAGCACTCTCCGTCCCTCCCTGTCCTGCAGGGATTTGCCTGCTTTAGCCTTGGAGGGAAGCCACGGAACCTCCTGCATGAGCTCTCACATACTCCCGGCCCAGCCAAAGGCCTCATCTTATGTTCCCTAGAATCACCCAAGAGATGCCCGGGATCTTGGTTTGTTGTGGTCATTATTCTAAGCTCAGTGCGTGGCACGTTGTAAGCATGCAAGCGCACACACACACACACGTGTGTTTTTTATTTTATTTTTATTTCTCTCCCCTTCCCTCCCCCGCCCCCCAGTTGTCTGCTTTCTGTGTCCATTTGCTGTATGTTCTTCTGTGACCACTTCTATCCTTATCAGCGGCACCCGGAATCTGTGTTTCTTTTTGTTGTGTATTCTTGTTGTGTCAGCTCTTGTTGTGTCAGCTCTCCGTGTGTGCGGCGCCATTCCTGGGCAGGCTGCACTTTCTTTCACACTGGGCGGCTCTCCTTACAGGGCGCACTCCTTGCGCGTGGGGCTCCCCTACGCAGGGACACCCCTGCATGGCAGGGCACTCCTTGAGTGCATCAGCACTGCGCATGGGCCAGCTCCACACGGGTCAAGGAGGCCCGGGGTTTGAACTGCGGACCTCCCATGTGGTAGACGGACGCCCTAACCACTGGGCCAAGTCCGCTTCCCTGTGTGTTTGAATCAATCTGCTTTCTAAAGTGTGGGACCTCTGCGTGGGGACTCCTCACGGCCTGAATCCAGTCCTCACGGCAATGCCCATTGGCCAGGTGCTTCTTTTTTTTTTTTATTTTTTTTTAAAGATTTATTTATTTATTTAATTTCCCCCCCTCCCCTGGTTGTCTGTTCTTGGTGTCTATTTGTTGCGTCTTGTTTCTTTGTCTGCTTTTGTTTCTTTGTCCGCTTCTGTTGTCGTCAGCGGCACGGGAAGTGTGGGCGGCGCCATTCCTGGGCAGGCTGCTCTTTCTTTTCACACTGGGCGGCTCTCCTCACGGGCGCACTCCTTGCGCGTGGGGGCTCCCCCACGCGGGGGACACCCCTGCGTGGCACGGCACTCCTTGCGCGCATCAGCACTGCGCATGGCCAGCTCCACACGGGTCGAGGAGGCCCGGGGTTTGAACCGCGGACCTCCCATATGGTAGACGGACGCCCTAACCACTGGGCCAAAGTCCGTTTCCCATCTTTTTTTTTTTTTAAAGATTTATTTATTTATTTCTACTCCCGCCCCCGTTGTCTGTTCTCTGTGTCCATTCACTGTGTGTTCTTCTGTGTCCACTTGTATTCTCATCAGGCACCACTGGAGATTTGTCTCTTTTTGTTGTGTCATCTTGCTGCGTCAGCTCTCCGTGCGTGTGGCACCACTCCTGGGCGGGCTGCGGTTTTGTGCAGGGGCCACTCCTTGTGCAGGGGGCACCCTTAGGCGGAGGTATCCCCGCGTGTGCTGGCACTCCTTGTGTGCATCAGCACTGCGCGTGGGCCAGCTCCACACAGGTCAGGAGGCCCTGGGTTTGAACCCTTGGACCTCCTATATGGTAGGTGGACAATCTATCTGTTGAGCCACCTCTATTTCCCTGGCCATGTGCTTCTGTGCACATGGTCTGCAGCCATCAAGGCACCATTCCTGGGCAGGCTGCACTTTCTTTCACGCTGGGCAGCTCTCCTTATGGGGCGCACTCCTTGTGCGTGGGGCTCCCCTACGATGGAGACACCCCTGCGTGGCACGGCACTCCTTGCGCACATCAGCCCTGCGTGTGGGCCAGCACCAGTCAAGGAGGCCTGGGGTTTGAACCACGAACCTCCTATGTGGTAGGCAGATGCCCTAACCACTGGGCCAAGTCCGCTTCCCGCAGTGTGGACTTTTAATCTCTAACATCCCACTTTTCTGGGACAGCATCAGCCTTCCAGATCCCGCCCAGAATAAAGGGAAGCAGCTTCAGAAAATGAAGCACTAAGGTTTGTGTCCACGCTCTTGATACAGCAAGGAGCAGCACTCACTAACCCCCTTTGGCCTATTAACTCTTGTTTTATCCACCATGGTAATGCTTTGCTCTGTTGTACCAATCTCCTGCAGATGAGAAGCTGTAAAAGAGGAGACAGGGTTATTTGAGAGTGGAGTGGAAAGAAGGGAACAACAAGGCTAGCAGCGTTGGAAACATGTATGGGGTCATAACTATCAGATTGTGTTTTTTTGTGCACTGCCTTGGCATCCATTTACTTCAGCTAAGCCATTTGCCTCAGCACTGATCTTTGGCCTACTTTCCAGCCCTGGGGTATAAGAACCCCCCAGAGTCCAAATCTGCCCCTGCGGCCACCACCCACACAACTCACCCAAAACCCACAGGCGGTCATAGACGATAAGCTCACCATCCCCCGCATCCTGCTGTCAGACACCTTTTCACGCATGCTTGCTTTAAACTAACCAATCCTCGGTTCCCCTGGGAAATCTAACTTCCTCCCCGAGCCACAATACAAGCACAAATCCATGGGTCCCTCTTGCGCTGCTTGGTGTGCTCCCACCCGCTGGTCGGGCCACCTGGGCTGCTTGCACTTCCCCTCCCAAGCACCTGCCCTCCCTCTCAGGGGAACTGGGAGGAACAAGCTATCCTTTCGCGCGCAGCATGGCCTTGGTTTCCCACTGCATTGCACCTGACCTCCACCCGGGTCCAGATTTAAAACCCAACGTAACTAATTCAAAACAGATGGCGTTGACAAATGACGATGGATGGCCAATCACCATCATCCTGTCGCTGGGGCTGGGGAAGGGTCTTACCAGGTTCCGAGGAGGATTAGCTCAGCACTGCTGCTGCCGTTAGGGCTCGTTACACAATACTCTTTCAGGGACACATGCCAAGTGGATAGTTCTGCTTTTCTGCCCCAGTTCATTCGTGGTGGTTGCTCTGTGGTGTGAACATAAGCCCCCGGCTGAGCTGATTTCTTTCCCTTCCCCCTTCTCAGCCTTAGCTCCTGAGCCACCCACGGAACTGACTCGGCCAGTTCTGATACCCACCAAGCATTTCACTCCCTGCTTCCGATGACTTGCAACTTCGTGATCACGTAGCCTTGAACAACATGATTTCCACTGAGTGCAGCAGATGCTGAAAATGGAGAAACCTCTTGCTTACACAATATTTTATTTTTCTTTTCTGACATCTGTTTTGTGGGTTCGATGTCATGTCTCAATGTTTCCTTCCCCAAAGGGTCAACCTGACCGGTGTCTTGCTCCATCTAGGCCTTTTTCTACTTCCAGTCAATCTAAAGTTCACTGGCCACTGTACCCACCGCCATCTCAGGCAGCCCCCTTCCTTGGGCTCTGTTGTACAGTAACACATCTGTGTCTGAAATATGTCTAGTCAGCCCAGCTTGTGTCATTCCTGTTTTCTGCACACAGATCACACTTTTCTTTCCCTAATGCATCAGCACATAATTAGCGACTTCATATTTATGTGCCCAGAAGTTTGTAAAATGCAGTGGAGGATACAGGGCATAGAAAACCTGCTCTCACCCATCGAGCTAAGATAAGCACATGTAGGTAGAGGAAAGAGTGGGTTAAGCAGTGCAGGGCACCCAGGCACGGAGACCTGGTTTCCCACCTGTCTCCCCCCCGTGATGCTTGTGGAGAAATGATGTTTCACGATAGGATGCACTCCCATGGGCTAGCAGGTGCTCCACCCCTTTCTTAAGAAAGCCAGTGGAATTGAAGAGCGTGACAGCATGTTGTCAAAGCGATCATCATACTTACTCTTTCTAAGAAGACTAATCATTTAGAAACAGTGAAGCCATTGGAAACTAGAAGAGCTGACACAAGGAGAGGGCGGGAGGGGTCCCCATAGGACCGGAAGGAGCCCGAGAGTCGCTGGCAGCCAGCAGGGGGCACTAGAGACCCCAGGAGAAAGCAAGCCTTGCTGCTATCTTGATTTTGGACTTCTAGCCTCAGACTGTGTGGGTCGATAAATTCCCAGGGCGAAGCCAAAACCAGCTGCAGTATTTGTGATAGCAGCTCTGGCAAAGGAAGACCTTTAGTAAACTTCCCATATGACATCGTACACTGATCCCACCCAGCTGCAGCTAAGACTGGCAAAGATAGCGTCCTGGCCCGCGCTCAGACCACACTTCCAAGGAAGAGAAGGAATAGTTGATCTGCCTTGGCTTCTAAAATGTTGGTTGCAGTTGGTAGATCAACCCTGTGCAGGAATATAAGCTCTTGGAAAGAGACAGTTGTTTGTCCTGTTCCTGGGTGACTGTGATAGGTCCTTACTTGGGGGGGGGGGGCTGTGTGAATGCCACATCCGCATATTCTAACCTGGATCCCAGACCTGCCACTTGGTGGTCTCTGTGATTCTTAACTTCCTTGTGCTAAGAAATGTGGGTATTAATTCCCATCTCAAGGGGCTGGTGTGGCAATTTGATAAACAAATTTTGTGAATGTCCTCAGCCCTGTGCTGGCATTAAATGGCTGCTCAATACATTTTAGCTGGTGGGGAGAAGGGACATTTACTTAAGTCTCCTATGCAATTATTATTTTTTTTAAGATTTATTTTTTATTTTATTTCTCTCCCTTTCCCCCTCTCCCCCATTGTCTGCTCTCTGTGTCCGTTAGCTGTGTGTTCTTCTGTGTCTGCTTGCATTCTTGTCAGCGGCACTGGGAATCTGTGTCTCCTTTTTTTTGCGTCATCTTGCTGCGTCAGCTGTCTGTGTGTGTGGTGCCACTCCTGGGCAGGCTGAGCTTTTTCTGTGCTGGGCGGCTCTCCTTATGGGGCACACTCCTTGTGCGTGGGGCTCCCCTACACGGGGAACACCCCGCGTGGCATGGCACTCCTTGCGCGCATTAGCACTGTGGCGTGGGCCAGCTCCACACGGGTCAGGAAGCCCTGGGTTTGAACCCTGGACCTCCCATGTAGTAGGAGGTTGCCCTATCAGTTGAGCCAAATCGCTTCCCTGCTATGCAATTTTTCATGATGAAAAAGTGTGCAAGGGTTAGTTCCAAGTTGGTATCTTACTAAAAAAAGAACAGGAGGAAACTGTCTCAAAAGGCATCACCTAAAGAAGAGGTGTGTCTCTTATTATTTTATGTGCTTCAGATAATCCCCCAGCTACTTGCTTTGTTTCCTTCTTTACTGGGTTCCATAAGGAATTGTTCCGTGGGTGAGCTCAGTTAGCTGGGGGCTGTGATAATTGAGCCAAGGTCATGCATTCTGTCCCTTGTGGGCCAGTTAGCTCAGCTTGGTTTCTTGTCCGCACACATTGATCTTAACCCAGCTGGCAGGCTCAAATGTGTGTCTGGTCCCCAGGGACGCAGCGGGAAGTGTTTCTGCGATGGGCAAATAACTCAGAGAAGCAACTCCGCAGAT
This sequence comes from Dasypus novemcinctus, assembly GCF_030445035.2. Taxonomy (NCBI): domain Eukaryota; kingdom Metazoa; phylum Chordata; class Mammalia; order Cingulata; family Dasypodidae; genus Dasypus; species Dasypus novemcinctus. Next base: position 153,633,685 of record NC_080676.1, on the reverse strand, counting down.
AGCGCAGTAATGGCCACTATGACCTGCAGGTGGCGCTGTTTTCTTAAGAAAAAAATAAAAAGGCTTGGGGCTGCTGGTGGCACGATTTTGAAGTGTGTGAAAGGATAGAACATCAAAATTGGAGAGGATCCGCAAGGTGATCCGGTTCTGTCACTTGACAAGCAAGGAAATTGAGACCTAGAGATATAAAACGCGCGCCAAAGCCACACTGCAGATGCCACGACAGAGGGAAGGCTCAACTCGGGTCTCCCAAATCATAAAGGTTTGCAATTTTCCCCTACACGTAAGGTTTCCTGGTCCTAACTAGTAACAAGCAATTACTGAGGCTTAAAACAAAAGGGAATGAAAAGAACCAAATTGTCATCGAATTTCAAATGCCCATTACTCCTAGATTCAAGCTGTCTGTTTTGATTTTTACTATAAAAAGCATGCTATCCCTTGTGATTTAACTGGATGAGTTATTCTCCTTTTACATACATTTGAAAGAAGAGAAAAATAATTATGGGTGGAATTTTGTTCTATCCTGACTTATTTTGAAATGCAGGTAAGCATTATTTCTGTTGAAATCGTCACAACTGAGATGCGTCGATTTTTAAGAATGTGCTCATGGATATCAGCCTGATAATTAAAAGAATTCCCTGGTAGCTATTTTTAACCCCTTTTCATAATTCTTGGAAAGCGGGGCAGATGATGGAGCCATGTGGCGGGAATGTACAAAATCTGAATTTACTCTTTTAGCAGATTTCTGCTCTGAAAACAACTTCTTACAAAAAAGTAAGTTTTAGTTGCTTTCTGGGAAAAGTGAATACTTAGGGCATGGGGAGATGGGAAGCTAGCATTTCCTGCTTTCTCACAGTAGGGGATGTTAAATTGTCAGAGTTCTGAGCCTGTCTTTCAGAATTCAAGGTCACTAGAAAAAGCAAGGGCTGTAGCTTTCTTCTTGGCATGAGTTAAAACTTGTCCTGGAATATTGATTAAATAGTAGATGACATGTCAGTGATGAAGCAGCACCATGTTGCCCATTGATCTTGGAGAGGTGGTTTTTATTATTCTTGTATTTTCTTTCTTCCCTCCGAGCTAAGGGAGACTACTGAGAATTGATGTTTTCAGAAATAGGGATCTACCTCTTGATGTAGAGGGGGACTGGGCACAACCATCCCAGAGTCCACAGGATGGAGGAATAGAGTATGGATTAGCGTGGACTTATTGGTGTTCTGCTAGGCAACTATTGTGATAGGTAATGGAAGTATTGATGAAAAGAAAGTGGCCAAGGTAGCTGCTGAGGGTAGGAAGAGGGAAGAAGAGATATGATGTGGGGCATTTTCAGAACTTGGAGTTGTCCTGGGTGGTACTGCAGGGACAGATGCTGGACATTGCATGTCCTGCCATGGCCCACTGAGTGGACTGGGGGAGAGTGTAGACTACAGTGTAAACCACTATCCATGGGTGCAGCAGTGCTCCAAAATGTAGTCACCAGGTGCAGTGAATGTGCCACTATGATGGAAGAGGTTGTTGATGTGGGAGAAGAGGGGTGAGGGGGGTGGGGGGTATATGGGGACCTCATATTTTTTGAACGTAATATTTAAAAGAAAATAAAGAAGAAGAAAAAAGAAATAGGGGTCTACTGGGTTCAGGAAGATTGGATTTTTATTTTCTGGAAACTATTGCTTATAAGGCAACTTACATATTTTCCCCATCGCACCTTTCTGTGATAAAACGCAATTGCAGACTCTTCCAGTTGTGAGATGCTCTTTTTTTTAAAAAATACTTTTAATTAATTTATTTCTCTCCTCCCCCCGTCCAGTTGTCTGCTCTCTGTGTCCTTTCACTGTGTGTCTTCTGTGTTCTTGTCAGCAGCACCCCGAATCTGTGTCTCTTTTTGTTGTGTCATCTTGCTGTGTCAGCTCTCTGTCTGTGGGGCACCACTCTTGGATGCTGGGCGGCTCTCTTTACAGGGTGCACTCCTTGCGCATGGGGCTCCCCTATGCAGGGGACACCCCTGCGTGGCAGGGCACTCCTTGCACACATCAGCACTACGCATGGGCCAGCTCCACACAGGTCAAGGAGGCCCTGGGTTTGAACCCTGGACCTCCCATGTGGTGGGCGGATGCCCTCTCCATTGGGCCAAGTCCACTTCCCTGCTCTTTATTTTCACCTTTCTCCACATTCCCTTAGGGTTCCTTGGCTATAACTGCCATCGCCTGGGAGCTTGTTAGAAATGCAGAGTCTCAGGCCCCGCCTGGGACACTGAATCAGAATTTGTTTGACAGGCATCCCCAGGTAACTCATGTGGACAAGAAAGCTAGAGATGCACGAACTTAGAACAGGTGAGCGGAAATGACCATAACATGAGTTCAAACTGTATTTTATTATCATCACCCTTCCCCATATAGTCCTTGGCACTCCTGCAATTCAACAACTATTTATGAGGGCCCACTAGGTGGCAGGAATTATTCTAGGAGCTGAGAGTAAAGACGAAAATATCTGGGCTCATCAAGCTTCTGGGGGGAGGAATGAAATAAGCAGTAGTTCTCTAAGGTCTGTAGTGTGCCACATGGTGACATTATGGAGGAAAGGGTGTGATTGTGTGTGGATGGCCAGGAGAGGCCTCTCTGCTACTTTTGAGCAGGGATGAGAAGGTAGGAGGGGACACGTGGGGATCTGAGAAAAATCCCTCCTTCCCCTTCTCAAGTCACTAAGTGCCACTGTGGTGCCAGGGTTGCCAGATTTAGCAAATAAAAATATAGGCTGCCCAGTTCCATTCGAATTTTAGATAAACAATGGATATTTCTTTAGTCTGATCTAAAATGTTTTCGTATTACAGTATATATATAGTATATGCACTAAATCATAGTACAATTTTTCAGAATGTCCCATGCAATATTTGGGACATGCTTATACTAAAAGAAAAACCACCATTGCTTATCTGAAATATGAATTTCACTGGGTGTTCTGAATGTTATCTGGGTGACCGGTGCCCCTGGACAAGGTCAGGGCAAGCAGGGACCACCTCTCAGCAGGATCTCCATCTCCGCTGGGTCAGCCTCGCCTTGTTCCCGGGCCCTGGGCAGGGACAGCTGCAGGCAGCGGCCAAGAACGTGGCCCTACCACAGCAACGGCCGCATTTGGTTCTCTCGTCCTGCCTTCTGTGGTCAGACCAGCATTTCCTGACCACTCCTGAAAAAGTCTTTCTAGTAAATAGAACGGGTCATAGAATGCCTCCAGGGATGCTTTGCCTTGTGCTCACACGTCACCCAATAGGGGGAAAAAAAAGCAAATAGTTTCTTGTCTGTCTCCAATGCTCCGGAGAAACTCTAGGTCCAGGATTTCCACAAAGTACAGCGTTTGTCGGGGATGACAGGCCTCTTCCTGGGAGAACCCGTGGGGTGACAGGTGTGTGTCTGTGCTCAAAGTGACACCAGTAGCCTCAGCACATTTAAATAAGGGAAATCCTCCTCCTCGATTTATTTAACCGTATCTATTGTTAAGGATGAGGCTACTGAGATAACAACAGCTGTAGGTCCCTATTCTGTAATTACCCCTCACCACGCCCTAGCATGAAGGGAAGGTTCTAGAACTCAAAGCTTTTGTGTTTTCCAATTAGGGAAACAATGTTTGTAAGCAAACTACTTGATCCAGCCAAGATAACAGGAAGAGCCAGTGTGCCATCTTCTCTCCTATTTCCAATCACCTATGGTCACAAGGTAAAAAACAAAACAAAACAAAAGTGACACCCAACCATGCGAACTATAATTGCATTTCATAATAAGACATCGCAGTGGGAGGTTACTGCAGACTTTAGGGATAGAGCTTTGCCTTCATCTGATGACAGGGGACCTCAGCCCGTCTCCTGCAATAAATCTGTGGATGCTGAGCCGAAAATGTGATAGGTGCATGGGGTGCAGGCAGAGTGGGCCAAACAAGAGGATAACTTTAGTAGAAGAATTTGTACAAGCAAAACCAATGCTCTGAACTCGGTTTCAAAATCCTTTTCCACCAGTGGATTCTAAAGCATCCACGGTGTTGACCATTTTTTTTCTTCAAGCAATTAGGGGGATGCTTTGTTCCTTTTGCTCTGTTTTCAGTAAAAAGTGGGAAGGCCTATTTGAAAATAAATCAGGTTGCTGTTTAAATCCATTTGAGGCTCTATTGAAGATATAAAAGCATTTAGACTTGTTTCCTGCTCTTGTGCAGTGGAAGCATATTTGTTGAACAAGGTGGTTTGCATTTTAAAAGCTATTTGCAAAATTTGGAATAATGAAATAAATGTAGGGTGTTTTGCATTTGGGTTTTCAAGTCCTGCAGGCATTTTTACTCATTACTTATTATTCAGGTTTATAAAACATATGCCCTTTGTTAGATATCTAAGGATGATAACAAAGTAAAATGCTCAATAAAAGCAAAAAACAAGAAAACCTACCACCAAAGAGCAAACAAAACCAACCAAAATAAGCAAAAAGAAAGAACAGCTGCATTTAAAAACCACTAGGACCTATCAGAATTTGAAAAATTTTAACATAAAATGGAATTCTTTAAATATGAAGTTTAAGTATGAATATTGATGATGGCATACCTTAAATTTTTTTTGTTTTCACTCTAGAATCACTTGGAAATGAAAGAATACATACTTTACATGTGAACTAGTGAAGTCATGCTACCATGACAGTTTTTTTTAAACAATCTTTTTTTTTATTATTACAAAAGTAATGCATATATACTGCATCAAATTTAGGATAAAAGCAAAAGAAAATAGAAATCACAGGTAGTTTGGACCCGGTAGAGAGAACCTCTGTGCATTTTAGTGTACTTTTTCTATATGTATTTATTTTTAAAATTATATGCCTGGGTCCTTTTAAAAGTGTTATTTAATTTTAGTGCAATATGAGGAAGGGAGGAGACTACAGTAGAGAGGAAGGAAGAAGAAATTTTGCAATGACTCTGATAAGAACATGTGGAACAAAAAATGCTGGACAAATAGAAAACAGAGTGTGACTGTTCTTCTCCACTTTTATTTATGTCAGAGTAATGGTCCATGAGCCTCTGACATTTTCACCATTCAGAGTCATATATATACATATTTGTGTGTGTGTGAGAGGTTAAAAGCACAATTTCACACAATTTTAGAATGAATAAGAAGGACTAACTTGTCTTTTTTCTCTACAATTAAATTTCATAAACATTTGGAATTTCCACGTTACCATGTTGGAACCTTGCAAGTGAGTCACACGGATTTAGTAGTTAGGATCCTAACACATGTTCCTCTCTGTTTTAACAGAAGAAGGTACTTGCCAGGAGATGCCTAACCTCAGACCGGCTGTGTTAGGGACGTGAAAGGTGAAGGAGAAGCAGAGAGGACAATGGCAATAACTTTAGACCCGAAGCAGGGACCACAGCGAGTACCTGCTGGGGTAAAAACCAGCTAAGATGAAATGTGCAGCGAAAGAAAATGAAAAATAAAAACCAAAGCCAAAACCACAGGGTCGCTCAACTCCCTGCCAATAAATAGGAAACCGTGAAAGCGCTCTGCTCTGGAAATAAACACACGAATGCCTCGTTAAGCAGAAAGATTTGCAACCGGGAACAGACAGAAGCTGACATGAAAACAATAAGAACAAAAATAGCGGTGCGTGTCAGCTGGGCGTGTTACCGTATTGGACTCCACACGAGGATATTAATTTCACAGTTTTTGTAGATAAGTTTAAACATAGGAACATGTCACAAATAAGCAGCAAGCTCGGCGAGGATGCATCAGCTGGGATTTCTCAGGCTGCAGTTTTAAAATTCAGCCGGCTCCCCAAGGGCCAATCAATATTGGTGGCAATTATTCTTAGTACACAGTCCAAATGAAATGGGTGTGTGTTTTTTCTTTTTTATCAAGGTGGGAGGCTGTGATATAGAAATAAGCAAAATCCCTTGTGGATGGCAATTGGGCTGCCTAACAGCTGCAGTGGGTCTGCTGTGGCTCTTTTACCTGTTCCTGGGGAATAGCCCAATAATGACCCCATTATTTTAACCCTTTGACGCGAACAATGTTTGCTAGCTAGCTAGGAAAAACGTAGTGTGTGTCAAACAAAGAGAGAATTTAAAACAAACAAACCAGCCAGCAGAACCTCCCCAAGCAGCTGCGGGGAGCATTACCTTATCCACAGGTTTTATTTACACTCTGGTTTCTAAGCCACGACCTCTAGAGGTCCAATGCTTGGGATACAGGGATGTTTTCACAAGACAGCCCATTTATACTCTAGAAGGAAAGACCGTAAATACCCTCCCTTAAAAATTTTTTTTCCCCCAAAAGGCGGATACTGAATTATGAGAATCTCTAGATTTTGTTCTTAGAAAAGTTAGTTTTCCATTTTAAAAATTTTACCAGCTTTTTTTTTTTTTCTGGTTGGGGAGGCATGGTGGCAGTGAAAGTGGGGAATGAAGAATGGAAAATCAGGGAGAGAAGGGGGGCTTGAAATGACAGTTCAAGTTCCCTTTCCTGGTGGGACCCAAGTTTAAATTAGTTGGTGCGGAGTGTGAAGGATTTGACTAGCAACACACACAAAACCCAGCTCCTTGAGGAGAGAAGAGGGGATGGGAACACGAGCAAGGATGACGTGTCTTTGAGTTTCCTAGTCATGGCAGTTGGGCTACCTTTGTTTTCAGTTCCATCTTAATCTGGGCTTTTCACCCAGTTTTGCTTTTTATCTAATAAATCACTTAAAAATGCTGGAGTGCTAGGAATCTAATATCATGCTATTGTCATTTTATGTTAGCTGATAGCAAAACGAAACAAAACTCTGGGGCCCCTTTTCTTCCTGTGTTTGCAAACCACCGGGTCTCCTAAGTACATGCTACAAGAAAGGAAAGATTTTGGAAAAGGCCCAAAGATGCAAGCAGAAGCAGCCCATACAAAAATAAACAAACAACAAAAAAATAGCCTACTTGTTCTATGAACCCACTAGTTAATTAGCCTCCTTGGAATTATAGATTTTTCTTGTGTAATCTGGTTATTTTTCTTGCATTTCCAAAGAAAATCGGAATGAATGAAAGGAAAACTTTAGATGAGATCTGAGGTCATAAAATCTATTTGCCCCTCGAAAGTTCCGGGTCCGCGTGGATCATCACCTATATAATTTGGAGGGGACTCATGAAGATAGATAAGAAAGAAGGTATGAATGGAACCCACTGTTATTGAATTTAAGATGGTATTTAATTCTTTCTTGCGTAAAAAAAACAAGGCATGAAGGAGATAGTCTTTCATTTGCAGTTCTGTGCTGCTTTTTAGTGAATCCTAATTCACTCTTTCAGTTTCTTTGAGAGGGTCAAACCTGCCTGGCTCTGGTGGTTGGAAATTAGTATTCTAAAGCTCAAAAATATTTTCTTTTCTTCCTCCCCCCCTCCACTTTGAAAATGTCTTCGAGTAGAGGTGCCTGATTGCAATGGTGATTTGTGGTTAATATCATTAGACTTCTGGTTTGGATTAATGCTGCTAATTAGTTTCTGTCCTTGACTTTTTCCAATTAAAGCATAGAAACCTTGGTGCTAAACACCTGGGCAGATTACCTAATTAGATGAAAGAAACATACACAGTCGCCTGCAGGTAATTATTTTAACTTTCACTGCTTGTTTTGTATTAAACCCCTCCACGAAAAGGGGATCTCGTCTATCCCACGAACCGCAAGATATCAGCTGCTGGGTCAGGACCTGGTACGGGGCCTGCCTTCCCGACACACGGGGTTGAGCCCTTTTGGTGGCTAAGTCCAGAAGTGACCGATTTGGGTTTTGCCCCAGACAAGGGGAGAAGCCACACAGGCCGGTCGTTGCTATTCTGCCCCTGACTCTCCCTTTGGTGAGCCGAGGAGAACGTGGATCTCCCTCTGGGTGCACCCGCCTCCTCCGTGTTCTTCTACGTGGACTTGATGAACCTGAGCGGGGTGGGGATTCAGCGAAAACAGGACCAGTTCCTGTCCCAACTGAGCTTACAGTCCAATGGGAAGGCAGCAGAGGACGGAACACACAAACATATATACGATAAGAGCGTATAGTGGTAACAGCTCCGAAGGAAGAAATACCACTGGCCAGAAATGATGGGGAGCTACTCTAGAAAATAGGAAACCCTCCCTGAGCAAGCACTGCTCTCATCATTTACAGTCATTAGTGTGCCTAAACCTCCCAACAGCTCTATGAGCGAGGTATCACTATTAAGCCTACTTTAGAGAAGAGGAATTGAGGCCCAGATTGGTTAGGAAGCTTGCCCGAGGTCACACAGCAAGGGAAGAGCAGAGCTGGGTTCAACTCCCAGTGTCTGGCTTCTGACTTCTCTCAACCAGCATGCGTTCTCCAGCTGGTCTGGTCACTCTCATTTCCTTCTGGTCAAGGCCTGAGATGAGCCGGCCCTTGCTAAATTATTTGGATTGCAGGCCCACGGAATTTGACCTCTAAAGTGCTTATGCATCCCTCCCCCTTTTTTTCCCTCTCGTCCTCCCCATTCCAAGTCAGTCCCTTAGGATCCTGGCTTAGGATGCCTGGCGTCTGTCTTGCCTGAGCCCTGGTCCTCCTGTGGCCAGGCTCCAGGCCTCTGCAGGAAGAGAGGAAAACCCCCAGGGACTCCTGGAGCTGACCTGGGAGTTGGCCCTGCACTGGCAGGCCCAGTCAGGGGTGAGCTGGGTGCAGGTGGAAGCCTGGAGGACCCTTCATGGCTGGGAGGGATGTGGGCTCCAGGTAAACCTGCTGCCCAGTCTGGCCAACTTGGGCCCCGCCTTATCCCTGGGTGCCTCCTCGGACCCCAGCGATATCCGACCCCACCTTGTCCCGCCATCCAGCTTGGTGCTGACCCAGCTCACTTAGCTGACTCTGCCATGTAGAGAGGTGGATGAGTAACCCTGAGACTGAGCTCAGGGAATATGGTGAACACGGCACAGGGGTCAGTATAGCAGACAAGCGTCCAAGTCCCTCTTGGGCCAGTGACTCTGCAATTTGAGATTCAATTTCATCGTCATTGAGTTAGGGCAATAATAAAGAGTTGCAGTAAGGATTAAACCAAATGACATTAGGTGACAGGCCTAGCTGCATGCCTGGTACCCAGTGAGGGCTCAGTAAACGCGATTCCATTCGCTCCAGCGTCCTCCTGGCTGGCGGCTGGCTCTGATCTGATCAGCTCAGGCCTCTGACATGCTCTGATCACGCCTGCCCTCGATACAAGCCCTTCGCTGGCTCCCCAGCACTCTTCGAAGATAAAATCCAAATGCCGCTGCTAAGGTTTTCCGTGCTCTGCCTCCACTCTGACTTTTGGTTTCGCTTTTGGAACCAGCGTTTCTGTTTCTGCCATGTGAATCCTCTTTCCTAGCGCACTGGTCCACCTGCCCCCTCCTCCCAGACAGTTTGCACTTTGCTCCCTTTATCTCTTATTTTGCTTCTCCCTGCCCCTCACTACAGCATCTTCCCGTGTCCTCCTATTGAGATTTCACCCCCTTCAAAGTAGAAATGCCTGGGGTTGCTGCCCAGCTTCCAACAATCCACTGTTCATGCCCACAGCCGAGCCCTGAGTGGAGGGTGAGAGGGCAGGCTCTCTGCAGCCGTGTTTGCCCCAAGTGCCCCTGATGCAGGACACCTGACCTAGGCGAGCCAATCTGATTTGCTCTCCCTGGAAGGTTTTCCATGGGGCTGAGCCTGCATCTGGATGTGAGGTCTGAGGACAGTCATTTTCTGCTATAAGCAGAGAGAAGCAGAGAGTCGATGTGCACTGAGAGAGAGGCTAGCTCACCCCCAGCATCCTGCGCTCCTCTGTGCCAGAGCACCGGTTTCCTCTACTACCCTCATCACCCTCATCATCCAAGCTGCGCGTTATGAGGGTTCCCCCGCCCTCCCCCACCAAGCAGAGGGCTATTAATTCTGGCACAGCCCTGGGCTCGCCGTTGAATTACCTGGATGAATGACTGAATGAATGTGTGCTGGGGAGGGAAGCTCTAGCACGAGATGGGGGCATCAACTGGCCAATGTGTGGAAATGCAGGCTCCCGGGCCTCAGCCCTGATTTAGTAGGTTGGGATGGGGCCTGGGAATCTGCATTTTTAGCGAGCCCTACACCTGTTTGGAGAATCACAGCGATGAGTCGGCTCTCAACACGTGGGTCTGGTAATAATAAGAGTTGTCCTATAGAGTCCGCAGGCTGCGCATTCACTAGGCATCAGGGTCCGGCTAGGACCCACATAGCTGGTCTCCACCTCACTAGGGATCCTGTGAGATTGGTGTCGGCCCTAGTGACCCAATGCCAAGCCACAGGAGGTTAGGCTCTTGACCTGAGCGCGCCACTGTGCTGTACATACCGTACTCCCTCCTCCTTGTCTTTTGAGTCTGCGCCTCTCAAAGGAAGCATCCAATCCTTCACGTCCCCAGCCTCCTGTGCAGCCGGGGGGCTGTCGGGGGAGACTGGGACCCCCCAGCCCAATGCCCCCTCCTCAGGAGTTTGATTTAGGCACAAGGAGCTGGGTCTGCCTGGCCCCGTTCTGGGCGGGGTTGGTGGCAGGGACGCCCGGCAATCGGGGGGCAGCAACGGCCGAAGTTCTGGCCCTGAATGCAAAGTCCGGCTGACTTGGTCTGCCCGGCAGGTGGCCTGGGGGCCTTCGCTGCAGCAGCCCGCAGGGCAGTTTGGGTGACGCAGCTACGTGTCTGGGTTCTCTTCCGCTGTGTAGGGCTGGGCAGGGATTCCAGCCAGTTAGAGCACCCCGGAGGTGGGATGTGGCCCCCCGGAGCTTGCTCACCCACACGGCTGGCAAGGACCCTTGCTCTCCCCGGGACCTCATCTGGGGCTGCCGCCAGACCACCTGCTCGTGGCCTTTCCGTGCGGCTGCTTGGCTTCCTCACAACATGGTGGCAGGGTGTCGTTGGCGAGAGAGGGTGCGCCCGCGCCAGCAGAAGCTGTGCCAGCTACTTTCAGAAATCACGTGGCCTCGCTCCTGCCAGGTTCTGTTCTTCAGGAATGAGCCCTGGAGGTCAATCCACATTCAAGGCAAAGGCAGTCAGGCTCCAGGCTGATGGGGGCAGTTTTCAGACATGGTTCCAAATCACCACAGCTGGAGCCTCTGCTTCCCTGTATTTCCCAGAGCTTCTGTGAGCTAATTAATATTTTAAGATAAATTCCTTTTAGGGTCAAGCTATCTGGAGTGGTTTCTATTGTCTTATCCATGCAGCTTGGCTCAGGCTGAACACCCGAGTCTGCCTGAATCCAAGTCCCACCTCCTGGCATGCATGAGCATAGGGCTCTCAGGGCCAATTCACTGATTCATTCATCGATTCATTCAACCAACCAACTGATCAACCAAAACCCAAATATGTACTGAGCACCTCCCAATCGTCAGGCCCTGACGCTACAACAGTGAGCGCACTTCTCTGCACTACGCTTGCAGCCTGGTGAGAGGGACGGACAGGCAGTCGGGTCATCCTCATGTGGTGTGATGAGCTCTGAAACAGGGGAAGTTCAAGAACCTGGAAGTGCATCTAACCCAGAGGAGCTGGGGGATTGGGAAAAGCAAGCCAGAGAAGTGACATCTGAGACTTTAAGAGTATGCCTGAATTAGACTAATGGTGGCAGTGGTGGGAAAATGTTCCAGCCAAGAAAGCAGGATGTGCAAAGGCCCTGGAGCCAGAGCCTGTCCCGTTAAAGGAATGGAGGGAGTTGTGCGTGACTGGAGCATCATAGGTGGAAGAGGGAGGAAAGAAGGAGAAACAAGTTTGGAAAGGTGAGCTGGGGCAGGTCATGTAAAACCTTCAGATGTTCAGTCACTTAATTTAAGGACACCCATGATGTTGAACATCAGGGCACTTGGGGGAAAAGAATTATTTGATAGCTAAAGTCAAGGGCTCACATTTTAAATCTGAGCATACAAAAAATTATATCAGAAATTATTTCATTCAGAAATGGCATGAATTGATGTCCACTCATTTATCTCACCAATATTCATTGAGTGCCTACTACATACTATGCAAATCCTGGCACGGCTTGACAAAAAGGATAGCAAGCATGGCATGGTTATTTTATTTTTCTGTGGCTGAGAAGGAAAGTTGCTTTCTTCTCAGTGGACTCCCCAGTCACCCTGTAGTCAGGAGGAGGTGCCAAAAGACTTCCAGCCGTGCATCAACAAATGCTAACTGGCCGGTCACAGATGTGATGCCATCCAGATGCTCAGGCAGCACAGCTGGGCTGTACACAGGGCAAAACCAACCGGCTGCCTCCCTGTCACGGAAGGATAAAAGCATCAAGCCTTGCTTTGTACTGAAAAGGAACAAACAGACCCCATGGCCTTTTTGGATCAATAGCTTGAAGGAAGCAGATGGAGATGAAATCTCTGCTTGACCGAAGCTATGATGGAAACGATGGAGGACCTTTCCACCAGAATACCCCTAATTGTGGTCTCAAGCTACCATCCACCCAGCCACTGGAGCACCTGTAAGGTTACAGCATGCGGGCGGGGGAGGACTAGGCAACTAAATCACCATCTCCCTAAGTGTGTGTGTAGATCCTGGATCAACGGTTTCAGAAATAATTTCAATTTTCAAGCTAAAGTTCTAGAATTTTGTTGATCGACAACGTGGCTAGCAACCAAGGACAAGGCAAGAGGCAGGATGGTGAGAGGCTAAGAAACAGGGCCATCTTCACAATTCAGGAGTGGGTGTCTCGGGGCCTTGCCATGTGATCCATCTGAGGTCCCAGGGTGGGAATTTCCAGGCTGGGCCAAGTGGGTAATTGACCCATGAGTTGAATGATGCAGTGTGAAGGCAGGATGAGAACAGGCACTGGGCTCAACCTAAGATGGCAAGTCTACGTAGTCATGCCTCTATCCTCTTTTCATAACTGACTGACTCATCCGAGAGTTTGAAGGCATAATATGGGAGTGCATTGCTTTTGTTTTCCTGAATTCAAGAGGCTGATATTTTTCCTGATTAACTCTCAAGATCTTTGGTGAAGAGGGTTAACTTCAGAAGCTGCAACTATGACCTCATAAGAGTGAGTCAACCTTTAAAATAGAACAAGATTTCACAAAGTATTCTAGAATGGTGACTTTTCTTCAAACATTGCAAGATCTCGCCATTCTGGCTCAGTGACCACACAGGACAATGGCGAGCAGCTGGGGACAGGTGCATGGCTGCATTCACTGGGGGCCCGGCAGGGGCTGAGATGTCCGAGAATGGCCTCTCATCCCCCAGGCCCTCTCTCTATGTCATCTATTGATCTCACCTGTACAGCCATTGGATGTGGCGACTGAGCACCAAGGAGTGGAAGCAGAAGCCGCCGGGCCTTCTAACAGTCTAGCTGGCTTCAGGTCACTTCTGCCACCTCCTGTTGGTTAAAACTACTGCTAAGACCAGCTCAGAGTCAAGGGGGAGGATCAGGAAGAATGTGTGACCGTCTTAAATGCGCCTCAGCCAGCCTGCTCCTGTGCACCTTGGTGATGATGATGAATCGCTGTCAGAAGCAGATGAGGGAAGTGGTTGTGGCTCAACTGATAGAGCATCCGCCTACCATATAGGAGGCCCAGGAGGTCCAGGATTTGGTACTCAGGGCCTCCTGACCCTGGTGGTGAGCTGGCCCATGCGCAGTGCTGTCGTGCGCAAGGAGTGCTGTGCCATGCAAGGGTGTCCCCCACGTAGAGATGCCCCATGCACAAGGAGTGCGCCCCTCAAGGAGAGCCGCCCGATGCAAAAAAAGCGCAGCCTTCCCAGGAGCGGTGCTGCACACACGGAGAATTGATGCAGTAAGATGACCCAACAAAAACAACAACAACACAGTTTCTGGGTGCCACATGACAAGAATGTAAGTGGACACAGAAGAACACACAGCGAGTGGACACAGAGTGGACAAGGGGTGGGGGAGGGGAAGGGGAGAGAAATAAATAAATCTAAAAAAAAATAAAAGAAAGTACCTATTTAAAAAAAAAAGCAGATGAAAAGGGGCACACGGCCAACTGTTTCATGCCCTCTGGAGCCTGGCAGCATGCTCTTTGGAAATCTCTCTATGCTCAGTGATACTGGCTATAAATGCCTTGATCGATCTATCTGTTATCTGTCTATCTATCTATCTATCTGTCTATCTATCTATCTATCTATCTATCTATCTATCTATCTATCTATCTATCTATCTATCTGCCTACCTACCTACCTACCTATGTAGAGAGAGATGGGCTCTCTCCAGGGAGGGGTTTTCCAACCTGCCCTCGGGAGGAGTCAACAGTCCTGTAAGTCTCAGCATGACTGGGTTTGATATGAGCTTCCCCTCTGCAGAATCCCATTCAATGGCTGCCACTTGAGACAACTGTCAGGGCCACGGCATCAGCACCTTCCCCACCCAGGCACTTACTTGCATGTGGAGTGGTGCTGGGAGGTGAGGCCAACATCAGGAAGGTGCAGCGCAGGCCGGCAGGCGCACACACCTGAGGCTGGACTGGAGGGTGCCGGGCGTGATGGGGCCCTGGACACAGAGGCCATTAGGGAGCACGCAGGCGGACGGCGAAGGTCGCGCACCCCGTGAAGCTCAAGGCAGGCGGCTCAGGGCGGCAGGAGCACAGCATGGCATTATGAATTCAGATTTTCCTGGCTCTGCCGGTGACAGAGGCTCAGGGGCAGCAAAGCAATTCACAAAATGACACATTTGCTGAAATGGTGCAATGGACGCCCTGAAACTGGGTCTCGGTAGTTTTGGGGTTTCACTGCCAGAGGCAGGGGCAGGCCATAAGGCTGCAGAAATAGAGGACTGTGACTCAATACCGGGGCCAGCTCGTTCAGTCCCATATAAAATATGAAGAGGTCGGCAACGTGCGACAGCAGCGGGCCACCAGCCAGCTGCCTCCGGCCAAGTTGGGTTCAATTCCTGGTACCTCCTAAAAAAAAAAGTAGAGGGAAACTGTGGGGGATGGACAGGGAATGGAGAACTTGCATCAATTCCCTATAAATTCAGAAAACGACTCAGTGACCATTTAGTGAACTGAGTCATGCAGCAACTTGATTTTCGGTGGCTCGGCCAGCTTCTGCTGCCTGCGGTGTGACCCCGGGCAATTTTTCTCATCGGGAAAATGAAGATGATGGGATAGTCCCTACCGTGCAAGATAAAATAATGCATGAGAAAATGTTTTGGGAAATTTAAAGTAGATATGAGAATGTGAGTGTGTAAAGGGGTGACAAGGACATTTCAGCCACTGGATCTTTAAACTTAAGTTTATCTGTTGGGAGGAAGTGGGGTGGCGGCATGGACCTGGCAATGGGGTTCCTGGCGGCTTCTGGTCTCCGGCCTCCCTCCACGTGAGAAGCAGGTTCTGCTCTCTGCTGGCAGGAATGGACTTCTTACACACTAAAATGTCCTCATAAAAGTGCGTCAACCTTTAAAACAGAACAAGATTTCACACAGTATTCTAGAATGATGACTTCTCTTTAAACATTGCAAGATCTCACCATCCTGGCTCAGTGACCATGTGACAATGGCGAGCAGCTGGGGACAGGTGCATGGCTGCATTCACTGGGGGCCCGGCAGGGGCTGATTTGTCACACGAAAATGTTCTCTCTTCTTCTCTTTCCCTCTGTCTCCACCAGTAGTCTCTCTCTCAGGTCTACCTTCAGGCATGTGGGAAACTGGAAGCAGGCGTGGAGGTCGGTGCGAAATTGACCCTGAACTGCGCAGTTCATCTGGGGCTAACAGGTGGAATTCCACATACGGGGACTGTGAAGCCGGTTGTTGCCTGAATTATCCAGATGTCCCCAAGTTAACAGAGAGTGGCCACCCCAGACAGGATAGCAGCCTTTGGGAGCTCCAGACCAAACGCTTTACTTCCTTTTGTCTTCCCCTACTTCTCTACAGGCAGGATTCATTTACCAGGATCCATTTGCTCCTTCCTCCATCCAACTTCTATTCAAGTCCACCAAGCTCCAGGCACTGCCCTGGGCTCCCCGAGGATGGGAAGGCAGCTAAGACCAGTTCCTGCCTTTGAGAAGCTCAGGGTTCTGTGAAAGCTGGCGACGTGGTAGGTGGATGCACAGGAACAAAGATGGATTTTGTTGGCGCACAGAAGACAGAGCACCTGCCTCGTCCTGCAGGGTCAGGTGATGCTGCTTCCCCGCGGGAGGGAACTGCTGGGCCCTGAGGCTCGGCGCGCTGAGGTGTGAAGCCGGGGCTCCAGGTGACCTGCCTGGCTGTGCAGTTCCTTGAGAACTGCCGGCTTGATGGGGAAACTGTCCTGAGTGGGATTCACCCTGTCCAGCCCCTCCCCGTGTTTCTCACGTTTTCCTCTCTTGTTGAAGCGCCACGCATCTCGCATCATTCATTAATGATTTAACTATGGGATTCTCCAGGCTTATGTCTTTTGAAGAGGTCACACTTAACTGGGAGCTGTGTTTACTTCGATTTAACTCACAATACTGCTTTGTGACCTTAAGATTTCTGAGCCCCAGTTTCTTCACCCATAATTTGGGTGTAATAAGAGCACCCACTTCATAAGGTGTTTTCTTTTCCATTAATTTTAAAAAATTCATGCATAAAAGACAGGGTCCTCATATACCACCTGTATTAGTCAGCCAAAGGGGTGCTGATGCAAAATACCAGAAACTGGTTGGTTTTTATAAAGGGTTTTTATTTGGGATAAAAGCTTACAGATACCAGGCCATAAAGCATAAGTTACTTCCCTCACCAAAGTCTATTTTCACATGTTGGAGCAAGTTGGCTACTGACATTTGTGAGGGTTCAGGCTTCCTGGGTTCCTCTCTTCCCAGGGCTTGCTTCTTCCTGGGCTCAGGGTTCCTCTCTTCCTGGGGCTTGCTTCTCTTTCCTCTGTGTGCTTCCTTCCTGGGGCCATCTTAAGACGTCAGCATCAAACTTCAACATCAAAACTCCACCATCAAAAACCCTCATCTCTGTCCTTTGCCATGCCTTTTATCTGTGGGTCCCCACTCACCAAGGGGCAGGGACTCAACACCTAATGACATGGCCCAATCAAAGCCCTAATCATAACTTAATCATGCCCAGGTACAGACAAGATTACAAACATAATCCAATATCTATTTCTGGAATTCATAACCATATCAAACTGCTACATCACCCTATTCTTAACACTTTGCATTAGTGTGGTATATTTGTTACAACTGACGAAAGCACATTTTTATAATTGGACTATTAACTGTAGTCCATGTTTTAACTTAAGGTTCACTGTGTTGTGCAATTAAATTCCATGGATTAAAAAAATTTTTTTCTAGTAAACATATATACAACCTATAATTTCCCTGTTTAACTATAATTATCTAATTCATTGCTATTAATTATATTCACAGTGTTATGCTACCATCACCACCACCTATTTCTAAAGCTTTTCCATTACCCCTAATAGAAACTCTGTACCTTGTAAGCCTTAACTCCCTATTCCTTACCCTCACTCCATCTCCTGGTAATGTATATTCTAGATTCTGACTCTAATCTGTTCTCTAGATTGCTTATTCTAATTATTCCATAGCAGTGTGAGCATACAATATTTGTCCTTTTGTGTTTGGCTTATTTCACTCAGCATAATGTGTACGAGGTTCATCCATGTGGTCACATATATCAGGACTTCACTCTCTTTTACTGCTGCACTTTATTATTCCTTTGTGTGTACGTACCACATTTTGTTTATCTATTCATTGGTTGATAAGACACTTGGGTTGCTTCCATCTTTTGGCAACTGAATAATGCTGCTATGAATGTCAGTGTGAAAATATCTGTTCAATTCTTTTGCCTATATACCAAGAGGTGGAATTGTGGGGCCATATGGTAATTCCATACCTACCTTTCCGTGGAACCGCCAACTTTCTTCCACAGCAGCTGCACCATTTTTAGCAGCTGCTTGAAGAAGAGGCAATGGCTGAGGGATTGAAGGAGCTCCTGGGGCTCCACTGAGGAAGGAGCCAGAGTCTGCCCCACACGCAGTGCCCTCTGTCAGAATTCTGCACCCACGTCAGGTGCCCGGCACCTGTAATGAGGCAGCTCAGACATGAACCAATTTCTTCTCCATTGATAAAAATATCCCATGTCAACATGGGCATCAGCCTCTTCTGAGCTGGGTCAGACAAACTTGAGAGGAGTGTGGACTTAATTCAGTTGCTTATCTGAGCTACCATTTCCTCATTTATCTCTGTTTTGCATCTGCTGAGGCTTCTGGGAAGCCGCTCCCACCTAAAAAGCTTCAGAAGGTTTTATTGTGAGGCTTGATTCATACACTGTTACAAGCACTTAGCTCAGCGCAAGGACATAATAACACTTTTTAGCAACATAACCAAGGTGTTTAATTGCATCATTGTGTCAATGAGAAATCTTGCTTATGTCCCTAGGAATTTTTCTCTCCCTAAGAGCATTCATTTTACAAAGATTTCCTATGTGCCAGGCATTGGGCTAAAAGCTGGGGAAATAGAGTAAAAAAACCCAAACTCCTTTCCTCGTGGATACACCAAAAGAATAACTGCACAAATGAATGTATAAGGTACGAGCTGTGCTAAGTGATTTGAAGGAAAACTTGTACTTTTGTACAAAGTCCTGTGAGAATGTGAGAAAGACCTGCTTAGGGTGAGGGCGACAGGGAAGGTCTCTCCGACAGGGTGAAGTTTGAGCAGAGTCAGGAATGAGCAGGGGAAGTGTTCCTGACAAGGGATCTGCATGTGCAGGAGCCCTGATTAGAAGAGAGGATCATGACTTCAGGGAACGAAAAGAAGTCAGGGTGGCAGGAGGGAGGAGATGGGTGAAATAAAGCGGGTGGGACAGCCCACCTGGGACCTGATAGGCCACTTTGGGATTTCATGCTTAGACCAATGGGTAGCCACGAAGGCATTTAGAGCAGGAGAGTGGATCAGGGCAAGAGAGGAAGTTCAGGTGGGGGCTATTACATCGTGTGGGTGAAAGATGACGACGGCTGGGACTGGTAGGAGGGTGGGCACAGGTGGGTGCAGGGAGGCTTACACTGGAAGCCGAATTGACAGGACTTGGTGGTGGACTGGGAGGGCATCGGCGGTGAGGGAGAGCAGGAAGGGCTCAGAACACCCCCAGGCTTCTGGGGTGAGCAGGTCAGTGGATCAAGCGTCCATTTTTCTGGCCTTTCTCTCGCTTTATCCTTTAAATCAGGGGTTCTTAGCCATTTTTGTTCCACGGACCTCTTTGCCAGTCAGGTGAAAACCATGGACCCCTTCTCAGAACGTGGCAGCAGATAGTTTTATGACACTCAACATCGGCATGTCTTTACATTAAATTTTGGGATTATTCGAAATTATGTTTCATAACTTTCCCACAATTTCAATACCTGATAACCTAATATGGTTCAACAACTGTTCAAATGGTCATTTTCGGCAAACATTTAGAAATTCAAGTTTTCCTACAGTGTCAGAAAACCACCTCCACCATCCTTCCCAACCTTTCTGCAGGCAGTTATCTCCTGCACTCAGAACATGCTACATCAAAATACAAATCATACTAAGTCCACACGATACTGGGTATCATTGAAGAAATATCACACCTGCACCCACACGTCCTCACAAGAATAATGGTTTTCTGAGTTTTTGAGTCAAGCTCACAGACCTCCTGGAATCGTTCCATGGACTCCCCAAGGGGTCCTGCTTAAGAACCCCTGCTTTAAAAGGAAGTTAGCTTTGGAGGCTGGATTAGATTTGACTTTCTGCAGAGAAGACTTCACAGGCCAAGCTGTGTGTTCCATGATGTGTTTCACCCACGAGTACCTAATACATCGCTTGCACCTGAATCCTTGCCTCAGGAGTGACTCCTGGAAACTCGCCCCAGTCAGCTTTCTTCTAAGTTCCAGAGTCAGAAATTCTTCTGTCTATTTGTCGCATGCACTGGGATGTCTTACAGTAAGCACATGCCCCCAAATAAATTCTAGAACTCATCGGCCAGATCTGCTCCCGGTGAGGTGTGATCTCTCCCCAAGAAGTAACCCTGGAAAATTCTGGAATAGTTACTTCACTAATGAATGATGCAAAATGCTGGGTGCTTCATCAAGAGAGGAGATGTGAGAAACGCGGGGAGGAGCTAGACAGGGTGAATCCACTTGGGGCCAGCTCCCGTGTCAGTTTCCCCACTCACAGCGGACTGGTCAGCCAGGCGCAGCCTTCGGACCCCCTGGCCCTGTCCGAATCTGCCTTGGCAGGACAAGGGGAATGGGCTCTTGCAGGGGTCAAGGCAGCTGGTGGAAGGAACTGGGTCTCAGATAGAGCTCAGAAGTCCCTGGCTGGGGACCAGTTGGCCCGGGAGCTTTCGAGGAACTGCATGGTCAGGCGCGCCTGCCTGGAGCCCCAGCTTCACACCCCAGAGGGCTGAGCCTCAGGGCCCAGCGGTTCCCTCCTGACCCCGCAGGACGAGGCAGGTGCTCTGTTGTCTGTGCGCCAACAAAATCCACCTTTGTTTCTGTACATCCAGCTACCACACTGTCAGCCCCACACTGAACCCTGAGTTTCTTAAAGGCGGGAACTGGTCTTAGCTGCCTTCCCATCCTTGGGGAGCCGAGGACAGTGCCTGGTGCTGAGGCCTTTTTTAGTTCCCTGGCATTGCCATCACGAATGGCCACAACTGGGTGCTTAAAACAAGAGGAATTTTTTTCTCAAGGGGCCAGCAGAGTTGGCTTCTCCTAGAAGCTCGGAGGGAGAACCCCAGCTCTGGTGGCTGCTGGCCATCCTCGACTTGTGGACATCGCTCCAATGCTTGCCTCTGCTGTCACATGGCCATCCTCCCTGCGTGTTTCGCCGCCTGTCCTCTCCTCTTCTTGTAAGGATGCCAGGCATTGGATTTAGGCTCCACCATCTTAACTGAGCCCATATACCTGCAAAGACCCTATTTCCAAATAGTCCAAGGCTCCACATGGAAAGAATTTATTTTTTTGGCAGGGGGCACTGTTCAGTCCATTAAAGGCTTCACTAAAAGATGGGAGGACGAGTGAATGGCTCGTGGTAAATGAATCCTGCCTATTTCAAAGAGGGAGGTGGGGGGAGAACCACAGCGATGTGTTTGTTTCTGCACTGCTGAAGGCTGGGGTGACATGGGGTGTGGGGTTCCTCAGAGCATCTTCCTTTCTCACTCCACACCTTTCTCTAGCTGAGTTTGTCTAGTTCCAGGGCTGAAAAGGCCACCGATATCCAGATGATGCCCACGTGCTTGCCTCTGGCCTTGCCCTCCTGCGGGGGATGCCAGTGCCCTGCCCAGATCCTGTTGTTGTGGGCCCCCCCCTGGCTTCCACCAGCCACACGTGAACCTGTAACTGTCCTTAGAGGCTGCCACCCCACCCCCACTGCAGGTGCAGTCTGGGGATGATGAGCAAGGTTTTAAAGAGTCAAGTGCACTTTCAAGATTTAAGAGCCACTCTCTGTGCAATTGTATTTGGCTTTTGGGGGCACTGATTTTGTGTCAATGCTGGTAGTTGAAACCCTTTAATATATTAATATTTGGTTGTATTCACTTTGTATATCATTCCAAAAATGTGTCCAGCCAGGCTTTAAATGTCGGTCTTGAAGTCTTTTAATAAGAAACTTTTGTATTGGAAAAACAAAAAAAACCAAAGCAAAACAAAGCAAAACAAAACACCACACGGACCAGGCAGTAGCAGGAAAGCCGGCTCCCCTTCCTCCGGGTGCTGGGAGCTCAGAACTTTGAGATCTCAGCCTTGCTTGGTTGCTTCCTCACTCCCCTTCCTTGTTTCTCCGGGGAGCATGCCCCTGCTCTCCCTTCACCCTACTCGGGCTGCAGAGAGGCCCTCTCTGTGCTCAGGAAAGGGAGGTGGCAGCAGGAGGTAGAGAAACTCAGCTTTCTTCAGTTATGAAAAACTTAACTCATACACAATAAAGAAAATAGGTTGATGAAACCAGAACACACACCCTGCCATGGTTAATTTTGTGTGTCTTCTTCGCTTGGTTACTGTGTTTCGTTCATTATAGAACACTCAAAAATTGAGTTGTTGCTGTGGGAGGTATTTTGTAGATAGGATTAGCATCTCCAATCAGTTGACTTTAAGTAAAGGAGCTGACCCTAGATGATGTGGGCCAGCCTCATCCAATCAGTTGAAGGCCTCAAAAGCAAAAAGTCAAATCAAATCAATCAATCAATCAATTAATCGAGGTATCCTGGAGGAAAAGATATTCTGACCCCAGACTGCAGCAGGAAATGCTGTCTGCATTCCTATTTTCCTCTTTACAGACTTGAGGCTCAAGAACTGCAACGCCAGTGCTTGCCTGAGCTCCCAGCTTGCTGGCCCGCCCTCAGGTTTCAGACTTGTCAGCCCCACTACTGCGTAAGCCAGTTCCTTAAAATAAATCTCTTACTTTTATCCTCCTGGTTCTGTTTCTCTGAGAACCCTGACCAGTACACACTCATCATTTATATACCTAGACTATAATTTTCAGTCACATCACCATTTATAAACTAGCTATTATTCACTATTTGTTACCATCCATTCTATACATTTCCACACTTTTACAGTAAGGCTAATTAAAACTTCTACATACATTAAACATCAGTAGTCCATCTCAGTCCTTCTCTTATCTCCTTTAAGTATCCACCACCTACCACCAGGTCTTGAAGATATTTTCCTACAATTTCTTCTAGATGTTTTATGGTCCTTTCTTTTATTTTTGTTTTGATCCATTTTGAGTTAAATTTTGGATAAGGTGTGAGATAGGGCCCTTCTTTTGGCTACGGATATCCAGTTGTCAGCACCATTTTGCTGGGAATGAACTGTTCTGCCCAAGCTGTGTGGATTTGACAGGCTAGTCGAAAATCACTTGACCCTACATGTGAGGGTCTGTTTCTGAACCATCAGTTTGGTTCCACTGGTCTAGGTGTCTGTCTTTATGCCAGTCCCATGCTGTTTTTACCACTATAACTAGGTAATATGACTTAAAGTCTGGAGATGAGGGTTCACTTTTCCTTTTTATGATGCTTCTGGCTATTTGGGACCCCTTACCCTTCCAAATTTGATAATCATGTGTTCATTTTTTTTTAAAGGCTGGAGGAATTTTTTTTATCAGGGTTGCATTGAATCTGTATATCAGTTTGAGTAGAATTGACATCTTAATGATATTTACTCTTCCAATCCATGAGCATGCAATGTTCTTCCAGTTATTTAGGCCTTTTTTCTTTTTACATTGGGTTGCAGTTTTCTGAATACAAGTGCTTTACATTGTTGGTTAAGTTTATTCCTGACTATTTGAGTTTTATCTGTCATATTTTATTTCCACCACTCTTTTGACACTTTTAGTTACTTTTATTGATATAATCTTCGCTTCTAGACTCTCTTCCAGGTCTCTCTCCTGTCATTTTCAGGCTCTAGCACACTCGTTAGTATTTCCTGAAAATCTGGTCTCTTGGTTAGAAATTCTCTCAGTTTATGTTTATTGGTGAATATTCTAATCTCACCATCATTTTTAAAAGACAGTCTTGCTTGATATAAAATTCTTGGCTGGAAGTTTTTCTCTTGTAGTATCTTAAATATATCAGACCACTGTCTTCTTGCCTCCAGAATCTCTTGCTATTCTCAGAATTCTCTTTGTCTTTGGCATTTGACATTCTGATTAATATGTGTCTTGGAGGTGGTCTATTTGGATTTTTTCCGATGGTAGTACATTGTGCCTCTTGGACATGGATATCTACGTCAATAGGGTTGGGAATTTTTCTACCATTATTTCTTCAAATATCCCTTCTGCCTCTTTTCCCTTCTCTTCTCCTTCTGGGACACCCATAACACGTATGTTTGCATGTCTCTTGCTGTCATTTAGTTCCCTAAGACCTTGTTCAATTCTTTCCATTCTTTTCTTCACCTTTTTTTTTTTTTTGCTATTTCATATTTATGAGAGAGTCATTTAATCAAGATGACATAAATGTACTTAGTATTTTTTTCCTTCTCCATTTAAAAAAAAATGTTACATTAAAAAAATATGAGGTCCCCATATACCCCCCACCTCCCTCACCCCACTTTTCCCACATCCACAACCTCTTTCATCATCGTGGTTTACATTCATTGCACTTGGTGAATACATTTTCCTTCTGTTCTTGTGTATGTTCACTTTCACAGGCCATTTCTTCAAGCTCACCAATCCTTTCTTCTCCCTCCTCAAATCTATTATATATTCCAGTGTTTTTAATTTCAGCTATTGCACCTTTCATTTCCATAAGACCTGCTATTTTTCTCTGTATGCTTTCAAATTCTTCCTTGTGCTCATCCAGTGTCTTCTTTTTTTTTAAAAAAGATATAATTTATTTATCATATTTCCATGTCAGTAACTTTACATAAATGAAAGGTCAAACTGTCAGGCCAAACAAAACAAAACAAAACAGGCATGGGTCAAATCTTGGATAGGTTTATTTTGCTTGACGTGTTCTTTTTTTCTTTATATTTTTTCTTTACTTTTAAAAGGTACTTAGATTACATAAAATGTTACATTTTAAAAATGAGGGATTCACATGTGCCCTACTCCCCACACCTCCCACTTTTCCCCACATTAACAACTTCTTTCATTAGTATGGTACATTCATTGCAATTGATGAACACATTTTGGGGAATCACCGTGCAGCATGGATTATCGTTTACATTGTAGTTTACACTCTTTACCACTCAATTCTATAGGTTATAGCAAGACATAATGGCCTGTATCTGTTATTGCAATGTTATTCAAGACAATTCCAAGTCTTAAAAATGCTCCCATATTTTACCTCTTTTTCCTTCTCCCTGACTTCAGCACTTCCAGTGGCCAGTGTCTCCACATCAATGATATAATTTCTTCCATTGCTAGAATCACAATGTCTATAGTAGAATACAGTAAGTCCACTCTAGTCCATATTTTATTTCCCAGTCCTGAGGATTTTGGGATGGTGATACACTCCACCTGCGGTCACCCCTCGGGCTGAAGTGTGGTTTGCTGGCCTGGCAGGGGAGCGGCCGCGGTAGGCCTAATTCCAAGCCGCTGCCCCATAATAGGGTGGCTGGTCGGACTCACCGCCACCCCTGAAGGGAGCTCGGCATGGGCGCAGAGTGCCCTCGGGTCTCCCCTTCTCGGCAGCCATGCTTCCGCGGCCGCCCCTCCTCCCGGATAGCGCCACATGATGCCTTATGAGGCAACATCCTTCTTCTTCTTTCTCCCTGCGCAGGCGCAGGGCGGAAAAATCCAGTCTGCCTTCCCCCCCCCCCCAGCAGCAACAGCCAGGCACAAGGTGGGAAACTCAAGTCTGCCCTCCACCCCAGCAACAGCAGCCACCAATCCCTAAACCCTGCCACTTCCCCCAGCAACAGCAGCCACCAATCCCTAAACCCTGCCACTTCCCCCAGCAACAGCAACAGCCAATCCCTAACCACCCCTCCCCCTTCCAGTACCTCCCACTGACCTTTCTCCCCAGTAACTGCTTGTGGCAGCCAATCAGAACACGGCATAACTTCGACCAATCAGCCTTCCCCAGCCCCTATAAAACTGTAGCCACTTCCTCAATAAAGTTGGACCTGCGTGTTTACCTCGTCTCCGCGGTAGTTCTTCTGCCGTGCGCCCTCCAGTCCTGAGAGCCCCTGACAAGGGCCTGGCCTCCCTTGTCCCCAGTTCGTCGCCTGCTTCTCCGGGCGACCCCTTCGTTGCCGGCTTCGCCGGGCGACCCCGTCAGTCAAACTGCGCAACCCCTGTGAGACCGACCCCTCGTCTGCTGCTGGACCGACCCCTCATCCCAAGCCGGACCGACCCCTCGTCCCAAGCCGGACCGACCCCTCGTCCAAAGCTGGACCGACCCCTCGTCCGCAGCCAGACCCCACCGCCACCGATTGAGCAAGCCGCCGCAGCTGGCGCCCAACGTGGGGCTAAGCAACCCCACCACAGCACAACGTGGGGCAAAAGCAACCCCACCACTGCACCGCTCCGAGGGTAAGGGCCCCGAGAACCTCTGCCGCCTCACTCCATAACCTGGCGGCCCCCCCTTCCTCTCTTCTCACCCCTATCTTTTCGCTCTGCATTGCTGCTCCTGAACCTTGGCGACCTCATACGATCCACGGCGGTCTGGGAGAATCACTGGATGGCTTTCTCCTTCCATGTCGGGGGCTTATACCGACCCGCTATGATCAAGAGGCACCAATAAAACTCTCAGGAGCGCGTGCCTGAGCACCTCCACCCCTGTCTTCACCTCTGCCTCCTCCCCTGTTCTCGTCACCTTTGTGTTCGTAGTCCTACTCTCTGCCTTTTGCCTTGCCGCTACTGCTCTGCCGCGGGACGCTCATGAGCCCCAGCAACCTTTTCCCTTGCCTCCTCCTTTCGCCCCTTTGCGCCCTTCTCCTCGCTTCCCTCCTCTGGCTGGGTAAGGACCCCCTTCACCTTGCTCCACTGCTCGTCGTTCTCCTCTTCCCCTAAGGAACTCTTAGTTCTGCTTTCCCCTCGTCGGGGCCTTCTCTTGGCCCGCGACCACCGTCGGAGCCCCACCGGCTCCGACCCCTCGTCTCACCGCGCACCTCGGCTCCCATCGCCGCGCTCTCAAGGTAAGGGCCCCTTCTCTTATCGGCTCCAAAAGGCCATTAGCAATGGGTAACATCCTTTCTGCTAAGCAAGCCCCGCAAGTTCGGTCTCTCACCGGTCTCCTAGACACTCACTGGTGTAAGATCTCTTTGAAACAGCTCCAAGTATATTGGGACCTTCTTCTCCCCTTTAATCCGTGGCTTACCACGTGTCAGCTTTGGGACCCGGATACCTATACTCGCCTTATAGATAGGGTCACTTCTGCTGTGGAGCAGGAAGGTAAAAGATTCCCTTCTGGCTTATTACCGGCGCTTTTTACCATCCGCTCCTGCCTTCAAGGCGCCCCTACCATCAACTCCCCCCGGCCGCGCCACCGCCGCCACCGTGATTGTCACAACAGCGACTTTAACCGGGATCCTGATCAGGATCCTGATGCCGGCCCCGACTCCGACTCTGAGTCGCTTGTCGAGCGCCTTAATAACGCGCTCGAAAATTGTCCCCCTAAACAGTGTAATCTTGCAGTGCCGAGCGCCGGTGAAGATGGCGAACTTCCGCCTTCTTCCTTGCTCGAAAAGGGGAAGCACTCCCAAGATGGCGGGTTTCCGCCTTCTTCCTCGCTCGAAAAGGGGAGGTCCCTTTACCCCTCCCTCCCCCCGACGACTTCCTGCCTGGGTGGGCCAGAAGCTCCCTCCCCGCCATTTTACCCCTCCGCGCAGGGCGGTCCGCGGCCATCTTGTAGCCCACGGCCATTTTGTGGCCCGCCGCCATTTTGTAGTACCGCTGGGGACGGCCCACAGCCATTTTGTAACACCGTATGGGCAATGGCATCCTCCCCTACATCCTCCCTTTCGTAAGCCCCCTAATTATTGTCCTCTTCGCACTGGCAGTCAGACCATGGGCTATTAGAAGGATCATCCAACTCGCCAAGGATCAGGCTAATGCAATTTTTAGCACATACGTACAGGTCAGCTATCAGCGACTCGCCACTGCCGAGGACACCCCCCCCCCACTTCATCTTCTCGGCCTCCTCCTACCCGACCTCTTCCTGCTCAATCTTCCCGCAGGTGCCCCAAGTCTTCTGTAACTGCAGCCCCCCATGTCGCCATCGCTCTCAAGCAGCTCCAGCCCCACTAAGTGGCCCGCAACCCGCCTTCCCCGGCCCGCGGCCTGCTTTCTAGCATCTAATAACGTTTCTGCTTTTGCCTCCCTATACTTCTGTGGAGCTTCCTTCTGTCTCGACCTCACTCCTCTTCTCAGCCATCCAAAGCATCCTTTCTCGTCCCCCACCCCCCTCCTTTTTTTGCTTGAACCCCCATTGCGTTGCAGATTGGGCCGCCCCATGTCGGCCTGCCCCGTTAACATCGGCCTCTCTCGCGCCCGTGGAGACTTTGGCCTTCTTGTTGTCCTCACCTACGTCTCCACCACTCCCGACGCTGCCGCCACCACCGCCGCTGGTGCCCTGATGCGACTTGTCCTCACAGCTGCGATCCTCCAGACCATCACACAGTCTGCCTCTGCCGCTCTTCGCCGCCAAGGAGAGATCAACTACCTGTAGTGCGCTGTCATTCTGGACTTTTAACAGCAGATGGACCTTATAGCCGCCGAGATCAATGAGAATTGGACATTGGCCACCCTTGCTTACAACGGCAAGATACCGCCCCACAAATTGTACATTTATATCCCCGTCATACTCACCTCCCTCTTCAGCCCTGCTTCCCTCATTGCTTACTGCCCTTGGGCCTTGGCTACTTGTTGCTGCTGCCATCCTGGCCCTTATTTGAAAAGAAGGGGGAAATGCGGTCACCCCTCGGGCTGAAGTGTGGTTTGCTGGCCTGGCAGGGGAGCGGCCGCGGTAGGCCTAATTCCAAGCCGCTGCCCCCATAATAGGGTGGCTGGTCGGACTCACCGCCACCCCTGAAGGGAGCTCGGCATGGGCGCAGAGTGCCCTCGGGTCTCCCCTTCTCGGCAGCCATGCTTCCGCGGCCGCCCCTCCTCCCGGATAGCGCCACATGATGCCTTATGAGGCAACACCTTTCTTCTTCTTTCTCCCTGCGCAGGCGCAGGGCGGAAAATTCCAGTCTGCCTCCCCCCCCCCCCCCAGCAGCAACAGCCAGGCACAAGGCGGGAAACTCAAGTCTGCCCTCCACCCCAGCAACAGCAGCCACCAATCCCTAAACCCTGCCACTTCCCCCAGCAACAGCAGCCACCAATCCCTAAACCCTGCCACTTCCCCCAGCAACAGCAACAGCCAATCCCTAACCACCTCTCCCCCTTCCAGTACCTCCCACCGACCTTTCTTCCCAGTAACTGCTTGTGGCAGCCAATCAGAACACGGCATAACTTCGACCAATCAGCCTTCCCCAGCCCCTATAAAACTGTAGCCACTTCCTCAATAAAGTTGGACCTGCGTGTTTACCTCATCTCCGTGGTAGTTCTTCTGCCGTGCGCCCTCCAGTCCTGAGAGCCCCCGACAAGGGCCTGGCCTCTCTTGTCCCCAGTTCATCGCCTGCTTCTCCGGGTGACCCCTTCGTCGCCGGCTTTGCCGGGCGACCCCGTCAGCCGAACCGCGCAACCCCTGTGAGACCGACCCCTCGTCTGCTGCCAGACTGACCCCTCGTCCCAAGCCGGACCGACCCCTCGTCCGCAGCCAGACCCCACAGCCACCGACTGAGCAAGCCGCCGCAAGTCCTGAGGATTTTGGGATCGTGATACCCACTCCACCTCTAATTGAGAGGGGGCTTCAATCCCATATGAACGATGGATGGGACTCTTTTGCTTGCAGTTGTAGACTCTCTCAGTTCCTTAGTGCAGTGTTTGTCCATCCTTACCTCCTTGTTAGTTGTCCTGGGTGAGTCCACAACATGTTCTTAATTAATTATCTTAACTAACTGCTGAATCTTTTTTTTTCTTTTAATACCAGGTATTAGTTGCTCTGGCATCTGAAGAACTTGCAAAGGGCTGGACCCAGTGGTGAGTGTACCTGTGGTATTAGATTTATTGGAGGTTTTTTTTTTTAATCATCTGTTGAAGGGCTTCTAGCATAATCTGCAGGTTATGAAGCCTTCAATAGCTGCCTCCACTCCTGTGTCTGTTCGCCTTCCTTGTTTCTTTAGGAGATACCGGGAGCCAAACCCAGGACCCCTGATATGGGAAGAAGATGTGTAATCACTTGAGCCACCTCCGCTCCCTGCTTTGTTGTGTCTTTCAGTCTGTTCTTCCTCCCTGCATCTCTTGTTGCATTATCTTTTTGTGTCAGCTCGCCACATCTGCTCGTTGCGTCAGCTCACTGTCTTTAGGAGGAGGTACTGGGAACCTCTGCTCCCTGCTTAGTGTGTCTCTCATTATGTTTTTTCTTTTTGTGTCTTTTGTTGTATCAGCTTGCCATGCCTGCCCATCAAGACAGCTCTCTGTCTTCTTTAGGAGGCACCAGGATCCGAACCAGTGACCTCCCATGTGGTAGGCGGGAGCCCAGTCACCTCAGCCAAATCCACTTCCTTCCTGGTTTGCTAGCCATTTCTCAAGGCTTTTCATGGTCTTCTCAAACTGGATATGAAATAATGGAATAAGACCAGATTTGGTATTAGTCCCCCCTCCCTTTTTTTTAAAATTATTTTTTTTACCTGCCGTATCATTATAGAGGTAGAAGCTCTTGTGAAAGGTAAATGAAAGGAGGCTTCATAGAGGTAATAGTTATTTGATTTGGACCTCAAAGGCTATGATTTTGTTTCTTTTCTGACAACTTTTGACATTCTGCCTTCCCAAAATCAAATCCTAAATAATATATATTTTTAAACAGCAAAATCATGCAAAAAGCAGAGATTCTCATATTGTCTCCTCTTCTCCTCTCCCATACAGTTTTCCTTACTACTGACATTTTACATCAGTGTAGTACCTTTGTTACAATTGATGAAGCAGTATTCTTATACTTAAAAATATAATCCATAGTTTACATTGAGGTTCACTCTTTGTACAGTTCTATGGTTTTTTGGTGTTTTTAAAATTGTAACATATCAAAAACCAAAATTTCCCATTTTAAAAAATGTTTATATTCTTTTATCGATATGCTATGTATGGTTTCCAAATTTACATCTCCAATACAGACATTCCTCCTGAGCTCCAGACCAGTTTATCCAACTGTATTCTTATCATCTCTCTCCACTTGAATATCTTCCTTGTCTGTCTAGGTGCCTGGGCTGGAAACCTGGTCACAGGTGTGCCAGGCTGTCGGCAGCCTGAGGGCTCCAAAATTTGGACAGATCTTCAAAACTTGTGTTAATCAACTTTGATTTCAAAAACTTGTCAGGTAACAAATGCGATCCAGCTGTCGGTAGCTTGAATTGACTGGCTGAGGCTTCTGGTCCAAAAAAGGTGTGAGGCCTGTTCCCTTTCTGAGGGTCCTCAGGAACAGGCACGCCCAAAATGGAGGGATGGGGACGTGCGCAGGTCCTGTCCTTGGGGTACGTTGATGAAACCGAGTTCCAGGTAGAGACGAGGGAGTCCTTCACCGTGTTCACAGTGAAACCATAGAATATAAAGCCTTTGCTCACTGCACCCCTGAGCCTGAAGTGGAGCGGTGGGTGTCACTGTGCAGGCCCGGGCGATGCCAGGTCACGGCCCCTCGGTTACAGGGCGCGCCCCGCAGGCTGCAGGCAGAGGGCCTCCAGTGTCTTCTTAATATCCTTAATCTCCTTAGCCATCTCATTGAATTTAAGGAGATTGGTTTGAACATCTATGATTAGTTGTCTCAACTCCTTTATGTCATCTGGAGGCTTATCTTGTTCCTTTAACTGGGCCACAGCTTCCTGTTTTTTGGTGTGGATTGTAATTTTTTCTTGGTGTCTTGGCATTTGGCTTACTAGAGTATTTTTTCTGGGTGCAGTTTTTCTTTCTAGTTTAGGGCTTCCTGCCCTTTCTCCCTTGCTGGTTGTGCAGTAGGAGCTAAGGATGTAATTGGTGCTATAAGCTGTGGAGGCTCAAGCTGCTCTCATTGTCCCAGGGACCGATGAAGCTTCTCCCAACTTTCTCTTTACCAGAGGTAGGGACAGAGTCACAGCTATGTGGAATAATCCAAGTTGTGCAGGCCTACAATGTAGTTGCCCAGAGAGACTGATGAAGCTTCATGCCCCTTTCTCCCCTGCCTAGGGCGGGGATGGACCTGCAGTTGTGGGCAGCAATCTATGCAGTGTGGGTCCAAGATGACCACAGTTGCCCTGGTAGACTTCCAATTATTCAGTTTGTGCCAGCCAAAGTTACCCACAGTTACCTGGATAGGCTGGTGCAGGGCTTGCCAGCTTTGTCCCTGCCAGAGGTGGGGCTGAAGCCTAGGTTAGGGCTGCAGGCTGATCAGGGTGAAAGAAACCAGTTCCTACCATCAGTGTGACTTTCAGTCCTGGCTTCCCCCACCATGTGGGCGGAGTAAAAATGGTGACCACCGGTCTCTTTCAGACTTGGACAGATTCACACCCCAGCTGTTCCTAGGGTTATTCCTTAGCCAGCTGTATTAGTGAGGGTTCTCTAGGGAAACAGAATCAACAGGAGATATCTGTCAATAGTATGTGATTCTGTTAAGAGTTTCTCACGCAGCATAGGGATGCACAAGTCCAGGTTCCACAGGCAGGTCACAACCAGGGGCTGCAATGAAGGTTCTTGATGAGTTCCTGGAGATGTTGGCTGTCCAAAGATGAGCTGGGAAATTCTCTCTAAATGCTGGAATCACTTCCCCTTTTAAGGCATTCAACTGATTGGTTTACGTGTCACTCATTGCTGATGGCAATCTCCCTGATTGATGTAATGATAACCAGCTAGCTAGGATTTACCACTGCAGTAAAGTCAATGGTGACTAAAGTCCATAAATACCCTTGTATTATAGTTAGCCCAGTGCTTGCTTGAGCAAACAACTGGGCACAATTACTTGGCCGAGTTGACACAATAGCCTAACTATCCCATCATGCGAGTCTACCAATTAGTAGCTGAAATCAGCAGCCAACCGTCTCCTACCGTTTTTGGGAAATGGAACTTCCAAATCCAGCCACAGAACAGCTCCTAGGGTGGCTTGCGCTGTCAGAGTAGGACAATCACTGGCCTCTGCAGCTTGGCTGGTAATTTCCCAGAGAGGCTGACGCAGGTCCCCGCAGCCTCCTTCCTGCTGGAGGTGGTGCTAGGGCCTAGGCTAGAACTGCAATCTGATCTGGATGGAAAGAACCTGGTCTCCACCAGCACTGGGATTTTCAGCCCACCCCGCTTCCCCTTGTGCCAGGTGCGGAGTTAAGATGGTGGCTCCTGGCCTTTTTCTGACTTGGACAGGCTCAAACTTTAGCTGTTTTCAGGATTATACTTTAACCCACTGTATTTACTCATCAGTAGCTGAAGTTGGTGTCCAACCATCTCTTCCTCCCATTTTTGGGAAGTGGCGCTTTCAATTCCATCCATGGAACAGTTCCTGAGGTGGCTTGTGCCTCCAGTGGAGGATGGGCATCAGCCTCTGTGGCGTGGAGTGATTTATGAATCTTCTCTGCAAATGTGCAGCCTCCTCCTTTCATTCCTTCAAGGATGTTGCAGGATGCCCTTCTGGCCTCCTAAAGACCCCAAACAGGTGCTTCAGCTAGCTCCAGATAGGTCTGGGTATTTCCTAACTGCACTGTAGCAGGAGCTGACTCTAGGAGCTCCTTACTCTGCCACCATCTTGCTGGTTGTCCCTGGCTTGTTTTTAAGAGACCATTCTGGCTACAGTGTTAAGGGCAGATTGCTATAAGGTAGGGAGACCAGAGGGGCTGGTGTGACAATGGTCTAAGATGGTGGCCTGGAAAGAGGTGGTGGCTGTGGAGTGGGCATTGCATTTTGAAATTTAGGACCAACAGGATTTGCTGTCATGTTGGCTATGAGGTGAAGGAGTGAGAAGTCAAAGATGACTTCAGTTTTGGCCTGAACAACAGCTGCCACTCGTCGCAGCTACCTGTGAGGTACTATCTCCTGGTCCTGCAAAATCATGACCTGCTTGGCCAGCTCAGGTGGATTTATAATTTTCATTTCTATCAAAACAGCCCTGGACACACGCCTTTGGTGGAACTTCTGATGAGAGCCCTGGCTTCAACCCTGCAGATAAATCAGCTGCTTTTAATACAACAAATGTTTGGTGTAGACTTCCCTCAGAGGGAAACTGCCCCCAAGGATCTAGGAGAGGATGGGAGGGCCAGGAAAGGGGGGGGGGGCGGTTCACAACACAGGAAGATAGGCAGCAGTTGGTGACCCTGTTTCCCAGCTTTCAGCAGAAGATATTCCCAGGCCTGGGAGAGCCACTGGATCTTTTGCACTCTGGGTTTACCAGGCTAAGCACCAGGGCAGCCACCCTTATCCAACCAAAGCTTTACAGGGAAAACCTCTTCCTAGAGGATCCCAAGCTCATGGCTTCTGAGTCGTACTGAAAAATATCCCCGTTGGGAAGGGTAATGAGAGCACCCCCGCCCCCCACCCCACTCCATGAAGCACGTGTCTGTGCCTTCGATCCAAGCTAAAGGGGAATATGGTTTCTGCTTTCTGATCTTGTTAGAATGAATTTCTCCACTGGAGGGTTGGTTCCCATCGAAACTTGCTGAATCAGGATCTGCATAGACGTAGGAAGGGCTAGAGGTATCTCAGGTGATTTTTTTTTTTTTAAAGATTAATTACTTATCTCTCTCCCCTCCTCTTGTTGTTTGACCTCTATGCTCATTCACTGTGTGTTCTTTTTTGTCTGCTCATCTTCTCTTAGGGAGCACCAGGAACTGATCCTGGGACCTTCCAGAGTGGGAGAGAGACATTCAATCTCTTGTGTCACCTCAGCACCCTGGTCTGCTGCGTCTCTTATTGTCTCTCCTCTCTGTCTCTTTTTGTTGCTTCATCTGGCTGTTTTGGCTCTCCGCTTGGGCCAGCTCGCTGCTCCGTTCAGCCTGCCTTCACCACGAGGCCCCGGAAATAGAACCCTGGACCTCCAATATGGTAGATAGGAGTCCAGTCACTTGAGCCACATCCACTTCCCTCAGGTGATTTTTTATATACATTACGCTTGAGCTGCAGTATCCAAGGTTTGGTATGGGGAAGATGGTGTAAATCCAGTTTTCATTCATGCTGCTGCTTGAGAGCGGAGGTCAGTTCCAGTAACTGGGAAGGAGGAGGCCCACATCCCGGGATGGGCAGAGGGCCCCATTTTAGACCTCCAAATGCTATAATTATTGGAAAAAACACGATTTTCCCAAAATCTTGTACTACAAACCATTAATTTATATCCATCATAATGGCTCTAGGGTCATAATCCACAAACACAAGAAAGGTATAATGTTTGAAAATTTTAAAAAGACCAACCAGGAACCGACGAAGGATGTTGCTAGTGGCTGTTTGGGCAAGCCTGAGCCAGGGCCCATCAATCGCCAAACCTCTGACCCGGGGCGACACCCAAACGTGGCAGCTCAACAGCCACGGCCATCTTATTACCTCCCTCAGTTTCTGTGTCCAGGAGTTTAGGTAAGGCTCCGCTGCGTGGCCGTCCTGGCCCGGCAGTGGTTGCAGGCGTCCAAGCACCCGGCATCTGCAGCGGCGGGGACGCGCTGCGTGGCCCTTGCTCTCTCTTGGGGTCTTCTCGAGTCCTCTGGGAGCGACTACTGAGGGGAAAGGTTTGGGCCTCCCAGGCCCCCACAACAGGGGAGATGCACGACCTTTCACGACGGCCTCGAAAATCACGCAGCCTCACTTCCGGCGCGTCCTTGTGGTTACAGGCACGTGACCAGCCCGCCCCGCCTCCAGGCAGAGACTCCTCCTCTCAAGGGAGGGAGGGCTAAGGTCCCCGTATGAAAGGGCCCGGGGTGGGAGCGGGTCTTGCAGCTCTCTTTGGAGATCATCTTATTCCCTACCATGCGGGAAAACACTTGTTTTAAAAGACAGGACGTCTCTCAGTCAGTGATGGGTTCGGCAGTTCCCAAGGAACGGGAACTTTTCATTTGGAAGCTGAGGAGCTGGGAAATCTCTGTTCTTCTGAGAATATGTCAAGTGACTTCGGAGGCCTAAGCCATAAACAGCAGTCCTTCAGATATCACTTTAAAAATGTATAAGGGAGCCAGTGTGGCTCAGTGGTTGAGTGCTGGCTTCCCACATACAAGGTCCAGGGTTCAATCCCTGGCCCCAGTACCTAAAAAAAAAAAAAATATATATATATATATATATATATATATTGTGGCTTGTTTACGCATGGGTAGGTGCCTAAAATACACTTCTTCCCATTTTATCATTGAGCGAACCAAGAGCCAGAGAAGAGACCCAAGGGTTCAGCACAATAACAGAATTGAGACTGAAGAGGAATAAGAATTTCTGGTTTCTGTGCTAAATCTCAGCCAGGTGACCCCGTGGGGGGTGGGGAAGTTGTTCAGTTTCAGGAGCCATTTTGCAGTGCCTGGGAGCTGATGACACTCCAGAGCTCATATTAAACTGAGATCAAGGTGTTCCCTCATTCAGAGACCTTTAGTGGCTCCCTAGCACTGAAGGGATCAGATTTAAATCTCTGTACACACACACACACACACACACACAAAATAAATAAATCTCATTGCAGGATATTCAGGGCCTTCCATGATCTGCTCTTCTCCCTCAAAATCTGCCTAAGAAGTGAGAGACACAGCAAGAGGGTTGGGTAGCGTAAGGACCTCCCACATCTTCAATGAAACCAGATTTTAAAAAAAATTTGTCAGCCCTCTAAACTCATTTGCACGTTTTGGAGGCAAATAAGCATTTGATGAAGATGACAGTTTCTGAAGAGGCTATGCCTTCATTGCGTCCCCTCTCCACCCCCACTCTTCCTTGAAGAACTCTTTCGGGTTTTTACGAAGGAGAGAGACCCACTTTGAAGTTTCCTTTGTTACATGGGAGGCAGGAAGCTGAAGAACAGACTTTGCCGTCTGGACTGATGGTACCACAGGCCTTTCTGACAGGAGCGGTGGGGTGGGGAGGGGTGGGGGTGTGTGGCGGAGGAGGCAAGGGGATCTTGGGGGAAGTTTCCATATGCTGAGGAGTTTGTGAAAGAACTTGAAGCCAACTGTGATCTTCTTTCAACCGCGCTTGTTCCTCACCGATCCAATGGGCCTCAAGTGGCCCATAAAATTTTTACATTTTGTCCACCCGTGGATACTGCGACCTAATGTGACCCAATCAGAAATCTGCTTTGGAAATGTTTTCAGAGGGGACTGGAATGGCCCGGGCCACGGCTGAGTTGACAGTGTGTGCTTTAATCAGGAATGATGGCTTCTGGTGGAATCGGAGGCAGGTGGCGGAGAGAGCCGTGAACTTTGTCACAGAGCAGTGACTTCTGTAAAATTCACAGCAGTTCCTTCCAAGTCTGTCTGAACGAGCTGGAGTGACTACAAATGTGTCCCTATGGACAGCAAGTAATGATGGGAATGGAGGCTTATTTCAACCCTAAACTCAGGGGAGGAAAACTGAAGTGGATGGAACATGATTGTTTTCATTGTTTGAAAATATTTGACTCTATAGCTTTATTTTGATAACTCAGATTAAGTAAATGGAAATACATAAAAATATGTACTTTATTTTTTTTTAAGTTTATTAAAGTGAATCTATTGGGAGGACTTATATTTAAATTGCTGCTGGACCACTCTTGGTTGGTAAGATCCCACAAGAAATGGGGTCCATGGGAAAATCCCTAGTTTCCAAAACAGTGATTTGTTTCCCCTGAAGTCTCTAAAAAACCTCAGATTTCCCCCAGTATTTCTAAATGTGGCATAGTATCAATAAATTCTTCTGGATTATTATTAATTTATTTCAACACTGGAATGCCTCTGAGCCAGGATTCAGTGGTTTCATTTTTTACGACTGTTCTGGTATTATTTTATAAACCACTTTACACTTCATGCTTCTTACACTTGGTCAAATTCTTGTACATCTGTCAGATACAACCAGGACTCCCAGTCCTGTTATCAAGACCGTTTCTGGCAAAAGCAATGGCATCTTGGCAAATTTCACATACTTTTAGATGGGTCTACATGACCTTGGTGGCATTAGAAGCAAATGTGAAATTCTGTACTTTGATGAGAAACTTGCGGCATTTGGGTGAGTGATCCAAACAAAATTCCCTTTCACCAGAGTAGCAATTCCTACCATGGGCATGTGACCCTTGCTTATTGATTATTTGGCTTGGCGACATTTCCTCCTATTTCTAAAGGCGCTATAAAATATGTATTTATAGAAGGTGGGTGTGCTTCAATTTAAGCAACATTAATATCTTGTTTTGAATATATTTTACTAATTTTACTATGCTATTTAAGAATTCAGAGATGCTTTGGGTTTTATAAAGCCAAGGTTGAGAATGACCATGCCAGACAGAGTAACTGCACTATTTAACTTTCCCAATTCAAGAATGTGGAAAACACCAGGAAAGACTATTTTTGCTGGACTGTGGTGAGTGAGAAACTCCGATGTGGAGGATGAGGCATGAGCCGAAACATTGCCCAGGCTTTTAAGGGCCACTATTGAGCCTTAACAGACATCTTCCTGGCCACCTTGGAAGAGGTTGTTGGCTGTTGTCTTGAGCTGTTCTCACAAACACCACAAGCTGGTTTTGGTGTAAACACCAGGAATTTACTGGCTCACAGTTTCAGAAGCCAGAAGTCCAAATCAAGGTGTGGGCAAGACCGTGATTTGTTCTGGAGTCTGCAGTGAGCTGGTGTTGGCTTGCCATGATCCTTGGGGTTCCAGGCTGTCTATAGCTTCCTCCCATCACATGACAATGTCCTCTCCTTTCTGCCTTCTGTGACCTCCTGGCTCTCTTTGTAAGGCTTCCAGTAATCTGAATTAAGGCCACCCTGGTTCAGCTGGGCCTCACCCTAACTAACAATGCCATCTTCAAAAGGTCTTATTTACCATGGGGTCACAGACGCAGGGACACAGACTAAAGTGAAGAACATGTATTTATTGGCGGTACATAATTAAACCTTTCACAGTCCGCCTATCCCCAAAGCCATTCTCCCCACTTAGAAATGGTTCCCGGTGGGCACGTGGCTGCCTGGAATTAAGAGTACATTTCCCAGCCTCTCTTGCTGATAGGCATGGTCATGTGATTAATTTCTGGCTCATTGGTCAGGATCTAAAGCAGAAGCAGAAAAGTGGCAATCTTTTATTGGGAGCCAAATCTAAATTTTTAAATGTTTTTCTTCTCATCAAAATCTCCCTGCTGGTATTAATTCCCCAAGACCAGAGCCATCTTCCTACTAGGTGAAGGTTGTCTAACATTTTCAACTAATCTGGAGTGTTCAGTGGTTGTTTTGTACTCTTCCCAAGCAGTATTGTTACCTTTTTTTGCTGGAGCCTTCAGAAAATTGTGGCTGAAACTAGTAGTCTAAAAACTCATTTTCAAAGGAAACTCAGCTCTCCTTCTTATTGCTTTTGAAGATTCCCGGTGTGTGTGTTGGGGGGATAGGCTTAAATTTTACTGGTTAATGCCTGTCTCCGCTTTCCCCATCCCTTTCTCTGCTCTTTCCTCCAGCCCCCTGGGGGTCTCATTACAACTCTGCCTGTTGATCCCTCCCCTCTGATCTCATCCAAGTATGGACATGCCCCCTTTCCTTCATTTCCCAAGCCATCTCTAACATAATGCTAATGAACTTTTACTGTATAATGGACATTTATTGACAGTTTGGGAATACCAAAGTAGAATTTTAGCACAGACAAATGAGCAAGTTACAACTAGGTCATTACTGTTGTTGAAGTTCTCCATCTTTACCCTTGTGGTGGTTTGAAAGTTGTGGACGGCATTATCGGAATGCTCACTCGAGCATATGTATGGTTCGCCAAGGACTGTAGACTGGGACTTGCTCCATGTGGCCTCTCCATGGGGCTGGGACTTCTTTCCAACATGGTGGCTGAGTTTGAAAGTTGAGTATCTTGAGAAAGAAGAGAGTGAGCCAGGCAGATGCTGTATTACCTTTTGTTGCCAAGTTTCAGAAGTCACACAGCATTACTTCCACCACATTCTGGTTTTTTTTTTTTAAGATTTATCTATCTATTTATTCCTCTCCCCTCCCCCCCCCACCCTGGTTGTCTGTTCTCTGTGTCTATTTGCTGCGTCTTTCTAGTCTGCTTCTGTTGTTGTCAGTGGCACGGGAATCTGTGTTTCTTTTTGTTGCGTCATCTTGTTGTGTTAGCTCTCCGTGTGTGCGGCATCATTCCTGGGCAGGCTGCACTTTCTTTCACGCTGGGCGGCTCTCCTTACAGGGTGCACTCCTTGCGCGTGGGGCTCCCCTATGCGGGGGACACCCCTGCATGGCAGGGCACTCCTTGTGCGCATCAGCACTATGCATGGGCCAGCTGCACACGGGTCAGGGAGGCCCGGGGTT
Organism: Dasypus novemcinctus; assembly: GCF_030445035.2. Classification (NCBI taxonomy): domain Eukaryota; kingdom Metazoa; phylum Chordata; class Mammalia; order Cingulata; family Dasypodidae; genus Dasypus; species Dasypus novemcinctus. Next base: position 153,593,853 of record NC_080676.1, on the reverse strand, counting down.
TGAACCATGGACCTCCCATGTGGCAGACGGACGCCCTAACCACTGGGCCAAGTCCACCGCCCACATTCTGTATTTTGAGGTAGTCACAATGTCTTGTCCAAGTTCAAGGGTAGGGGAAATAGGTTTCACCTCTTCTTGGTAAGAGCATGTGGGGATGGAAATATTGTTGTGGCCATTTTGGGAAAACAGAATCTGCCCCACTCATCCTGGGCATCCTTCCATGGCCATCCTTCTCCTTGGCCACCAGTCAGCTCCTGGGTTCCTAGGCTTGCTTGCTGTCTTTTAAAGGCGCCCCTTCCACTCTGCTATTCCCAGGCCATTCCCCTCAACAAGCTCCCATCTTATATGCCAACCCAGAGAAAACTAAAAGCACCCACTTTCTTTTATTATGAAGAGCCATTTGTTTCTCTTTGTCCCAGCTTTACTCTTCCTAGTTCTACTCTACACCTCATCTTTCATAACCAGGAGTCTCATTAAAGTATTTATTTTTTTTTTTAAATGTATCTGCCCTTAGGCTGCTGTTTTTAGGTCTTTTTTTTTTTTTTAAGGTTTATTTATTTATTTAATTTCCCCCCCCTCCCCTGGTTGTCTGTTCTTAGTGTCTATTTGCTGCGTCTTGTTTCTTTGTCCGCTTCTGTTGTCGTCAGCGGCACGGGAAGTGTGGGCAGCGCCATTCCTGGGCAGGCTGCACTTTCTTTTCACGCTGGGCGGCTTTCCTCCTCACGGGCGCACTCCTTGCGCGTGGGGCTGCCCCACGCGGGGGGACACCCTTGCGTGGCACGGCACTCCTTGCGCGCATCAGCACTGCGCATGGCCACCTCCACACAGGTCAAGGAGGCCCGGGGCTTGAACCGCGGACCTCCCATATGGTAGACGGACGCCCTAACCACTGGGGCAAAGTCCGTTTCCCTAAAGTATTTTTTTTAAACCAAGGACCAATTCTCTTCTAAAATAATATGCACATATAGAGTATACACTTTAAAAAATAGCATATTTCTTTCTGTCATCCATTGCTGACTCTTTTAGATATCCATCTGTGTACCGTTAATTGCTCTGGGGAGATTGTGGGATGAATCGAGAGGGCTTTGGAATCAGGCAGAATTGATGAGATCCGTACTTTACCACTTATTAACTTTGTGCTCTTGGAGAAGTCACTTTGCTGTTTTTGCCTTAGTTTTCTCATCTATAAAAATAAGAATAATAATACTACATTATAGGGTGACTGTGTGAACTGATGTGATAAAGCTAGAAGAGCTTTCAATACTATAGGAGATCTTAAAAATGGGAGCTTCTGATCTTATTAAGGCTGAGGTGGGGCTTGGGAAAAGGGGATAAAACAGTTTTGTTAGTTGTTAATGTATAATAAATCCCCAAAGAGATGTTCTTTCAAATGCCTACTTATTAAAAAATTTATCAACAAGGGAAAACTTCTTAGGAAAGAAATGGAAAAATTTTAAGCATAAAATCAGGGTGAAACATGGAAGAAAGAATGGTCAATAGATAAGAGTCCCTGATCCCTGGACTCCAGGCAGGTCTCCCTATCTTTTTGGAGCTCAGTCTCCTCATCTATGAAATAATAAGTAGGTGGTGGCAGACAATCTCTGAGGTCCCATATATACCTGGGCAATTCTGGGCCTTTTAATTTTTACTATAAATGAAAACAACATTTTAGCAGGTTTTTGCTTAGTTGGATTTTATCTAATTGTTATTTTCCTTGCCAGAAAGTTGTCACAATGAGAACAAGTTGGAATCAAATTTGAGATGGGATCCTTTTTCTAGTGGGCTGGTTTTCTCATTGGTCTTTAGACCAAAGATCTCATAATAGGATGGACTGTCAATACAGGTCCCAGAGCATGGAAGGTGTCCTTGGTGCTGAATTATAGTCTGGGAGTCTGGTAGTCCACACCCAAGGTGAAACAGGTCAACATCTTTGCTTCTGACTTGAAAGAACAAGGGGGTGAAGGGAGGGAAAGAGAGAGAGGCGGGGGGGGGGGGGGGGGGGAGAGAGAGAGAGAGAGAGAGAGAGAGAGAGAGAGAGAGAGAGAGAGAAAGAAACCTGACATATCCCTGGGTCATTTTTGTTGTTGTCGTTGTTGCTTTGTTTTGTTTGGGTGGGAGGACGTCCTGATCAGAGAAAGCCTAGAAAGAACAAGATTATTAAAAATAAAGCTGGTGATGCCCTGGGGGTGGGTGCTGCCCAGAGCTTTTTAGGGCTTTCCTGTGTTGTCATGGGGATTAATTAGTCAATGTTTGTGCTGTATTTTGAAGTCACATAGAATTAAGCATGTGCAGGGAGCTGTGATTCAGATGCTAAACTATTTTTAAAGGGAAAGTGTGTGTTAGGGTTTCTGGGTGGGGAGGTTCCCATACATGTAATATTGCTCCTAGAAAGTATTATTTTGAACAGTGTGAGTGGCAAGCTGTCAAAATATGTTACTTATTTTTTTGATGTTGTTGTTAAAACATTTTAGGTTAAAATTAAATTTGCAAAAGGGAAAGAATGCATTGGAAATCTAAGGAGAATTGGAGGTAATAGGGTCTTTAAATTTCTTTCCTTCCTTCTTTTCCCTCCCTCCTCCTTCGCTCTTTTACCACCATTCCTTTTCTTTTTTTACACTGTGTCTACATAAGAAAAATAGGCCTCCCTATGATATAAGCTCCTTTTTGATAGAGTAAGCATCTCATGTTTATTCAACCATTATTTACTTCATATATGTTCCATTCAAAACACAAGATGTCAAGGATTGTGCTTGTTTTTCTTTTTAGTCATCAGAGCAGCTAGAATTTCATTCATTCAACATGTCTTGTTCATGAAGTGGTGCCCTGTGGAGCTTCAATTCAATGCTTTGCATGTAACAGGGACCCCCAAAATACCAGTGGATTTATTTTCTTAACTAATGCCCTATCAGGAAATATAAAATCTTGAGATCTTTACACATGCACCAGATAAATGCATTTGTTTTCTTTGTTCCTCAAAGTGGAACCTTTATGACCACCAATGGATTCTGGTCATATATATGTGTCATTTTATAATTTATGCCTTCTCAAGTGAACAGATGCTCCTTGAGCAGAAGAAGCAGGTTTACTTGGTAGTCCAGGCTGGCCTGCATCTCAGTAACCACTCAGTGCATGACACAGTTTCAAAAAAGCCCATTGAAGATGCTGGCAAAGTATAGGTCTGTATTTGATATTCATATTTAGGCAGTTGCCAAGTTATAAGTGGGTCTTTTTAAATTTTATTTTTATTTTATTTTTAAGGAAGCTTTCGATAACGCAAATGTTACAGCGAAAACATAGGGGGATTCCCATATACCCCACCCCTGCCCCCTCCCACACTTTTCCTTCCCCATTAAGAACATTTCATTAGTGTAGTACATTTGTCACAATTAGTGAACATATATTGAGGCAATGCTACTATGGTCAACAGTTTACACTATAGTTTACACTTTGTACTGCATAATTTTATAGGTTCTGACAAAATGTATAATGGCCTGTATCCATCATTGCAATGTCATTCAGAACAATTCCAATGTCCCCCAAATGCCCCATGTTACACCTACTCTTCCCTCTCCCTCCCCTCAGCACCTCTGGTGACCTGCCTTTATATCACTGTTACAAGTTCTTCCATTGCTAGAATAATGATACTTTAGTCTATAGCTGCGTTTCCCCCTTATGTTTGTCCATTCCTCAATCCTGAGGATTTTAGGATGGTGATGCCTGATTGAGAGGGGACTGAGATTCCATGGGGCAGATGGATAGAACTGTCTTGCCTGCAGTTGTAGATACTCTCTGATTTTGGGGTTGGGATTGTCCCCACATTTGAGAAACAAGGAGGCTTTCAGGAGGTAACTCTTAGGCAAGGTATACTAGGCTCAGTTTTAATTTCACAAAAACAAGGTTCATAAGTACAAGCATCGAAATCAAGGGCCTGGCATATTGGTCTGTCCTCCTTTGCTAAGCACTGCCCATGTACCCTAGGAATTCTTGCCGTTCTATTAGGGAATGCAGCAGGACTTCTCAGGATGGGAATTCAATATTCTTTCGATTATTGTGTGGGTCTCCACCCACAGAGACAACACCCCATGACCACTCGAACATATTAGTATTCCATAAAGTCATGCCCTACGTGCACCCCTCCCCACACATCCCCCCATTATCAACACCCTGCACCAGTAATCCTCCCCATACAGCTGTGACCCTCTGCAATCCAAACCTCCCCAAAACAAAGTAAAAAAAAAAAATAATGGGGAAGTGGACTTGGCCCAGCGGCTAGGGCATCTGTCTACCACATGGGAGGTCCGCGGTTCAAACCCCAGGCCTCCTTGACCCATGTGGAGCTGGCCCATGCGCAGTGCTGATGCGCGCAAGGAGTGCCCTGCCTGCAGGGGGGTCACCGCATAGGGGGGCCCCACGCGCAAGGAGTGCACCCGTAAGGAGAGCCACCCAGTGTGAAAGAAAGTGCAGCCTGCTCAGGAATGGTGCCACACACACGGAGAGCTGATACAACAACATGATGCAACAAAAAGAAACACAGATTCCCGGTGCCGCTGATAAGGATAGAAGTGGTCACAGAAGAACACACAGCGAATAGACACAGAGAAGAGACAACTGGGGCAGGGGGGAAGGGGAGGGAAGGGGAGAGAAATAAATAAAATAAATAAATCTTAAAAAAAAAAAGTATTAGTCAGCCAGAGGGGTGTGGATGCAAAGTACAGAAATCTGTTGGCTTTTATAAAGGCTATTTATTTGGATTAGAAGGTCACAGTTACAAGGCCCTAAAGAGTCCAACTCAAGGTTACTTCCTCACCAAACTCTGTTGCCACGTGTTTGAAGCAAGATGGTGGGCGATCTCTCCCGTCCCTCCTTCCTTCTTCCTCTTAAGGCTCCATGGGCCCAGCTTCTTCCCATCTCAGCTGTAGGCTGGACTTCTCATTTCTTTCCTGCTGCTCAGGGCTCTGGTATCTTAGCTGCAAACCATCAGGTGGCAGCTCTCTCTAGGACCAGGATCCAGGTGCTCTCCTCCACCATGTCTATGGGGCCCTTTCTTTCTTCCGTGTATCTTCTCTGTGTGTCTTCTTGATTGAGTGTCCATTTACATAGCCCACCAAAGCGACGGGGACTCAGCCCTGAGTCACCCTAATGACTGGTCGGATTAAAGCCCTAGTCTTGATTTAGTCTAATAAATCTAAAACCTTTGAATTTAATGCAATCAAAGGGTATCACACCCAGAGGAACAGACCAGTTGACAAACATAATCTATATCCCTTTTCGGAATTCATAAATAGTATTAAACTTCCACAAATAAAATAACAAGCAGAATACAAATATAAAAAATAAAAATAAATTTAAAAGTAAAGGTGTGTATTTGATATTGATATTTAAGTAGTTGCCAAGTTATAAGTGGGTTTTTTAAAAAAAACACATTTGTTAAATCATTGCATGGCATTCACGGCACGTATTTCATATATCTGATCATATGTGTCATATGTCAAAAAGTTCACTGGGGGCAGAGACTGTTACCCATTTTTGTCTCTCCAACATCTGGCACCATGTCTGGCTTTTAGTGCATGCTCAGTAGTGAAAAAATGGTACTTTCTCTCTCTTTCTGAATGCCCTCTTCCATCACTTTGCCTTTTGTTTTCCTCTGGCCTTTTTTTTTTTTAAGATTTATTTTTATTTATTTAATTCCCCTCCCCTCGTTGTCCGTTTTCTGTGTCTTTTTGCTGCGTCTTGTTTCTTTGTCCGCTTCTGTTGTCGTCAGCTGCACGGGAAGTGTGGGCGGCACCATTCCTCGGCAGGCTGCTCCCTCCTTATGGGTGCACTCCTTGCACGTGGGGCTCCCCTATGCGGGGGGACACCTCTGTGTGGCAGGGCACTCCTTGCGCGCATCAGCACTGCGCATGGGCCAGCTCCACACGGGTCAAGGAGGCCTCGGGCTTGAACCGCGGACCTCCCATGTGGTAGACGGACGCCCTAACCACTGGGCCAAAGTCCATTTCCCCCTCTGGGCCTTTTAAGAACCAGCTCAAATACCACATCCTCAGTGGAACCTTCCCCCACTGTCCGCAGGCAGAATTTATCAGCTCTTTTCTCTCTTCCTGTATCACAAAGTATTTCAATGGATTGATTAGGTGAGGAGCTCCCTCGTGGTGCTATGAACATCTTGAGGGTAGGGACCCTGGTTCATCCACCTGTGCATTCCAAAGGCACAGCCCGGAACCTGAAATCAGCTTCTAGCTCAATAAAAATGTAGTTGAATAAATACACGCTTGTTGGAGTTCTAAGTCAGCCTGGAAAAAGTTAGTATAACATCGATGTGGTGTCAGTGGCTCCTATCGTTGTGTGTGATACGATTGCTAGACAAACACTCACACTGGGGTTCCGTTTTGGAGAGAGAAGCATCCAGGGCTGAGTAGAAGGGTGATGGTAGGTGGCTGCTGGGGAAGGAAAAGAGAGAAGCAGACGACAGTCGGGGGACGTTTCTCCCCGCAGTAACCCTGACTGAGGGGAGGACAAGAGTCCCAGGAACCGTGTAGGGCAGTGTGTCCCCAGCAGGCACCACCAGAGACGTGAGAGGGACGTCCGTCACCTTCAGAAACCAGAAGGTGCCTGTCAGCCAAACCCCACCTGGTCGCTTTTGGCCAAATGTGCCGTGTTTGGGGAATGGAAGGCTGGGTCTGCTGTCCAATGTCCCATCTGCTGGAAGCTACAGGCTTGAGCTGGCTCTTGGGGCTGCGGGAGTGTGTGTGTGTGTGTGTGGGGGGCGGTATATGGGCTGCTGTGCGCTCTGGACAAGGTGTCATTTGGTCCCTGGGGACCAAGAGTTCTTCCTGTCACCGGCTCAGCTCACCTGGTCCTGAAGGGACGCTCACACATCCCTTCTGCATGAGTCACGCGCCTCAGCGCTGGTGGGAGAAAACGCAGCGGCCAGTGGGCCAAGGAGACCCTCCTTCCAACCGAAATCCATTTTGGAGGCATTTAAAAAATGGCAGCTGCCTGCTGGCTTGGGATGGGGGTTTCTTCTCCCAGCCTCGACATTCCACCCAGCTACCTGGAGTCCACCCAAGAGGCTACGCGCCAGCCTCTCATATAGTGTCTTCCACGTGAGATTTCTAAATAACCCCAGTGCACTAGGAAAAGGCAAGGGGGGGGGGGGGTAAAGCAGAAGTGGGGGGTGGGCGCTGGTGGCTGCACCCTGTGCCCCCGGCCCGGCGGGAAGCAGAGGCCACCTGCTTTGTCCTCACTCTGCTTTGCTTTGTGCGTCGAACTTGCAGAAGACTCTTTTTTGGGGGTGGGGGGTGGTGGGTGGAAGGGCCCGGAGGAAAGCGCGTGGAGCGGCATTGCGGCCGGGGGTGGATACAGGTGAGGGCCGGTGCGGGCCCGGGCCCTGCCCGTCGCCGGCCGCGAGGAGCGCGGCGTAAACAGAGGCATCTGGTGTCCCCAGCATGGCGCGGCCGGGCCGCGGACGCAGCAGATGCGGCCGCAGCTGCGATCGGGCGCGCGGCCTCGGTGTCCAAGCCTGGGTCACGCGAAGGGCCCGTTTTCCCTGTGACAGTGCAGTGTCAACCTGCCATTCTTCCTTCCTCGTGTGTGTGTGGTGTTTTTTTTTTTCCTCTGAAATCTGCCAGCTCTCGGAAGCAGCCTCGCCTGGGCCCCTCGGGTGCCCGGGCGGGAGGAAGGGAGCAGGGCAAAGCAGTGAGTGACATCCTGGGGAGGGGGGGACGCCGGGGAGGGGGAGGGAGAGAGCAGCCAGCTCCCCAAGATGGGGGGGGGGGAACAAAAGAGGGGTTCGGGTCGCCCTTTGGGTTTTGCATGTGGGCAGAATTGAGACCAGGGCTTGGGTGCCAGAGCTTGGCAAAGGCTGCGGAAGGGCCTTTTAGGGCTTTGTTCGTGAGGTGTGAACGCGAGCTCTGGAAAGACTTAAAAGTAAGTGTTCTTTACCGAATCGTATGCAGAAACCAGAGGTGGGGCGTTTCTTAAAAAATCCCTTAAGAAGAAAAGAAAATCCCTTGATGTATTCGTGGAGGAAACCAAAGAGGAGCTGTGCTAAGAGGGATCTTCACTCTCCCAGGTCCTGAAGGGTTTTCTCAGCACCCCAGTCCCTCTGTGGGGACATCCCCTGGAACGAGCCCTGCTCTGGACACGAACGGATCTGAATTCTCTGCTGCGAACATTCATAATATCCCGCCTTTTTCCATTTGGGGGTTTTGCATTTGGGGGTTTCTCGGTTAGGAAAGATGGAATTATTTGCAGCATTTTGTTCATTGGGAAAACACACCATCAGGTCAGTTTTTTATTTTTTGTTTGTTTTGGTTCCTTTTTGAAAACCTGGAGATTGGGGAGTGAGGCAGTATTACTTAGAGGCATATTTTTAGCCATCGGCTGAATGTCTGGCTAAACTTTTTTTTCATACTCAAGGCGTCTGTGCCGAGCTTCTCATGTCCTCTTTTCTTTGCCTTTTCCGTGCCTGGGTTTTCTAAGTCAGATCTGACTTAGAAATCTCCAGGCGAAAACACTGCCCAGTGCTGGGAGGAGCGATCTAAGTAATACCTGCGTGACGGGGCATCCCCGGAGTCTCTGGCCTCACAGCCACAGGGAAGTGGCCTGGGTGGTGCTCACAGCGTTTAGATTTTTTTTTTGCTTTTTTAACTACTCATATTACTTGTCCTAGTCTGATTTCCATTAAGCCCTGATGGATCCCGACGCATGTGGATTCCTGAGCCCGGAAAGCCTGTCACTTTCTGTAAAGACAGAATCTTCCTCTCTTCCCCTCTTCCTCACCTCCTCACTCTTTAGAGGTGAATTGTCCTCACTTCCTATGCCATGCAATTTGTTTCCATTTCTCCATCAGTCCTAAGCTGAAGTCCTGCCCGATGCTCACACTCGATGTATGTTTTCCCCTCCACCTCTGTTACCATTTCATTCACATACCTCTGTGTGTTTGACTCTCTCCCTCTGCATGACTCTGTGGCTCCTCTCTTCCCTCTCCATTCCTAAGGGTCCGATCAGCATTTGTCCTCACATGTGTAACCCGGGGCTCGGGGCCATTTGTGCAGAAGTGCATGTGCAGCTTTTGCTACTCAAATCCTTGGTGGCAAGGCAAAGGGACAATGCTCTGGCATCCTAACTGGTTCTTGGCCTCCGTGTAGGAGATGCTGAACAGATGTGCACGGGGAAGGGGCCCTGCTTCTACCTGGGATGCCACCCGGGGCTCGGGGCCATTTGTGCAGAAGTGCACTTGTCTTCGCCTCAACCAGGTGTCCCCGAGAAGACCGTTTCTGCATTTATAAAGTGGCACCAGGAGTACCACAAACCTCAGATGGTCGTGCTGATGCTGTGGGAGGAGGCTTTCCCCTCCAAACATCTGGCCCTTGCTACATTGTTGCAGTCCCCACAGCGCCCTGGGCCCTGGCTCATCCCGGAGCCTGCACGCGCTGCTGTGGATCTGTTCTCAAGTTGTCGCGGGATCCCGCCGTATGATGACAATTAGGAGCAGTTAGTGCGCAGATGAGGCTCGCGAGTGGCAGGTGGCGGGAACGGGCCGCAATTAACTAACAGGCACCAAATCCCTTCCTAATGAGGCTGGGCCACCCAGATGAGCCGGGAAGCAGGAGTCACTGACAGCGACAGAGGATTTGAACCGGAGAGGAGGAGAGGCTGGTCAACAGGTACCCAGCTCGGCCAGACAAATGGCCCTTTGGGTTGTGGGGCTTAGAGAGACAGACATTGGCCTGCTTCGGCCAAGGGCTTGGGCGGCCAAGAGTGGGGCTGGGGAGGGGACGGGGCTGGGTGAGTGTCTGACTCAGTTTGGCCCAACATTTCATCTTTTGGGGTGGCTCCCCTTGGTCAGTTCACCTTCTTGCTGTGTTTGGGTGAAGGAGTTGGAACGCCTCTAAGGATAAATGGTAAATGAGACGGAGGCCGGCCAGCGGGCCAAGGAAACGAATGTCGGAAACTTAATAAAGGCCCATTGTCTTGGGTAGAATTTGAATTCCAAATCAGACACTGTAATAGCCCTGCAAGTGTCACGTTGGACTCCGTGGCTAAGGGCCGGTCGTCATTTCCATTGCAAATCTTCTGGGGGCTTTGTGTGGATTCATCATCTGAATTTATATGGAATTGAAACTTGTCTGGCTCAGTGTGAGCTTTTAAGAATTAAAAAAAAGAGAAGGAAAGAAAAAAAAGCTAAAAAAAAATGCACTGAGTGTTAGCCAAGCGGCACCGTTGGAAGAATTCCCTGCTTCTTGGCTGTTCCGATCCCTCGTTTTAAACAGCTTGCCAGAAAGGTTGGAAGGGGCAGGAGCAAGATCCATTGCCCTGAAGCATGGTTCTCCCGCCCTACTTAAGAAGTTGAACCAGATCAGGAGCTCTCGCTAGCTGTGTGTTTACTGTTCTTCTACGGTGGGAAGGAGTGTACTGAGACCATCGCATTTTCCTGGGGCCACAGCGGGGGCCCCCAGGAATCTTGTGCTTTGCAGTCTTGCAATTATAAAACCATAATCTGGCGAGAGGGTTAGAGACGTTTGAAACTGGCTATTTACAGTCCTCCCCTACCCTCTTCATTCTTCCCTTGCTGCACAAAAATAATGTCAAACAGGACCAGACGCCTTGAAAATAAGGTGCAGAGCCAGCATTGGGCTGTGGCTGTCCCTTTGTGCATACATGTGACGGTGTTGGGATAACATTGGGTAATATTACGTACCATATGTGCTGGGTGGCAGAGCTCAGAAACGGAGAATCCCCCCCGGCACCACTGTGCATTTCTTTCCTATTGCCCGTTTTCTCCTCCAAATAGTATTTAGTTGAGCGTTTTTGTTTAAGAAGAGAATTCTCCTTTCCAAAGAAGAGGCTGCCAACTTTTGTACGTTCAGTTTTGCCTTTTGACATTTATAGCTCTGTGACTTGGGAACCTGCCGACTCTCTCCATTTGAATTCTGCAGTAGAAGTTGGGCCATTTGGTTTCTTGAGAATCATGTTATTGGGTATCCTTCAAGTCTTTTAGGGACAGCCCAGAAACACCAACAGCTCTGCTGAGTTGTAAAACTAGAAGGCACAGATTTCTTTTTCTTTCCCTTCCCTCCCTCTCTCCCTCCCTCCCTTCCTCCCTGCCTGCCTTTCTCTCTTTCTCTTTTTCATGAAGACTCAGTTCCAGAACCACTTTAGGTCAACTAAGTCTTTACTCTTCCAGAAGCTCTATGGGGAATTTTCCATTGGAATTTTAGCTGCAATGATATGCCGCCCTTATCGACTGCTTACAAAGGAGTGGACTCTGCTCCAAGTGCTTTACCTGTGTTCACTTGTTTCATTCTCAGATCCCCTTGTGAGGTTGGAGCAATTGTTACCACTACCCTCATTTTACAGGTGAGAACATGAATTTCAGAGAGATTAAACACCTTGGCCTCACTTACATAACCAGTATATAACAGAGTGAAGATTTGAACCAAAGCATCTGCTTCCAAGTCCATACCCATAGCCACGGTGGAGACGGCCTCCCTCTGTAGGGAATTAGCCCAGCTTTCTCAGAGACATCTCCTGTCTTCCAGGCCAATAGAAGAAGTCTCCCCCAATGAGTACTTGGACTTCTCTTGGGCTTGGTTGCATCTGTTATCTCATACCATCCTTGCATCATGCCTGAGAGAGATGCATACCCACTTTAGGGAGGGGTAAGGCAAGCCCCAGGTGAGTCCAGCAATTTGCTTAAAGCTTCAGAGCATCCTGTTAGGATCCTGATGCTTTCATTTGATGCCTCCAGAAGCAAACTCTCAGACAAAGATTTGAGGACAAGAAGTTTATTTAAGAGGCCATCCCAGGAAACACTGATAGGAGAGTGGGGAAAAGTAAGACAGGAGAGGGAAGGAAGTCAATAAAAAAGGTGTTGTCAAGCCAGTTACCATCGTGGTACCTGGGAGCTCAAACCATCTGGGAAGGGCACAATTCAGGGCTACTCCATCCGAGGGACACAGAAGCTGGCTAGTTATCCACCAGTTCCTCATTGTCACTGGCTGAAGCCTGCTTCCAGGGGCGTGGATTCTCCAATACTTCCAGCACTTGCTGTGCACTTGGGCAAAGCATGGTCCCAAGGCCAGAGAAAGCCCACTAATGAGTTGCAGATGTTTGCTGAAGTAGATTTTGGAAGAATCTTTAGAGCACAGGGGATGTTGGCAGGACACCGACAGCACTGGCTATGCCTGATTTCTGGTTTTGTTCTGCTTTTCCTTGCTGTTCAGGATCCAATGCAAAGTCTGGAAGTGTTGGGTAGGGGAGTGTAGAAGAGGGAAGCGATTTCAGCAAATTTTCTTTTTTTTTTAAGATTTATTTCTCCCTCCTCCCCGCCCCCCCCCTCCAGTTGTCTGCTCTCTGTGTCCATTCACTGTGTGTGCTTCTGTGTTTGCTTGTATTCTTGTCAGCAGCACCAGGAATCTGTGTCTCTTTTTGTTGTATCATCTTGCTGTGTCAGCTCTCCGTGGGTGCAGCGCCACTCCTGGGCAGGCTGAACTTTTATTGTGCAGGGCGGCTCTCCTTATGGGGTGCATTCCTTGTGCTTGGGGCTCCCCTACACGGGGGACACCCCTGCGTGGCAGGGCACTCCTTGCGTGCATCAGCACTCCATGTGGGCCAGCTCACCACACAGGTCAGGAGGCCCCGGGTTTGAACCCTGGACCTCCCATGTGGTAGGCGGACGCTCTATCAGTTGAGCCAAATCCACTTCCCAAATTTTCTTGATATGATGCATGATGCTTAGGAAGAGAGATGTTGCCTCACAAGAGTTCTCAAAAATAACTGGAATTTGATGAATAAGCCCAGTGCTTTTTTTTTTGTTTGTTTTTGTTTCTATGCTTGTGGACAATACCAGGGTTGCAGCCTGTGGTTACCGTTTATATTGTTAGTTAAGTTCCCATGAATGAATTTATAGAGTTAGAATCATAAATGTTAGCACTAGAAAGAAACTAAAAAAAAATTGCATGATCTTCCACCCAACTTCAAGCAGGACAAGGAGTTCCATCATTTTACAGATAAGACCTGGAGGATTAGAAAGTTTATTTGCTTGGGAGCTGCACACATGAAGAGTCTCTCTGGCCCACCTCCCCAGGTTCCCGACCGAGCCAGGGAGGATTTCCACCCAAATATCCAATCTATCCTTGGCTTCCCCAGCTTCCTCCTCACACTTTGGTTCTATGTTAGCTCCCCTTCTTTTGCCCTCTGAAACCTAACTTGACCGGTCTAGAGCTCAACAATCAAAGACTCCCAGGTTAAAAGTTCCCACCAGCCAGTGCTGTGCTGGTAAATATTTAACAACTGGCTCTATGGGAGTGGGCATGGGAGCAGTCCTGATTTTATCATGTACCCATTTCGGTGGTGTAAATACTCCCACCACGACTAATTTTAAGGCTCCAGCAGAACAAGGAGTTGGTAAAGATGTGCACACTTGGTAAGCTGCCTCTAGCATACCTCCATCTCCAGTGCCTACAGCCTCAAGAGCTCCAAGGCTCCTGGAGCCCAGAAGCTGAAATGCCTGCCTAAGTGGAAAGTCTTGGCCCAGCTCCCAAGCTCCCCACCTTCCAAATCTACCTCCCTGCAGCCTCATCCCCAAGCCCTCAACCTCCTCCAACACTTCTCAATCAGAGCTTGGTCCTTTCAAAGTGCCTTGCTTACAGTAGCTGCCCCTGGGGAGGCAGAAAGAGAGGTGAGAGACCATCTACCTCCCTCTCATCATGTGGTGACTGATGGGTCAGCATGCCAGGTTGGTCCCTTTCAGCCTATTTTGTGTCTGCAGACAAATCTTTCTCCAAGGTGTGTCTTTGTTCATGGGAACAAAGTTGCAATGGGGAGTATGGAGCCCATATTTTGTTCTTTTTTTTTTAATTTAAAGATTTATTTTTTATTTATTTCTCTCCCCACCTCTCCCCCCCTCCCCCGTTGTCTGCTCTCTGTGTCCATTCACTGTGTGTTCTTTTCTGTCTGCCTTCATTCTTGTCAGCGGCACCAGGAAATCTGTGTCTCTTTTTGTTGTGTCACCTTGCTGCGTCAGCTCTCCGGGTGCGTGGCGCTATTCCTGGGCAGGTTGCACTTCTTTCGTGTGGGGCAGCTCTCCTTGAGGGGCACGCTCCTTGCGTGTGGGGCTCCCCTATGTGGGGGACACTCCTGTGTGGCATGGCACTCTTTGCACACATCAGCACTGAACATAGGCCAGCTCACCATACAGGTCAGGAGGCCCTGGGTTTGAACCCTGGGCCTCCTATGTGGTAGGCGTATACTCTATCAGTTGAGCCAAATCCGCTTTCCCATATTTTGTTCTTAATTACACTAGTCCATTGGGTTTACAACCTGTGCCCAGGTCACCTCCTCAGGGAAGCCTCCTGTGATTTCCCCCTAGGCTAGAGTTCTTTGTTGTATGTTCTCACAAACCCAGACTCCTTTCCTTCAGCACCCTATCCTCATGTGTAATTTTATGTTGTTTAATGTGATTGTTTGATTGTCTCTTGCACTGGAGTCTAAGCTCTGCAAGGGAAGAGTCTCATTTTGGCTCATGTAGGTGTCCCCAGGCCTAGCACAGTGCCTGGGATGTAGTAGGCACTTAGTGGATATTTGTGTAACACATTAAGGAATGGCCGTGGGAAGTTGCTTCTCTTGAACAACCACCCTTTTCATCCCTGATGGCAAGTAGAATCATCAGGGGTACTTTAAAAAATATGGTGTTGGTTTGGGGATGGAGTCAGACCCCGGCAGCTTTTTAAAGCTCCAGAGCTGATTCTAATATGTGACTAGGGGGTTGCACAGCTCTTGAGGAAGGGAGCTGAAGAGTCTTCAAGAGAGTGGTTTTCAAACTTAGCTGCCTAGAGACCCTGAGGCTAAGACTGCACCCCAGACCAGAGTCTTTGAGATGGGGCTCACACACTCATATTTTCTAAACCCTGTTAGATGATTCCAATGTGCAGACGTGTTGAGAACCACTGCAGAGAGTCCAACTTCATTTACCTAAGTTTTCCCCGTCTCTCCCACTGTGGGAGATTAGACCACTGCTCAGAAATATTCAACTCTTTCCCCATCTCCGTGGTCACCGTGGCCTTTGGTTTTAGGCTTGGCTATGGACTTGGGGTGGTCTTGTGACTTTGGCCAATGGGATGCTAGTGAACAAGATACCAGCCTCTCAGCTCCCAAAAGGCTTAACCTGGGGACCAGAGAGGGGTCCAAGGATGGGGGCTAGGGTGGGTGCCATGAGGTCCCCGAGGTTGAAGCCACTAAACCCTTGAAAAGCATTTCCAGGTCTGGGCTTACTCCCTTGTGTCTCTGTCAGTGTCATGGAAAGAACATATCTGGGCCAGCCCTCTGGTGCAAGGGAGATGTGTCTCTCACATCTGCAGAGCTGTTCTAGCTGACCCCAGGCCTGCAGTGAGACACAGAATCATCCCTGCTGCTGCCGCCTGAGACAGAGCCCAGCCCAGCCCAGCCATCCTAGATCAGCCAAACTCCAGCCAACCCACAGATGTGCCAACATGGGAGTGACAATGCCTGACTGTTTTAAGCCACTCAGTTTAGTTCCTTACACAGCCATGGCAAACTCATCTATGCACTCTCTTCCGCAATAGTTTAAATAGTCGCCTAGGGTTAATTAGGCGATCAGTTCACTTTTGTAGAGATAGTTTCTTCACTGTTTCCCCAAGAAAAGAAAGGTTCTAAATGGACTAGTTTATCTCAAAGTCATACTATTTACACATCTCATAGTCATATTGGTCAATTATTCCAGTTATGCTGTCCAGTTAAGTTCATTATTTGGGGGACTGTGTGGTTTTTGGCAAGGAGGATTATGGGATACAAGAACTGGCACTATCAAAGTGAGATGTTATTGTTGTCACACTAGTACTTTATAGAATCATATCTTTACAGTGTGATTAAGATGGCCCTAACATTTTAAACAATAAGGTTCCCTTTCATCATATCAGTCCCAATCACTCATATATTTGTATTTTACACTCTTTCCTAAAATAAAGGACATGGTTAAACTGGACATTCATTCATCTTGTTGAAGTACATTTATCTGAAAATTGTCAACAGATAAAATATTTAAAATTGCACCTTATCATGTCAGAATACATTGACAATTCCTTGTCCTCAAATATTAGTAGAGGGAAATAAAGGCTCTGAGTCATGTACAGACACTGTTCTCCCTCATCTCCCTGGTGGACTCAATTTACAAAGTCCTTTCCACTTCCATTTTGAGTTTCAGTCTGAGGGAACATTCTGGAGTCTGACTGGAGCTTGGGTTAAGTCCTTTGCAACTACTTTTTGGGCTGATATGGCATCCCCTGGATAAACTGGACAAACGATGCAACCCTCTCAGCTCCCACATGGGCTAACCTAGGGTCCAGAGAAGGGGTCCAAGGATGGGGGCTGGGGTAGGTGACATGAATTCCCTGAGGTTAAAAGTAAAAGTGTGTGCATCATTTTTAGGAGAGGGTCATAGTGACCTAACAGGCTAAGAAACACTGCCCCAACTGAAAGTTAAAGGCAAAGGAGAATCCACCTCTACACAATTACCTTCCAATTTCTGGAATTCTGGACAGTTTAAAGATGCAGCATGATAAGAGATGTGGCATTAATTGAGCACTCATCGCCTGCCAGCCCTGAGTTTGATGCTGTCTCAGCACTCTTTAGGTGCTGCCCAAAGAGAAGACAAGCAGACACAGAAGAACGCACAGCGAATGGACACAGAGAGCAGACAGTGTAAAACAATGCAGGGGTGGTGGTGGTGGTAAACAAATATTTCTTGGAAAAAAAAATGAGCTATATCTTCACCCCCACCCCCCAAAAAGACAGGTTCAAGTCCTAACTGGCAGTCTTGCAAATGCAATCCTATTGGGAAACTGGGTCTTTGAAGATAACTGAGGTCAAACCAGATTACATGGAAAGAAGAGCCTGGAACTGCAGGGGGATGGGGGCCTTGGAGATGATTGTGGATTGGGGGCAGGCAGGACATCTGCTATCACACAGCAGCAGTTCAGATGGCCCCCAGGAAAGAAGAGCGCAGCACAGTGAGGAATCCGCTCTACAGAGCAGGATCTTTTGCAACAGAGCATCTGAGCACCAAATTCTAGGCTCCCAAGCAGACCTGGCTTGATGGTCTCTGTATTAGTCAGCCAAAGGGGTGCTGATGCAAAATACCAGAAATTGGATGGTTTTTATAAAGGGTGTTTATTCCGGGTAGGAATTTACAGATACCAGGCCATAAAGCAAAAGTTACTTCCTTCACCAAAGTCTATTTGGAGCAAGATGGTTGCCAACATCTGTGAGGGTTCAGGATTCCTGGGTTCCTACCTTCCTGGGGCTTGCTTTTCTCTGGGTCCAAGGTTCCTTTCTTCCTGGGGCTGGCTTCTCTTTCCTCTGTGAGCTTACTTCTCAGGGCTCCAGCTTAAGTCTTCAGCATCAAACTCCAACATCAAAACTCCAACATCAGAAATCCGCAACTCTGTCCTTTGCCATGCCTTTTATCTGTGAATCCCCACCCACTAAGGGGCAGGGACTCAATGCCCTAATGACATGGCCCAATTAAAGCTCTAATCTCAACTCAATCAGGCCCAGGTACAGATCAGATTACAAACATAATCCAATATGATTTTCCAGGGCTCTCCGCTCAGGGCAGCTTGTGGCGCAGGCCAGCACTCTTGCTGGACCAGCTTGCCTTCACCAGGAGGCCCTGGAAATTGAACCCTGATCCTCCCATATGGTAGCCGGGAGCCCAATTGCTTGAGTCACATCCTTTTCCCAGCTCTGTTCTTAATATCTCCCTGCCTGCTTCTTTCTCTTGCTCACGGTGCTGGTGGCCGGCTACTTGATCTCTTTCCCGAGCTTTTGGACATAAAGGAGCAGGCTCCCTCGGTAGGTGGGAGAGGAGTGGCCTGTGCTTTGTCCTTCTCTGGGCTGGATCGCCCGCCAGCCCTGGGGAGACCGATACCACCCGGCTGCAGAGCAGTTGGGATACCTGGGGACGCGGGGAAGCACCACAAGGGGACTCTTACACCTCTCTGGCGACCAGAGGGCATAGTTCTCGGGGGGGCTCACCCAGTGTACCCCTCAGGCACCTGAGTCCCTCAAGAGCTCTTTCCCACTGAGAATGACCAACACTTACTAGAGCATAACACTTCTTATTTTAATAGAAGCCATTCTTTCAGGAGCATTCCAGCAACTTCCTCTCCGCCCCAAGGGATGAAACAACACCACCACCAACAACAGCAAACTCTGCCAACTCCAGGAGCCACTTTCATAAGTTGCAAATATATATTTTCAGTGCTCATTATAACTCCGCTTCTTTCCTTCCCCCTCCTCTCCCTCTCCCTTCATTTCCAAGCCCTGTCCAAGTTCTCCTTGCCCTTCTCAAGTTGTGGATCCCAAACTTACAAATGCTCTCCAAGGGCCGGATTGAAGGCCAAGAGGAAGGCAGTAAATTTCAAACCCGGATGTCCCTGCCTCTGCCATCGGTTGGAGGGCTGGAAGGTGGGGCCACCTGCCGACACAAGGTTTTATGGGAGCCTCTGGGGTGGGTGTCCAGCACTTTGTAATTCCGTCGGCTCCCTACCATTGCTTCTTCTACTTCTGCATCCTTTTCCTGGCTTCGAGGGGACAGGCTCTGTCCATTTGCCACCCGGGATCTCTCAGTGGTTTAACCTAATTTGTGGACGGCTGCAGGGAGGGTGGTAGTTTCCACGTTTGCTCTCATTTGGAGTGTCGCTGTCAGTTTAGACTAGCTTAGGCGATGGGGCAGTGCCTTCGTCAAAGGTTCTAATGGCATCCGTGACCGAGAAGAGAGAACCGAGGATGATTTGAGCAAATGGAAGATGCTTGAGTTTCCCCTGCCGAGAAATCAGGGTGCACCCCGCGGCCTCAGAGCAGGGAGGCCCCGCCGACGTCCGAGCCGGATGACCTGCTCAGGTTTGAAGGGTGTTTGTTATCTTCCACAAGAGCAAAGCTAGGGACAATTTCCATGTGGGTTTCCCAGCTTGCCAGCCTGTGACAGTGTAGCCCTATCCCTGCCCTGTAAATCCGCAGTGACAGAGCCGGCGCTCTGCAGCTCTCCTGGGCAGTTTAGTAAAGTCTCCAGACCCCTCCTTAGAATAAAGATTTTAAATACAAAACAACCAAAGCACTAAGGATTGCAAAGGAAACCATTATACTGAAACACAGTTGTGAAAATATTTAAAAATGCAGATCTGTGGTATATAATCATGTTTCTTTAAGAACTCATTAAATAACAAGATCTGGTGGCAAGGCTGATAATGCATGCAATTTTTTTTTTTTTTTTGAGATACTGGAGCTGGGGATTGAACCCAGCACCTTGTATGTGGGAAGCTGGAGCTCAACCTTGGAGCCACATCGGCTCCCCTGAGTTGGTTTTTTCATTTGTTTGCTGCTTGTTCTTTTTTCAGGAGGACCTGAACCCAGGACCTCCCATGTGGGAAACAGGTGCTCAACCACACGAACCACATTCGCTCCCTAATGCATGTAGTTTTGAAATAGGGATGAGTGTAAACAATACTTCAAGATATCTGCAACTATTGTAACATGCCTGGAAAATAGCAATATCGATCAGTGTTCGAGGCGAAGGAACTGCAAATACTCCTATGGCTGGCTCCCTGTTTTTCTAATCAAATTCAAAATTCCACCTAAAACGGGCAGTGACGATAAAGCTACCATCGTCCCCCATCCAAGTTCGCTGAGCTCATGTTAAGCTCGCCTGTGGCAGAGAGCGGACGCAGGGGACCAAGGTCTCAGTTCTAGAGTCAGAGGGCTGGGCTCGAATGCCGCCCCCAGCCTCGCTGGCTGTGTGGGTCAGGGCAAGTCACAGCCTGTCTGGGCCTCAGTTTCCCTGTTAGTGAAATGGAGGCAGCAGCTGTAGCTCCCTAGCAGGGTTGCTCTCGTGTGTCGGAAAGCCCTGTGTCACGGGTCAAAGCACCTGTGCCCTTTCCTTGCTCTTAATTACAACGGAGAGTTTGCTTCCCAGGTTTTTATTTTCTTTTCATTTTAATGGAGGTGAAATTCACATAACATAAAATTTGCCATTTCAGAGCGAACAGTTCGGAGACATTTGGTACACTCCCCAAAGGGTGCAGCCACATTTCTGTCTAGTTCCAAAACATTTCCATCACCCCCAAAACAAAGCCTCATCCCCCAAACTCCCCTCTCCTGGGCCCCAAAACCGCCGATCTGCTTTCTGCCTCTGTGGGATTTACCAATTCCAGGTATTTTCTCTAACAGGCCTCAGACAATAAGTCTGACTTCTCTCCCTTGGTGTGATGTTTCTGAGGGTCACCCATAGCTGTAGCGGGCATCAGAATTTCCTTCCTTTCAACGGCAGGAGAGGAGGCCATTTTACGGATATAGACCAATTTGTTAAGCCATTCTTCTGCTGACAGACGTTTGGGCAGTTTCCACCTTCTGTATCTTGTTCCTTAAACCTAGGATCAAGCCTTTCACAGGTGCTGCTCCCCAATTTCCTGCCCACGAGGTCGCGGTGCCTCACGGATATCACCTTCCTTCCAGCCTGGCTTGGTGGCTTACGTGCCCAGCGTGTGCCTGGGAAACCCGCACTCACCGCAATTTTTAAAAACATCTGTGAGGGAGTTGAACAGTTCTTGGCACCGAAACACAGACATTGTGCTTAATTGCCGGGCTCAGGCGGGATTTTGACAGTGACAATACCTGGTTCAACGTTGCTGCTAGCCAAAAGTCACCCGCTAAACATGTTTTCTTAAACAGTGACTGAGAAGTTGTTATCTTCCAGCTTTTCCCGCTAATTAGACATCATGAGTCAAAGTTAATTTGGTGGAAAACATTTCTCAACTTAATGACATTTATGGGCAATTAGGCGCGCTGTGGAAGGGAACCCGCATTTCCATTCTAGCCTCTTTCCAGGGCTTAACTAGAAGCTCCTCTTTCCCGGTTGGCGGTTTCGTGGCCTCTGAGGACCGTGTTTTTCAGGCAGACACCGCGGGCCTCCTTGTTATGCTAGAAACCAGCAGTTGTTTGCACGAAACGAGCTCCCACACAATAATGAGGTGCAGGCGGAGATGAAATTAGGCTCAGGCTCAGGCTCTCGCATTGTTTAGCTCCGAGCCTTGCGGCCCGGGGTCCTGAGCCTCGTGCACAGAAAAAAACCCATGGCCGAGTTGAAAAACGCGTGTCAAACCTGTTTCTCAGTCCGTTGTCAGAATGCGCTTCTATTTCCTCTGCTCACCCATTCGAAAAACAGCTCCCGTGTTAAAAGATAGCAACCCTGACTTCTGAGATTTGCGTCTTGGCTGATGGGTCTTTGTCCACTTTGCTTACTCCAGCAGAGCATCTTCAGTGTGTCCTGTGGCCATTAAATGAATCAGAACACGCCTTCGCCTGCACTCATGCCCTGGAAATCCAGTTTCGAGTGCAGCTGAGAAGCAGGGCTGGGGGCAGCTTCGTGGCCGCAGGATCTGTCCTTCCAGGGTCTGAGAAGCAATGCTTCACTGCCACCTGGCTTTTGTCTTCTCTTCAGGAGCCGCTTTTATTAAACACCTGTGAACCTTCTAGTTCTTTCCCTTGGAAGGTGAGGGTTGTGCTTATGTGCCTACACCCCCAGATAGAGAGCCTAAGTGGTGGGGACGCCCTCCCCCACTCCAGGAAGGTTTATGGGCACAGAAAACTCAGGGGAGAAGGAGAGCGCCCCATTCCAGAGATCACCCGGGACGTCCCAAGGTGATCCGATGGGCCAAGGTGAGGAACTGGGACATTTTATAAATACACAAGTCCCCAACCCGGGAAGCCGCAGCCGAGTCTTCCACAGGATGCCAGGAATTCAGGTTTGTAAAACCATGCCTGGGTGTCTCAAGAATTGTGAAATTCTTATATACCTCTTAAACACTGAAAATTTTTTATTTTGCTTGATGTACTATATACATTTATATTACATACATGCATTTTAAAAAAATCATCTCCTGGGTGGTTGAAGGGTAGAAGAAAACTGCATAACAACCAACAATGGCAACTCTGAGAAACCTTACTGTGTACTTTAGGTGAAATGAACCGATGTTTCCCAAGGTAAAACCAAACAGAATGAAACCTGAAATATTATCTATATAAGAGGAATGCATAAAGTCAAATAATGATTTAAGGTGAAAATTCCTAAAGTCAGCAAAAACAAATAGAACTATCTTTTAACCAACCTTTCCAGGAAACAATACGGTTTCCTGATTGCCAGAACGGCAATGGAGAATTTTGCAGTTCACTTAGTCATAAATGACCTAAAAAACAGGACAATGATGAGATCTGCCCCATCTCAGGGGAAAGTCCACCAAGAAGCCCCACAAGGGGCTGGGGACCGGCTTGCTGGGGAGCTCCTTCCAACCACTCTGGTGGCCAGCTGCAGGCTGGGGGCCGTGACACCGAGGAGTGGAAGTGGTGGGGGCTGCTAGAAACCCCACATGAAGGAAGTCCTTGTGTGTGTCACATCGAGAAGGCCAGGGGCTTGGTTACACCCTTGCTGGCTGTGTGGTGTGGGGCAAGCTACTAATTTTATCTTTGCCCCCTCTGTTTCCTCTTCTATGAAATGACAATAATAATGGTACCTTCTAGTAACATGGTCATTAAGACTAAATGAGCTTATGCATGTAAGCTGCTAACCGTGCCTGGAACATCATCATAACAGTAGCAGTGGTTGTAGTATTAGTTATGGTAATGGCTAACCCTAAAAAGTGAGCTCTTTCTCTTACTAAGCAGTTGCACTTCAGAGGTAAGAATGCTGCATGGGGAAACCAGAAGACCGGCATTTGGGTCCTGGCTAGCTGACGGACCTTTGTCCAAAGTCACTTAACTGTTTCGAGGCTCAGTTTCCTGTCTGTAAAATGGAACTGATGATACCACCTTACAAAGCTGTGGGATATGGTATGGACCATTGACCGTGGGGTGCAGCGGTGCTCAGAGATGTGTTCACCAAATGCAATGAATGTCTCATGATGATGGAGGAGGTTGTTGTTATGGGGGGAGGAGCGGGGAGAAGGGGGTGCGGGGTATATGGGGACCTCATATTTTTTGAATGTAACATTAAAAAAATAAATAAAGACAAAAAAAAAAAAGAATCAACAGGACTATACTGTGAGCTGTGATGTGCTAACCCGTGGGTCCATCGTGGCAGGCAGCCAAGAGCGAAGCGGCGCTTCGACGTGGATGCTTCCTTCTGAGCTGGGAACAGACCGCAGCCTCCATCTGGGCATTGCCTCTGGACCAGGTTCCAATCTTCCAGCCTTTCCCACTCCTCTGCCACATCACAACGCACCTAACTGTGTCCTTCTCTGCAG
The DNA here is from genome assembly GCF_030445035.2 of Dasypus novemcinctus. Classification (NCBI taxonomy): domain Eukaryota; kingdom Metazoa; phylum Chordata; class Mammalia; order Cingulata; family Dasypodidae; genus Dasypus; species Dasypus novemcinctus. Next base: position 153,570,538 of record NC_080676.1, on the reverse strand, counting down.
GATCCTGCTTCCTGCCCAGTGACAGCAAGCCAACTCAGCCCCACTCTCCTTGCTAACTGGTTCAGAGGCTGATGGGATGTCCCTCTAGGTGAACTCTGGCACTTTTATGGAGGGGAAATGGAGTAGGAAATGGAGGACATCTGAGGGACAGTGGTCTGGAGAGGGATGTCAGAGCCTGAGCACATTAATAAATATGGGATGGGGAGTGGATACGTCTCAAGCAGTTGAGCGCCCACCTCCCACATGGGAGGGCTTGGGTTCAGCTCCCAGTGCCTCCTGAAAAAACAAAAACAAACAACAAGCAAACAGATGGAAAAAACCAACTCAGGGAAGCTGATGTGACTCAGAGGTTGAGCACCAGCTTCCCACATATGAGGTCCTGAGTTCAATCCCTGGCTCTTCGTACTTCAAAATAATAATAATAATAATAAATACAGGATGGAATGAAATAAAGCCTGGGAATTAGATAGTAGCATTATTAGCCTACAGATTGGAGATGCCTTTAATGGCATTATATACATTTGACCATGTTTCTGGATTTTCCTGGCCACCATGTATATTGATGCTAATGGGAGCTATATTTCTCAGTGTTGAAGAAGGAAGTTATATAAGTGGAAAGGAGAAAACTAGAACAAAGCCTTTGGCACTGAACTGGAATTGGAAGTGTCCCTTAAAGTCGTGGTTCTCGACATAGAGAGACAGACTGAGAGGACCTGGGAGCAGTGCCACTTCCTGCAAAAAGCAAAGTCGTGCACAGATCTTGGTTCCTAAGAGTTACACTAAAAGGAACCAGGGCTCCCTAGAGCAATGGCTAATTCCAAGAGGCAGGGAAAATGCAAATGCGCCTGGACATCTTATGCCAGGAGGTATAGAAGGCCTCAGAAAAGAATGGAAATGTGTCAAGAGAACGCAGGAGCCAGTGGGAAGGGGCCCCTCCTGGCCAAATCTAGGACAAACGGGGCACAAGAATAGATAATGATCATAGCGGATTATCATCATTAAATAAACTAGGAATCCATGAGTTGTGACTGACATAAACAAACAAATAAATGGAAAAAGTAAACACTTTTCCTCACTGTAAAATACTAATACAGGAGGAATGATGGGATTAGAAAATGAATTGGCAATCATCATAGGAATTATTGATCTAACCGAGAAACTTCAATGGATGTTAAAACCAGGGAGTGAAAGTTTGATGAGGAATGGAATATTTGCACAGTCTCAAAGTATCTCCCTGCAAAAATGCTTATTAATTACAAAGGGGAAAAATAACTTTACAATGGAGACACATGGAAAATATCACCTTAATCAATTAATTTACATTGAAATTGCCAGTACTGGGATAAAGTCAAACCATGTACCCCTTGATCAGATATAATAAGAACCCAGATTCACTTCTGTGATATTCCTGACAAAGATGCATAGCCTGAATCTAATAACGAGATGCATAGCCTGAATCTAGTAATGAGATGCATAGCCTGAATCTAGTAATGAAGAATCACCAGAAAACCCCACCCTGAGAAACATTCTATTGATGCAAAACAACTGATCTGTACTCTTCAAAAGGGTCAGGGTAATGAAAGTCAAGAGAGATGGGAACACTTCCAGATTGAAAGACACTAAAGAGATGTAACAACTCATAGATGAGCCGTGATGGCTTCATTCCTGCCATGAAGGACATTGTTGAAATGGCTGGAGAGTTTTCTCTTCTTCCTCTTAAGTGGATGACTGTGACATGTCCCCCAAGATTCTAGAACTGACACTTTGACCCTGCCTCTTGGAGGAGCTGGGGTAGATTGACTCAAGAAGCCACACCTATTCTCCACCCACCTGCACTTAGTATGTCTTGGAAAATATCACTTGAAGTAAAGGACAGCATGTATATTCTTTGGTGTTTGCGGTGTTTTTTAGATTGCAACAAGAATGTTTAATTTTGGAATGTAGCATCCCTTCCATTCAGGACCCTGGGCCCAGAACTGGGGTTATACATTTGTTTGGAGAAGTGGGGGAGAAGTTGGAAGAAGAAGGAGTGGGAGAAGATTGTCAGAAAAGATTTTGAGAGCAAGGCAGAGTACATTAGATTTGATAGAGATAGCATAGGATGCCACAGATGATTCTCGAATAGGGTTGCAGGGGATGAAAACGGCATTGGGAGGGATTAAGAAGTTTGGGCTTGGAGCGGTCAGCTAGGCTAAGGCTCATTGCCCTTCAACCCTCCTTTTCCAAAGGAGATGGGGCATTATAAAGTTCCTTTCATTAAATACAAGTGGATTTGGAATTAATTAATGCATTAGATTGTTATGAGAATTATATGAATAGTGCATTTAAAATCACTGGATGGCTCCCAGGACAATAAACATGAACCCAACAAACACACAATCAGCCCCAAGGCAAGAGCTGGAAGTAGGCAAAGCAGCTTCCCTTAAGTGCCTAACACTGTTGCTAACTTGGTTATCTAAAAACCCAAGAGTTTGAAGACATGGCACTGGCCACCCTTCTCCTCCAACATTAGTGTCCTGACATCTTTATTTTATTTGCGATGGTGCTTTCCCTCTAAGGAATTCCAGGGTTTTTTACAAACTTTAAATTACCCAGGGGAATTGAATCCTCACAAGCAAGCAAGCAAAATAAAGTGCCTCAACCAAAATAAGCTCCCTCCCCCTCCCTTGGCGCCATCCCCCTCACCTAAAATAACCCAGGCCAGTTCCGTGCACCTGCCCAGCTGCTGCCTCTGCCGGGCGACGTTGAGTTTTGCTAACGCCCTTTCATCAGGAGGGTTTCTGGGGTGGCTTCAGAAAGGTGTTTGGAAAAGGCCAGGACCTATCTGGTCTTTCATGACTGCGCTCTGACATCAACCACGTAGAATTCCAGTCCACCCTGCTCACAGGGAGCATTCTCCTGATGCGAGGTTTGATGGTGTCACTTGGATCTAGGATCACTCACAGTGCTTGGTCTTTTTTGGTCTTGGAGAAGCAGCTCCCCTGTTGATCAAACTCCTGATGAGAACAGAATTGAGGCCACGGGTGGGTAGTCAGGAGCCTCGAGGTGGGACTTCAAGAGCTGCCATCCCCAGTGTGTTCAAAATTCTAGAAAGAGAGATGCAACAAACGTGCTGATTTCCATGTGGTTAAGCTTTTAATCCAAAGAGCCCCAGAACCTTCTGGATTTGTAACCCACTGGCCAGCAAGGGGCGCTGTTGATTGACAGACAGGAGCTGGACCAGGAGCGTAGGAAGTGTCCTGTGGATGTTTTTTGTGTTCTTGGGTTCTTAGGGGTGTTCCCCCAACCCCCTTTTTTTGGGGGGGTGGTATCTGATCAGAGCTGGGAAGCTCCAACAGGTGGCCTTGACCCAAGCAGCCTCCCTCCGCTGTGCACACGGAAGTAAAACCCAGCCACGACAGGGCCCGCCTCGGCCGCGGGCTTCACGTTTACAGCGTTGCCACACGTTTACAGCGAAAACGTTGCTTGCTTCACTTTCATCGCATTTGTTCATCTCTGACAATGATCACAGCTGAATCCAATCCTCCCTGGAGGTCACTATCAGCCGGTCCTGAAATCTACCCAGCACGTGGCTGGATAGACTAAGATTGCGGAATCAAATTCCCAAAAGTGGGGAGCAGGGTGGGTGTGGGAGACCCAAAAAGTGAGAAAATCACAGCTATTGCATTGCATATTGATCCTGTTAGCGATGGCACCTGTACTTGTATTTGGATAATGTGTGCTCTACATATCCTCTTCTTAAAACAGCCCTGTTTTTTTAGCCCTCGTTTTAAAGACAGCCGCCTTGCACTGAACTGGGCGCCCTGGCTGTGCCCAGGGGCAGGAGGCTCATTGGCAGGGCACTTAGAGACACCCTCAAGAAGGCCCAGTAGAAGTGCAAATTATTAATAGTAACTCTCTCAGTGATGCTTGCTTAAAACTCCGTTGGCAGCCGATGAAACAATCAAGGGCTCTTGCCATATATTTGGGCTTCTCCTGCTGTTCTCTCTGGAAAGAAGCCTGCACCAAACATTCGATGTTTGAAAACTGGGGATATTTGTATTTTTTTGTTTTTAGTGGTCAAGTGAGGGAAACCCTGGTTTTGAGGGAATGAGGCACCTTCCCTTGAGCTGGGTGAACAAGGGGAATGAATACACCTCTCTCCCTTTCTTTCTTTTTTTTTTTTTTTGAGGTTATATTTAAAGATAAAAGTGCCCCTATTAACATGCAGATTTGGACACCCATTTTCAAAGAACAGAGTTATTTCAGATGCTGTATGGGAATCCTTTTTGTGTTTGTATCTTGGGGGGTGGGAAGTCCAGCTGCCTCTTAGAAGATTACACGTAACTCTTCAGATGTCAACAAATCATTGAGAGGTGTCAGAATGAGGGAAATGAAAGATAATTATTCCAGCCGTGGAGAGCTACTTTGAAAGTGAATAGAATCCGCCAGATAGTCTTTTGAAAACAGCAGTTGGCTGCTTGTCTTGGCCATATTAAACGGCCATATCGAGGGCCCGGCGAGGCTGCTGGAGGTGGTGGTAATCAGCTTAAGCTGGTTTTGGTGGAGGAAAAAAAGGCACTAGAAACGGGGCAATTACCGAGTTGGTGCCGAACAGCCGCCCTCATAGGGTGCCGCGGGCAGTTCTATTCAGTTCTTAAAAAACGGGATCTTACATTCTTCGTGAATGAATAGAGAGCAAAGCCCATCAGGATTTGGTAATTTCCAGATGGGGTGGGTGTGGGGCCACAGGGGTGCCTGCACGGGGATCCTCGTGGCCTGGGGGTGAGTGCACAGACCCACTTGTTGGGAGAGTGGGGTAGCGAGGACTGGGAGACCTCGAGGCTGGATAAAGTTGATGCGCTGCTCTGACGCCCAGAAGGAACCCTCCTGGGACTTGGGTTGCGTCCCCAAGTGGCCAAGCAACCAGGCAGCAATTTTGGATACAGTGTTTAGCAGTTACACAGAAGCCAGGGTTGGTCCATCTTCAGCTTCTTACCCTCCCACCTGACTCCAAAGCCAGACTCTGGAGAACTTGGACTTAACCGTTCGTGGACGAAACGCAGCAGACCCCATGCTCCCAGCTCTAGACCTAGACTTTGGATGAACCTCCCAGGGCTACTGGAGCGAAGTGACTTAAAGCGAGGGAAATGTGCTCTCGCGGTTCTGGAGGCCACGTGTGTGAAATCGCGGTGACGGCTGGGCCTTGCTCTTTCTGGAAGTTCTAGGGGAAGGCCTTCCTGGCCTCTCACGGCCTCTGACAGGGGCCAGCCGTCTTTGGCGGTCCACGGCTTGCGGTTCCATCCCTCCAGTCTCCCTCCTGCGAGGCTCCGCAGCGTTTCTCCTCTTCTTCCACGGACATCGGGCACATTGGATTGAAGGTCCACCCCACTCGATGACCTCATCTTAACTGATTCCACCTGCAACGACTCTGCTTCCAAGTCATGCCACAATCTGAGGTCCAGGGAGTCAGGGCCATTCAACCCACACGAGAGGCCACCGCTACCAAAGCTCTCCTAGGGCCTTGAGAAGGACGCCAGCCTCCACTTGGGCCCCACACGAGGCTGACGATTCTCCTAAACCCTGTAGCTATTCTGGGAACAACTGTTTTCCCATTGTGTTTCCGTGCGAAGGTTTAAAATAGATGACACGCGCAGGTCAGCGTATCTTCATACGCCTTGGCGGGCTCCAAATGGCGCTGGACTGTGGGGACGTGTCGGGGCTCAGGCCGTGGCTGTGGGCCTCTGAAGCCTGGGCCCTGGTCTCCTGACCACAGGCACATGTCCAGCCCCACGCCTCTGGTGGCACTTGGGCCACAAGGCCTTTGTCACCTAATGGAGGCGTGAGCTTTGGGCTGGTGGGGTGTCAGGCCCGCGGGGAGAGGGTCAGCAATTCCTCAGTCACACCTCGTCCCCCTCCCGGGTCCCGGCCTGTCCTGGCAGGTGTGTGGTCAAGTCTCGTCATTCATGGTAGTTAGGCCGCAAAGAGTCACCGCAGACACTGAGTTTTGCGAATCCTGAGTCCCTGCTCCCAGGGGAAATTCAGGGTTAAGTTCCTCTGAGCCTCAGGCCACCATGCTGTCACCAGCCTGTCAGCGCCTCACCTTGTTTTCTGTGCGTTTCTGTCCAAAGACTCCTGATGTAATAGATCTCGTTGCTCCGTTAACATTGAACTCAGGCCAGCGGCACACGGCTCGCGCCTGAATGAAGCTGCGCTGACACACGAATCTTCTCCTAAGGCGCGTCTCAGCTTCCTTGAGCTTGGGGACAGGAGACAGCATGTCAGTGCGGAGCCATGGGGGGCATTTTAAGCAGCAAAATCACCGCTAAAGAGCAACAACAGCAGAGAAGTGGCACTAAATGCACCGCAGAAGGGACACGCGCTTAAGGATGAGAGCCGAAACCAGAAGGCAGAGTGTCGCCTTGTCTACCTTCTGCGGGGAACGCGCGGCGGAGGGCTCGGGTATGTCGCCGCTCTGCGCATGACCACAAAGGATCACGCAAGCGCCAGGTGTGCTTTGAGGCGGTGAATGCGTTTTCGTGAGTGGGCAGATTCGCCAACACGGAATCCGTGAATGACCGGCCCGTGGGTGGAGGGAGAAAGCCTGGTCTGCGCTGCGGCCGCCCGGCCACCGCGTCGCAGGAAGGCGTGGGGGGAGGGTGCCTGCCTCTGCCAGTCCCCGCTGCACCTCTGCTGAGTCTCTCAAGCTCCTATCACCCCAATTATTGTTCTGGCAGGGACCGTAACTGGTGGCCACTGTCACAGGACGTCCTTGGGATTCAGAGGCTCAGGGAAGAGTTTATCCTACGTTTTCCCTGCTCCCTGCTCAGCAATTTCTTGCCAACACAGATTGCTCCTTTCCTCCCACCTGCCTTTTCCAAGGGGCATGGGTGAGACATCATGAAATTCTTTTGATTGAATACATGTGGATTCAGATTTAATTGTTTTAAGAGAAGCTGTAGGCTTACAGAAAAGTCATGCAGAGACGATGGAGTTCCCGTGTGCACTCCCTCACGCACATGCAGCTCTCCCTATCACCCTAGGCCATCGTGGGGTACCTTGGTTACAACTGATGAAACGACAGTATGATGATTATATTGTGAACTACAGCCCATAGTTGACATTAGGGTTCACTGTTGGTACTGAACAGTTCTATGGTTTTTAAAATGTTTTATTCTGGCAACCTAGAAAGAACCTACAATTTCCCATTTTAACTTGACATTCAAATACACGATTAGGGAAGTGGATGTGGCTCAAGCGATTGGGCTCCTGTCTACCATACAGAAAGTCCAGGGTTCGATTTCCAGGGCCTCCTGGGGAAGGCAAGCTGGCCCACGTGGTGTGCTGGCGCACGCAGCAAGCTGGCCTGAGCAGAGTGCTGGCCTGTGCAGGAGAGCAGGCACAGCAAGATGACGCAACAAAAAGAGACACAGAGGAGAAACAATATGAGCTGAGGTGGAGCAAGAGAATGATCGCCTCTCTCCTACTCCAGAAGGTCCCCGAATCGGTCCCTGGTGCCACCCAATGAGAATACAAGCAGACACAGGAAAATGCAAGGCAGATGGACAGAGAGCAGACGGGGGGGGGGGGGGGGGTGGCGAAGGGGGGGTGGGATAATAACTAAATAAATCGTTGAAAAATATGTATACGATTAGTGATGGTGACAGCATTCACAATGACATTTTCACACATTTTCAAGATTCTGGCCAGCCCTGCCATGCTGGCTTTCTGCCATTATATATGAGTTATGATTAGTTGGTTCATTGAACGAGTTAAAATTCACCTGCTGGCTCACTCTGTGGTGTCTGCCACCAGGGCCCAGGGTCAGAAGGAGCACCCCAAGGCCGCTGCATGCACAGACTTGGGAGGCCGAGGACCCATTGACAGTTCCTACATCTCGGCTCTTTGTCCATTGGCGGCCACAGACATCCTTGGCGGGAGGGACTCATTCGATGCCGGCGTCACCAGAGATTTGCTCCAGGAGTCCAGAGACGCTGCTGTCCTGACCTCTACCTGCTGGTCCCCCTGGGCCTAAGAGGGCTTTGGGGTCATTCTGAATGAGGAAAACCCCTCTCTCCTTCCCTAAGTGCTTCAGAACAGCGTGTCTGCACACGGGCACTTATTCACCCTATGAGTCTGGGCTCCCTCTCACTCATTCTCGGGCAAACTGCCACCAGCGATCAGTTTTAAAGCCATAAAAATGTGGCTGAAAGTGGCATGTGGGTCCAGACTCCCACGGGGGCTGTGCCAACAGCCTTTCTGCCATTTGTTTTTTTAAATTTTATTGAGATATATCATTCCTACCTGAATATACATAAACAATAAGGGTATAGTAAAAGTTGTGAACTTACAAAGCAAACATGCATAACATCGCACAGGGCCCCCACACCTCAACCCACCACCCACCACCTTGCCTTGTTGTGAGACGTTTTTACAAATGTTCCTACCGTTTTTTTAACAGCCCATGGAGTCTAACGGCGGTTTGTCCACCGGCGCTTGCACCACCCATCTGTCCTCTGAGGGCAGAGAGCAGCAGGTTCCTTCCACAAAGAAATGGGGACCCAGGAGGGGAACCCTATATCCCTTTCCATGGCCAGCCTTGGGGCTGGAGGAGGCACACTGTCCACAAGGTGCTGAGATCTGCATGCTGTTGCGAGGGGACGTTCATCATACGGCATGACGTGTGTCTGACCCCGTCCCCATGGTCTTAACCAGCATTCCTTCAGTGCTGGCAGGAGTTTGTGGGGGGCACTGTTTACCCCTGACTGGCCAAACTAAAGTGTTAACCTTTCATTGTCTTCAATTACCTATATATTAAGAAATCTTACTTCTGCAGTGTGTTGGAAAAGTTTTCTTTAACTGTGTCTTTTATCTGTTTTTTTAAAAAAGATTTATTTTTCTTTATTCCCCCCACCCCCCTGCCACTTGTGCTCTCTGCGTCTATTCGCTGTGTGCTCTTCTGTGTCTGCTTGTCTTCTCTACTCGTCTTCTCTTCAGGAGGCACCGGCTACTGATCCTGGGACCTTCAGACGTGGGGGAGAGGCGCTCAATCTCCCGAGCCACCCCAGTTCCCTGTCCTGTTGCGTCTCGCATTGTCCCTCCTCTGCGTCCCTTTTTTGTGGCGTCATTGTGCTGTGTTAGCTCTCTGCATGGGCCAGCTCTCCACGCCGGCCAGCTCACCTTCACCAGGAGGCCCCAGGGAGCCCAGTCGCTCGAGCCAAATCCACCTCCCCTTATCTTCTAGCTTGACCCTTAAGACAAAAGTCTCCAAAATGGAAAGCAGGAGTGAGACAGGGGAGAAGTGGGACCTATTTTTGCTCTGGTAAGATTTTGCCAGAAACATTCAAAACCATGTCAGGAAGTCTGACTCAGAGTCTGATAACTGACTGCTGATCCCAGTTCATGCTTTCTAGCCCTGTGACCTCAGCAAATCGCTCAACTCCTGGAGCCTCGTGGAAATAGTAACTCACAGCTCATCTTGCCTTCTAGCCAAACAACTCAACCCTAATCCTTGTCAACGCAGCTCATAAAAAGTACAGCGCTCCGCTTTTGGAAAGCACTGGTATGAGTAACCAACACCTGATCATCAGACAAACATGAATTTGGGGGTCACCCTTGCTTTGGGTTGTACCTGATGATAAAGGAGCTAGGGGAAAAAATGCCTTGTGATTTCTTGATCACAGGAAATTACAATTGTATTTACTTATTTGATTATTATTATTTTATTTATCCCCCCCCTCCCGCCCCAGTTGTCTGTTCTCTGTGTCCATTTGCTGTGTGTTCTTTTTTTTTGTTCACTTCTGTTGTTGTTAGCGGCATGGGAATCTGTGTTTCTTTTTTGTTGTTGTTGTTGGGTCATCTTGCTGCATCAGCTTTCTGTGTGTGAGGCGTCATTCTTGGGCAGGCTGCGCTTTTTTCGCCCTGGGTAGCTCTCCTTAAGGGGCTCGCTCCTTGCGTGTGGGGCTCCCCTACACGGGGTACACCCCTGTGTGGCACAGCACTCCTTGTGCGCATCAGCACAGCCCAGGTTTTAGGTGGGAGAAGAGCTGGTAGTCAGGCCAGGGCCTCCAGAAGCAGCGCTGACCAATGGGAAGGAGGAAGAGTCTCTTTCCTTGGTCTTATTGGCCATTAGAGGTGTCAGTGATGGTCTTCCCACCCCCAACTCTGTCATTGGCTTAAATGGCCACAGCCTAAACCACGTGACCATGCCCATCAACTCTGACTGGTTTTCAAGCTTGAAAAGAGGACTGAGGCTCTTTCACGCCTCTCTCGAGATTTGGAGTGGGAAGATGGAGAATGGGTTGGATGCAGTGGAAAAGGGGCCCATGGGGGTTAGAGGTCCTGTGGTTGGAGAGGGCCACGTGGTTTGCAGGATGAAACGGAGGGTGCAGCGGGACCCCAGATAGAAATAGAAGTGCCATGGGGGGGAAGAGGCGTGGAGGTGGGGGTGTGCCTCCTGCTCTCTTGATCTATATGCTCAGGCACTTAACTCCCTTTTCTCTGGGCAACTTTGTGCATTTCTATTCCAGACACTGCCCTGCCTTTTACCACCCTCAGGCTAAGGTGGTCGAATTGGGTGTCCCTGTCAGAGTTCCCAGTACTCAAAGGTGTCACCTGGAAGGAGTGAAGAGGGAGGGGACAGAGCGTTTGAGCCCAGAAACCAGCTCCAGCGTCCCTGCAAACAGCTCCCTGCAGGCTCACTGGGTGGCCACTGACCGCCCACCGCCCCAGCCTGCACATTCACGTCCACCCAGAGCCTCAGAAGGTAACCTTACTTGTAAGCAGAGTTTTTGTCCCTGTGATTAGTTAGGGATCTCCAGATGAGGTCACGCTGGATTTAGGGTGGGCTCTAAAGCCCATGACTGGTGTTCTTCTAAGAAGAAGAGTGACTCCCAGGGAACCCGGGGACCAGGGAGAACTCGGCCACGTGAAGACAGGGTCAGCAACTGGAGCAAGGCTGCCACAGCCGCCAAAGGCCTGGGCCACCGGGCACGAGACTCCCCTCCATCCCTCAGAGGCAGCACGGCCCTGCTGACACCTTGATGTTGGACTTCCGCCTCCAGAACCACCCGAGAACACCTGCCTGTTGTTGGAAGCCACCCAGACTGTGGTGCTCCGAGACACAGGGGTAAACTGAGTCCTTTACAGGAGAGACCACCCTGCAGCCAGGCAGCAGCAGCCTCAGAAACCTACACTATGTGGTGTCGTGGGAAGGGCAGAGGAGGGATAGCCCAAGTAGTTGTGATAATAATAGCAATGACAGTAGCCATGGCCAGATTCCCAGCCCTCGAGCTCACAGCCCATGCCGAGGAGCTGGTATGTGCTAGGCTCCGTGAGAACCTCAGTCCTGTGAGATAATATCATTATCTCCATTTTATAGGAAGAGAAACCAAGACCCAGACACACTTGGTAGAGGTTACCAAAGTCTCACAGCCAGTAAGTGGCACACTCGGGCTTCCACGTCCCGTGGTCTGATTCCAGAGTCTGTGCTCTTTAGCACAACATTATATCACCTGTATTGTGGTTGCAGAATCAACAATAAATTGCCACAGTCCTGTCAAATCCCACAGTTGGGTTAAGTCAAATCATCCAGTTTCTTCGAATTATTATTCTTTTTAACCACAGACATATTTATGCCATAGCAAGCTCCTCAAGGAAAGGGATTCTTTCTTCTCTTTGGCTGTAATTCTCTCAGACTTTGGCATCAACCCCTTCTCACAGTGGGTGTCCAGGAAGTTTTCCTGGCCACCTCTCCCTTTACTCCCCTATTAGAAAGTCAATGTCTCCTATGCCAAGGAGCATTAGCTGCCTGACAATGAACAGTTTCAGGGAAATGTAATTTTTATTTGTATTACTTTAAAAAAAAAGGCTTATGTTTATTTTTGTTAATTTTTATTTACAAACACTCTGTCCCCACTAAGCAAAAACTCCCCTTCCTGCCTTCTCCTCAGCTCCTGGTAACCTCTAATCTACTTTCTGTCTCTCGAATTTGCTATTTCTAGTCATCTCTTATAAGCGGCATCATACAATATTTGTCCTTATATGCCTGGCTTATTTCACCGAGCATAGTGTTTTCAGGATTCTTCCATGTGGCAGCACGTTTCAGAACTTCATTTCTCCTCATGGCCAATAATATTACATTTTGTATATGTATCACATTTTGTTTATCCGTTCATTTGTTGGTGGACACTTGGGTTGTTTCTACCTTGTGACTCTGTGAATAATGCTGTTATAAACATGGGTGTACAAATGTCTGAGATCCTGTTTTCATTTTCTTTGGGTATATACGTAGAAGTGGAAGTGCAAGCTTATATGGTAATTCTATAGTTAACTTTTTGAAGAGCTGCTTATTACCTCCCACAGTGGCTGCACCATTTTACATTCTCACCAACAATATATGAAAGCTCCAGTTTCCCCACAACCTCTCCAACACTTATTTTCTCTAAAAAAAAAAAATCCTTGTGGGGGTAAAGTGGTACCTCATTATGGTTTTGATGTGCATTTCCCTAGTAGCTAATGATGGAGAGCATCTTTTCACATACTTGTTGGCCATTTGTACATCCTCTTTGGAAAATTGTCTGTTCAAGTTCTTTGTCCATTTTTTAATTGTAAAAGTTCTTTACAGGGAAGTGACTTGGCTTAAGCAATTGAACTCTTGTTTACCATAAGGAAGACCTGGGTTTGCACCCCAGGACATCCTGGTAAAAAAAGAAAAAAAAAAGGCCTCCCAGACCTGTGCACACCAGGAAGATGATGTGCAACCAGATAGGAAAAAAAAGTAATTTCTTTATATTTTCTGGATATTAAGCCCTTATTTGATAGATGGTTTGCAACTACTTTCTCCCATTCCATAGGTTGTCTTTTCATTTTCTTGATGATGTTCTTTGATGCACAAGAGTTTTTAATATTGATAAAGTCAAATTCAGCTATTGTTTCTTTTGTTGCTCAAACTTTTGGTGTCATTTAAGAATCCATTGCCAATACCCAGGTCATGAAGATTTATTTGTTTCTATGTTATCTTCTAAGGGATTTATGGTCATAATGCCTATATTTAGGTCCTTGACTCATTTTGAGTTAATTTTTAAAATGGTGTGAGGTAGGGGTCCAACTTCATTCTTTTGTATACACATCCAGTTTTCCCAGCACCATTTGTTGAAGAGACTATTCTTTCTCCACTGTATGTACTTGGCATCTTGTCAAAAATCAACTAGCCACAGTATGTGGGTTTATTTGTGAACTTTCAATTCTATTCTAGTGAACTATTTGTCTATTCTTATGCCAGCACCACAGTGTTTTGAATACTGTAGTTTTGTAGAACATTTGAAAGCAGGAAGTAAGAGTCTTCCAACTTTGTTCTTCTTTTTCAAAATTGTTTTGGCTATTCTGGGACCCTTGCAGTTCACACAGATGGAAATCCAGCCTTTCCATATCTGAGAAAAGGGGGGGAGGCTGCTGGAATTTTGATAGGGATTGCATTGACTCTGCAGATCACTTGGGTATATCTTAACAATATTAAGTCTTCTAACCTATGAACACAGGAGATGTCTTGTCATTTTTTTAGGTCTTCTTTAATTTCTTGCAGCAGTGTTTTATAGTTTTCAGTGTATAAGTCTTTTATACCGGTTAAATTTATTACTAGAAATTTTATCTGTTTAGCGGGTACTGTAAATAGAATTTTCTTAATTTTCTCTTCAGAGTGTTCATTGCTAGTGTAAAGAAACACAACTGATTTTTGTGTGTTGATCTTATACCCTGCCACTTTGCTGAACTCGTTTATTAGCTCTAGTAGTTTTCTTGTAGAGTCCTTTACATTTTCTATACATAAGATCATGTAGTCTGCAAACAGAGTTTTACGTCTTTCTTTCCAATTCGGATACCTTTTATTTCCTTTTCTTGCCTAAATTGCTCTGTATAGAACTACTAGGACACTATTTACTAGCAGTAGTGAAAGTAGCCATCGTTTTCTTGTTTCTAATCTTAGAGGGAAAGCTCTCAGTCTGTTGCCATTGAGTATGATGTTTGCAGTGGATTATTCATAAATGACCTTCTATTCCTAGTTTTCTGAGATTTGCATTACTTTTTAAAGTACAAAGGGATTATATGTTTTTTCATTAAAAATGCAACTACTATCAAGGGATCTGCTGTAAAAATTAAAAGCATTCCTCTCTTCACCTTCTGGATGGCTTGGTTTTTATTCTTTTAGATAATCTTATGTATTGGTAGATGTTGACGCAGATAGAGATTTAGCTACAGGGAACGCTTCATTCTTTTTTTGGATATGTCTTAATTTTTTCAGTCAGTTCTCTATTGATGGACATTTAGGCTATCTAGAATTTTTTAACTGTTACAAATAATACAACAAAAAATCCTTGTGCAAATGTCTTTGCCTACTTGAGAGATTCCAGACATGGAATTTCTGGATCAGAAGGTATAAACATTTTATACTCTAGTAGAGGTTACTAAACTGCTCTCTAAAATGTCCTCTCAGCACATGAGAGGACTGTACCCCACCCCGTCCCATTTCTAAGTTTAATTATTGGCCTTAGCTGGACTTTCTATGGGCCCCAGGATCAAGGTTTTGTGTTCGTTTGTCTGGTTGACTACTACCCTGTGAGCAATTTTCCTCCTGAAATGAACCAGGATTTACAGAAATAAAAGCCATCTCTGCTATAGGTTCTACATTTAAGTATTAATTAAAAAAACAACAACAACTAACAAAACAAAGGGATAGGTTTGTGCATAGTACTGCCTACTTTACATTCTTCCAAAGGTATTAAGTCTGGGAGTTTTTCCACATGGAAGTTTCCATTGGCTTTTTTTTTTTTAGATTTTTATTTATTTCTCTCCCCCTCCCCCCTTTCCAGCTGTCTGTTCTCTGTGTCTATTTGCTGTGTGTTCTTTTTTGTCTTCTTCTGTTGTCATTGGCATGGGAATCTGTGTTTCTTTTTGTTGCATCATCTTCTTGTGTCAACTCTCTGTGTGCGTGGCGCCACTCCTGGGCAGGCTGCACTTTCTCTCGCGCTGGGCAGCTCTCCTTACAGGGTGCACTCCTTGCGCATGGGGCTCCCCTACATGGGGGACACCCCTGCATCTCAGGGCACTCCTTGCACGCATCAGCACTGCACGTGGGCCAGCTCCACATGGGTCAAGGAGGCCCGGGATTTGAACCGTGGACCTCCCATGTGGTAGACGGACGCCCTAACCACTGGGCCAAGTCCGCTTCCCTCCATTGGCTTTAATATTCTGAACACACCGAAAATGTCAGGAGGAGTCCTAGGCATAAAATGGTAATCGAGGCCATAGGCAAGCCCTGTGAGATTGTTTCACATTCCTGTTACAACATTTGGATGGTAAAAGATCCAAGATGCAATTTATAGTTGGTTAAATAGGGCATCTGTGGTCATTTTTGTGCAAAAATGTTCCCCGGGCTCTTGGTCCAGATTGTGACCTCTCAGCTAACTGCTGACCCTTTGTTGTCTCAAAGTTTCATAATTTCAACCCAACAGCTTCATTTCTAGAAATCCACCGGTCCTAAGTGCAAAGAGGACTCTTACGTCAATTGCAAACAATTAAAATCTTGGGGTTGATTGGAACGGAAGAAGAAGCAAAAGTAAACAAACCATTTAAGGTCTCTAGCAAGGACCGATGTCTTTACACCTAAGATACGGCTACTGTGCGCGCGGCTCCTCCCTCTTAGAAATTTAAAATACGATCGCTACAAGAATACTTACTATTCATGCAGGAAGAAAGTCCTATTTCAGAAATAGGGCACAGGAAAAACCGACTAGTCATATAGCATCTAATGCAACTTTGCCAAACAATTTGCATTTAGGTTCAGTAATCATCACAATAAATATTGATATTATCAAGGGTCAGTGTTCATTTAAATGGATGGCTGGTACCCTGGAAGCCGTTTTCCTTCTGGAATTAACAGAGTCCTAGAAGAGATGTTCACCTTATCTATTATGATTATGGCCGCCATGTTTTAAATCCTTGCTACTGGGCATTAGAGTAAGCATTTTTCACTCATTCCCCAAATTTAGTTCCTGTGAAAAAGGAAACGTTGCCCCTTTTTACAAATGAGGAGTAGGCACGAGAAATTAAGCGATTTGCCCAGGATGGTAGAGGTGGTAAATGTTGCTTGCAGGACTTGAGCCTTCCTCCGTCTTACTGCGGATGGGGTGCTTTTGTCACTACTACGCGTGCCACTGCCTCAGGTGACTCTGGCTGCAGATCGGTCTAACACCCCCTGACATGGGGAAAGTGTTTCGAGGTTTTTATTCTATGAGGCATTCTACGTGCAAAGTGCTTTACGTGTCTTCCTTAAAAAACCAAAACACCCGACAGGAGTTGGAACAGGCGGAATGCTTAAGCCCAGCCAGTTTTTCCAGCCCGCACTTCATCATGTCTCCGTTTCTGTAATGAAAATTTCCCACCCACCAGCAACACAAACGCCCCGGTCGTGGGCACTGAATTGGGGCTTTTCCGGAGAACGACACTCCTTCCATTGAAACGGCCCCTTTCTTGGACGGGGCGCTGGGCAGCGAGTGTGTGTGCATGTGTGCGCGCGCGGACTTGTTTGCCTTGGGAAGCGGGTATTCAGGTGGTGCAATGCTGTGAGTCACTTGTTCGGCTGTTTGTGAAGAAGCTGGCAACCGTGGGCATTCTCTCTGGCTGGGAGGAGAAAGGGCCGCTTGTTTCAGAAATACGACTAAAACGGCCAGTGCAGGTGGGCACCCATCAGTGAAACGTTGTTGGAAGCGGAGTCTGCAGGTGCCGGCTCTGGAAATGGACGTGGGCTTCCTGGGCCCGGCGCGGGAGAACGAGGGCTGCCAACCCCCAAATAGAACCGCGACTGTTTTCCCGAGGGTGAATGAAAAAGATGTTTCAGTGCTGTGGTCGGATCTGGACGGTTTGCCATGGAGCACAAAAAGTCTCCTATAAAATTCGATTTACATAGTGCTCTCTCCCTTGGCTTTCGGTGACCAGATTCAATTGTGCTGATGTCCCCCGTGCAGTGTGATATCATAGCTTCAGAGGAAGGCTTTATTTCGAGGTCACACTAGTTTGTCCTGGGGATGTAGTCATTTTTTGTGTCACGGACAATGTTTTACTGTGGAGATATGAGCCAGATGGCTCAGCCACTTGCAGTCCCGAGCAAAACAGTGTCTGTATTGTCGGCGAATAAACAGAATCTATTGTCCGCTGCTCATGAAACTCTAGTGCCCACCACTGTTGAGAGATGAAGTATTTAATAAATTGTTAGGTCTCGTTTAGGGAATTGGTAAAACAACATCTCAGAAGGGTGTGGGCCTCCCAAAGTAGAAATCTCATGTGTTCTTAAAAAAAAATAAAATACAAATCCACAAAACCAGCAGCAGCAGCTAAGCACCCAGCCCCTGCCCCTCCTGCGGCCGTCCGCTCTTGCAGTGGGGAATGCTCTGATCTGCGCTTCTGTCCACTGCAGGCCACATGCAAAGAGGAGCTGTGACCCTCCTGCAGCCATCCTCCTCCGACGTTCACACCCCCCCTCCCACGGCCAAACTCCCTCTGTGCCAACCCTGCCAGGCACGGTGGAGGCCCTGCAGGGGGGCGTGCGTGTCACGGAAGCGCAGTTTCGGGATTTGCTTGCTCCCTCCTGCAGAGATTATTCCCGAGGCTCTGAAGACAGAAGGCGCGGCGCGGGGCCAGCTCGTTGCACATCCTGGGGGAACCTGCTCCCTAAGCCCCAACGACAAGGGCGACGCGGGAGGACGGCGAACCCCTGCTCTCCCCGGGAAGGCCTCGCTCCGGGTGACCCTTTGTGAGCATTTACCACCCACCACTCCTGGCCTCCTGGAGGATGAGGGGAATTTTCCATCTTTGCGAACCGAGCGCGCGTCTCCGTTCGACTTCGCCCAGCTGTGGCCGGGGATGCTGCAATGTCACACCAGTAGTCGTTCCCAGCTCTAATTGCGGGCAAAGCCAACCTTGACTGGCAAGGAGAAAGCCCCTGACAGGTTTGGGCTGTGTCCAGACCCCCTCAGACTTCCTGTCAGCCAACTGTTTGACAGTCTATGCAAATGTATGCAAATGCAGAGACGCGGCCCCAACACCTGCACGGAGTGACCATCCCTGCTCTGGCCCAGGCTCCCCTGGAACCCAGGCTTTGGAAATAAATGCCGCGCGGCCGCGCTCTGTCACTCGATTATGCGTTTGTCAGCAGAACGTCGGGCCGGTGAAAACGCGCAGCCTTTGTCCCGGAGAGCCGCAAAGCTCCGGGTGGAAACGCAAGTGCCAGGGAGCGCGGGATGGCTCGCGGCCAGCCCTTGTGAATCCTTCCCTCTGTCTCCGGGGCCCCGGGTGGCGGGCTCTGAAGCCTCGCGGGCCTGCCCTTCCTCGAGCCAGGCCTTCTGTCGCCCGGGGTGTCGGACACGATGCCGGTGCTGCCGCAGCGGAGGGAAGGCCGGCTCTCCCGGGCAGCTGGAACTTGGCGAATTTGAGCACGGTGTGTCCTGTGTGTTGAAAAGCAACAGAGAGATCGGCCCCGGCTGTCAGGGCGTTGGAGGGGGTGGGGGGGAAGAGGGCCCGCCACCTCGAGAGGGAACCGAGTCACCGGCCACACACGCCACCCCCAGACGGTGGGAAGAGTGCCAGGTGGTGTGACAGTCCCCTCCACTTGCCGCCCCGCCATCTCGGCTCCCATCTGCTCGGGCCTCCTCCAGCCGCGGCCGCCAACTCTCTCTTTTAAGAGATGCTGGGACCAGCCGGTCGGCTGTTATTTAAAAGTGCTGTGTTTTGAATTTGACCCCTTCTGGAGGGAGGGCGAGTGACCTAACCCAGGATCGGCATGGCCCACAACCGAAGGCAGGTGGAAGGGGCCTGGGTTCCAGAACCTTCCTTGAGCCACTGCAGAACGAAGACCGAGGCAGGCACGCGGCACACGCAGCGTCCCCTGTGTCCTTAAACACGGGCCGCCCAGAACTGGGGAAAGCATTTTGAATTTTTGTGTGCAGCTCGGCTGTGGTTCGCTAGAAGAACAACGTGCTTTGGGAATGGTGTGCAGAACAGAACTTCTGAGTCTCCTCCACCCTCTCTTTACAAATTGGAAGGAGCCTGAGCCCGGGCCTCTTTTGTGTGTTTTAGAGTACCTGAATATATACAACTTAAAGATAGGGCCATGGTGTCTTGGGAATAGATGCTCAAGCCGCTCTGACAAGGGCTGGGGTGTAAGTAGGTGTTGCTCGCAGTGAACAGATGTCAGTGTCGACTTTTGACCCAAGCCATTTAAACTTCAAAGTGGATTCTTTTTTTTGGCCTCAAGAATTATTTGGCCACTCAGGCAACTTAAGTCAATCAAATAATTGTCCAGTCTTTCTTGTATATCGAGAGAACTGAAACCTCAGAGTGACAACTCTTTCAATGTTTGACCATCTGGTCTTTTCCCTCCCTCAAAAGACAAAGCTTGTTCTGGAACCTGGTGGAACATTTGAGTGCCTGACTTCAAAGCGGACACCGTGATTCTCTGCACTGGGACGGAGTGAGTGCAAACTCCCCTTGAGCAGCCGTGTACCCCGATGCAAAACTGTCGTGCCCGACACACTGGCAAGAGCCTGTGCGTCGTAACTGGAGAAAATGTGTCCACATGGTGTGGATTATGAGTATGATGACGGCACCAAGTGTTCATGTAAATCAGTGGGTTTTCCAAACATTGACTTATCACGGGAGAAAGAAGACAAGCTGAGCTCAGAAGTGTGTAAGTGTGGACCGGACACCCAGCCCTGGGTACCTGCTGTTCTGGGTAAACTGAGGCACAAAGGCACTGGGAAGAACGCACTCAGGGTCAAGGGTATCGTCTGCAACAGGACCGTGAAGCCCGGTTTGCACGCCCCACTCACACGCCTCTGTTACATCACCCAGTACCTGCAAGAAGGGACACCTTGAGGGTCACGGAGACTCCAGGGAGGGACTGGGAGCTGCACGGTGTGACGAAGGTGATTAGAGTTAGAAATAGGGGAGTCCTAAAAAAGCAATGGAAACGCGGCCGGGGAGGCCTCCGCTGAGGTCCTCGGCTCCTTTATCTCCAGGAGACTGATATTGTTTGCGGTTGTCATAACATCAGTGAGAAACGAAAGCCGGAATTTCAACCCGCCAGGATGGCGTGGGTGCATTTTCCCAGCCCCGGTGCTTGGCATCAAGGTGACGAGGCCCCACTCGTCTGCCAGAAGGCCAGGGCGAAGGCCAGTTCCATGGGCATCCGCTTTGTTTCGCCCATCGGAGCGTTCCACCATCCCGACTGTAATTCATAACGCAGAGGCATCTCTTATTTAAATGAGCCACAATTAAAAAAAGAAGGACAAGGGGAGCAGGAAAGAAACACAATGCCGCATCAATGAGGCCACTCGGGCTCCCTCTCGCATGTTCTCTTTCCCCCTCGCTCGCTCTCTCTGTCTCTTTCAAGAATAAACTTCCAAACCCAAGGTAGTTGTATTTAAGCGGCTTTAATGTCCTTTCAGGGCTGCGTGCAGGGCTGTGGTCACTCAGGCAGCAGTAACTTTGAAAAAATGACCCGTCTACACCCAAACAATAACAGAATCCCCCTTTTTATGTTGGAAACGCCCACGGCTTTCTGTGCGTCTCCAGACTCCCCACGTAGACGCAACTGTTTGACCAGCCTTCTACTGAACAACTTAATTAAGCAAAAGAAAACGTGTCAGTTTCTGCCAGCCTCACAAAAACAGAGCTGTGGGGGTAAAAAGGGTCGGCCGAATTAACCCACATTCCTGAACGGGTTCACTAAAGCGAGGCCTGGCTTTGCAGCGGTGCCAAGGGGGGACCGTGCGCCGGATTGCCATTCAGCTTTATCAAGACATATTGTTCGGTAGATCATACTGAACACAATTAAAGCTGCAGTACCTCGGGGGGCTTCGGCTCAGGGTGTGCACTTAGCTTAACTTTACCAAAAAAAAAAATCTTGTCACCACACGGGACCCACCGTTGACATTCCGCACAGTGATGGAGACAAAACAGTTTTATCCAACCATATGAAAACAGCAAGTTGTTTTTAGTTTTTTTTTCCTTCCCTCTTTAGGCTCCCTGCCCTCCCTTTTTTGAACTGCCTCCCCCCCTTCTCTCTCCATGAAAGCCCATGCAATATGCAAAGCAACTGTATACTCGCTGCACAACTTGTCCTGGCCAGACCCAACCCCAATTTAATCCTTTTTTTATTTTTTATCCCGAGGGTGGGGCCGTGCCCCTGCCTAAATCCTTCTCTGGGAGCTGGGAAAGCACAGGCCCCAGGATTCCTTTTCCCTAGCCAATTAAATTAGGTGGTTTCTTTCTTTCTTTTTTTTTTTTTTTTTTTTTCCAGGCTCTTGGGTTTTGATTTTGCTTCCTTTATGTGAAGCCAGGATGGAGTTTAGAGCCCAGTGCTCCCCCCTCCCCACCCCTGCTTCCCGCCCCAGCCCACCCCTCCCCCTGACCCCATTGGGAGCCTCCTGCAGTCACAGGGAAAAGCAGGGGCTTTCAGGGCCAGCCAAAGCGAATTCGGAAACCTCACCGTTCATTTGGGGAAGACTTGGATCTGGACCAGTTTGGCGTTGAGGCCATGAGATTGTGGTCTTTTTATGCCCAATTCTTCCCCATCTGTGTGTGTGTGTGTCTAGCTGGTCATCATTATTCTATGCTGAAAGCATCCCATAGTCAGCATTATGGTGTCTCTCATCCTGGGGCCGGGAATCACAAATTCAAGCCAACCTTCCGTGGCATCACTTTGCAGGGAAACCCAGACAGGAGGATTTGTAGGCTGAAGCCCTTCAAGTTGCACCAAGAAAGAAATGGGATCCCCCATCCCAGGCGGGATGACGCACACACACTTTTCTGCGGGGACCGCTGGGGCCCTCCCTTGCTGGGATTTGAGGAGGCATTTACGCTTTCTACCCTCGGCAGGTGTATGCGGGTGGGTAGACTGTTTTCATTTACAGTCGCAAAGGTAGTTTGATTATCAGAAGACCAGGCAGGAAGCTTTTGTTTGTGGTGCCACCTGGGACAGATGCTTACGGTTTTTGCTAGATAAGCCGGGCTTCTAGCCAGTCATGAAGATTTTATACTGGAAGTTGGGACAGACCAATGACTGGGAGGAATTGGCAGAAGTTGAACCTATCATATTAATGAATAGAGCCTCATGCAGAGCACAGTGGGTGTGTACTTGGCCCCCTAATTTCCAAAATGTCCAAACACTCTATACCCAACATGCAACAACTCTCCTTCCTTCTTCACCCAGCCCCTGGTAAGCTCTACTCTTTCTGTCTCTATGAATTGCTATTTCTAGCTTGTTCTTTCACCTCAAAACAATGATTTTGTTTGCCCTAGGTATACTGATGTTCCAGACAAAAGCAAGCCAAACTCAAACCCTGTGCCGAGAATGGTTTCTCTTTTCTAAGAGTTCCTTATTCTCTACAGAAAATAATCCATGTCTTATTGTGGTGTTATAAGAGCTGGGACTGGTCTATATTTCTTCAGACCCCAGAGGGGATTTCTCTCTCTGGTCTGAAGTGTAACATAGCTTGTCTGGTTGGCGCCTTCTGCAAACTGCAGCTGCTGCGTCGCACCCATCTTCCCAGAGGTCTCTGTGCTGTCCAGAGACGGTTGGTTCTTCTGGGGCCCGATGGAAAATCTGAGCCAAGAGCTTTAAGTAGACACAAGGCCCCAAGGATGCAACCTCTCCTCCGGGGCCAGCCGTGCCAGCCAGCTGGTCCCCTCCGCCCCAGCCAGCAGCCGCACCTACCCGGCCTGTGCTCCGGAGCTCTGTGCTCTCTGGAATGCCTTGAACTTGGCTCACTCAGTCCTCACGGTGGTACATGTCATCTCTGCAGAGCCCCAGGGCCACTCTCTGTGCTCTTACCACCTGGCACGTGGGCTCCAAAGCCCAGCTCTAGGAGTTCAAGTCCTCTCTCTGGCTCTTAATTGGATAGCAACGTAAGCCAATTTCTGAACTCTCCATGCCTCAGTTTACCCACCTAAAACAAGGCTAATAATATCTACCTCTGGAGGCTGTTGTGAGGCTCCAGTGAGTTAATTTATGTAAAGGGCTCAGCACAGCACCTTGTGAAGATAATGACACGATCTTCCTTCCAAGTCTTCAAGCGCCACCAGGGTCAGACATTATTTAAGCACACTGGAGGTGCTCAACAAAAGTGCATGGGGAGGAGCGCGTGTAGCTCAGTGACTGAGCACTTGCTTTGCATCTACAAAGTCCCAGGTTCAACCCCTAGTACCTCCTAAAAAGAAACAAAGGTGTATGGAGAGACTAATCTCCGAAGTTGCTTCCTCTCTGTTATTGTATTGGTTTTCTAGGACCACATGGATAATGGTTTACATCGTAGTTTATCCTCTCCCCCAGTCCACCCACAGGGCCATGGTCAACCTAAAATGAAAAAGGAAACTAAGACTTATTTAATATTGACAATATGCCCAGTGCTTGTCACATATGAGGCAATTTTAATCCTAATGATAAACCTACAATGTAGATCTAATTCTTAGCATTTCATGGATAGGAAATAGAAATTTAGGGAGATTCAGTAACTTGTTCACCATCACACAGATAGTAAGGGGTGAAAATAAAATTTGAAAACAATGATCCCAAGTCTTCTATCCCACACTATCTCCCTCTTAAAAACAAAGAAATACCATACTGGGTTGATGAAGTTTTAGACTATATCTCATTTGGAAATGATACCTACATTTTGGCCAGCTCTCTGTTAAGGAGATAAAGTAAATCAGAGAAAGTTCCAAGGGAAAACCCTAATGCTTATACAAATTATCTCTTTCTACGAAATCAAGATCCAAGAAATGTTAGAAATCAAGGCAATGTGTAAATCAAGACAGGTCTTTGGATAGTGACCCCAGAAGAAACCTTATCATGAGAATGCCAGCATTTTATTAGAAATTCAGATTATATCTTTTTTTTTTTTTTTAAGATTTATTTCTCTCTGCTTCCCCCTGTTGTCTCCTCTCTGTGTCCATTCACTATGTGTTCTTCTGCATCTGCTTGCATTATCTAGCGGCACTGGCAAACTGCATCTCTTTTTGTTGCATCATCTTGCTGTGTCAGCTCTCCATGTGTGCAGCACCACTCCTAGGCAGGCCGTGCTTTTTTTCACGTGGGGTGATTCTCCTTGTGGGTTGCACTACTTGTGCATGGGGCATCCCTATGCAGGGGCACCCCTGCATGGCATGGCATTCCTTGCGTGCGCCAGCACTGCGTGTGGGCCAGCTTACCACACGGGTCAGGAGGCCCTGGGAATCAAACCCTGGACCCTCCATATGGTAGATGGATGCTCTGTCAGTTGAGCCATGTCTGCTTCCCCAGATTTTATCTTATGCCATTAGTACTGGCCTTCTTAAGCCTGGAGATACACATAGCCTCACTCTACTCTTCAAAATAAAGAAAAGGCTTTCATGAGCTAGAAAGATCACTGTGAGTTTATTCCATGGTGAAGAGAAGGAAGGGTGCCAAGATAACTGGCATGCCTGGATGAGCATGCGACCCAACCACAAAGGTGGGGCATGATGGAAAAGGCTCAGGTTTGTGGAAGAAAAGATCCTGTGCTTTGGTTTGGACATTTTGAGTATAGGGTGCCTTTAAAATCCTATGCTCATTGCAGGGAAGACCTGGAATAGGTATGTGGTTAAATGATGTTTAAATCCTTACGAGAGGCAGTGAGGAAAATTTACATGGAGGTGCCTGAGAAAATGGAAGGAGGGACTGGACTTGGGATGGAGGAGACACCTTTCTGCCAGCAGCAAGAGGGACCAGGAGAAGTGGTATATGTACAGGCAGGTGGCTAGTAGGCAACCTGGCAGATACAGGTAGGGTTTGGGTTTGGGAAAATGATGGCGTTTGTTCTTGTTTCCTGGGCCGCTTAAAGCAGATGTCGTGAAATGGATTGACTTAAACAATGGCAGTTTATTTGCTTACAGTTTGAGGCCTAGAAGGTGTCCAAATCAAGGGATCCTCAGGGGATGTGTTCTTTCCAAAGTCCGGCTGCCGGCAATCCTGGGCCCCTCTGCCACATGACAAGGCACATGGTGGGGTCTGCTGGTGCCTCCCTTCTCTTCCAGGTTTCTCTGATTTGGGCATCTTGCTCTTGCTCTCTGTATCCATTCTGTTTATATAGGACTTCTGAATGATGTGAGGTAACTTTAATTAATCCTCACACCATAGCTGCAGTAACCTCATCAAAATGTCCTACTTACAGTGGGGTCACACCCACAGGAATGGGTTAACTCTAAGAACATGTCTTTCTGGGGTACACACAGCTTCCAAGCATCCCAGCATTCTTCTCTAATGGCTTTTCTCTACGAAGTGGCTAGCCAGGTCACCAGGTGAGTGTGACAAGGAGGTGGAGGGGCAGGTGTTTGCAGAAAACACAGAAGGTCTAGGAAAGTCCTGTAGAGCGCGCATGCCGAGTGGAGAAATGCCTCAGGATTGCTGGCGGTGTTGAGAAATGTGTATCAGAACCCAGATCAGATTTGTGCTTGGCTGAGTCAACCATTTTTGGTCAAAGCCCAGCCAGATCTCCACACCTGCTTCTCTAACACTCACTGTTTCCAGGTCTTTCCACTGGGCCTTCTCCTTGAGCTTCTGGCCAAGCACCCTTCCCTTCTGCCGTCCTTCACTTCTCCTGTGCCTGGTCTCACCTCCTCTGAGGAAGGCGTGGGGCAGTCTCAGGCCCAGGTGAGTTGATAGAAAAGCCCCCGATGGAGCCTCCACTCCCAGCTTCCTACCTCTGTGGACTTGGGCAGATTCTTTAACATCTGTGGACTTCCACTGCCTCTGCTCCAAATGTGAGCCAACCCCTGTGCCCCTGAGCCGAGAGGGCATATGGACTGCACCTGGGGTGCAGTGGGCATCCATGTGCCGTGGCTATTGCCAGGCTACTATCAGCCCCCAGAGATTTCCTGGGGGAGCCATCAAAGCTCCCCCTCCTACGGTTTGTGTGCAATTTCCACCTCCGGGGGCCACCCTGGCTCTAGGTGCTTAGCCTCCCTGGGGCCATGCTGTGTGTCTCCTTTCAGAAACCACAACGCAAAGAATGGTACATTGCCCAGGGTGTCCCATGACGCTGCTTGGCCTCAGGCATAAGGCTGTTCACCCACAAAAGTTACCACAAGGGGCTCTGATGCTCATCGATCCATTTCCTCTTTCTCTCCAACTCTGGGACCCTTAAAATAACTGTCTGGGAGAGCACTGAGGAAGCAGGGGCTTAGCCTCGTGGGTGAGGTTTAAATCCAGACAGCCTAACCCCCCTCCCCTATCCCAGCAGAAATTTCGGAAAACTCTCACCCTGGGGTTCCTACCTGGTGTGCCTGGAAGGGGTCCCCTGAGCTGGAGTGGCTAGCTTGACCTGGTTGGCCCAGGATTCCTGATTCCTGCTCTGAGAGCCCTGTGTCCCAGGCAAGCCAGGACGGTGGGTGACCCTACCCTCAGCCCGAGGGCAGGTCTGTCTGCTGTGCAATTATTATCATTTCCCATGCAAGTTGTGATCTGGCAAAAACAAAGACAAAAACCCACCCTTAACCTTCACCTTCATCCTTTTCTAATTACAAACGTGGCAGATGTCTGCTGGAAGTCCTTCCCTCTGAGGGCCCCTCCCTCCATTCTTTCTCTTCCTGGCTGGGGCTCTGTTAGGCCACCTTTGGGTCTAATTCCTTCCTTTAAAAAAAAGAAAATTCTCTCTTTTTTCATTGTGATCATAATACCTTCTAGACATTTTCGACTGTACAGGAAATGCAAAGAGGAAAATTAAATCTCCCACTAATCCCACGCCACCCAGAGGGATGATAATGATGACGCTGATGAAAATAACAATAATTAGCATTTATAGAGAGCTTGTTGTCGGGCACTGTTCTAAGCTCTTCACATAGATTGCTGTATTTAATCTACAAAACAACTCTTCTTTTTTAACTGATGGGGAAACTGAGGCACAAGTGGATTTGGGGGCCTACCTCAGCCAAGGCTTTACAATTGCTCTGTGATTCTCCCCTCCTGATTTTAAGTTACTGCACACCTGGCCTCGAAATATCAGCGAACCATTTCAGGTGCTGTCCCAGCACTGGTGTCTTAGGGCCAGACTCCGCAGTCGTGATGAAAAGCAAATGACGGTGGTCCTTGCCCAACGCACTGGGGCAATTAGGCAGTGCATAGCCTGTTTTTCCTTGTCAGTTTTATATTCTCTGCACTTGTTTTTTCCTTAACTGTTTGCAACTATGGCCACATTTGTGTACTCAAGTGTGGCATGAAAGGTATCTAGTTTGACATTAAATGATACGTTTTTCTAGATTTCATAAAACAATTTCATGGGGTTCTGTACATTGCCCCAGAGGAGGAGGTGTTGGCTTCCTAGGGCTGCTGAAACAAAATGCCAGCTCCAGGGGGCCTAAAACAACAGTGCGGCAGGGCCATGCTCTTTCTGAAGGCTCCAGGGAAGTCTTCCAGCTCCTGGTGGCCTGGGCATTCCTTGGTTTGGGCAGTGGCCCTTGAATCTGCCTCTGTCCTTATGTGGCTGTCTTCCTATTGGGACGCTGGTCATAGCTGGCCCACCCTAGCCCAGTAGGACCTCATCTAGCTTGATGGCATCTGCAAAGGCCCTTTTTGCCACCCACGTCACATGCCCAGGTATGGGGTTAGGCTGAGAGCACACCTTTTGGGGGGATGCAATTCAACCCATAACAGCAGGCCACGGATGAGACTTCATGGCAGAGCCCCAACGGCCCCAGGGAGGCTCGGGCTTGCCCCCCTGGCTTCTCCCTCGTTTTAGAGACCTGCCACCCTCTCAGCCCTTGTGCCTTCTTCTCTCCCAAGCCCTTCCCGCCCGCTTTTGAGAGTCCTCGTCCCCGGCCGCAGGTGGGGCGAAGCTCCTGGCCCTCTCCTGATGTTCCTGGGGGGCTCCTGCCCGCTCGCCCCCTCCGGGTCCAGGGTGACGGCGCTCAGGGCCCTTTTCCCCCCAGCACTGCAGGCCTCTGTGTGGAGCACCTGGCTCCCTGCTCTTCCTGGGAGACGGCGACGATGGCTCCACGGCTGCCAGCTTGCCCTGGGCCTCTAGAGCGGTGGGGCCCCAGGGACAGCCCAGGGGGGTGGTGTCCCTGCAGGAGGTCCTTCCGCAGGGCGCGCGTCTGTGCACGTGCACGGGCGTGCGCGTGCGTGAAGGGGTGTGCGTGCGCGTGCACGGGGTGCCTGCCCTCATCGCCTCCACGCGGTGGTGCGTTGAGTGAGTGTCACCTGCTGCCCCGGGAAGGTCCTGTTTCCAAGGGGACAGGAACCTGACTAGGTGAGCAGAGACCCGGGTCCCCATCCTGCTCCTGGGAACACCTTGACTTGTGTGGCCCTGAGAAGTCATTCATCTCTTTCCACCGTCTTCGCTGAGGATTTTGTCCAATCCTCAAGGTGCATCAGGAAAGAAGATATCAAATACTTGGAGCTCACTGGAGAAGAATCCCATACATAATCCAGACTACTAAATTTTAAAAAATTACTTATTTCTCTCCCTTGCCCCCCCGCCCCCCATTTTCTGCTCTCTGTGTCCTTTCGCTGTGTGTTCTTCTGTGTCTGCTTGCGTTCTTTTCAGCAGCCCCCGGAATCTGTGTCTCTTTTTGTTGCGTCAGCTTGCTGCGTCAGCTCTCTGTGTGTGTGGCGCCACCCCTAGGCAGGCTGCACTTTCTTTTGTGCTGGGCAGCTCTCCTTGTGGGTTGCACTCCTTGTGCGTGGGGCTCCCCTACACGGGGGGCACCCCCGCGTGGCAGGGCACTCCTTGCGCGCATCAGCACTGCACGTGGGCCAGCTCATCACATGGGCCAGGAGACCCTGGGTTTGAACCCGGGACCTCTCATGTGGTAGGTGGATGCCTTATCTGTTGAGCCAAATCTGCTTCCCTGGACTATGAAATATTAACTATAGCTCCACTACTAACTCTTCTGTTTTAGTACTGTTACCAGAATTTCCCAGAAATTTGCGTTTCTTTGTGTTCTGATGGAATACTAACTATAAACACAGGAAATTAAATAATAGAGACCATATAATCCCAGCTTTGTAAAAAGTAAAAGTCTATGCTCTAATTATATATGCAGAGTGCTGCATTTCTTTACATTTGATGGAATATTAAACTATAAACACAAGACATTAAATAATATAGGCCATGTAATCCAAGTTTTATAAAAAGTAAAAGTCTGTTCTAATTATACATGCAGAGAAAAAAACCAGCTGAAAGGAAACACTCCTAAGTACTAATATCTGGGGGTGGGATTACAGATGATAGAGATTTTCTTTTTCTATGTATTTCAGTATTTTTAAATTGAATAAGGGCTTACATGACTTTTATAATCAGAAAGAAGCACAAATTTTTTTTATGCTTGTTTTTTGCGAGAGTTTTAAAGACCCAAGAAATGAAACGGTTTCAGAAACAGCTTTTGAAAATGAAACGACTTCCGCTTTTCTAGAAAGCCCGAATGGGTTGTTTGAAAGAGGGTATCTGGCCTGACCTGCACCTCTCCTTCCAGGAGACGGCTTCCCAAGGGCCAAGGAAGGAACGGGAGTTTGCTCTCCTACCAGCTGCGGCAGTCGAAGGAAGGGGAGACCTGTTGTTTTTGCCTTAGCCCTCTCCTGAATGACCTAGCATGTTAGTTTTTGTTTGCCAGCCCTTCTCTTTAATTTGGTTCTCTGTGATAGGAGACTGGGCAGAGGAAGACTCCTGTGAGTCTGGACCGGGGAACTTCATGCAGTTGTTGACCACATCTGGCTTGGTCCAGCCATCCCATTGGGCAGCCCAATACTTCACGCCGGCAGAAGCATGTAATAAAGTCCTGTGCAGAAGTCTGGGTGGGGCCAGGCCCTCCTTTTTGGCTAAATATGATACCACGGGTCCTTCAGGTGTAGCACAGCCCCTGAGAAACCAGAAGTGCGTGTTGCTCATCCCATCTTGGAAGTGCTCTTCATTCTTCTAAGCCCCAAAGGAGCTTCTTGCAATTAGCCGGATCCACAGAGCGTGGTTTTGAGGCTTGGAATGAAGCTGTGAGCAGCCTCGGAGGCTGCTGCCGGAGAGCTTTTCTGTTAGTCATACTTGGTGTCTGGCAAACTACCAAGCAGCTCACACACTTCAGTTTGTCCCAACTTCAGAGCGTTCGTTTATGCTGATTAGCCTGTTGCTTAAAGAGAGCCAAACTCGAAGTTCACTTGGCTTTATCTGAAAACAGAGGCCTAATCCACAGCTTTACCCCATCCTCAGACTCCTTCTCTCCCTGTCTCTTTCCTAAACCATGTTGCTTTGAAATCAGCATGTAAGAAATACATAGACGATCAACCTCTTCTTTTCCAGGGGCAAATCAAGTTCAGAAATTCTCTCTAAACATGAAAAGAAAGGAAGAATGAAAAAGTAATTCTCTAAAACTAAAGGATGCTGGAAGGTGAGAGGGAGAAGCAAGTGCTCCAAGTATCGAGGCCCGCCAAGGACATGGGGCGATGTCTCCTTGGCAGAGGCTGAGGCACCGAAGATTTATGTACACTTTTGCTTCATCTGACTTCAGAAAATCTCATATTCTACCCTTAAAAACTTATACAAAATACTCACTAAATTCCTGCAAAAGCATAATTCTTTTTCAAAAATAAAATAGATTTGGGAGTGGATATGGCTCAAGCAGTTGGGTGGCCACCGCCCACATGGGAGGTCCTGGGTTTGGTCTCTGCTCTCTCCTAAAGAAGACAAGCAGATGCAATGAGCTGATGCAATGGGCAGACACAATGAGGAAGAAGTGGATGTGGCTCAAGCAGTTGGGCACCTTCCTCCCACATGGCAAGTCCCGGGTTCAGTTCATGGTGCTTCCTAAAGAAGATGAGCAAACACAAGCAGACACAACGAGCAGACACAACAAGCAGATAGAGCAAACAGACAATAATTGAAAACAATGAACAGACAGGTGAGGGAGCCATCAACATCTCAGGGGGGAAAAATAAAATAGATTTATTTTTCTGGCTATAATTCTTGTTAACTGTAAAAAAACAAAAACAAAAACCCAGACACACAGTAGGTACCAAGAAAAATGTAAAAAATCAATAAAATCCCACCATTACATCGTTAACATTTGGCCAGCATTTTCCTGGACATTTCTGTGCACATGCAAACATGCGCACACACACATATATAATTCAGACCATATTAAACATGAATTCTACAAACTGTCCAAAAATAAATGATGGGTATCTTTCTCATCTGTCTCTCTAATGAACTAAACCCAATCCTGAGATCAGGTCATTTCAGATTATTTCAGGTCTGAGTGATTTTAATGACTGCCTCGTATCTGATTGTATGTACATAGCAGAATTTGCTAAACTAGTCCCAAAAGGATGGATGTTTTGGTCGATTCCTGTTTGGTTTTGATATTAAAGGCAGCTTTGTGATGGGTGTCCTGATACATCGATCTTTAAGTCCTTATGCCAACCCTGTTGAGAATAAATTCTTTGAAGATGACTCATCAGCCTGAAGGTGGGCTCATTAGTCACGTTTGTATAATATAATGAATACATTATATAATATATGTGTGATATGTATTTATTATGGTTTTATTATAAATTATAAGTGTATGGATAAAATTTGCTAAGGGCTTTTATGACCCTAGAGGCTGAGATGTGCTCATATTTTAGTCTTAGATAATGTGCTTAATTTTTTCATTCAAGCCATGAGTACTTGAAATTTCCTGAGACCCACTTTTATCAGCAGTTCTAATAATAAGTGCCTCATCACTTCTGAAACCTGCAACAGGCTTATAGCCCCCAAACACCTAATGAGAATTTCCTTTCCCAGGTGGGAAGTGAAGGTTTAAGCGACAAAGAAGGAAGGAGGAACTGGCTTGTGTCAAAAATGAACTTGGTTGAATTCCTTGGTGGTAACATGTATCTAGACAAGAGTAAGGCAAACCTGCCTTTCACGTGAGTTCAGTTTGGATCTCGAGTGGTGAATTCTTACATTGAGGGCGGATCTAAAATAAGACACTGGGTTACTCTAGCAGATTTTTTTTTTTTTTTTGCTTTGCTTTTTGCTTTTGTGTGCATGTGCCGATCTGATTATAACTACTCTGTTCTGATTAACCTTGAGCTGTTGTTGTTTTTTCATAATTTGAAAGAATTAAAAATTGCAGCATCCATGAATAAATGTAACTCTTAGCTCCATCTTCTTAACTAAATGCAACGGGGGAGTAAATACAGTGGGAGTGCTCAAAAAAAAAAAAAAAAAGTGAAGAAAAGAAAATTGTTTAAGTGGCCAAAGAAACTTTATCCTATTGTGTTTCAGGCCAAGCTATGCCAGCTATATGTAAATGTAAGCACTGGCCTGTGTTCCTGTGTCCACTTTGAAGTTGCCATCTGAATTTAATTCTGCCTTTGTGATTAAATCAGGCCATTACGTTTAATCTCACTTAATAGTAAGAAACGTCCTTTGTTGTTTTCTATAGGCAACATATTCTGCCCCTAACATATACAGCTTGGTATTCACACTTTACTATTAATCCCCGATGGCTGATAATTGCTTCATCTCCAAGCCCTCTGTCCAATTCACAAGGGGCTGATTGCAACTATTCTTCCCCTATACATTAATGCACTGTTTGGGTCTTGCTTCTTTGGCTCAGTGAACCCTATCAAGCTGTCCACATTTTCTGGGCATGTGGGCGTATTGTAAGATGTTAAATTAAATTCTGTGTTGACCCCCTAAACACCAGAATCTATTAGGCTTGCAACTTAGCTGATTGACAAGTGGGACTACTTTTCCACTCAAAATCCTGCAATAAGAAAAAAAAAAACCCAACAACAACGACAGCCTGAATATTTTGTTTCTAGGCAAAGTCTGGGATCTTCTTTCTGCTCTCTGTTTGCATTTGCATGACCACAGGCTGGATCAATTACATTATTGCCACTCCGTTGTTTCATTGATCTTCTGTTTGTCAGATTTGTCATTTCTCTGGGAAAAATTACAAGACCCCAGAGAAACAACAGTATTTCCTTTAGGGTTGAAATTATTTTCTCCTTGATTTTTTCTTCTTCTTTCTTTCAAAAATGTTATTTTGGGTGATGAGTCTTAAGGCCTTCTCCATTTGTTATCTGCCTCAATTTGTTCAGGCATAGATCTCAGAAGGTAAAATGTCAGTTGAACAGACAGCCTCTCCTATTTGCACCTAAGATAACAGGTATGGCTGATTTTAATGTTAACCCTTACCAAGAAAAGAGGCTTTCCTTTCTGTCATCCATTCATTAAATGGGCCAGAGTGAGTAGTAAGCTTTTCATTGTGCTCATTTAGAAATACTATCATTATCAATTAGACTTTGGGGTTCCTAAAGTATTATTACTTGTTTGTGACTAATTCATATTAGCCACATATAGGATCTAGAGTTTGGACAGTAACCACAGCACATACAGTTTCTTGTCGTTCCTCTAGTGGGAACTTTGGCCCAGCCTTATACAATTTCAGCTTCCCTGCTGCTCGTGGGACTTTGGGAAAGCCACATGTCTATATTTTTGTATATATTTTTTCTGATTATTGAAAGCAATCTCATAAAAGTAATGGTATTTTAAAATATTACACAATTTAATGTGTAAGCAAATTTTATTATGTATTTATGTCGTATTATACCATAATGTTGTAATATGTATTACATAATTGTGTAATAATTGCGTAAAAGCAATCCCTATTTATCATAGAAAAATCTTGAAAATTCCAAACAATGAAATAAAAACCATCCCAGATCCCACAGATGTAGTTACTCTTAGCATTTTAGTGTGTTTCTAGATATATTGTTCCTCCCTATATGCACACATGTAATTTTAAAAGGTACAGTTAGGAGCATACAGTTTATATA
Source organism: Dasypus novemcinctus (assembly GCF_030445035.2). NCBI lineage: Eukaryota > Metazoa > Chordata > Mammalia > Cingulata > Dasypodidae > Dasypus > Dasypus novemcinctus. The sequence continues at coordinate 153,536,682 of NC_080676.1, read as the reverse complement.
CCTCCCACGTATAAATACACATTGTCCTATGTGACGCAATATTTTTCCTAAAATGTAATTTCAATGTCGTCTTTCCTTGCAAGGAAACTAAGGTAACAAGTATGACCATGCTGTGGGCTCCGTTTTAGGTAAAATTCTGATTAGCATCTGCTCAGAAAGCTGCTTACAGAAAAGCTTCAGCCACAGGAGGCCCCTTCCCGCGCCCACGGCACGGTCCACCGGGCATCCGGGGCCAGCCTCTACAAAGGAGATTCTGTGTGGGAGCCAAAAGTCCAGGAGTTATCATTGCCAGCCTTTCTTTTTTAAATTACAGAAAGAACATAGGCTTGCCTTGGAAATTTTAGAAAATGTCGATAAAGTAAAAGAAGCAAGCAAAAAAGAGAACCGCAGTCAACATGTAGCTAGATATTTGAAATCATGCTATTTTTTAACCTACTTTTTCACTTATATCATCATCATTTCCCCCTAACATTTAATACTCACAAAAATTCCCCCAGTGACTGCACAGAATTGTGTCTTATGACTATGTCATAATTATTAAACCCCATATCGTAGTTTTGAATATTGGGAGCATTTGCAGTTTTCCCCTATTACAAAGGGTACGCTGCGATGTAACTAAGTATCATGGTGGTTTCTTTCCTTAGAAAAAGATCCTGAAAGATGGAATTGATGGGTCGGGTCGAGGTTACCCAACCTGTGCCTTTTCTGAGAGGTGCTTTCCAGGGGATACTGAAGAAGGCGGCGCTGAAGCTCATTGTGTTTGGTGGAGGAGCTGCTGTGAAAGTGTGATTCTCCAAAGAAAAGCCCAAACCCTCACCATGACTTTGGAAAACGGTGTAGAAGTTTCTGTTTAGTCAACGTGTAGCTACCCAGGGGCTCCCAAACAAGGAGATAGCTGTGTGCACGTGCAGGGTGCAAAACAAGACACGCGGCCAACGAGCCTCCCAGGACCTTGCAGAAAGGAGCTCAAAATAAAAACAGGGAGGAAAAAGGAACCATCACGAAAAGCAGTATCATCTGGTGGGTCAAAAATCACGTTGCTGCTCTGAATTATCAAACATGTTCAAAGGACACAAACAAGATAACCACAGCTGTAAGCATCATGGAGTTACCCACTTTGCCCTGTGGATCTGGGCTTCCACCTGCAGCTGCTCCAGCTCTGGGTTCTCAGCATCAGTAGAATTTTGAACCTGACACCTGTGTGAATTTGTTGAAATTTAGTTTATCTACGTGTGGTGATGGTACTTCTGTCTTATAAAATGAGAGTTGATCTCAGTTTTGGTGTTTATTTACTTTACACAAAGATAAATGATTAGATATATCTTTAAAAAATAAGGTTCCTAAAGCATTTTATCAGGTACAGAAGACATTTTAAAAACTGTGTAGGAAACTAGAAGAGGGAAACTAAGTGTATCTTGGTCTCCATGGATTCGTTATAATACCATGTCAATTAAAATACAGTTTACCCGTTTTATAAAAGTCACAACTTGAAGCAATCAAATTCTGTACTTGGTGTTGATTTTAAATTGTTTGAAAGCTGCAAATTCCACGAGGTGTTTTTGGTTTTGTTTTGTGTTTTGGTTTTATTTTATTTTTGTCTAGCTCAGGCATAGAGCTATCACTTCTCATTTCCGGGAGGAAGAAGCTAAACAGTGACCGACTTCACTAGAGGCCAGGAAGACAGAAAGATGAGTTATAAGCGCATAAAACATGAAGAATGAAATGCCCCTGGATGCTCACGCGGTCCTTGAGCTGATCCTGCACCTGTGCAAGACGTGCTGCCCTGGCACCTCATTTGTGTCTTTAAAAAATTTTTTTATTTTAATTTTTTGAAGATACATAGATCACAAAAAATGTTTCTTTTGTGCTTTGTACCTGGTGAATTCCTATATGCAAACCTTTCTTTATTTCAGGGTGTGAACTCGGTAGCTGGAACCACTACCGGTATTGCATTCATATTTAAATTCCATTGTATAACTTCATTAGAGAGCTGGGAAATGGTTTCATTTCTGGAATGATTTTGTTTTTCTCTTTGAACAAGCCGTCGGTGGAGTTAGATGAAGATTGCATTTCACTCCCTGCCTCCAAGGCCCACCTTCCACTCTGCCCTTCTGCCCCGTCCTCTCTGTCCCTCCTGCCCTCCTGCCCCCACACCCCCTTTTATCCAGGGTTTTGCCACATGCAGGTATAGTGGAGGAGGCAAGGCAGAGCTAACTCCAATTCCTGTCCTAGCCAACTCCAAAGGGGCAGGTAAGGGAGGGCGTGGGTGGCCCTCCACCCTGAAGGCTTCGCGGGATCGTGGAGGAGGCCGAGGAGAGGACACCAAGACTGGGGCTGTCTGGAGGAGGTGGCAGCAGCGGGGGAGCCCAGGTGTGAGCAGATGCGCGAGGGGGGCTATGAGTCCTACCACGTGTTGGCACGTGGGGACCGTGAAGGGACAGCGCTGAGACCATGGGTGGCTGGAACGACGGACCACAGAGTTTGGAATGACTGTGGTTTGGGCACTCGTTGTCCCGCAGGGCTGTGGCTTATTGGCCTGATAAATGGCAATAAAAAGCTCTTGAAAAATGCGGGGATGTTTCGAGCAGGGTGATTGCTTTTTAGAGGTGCTCCCAAGCTTTCAATGGGGGACAAAGAAACTACCAAGGAGTCAGTGACACCTGAACATCTGCCACCTAACAGCCACAAACACACGCATAGCCCAAACGCTCCACTTCTGCTGAACGAGAAGAGTATTTCGAAATCGTGACCGTACACTCTTCTGCACCTGTTTATGACATTGTGTGATCTAGGCTGTTTTTTATGCGATATAAATAATATCCCTAAAGAGACCGTCCCTGAGCCCACCGGGAGCCTAGGGTGGTCTCCGAGGAGTTGTGAGACTGGGACCCCAATGGATAGCTCGAGAGGGAAGCAGAAAGCTCTGGCTCAGCCCCCCACGGCAAGTCGAGGGGGCCCCTCTGGCACCAGCCAGAGAGAGGGGCTTAGTCCTTAGAATAAACGTGAGCACGTGTTGTGGGGACACCGCAAAGGCCACTGGGCTGGAGGGGGATTTAGGAGGCAGAGGAGGGAGTCTGAGGCCTGCTGGGCTTGGAGGCGGGGGCTCTTTCACCAGCTGCTCCAGCCTCACCTAAGAGGAGAGCTTTCCAGTGTCTTGTCCCTGCAGTTCCTGCTAGTCTCCTGGGGAGGTAGGAGAGTGGCATTATCGTACTAAAAGGGAGTCAGTCAAAAAATAAAAATGAGAGAAGGGGTCCTGTCTTCCTCATTCCTTCCCCTGCCCCTTCACTCATTCTTTTTTAGTTTAAAACACTATGGAGGGGGAAGCGGATTTGGCTCAACGGATAGAGCATCCGCCTACCACATGGGAGGTCCAGGGTTCAAACCCAGGGCCTCCTGACCTGTGTGATGAGCTGGCCCACGTGCAGTGCTGATACCCGTAAGGAGCGCCATGACATGCAGGGGTGTCCCCTGTGTAGGGGAGCCCCACATGCAAGGAGTGTGCCCTCCAGGGAGAGCCGCCCTGTGTGAGAAAAGCATAGCCTGCCCAGGAGTGGCGCCACACACACACAGAGAACTGACACAGCAAGATGACACAACAAAAAGAGACACTGACAAGAATGCCAGTGGACAAAGAACCCACAACGAATGGACACAGAGAGCAGACAAGGGGGATGGGGGAACGAGGAGAGAAATAAATAAAAAATAAATCTTAAAAAAAAACACGCTACGGAGGGGAGCAGATGTGACTCAAGTGGTTGGGCACCTGCTTCCCACATGGGAGGTCCTGGGTTCGGTTCCCGGTGCCTCCTAAAAACAAACAAAAAACAAGCAAATGAATGCAAAAACCAACTGAGGGGAGCTGATGTGGCTTAGTGGTTGAGCACTGGCTTCCCACACTCGAGGTCCTGGGTTCAATCTCTGACCCCGGTACCTCAAAAACAAACAAACAGACAGACAAAAACCTTGTGGAAATGGAGCGGGTACAGCTCAGTGATTGAGTGTATGCTTAACATGTCCAGGGTCTTGGGTTCAGTCCCTGGTACTTCCTAAAAATAACCCTATGGAAAATGACTAGAAATGGTTTCTTTTGAGATGGGAAAAGAGCATCATGGGAGAGCTGTAGCATCCTGCTTCCCTTCCCCACCCCAGGAGTATTTCGGCTATTCTTGGCTGAGCCTGATATGGATATTCCCAGAGTAATTTCTTGTGTACGGCTTTCTGGATCAGAAAGGAGCCTCGATTCCTCCCTTCCTGATGGGGCTGAGGCCATCGCACAGGGGCCTCAGGTAGCTCCAAGATTTGCTTTGTGAGAAAAATAAAGGAGCCATAATTATACCCACGTTCTCGACCAAGCCTTCAGTCCTGCCTCACCCTCTGCAGCCCCAGGAAATCTGCATGTCCTAGGTTACTTTGAAATGGAAACCTCCGTGAATAAGATCCAAGGCTGATGTTATGAATTTGATTCAGTAAATTTTTTTTAATTTAAATTTTTTTATTGAATTGTCTTTTTTATAAGACACGTAGATCACAAAATGTTACATTAAAAAACATGAGGTTCCCATATACCCCCCAACCCTCCCCCATCAACAACCTCTTTCATCATCGTGGCACATTAATTGCGTTTGGTGAATACATTTTGGAGCACTGCTGCACCTCATGGATTACAGTTTACATTATGTTTACACTCTCCCTGAGTCCATTCAGTGGTTATGTCAGGATATATAATGTCCAACATCTGCTGCAACACCATTTAGGACAACTCCAAGTCCTGGAAATGCCCCCTCATCACATCTCTTCTTGCCTCTCCCTGCCCTCAGCAACTACCACGGCCACTTTCTCTACATCAATGCTACAATTTCTTCCATTACTAATCACAATAGTTCCATAGTAGAATATCAGTAAGTCCACTCTAATCCATATTTTATTCCTCCATCCTGTGGACCCTGAGTTGGTGATGGCCATTCCACCTCTGTACCGAGAGGGGCTTAGATCCCACATGGTTGATGGATGCGATTCTCCTGCTTGGAGCTGTAGGATTCAATCTTGAAGAGGGTTACGTTGCAAAATGTCTCACAGCAGAGTTTAAACGGCGGCACTCACGGGTTAGCCAAACAGCATTGCCCAGAATGCCAGCAAGAAAGCTAAAATGAGGGTGGTCTTTATCAAATGGGCTTAGGTAACCGGTCCCACCTGTTTTATCCATTGGTGGACCAGCGCTTTCACAAGGGATTTGAAGACAGAGGCACAGTTGGAAGGGACTGGAGTTCCCAGCCGGTCAGCTTGCCCGCCTGCAGTGGGAACGCCAGCCCAAAGAGCTCAAGGACCGGGCGAGGGATCTAGGCCATCACAGATGGGAAGGCTGGAGGCCTGATTATTCAGCTCGACCTCCCCAGGCCGTGCCTCTGCTGGGCACCTGTGGCCCTATCTTCCAATTTTTCTAAAGAGGCTAAGAGTCTGAATTTGTATGCCAAATTTCTTGATTTTCAAATGTGGGCAACTAATTCATTTAAGACGCACGTACCAATGAATGACACCCAGCCTTCACCCCTGCAGGCTGCTGTGGACTGCCTCGGTTTAGAGACTGACAAAGGCTCCGAGAGAAAAGAGTCCCTGAAATGGGGGATTCCCTGAATTTGACTCATTTCATACCTTTGCTTGGTCTTATGCTCAATCGGATATGCCCCTGGGGGGTTTTTGTTTTTGTTAATTTTTATTTTATTTTATTTTTAGTCTTTATTTTTTTAATGTTACATTAAAAAGATATGAGGTCCCCATATACCTCCACCCCCCTCCCCCCACCCCTCCCCCCATAACAACAGCCTCCTCCATCATCATGAGACATTCATTGCACTTGGTGAATACATCTCTGAGCACCGCAGCACCTCATGGTCAATGGTCCACACCATAGCCCACACTCTCCCACAGTCCACCCCCTGAGCTTTAAAAGCACCTACATGCCCTGACTCCACCTCAGCCTGACCTATCTTTTTTAAAGATTTGTGTTATTTTTATCCCCCATCCCCATTGTTTGCACTCCTGACTGCTCTCTGTGTCTGCTCGCTGTGTGATTGTCTTCTTTTTAGGAGGCACCAGGAACCAAACCTGGTACCTCCTATGTGGGAGGGAGAATGCCTAATCACTTGACCCACCTCTGCTCCCTGCTTGTTGTGTCTCTCCTCATGTTTTCTTGTTGTGTCTCTTCGTTGTGTCATCCTGTTGCATCAGCTCACCACACTAGCCCCTTGCGGCAGCTCACTGTCTTGCTCATCTTCTTTAGGAGCCAAACCTGGGAACTCCCATGTTGTAGGAGGGCACCCAATGGCTAGAGCCACATCTGCTTCCCTGACCTGCCTGTTTTTAACCTACCACTCGTGACCGAGAAGAGCGCTGCCCTTTTGGAACCACGGCCAATCCCACGTCTATACTACATTTCAGCCACAGTCCTGGTCCTAGCGCATCCCCTGGCCTGTGAATTAACCTCTAGCCTGGGATCTTATTCATCAAGCAGAAAAGGAATTAACAGAAGGATCCCGGCAAGCTCACGGAATCAGCGAGGAGGCTGAGGAGCTGGGCCTAGCAGGACTGGGCCATGGGAACAGTCGACTTGGATGCCACCGCTGTCACCTCTGCCACTGGACACTTGCTGCTGCCCCCCGCTGGGTTCTGCTGCTGGATGCAGGCCCCACCGGGCTCCACTGCCCCTGCAGCCGCTCACCCCCACACCACTGAACCCGGGCCCCCCGCAGCCAGCGCAGGCACCGGTAAGCCCTTGGCCTGCCTACCTTGCCCTCGAGAGACGGTGTTCTGGGCAGACGAGTCTGATGGGCCTGGGGTAGACCATGAGGCCGGGCCCCAGGTGCCTGGGTTGGGGAGAGGGGATAGATGTACCCTGTGGCCTCCAGTGTGTAGAGAAGCGCTGGTTTTGGGGAGCGGGCCGCGTCATGGGGGGCCCAGGGCCAGCTTGCTCCGTGCATGTCTCTCCCCACTCCAGGGTCAGGGATGTCATGCTGGAAATGGGCCATGGAGTGAGTACTGACACCACAGAAATGGTTCAGTTACTGGATGGCCAAAGTGACAGGTGTCCACTACCCCCCAAGTCATCAGTGCTCCCTGCAAGGTAGATTGCTGACCTGAGGAAGGGAGTGAGTAAGGGAGGGTAAGAGCAAGAAAGGAGAGGAAGGAAAGCTGTAAAGCATAGTCAAACTGCGTGTGAAATACGCCTAAGAGTAAATTCGCATCTATAAGACTGCTTTTCTTTGAAATTGAACAAAAGTATGTTAACACTACAAGATGGTACTATCAGACCAAAAAAACATTACACCAAATGAAAGAAACCAGACACAAAGTACTGCCAATTGCATGACACAGCCTGGCTGTGTATCTGCCGGTCTGCAGACAGTTTAGAGCAGTGCCATCCAATAGAAATATAATTCAAGCCATATACATAGTTTAAAATTTTCTAGTAGTCACATTTAAAAAAAGCAACAGGTAAAATTAATTTTAATAGTATATTTATTTAATCCAATATATCCAAAATATTGTCATTTCACCATGAAAAATCTTACCTTCTTTTCTTCATCCTCAGCCTTCACAATCGAGTATGTATTTATTTTACACCTGCAGCACATCTCAGTCTGGGCCAGCCACATTTCAAAATGCTCAATAGCCGCTCGAGACTGGTAACTGCCATATTGGACTTTGCAGGGGGAAAGCATTTCAAAAATGGCATACCATGGTCTTCAAATCATCTTTCAGTGGTATGTTAGGAGGGACAGACTGTGTTCCCCTCTTACAGATGTAGAAAATAAAGCATCCCCAAGTTGTATTAAAATGAGGGATGTATCTGCCAATATGTGATAGGTGGATTTGAATAGAGGGTGGGCTACTTAATACAATCCTACTTACAAACAAAGTATAAATATTCCTGAAGGTGTGAAGTATAACCTTGAAAACATGTGCATGCAAGCGCCGAGGGAGAAGGGGCTCAGGAGACGGGACACTTGCATTCCCCGATGTGAGTGACGGATCCTCACAGCTCTGTCAGACTGGTTTCCTTCTTTCCAGAAAACATGTCTACAATATATCTACTGCATGCCCTCCAAGGATATTAGACCAATGATGCCTGTTTCTAGACACCTCACGGAAACAGATGCTCTCATATATTGTTGGTAGAATGTTAACTGGTACATCTTTGGAGGCAATTTGAGGACAGCTACTGAACATTTAAATGTGAAAACACTTTGGCCCAGCAAAAGATCTTCTAGGAATTATCCTAGGAAAATACTCCAAGATAAGTGAGCAAGGATGCTCATTCAAATATTGAGAGCATTCCAAACGTGCAACGAACTAGAGTAAGCCCATTCTGTGGAATGCTTGCAGCCACTAAAAAATGAGATGGAGTTATAACTGACATGGAAAGAAAGATACCGTATATGCAGAAACACAGAAAGAAAGGAAAAATGAAATTGCAAAATAGATAAATAGATAAAATTGTACTCATTGCAAAGAGAATCTTGAAAAAGTGTCATTGGATTTTCTGCAGCTAGTGGGGATATGCCAGGCATTAGGGAGAGATTTTCACTTTTTAATTTATGTACATTTATAATGTTTGCAATCGTGCAATGATTGTGAGTTATTTTTGTAAACATAAAAAGATACAAAGTAATAAATAGTCAAACACACAAATATACAGATTTAAAAGAAAATTATCCAGTGTTCCCAAGACTATGAGGAGCTGTGTTCTCAGGCCACGAGGGTGGGAGTGTAAATCGGTCCTATTTTGCTGGTGGGACCTTCTAGGCAGCCTGTAATCAGAGTCTTATCAATACAATAATCTCTAATGCGATGAGTCCTCCTCTAGAAAATTATCCTGAGATAAATCAGTTGAGGTCATATAGATGTTTATAGAAGGATGCTCTTTATAGTGTGACTTAAAATAGTAAAAAGGTGGAGGGGTAACAAAATGTTCATTTTTTAGGGAGTTAATTCAGCAAAATCCCAGGATAGTCCACAGTGGAAGCTTACTTTAAAATGGTGATATAGGAGTATATTTATTACCATAGAAAACCACCCATGGTGTACTGTTGGTTTTTTTAAGCTTTATTTTGTACATTTAATAATTGAAAATATAAACAATTAAAAACTAAAAAGGAAAGACAGTTGAATAAAAATATGCATTTCTCAATTAGATGTACTGGACATATGTACATTTTTTAAAAATCACACAATATGTTACACAGTATATTTGGTTCACAGTAACACAATCATACAGTATTTGTCCTTTTGTGTCTGGCTTGTTTCGTTCAATGTAACGACCTCCAGTTTCATCCATGTTGTCATATGCTTTACAACTTCATTTCTTCTTACAGCTGCATAATATTCCATTGTGTTGTATTGTTAAATGAATAAGCGCATTACAAGACAGCGTGTGTAATTTGATTCCAATCTGCATTGTATACTTGACTGTGTGTGTATATCAGCAGAGAAGAAAATCTGTAACAATATGTATCTGGTATTCTCTGAGTGATGAGATTATATATCATTTCTGTTCTCTATTCTTTTTTCAACTTAGCTTATTTACAGTGAGTGTCTATAATCCTTTTATTACTTCCAAAAAAAAAAAAAAAAGCCAAAAAACCCACAACCAAGTAACCTGCCATAGAAGCCAGTTGGAGAGTATCTCTCTCTCTCTTTGTCTGTCTCTCTTAGCAACAGCCTCCAAGGTTTAAATAGCAAAAAAAAAAAGGTTTAAAATGCCAGCCCTAGGAAAGCCCTTACAGCGCTGGCATGGGGGCAGCGGGACCAGGGGCCACTGAGTCAGGTCTCAAAAGGCTTCTAACCTTATTTCAGTTGTGAATCCAGGGAAGGTCGTTCGATCTGAAATGGCCAAGGACGTTGAAAAAAATTCTCATAATGGGGTTCTTTTAAAAATCTGTGTTTGCTTAATTTAAAAATGAAACCAACACTTAGAATTTGCAGAAGCGAGCTCCGGGAGGTGGGTGAGAGGGACCTTGCAGTTGAAGAGCTCCCTGAGGCTGTCGGGAGCCACGCACACCTCTTTGAAACCCTCTTGGCAGGCGTTTTTCAAAGGAACGGTTTGATTTTGACAACTGAGCATATCACGGGGCCCATTTCCAACGGCAGCGACAACAGGAGCCAAGGATGACTGCTTGCTCCTTGCCTTGGGGCACAGTCTTGCCAGGGCTAAGATTTGGCAAGAGGGGGGCCTGAGAAGTGTGGGGGGGTGGGTCACAGTCGATCAGAAAGCAAATACCCAGCCTGGCACTGGGGCCAGGTCTGTGGGGCTTGCTTCGCTCCGTATTTAAGCGTGCTGTGCAGTGGTGGCCCCACAGTCCTGGCGAGGAGGCACTGGGGCTTCCAGGCCTGGGAGACCCCACTCCCACCCCACCCCTGCCCCCGTGGGGCGAGAGCCACTGCCACAGACCTGGGCATGGCAGAGGGAGGCGACTCCTGCCCCAGGGGAGTCACCGGGGCCGGCCGTGGGGCCACATCTCCTTCCAGCCCCCCCACCCCACACGTCCTCTTCTCTTGGGGCTGATCTCCTCCTCGGCCGCCCTTCATCAACCCCCGGCCCTCAGCGCATCCCTGATGCAGTGCTCAGTACAAATGCTGAGCACTGTCCCTGCTGCGGCCACGACCTGTCACCGTGACCGTTTACTTACAGAGAATTGGCTCCAGGCACGATGCGGGGTTCCTCCAGAGGGGGCTGCCAGGCCGGTCTCCACGGCGAATAACTGAATCCCACGAGAATTGTTCTCTTCAGGGAGGTCAGGGCTGCTCACAGCCTTGCTCCACAGGGAAGGAAGAGAGGCATCGCGTGGGCCCGTCCACGGGGACGGCTGATGGTGAGGATTCGAGGTGCTCTGCTGGAGCTCAGCCAGCTTCACTGCATCCTCCCCATAGTCCTGGGAGGGAAATCCCATCATCGTCCCATTTGACGGATGAGGACACCGAGGCTTAAAGTGCTCCAGCATCATGCTGAGCAAGGTAACGGAGCTGGGATGCGGGGAGCAGGGACTTGATGCCCCCCTGGCTCTCGGCTGCTCTCTTCTTAGCCGAGCACCCCTTCCTGGGTGCTGTGGGCAGGATGACGGCGGTGGAACTAGCACCTGCCCGGGGCCTGGTACTCCTGTGAGCTCACTCCGGCCCGTGGAGGGCCTCTCCCTGTCCTCTCCAACGGGCCAAGGGCGAACAGGGCTGGGGGAGAGGCTTGACCTCCTGGGTCCGTGGGCAGGGCCCTGGTGAGCCAGCGGGGCGGGCAGGCGGCTCCCCTCTAGCGCCCGCCGACCCACGGGGGAGTCGGAGAAAACTCGGGAGAACGGAGACTGCCTGCCTCTAAAATGGAGACATTTTGTTCGTCGTGGGTTTTGGCATTTGTTTTTAATTTGTGCAGAACTGCATTGAAATAGCCGTTATCATGGTAACTGAGTTTTGGGTGATCCCTTAAATTTTGTGCCCAAAGCAGTGGCCTTGCTCGCCTCTTCCGGCCTGGGCCCGGCTTCCTCTTGGTGCCTGAGCTCCTCCAAAGACCCAGGAAGCCCAAAGCAAGCGTAGCCTGACTCCTGTTGCTTGGGGAGACGAGTTCAGGGAATCAGAAGGTTCTTCTGCCTATAGTCTGTGAGGGCCTAAAGGTGCTGGTTCGTTTGTGAGTCTGAACAAAAACACGATGACTGTTTAAAATGTGAACACTGATAAGGCCTGGGTTCCTCCCCTCCCTCCCTCCCCTCTCCCTTCCTTCCTTCCTTTTTTTAAATGAATTTTTGGGGTATTTTTTATTGTCTTTAAAAAAAAAATAGATCCCACAAAAAGTTATGTTAAAAAACATAGCAGGTCCCCATATACCCCACTCCTCTCACATCAACGACCTCTTCCATCAGTGAGGCACATTCTGTGCATTTGGTGAATGCACCCTGGAGCACGGCCACACCGCGTGGACCATAGTTTACATTGCAGTTCACACTCTTTCCAGTCCATCCTGTGGGTTATGGCAGGATATATAATGTCCAGCATCTGTCCCTGCAGTATCATTAAGGACAACTCTAAGTCCCAAAAATGCCCCCACATCACACCTCTTCCTCCCTCTCCCTGCCATTCAGCTACTCCCGTGGCCACTGTCTCCACATCAATGGTACAACTACTTCCATTGCTAGAGTGACATCAGTTCTGCAGTAGAATACCAGCAAGTCCACTCCAATCAGTGCTATATTCCTCCTGGTAACAAGCCTTTCTGTAGAGGAAAATTCCTGGACACAGGTGGAAACTTCCTGGGGTGCACCCGCCACCCCGAGTTTATAATGACCACAACAATACTTTGAGAAACCACTGCTGGGTGGGCGCTTAGCAGGTCGGCACCCAAAGCCCACTGGCTGGACAGAGGACTGCCTGCCCCCCCCCCCCCCAGGCCAAGCCCCAGCTCCCTGCCCGCAGCTCGCCTGGCCTGACTGGGCGGCATTCAGCTGCCGTGTGCAGAGGATGACTCCATCAGTGATTTCATTCACCCGGCCTGGTGTTTATGCCCCTTGCCACGAGCGGTTGACATTGTTTGGAGCTGCCCCGAGCTGACGTTTCGCTGGTGGAGAATGACATTCAGTCAGCTTGTGGCCTCTGTGGCCCAAACAGCTGAAGTGCGTGGCTTCTGAAGAACCCATTGTGTCCTCGTCAGCGGGGGTGGGGGGGAGCGGGGCAGCCCGGGTGCCCTCCCGCCCCCCCCCCCCGCGGCTCCCACGTGGGCCCAGCCCACGGCACCGGGTCCCTGGCCCTCCGTGCTGAGATGCCTCACCGAAGCCTGCTGGGGACTGCTGGGGTCCCTCACAAAGGTGCACTCGGGTCCCAAGTCCCCCTCCTCATTTGTCAATGGTAAATGGAATCTTTGAATATGTTATCAGTTACAGTGAGTCCACACCGAATCCAAGCTGACTGGAGGCCTGACAGAGGAAGGGATTTGGACACAGCAGGAGGGGAGAGGCGGGGAGAGAGAGAGGTGGAAGGCGGGTGATGGAAGACCGGGGAGCCACCACCATAACGCCACCGGCCTTGGAGAAAAAGCACCCTGACACCCTGGCCTGGATGTCACAAGCCGTGGGGCCATACATTCCTGCTCCCCAGGCCCACCAGCGGATGGGACTGTGTGACAGCAGCCCTGGCAAACTGAGACGAACACCTCTGAGCTCAAGTGAGTGCACGAAGGGGCTGAGGAGTTCAGAAGGTAGTTGTGCTTGTTCTGACAGAAGTGCTACTTGGCTCCCCTGGCTGCTGTCACGGTCCCTATCCATGAATGGCAAGAGGAGGGGGGAATGGCCGTGCACACACCGTTGCTTTCTTAAGCGAGCATCTTCAGCGAGCAGAATCACAGAAATAACGTCCCTCTGGCCTTGGAGGAAATTATACGAGTGGCAACAAGGAAACCAGCCACGACCCACCGGAACGACGAAGGCTTACGGAGGGCTGGCACCGTGCTAAAGGGTTCAGTCTCACTGCCTCGTTTAACCCGCGGGGGTGTCTGATGATGACCCCCGTCTAGGAGAGGAGCCTCGAGGCATCTGGAGTTCAGGCAGCCTGTGCAAGCCCCCCCAGTGGAGGCGCAACCCAGCAGAGCACTGCGTGGATAGCACAGACGGGGCGGGGGACGATCGAAGGAGGGAGGAAAGGCGGCTGGAAGAGGAGACTGGGATCTGTTTGTGCCCAGGCAGGGGGAAGGCCAAGTGTGGCTCTGCCTTCACCTGTCGGCTGGCTCACCTTTCCCTCCCACTGTCCTTGGGGACGGTTCACTCTCCACCCCAGTCCATCTGGGCCTGTGGACGGGTGTGTGACTGTAAAGCCAGCGGCATCCCCCGCTGGGCCACGGCCCCAGGACCACGGATATAACCCGCATGAGAGAACTCCAAGGGGTCCGTGGGCTCATTCCTCATTTTCCTACACATGGTTCTCCTGCCCCTTTTGTTTGACCCTGTAACTAGCACTATACCCATTAAATATGTGTCCCAGAGACTGGTCTTCTGGCTTCCTATGCCGGGTGAGCCCTGAATCTCAGAAGAGTTGCAGCTGGCCCCTGCTCTCCAGTTCATCAGACTCACTGGGACAACTGAGGAAAGGATGATGATGGGCAACACCCAACCCCCAAAGCAGAGAGTACCGACAACTGCAAGGAAAACAGTTGAATCCATCTGGCCCATGGGAACTAAGCCCCATCTCAGTCGGAAGCAGAGTGGCATCACCATCCCCAAATCCTCAAGACTGAGGAATGCACAAACACGGGGAGCGGCGCAACTGGGGACTAAAGTAGACTTGTTATTATTCTAGCACTGGAGGAACTTGTATCACTGATAAAAGGCAGTGGCTACCAGAGGTTCTGAGGGGAGGAAGAGGGAAGAGGAAGTGTAACATGGGGCAGTTTGGGGACATTGGAATTGTCCTGCATGGCATTGCAGTGACAGATACAGGCCGTTTACACATTTTGTCAAAACCTATAAAATAGTGCAGTACAAAATGTAAACCAGAATGTAAACTATACTAACCACGGTTAGTAGCAATGCTTCGAAACGTGTTCATCAATGGTAACAAATGGACCACACTAATGAAATATGTTGTTAATAGATGTTGTTAATGGGGGGAAAGTGTGGAGGGGGCGGGGGTGGGGCATATGGGAATCTCTTATATTTTCGATGTAACATTTATGTAATCTAAACCTTCTTTAAAAATAAAGAAAAAGCTTGATTTGTTAAAAAAAAAAAAAAAAAGGCATCTGTTGGGACTTTTAAGACAAAACACACTGGTTTCCCGGTCGGCGTTCAGGGCGATTAATCCTGTGTTAAGTCCGCTCAGTTCCCAGGAGCCGTTAGCCTCTAATTATTATCATTGGTTGAAATTGCTTTCAAACAAGACCACCACTTCCACTAGGCTGCACATTTCTTTTGTTATTGTCAACTTTTTATCCCTTAGAGAACCTTGCTCAGAATATTTGTGTAGATAGTACAGTTCAATAAATGTTTTATTATTTCAATAAATAAAATCTAGGTTGCTGGTAGAGGTGAAATGTCTATATCAGGGGCTGGGAAACTTTTGTGTAAAAGGTCATATAATCAATATTTTAGGTTTTGCCAGCCATAGTGGAAAAAAAAAGGTGTCTATTAATCAGGCAAACCTAATTCTTTCGGCTCATCCGGGCTTAGCCAGGCAAGTTGCCTGTTAATTTTTCTGTTCCACTAGTGATGTGTGCAGTGAGAATTGCTGGTTTTAGCTACTAACCATGACTTGAAAAAGCAAAAGGCTGTGAGTAAGCAGGTCTGCAGAGGGGAGAGTTACCCATACAACTGCCAGAAGCAAACAAAACCACACAACACAACAACAAATACCCCTTTTGTCTGCTCCTCTAGGCAGATGAAATGATATCAAATCATCTCCAAAAGGCTTCTTCATTGATTCCTCCCCTGCTTGACTCTGTGTTTTCGGATTTGAATTGGACATCACCTAATGACCAATTCCTGGAAAGGGGACGCCTGCCCCTACCGTGGGATCAGCGACACACGGGTGTTGCAGGCTGGGTGACGCTTCCCTCGTGCCCCAGCCACAGCCCCTGCCTGACACCTCATCACCGTGCTCCCCGACAGCAGCCACCACCAGACCTGAGAACTTTGGAATTAGCAAACCGAATCCAGCGCAGCCACTGAAAGGAGGCAGCTAAAAGTCAAGTGACCAAAAATAGCGATCACCGTATCACAGGGCATTTTCGCTTCAGAAAGAGGAGTCATGTGAAGGTTAACTTGTTCTGTGCCCTGAAGCCTCAAGAGCACGTTGACTGGACATGATATCATCAGTACTTGGCCACAGCCAGACCTGGGGGTGGGAGGAGGGGGCACAGGTGGGGGTGCTGAGAGAGGAGGAGGAGGGGAAAAAGGACACTTCTCTGCCTCACAGGGAACGATGGGGAGGAAAACTCTCAGTGGCTCTCCCTCTCCCAGACAAAGTCTTGTTTCTTTGAGAGTCTGGCTTCTAGGGCTTACGCCTAACTGGCCGCGGCTTCCTTTGTCCTTACTTCTTTATACCTCTGTTTTCTCATCTGCAAAATGGGGATTATAACAGGCCTAAGAATGAAGTAACTGCACATAAAATGCTTAGAGCACTGCTTGGCGCTGAGATGCACAACCTTAGCGCTTACTGATAAGCCTTATAAATTGTTTTCCTCGGGCAGCTCCCACAATTTCTCCTATGAGGTGTTCTCTCTGCCATCCTGCCTGCTCCCAGGTGAGGTGGGTTCTCTTTTTCTTTCTTTCTTTCCTTTCTTTTTTTCCAACCCCCCAGATGAGCCTTCATCTGATCTTGTTATTTTGAAGTCTCTGGGTGGTATGACTTGGGCGTTCTCTAAGGAGTTTCCAGCATCACTTTGCAGCTTCTGGGACACAGAGGCCCTTCTTGATCCCAGCGCTGGGACCTTTGGCTGATGCTCTCCCTGGGCCCCCTGGCAAACCTCTCGATGGTGCCCCAGGTGAGGGGCTTTCGGTGGGGAGGGTCTGCCCCCATCCGAGGGGATTGGCAGGCAGCCAGCACTCACCGCTGCGAAGGAGCCTCTTGGAGAAAATCACGAAAAGCACTCGACAAAAAGATGAAAAGACGGGGAGAAAATCGAGGTCCTTCAGCCTAAACGTGTCGTCTCGCCGTGAAAACCCTGAAAGTCCGTCACAAAAGACAAGATCCCTTCGCCTTGTTCGCTAAGACGCTGCTGTCCCCTCCCGCCCTGCGGCCCTCGTTTGTCAGCTGTCTGCTCGCCTGCTTTCTGAAGCCCTAATGACAAACATGTAACATCGGAGCATCTCTCGCAGGGTTTGGCGAGCCCGTGCCACTCCCTGTCACCATTTCTGGGCCTCCCTCGGGGCTAGGGGGCGAGGCTGCCAGAGAAAGTTCAGGTGCCTGAACCTCAGCCAGGTCAGCCTGCAGGGCCTTGGCCCCAGTCGGCCTCTCCCCTGGATGCGGCAGGCCGGCTGGAAGGGGCCAGAGGCTGGAGATTTTCCAGGGGGCAGGAAGAACGTGTTCGGCTCTGGTCGTGAACTCCTTGCCAGGCTGTCCATTTCCTGGAGCTTTCAGTCCCACCTGGACAAACCAAGGAAGCCACTTCTGCCTCCCCAAAGCAGGTACTGGTCCCTGGCCCGGCTGCCCTGACTACCTGGGTGGCCCTGAGTGTGTCTCTGACGTGCCTGGGCCTCGGTGACCTTATTTGTGAAGGAGGAGGGTGGACCTATGTCTTCTAAGGCTCCTTGTCCAGCGGATATTCTGTGGGATTTAGAGATAGGGCTCTGGCACCCGTGGCCTTTGTCCTGTGCAACGGCTCGCCTGCGTGCCTGCTCTCTGTGGACACTTTGGAAGCTTGACTGTGAAGGTAAAAAGCAGTTCCTTTGCGTCCAATCTAGGAGTGCCCCCCCCGCCCCCATGCAGCTTGTAATGCAAGAACTTGGAATATGCAGCTGTTTTCCTCCTAAGCTCAGGGCCTGTGGCCTGGCTACAGCAGGAGGCAAAGGAGAATGTTTCCTGATGACACTGCTAAACCCGGATGAGCCGAAAGAATTGGGCTTAATTTCTGAACAGGTATGTCAGCGTTGATTCTGGGTTTAGTGAAAAAAACAACAGAATGGGAACCGCTTAAAGAATTCACCCACAGCGTCTCCATTGATACCAAGACTAGTTTGGGTGTGTAGGGCTCCAGGAACGCCTTGTTGCTTTATTTCCACGCCTTCTGTTTGGTGGGATAAAGTAGACCTTGCTCAAAAGCACTATTTCAAACAGGTTTGCCTACAGCAAAAACCTGCTTGATAAAAGTGCAGGTTTTTAGGAAAAGATGGACCTTTTCCATCTGTTGCTTTATAAGCCGACTCCAGCAAATATCATCATCTCCTTACTCTTTATTGAGCGTGCCAAAGAGGCCAGGGGCAGTGACGGAGCAAGAAAATGCCTCCTGGAGGAAATGCATTTTCTCAGCAGATGACCCAAAGCCCCATATGGTATCTTATAGGTATCTTATAGGACGGGAAGAAAAGCACTTCTCTCTCTGGCTGCCTCCTTGGCCTGCTTGCCTCCAGACAGCAGAGGCTCGAGCCAGCAGGCCGAGGAGGCAAGCCTGCCCCAGCCTTGTGTGCAAACCTGGGCAGTCGGCAGAGATGAAAACCTCTGAGCCAGACGGGCAGAGTTTCTTTGGGGTTGAGATTGTTGCTCCAAAATCTAAAATTTGGTAAAATGAAATGTTTCCCCTGACTTGGGGTGAAACCTCTTCCTTGATGGGAGCATTTACCCTCTCTGCATGATCTATGTCCCCAGGATGTATTTTCAGACCCGGTGTAATCCGTTTCCCTTAGAGGAGAACACCTGTAAATAGACCATCACTACGGGCGAGGGAAATCCCTCCGTGCATTGACTCTGCTCTGTTTACTGATTGCTCACCTGGCCTGCAGCACGGAGCACAACATAGTGTCTCAGGGCCGTGTGTATCTTCTCCCCAGGTTCTACTGGGACCGCGGGTCGGTGGCTGGCTGGGGGCAGGGATGGTTTCCCGCACTGTGCTGTGTGTTCCTTCTCATCTTGCTTTGGAGGCCCGGTGGTCCCTTTCCCAAGGAGTCTTCCTAGCATCGTCCCTGCTTCCCCAACCCCTGCAGAAACCTGTTCCCTCTGCAAAAAGCCTGCTCCACTAAGCACAAATGCGAGGGGTGAGTTCGGCCAGCGACTTTGCAGGCCCTGGCAGGCACTGCAGACTTCAAAAAGCCACTCGGTGCTCTGCAACCTACATCTAAACCTAAACCCTCCGTCAGGGGAAAGCACTGACCTGCCACAGAGTCATGTCGAGGGGTTTCCACCTTGCATGACTGACACCAGACGGAATTACCTGGTATCTATTTTCCTATAGGACTTCTGAACATGCAATGTTATTATTTCAGGATGTAAATAAACACCTTACAAGGAGCAAGTCTGCTTGTCCTGCTTGGCACAATGACGAGCAAGATGCCACATGCCGGAAGATCACTGGGATATTCTGAGGATGCCTAAGTCAGTCCTGCACATCCTTGCTAAATTCAGACACAATCTTTGGCAGTTCTGGAAAGCATGAAGGATATGATGTTCTCAGTTAAATAAAAAAAACCCACCACCACCACCACCACAGAGTGTTACCTTTCCCATAAGAAATGGGTGCTTTCTCCAGTTTCTAATAGAGACATCTACTACTGCCCACCCTTCTGCGCTGCTGCTTTCTTCTCCTTTTAGGGATGGTTCTTGGAGGGCTGGAGGCATGTAGGTGAGGAAGCTGGGACTGTGGAAGAACAGATTATTTCTAATCTCCTGGGGAGGGGGGGATTTGAGGGCCTAATTTGATTTTGACTTTGTTGATTTTCACTTTTCTTTCTGTCCTTGTTAAGATGCAAGGCAGGCAAGGACCAATATGGAATAAAGAGCAGGCCACAATACAAGTTTACTCATGATTATAAAAGCCAGTGGCAGGGTCTAAGAAGAATGAGTTCTTCCTTGGAAGGAGTTGGTGGGTAGAGGAAACTTTCTCTCATGCCCTGTCCCACCTCCCTTTGAAGAAATAGACACTTAGCCAACATGGTAGGGAAGGATGGTAGGGAAGGCAGTTCCGACTTTCTAGAACCCCCTCTTTACATGCTCCCAAAGCGAATGCTCATTTCCCCTAAATTTATAAATGCTCCAATGAACCAGCGTGTATACAATTGAGGCTACCTCACCTGGGTTTCCTTCCATTTCCCCCAGGTTAAAAGAGCCACTACTTCTGTTCTCTGCCCCTGCCTTTCAACAGTGGTTGGATTTAATGAACAACTATGAAATGTCTGCAGAATGTAAGCTACGAATACTGCATGCGAGCTAGTCAACATTCCAGATTCCGCTTAAGATCACCAATGTGACCCAAGAGCTTTCTTCACCTCTTCGGAGAATTAAATTATGTCCAACACCATAATTCCAAGGAGGCAATACTGGGGAAAGTTTTCATAGCAGTGTAATATTGTTAAAGCTTCTGCCCGCTAAGATTTAAAAAAAAAAAAAAAAAAAAAGGCAGATTTCTAAGAAGGTGTTAAGGTATAAAATCATTTTAAGATAAATGCATTTAAAAACCTGTTTTGCAAGTAAGGAACTTGTATTTGGAAGAGACCTCTTTCCCTAGCTTTGCTAAGAAATAATTCCTGCGATTTCCTCCTTCCCTTCTCTTATCCACCCAAAGTCCCTTACATTTTTTGAATTTGGACTAGAGTCCCCTGCTCATTGAATTATTTTACAAGTTGGGAGGTCAAGTTTTAAAATTTTGAAGCCCAGGCATTTAACTTCCCAAGGTTCTGAATTCAACAGGGTACAAGGACACTTTTATTAACAAACAAATCGGATGAAAATATATGAGGGTTTTTAAATGTTTTATTTTGTTGACTCTGTACAGCACAACGAAATAAAGTTAGAAGTAAAATTAAATGCCATTTAAATTCGGCTACTACCACGAACAAAAAATCTTAGACAAAAATCAAAGCAAGCTGCCGAGAGATCATAAAATAATCTTGCATAAAACAATTTGTTAACGCCTGTAGCAAATCCACATCTGTGCCTTATGCAGTTCTCCAAATGGCAAAGCGGCGAGAAGGAAGACCTGCGGGGGCGCATCCGTTATGGACCCGACTGGCTCCGCGGCGCCGAAGGAGCAGGCGGCGGGCGCCACCGCAGCGGGGATCGGCTGGGCCGCGGGCGTTTTGGGCGCTCCCAGTCCTCCTCCGCGTCTTCTTTTTAGGAGATAGAATGTTAATTAGCGGCTGTGCTTTCGGACGAGCTGGCGCCCGAGAAACGCCTGGGTAGCCACTTGAAGGTGGGTAAACTGGGAACCCCGTTTGCGTGAAAGGTGGTGCGTTTGTCTTGAAGCAAGCTCAGAGGTCGGTTACGCTACCTTGGGGGTAGGGGGGAAACAAAACGGCGCATCTCCAGTTTTAAGCTGACTTTCTAAAAAGACCCCGGGATGTAATAGCGAATAATCTCAACAAAACATCTGCTTGTGGGAGTCTCAAAAATTGCGCTCTAACCGCCGACGACAAAAGCGGAACGACTTCCCACCCCGCACACCCAACCACCCTGGAGTGGTCTGTGCCCCCCACCCGGGGCACAGGGAGGCCAACCGTCCGGCCGCGCGCCCCTGGCGGTTTGCCCGGACCAACTGGCCGGACAGCCTTGGACTGACTTGACTGGTGGAAACAAAGGCGCCTGTTGCCTCTGACCAGGGAGAAGGAAAAGAAACCCTGGGGAGAGCGAACGCTCAGGGACCAGGCTCACAGGTGTCGCCCCTGCGAGCGGTCGCGCTGCGTCCCCGAGGGTCCCCGGGACAATCGCGATCGCTCAGAGCTGACTTCTCGCCCCACCCAGGGCAAGCAAACCCACCTGTCTGGCGCCCTAAAATCCACACCATCCCCGTGGGGCGCCCAACTCCTGGGATCCGGAGAGAGATGCGCCGGATTGGGGGTGAGGGGTGCGCTCACTGCCTGCCCAAAGCAGCTTGGAATGGATTCGGAACCGCAACCAGCCCCAAAGCTCCGTCGGACATCCGCTCCGGTCCCGTGAATTTCCCAGGGGCGGGGAGGAAGGGGTCCCCGACTTGTTCGCTCCTCCCGGCGAGAAGTTTCAAAAAGCGCTGGGTGCTACGCCCGTCTCCTCCCGCCCGCAAGGCGCTCGGGAGAAGCCGGGCGGCGGCGGGCGCGCCCCAGGCCCAGGCCCAGGCCCAGGCCCACCCTCACTTGGAGAACTGCGCCTGCACCGCGGCCAGGCCCAGACCGGCCGGGACCAGGTGCGGGAACTTGCAGACCGCGCAGGTGCAGAGACCGGGACTGCCCGCGCCGCCGCCGCCCGCGCCGCCGCCGGGGAGCGCGAACTGGCCGCATGGCGGCTCGTCGAGCGCCAGCGACAGGTACTTGGCGGGGCGCAGCGCGTCGGGGGGCGCCACGGCGCCGGGCGCCAGGAGCACGGAGCCGGGCGCGGCGGCCAGCAGGGGCAGGCCGGCCAGCAGCAGGCGCGGCGCGGCGGGCCCGGTGCCCTCGCCGAGCGCGCGGCGCAGCTCCTGCAGCGAGCTGCCCAGCAGGAGGATGTAGTTGCGGGCGAGCAGCAGCGTGGCGATCTTGGAGAGCTTGCGGCCCGGCGCGCCCTGGCAGTGCGCCGCCGAGTAGGGGAGGATGACCTCGCGCAGCGCGTCCATGGCCAGGTTCAGGTCCTGCATGCGCTTCCGCTCGCGGCTGTTGATCTTGCGCCGCAGCTGCTGCTGCTGCTCCTCCTTGGCGTCCGCCCGGGCGCCGCCGCCCGCGTGCGCGCTCGGGCCCGGCCCGGGACCCGGCGGTTCGGCCAGCGCCTCCGCCTTCTCGCGCGCCGCCTTGGGAAGGAGGGTGGCCGTGGCGGAGGAGGAGGAGGAGGAAGCGGAGGAGGAGGAGGAGGGTGGCTGCCGGTAGCCCACCAGCTCGTAGAGGGAGGCCCCGAGCTGCGCGTCTCCAGGCCGCTGTGGCCGCAGCATGGTCGCGGGGACCGCGTTCACGCACGCCTGGGAAACCGCATAGTACATCTGGGGGGCGGTGGGGGCGGCCGAGGGCGCCCTTCCGGAACGCCTCGGGGTGGGCCTGGCGGCCGGCCGCCCCTCCCCCACGGACCTGCGCGTGCGGCGCCGACGGCGGGGCCGGGGCCCGCGCCCGACTCCTTTAAACCCGGCTTGGGAACCTGCGGCGCCCGGGGCGGCGGGGCGCAGCCAATGGGGGCGCGAGGCCGGGCGCAGGCGCGAGCTCATTGGCCCCCGGCGCCGAGGTCCTGCTGGTAGCGTTCGAGGAGGGGCTCGGGAGCGCGCTGGCGAGCGGGTGCCCAGTTAGAGAGCGGCGGGCAAGTCCCGGGGAGGCAGGGCCCGGAGGAAACCTTTGGCGGTCGCGGGTGGCCATTTGGTGGGGGTGGGGGGGTGGGGAGGTGGTTGCCTTGGTGAGGCTAAACCTCAATGCCTCCCTCCAGCTCTAACCGCTTTCTCTTGCTCTCTCTCTCGCTTTCCCCCCCCTTTTTAAAATGGAATTTTTTTGAAGATACATACATCACAAAAAATATTACATTAAAAAATATAAGAGGTTCTCATATATCCCACACCCCACCCCACCCTCATCAACAGCCTCCCTCATCATTGTGGCACATTCGTTGATCTTGGTGAATACATTTTGGAGCACTGCTGCACCACATGGATTATAGTTCACATTGTAATTTATGCTCTCCCCCAGTATGTTCAGTAGGTTATCGCAGGATATATAATGTCCAGCATCTGCCCCTGCAATGTCTTTTAGGATAACTCCAAGTCCCAAAAATGCCCCCACACCACAATCTCTTCTTCCTGCTCCCTGCCCTCAGCAACTACCTTGGCCACTTTCTCTACATCAGTGCTACAATTTCTTCCGTACTAGTCACAATAGTTCTATAGTAGAATACCAATAAATCCACTCTAATCCATATTTTAATCTTCTATCCTGTGGCCCCTGGGATGCTGATGTCCATTCCACCCCTATATCGAGAAGGGGATTAGATCCCACATGGTTGATGGATGCCATTCTCCTGCTTGCAGTTTTAGGCACTCTCAGTTCCCTGGTGTGGTGGTTGACCATCTTCACCTCCCTCTTAGCTGACATGGGTAAGTCCAATGAACTGGAGAGTAGGAGTTGCTACTCTGCTGAGGCTCAGGGCCCAGCTGGCACATGTCCAGTCCAGAGATTCAAGTCTCCTGAGTATACACCAACCCCAGTGCCAACCACAGGTTCAGTAAAAGTGACAGAAGAGGGATGTGTAGAAAGGTCACATCTGAGTCCAACGCCATCACACTCAGGAACACAAATTCCAAAGTGGGGCCCACCGACAAGGCACTGAACTCCAGAGCCATCTGCCATGACCGTAGAACCTGTGTGTCTCCGTAGCCCTCAGGAGCACCAGTACCTGGGGTTGTATCTACTTTGGCTGTCTCTGGATCCTGCTGAGGTGTGTGTAAGTGGGACCCCTCTGATGACCTCCCAACTCTTTTTTGAAGACAACCATTTCTCACTCTTTTAATACCAATGTATTTATACAATCGTGTTTTAATCATATAGATCCCAAAAATGAAATTTCTGGGCACTTGGACCAGAAACATGACAATGGTCCCCCCTACCGACACCCCTGATTAAGAGGTCTTTAGGAGCTAAGGAGCTTTTGGGGTTGGGTTTCTCTCCTCTTGAAAAGGAACATGTGTTCCTGATTTCCGTGACTTACCTCTTGGAAGTGTAGAAATTGGCCTCTTAACAGACCACATTCACACACATAGACTCTTGTATCTATTGATGGTGGAACCTGAATTTTTCTCTTCCCCAAAGAGTAAAAACATAACTTGGTGGTGGCTACAGAAGTTTTCTAGCCAGACACCAAGTCTTACTACTTGTCATCAGAGCAGGGCAAAATGAGAAGGGGGCCTTTTGTTGTGCTGTGTCACAGGTAGCTACTAGCAATGGGTGACTGTTTAAATTTAAAATAAAATAAAATGAAGTTCACATTTCAGTTCCCCAGCTGCACTAGCCTTGTGTCAAGTGCTCAGTTGCCACATCGAATTGGACAGAGCACATCTAGAACATTTCCATCACTGAAAGTTCTATCAGACAGCTCTGATCTAGAGTGTACCAGAAAGGAAATGACTTCCTCCGCCTTGTCCTCATTGGTGAAAGAGGGTCCCTGTATGCCATGGGAAGGAGCCTGGCTCTAGAAGCCCGCAGGCTGGGTCTGCTCATTGCAGGGCTGCTTTGCTTCTCTTTTGCTCCCACCAGGATTTGCCCAGTTGACTCACACCGGTCTCTGCTTGTTATATCCAGTGCTGCCTGTAACATTCTGCCCATGCTCAAGTTCAACTCCAACCCGATTTTCTTCTCCAGGTCTCCATGATTTCTCATCAAAGGTCTTCCTCTTCCATCACACTTGGCTAACCATTTACAGTGTATCTGTATCATGTCGTTATTGTCTCTGCATTCAGCTTTGATTGTTTGGGGACCACCTGTTCATTTCCATCATGTGAAGGTTGGTCTGAAATCTCCACCAGCTCCCAGGCTCATCCCTTGAAATGTGTGAACACCTCACAGTGCTCTAATCCAAGAGGTCCCACGTCCTGTAGTCAAATAGAGAAGGACTCTGGGAGGACCCCCAGACCTTCAGCAGGGCCTGACTTGATTGGGGCAGTCACTTAGGGAGAGAGAAGGGGGCCTGGATGGGAGGAGCTGGTCCCAGAGCAGAACCGTGCTGGGGAGAGCCCTTGGAGATCGCCTCGGAAGTTTCAAGTGGTTTAGTTTTGACATCTCAGTCATCGTTTCCCCTTTGGAAAGGATGTGCTTTTCAAGACATTTTCACAGACATGTTTTCATCTGCTTCTCGGAACCCTGGGAGCTGGGCATTTTTTACCTCTGCTCTACATGGTGACAGGGATTCCTTGAGGGTACAAGATTGTCGGGGTGTATAAAGTGTCTTCAGACGGGAAAGGCAGAGCTGCAGCATCGGTGACTGGCTTCCGGGGGAGGTAGGGGACTAAGCGAATGGGTGGGGGGGGTCCAGCCGTGTCCCTGAAGAGAGGGGCCACGTGGACCCCCATCCATGTGCCCTGCCCCAGCCCCTTGGGCAGTCCCCCGCCCTCCCCTTCAGAAACCCTCTGCCCTCAGGCTGAGGCACCAGGTTGGGGTAGCCCCAGGCCCGCCCCTTCTGGCTTCCTCCTCTACCCACATCTTCCTGCCAGCAGGAAGAGGAGGTGTGAGACAGAAGCCTAAACAGCATCCTCTCTTATTCCCATCCCCAGGGTGCCCCCTGCCTCGTCCACCCAAAGCGGCCCCTCCTTAACGCGGTGTGTCCCCGGGGGTTCCCCTAAGCCCCTTATCTTGCGGCATCTCCTCTTCTCGGGGGCCTGAAGTGCCTTGAGGGCCCCCAGGGCGTGTCTAGAGTGGGCCCTATGAGCCAGCTGACCGGGAGGACAGTGAGAAGGTGAGGGTGGAGAGAGTTCTGGGATGGAGAGGGAGCCCGCTGAGGTCCCGTACCACAGTGGGGCTGTGGAGAGTCTCGAAAGCCGAAGAAGGTCCAGCTGCTGGAGCCGGAAGGGCCACCCAGTGGGCGGCCATGCCACATCTTCAGCTGGGGGTGGCCATGCAGAAGCAGCACGTGTGCAGGCTTTGGCGCTCGTTGGGGCTGGTGACTTGGATAGCCCCCGTGCCAGGCCGGAGCTCCAGCGGCCTGCGAGGCATGACAGCTGATGAGGACCAGCCAGGGCTTGTGGCCGCTGGCAGGGGCCCCGTGGGGCTGAGTTGAGGGGAGGCAGCTGCTGGGGCCTCCCGCACTTGGGACATACTTGCGGCGCTCCCTGCCTCCGTCATAACAACCGCTCTTGTCTTGGCCAAAAGGGGCTTGTGTGTGTCTCGGAGATTCCTTTCACCCTGGGAGGTGTGGGTGTCAGCTTCCTTTTTCTTCTATTGAAACCTGAAGTGTCCCCCATCCATTCCGCCAACCCCACCACCCACCCCTTGCTCTGGGCCAAGAAGCTTAAACCTTTGAAATGGCAGACGGGCGGGCTGGACGCCTCGGTAAGTGTGTGCGGGGAGACTTGTGGTTTGGAGGCAGCAGCGGCCACCTTCCTGTCTAAGCACAAAGACGGGCTGTCCCATTCAAAGCGCCCCCCACCCCTGGAAGCCCTTGTCATCCCTTCCAGAGACCGTCGTCTCACAGAGGGCCAGCTCAGCATCCAGCGGTGCCTTTGCTAAAACGTGCTGCTAAAACTGGCTGGAGCCTAGCTCTGGGATGAGGCAATGCTGTGCACTTTTTAAGGTGATACTTTCTTCTAGGAAGGTCAGAATTCTTGGGGAAGCTGAAATGACCCCAGAGATGCTGAACTTCACACCGTACCCAATGTTCGCCCTACTTTAGGCTCCCATCCCACCCAGAGAGAGGCAGGCTGCGGGGTGGAAGCTACAGAGGGGGATGCTTGCTTCTTTCTGGGTGCTTCCTCTTGGGGTGGAGGGGAGTAGTGCTGGAGAGAGAAAATGGGAAAGTCACCCCTTGGTTACGTGCCTTGGAATGGAGAGGAACCCTGTAGAAACAGTAAGCCTCTCTTACCTGTGACCACCTCGCCAGAATCTAAGTCACACTTAAAACCAGTGCAGGTTAAATCAAGATTCCTGCTGGAGTTCTGAAAGAATGTGAGTTTTGTTCATTTCCAAAAGGAAGGGCAAACCAAATTATGAGCTGGTATGATGTCCTTAGTTATTTACAATATCGTTTTAAATCTGTCGATGTCACAGCTATGTTCATTTCCAGCGTGAAAGAGCGTGGAAAACGCAGTGCTCTCTGTTCTGGTGAAAACTCTAAAGACTATCAAATGTAGTAGATGCATTCTTAAAATGTGAGGGGGGTTATTTTATTTTCAATAAACATGATTTGGACCTGATTTTTATTAAATTACTAAAAATCATTTCTGAGTCCAGATTTATCTTGTGACAATTTTTGTGGAAGAAAGTTAAAAGGGGGAAAAAAAAGGAAAAGAGCTTGGATGGCAGCTGTATATTTTTTTTGTGTTCCTTTTAATAACAGTTTCGTTTAACTCTGGGTGACATAGCTCAAACAGATGGACATGTGGCTAGTTTTGTTCAGAGTCAGGGCATCCTGAAATGAAAGTAGCATTTTCCACTGTTTCAGGGAGCACCCAGACATCACATTCTACGTGTCATGGTAGCGCTATAAAAATGCATTTTAATACCTCTCACTGTAGATTGAAAAAGACCACTGCTTAAATACTTCAAATAATCCTCCCGAAAAAGCACTATAAAAAGAGAATTACATCTTTCTTGTTTTAAAGATGATCGACATGGTTTCCGCCCCTTGAAAACTAAATAGCAGATTGGCAGCGTCTGAGGCGGAGAAGTAGGCTGTTGGATGAAGAACTGCGAGTTAGGATCTGTATATTAGTCTGTGCAATTTCATGTCTGAAGGGTCAGTGTGGGGTTGAACAAAAAATTATTCTTTGCTGCTCCCTGAAGTCAGGAGCTGAAGCCAAACTCTGCAAAGGCTTACATTGATACAATAAAAAGAGACAATTTGCTTGGAAGGCTGTGGCTAATTTATAACACAATGTCCAATGTCATGGTTAGTGTTGTTGCGAAAATTTGGCAGTTTAACCCAGAGTCCCAGGCAGCCTGAAAAGCTGGGAGGGATCCTGGCGGCAGCACCTCTCGCTTGCTGGATGCTCCCAATGCTTCAAACAAGCCCTTTCATAGAGACGCGGGGCCAAGTGCGCTCAAAGGAATGAGGGAAAACAAAGGTGGCTCTGAAGTCACTTCCCCGCGCTGGGTCCAGCCATCCGGTTTCGCTCTTTCCCCATTGAGCGGGCAGAATGCGACAGGAAGAGCCTGGATGAAAGAGAACAAACGGGCCGAATGTGTTTGGGGAGAGAATGGAGAGCGGCCGGGGCACTGAGCTGCTAAACTTTCATTCGAGGTTTTCAGAAGGGAGTGAATGATGAATTATAGAAACCCGAAAGGTAATAAAATCAGGGTCACTGGAGCGCTGAGGCCAAGTTCCTGAAACACCTGCAGAGTGTTCGGGAAGCCGGCGCGGCCAGGCCGCTGGCCCGCCGGGCACCCGGGCCGGGGCACAGAGGAGGCCTGTTCACGCCTCACCTGTTGTTTCCCTTTGGCTTGCAGTCCTCCCCGGGCTGGAAGAGCCGGTGGCAGGATCTGACTCCAGATTAGACCACCGGGGAAAAAGAAAGAAAGGCCGAGGGAAGGCTTCCCGGGGCAGCTAAGGAGACGGGGCCCCTGAGCCCCCGCCGGGCTCTGGCCACAGCGTGTGACCTGGAAATCTTAACTCAGTGGGGAAGGCTTCCAGCCCCGGGTGTGCAGATCTCCTCCGCGGCGACAGGCTCAAAGCAGCCCATTTGTTCCTTACAAAGAAAAGTCCTGATTCTGGAATTGGGGATAAACGCTTCCTCGGTGGCCTTCGCTGTGCTCCTCTGAGCCTCCGTGTCCTCGCCTGGAAAATGGGGATAATCGTATTAATCTTCTAACGTTAGAAGAAATATAAGTCAAATGCCTTGCACAGAGCCTGGCTCCTAGTAACTGCTCGGTGAAACTGTAGCAGTAGCTGCTATTTCCTGGGCTCTTGCTACCCGCCGTGGAAAGACTTAGTTCACTTTCTATTCAAACCAAAGCTGAAAGCGGGGCCCGGGTTGTGTCCGCTTTCAGAGCGTGCTTTCTCTCCAGCCAGGGCATTGGGCTTCTAGCTCCTTCCATCTCTGAGCTTGCTGAACACCAAAGTTGCTCTATCCATCACTCTCTCTTTCTGAGCTACTTTCCTGAACTCTCTAAGCCCCAATCCAGCAACTCCTTTCTAAAGACATGTGAAACACCCTCAGAGAGAGCCGTAGTGCCAACTTCAAAGCCACATCGCCTAGGTTTGAGTCCTGGCTCCCTCATTTATTCGCGGCTTGCCTGGGGACTTAACGGCTCAGTGCCTCAGTTTCCCCCATGGTCCTATAAGGCTGGAAAATGGAACTTAGAGGATCGTGGTGAGGATCGAGTGCATGGGTGTATGTCCGGCACATAGTGTAGTGCATGGCACAGGAGACTGGAGTAAGAACAGTGTTTTAAAAAGAAGTCCCTTTGCCAATCCCTGGGACATGGGCACACGGGTATGGGATGGCACCCACGACCATCCTTAAAACGGGTTGTGGTCGGGCTCTGCATCTTATGTACCTAAGGCATGGGTGGGCTGCACGTTGGTGGGGTGGACAGATGCAGGTGGATGAGGGTGAGGCTCAGGTGTCAGCAACAGCTCTGTCCTGCCCCTGGGAGGGTGGCAAGGACGTGTGTGGGAACCAGGGCCAAGCCAGTCCCAGAGCCTGTGCCCTGCCAGCCCCTTGGCCTCGAAGTCCCCATCCTAGCCTTCTGGTTTGAGTCCTCAGAGCAGCGATCGGCTCCTGATGGCACCCAATGCCGCCCTCACCTTGTCCTTCTTGCTTTAGTTTTCTTCATGGCAGCAGCCCAAATCACCTCAACACTTACCCGCCCAGCCGCTCACCCGGGCCTGTTTTCCTCCACTTTAGGGCGTGGTTCCCCATGCTATCCCCAGCCCTGGAAAAGGCCTGTGCTCCTAATAGGTGCTCAATTAATCCTTGTGGAGTGGATCAAGGAAGAGGCGGGCGCGAGGCCAATTGACCACTATTTGTGGCACGCGTCCTGCGGGTGGGACCCATACCTGGGCTCCAGCTTTCCTGTACCTGATACTCCACTTGAGCCTATGAGGCGCATATAGGTGGACAGCCGGCCAGGGCTATCAGGTTACAAAGAAGAGGAACCGTGGTCCCAGCAAGTGCTGAAGCTGCCTCTGTGGAGGCAGGGGAGGCGAGCGGAGAGCTGCTGCCATGGGAGACCAGTGCCCACCAATCACTGGGGGAACTCGTTGAAATGCAGAGTCTGGTTCGGTGGGTCTGGGTGGGGCCTGCGGTTTTTTAATCAAGCGCCCAGGTGACACTGACGCCACTGGTCCCTGGGCCACAGTTTTGAAGACGGCGTGGCCGTCAACGTTTAGAAAGGGGAGAGGTTACTTACAGCCAGGGTGATCCAGGAAGGCTTCCTGGAGGAGGGGTTGGCAAGCAGAAAGGAAAGGAGGGGTGTGCAGGTAAGGAAGGGCAGGCGGAGAGGTGGGGGCAGGAAGTGCAGGGACCAGGCCTTTATCGCTGGAGAGTGGGACGGAAACATGATGGGAAGACAAAGGTGGAAGTTGCCGGAAAGGAGGGGTAAAGTAGGGAAAACTCCCCAGCCACCCCCACCATCACACACCCCTCTCGCTGCACCCTTCTGTTAAAAGCAGTTCGCAGAAGGATTGAGACACATGGCCTTCCTCTGGCCTGCCAATCAGCTGGAACATTTCCAGAAACACTGCAACCTGAAATTGCCCAACAGGTTGCTGTGTAAGCCACGGAGCACGCTCTTTCCAGGAAGGGGGGCCAAGCCCGGCGTTTGCCAGCGGGCCCTGCAGCAGGGCCGCCGGGCGGGCGCTGGCCGGCTGTGATGCGGATGTTACAGGGGTTTCTTTCTTTCTTTTTCTTTCTTCCTTTCTTCCTTTCTTCCCATTCTTTCCTTTCTTTCCTTTCTTTCTTCTTTCTTTCTTTCTTCTTTCTTCTTTCTTTCTTCAAACCATTCACACATCAGAATCTCATTTTAGCTTTACAGCATACCTACAAGGCTGGGAGGGCAATGGCCTGTTTTGCAGAGAAGGAAACTGAGGCCCAGAGGAAGTCAGGGCCAGCTTAGGAGCCCTTGAAGCAGAGTCCGTTCTAGGACACACAGGGAAGAATGGTTCTTTGTTTCTTTCTTGCTATTCCTGGTGCCTGGGTGCTCATAGATGTTACCGTGTATATAGAATTGGAGGCTAGTAATTTTCCCATTACAGACAGGCTTCCCTGGAAACTTGCAGGATGATGATCTCTCTCTCTCGTCTTTTTATTGTGGTAACATATATACAACTAGAAACGTGCCATTTTAACCTCTCAAGTGTACACGTGAGTGGTATTCATTACATTTGAAATTTTGTGCTACCTGGGGTGACGATCTCTTGGCTTCCAGAGTTTTCCTGTCAGACTAGGACCCAGCCTAGCCTCACAGTTGCCGGAATGCCAGAATAGTCTAGAATCTCCTGCGGTATCAGCTCCCAGCCCATGGGAGGTGGTTTAGTTTCCCGCCTGATGAAACAAATGCCGTACAATAGGTTGGCTTAAGCGACAGGGCTTTATGGGCTCTTGGTTTTGAGGTTAGAAGTCCCAAATCGAGACATCAGCCAGGCGAGGCTGTCTCCCGAAGACCGTGGCCCCCTGGGACTGGCGGCCAGCGGTCCTTGGACCTGGGGTTTTCTGTGGCACGGCGGTGCGTGTGGTGGCATCATCTTTTTCTTCCGGGTTCTGTTGGCTTCCAGCCTCTGGCCGCCCCCGGTGTCTTCTCTCTCTCCATGATCCTCCCTATGAGGACGCCAGGAACAGGATTGAGACTCACCCTCATTGGGTAACTGGCTTACCTGAAGGAACTCATCAAAAGGTCCGATGTGCAAGCGGTTCACACCGCAGGAATCGGTTGAGAGGAAGAGCGCGTTTTCCTGGGACACTTGACTCCACGCCGCCACAGGAGGGAAGGAGGTACAGCTGGGGCACCTGGCTGTTTCCCACATTGCGCGGAGGCGAAGGTCGGGGCCGATTTCACGCTCCTTTCTCTCCCGTCGTGACCTTCATTTCACTGGCCCAGGGCAGCTGCTTGTCTCTAAGTGAGGGGCCGGGAAGTGTTGTATTGTTGTTAGTAAGACTCAGGAAGAGCAGGGACACCGCTTTCCACTCCCGTGCCTTTAACGGCAGATCCAGCTGAGTTCTCTGGGACGCTGTAGGGCAAGGTTGTCCTCTCCTGCGCAACAGGGGTATTTGCCTGTCTCTCTAGATGCTGCGTGCTCGCCTCTCCAGCAGGATCCCCACACCCTTTATCAGAGGGAAGAATGGAGGAGGTACAGCTGTCACTCTCAAACTCGGGGAGGGGGGGAGGCAAAGTATCAGAAATGGGGGACACGGCATTGGAGGTATGGGTCCGCCTCAAAACTGTGCCTCCTGGGAAGCGGCTGTGGCTCAATCAGTTGGGCTCCTGCCTACCACACGGGAGGCCCTGGGTTCGCGTCCCCAGGCCTCCTTCTGAAGGCAGGCTCGCCCACTTGCTGCGGAGTGCCCCTGACCCATGCACCATGGAGTGCCGCCCGGCCTGCAAGCGCCACGGAGAGCCAGCTCAGCAAGGTGATGCAACAGAAAGGGAGACGAGCAGAAACACAGAAGAGTACCCAGCAAATGGACACAGAGAGCAGACAGCAAGCAAGTCACAAGGTGGTGGTGGTGAGGATTAAAACAAAAAACAAAAAACTGTACCTCCAGCGAGGACAGTGGCTTCCCCCTGCTCTGCCTTCTCCTTGCCAGGGCCCTGGGCCTGGGGTAACACAGGAGGGCGGAGGGGTTCACTGCTGCTGGACAGGCCCCTGGATACCTTCTGGGGCACAGCCCTCCTCTGTCCCCCCTGCCCCTTTATGCTGCTTCAGGAAGCATTTACGCACCTCTGAGAGTTTGCCTGAGTGTGTCCCATTCCACGGCCAAGAACCCAGACTTCCATTAGCCACTTCTCTTCTCCAAAGTCTATGACATTTTCATTTCTGCTCTCTTTTCTTTTTCCCTTTCCCATCTCTATGGCCCCCTCCCCATTACTGTACACAGTAATTCAGCACCCTCCCAGCCCCAGCCCCCCAACTCGTCTACCCAAATCCATCACCCTGCCCTCCAGGGCCCGGAACGCGCCCCGTTCCGAAGGTAACCGAATGGTTCACTTTTTATCTGAGCACGCCCCTGCACCCATCGCTCCGTATCTTCCAGGCAGATGCAACACTTTCCGAGAGAAGCAGACGTGCTGGGAGCTGGCCACACCTGGACATGTGCCTCCTCCGTGGGCCCTGGCTGGCTTCGGCCTCAGGTACCTCCCGTGTCCAGTCTTCTCCCCCTGCCCCCCACCTGGCTCCTCTCCCCTGCCCCTCACCTGCAGTGTGATGACCCCAGTTGGCTCTCAGCCTGGGTGAGCTCCAATCCCAGCCTGAAAGCAGACTGTGCTGCAGACAGGTTCTCAGCGCCACTCAGCTACCCCCGAGGTAGGATTCTGAGCACCTCCATTTGCCTCGCTGCTCCCCAGTTCTTACTCTTACCGTATCTTTCACTGGGATACCGGGAGAATACTGGGCAGCGTGGGAGACGCTCTCTTGGAGAAGTCATCGATCATTCGTACGATGGCTTGACAGTCACATCTCGATGCCCCCAGCACCCCCCGTTCTGAACCAGAACTGCCCTTGAATGCTCGGACCCAGTCGGCCTGCCCTGGGACCAGCCCTCTAGAGGCTCCCCTTGGGACAAGGCATGCACGGGACCAAGGGACCAAGGGGCCATGCCCCACACCCTGTGCGTGTGCGTGAGGCCGGGAGTGCAAGTCAGAGCTGGCAGGGGAGAGGGGGGGAGCGGGTTGCAGGCCACGGGCCCTTATTTCTCCTCTTCCCCCACACGTGCCAGGGGCAACCTTGTTGGACACTTCAATTTTTACTTTCTTCTGGACAAACAACCAATTCCTGAGCTTCCTTCGGTGGCCCAGTGGAGACCCATTCCTTGACAAAGCGTCGATCCGGGCAGCCAGCGCCTCTTGCTCACAAATGTTTGGTGGCTTCCCAGCCCCCTTAGCATGAAATACCAAGGCCCCAAAGACGACCCGGCCCGGTCCCCGGACGCCTGTGCCTTTGGAAGCCTGTCGCCACTGTCGAAGTCCACCGGTTGATGGGCCGCACGGGGCGAGGGCAGCCTGCCTGCCTCTGCGCCCCCTGTGGCTTACGCTGCCCCATGGCAAGCTCCTTGCCCTCTCTGTGCCGTTGTTCCCGCAGCCTCCTATCCCTGGAGCTGCAGGGAATGCCGTCACACCCCTTCGACTGTCCTCTGCAGCGTCATCTTAACTGGGATGCCTGCCCTGACCTTGACCATATCGTAACCCTCCTCACTCCTTTCCCTAAACGGGTGTCCCCCATCCTCCATAAAATGATATTCTCAATCGCTTTGTTTCCAGGGCCTAGTACGGTGCCTGGGATATCTTACATCCTGGCTAAGTACTGGTTGAATGAATGAGCAAATCCCACCATCGTCATGTTCCTCTGTCACCTTTGGAATGTTTTGCTGCCTAGAGAGAGACGCTTGTCACACATCTCTCTTCTCAGATGCTGCAGCAAATTTCGGGGAGCTAGCCTTCCAGAACGGCCCTAGGCCCCGAGCACTGCAGTTCCCTCTGCTTTTCTTTTCCCATCTCTGGGGCACGGGGCTCCTGCTGACCGCTCTTTTTCTTTCCTCGAGCTGCCACACAGCCTCGGAGGGGACGCGCCTGTCCGCAGCCAGCTTCAGCTCGTGGTCGCGTGCCCTTTCCCTGGGAGGTCAGCTCCATGCTGCCACGAGGTGGTCCCCACCAAGAGTCAGGGGTAGCAAGACAGCACCGCGGTTCTCATTTTGGACTTCCCCCTGTAGCTGTTATCGGGCTTGAGCAATTGCTTCTGTGCTGCAAACCGCCACGGTTCCCTTTTGCACCAGAAAGGCCTTTCCATCCTTGCCTGGCTGGCCTGTCCGTGTGTGTCCATGGCCAGTGCTCCCGGGCAGCGCTGGTGAGTGGAGAGCCGGCCTCCCTGTGCGCTGCTGCAGCACGGGGCGGGGGCTCCCCGGGGAGCCCCACACAGAGATGGGGACGGAGCTGCACTCGGCCTCTGGAGGACCAAGAGGTGGAAGCAGCGAGCTGGTCCCCACCGGCAGCCTCCAACACGTCAGGTCCACGAGCCCTGACGACGACGCATCCAGGCTCACTCCGTGACTCACTTTACCCAACTGAATGCAGCAGCAGGGATGCTAGGCCGGTTCTGGGGCTGAGAAAGCTGCTTGCTTTTGCGCCTTCGGACGCCAGCCGCCTTTTGAAAAGTGCCCAGCTTTTCTCCTTGTGAGGCCTCGTGGAGAGAGAGAGGCCCCGAAGCTAACGGAGGGAGAGCCCAGGAGCTCATCACCTCGGCCGTCTGGCCCCGTCGGGCCCGTCCAGGGCCCCCATCTCCTCAACTCATCTCTGCCGATGACTGAGTCGTGACCCTGCCTGGTCCTGGCGGGGGCCGTGGGCACCTGCGCGAGGAGACTGGGGTGGCCCGGCCCTGGCAGACACCACGTGGAGCCCAGGGAGCCCTTGCCCTGTGTCTGCTCTGAATTGCTGGGCCACAAAACCAATCAATAAGAAAATAATGAAATGGTAGTGGTTTATAAACCACTATATCTGAGAGTAGTTTGTTCTACATTTTATGTGACCAGTACCAAGGCCCTTTGTGTACGTTGAAAATCACACACAATAGCAAACCCCATTATTTAATAAGTTTTTCTTATACAAACAAACCTATCATACATTTTTAAAATAAGGCAAGTAAACATGCTGGTAACAATAGGTAAACAAACTTAATCGTAGGAATAATTTTTAAGAATTTTAAGCCCTTTCTGCCTTTATTTTTTTCAATTACTAATAATATTTTCCTGAATTTGTGTCAAACAGGGTCCTTCAATCATTGCAATAGCCCCCAGCCCTTGTTTGTGCATACCTCTTGTCTGGATTCCTAACTAGGAAAAATGTATCCCTGGGCCTGGCCCAGCCCCAGTCACAAAAAGGGCTCTCTCATTTTACCTTTGGGCAGGGCAAGTGGGTTTGGCCAAGTGTATTAGGATTGGAGTCAGCGGCATAAAATGGAAAGCCCAAAATAACAGTAGCTAAAACAAAGGATGTTTTTTCCTACCATGTAAAAGAAGTCTGGCGATAGGCAATGCTAGGGCTGCTTGGTGCATCTTTCCGGCTTTTTGCTCCACCATCTTAAAGGGTGGCTTCCAACTTCAAGATTACCTCACAGTCTGGTGTGGCTGCTGAAGCTCCAGGCATTAAACCTGCATTCCAAGTGGTAGGAAGAAGGAATGGCAAAGGGCACAGGAGCATAACACCTAGATAAATCAGCATTCTTCACACTGCCTTCCCATAAGGCTCACCTCTACTTAGGTCTTATTAGCTAGAAAACTTATTAGGTATATGGCTATAGCTAGCTGCAAGGGATCCTGGAGAATGCAAACGTTGGCCTGAGCCCATTGCAACCCTAAATAAAAATGCTGGGGAGGTAAGAGGTGCCTAAGTGAGGATGAGACTCTGATAGAGCAGACGATGCCTCCAGCGCTGAGAGGAGCAGAGCGTGGACGTGGCTGTAGGGCTGCTGCGCACGGATCAGGCGGCGGCAGAAAAGAGCTCGTACCTCTGGGTGGTAGCTCTCGCCTCTTGTCTAGCCACATCGGGCTCCACAAAGCCTACCTCCCCTGGCCTGCATGTTTATCCTCCCCTTTCTCAAATCTTTTCCCCTGGGAACATCCTACCTCTCGGGCTGCGCTACAGGGAACAGCTGCTGGCCTGGCGGGCTCCTTCTCCTGTGGGGTCACGCGCCCTCTTTGTCTTTAGGGAAGATCAGCCTTTCGCCCGGACTCAGGGACTAAGGGCTTCCCAGCCTCGCAGCAGCCCCTCCGCGGCCGGGCTTGCTTTTGCCCGTTCTTTCGCGAACGTGGGGCCCCTCGAGTTGTATTGTCCTGTGCTCGTCCTGCGGTCTCGGATAAGGCTATGACTCTGGAAGGTGCCGCCCTGAGGGGACCCTTTATCCATCTCCTAGGGCAGTTGTTTCTTAGATGGGAACTTAGGGCGGAGAAGGTGGTCTTGGATGGGCAGGAGAGGCCCCGCGTGCACACCTCCTGGCCGTCCTTCCCGGGGACGCTGAGGAATCTAAGTGGGCATGGAGAGAGTTTTCAGGTGGTAGAGGAATGGTGGTCCCTGCCACCAGCGGGCTGGCCCCAGGCTCGCCAAGGCGAATGTGTTAAACTTTTTTTTTTTAATGATTTACTTATTTATTTATACACACACACAAACACCCACTTCTCGATTGCTCTCTGGATCCATTTGCTGTGTGTTCTTCGGTGTCTGCTTGTCTTCTCTTTAGGTGACACATGGAACCGATCCCGGGACCTTCCATAGTGGGAGAGAGGTGCTCAATCTCTTGGGCCAACTCCATTCCCTGGTCTGCTGTGTCTCTTGTTGCCTCTCCTCTGTGTCTCTTTTTTTTGTTGTGTCATCTTGCTGCGTCAGCTCTTCACTCAGGCCAGCTTGCCTCATGGGCCAGCACTCCTGCGTGGGCCAGCACTCCTGCGTGGGCCAGCATTCTGCTCGGGCCAGCGCGCCACGAGGGCCAGAACTCTGCTTGGGCCAGCTCTCTGCTGGGGCCAGCTGGCCTTCACCAGGAGGCCCTGGGAATCGAACCCTGGACCTCCCATATGGTAGACAGGAGCCCAGTCACTGGAGCCACATCCGCCTCCCAAACTCTCTTTTGATTATTTTCTTTTCTCCTGGCGTCCTCAGGCCTCGAGTAAAGCCTTCCAAGCTGGTCTCTGCTGTTTGAGGGGAATAAATGGAAGGTGTACTCCCCCTCCCTCCCCAGCAGGCAAACAAGCCAACGGGAGCAAAGATGCCCCTCTCTCTGCTTGGCCGCTGGCTTCTCAGGATGATGAGATGGAGAAGCG
The DNA here is from genome assembly GCF_030445035.2 of Dasypus novemcinctus. Classification (NCBI taxonomy): domain Eukaryota; kingdom Metazoa; phylum Chordata; class Mammalia; order Cingulata; family Dasypodidae; genus Dasypus; species Dasypus novemcinctus. The sequence goes on along the minus strand of NC_080676.1, from coordinate 153,498,437 downwards.
CACTGGTCTTTTCCCTCCAGTCCCTAGAACTTAGCTCTGCAGGGACCACCGGCTTCCCAAGCCATCCCCACCCTTGGTTCCAGCCCCACGGCTGCTCACCAACAAGCATCAGTGGGGGACCTGCCGAGCCAGCCCGGTGGTAGTTCTGAGCCTCCAGAGATGAACGAGGTGACAGGTTCCAGACCCCAGCAGCTTGGGCCGTGGAGGAAAGAGAGGAAAACGGGCAGGTCCCAGGACAGAGGTGCCTCGGGTGCTGTGGGGGGCACGGAGTAGGACGAGGAGCACCCGCTCAGCTGGGGGGTGGCGGGGTCTGGAGAGCAGCGAGAGTCCTCAGAGGAGCCGAACAGCCTGGAACTGCCTGTTCCAGCTTTTAGAAAATAAGGCTTTATTTCTTCGTTTGAACTGAGGTGGGGTCGCGCCATGCATTTTTAGTGCATTCGTAATCGGATCACTGTGCAGGTTGCATTTTCCACTCGAGGCCTTATGGGTCGTCCCCAAATGACAGAAGGCAGAGCTCTGGCTCTGTTTTGTCTGCGCTCTGTGTATACAGACTTACCTGTGTTTTCTTACAGAACCGTAATCGTACGGTACATGCTGGGATTTGGGGGGCCGTGGCTTATCTCACGGTAGTAAGGTTCCATGGGTAACACTTTGCTGCATCTTGCCTTTTCTCACTCAGCAATCCCATGCCAGAACTCCGCCAACAGAACCCCGAAGAGAAAGCAGAGACCAGGAGATCCGCCATGTGCCCTGCCATGTGACACGCAGAGGACCCAGGATCGCCAGCAGCCAGCCCCCGACCGCCACCGTCTTTGGGGAGAAAGCATTGCCTTGATGACCTCTTGATTTGGACTTTTTTCCTAACCTCAAATCCATGAGCGAATAACTTCCCGTTGTTTAAGCCAACCTATTGCATGGTATTTGTTTGCACAGCCCAGGACACTGAAACAAACCCACCACTTCATTTGCTCGTGACCGTGGCCTGGGCTGGGCTCAGCCGAGTGGTCCTTCTGCTGTCATGCCAGTGGCCACTCATAGGGTCCCATTCAGCTGGTGGATTCGATGGGGCTGGCCTCAGCTGGCAAGTCTGGGCTCTCTTTCCGTATAAATGTAGAGCCTGTCTTTCTTCACAGGGTCTCGCCCTGGGGTCTCTCCAGCAGGTCGCTGGACTTCCTTGATGGATCACTGATCCCAAGAAGACAAAGCAGAAGCTGCCGGGCCTCTACGGCCTGTTCTGGAATTGGGCCCTTCGTCATTTCTGCAGCCTTCTATAGGATAAAGCAATTTCTGGGGCCTGCCCAGATACCAAGGGAAGGGAGAACACTAGAGCATTCTAAGAGCAGTGGGTTATTTGCGGCCACCGTGTAGTCGACTAACATAGCCTAATAAGATCTGGTCAGAAATGTTGGATTTGTACCTCCCCAGATGGGGGAAATATAATGAGGAGGCTAACCCCTCCTTCCTAATCCGCACAACTCCATATGACGCATTCCAAAAATTTTAAAAACTCAACAACAGATCCTTGATGCTTTCCTCTGCCAAGAATATACTGTGGCCACTGTATAGATCCTAGAGTGTTTTACTGGACGTGTACAGTGGCCTCTTTCAGCTGTATGTTATCAGCACTCTTGCAAACAGCCTTTTTGAAATTTGCTATCTGATGCCTAAAAGCTCCATTTCCCTGGCTGAGGGCCATGAGGCCTCCTCCCCTGCTGACCAGAAAGCTCATCTTGAAAGGGTTCTTGGGTCTTCTCGGGTCTAGGAGGAAGCTTGCCACTTGGATAGTTAAGAAACTCCCAGCTGGCAAGGACGTTCCCCCCTTCCACCCGGTCAAGTGGTTCTTAGAAATGGTGAAGTTATTAAATTCTCAGTCTGAGGTCTGTTTTTCTCTTGCTAGGTCTTGGAGCTCTTCGTTTCTTTGTGCGGTTTCGATCTAGTGTTTGGTGTCCTCTCCTTCCAACCCGCAGACCTCCCCTTAGCCTCTCTTGTAGGGCCGGTTTAATCGTGATGAACTCCCTTAGCGCTTGCTTATCTGGGAACGTCGTGATCTCCCCCTCAGCGCTGAGGCAGTTTTGCTGGGTATAGAATTCCCGGTTGGCAACGCTTTGCTTTCAGCACTTTAATATGGCGTCCCCCTGCCTTCTCAGCTCCATGGTTTCCCACGAGAAATCGGCATGTGGTCTGATGGAGGAGACTGCGGCCCTTTCAGAGGCAGGGGTGGGGGTAAGAACCATGCCCTGTGAGTGGGGGCAGAGGGCCACAGGCTGCCGGGTGGCGATGCCTGTCGGGAGATGGGAGACGGGAGACCGCCCCCTTTTCAGACCAGCCCGTCTTCCCCAAGGCTCTGGGACACTTGCCTGCCAGGGGAACACAGCCAGACCTTCAGGGAGGCTGGGATCACGGAGGGTAAAGGCAGCCCTGCCAGGACTCAGACAGAGAGGGACCTCCCGGGAGAACAAAGTCTTCTCTCGGCTGTGGATTGGTGCAGGGAACTCGAGGTGTCTGAAAAAGATTTATTTTAAATGCCAGCTTTCATGGCCAGGAAGCTCTAAGTGATGGGCAGTGGTCATGGGGCGACACGAGTGGACGTGTACACTGAGTGGTTATGAACGGCCAGTCTGGGGCCAGAAGGGGGCATCATGGCCACCGGCCCCTTTTAGCCTGCAGTAGCTGGACTCCCAGTGCTCTGGGCTTCCACCCTATTCTTAGAAAGAAGCCAGGGGTCCTTGTTTTCTGGAAGAGGCAGTGAACTGAAAATCCAGAGACCATCTCCAGCTCCAACTTGCCTGTGACCTCGCTGGGCCTCAGTTTCCCTATCTGTAAAATGAGGGTTTGCACGGTGATCTCTATGGGATCTTTCTGCTTTATAAATCTTTGGTCAACTCATTCACAGGTTAGGGCTAAACGACTGGGAGGTAAATGGCTGAGGAGGATAAACGTAGAGTTTATTTATACAAACATTTGCATTTTAGCTCTGGATATTTGAGACACCCAAGGAAATCAAAAGTTGGAAAAGTTTCACTTGCAAAGGGCAGATGGAGGACCTTCAGGCAACCTGGAAATAGCCTCATGCGGGGGGCTGCCTTTTCCCTTCCTTGTGTGTAAGAAATTTGTAGAGATTTTTTGCTTCTAGTATTAATGAGGTTGAAAATGGCTCTATAAATCAGGCATTTGTAATATGTCTAAAAATAGGAAGTGGCCCAGTTTTTCCAGTGTCCCTGCTTTAGCCCTAAGGTATAGATGAGGCAGCATGGAACAGCATGGAACAGTGAGGAACAGCGATGGATCAATGTAGAACAGCGGAAGAGGACTGGCCTTGGCAGCTGATAAGAAATTTGAGTTTCATGTTTTCATGGTGTCCACCAACCCCGATATTTATGCAGTTTAGGTGGAGGCTTAGAGTAAACGGTGCTTTCTTATTACAACCGAGAAACAGCATCAAAAAATGGCTTTCCAGCTGAAAGAAGGTAGACTTGGTTCTAAGAGGGGGCTGGAGGCACACACCCGTGCAGTGGAATGCGGAAAGTAGAACAGTGTCGGGGACCCAGGGCCGCTCCAGTTTTCATCCCCCGTTTTCTTTTTCTGCCATTTCCAAAGAGAAGGCGAACTGTGGGCCGAAACTTCTGCCCGCTTAATCCCCATTAATTAGAAGTTCTTTTTTTTTTTTTAAAGACTCGAAATCCTAGAAACTGTGGCTGCTCCAACGAACCAAGTCTCGTTTAGCCGACGGTTGCTTTCCATCCTGTCCGGAGCTGTCTAAAAGTTCATCGTTTCCCAAAGACGCTGTTCTTTGTGTTGGCAAAGGCAGAGCTGCCGTTCAGCAGACCCAGGCGTGCTGCGGCTTCCGGGGAGCGGGAAAGCGGGCTCGGGCCTGGCAGTTGCAGGGGACGGTCGGAACCCGCCCGGCAGCAGATGAGAAGTTCATAGGCTGTTAATAGGCCGGAACCGATCGGCGGCCGCGGCCCATTGTGCGGGGGCCGGCTGGCCGCAGGGCCTTGGGAGAGCTCGCACTTGCGCCGCCTTTATCCGCAGCCCGACGCCCCTCTCGGTGCACGTCACCGTGAATAGACATATGTCCCTCACGCTAGCATGTGGCATATCTAATTACGCCGCACAATGACGGCTGGAGCCCGCGGGCTGTTCCCAACAAGGCTGTCACTCCCCTCGGAGGACCGCAAAATGGGAATTTGCTTTTGGTGCATGATAATGAATATATTCAAAATATTATTAGAATGGATTTAGCTCCTGCCCTCTCGCCCCCTTTAAAGAACAAAACAAAAAGCAAAGGCTGTTTCCACAAAAATCGGTTGCCTTTTAAAATCCCACGGTGGGAGCAGGAGGGATGGATGTGGAGGAAGAGAAGGTTCTCAGGAAATTCTGGCTGCTTGATTACGGTGTCCGGCATGCCTCGCTTCCCTATCTTTTTTCTCGAAGGAGTTGGAATCTTCCGGAGGGCACCTGTGTCTTGCTCAGCATTAACGCACCGTTTCGGCCAACATGGGAATGGCCTGTGCTATGTGGAAACCAAAATGTGTGGGATCTTTGAGGAATAGGTTTTCCTGTGGCAGCTTTCCCGAAATTTCTTCTTCAGTTTAGAGGTGGACCTCACAGGGAAATTTTACGTTCTTTAGAGCTGAATCCGTTCAGGAAGTCCATGAAATTGAAGTACTGGATCCTATTTAGAGACCTGCGTCAAAGCTCACGTCACGGCGTTAAAGTGGCCTGTCATTTTTAAGAGGAAAAAATTAGGGATCTTGGTTTAGGACCTAAGGAATGCTTTTTCCTGCCTTCCATTGGCATGGCCAGGAAGAAAACCCGATACCGTGAGGCGCCACACAGTGAGAAACGAGGAAAAACACCTCAGATAGTCTTTTCTTACCGAGAGCAGGACTGGTTACATAATTTGCAGGGCCCAGTACAAAATAAAAAATTGGGGCCGCTTGTTGAAAAAATCATTTAGGACTTGAAGATGGCAGCAATGGAGCATTAGACCAAGAGCAAGGCCTAGTAAGGGGGTGGGGGCGAGGCTTTCTGGGGAGGGGCTTTGGGGGGACCTGTATGACTGCACTGGGGGAACACCCATGGAGCCAATCCAGCCAAGAGCCATTTTTTTGTCCCCAGTAGGGAGCAGGGAAGGACAAGAAGAGAGGCCCTGTGGAAACCTACTTTCTATGTAGTCCACAAGCTCGAGTTGGGATGAAATTAACTGAAACATGAACTCCAAATTTACTGTGCTTCTCCTCTCCAGATGAGTTTGAAGGAGGCAGCAGTGCCACTGGCAGCCCTGTTAGAGACTTTCTGGGCTTTTCTCACTCAAAATGTATGGCTGACTTTTTTGTTTTTCTTTTTCACTCAAGATTCCACCAGTGCTGGGAACTAGCCCCTTTGAAGAAAACCAGCCATTTGACGAACCCATCAGAATTCTGGGCCGAGCAGGGAAGATGGAAAATGCCTGCCTTTCTCCACAAAACAGGAAAGGAGAGCCTTCATTAGTATTTGCCCAGATGCTGTGGTTGGGGTTTGCCTGGTGGAGCAGGTGGTATGAGGTGGCTTGTCTGTCCCCATTAGCCCCACCCCTGTCACACCTGCCCGGATGAATCAGCCTCAAAGGTGCTGGGACCTCCCCTGAGCGCCCCCACCCCCACGCACTCCCGGGGGTCTTCTCCTTGCCACTCTTGCTGTGGGAAATGGCTCTCTCTTGGCACTGGCCATGAGCCAACGTCCAGGAGGACGTTTTCCTCAGGGGTTGATATTGGAAGAGACCTGTGGGGTGTTTGCGCCCCTCTCGGTGACCCCACAGGTCCTGGATTGCTTGAGAACGCTCCATTAAATGAGTGGAACCCAACGAAGCTCTGTAACTCAGGTCTCTCTGCCAGCCAAGCCCGGTCTCTTGGCCTGGGACTCAGGCAATGTTTGTGGCATGTTTATTGTTTTTAGTTATCTTCTTATAACTGTCCACTCACCAAAAACAAAACAGACTTTGCAGTCACTTGTATTCATGGCTCCCTTTCTTTAGGCAAATCTGGATTTGATTTCTAAACCGTCTCCTCTGGAGCCACAGCAGCCTCCCAGGCTTAGGGCAGTGCCTGGTGGAGAACAGGTGCTTCATTCGTATTTGCTGAGTGAATCGGCAACTGGCTGGGGTTTGAGTAGCAGAGAGGAGGAAGGATCCATGAACTAGACATCTCTAAACCCCACGTCAGCCAGAGGCCTCCATCCTGCCGCAGCCAAGCCAGGCAGGGAGCCAGCGATTCCTATCCAGGAGCAATGAAGGGCAAGAAGCTCTGGGGAAACAATAAGGGTGAGGGGCCTGGGGAGGCATGGGTGGAAGGGCGGGGTGCCTGGGTGGAAGGCAGGAGTGGGGTGGTGGTGGAAAGCAGCCCAGAGTTGGTCTTTTATTTTTCTTACCAAGAGCAAGATTGGCTACATATTGATTTGCAGGGCCCAGTGACAAATGAAATGTTGGGGCCCCATGTTGAAAAAGTAACGGGATTTCAAGTGGAGTTGGAAGCCAGGTGAGGAGGGTGCTGGGGTAACAGATGGGTGCAGGGCTGGGAAGGCAGCACGGACTCACAGGGGGAGCTGCTGCTGGGAGGACAGAAATGGACCGTGGACTGGCCTGGCGATCCCAAAGCATCTGGAGGTGGAGGTGGAATGATAGCTACATTAGTAAGTTATGAGGGCAGCCCAGGGAGGCAGTAGAAGGTTTGGGGCAGAAATAGCAGAGCGGTTAGAAATTGCTCACCCCACCCCACCCCGGGGAGCCTGAGTTCTGAACCGGTTCCTCTGCTGTGGCCGAAATGGAGGAGGATTCGTGTATTCATCCACATCCTTCCAAACGCGGGAAGAGACCCCTAAAAGCATCGGAACGCCTGTGATGACGGGCTCACCCCTGGCAGGCCTCGAGGGAGTGAGGTTGGGGGGAAGGACGAGAGAGGCACCCTCACCTAGAGACAGTTACCTGTGACCGGGACAGGTCCTGGGTGGCAGCCAAAGCAAATGCGAGAGTGAAACCAGGGAGTGCCGCCCTCCTCTGCCTAGCTGAGGACAGGTGTGCGACAAGAAGCTGCCTTTTCTTCTTGATGAGTGGGTTACTGGCAAAGACTCGCCACAGTATGGGTCAAACTAAGGACGCTGCAGCGACTCCTGACACCCTGCAGGACCCAGCCAAAGAGAGGTGAAGGGCCACACGTGCTTCCCTCCGCAGGGGAGCCTTAGAGCCCGCTATTGGTGGAGAAGGCGGTTGGAAAGGCTGGACAGCCACCTGTAGAGTGAGTTCACAGTGGGGGCCAGTGGCCAGTCACCTCTTCCCTGAGCCTCCGTCTTTGAATCGGCATAGAGTAGCTCCGTGGATCAGAAGCACCAACTACAAACACAAATTCCTGGGCCCATTCTCTGGAATTGCTGAGTCATTAGGTTTCAAAACAAACAACATGGGAAGTGGATGTGGCTCAGGCAACTGGGCTCCCGCCTACCACATGGGAGGTCGCTGGTTTGGATCTCAGGCCCTCCTAAAGACAACGGCAAGCTGGCACAACAAGACAAAAGAGGAAAAAAATGTGATGAGAAACACAGCAAAGCAGGGAGCAGAGGTTCCCAGTACCTCCTAAAGAAGACAGCAAGGTGATGCAACAAGATGATATAACAAGAGACGCAGAGAGGAAAAACATAATGAGAGATACAGCAAAGCATGGAGCAGAGGTGGCTCAAGCAATTAGGCCCCTCTCTCCCACATCAGAGGTCCTGGATTTGTCTCCCGGTGCCTCCTAAAGACACAAAGAAGACAAACAGACCAAGTAAGATGGACAGACACAGCAAGGGCAAATAACAAGGGGGTAGGAAGAAATAAATAATTAAAAAAAATACATATACAAATACAAACAAGCATCTCTAATCCTGCAGGTGGTTCTGATGCACAGCCTGGGTTGGCAGCCCCTGCCCCAGCATGCAGGGCTTGCTAGGCTTCCTCTTTCCCTAGCGAGAGAGGCGATTCTCCTGGGCTTCTTGGGCCATAGCTGGAGACACACGGGCACCTCACTGGTTTGTCGCTCCTCCTTTGGAAGGACGCCTGGATTTGCCGAGCACAATAAACCCAAGGACAGACAAACTTTTGGCACCCCCAAATGCCATGCCCAGGTCTGACTCGTTTTCAAGTTCAGTTTAAATCCCCACCCTCCGGCCCCTCGCCCGGCCTTTCTCCACCCCTCTCCTAAACATCCATAGCACGTCGGTTGCCTTGTACGCGTAGCACGGCCTTGTTCTGTGTTGTCCACCCTGTTGGCCCTCTGGGTGGTCTTACCAGGGAGAAGGGCAGGGGCCTGGTTGGGAGTATCTGTCTCCCTCCAGCCCTGCCACCCTGGTTACTGGCTCAAATGGGACTACGCTTAGGTAGAGGCGCCAGGTCAGCACGGCGTCACATCTGGGCTACGCGTCCCTTTGCTTATTGTCGCTTGAGCTAAGCTAGCACCTGCTCTTCCATGCTTTCCAAGGGGGCATGATAGAGTTTCTTCATTTTAGTCGCCTTCAGGCAAATTTCCTGTGCATTTCTTCCTTGTGATTCCATGAGCCTGAAGCTTGGGGTTAGGGTTGTCCCATGACATGTTCCATTTCTCAAACTACCGGTATCTTTTGAGCCTTTCTGCTTTGATTTGGGGAGGACAGTGTGACATTCACTTTCTGATCACAGACATGTTTTTCCTACCCAGACTTATGTTTATTCTACTCTCTCATCCCAGGCAAAAAACAGAAAACAACAAACAACAACAACAACAAAACCAAACATGAATTAACACTCTAAATTAGGAACCTACGTATGGAGAAAAAAGTGGAATTAGAGTTAGGGATGTCAGGGTGGGGATGGCAAGGAGACGAGGGATGGGGGTACAACGTCATATGCCAGATGGAGAAAGCCTGCTCCCACTGTATCACATTTCCTTGTTTTCCAGCCTCCTGATCTCTCTCCCCTTCTCTGTTGTTTTAAGAGGCCTTTAAAAAATCATAGTAAGTGCCAGTTACAATGTTAACGTGGTGGGAGCAGGAAACGACTGCATGAGAAGGTTTGGGGAGAGGAAGAAAATGCAGGGTGGCATCTTGCACGTGTCCAGATCTGGTCCCCAGCCCTTGCTTTCTAACAGAATTTTACTGAATTTCTGGGTGGTTCAGCTAAGTGTCTTGGCAGGACCTTGAAGTAACTGGCCCTCCAATTCCCCGGGACATCCCTCTTTGATTTCTAGCATCTTTACTGGCTCGGATAAAGTGGATCCTGAATGTTAACGGTGCAGATTGAAAAGCACCTGCACTCTGTTATCATTACAGAAGTGGGACTTGCTGCGATTGTCGGCAGGTCTGCACTAGACCTCCCAGCGACCCACCCACCTGGGCATCGACCCCTGCACTCCTTCCCCCCTCTCTCTTTTCCCTTGTAACAAAATACTTTATCGCTTAGCAACAGGAATAGTAAGGCCCGGTGAAATGAGTGGAAATCTACCAAGAATTTAACAAAGGGATTCCCTTTTCTCTTGTCACTTGGTAAGCTAGACCCTTGACTGCCCAAAGCAGGCTTTGCTGTGCTTCCCTTTCTTTTTGCATCCCTTTTCAAGGGAATTGTCATCTGCTGTGCCTTAATTAGGCTGTCCCTTAGGATCCTTCGGCCCTTTTCCACTAGCAGGGATTTTAATACTTCCTCCCTGTGAACTACACTCACCTGATTTCCCCCCTAATCCCGCAAATCTCCTTTTGCCAGATCTTAATGCAGTGGTGATTAGCCTTCTCTGTGGCCACTGTTTACAACAGTGGAATTTTTGCAGGGCAGTTTCCACAGGAGCAGCATCTGTAACTGCTCTGAGCTGGAAGTGGTTGGGGGTGGGGGGAGCCAAGTCTTTGGTCGACACCATTAAAAATAAACAACTAAATGCACTGTGCTGTCCTGAGTGGGAGCCCCTCCACTCTTCTCTGGAACAGGAAAAGGACATTAGGGGTGAAACTGGTGAATTCCACATAGAGACTGTATTTAGTTAATATTACCATGCCAAGGTTAATGTCTTAGTTGTGGCAAATGTACCATGGTAATTGTGGTAGTTTGAAGATCCTGTCCTTAGAGTGAATGCAGTCCTGTGTGTGTAAACCTATTGGAGAGGGGACCTTTTGATTAGATTCAGTTAAGGGACCTGCCTTTTGATTAGATCACTTAAGTAGGGCATGAACCATGATGGGTCGTAATCCTTTTACTGGGGTGCTTTATAAATGGGAGAAGCGCATGATATACAGAGACACACAGGAAGATGTGGCAGAGATGGAGGGAGACCTCTAGAAGTTGACAAGTCTGGGAGAGAGCAAAGCCACAAGGCCCGGAGAAGGGGGAGACGAACAGACTGGCATCGTGCTCTGCCATGTGCCTGATTTTCCACTGCAAAGTGGTGAGACAGCATCTCCTGACGATGCTTTCCTTTGGACATTCTCACGGCCTCAGAACTGTAAGCTTTTAACCTAATAAAGTCTCATTATAAAAGCCAACACATTTCTGGTATGTTGCTCCCAGCAGCCATTAGCAAACTAAAACACTCATGTAGGATGTAACATTAGGAAAAGCTGGGTGAGGGACATACAGGAACCCTCTGTGCTATCTTTACAATATTTCTATAACTCTGGAATTATTCCAAGGTGAAAAGTTAATTAAAATCAATATTTCTTGGTTCCTGCCCAGATCAAGAGGACAGAGTGAGATGCATCAGGGCTCCGTCCCCTCACAGTACCTTGGAACAACCAGCAAGAACTGGCAGAAACTGCTTCCTCACAGCTTCAGAAAAGAGTTAAATGATTGCAGTGATAGGATGAGTGCTGAACCGAGCAAAGGTCTACGTAAAAGCAGTAGGATCCTGTGCGCCCTGGCTGGCCCCTCCCCTGCTCCTCACCGGCTTGTGCAAAGCCAGCCTGTGCTCCCAGTGCAGACACTGGTCCCAATTCCAGAGACCACAGAGGAACCCTCATGTGTGTACTGGGAGCCTTATGTCTGGCTGACGGTGGCCTGGGGGAGTCACCATCTGAGAATCACCCCTTAAGTAGAAGGTGGCCCAAAGAGCCCTCCCACATAAACTGTGGAGAGCAGGTTTGCTGGCTGTAGGGCACACAGTGCAGTGTCTGGGACCAGGAGGAAACTTTCCTTTTTTAGGGAAGAGGGGACATTTGTATCTGCATAAACAGGGGAATTCCTAGGGCCGCTGGCACATACCCAAGACAAGACTGGGAGCGAGAAGATCAGGGTGGCCCTTACGCTTTAGCCAGGAGCTAGTCTCTAAACTCGTTGTATGGATCAGCCCTGAAGGAGAGCACTGGCACAGGTCAGTCCTCCAAGATGGGACAGGTGTTTTCTTTTTCATTTTTTTTAGCTCTTGGTGTGATAAGTTCAGGCTTTTATAGACCCCAGAAAATCACATCCTTAGGGCTAATCCATTCCTGTGTGTGTAAACCTATTGTAGGTAGGGCCTTCTTTTGAGTAAGTTACTTCAGTAGGGCATGACCCGGGGGTGGGCCTTAATCCTCTTACTGGAGTTCTTTATAAACAGGATGAATATAGAGAGAAATCTGCAGACACCGAGAGAGAAAGCCCCAGAAGGCAGAAGCTGAAATCAACAAAGAAGAGCTAGAAAGCCATGAATCAGGAAGCTGAAGGCAAGGAAGGCCAGAGGAGGAGGGAGAGCCCAGCAGTTACCACCATGCACCCTGTATGTAAGAGAGGAGTCCAGGACCACTGGCAGCCAGACTTTGGGGAGAAAGCATCACCCCATGAGACCTTGATTTGGATTGTTTTTCTTATTCTCAAAACTGCCATATAGGAGGCCCCAGGTTCAATCCCTGGGGCCTCCTGGTGAAAAAAAAAAAAAAGAGAAAGCATGCCTGTGCAATGAGCCAGTGCCCGTGGGGCGAGCCGAGTGCCTGCACATTGAGCCAAGTGTTCATGTGGTGAGCCAGTGCCCACACAAGGGAGTCACACAGCACGATGATGACATAACAAAAGAGAGACGAAGGAGAGAGTCAAGGTGAAGCACAGCAGAGACCAGGAACTGAGGTGGCACAATTGGCAGGGAACGTCTCTCCACACCAGAGTTCCCCAGGATTGAGTCTTAGTGAATCCTAGAGGAAAAAGATGAGAAGAGAAGACGAAAAGAGAAATAGATACAGAAGATCACACAGTGAATGGACACAGGCAGCAGAAACAGCAGAGTGGGGGCAGCGGCAGGGAAAAAATAAAATGATAACAACAACAACAAAAAAAAACCTGTAAGCTTTTAAGTTAAGAAATCCCCATTTAAAGACCAACCCATTTCTGGTATATTGCATTCAGCAGCCAAGCCAACTAAAACAGTTGGCATTCAAGGAAAACTCTGTCATAGAACTAGCTGGATAGAAGTTTTAGGTATGGATGCCTCAGAGTCTAAATTCCAGTGATAACATGTTAAAATATTAAAATGTCCAGGTTTCAACGAAAGGTTACAAAACTACAGGAAAACAGGAAGCAATGGCCCAGGTAAAGGATAATTTTAAAGCATTAAAAAGCACCAATGAGGAGGACCAGACCTGGGACATACAAGACAAAGACATTTTAAAAAATGGTCCTAAATATGCTCAGAGCATTAAAGGAAAATATGAACAAAGAACTTAAGGCAATCGGGAAAGAAGGACACAAAGAGAATATACATAGAAAGATGGAAATTATGAAAACAGAGCTAAAGACCAATTTTCAACAGAATTTTTAAAAATCCCTCAATGGGTTCAACAGTAAATTGGAGCTAGCAGAAGACTCAGTGAACTTCAAAATAAGACAATTAAAATCCTTCTAATCTAAGGACAGAAAGAAGAAAGAATGAAGAAAAGTGAACAGAGCCTGACAAAACTGTGGGACATAATTGAGTGTACCAATATATGCCTTGTGGGAGTCCCAGAAGAAGAAAAAGAGCAAGTAGTAGAGAGAATATTCAAAGAAAAATAGGGCTGAAAACTTCCCAAATTTAAAGAAAGATATGAATATACACATCCAAGCTGCTTAACAAACTCCAAACAGGATAAAACCAAGTAGACCCACACCACAGCATATTATAATCAAAGTGTCAAATGTCAAAGATAGAGCATGTTGAAAGGCATAAGAGAGAAGCATTATGTCATGGGCAAGAGAGCCTCAATAAGATTAAGTACTGATTTCTCATTGGAAACCATGGAGGGAAGAAGGCAGTAGGATGACATATTTAAAGTGCTGAAAGCAAAAAAATTACCAACCAAGAATATTTATCTGACAAAACTGTCTTTCAAAAATGAGGGAGTGGGGGGGAAGGGTTGGGGTATATGAGGAAATCTCCTATATTTTTTATGTAACATTAATGTAATTAAAGCATTTTTAAAAATAAAAAAATTTTAAATTAAAAAATAAAATGAGGGAGAGATTAAGACATTCCCAGATAAACAAAATCTGAGGGAGTTTGTCAGCACTAGACCTACCATACAAGAGAAGCTAATGGTTGTTTTGCAGGTTGACAGAAAAGGACACTAGACAACAGATCAAAACCATATGAAGAAATAAAGGTCTCTGCTGAAGTTAACGGTGGGTAAATATAAACACCAATACTGTTGTATTTTTGGATTGTAACTCCACTTTTTTACTTCCTACAGAATCTAAAAGACAAATGCATAAAATGTAATAATAAATCAGTGGTTTGGGATTCATAATGTATAAACCTGTAATTTGGGGAAGCGGATTTGGCCCAACAGATAGGGCATCTGCCTACCACATGGAAGGTCCAAGGTTCAAACCCAGGGCCTCCTGACCTGTGTGATGAGCTGGCCCACGCACAGTGCTGATGTGCGCAAGGAGTGCCATGCCGCACAGGGCTGTCCCCCACATAGGGGAGCCCCATGCGCAAGGAGTGTGCCCTGTAAGGAGAGCCACCCAGTACAAAAAAAGTGCAGCCTGCCCAGGAATGATGCTGCACACACAGAGAGCTGACGCAGCAAGATGATGCAACAAAAAAGAGACACAGATTCTGGGTGCTGCTAACAAGAATATAAGTGGACACAGAGGAACACACAGCGAATAGACACAGAGAGCAGACAAACGGGTGGGTGGGGGAGGGCAGGGAAGGGGAGAGAAATAAAAAAATATATAAATTAAAAACAAACATGTAATTTGTGACAAGAACCACATAAAGGTGCGGTGTAGAATGGTACAGGAACATGGTTCATACTATTGAAGTTAAGTTGGTATCAAGGTAAATGAGATTGTTACAGATTTAGATTTAGGATGTTGAATTTAAGCTCCATAGTAACTACCAAAAATGTATCAGAGAAAATGCAAGCTCAAGGAGGCAGAAATTAGAGTACAGGTTGCTAGGGGCAGGTGGCAGGGGGAATGAGGAGTTAATGCTTACTGGGCATAGGGTTTGTTTGGGGACATGGGAAAGTTTAAATGGTGGGAGGTGGTGAGGGTACCAACAATATTGCGAATGTTATTCATCTCATTGAATGGTATGCGTGGGAATGGTTGAGATGGGAAAGTTTATGTTATATATATGTTCCTACAATTTACAAAGAGAATAGTTATCTAAAGAGAAATGACAAAGGCAATACAGAATCCCGGATGGGATCTAGCAAGGGAGGAGAAGAGACTCAAAGGGACACTATTGGTACATGTGAATATTTGGAATATAGTCAATAAGCTCTATATCAATGTTAAATTTTGTGAACTTGATAACAGCACTGAAGGTGGTTATGTAAATGAATAGCCTTGTTCTTAGGAAATGTACATAGAAGTATTAAGTGCTCGAGGAACTTGATGTACACAGCCTACACTCAAGTGTTCAGAAAATGGATTGATAAATGGGTAGACAAATGATAAATAGATGATGATGATAGATAGATAGATAGAAACAAACCCAAAAATAGGGCAAATGTGGCAAAATGTGAGGATTGGTGGGTCGGGGTATTTGTGGAGGGGGTTAAGGATAGGTTGGAGCTGCCTAATGGGGTTTATATTATTTTTGCAACTGTCCTTCAAGTTTGAAAGTAATTCAAAATAAAATGTTCTTAAAAGTCAATATTTCTTTAAGTACGTGAAAGTTTAGAGGGACCAAGGGTACCTTTCACATACCAGTCCAGGACTTTTATAAGCCTCCCACCACTTGCCACTCACTAACTGTGTGGTCTCAGTTTCCACATTCATAAAATAGGAATAAAAAGAATTCTTGAGTCTTGTGCAAGGTCTGGCACAAGGTAGGAACCCTTCCACTGAGGGCTGAAGGTCTATAGTAGGTGAGTCCTATTAGGGTGAACTGTCTCTTAATCTTAAATGATTCTCATGTAGAAAAGCCAGTGAGCCAAGCTCCTTACATTTTTGGATCTAACGTTCTTGGTTTCACAAAGTATTCCAGCGACACTTAGGTAAAATAAGCATGTTTTCATTTCTTCTAGTTCATGGGCAAAAGTCTATTACTATTAAGGGGAATCCTAAACAGCTAAGAGGTTTATGCCAGCCAAGGATTCAGCTTGAAGTATATGCCCTGGGCGGCAGTTTCCTCCAGCGCTCCTAAGGTGAGTGCTACATCAAAGTGGAGCAGAGGTTCTCGGTCCGGGGTGGTGGTACCTCCATTAGTCAATGTCTGGGGACATTTTTCATTGTCACAACTTGGAGGAGGGAGGGTGTAATTGGCATCTAGTGGGTAACAACCAGGGATGCTACTCAACATCCTACAATGCACGAGGCAGCCCCCCACAACAGACTTGCCAGGCCCCAAGTATCAGCAGCACCAAGGTCGAGCAACCCTGAAGCAGGGCAACCAACCACCCTACTGACCCATCAACAATTCTTTAGCTGAGGTTGTGCCAAGCCTATGGTCCCTATTCAAGGAATTTACTTATCTGCAATAGACCTTCAGAAAATTAAAGATGGACATTGAAGACTTGGGAAAGTTCTTTGTAGATGGTAGGCATACCTTCTAAACCAAAGACTTTGAAACTCGCACCTTTAACTATTTGAGTGAGGGGAAGAATATGTGTAACTTAATAAAGATATCTATTTTTCTTGAATAGTCATGAGGACCTACAGACCAGCAAGTGCTAAAGGAGTTTATTATCTTTTTTTCAAAGTTCTCACATGGAGATTCATGCCCTTTCATGCCAGAAATCAGAAAAGTGGTTTCTGCCAGTTTTTAGTCCACGACAATCGTTGGTTGAGTGAATGCTGTGGACCGGAGGCTACTGATGCAAAGCTCTTTAAGTGGCACTTCGCTGTCCCCTGAGACCTGCTCTCCCTTTACTAATAAGAGGAGTTTTGCGAGCACATGGCTCCCAGCTGAAGACCACATTGCCCAACCTTTGCGGTTAGCGGTGCAGTCAGACCCTGTGACTAAGTTCTGTCCTAGGAAGCATGAGCAGAAGTGATGTCTACCACCTCCGGTTTGTGCCTTAAAGGGAAGGAGCCCGCCCTTTTCTCCCCCATCCCTGCTGCCTGGAATGTGGAAATGAATGTGGGGCTGGACATGGCCCTCTCGACCACACGATAGGAGCCAACAAGAGGGAAGGAACGTGCGTCCTGGGAACCATTTACTCTCCAGATCCACCCTGGGGCATCTACCCAGACGTTTACCTTCTCTATGCCACCGACGCTGTCTTGGAGCTTTCCGTATTCCAGCGCCTAACCCGTTTCCAAACTAACACCCCCTTCAAATGCCCTTCCCCAAAGCCTACTTCTGACCTCTATAGCCCCACTCTTGTTGGCCTTCCGGCTCAATGCTGGACATCAGCTCTCCCCCGCCTCCCTGCCAGATAAAACTCACCTGCCACAGGCTCTCGGGTCACTGCTTCTTGCTGTCAACAATGTCCTCTAGCCTAACCTGTGTTGATGGCTTGCTGTGTCTTCCTACCTGGGCAAAGGGTGTTTTAAGTAACGGAGCGTTCTGGTGACATCACATTCAGCCAAGTCATGGCGTCACAGGAATGGTGAGCCCCCCAGACAGGCTGGTGGGGGAGAGGTTGGGGTGCATGCCAGCTTCCCAGTGACCACGCTGAACCTTAGACTCGGAAGACTAGGGGCGACCTCTTGTCCGCTTTGGTGAGTCAGAGCCTGGGGGTGGATCCCCTCTCCGGTCTCTCCGCGTGGCTCTGGGCGCTTCTCTGCTCTGCAGGTGTCTGGGAGGACACTTTCCCAGCTCTGAGTGAGTCCCAGGGCCCAGCTCTTGGGGCCTGAGCAGGAGACGCAGGCAGGGTTACCTGGACAGCTCAGCCTGCCTCTGTGGGGGCTGCTGACCCGCAGGCCCCTCTCCCCAGTACACACGACCCTCCAAAGCCGTCCCAGCCTTCGCTTCGAGGTGGGGGTGGGGTGGGAGGAGCAAGGGGCAATGGGCGATGTTGATCTCCACCTCCTCTGCGGGGAAATGGGGAGTAATGTCAGAATAAGCCAGGTGCACTCCGCTTAGCTCCAGGAAATCTCTGTAGGCTCACTTCGTAGTTCAAGAAAGCCAGGCATATTTTGGGGGGGTAGTGGTGGTGGATTATGCCCTCTCCTCTGCTATCCACCAGGATTTGGGGAAGGACAGAAGAGAGTACTCTGAGGCAGGGGAAGGGAAATGAGCCCTACAGCCCAAACCCCAACTCCTGATCCTAAGCTGCCTGTGGGCACGCTGGACCAATGTAGCCGGGCCTCCTTTTATCTGGTTTGCAATGATATGAAGATGCTTGTCCATTCCACAACACGATTCAAACAGGCAAACAAGCAATGCCCCCGAAATCCTTCTGGGCACCCTTGCCCTGACACTGTACCCTGTACCCAGAATGCCCACGGCCAGCCTCTCCCAGGGCCGCCAGCGCCTCTCCAAGAGAGGCAGCGCTTTGCTAACTGGACAGAGGCGGGGAGCAGGGCAGGCGCGGGCCCAGTGTTCTCACAGCCATCTGTTGCGGCCTGTAATGTATGACCACATTAGCACATGGCTCGCCAGCAGCCTCCACATTGTTCTCCCCACCGAGTGGGCTCAGCCGACCTCAACAAAGGGGACGGTTTTGCATTCGGGAGAGAGACACCCGCGGAGGAGGCTGGTGAAATGATATTTAATGTGAAGCTGTCTGAGTTGAAACGTCGCCGCCGCCTTCTCCCTGCCACCCCTCCGCTGGTCCAGTCCTCTTTTGTCGTGGAGGGCGTGGGGGGGGGGTATGGGTGTGGAGCTGCTAATTTGCCAGAAGATGTTTTTTTTCTCTTTCAAAACGTGTGCTTCGTCAGAGAGATCCATCAGATCAGATGGAGATGGTGTTTTTGTTTTTGTTTTTACCCAAGGAGTTTGACTCCCAAAGGATTAGAACAAAGTGTCCTGTTCTAAATCTGTTTCATCTGAAGGTCAGACTCAAGGTCTTGATCTTCATTGTGCTTCAAGACTACCCAAGGGACAGAAGGAGGCAGCTCTTACTTCAGAGAGGAGAAGGTTACACTTGGAGCTTTAGTGAGTTTGTTCATTCTGTTATTATTTCAGAAAGCCCCTTTTTAGCCTTCCCCCTTCCCCCAGATCAATCCAAGTCCAGCTTCCAAGACCTATTGGATTTTTAAAGCACTTTTGGGAAGGAAAAGAGGGTTCCATGGTACACTTTCCACAGCATCAGAGTTTGCTTGTTTTTTATTGTGTGACAGTCCCGGTGAAGCTTTATGCCTCTTCTAGGCAGGGAAGGGCTCAGAGGCAACTATCGCCTTTATGCACGCATTCATTCATTCATTTTCATTCATTCATTTGACAGCTATTGATTGAACACTTACGATGTGCCAGGCACTGCTCTACATCATTGGGCTCCATCAGTGATCAGATGGACAAAGAGCTCGGCCTCATGGAACTTTTATTCTAGTGGGGCAGACAGACAACAAAAAAATTAATAAAATATATAGTAATCCTATTTATTATAAATAGCAATAATAATAAAATACCTGGGAAAAGAAAAGTGAATCAGGGTAATGGGATTAGAAATGCCAGGGTCAGACTGTGGCATTTAAAAGGAAGGAGGTGACATTTTTTTCCATTGCAATGTGCTAAGCTTCCACATTTCAAACCAGAAATGTCAAACATCCTTGAGCTGACGGTGCCCCCTCTATGTAAAATCAATCCCTCCCCCTTAAGTTCAGTTTCCACTGGAAAATTCCTATCTCCCAATCAGGGTAGTTGACAGCGCTCCAGAGGCCTAAGAAAGAGCAGGTTTCTTCCATCTCTTTCTGTATGTTTCTAACTTGCCCAAGCCAGGTCCCCACAGCATGTAGAGGGGTTCACGCCGAGGCCGGCGAGCTCAGAATACACCTGGTGCATTTGTCACAGTGCCGTCTCCTCCCTGCTGCCTGGCACGCTCAGTGTGCATTGATAAAAGAGACAGCAGACTGACTCCAGGGCTCAGGGTACCATTTTGAATATGCCTCCTGATTTCTGTGAAATCCACTAGTTTAATGTCCACTCCTTAAAATGTGACTCTGAACTGTATCAGAATGAGGTTCTGTACACCCGATGAGTGAAGTCAGCCATTTCATTACCAATTCACAGCTGATGAGAGGCCAGCTGGGCGTTTAATAGGGAAATAACCTGCAAAATGTTATGTGCCTCAGCCAGGCTCCTCACTCAGCTTCTGCCTCCCCAAGACCCAAAGGGACAGTCAAAGGCAATATAAGATGGGTAAATGGAAATGGGATGGCTTTTTTTTTTTAAAAGGAGGTATGGGGGATTGAACCCAGGACCTTGTATATATGAAGCAGGTGCTCAACCACCGAGCCACGTACACCTGCTCCTGACATGGGTTGGCTTTTACAGTGGGGATTTATTAGGCAACAAGCTTATAGTTTTGAGGCTGAGAAAAATGTCCACATCAAGGCATCTTCAGGTGGTGCTTTCTCCCTGAAGGCCGACTGCTGGCGATCCTGGACTCCTCTGTCACGGGGCAAGGCACGTGGCAGTGTCTGCTCATCTCTCTCTCCTCTTCTGGGTTTCCTTCCTTTCGGCTTCTTGTTTCCACGGCTCTCTCTCTTTTTGTCTGAATTTCTTTCTCTTATCAAGGACTCCAGTAAGAGGATTAAGACCACCCTGGGCTACAACCTAAGTGAAGTAACCCAATCAAAAGGCCCCACTTTCTAAAGGTTTACACACACAGCAATGCCTTAAGCTTTAAGAACATACTTTTCTGGGGTCCATAAAGCCTCAAACCTTCACAGATTTGTCAGGGGAGCCCCATGACTCCTGTGGGGCTGCAGATGACACAGAGGACACTGGGCTTCTACCTCCAAATGGAGGGGCATGAGCTTCAGAATTATGAAAAGTCCCACTGCTGGAACTTGGAAGGGTTCAGGTCAACATTTTCACTCTGTGGATGAGCAGATTGAGGCCCAGGAAGGTCAAGCAACTTGTCTTAGGACACACAACCTGCTCTGAGATCTTCATTTTTTGACTCCTAAGCCAGGCCTCTTCGCCATGGCTGGTGGAATGGAAGGACCTTATTCAGAAGTACCTGAGACCATCAAGGGATGAATAGAGTAACAAACTGGTATGTCCATACTTGGAATATTATTCAGCTAACAGAAGGAATGATGGACTGACATTGCTACAACATGGATAGACGTTGAAATCATTGCACTAAGTGACCGAAGCCAGATGCAAATATCACCTTCTGATTTCTATGCAGTGTCCAGAATAGGGAACTCCGTAGAGATGGAAAGCAGAGTGGTGGTGCCAGGGGTTGGGGCAAGGTGGAACAGGGAGGGACTGCTCAGTGGGTCCAGGGTTTTAATTTGGGTGATGAAAATGGTTTGGAACTGGATAGAGCTGGAGATTGCACCACTTGGGGGACGTACTAAATGGGTAGTTTTAATGTTATGTGAATTTCATCTCAGTTTTAAAAAAATAATTGAATGAGTGAGGAGGAGCTGATGGGTCAATGTGGGGGTGCTGAGGAGCAGGGGTCAGGGGGGATGGGTAGCGCTGGTCCTGCCTTGGTGGAGAGGGCGTGGGGCAGGGGCAGGGACAGAGAGGCTAAGTCCTGCCCCAGGGCAGCGGCAGGCTGGGATGGAAAGGAGGAGGCTGTGCAGGGGGGCCTCCTGTCTGCCCTAGCCTGAGGCTTGAAGGCTTTCTGAGCTCCCTGCCCCAGCCGAAGCTCTGCCAGCACCGTTGTGGCCCTAGGTTCTCTCCTTCCTGCCCTGGATAGGTTCTCAGATGTCTTCATAGCGCTGCTGTGACCTGAGTAGCGGGGACAGCGGGGAGGTCAGAGCGGGGTAGGGGGCGCCCCCTGCCCAGCTCCCGGGTGGCCCCACTGCTGCCTCCCTGTGGTTCTCCGGCTCTGGTTCTAGAGCGGGAGGCACCCCAGCCTCCCAGCTGACCCCTCACAAGGGGCATCCGAGGGGCAGAGACGGACGCCCTGGCCTCGCCTGCCCTGAGAGGGGGGGCTCTCTCCAGGGGGGCCGGGAAGGAACCATCAGGCCCGGGGCCTGCCTCCAGCCCGCGCCCCGACTCCGTTCTGATTTCTCTGGGGAGTCCGGACCTGCCCTCTCCACAAGACCAAGCCAAGACTTCACGGAGGATTTCCTGATCTGTAAAACGGGAAAGCCCAAAGGCCTCGCCCTGCACTGGGGGAGTGGGGTGGGGAGGAGACAGCATCCAAGGCTCCGGGATACTTTCTGGGCTTCTTGTCTGGGCCCTGAGGCAACCACGGGTAGCAGAGACCTTACCTCCTAAGACCACCCAGAAGAGTCAATGAGATGGCCCCGTGCAGCCAGGCACATCCTCCTGGCTCAGTGGCTCAGCCTCGTGCCCTGTGAAGAAGGTACTAGCAGCACCCCCATTTTACAGAAAAGGAAGCTAGGGCTCAGAAAGGCCATGCCTCTTGCCTGAAGTCAGTCACACAGCTGGTGGAGCTGGATCAAGGCTGCCCACCACCCTCCACCCAGCTGCCCCCACCTGATCCTTGGGCTCTGCCTCCCCCTCTCCCCCTGTCCCCCGCATATTCCTGGGGCTTCTCAGCGGCCCAGGCTCAGGTCCAGACCAAACCCCAGCCAGCCCCTTGGGCCGAGAGCACCCATTTACAGTGGAGAGGAAAGGCCGACTCCTGGGGTGTTTCGTTTATTCCTCCCAACAACACACGTGGCCAGTGCTGTTGTTAATTATCCGTCTACCTCTGAAGAGATGGAGGCTCAAGAGGATCACAGTGGCAGTGGGACTGGAGCCTGAATCCAGCTGCCCTGGGTGGGAGCAAAAATGCCTACTAGCGCCTAGGCCTCCAACGTGTCCCCATGAATGCCAGCGAGCTGGGCCCTTTGCTCTTGGACTTGCTCTCCACCCTCTCCAAACCTCCTCCTTCCCAGGAGACCTCCACTCCTCCACTGTGCCATTCATTTCTCTGAGCGCTTCAGATCCCAGCAAGCACTGTGAAGAGTGGTCCAAATCATGGTTCTTACCCAGGGGACCTCCCAACTAAGGACAGCAAATCCTTTCTGCAATCGTCCACCCTCTGACTTCAGCTGGTGAATTCTACTGGCGCACACATGAGACACCAAGGAGGGTTGTTTGCACCCATCAAACCCTCCCCGGACCTCTGTCGGGAGCTGGGAGAGCTCGCTGTGCCATGGAGCTTTCGTGATCACCTGACCTGCCTCCCTTCTACAAAAAAAAAAGGAAACTGAGGCCAGGAAAGAGGGTCAGACAGCTTCTGAGAGGTGGCTCCAGCCCTGCTCTTTGAGGACGAGAGTGGGAGGGGTGAGATTGTCCATCGGCCTGTTTCGGGTCCCTTGTCCCCACTGGTCCTTGCCCCAGGCTCCAGGACTTGGGCCTGCATGAGGTCACGGGCCTGAAAAGCCCAGCGCCCAGAGAGCCAGGCAGGGGACTGCGGAAGGATGGAGGGCAGGCAGGGCCTAGAGAAAGTCTGCTCATCACCCAGGGTGGGGGGCAGGTCCCCAGCTCTCGGGTCTGCGGGGAGGGGTGCAAACCGCTTTCTCTGGCCAGACCACTGGTGGCTCTCATGACCTCCCGGACTCAGCGGGGTCCTGGGGACGTCCAGGCGCAGGGCCCCTGCTTGGGGCAGCTTAGAAGGTAGACAGGTGTGCTGACGCCTCTGCACGGGAGCTTGTGCAGGTGGACTCGGCGTGCGTTGCCCCAAGTGCGTGGACCCGTGCTCTTGATCCCGAATGCACGGGGATGTGCGTGAGCCTGAGCGCGTGGAGGCGGTGCATGGGCCCGCGCGCGTGAGCCTGCGCGTTAGGCCTCCGCCAGGATGGGTGAACTCCACGCTCCGCGACTCAGGGACCGCAGCGGACACCATGCGGGCAGCTCTTTGGCCCCGACACGAACCTCCGCGATTCTGGCAGGCTGCACGAGTTCTCCTTCTCGGAGGACCCTCAACTCCTCCCCAGCCAGTGGACTCAGAGGCTGTGAGGCCACCGCGATGTCCCCAAAGTAAAGCCCCGCGCGGTCCCAGGCAGCTACTTCAACTCGTGCGGGGTCAGTCCTCCGCACGCACCCCGGGTTCCGCCCGCACGACCTCAAGGATGAGAGGGGCAGGGCGGGAGCCGGTGCAAGTCCCCCGAGCGAGTCTGTCCCTGGAAAACCGCGAGACGGCGGCGCCGGGGACCCCAAACGAAGACGCGGCCTCCAGATCTCCTGTCTCCGGGTCAATCCCGCCGCTTTCAGGGGTTGCGGCCGGGAAACCCGGGTGGGGGGGGGCGGGCTTCGGCCCAGCGTGGCGTCTGTGGGCGGCAGCGGGACGAGCGGCGCGGCCCCGGGGCCTCCAGGCGCAGAGCGCGCGCTTCCAGCTCGCGGCGGGCCGCCCCGCTTCCTGGTCCTTGGGCGGGACGGGGTACTTGTGCGGGACCGGCCGAGCTGCCCGGCCGGCCCCTGCGGGGATGCCCAGGATTTCAGTTGGCGACCCCCTCTGCACTACGGCCCCTGGCAGGGGATGCCCGGGGCGGGGCGGGACGGTCGCCGCGGGGTGGCGGGGGCGGCAGCTGTCCCAGCGCTAACGACCGCCTCTCCCGGCGCGGGCCGCCCTAATGAGGGGCCCGCCCGCGCTCACCTGCTCCGGCCCTTCCTCCGCCCGCGCCGCGCGCGCACCCGAGCCCGCTAATTGCTAAAGTCTCTGGGCGCCACTCGCGCCCAGATGGGGGCGTCGGGGACAGATGGGGGTGGGGCGCGAGGGGGTGGGGACCTCAGAAGAGTGTCCCCTAAGGGGGATGGGGGGGGGGAGCGGCCGCGCAGGAGCCCCGAGGCGGCTGGCTGGGCCTGAGTCTGGGGACTGCTAGGCTGCGACTGGGACTTGGGTGCCCAAAGCGCGACCTCCTGGGCGCAGGCTCTGGAGCCAGGCTCAGGGTTTACAAACTTGTCCCCCACTTATTGGCTATGCCCCATGGGGAGTCTCTTAACCTCTCTGTGCCTCAGTTTCCTGATCTGTAAAATGGGAATAATAGCCCCCTTCTTCAAGGGGGTGATGGGGGAATTGAATTGACTCCCAGCGCCTCGCCTCACACCTGTAAGACTTCAATAAATGTTGGCGGCCTAAGCTCCCTGCCTCCCCGTCTATTCTTAGTCTCCCCCAACTCCCCGGAGGCCTGGCAGCCTCGCTCCTCCCGGCTCTGCTGCATCTGTTCCTCCCGGCAGCCTCTCCCCCACCCCCACCCCACTAGCCCTGCCGGACCACGCAGCCATCTAGCAACAGCTTGGGTGCAGGAGAGAGATGGCCCCGAGGGTGTAACCCCCGCCCTTCCTGGACTGGGGTCCTGGGGCCTCCTGCAGCCTCCAAACCCAGCAGGGACCATACTGACCCACACTCTCTCCGTGTCCCTCTCCCCAGCCAGGGTAGGGGTGGGTGCCTGCAGATTCAGTGTCGCAGGGCGCAGGTCCCCCACAAAGAGTCTTGATCCCCTTGGAGTAGGACCCTGCTCATAGACACGCTGTGGCCCCTGCGGGTACTGAGCACTGTATAGGAAGGTGACAGGTGAGGTTGGTGAAGGAGACAAGCCCCGCCTTAGGTCAAATTCCAGGGAGCATCACGGTGCTGATTGGGGGAGTTTAGGGAATCTGCAAGCTGGCTTCTGAGACAGCCCCTGGGTGGCTTTCTCCAGGCGAGCTTCCAGGGGTCTTTAAACCCAATGCCTGGAGCCCGAGCCCCTCGCCCGCTTCCGGGCTGGGAATGAGAAGGGCAGGCCCTGCCTGCGGGGCTGGGGGGGTGCGGGATGGCCGTGCGGGTCCCCGGCACCTCAGAGGCTGGGCCTCACCCGGGGTGGCTCTTTCCAGTCTCGGCAAGGCGTGGCTGCTCGGGCTGAGGAGCGCTTTAGGCCTGCCGCCCGCGTCCCCCTGTCGCCCCGCCGTGCCTGTCCCTGAGACCCGGAGCTTCCCAATCCCTCAGATGTCAGACGCGCCCCTGCAGCCGGTCGGGGACCTCCGTGGGACCTGGTTTCTCCTCGACCCCTGCCCAGAGGAAGGGTGGAGAGCCTGGAGTTAGCATCCGGGGGCGCGGAGGCGGTGGAGGAGGCTCAGACTCTGTCACCTCAACCTCGGGTCATTCGGGCTCGGCACTCCTGGGCGGGGGAGCAGGTAGCAGACCTCGGCGGCTGGTGACGGCGGGAGTCCCTGGCCGCGCCGCTGAGAGATTGGGAGCTGTCGGGCTACGCCGGGAGCCTCGGCTGCTGCCGAGCCCAACGCTCCCTGGGAGGGGACCCGGCCTGCTGGGGCTCCGCAGACCCGGGATGTCCCCCGACCGCTTCCCTTGCCCGCTTTTCTCTTCCGCTCGCTGTCAGTGGGAGGCCTGCCCCCAACTGGGCCCCCCGAAGTCCCCGTGATGGCGCCCCGCCTCGTGCCCCAGGCCGGCTGTTGGCCTGAGTCCCCCCACCCCCGCCCCCGCCGGGCCAGGGCCACCCTCGGCGAGGAGCCACCTGCCCCCTCGGCTTCCGGGGACCCGCCGCTCGCACACGTGGCGGCGGCTGGGAGGCTGAGGGTCCCGGCTGGGGGAGGGCCTGGGGCCGGGCTGCACCCAGGAGAGACTTGGTTGACTTCCCTCCAACAACTCCCTCCGTGCACACGCGGAGACCACCAAGGCGCTGGCAGAGCCTTGCGGTGGAGGAAGCCGCCAACGTGACAGAGCCACCCCCTCCCCCTCACCCTTGGGGTACCGTCCTTCCCGCAGCCCCCCATGATTGTCTGAGGCTGTAGCCCAACCCGTTTTGAATTCCTAGCAAAAGTTTCGTTTCAAGTGGGATTTCCGGTTAAAAGCTGCTGGACCCTGAGCTCTCCTCTTCTGGGATTCGTGGGGTACTCCCGGCCTCCGCTCCTCCCGGCCTCCCCTCCTCCCTACCCCCTCCGAATCTCCCCTCCCAGCTTTCTCTGAAAAGGAAAACTCAGGCCTAGACAGCGGGGCCTGGGCGCCCGGTCCTTGGCCAGCAGCCGGACTTTGTCACTGGAGGACCGAGGTGGGAACGGAGTCACCCCCAAGCTTGGGACTGGACTCGAAATGGGGCCCAGCCTGGGAGAACTTCTCTACCCCCAGGTCTCCCGCGGACCTAGTTTAAGCCTCCCCAGGGACCTGTGGCCATCGGCCACTGAAGAGGTCGCCAGTCAATCTCTGGGCCAGTGGACCGGTCCTCTGTGCCCGCATGCGACCGTCCTTTCTGGGGGGCACTTCTCGGCCAGCCCGCGGAGACCGCAACAGCGACCTAGAGCAGGACAGCCAAAACTTTTAAACATTTCTACGCAGAGTCTCTCTCTCTGGAACAGCGCCCTAAAATTGTAATACAGTTTTGGATTGTGAGGGGCCCAGTGGCGGCGGGGAAGAGGACCGAGCGGTTCCCAGCAGCCACCACTTTGCAGGTCCAGGCCCGGGCGGCAAGGAGCGTGCTCGCGCCGGGAAAGGAACGAGGCGTTAGTGGATGCCGCACCACTCCTGCAGCACTTTGCGGGAAGAGCCACGGCCCTGCGGGACGGCCCCACGTGGCTGGTCCACCGCATTTGCCTGGAAGGGAGCCGGCAACCGGCTCCAAGGAGAGAAACAGGAAAAACCCGGCAGGGGAGGCGGCCTGGGAGCCCAGATCCCCACCGCCGAGGCGGTCGCTGAGGACCCCAACTTCGCGCGGGGAGGAAAACTCACTTCCGAATAACTCAGTTCTCAGCGGAAGGGAAAGCAAGGTTCGCTTTAGGGTCGGAAAAATAGGAATATGGACAAGTAAACCCATAGATGTGCTCAGAACGTATTTTAGACAAACGACCCTCTCATCTTTCTCCAGGAGAAAACGGCAGAATTGTCCCCAATACAGTCCCAAGGGATGGCGTCCCATCCCCCATCCCCCCGGCGGCCACAGATCTGCTGAGGCGCCGCACCCTCCGCGCGCCTCCTCCCAGTGGCACGGATAGAAAACGCCTGGCTGAGTTTTATTTAAAATTCCAACACTCGATCATTTATTTCGTTTTTGCAACCAACAAGTAATAAATATTATTTAGCACTTTTTTTTTTTTACAAAAATAAAACAGATGATACTCTCTGAGAGGGGAAGCGGTCAGAGGGGAGGTGTTACGTGGCCGCCGCTACCGAGCCGGTATCGCAGCGCCGGCAGCGCCGCGGCGGTTTGCGCTCGCACGGGAAGCACGTGGAGGAGTTTGTCATTTGTGTTAAATGTGGCAAGAAAAGAAGAGGAGAAAGAAACCGATCTAGAGGAAAACCCGGCTTAGACTCCGGTGGGACACGCAGTCCCGTGGACAAACAACAGAGCTGCGCGCACTTACCTGGTCCTTGCTATTACATTTATGTATCCAAGAAAGAAAAAAAAAATTTTTTTAAACCAACAGAAACTCCAATACCCCCGAGCTATATTCGTAGTAACAGTCTTTTTTGTTCCGTCAAGCCCGCAGGTACCAAAATGCCCTGAATAGGGTAAGAAACTTGGTGCGTAAGAACAGAAAGAATTGGGAGAGAGGAGGGAGTTTCTAGGATAACCAAAACACACCCGCTCCCGAAGTTGGCAGGTGGGGCTTCTTCAGTCCACCAGGCTTTCTATTCTGACCGCCGACGGAGCTTGCTCGTACTTTTGAAAAGGGAACATCGACAGATTCATTAGAAACCAACAGGAGCGCTAGGGAGGAGCGGCCAGTCCTCAGGCTTTTACCAGGCTGTGGAGACACGATGGGAGGGCGCCTGGCACCCAGCACCGGCTACCAGCCGCCTCCTGGCCCTTTGGTCTGGACGCGGGCTACGACCCTCGAAAGCAAGAGCCGGGTGGTCGCTCCTCGGACAAATCGTGTTCTCAGTAAGAGGAAGCCCCCAAGGTCCCCAGTGAAACGAAGTGCTGCCGGGGCCTGGTCAGGCTGCGTTCTCCCGGAAACCACAGTTTTAACAATTCTCCCTTTTCTTAGGGTGGGCTAGGTGGCCTGCGGGAGGGATGTACATAGCAGTACTTTTTTTTTTTCCCTTTTTAAATAAAATAGCGTCTACCGGGTCGGCGCCAGTTTAAAGCCGGAGAGAACCGAACCAGGTCCGAGAGCGAACGCCCCGCCTCACTCCCCAGTGCCACAGCGCGCGCCCTCGTCGCTCCGGTTTCCGGCGCTAGAGTCCCCACCATTGCCCCCCACCCCCGGCCCACGGTCCCGCTCCCCCTCCTCGGAACTGGGCTCCCGGCCCGCAGCGCCGGCCAGTCCTCCCATCCCCGCAGCCTCCGGGTTCCCTCCGCTCGCCAGAACGCGTCGCCACCACGGGGCCGGCTCACTTGGCGTCGGAGGTGAGGCGCGGCAGGCTGCCGGCGCCCATGGCCGACACGTGGTGGTGCGGCGGTGGCACCTGGCACATGCTGCAGGGGCAGGGCATGCCACCCCAGTGCTGGAAACCGCCGCTGCCCGCGCTGCCGCCGCCCCCCGCCCCGAGCGGCGCCGCCGCGGCCGCCGACGGAGACTTGAGAAGGCCGTGCGGAGGCCGGATCGAGCCGACCGACGACAGCCCGGAGCCCGGCAGGGAGGCGCTGGAGACGGCGGCGGCGGCGGCGGCGGCCGCGGCGGCCGCGGCGGCGGGCGGCAGGATGGGGTGGTGCACGGCCGGGTGGTGCGCGGCGTGCGCGGCGGCCGCGGGGTGCGCGGTGGCGGCGGGCAGGGGCGCCGAGTGCGCCAAGCCGCCGCAGGCCGAGGGGTGGAAGCCGGCGTGGTGACCGCCGTAGATCTCGCTCACCAGTCGCTTCATCTCCTCCAGAGAGTTGGTGAGCATGAGGATGTAGTTGCGCGCCAGCAGCAGCGTGGCGATCTTGGAGAGCTTGCGCACCGAAGGGCCGTGCGCGTAGGGCATGACCTCGCGCAGCCCGTCCATGGCGATGTTGAGGTCGTGCATGCGCTTGCGCTCGCGGCTGTTGATCTTCAGGCGCAGCTGCTGCAGCTCGGGCTCCGTCATCTGCTTCTTGTCCTTCTTGGTGGACGACGCCGCCGCCGACGACGTGGACGAAGAGGTGCTGGACGAGGAGGACTTGAAGCCGCCGCCGCCGCCCAGCTTGTCCCCGGGGTGCGCGCCCGCCGCGCCCATGGCGCCGCGCAGTTCGGTGCTCAGCTCTGGCGGGCAGTCGCTCGGGGTGGACGACGACACCGTGCCTCCGGAGAAGCCGCCGCTGCCTTTGCTCCGCGCCGGCAGGAAAAGGTCATCGGGCTCGGGCGACGACGGGCGGCTGGACACCAGGCTGGCGTCCGAGTCCATGGCCTCGGGTGGGTGCAACTTTCGCCCGGTGCTCCCCTCCCTCGACCCGCGGTGCTTCCACGCGCGCCTCCTGCAGAGAGGAGGGAACCAGGAGACAGAGAAGGAGACGCTAAGTCCGTGCCGGAGAGCGCGCGCTGCTCTCTCGCCTGCACCGCCGCGGCCGCGTCCCAGCGCGGGTGGCGGCCCCCCTGGCTGCTATCTCTAGCCCTCCTTCTAGGGACACGCGAGTACTCACAACTGTCTTCTCCCTCTCGCTCCTCGCTGCCTCTCCCCCTCCCCCCCCCCCCCCCCCCCCCCAGCACCGGTTGTTTTATTACAGGGAACTCGGAGCGGCCCTCCCAACTCTGGGATTGTGAGGACGGCATCCTCGAGGCTCTGCACCTTGGGTTGGGAGTGGGAAGACCGGGTCTCCGGGACTGGAAGAAGGGTGGCCAGGGAGGGCTTCCCTTTGGGAGGGTGGAGAGCTAAATCGAGAAGTATTTATTGGGTTCCTCCAATCCATGCAGCTCATCTCCATCGCCACCGCGTTGCAAACACACGC
Source organism: Dasypus novemcinctus (assembly GCF_030445035.2). NCBI lineage: Eukaryota > Metazoa > Chordata > Mammalia > Cingulata > Dasypodidae > Dasypus > Dasypus novemcinctus. Next base: position 153,468,211 of record NC_080676.1, on the reverse strand, counting down.
ACACATCCGCGGATTCCATGTGCAGCATCCCGGGGCCGCCGGGAGCTGGCGGGCCGACGGGGATAGGGCCAGAATGAGCTGCTGTCGCCCCGGCTTTTTTTGGCAAAGGGACAGCTGCGGTGAGTGTGGGGAGGGTCAGGGCGGTGAAGCCGCTCTGGGGAGCCGGTGGGCAGGGGCGGGATCGGGGACCCCTCCGTCGGAGCATCCTGGATCGCGGTCTAATCGGGGGGCGCCTGTCCCCGGGATTTAGGCTGGGGCTGCCGGGGGGGCGGGGACACTTACGGTGGAGGTGATTCGAGGAGCTCGCCCCGAAATGCCGCAGCGGAGAACCGGGCTGCGGGCACCGGCGTCGCGTCGGTCTATCATAAGCATCCGCACCTTGCGGGACGCGGCGGGTTTTTATAGCCCGGTGGCCACGGCGACGGCGGCGGGGAACAATGTGCTTGTCCTGGAGGGGCCGCCGCGCCAATGAGCTGGGCCGGCCGGGGGGGCTGGGAAGCTGATGTCATCCGGGCTAATTCCGCTCAATGAAACCCGCCCGGCCCGGCACACGCCTCCTCGGCGCGCACAACCAATGGGCGCCGGCGGCCCGGAGATTCTTGGGGAGGGACAGGGGGAGGGACCCGCAGAGAGGGAGTGGGAGTGGCAAGGAGGTGGGGGAGGGCGGGCTCGCCGGCGCAGCGGCGGGGGCTCAGCGCGGTTGCGACCCGGAGAGAGAAGGAAAGTTGTCAAGTGTCCACAAAAACACGGTGGCCACGGAGTTAACCTGGGGCACTCCGCAGCCCAAACAGACCGGATGCCCAGCGCCGCCCGATACCCCTGGCGACCCAGGGGCCCGCGCTGGGGTGTCCGCGCTCTCGGTCCCTCCCTGTCCCTGGGAGCCGGTCCCCATCTCGTGGGTTTCATCAGCGCGTCGGCTTTGGGGGCTCCCAATGTAAGCCTTACGAGGCACAAAGCCGCCCACTTTCTCGCCCTCTAGGCGCGCTTCGGGGAGGTGGCGGTTCCCGCAGCTCCGCGGGCAGCCGGGAGCGCCCCCAGCTGGGGGGCAGGACCTTGCAGGGCAGAGGGCGGGTCAGCAAGGAGGGGACAGGCTCCGGGGACGTAAGGTTTGAAAGAAATCACAACTCTTCAGAAAGTTGAGGCTGGGGTAGGCGCCGGGTCGAGTGATTTCTGCAGTGACCGCGCGCACGCAAGGCAGGGGTGACAGGGTTTACAACACCCCGCCCCGTTTATCAGCACGGGAGCCCGATGAGGGTGTGCTCAGGGTCATCGTCGTGGACGTCCCCACGGCTCTGCGGTCGGGGCCACCTCCGATTTGTCTGCAGAGAGAGGTCTCAGACCTGGGCAAAGGTCCCCCGACACTGTGGACAGTCAACGACCTCTTTACTCTGTGGATCTCAGCCTAGCAGTCCCCTAACTCAGAAGCCCTTGCCCACGAGGAGTTAAACCCCATCTGGAGAGGCAGTTCAGAGGTACCGACGCGTTCGCCCATTTTACAGACGGGCAAGTCGAGAGAAGGTGCCTGCTGCAAGCCTAGGGGACAAGTTGCTAACCCTTTACGGCGCGACCCTGTCTAGACCGCGCAAGCGAGCGTGGAGCTTCCACGCAAGACGGATGGCCGCCGGGGCTCCCCAACCCCTAACTTTTTCCCCGAACCGAACGGTCACCTCCACACAATTTGAAGGCAGCAGTTTGTGCCTGCGAAAGCCGGGCGCTAACCCTTCACGCGGCCCCACCCGTCTCTCCAGGGGATTGCCACTCTCGGGTACCTCCGATGATTGGGAACTTTCAGTTTGCATGTAGGTCTGTTTTTTTTTTTTTTTTTTAATAAGGAAACTAACAAATCACGTAGTAAGTGTTTCAAAAAGCTTTGGGGGCACGATTGCCAAAGAAAACGAGCGCAAAACTAAAATCTCTTGCCTGCCCCGGGTTCGGTGATAAGCCTCCCTCCCCCGGGCGCGCTGGAAGCCCCAGCGGGCTCTCGCCTGTGCCCCAGTCTCGTGCCTTCTGGAGCATTATTTTCAACCGCGTGTTTCCCAGCTGGCTCTGCAGCCATCCGTTAAATATGTATTTAAAACATTAAGAACCGAAGCGTGGAGCTATGTCGCCAACGGTCGCAAGGATGACCCATAACAGTTCAATTAGGAGAATCTGTCACACGGACCAACGCGGGGGCGGGGGGGCGGGGAGCAGGGAAGAGCTTGGACATTTGAGGGTCACGCCTTCGAGCCCCCTCGCCTCCGCGGTGTGAACGTGCGTGGGCGTGCGCGCGGTGGGGCCACCAGGCCGTGCCGGGAGCTGAGCGCCCGTGGGTGAATCTAGTAAACGCCAGTAGGCGCAGCGCGCGCGCGCCAGGGTGGCGGCGGGCGAGTTTGGTTCAGCCGCCCGCGGGGGTCCCGGAGCCCCGGTTCCTTCATTTGTTGCTTCCCACCGATGTCCGCTTGGAGTCGGGACCCCCGCGGGAGGGCGTGGTCTGGGGATCTTTGGGCACTGGCGGGTATCTGGGTTGGAGGTGGGGGCGAAAGTTGGGGACGTGTCCCGACACGGTGAGATTCTAGAGCCCGGGAACTGAGAGTCCAGGGGCAGGAGAGCCGGTTTGCCAGCCAGGTGTCCGCGCCGACGCCCATGAGGTCGCTCCGGCCTCTAGCCCCGCGCCGCTGCGCGGTGGCGGCGACGCGGTTGTGGGCAGCGCAGCGGCACCTCGCGGTCCTCGCGCCGCATGCCCCGGGCTTGAGCTGGCATCTCCGGGCTGCGCTGCCCTTCGCCTCCTCCCAACATCTTCCGGTCGTCAGAGAGTGGCCTCCAGAGACGGGGGCGGCCTGTGCTCCCCAGGGCTACCTCGGCCCAGGGACAAGGCGGACGCTGGACACATCCGGCTGTGTCTCCGAGGTGTTCTCTTTAGAAACAATAGAAAACCAGAGCCGGGCCGCCGGCGCTTGCCCTCGTGCGGCCCAGGACCTGCGCCTCGCGTGCACATCCGGGGTCGGTCCCGCGGCCCTTGCCCGGGTCCCGCGCCCTGGCGCAGCCGTGGCCGCCCCGGCGCGCGGCTGGGCCGCAGCCTCCTCCCGCACTTGCTGGCCGCGGCGTCCGGGAGCGGTCGGCCTCCCGGGTCCAAACGGGAGACATGTCTCTCCCTCTCTTTTGTGTTTCACTCCCACAAAGGGCCGGGTGCGTGTCGAAGCCGGCCTTTGCTCGGTCGCCTGGCGGCCCGGGGAAGAGCTGGTGCCAAACGGGTCGGGGCGGGCCCCGTGCGGGGATCCAGGCTCAGACCTCCCACGGCTTCCCGGGTCCCTCCCGGGCTTTTCTTTCCCATTCTTGCCTTTCCCTTCCCCGAGTTGCTGCGCATTCAGGCGGCGCCTGGGCCCGGCTGCCAAGAGCGGCGTTCTTGCGCAGAGCCGGCCAGGGCTGGCGGCGGCCGGCGGGGCTCCAGGCTGGAGAAAGGAAAGCAAAGAAAAAAGCCGCTCAGCCATCGCTCCTGGTCCAAAAAACAGAGGGAAGCGGAGTGGGAGCTTTTGGCGCTCAAACGTGCCGGGTGGCACCCAACAAGAGCAGAGTTACGGAAACAAATGGCATCTGTCTTCCTCACGAGACTGTGGAGACTGTGGGAGCCAGGGTGATCCAAGGGCCTGTGGCCCCAGTGCTGACCGCAGGCCCTGGCATGTTTCGGGTGCTTGGGAAACACTTCCGAATGCACACACGTGAGAATGTGCACGTGGGCCCTTGGGAAACATGCCAGGTGAAATGCATGGAAGTGTGGGCGGAGGTTGCTGTGCACTATAACCTGTGAGGTCTGAGAGCCGGATTGCTTGGCCTGTGGGAGCCTTCAGAATGAGCAGCGCTGGGGACGTCCATCTAATGACAACTGTGACCACTTAAGGGCAGCCTGAGCTGGCCCTTAGCTGGTCTGGACAGACGTCATCTCATTCCATCTTTCGCTGGCCCTAGGAGGGAGGTGTTCCCCCATTTTACAGAGGGGAAAACTGGTGTTCAGGGTTACAGGCACACTGGCATTTGCCCAGATCTGGAGCACAGGGGTGGGTGGTGGGTGGGTGGGGCAGGTCCAGGAAAACCACCCGGTGCCAGGGAGATTGTCAGCTGGGGGCGTCGGAGACTTGGAGGTCTGGGGTTGTCCCCTACCAGCCTTGGGTTCTTACCAGTCACGTAGGTTTCTAAAAACTACCCCTCTCCTATAAGGGGGTGTCTGCTGCAAGATTCGGAGGTGGGGGGAAGGGTCCCCTGTCGCCCTTGCCAGTTGTCAAGCTGTTTGGGGGCCTGTGAGGCTCTAAGAATCCAGGACCCCTGCTCTGTCCTAGCTCCAGTTGAGGCTGGACCCAGGGAGAGCCCCAGAGGGATGCGGGTAGCTTAGAAGAGGGGTGCAGCAGGGCAGGGAGCTAAAGGAAAAGAAACGAACAAGCACCCAACCAAAACCCAAATCAATACTGGCTCCCACCAGGCCCACTCCTCAATCTGGATCACCATTCCCTCCCGCTAAGCAAGTGTGACAGCCACCTGCCCTTCACGCTGATCCACGCCATTGCTGACCTGAGGCCCAAGTTCACAGATGAGCGACTTGGGAGGAAGGTGGTGAGGGGGCAAGGGAATGAACCTTTACTGAGCTCAGTTCACACACTATCTGACCCAGTGCTATTAGGAGCGAGGCACATGGTTCCCATTTTGCAAATGAGGATCCTGAAGATGCGAAATCAAGGCTGGGATCCAGTTCAAGCTCCAGCTCACCTGATCCCAAGGCCAGGGGCTGCCGTGTCTGGGTCCCAGGTACTACCCCACTCCACCCCAGCCTGTGCTCCCCTGTCCAGCTGGTGGCCTTGGCCCAGCCAACACCCCTGTACCCCATGGTCGAGATTCCTCGGGGGTGAGGGATTGGGGTGAATAGGTCAGGGAGTGCCATGGGGGTGTCTGTGGTCAGGTGGGGGCCCTGTGGTGGAGTGCAATCCGTGCTGTTCCCAGAGCATCAGAGACAGGACACAAGGGACACAGACACCCTGACCCAGTCTGGGACTACCGCAGCTTCGCCCCCTTTCGGGGTTTTGGGTAGGAGGAAGCCACATGCGGTGGACAACTGACAGGAGACAACCTCTTCGCGTTGCAGGTTTCTGGGGACAGGAGGTGCCTGAGCTTGCCGCCCGCGCAGCCCCCGCAGGTGCGCATGGAGCCTTCACCTCCGCCGGCCGAAGGGCACTATCTCGCCTACCAGTCGCTGGACCACGTGGCTTGCTATATCCGAGGGACACGACAGCGCCACTCCACCTATAAAATAGTAGCAATTAGATGTCCCCGCATCGTTTGCAGGTTCAAGGCCGCGGCTTCTAGCGCGGACGGAGGGGTCCTTATCTGACCCCTGCAGGCTCTCGTTCTCTCTGCCTCCGCTCCGCACTCCAGAATCCTCCCGACCTAGAGCACGCGATGGGCGCTGCGCTTTCCGCACCTTCCTCCACGCGCTCTCCCCTCCCCCAGTCGCCCTCCCTCTGGCCCACCTTTGTGTCATGTACTAGTCTCAGAGGTCAGCCCAAATGTCGCCCTGCCTGGGCAGCTCACTCCCACCGGCCCCTCCTTGAGCCCCCTTAAGCATCCAGAGGGCCCCGGGACCGCGCTCTGTGGTGTGGGCCAGGGAGCCCTCACAGCCCTCACCCGGGGACCCGTTTTGCATCCCCGGGACCCAGAGCAGGGACAGGCCTCGAGGACCCAATACACCCAAGGAAGGGCTGGCGAGAAGACAGCCGCGCTTTTATCAGAGTCCCACCCCGCTGCAAAGGACAATACCAATAGCGGCACTGGGGCAGTGTCCGTTCCTGGTTAACCCTGCCACACCCGGGGCGGGGAGACCCGGCTGCAGCACTAAAGCCAAACAGGCGGTCTGGTAGCCGCGTGCAGGAGAGGGACGTCGCCGTTACGCCGCTGGCAGCTCCAGGGCTATTTGTGGTTCGGCGGACAGATCTGCTCTCCCGCCGGAGCTGAGCCCTGCACTCCGGGGCCCCGGGATCCGAGATGGGCTCAAGGTCACGCGGGAAGGGCGAGGCGCGCAGGGCATGGCGCACCACCGCCGGCATCGCAGGGCAGCGGAGTGGCGGGGAGGCGGGCAGCCGCGGGACAATCCACGCCGCCGGGGACAGAAGCGGAGGCCCCGCTACGGGAGGCACCTGCTGCTGCGGCCGGCCCCCCAAACCCGGCTGCTCCCCGGCCCGCGACCTCGGCTGGCGCTTCCGCGGGGTCAGGAGCAGTGGGCTGCGCCGCTGCGGAGCCTGGCGCCCTGCCCCGCTCGCGGGCTGAGGCCTAGGGATGGGGAGGGCAGAGGAGAGGTAGGGGGGCCTGCAGCCTGGGCCCTCCCGGGCCTCTCGCTCCCCCTTTATCTTTCCCCTTTCCTGCTCTCTTCCCGTTTCTGTGTCCTCTCCTCCTTTTGCGCCAGTTTCCCTCCAATATATTATATCGTATAGGTAGGCATTTTGTTTTGGAATTTTTCTACTTGTGAAAACGACACATTGCATCAGCGCCCCCTCTTTCCAGCCCCTTGGGGGTCCCAGGACCAGCGGCCTCAGCTGGGCGGTGGGAGCCTTGGACCTGCAGAATCTCGGGCCTCCTGCAGCCCAATGATAAGAACGAATTGGGGCCCAGGTGCTGAGTTCCAGAAGCTCTACCTGAGGTCGGGTTTGGATGCTCAACCTCTGCTCCTCTTTCCAAGGTCCCTGGGACTTCCGGTCCTGACACAGACCCCTCTCCGGCTCCCCAGGCTCTTTCTTTGAAATGCCAAAGCACATCCTCAGCCATCTGAACAGTCCTTATCCCTTACCCCTCCCTAGACCATCTGTTAAAAAGATATTCAATAAGCATTTAAAAAATTCCAAGCCCACAATATAAATAAATAAATGAAACACCCACAAGACTTTGAAATAATTCAGAAAGCCAAAGTCACCTGGAGTGACTTTGTACCCACCCCAGCAACTCAAGATTTTGGCAAAGGTCCTTCCAGACTTTGTAACCTGCTCTTTTCCTTTCTCAGCATCTCTTGGACATCCGTCTATGCCAGTAAAAGAGCCTCCTGACCCCTTTAGCTGTAAAAGGTGGCACCAGTCCCCTTTGGAGTCTCCAACCCTGAAAAGTGGGTCAGAGCGGGTCCCCTGAAAGCACTTCCCCCTGTGTGCGTGGTGGCGGGAGGATGGCTGGGCAGGGGTCCTGCCTGGCAAGTCCTAAGAAGGCGATCCCGCTCCTGACCCCCGCCCACTCTGTCCTGGACCTGGTCACCGTTTGCAGAATTTCTCGGGCAGGTCTGTGGAAGGACTGGCTCCCACTTTGCCCAAGAGGGAGTCAGATTTGTGGGGAACCCTGAGGCGCCAGGTCTGTGGGGGCCTGGGGGGCTCTCGAGGAGAATGTTCCGTGTGGGAGCAGACCCAGTTCCTTGGCTGGGGCGGTGGCCAAGGCAGAACTCTGGGCCTGTGATTTGGGAAGGGAGGGAGTTTTTTCCACAGTCATGTTTTCTTTCCCCACTTCCAGCCAAAAAAAGAAGGGTCACCCACGGCCACCCACATATTTATACTATACTAGCTCCTCAGATACCCTCAGCAGAGGTCCAAAGTGTAGGGAAATCCTCCTCCCCATCAAATGAGGGCAAGTACCGCTCACCTCACGCAAGGGAGCTCCAGCATCTGTCTGCGCATGCCTGCCTCCCCACCACGCTGCCCTGCTTCCCTTGGTCGCAGAGAAGCTGGGACGCGGTGAGCCCAGGTGGTGGGAGATCAGGGTGCTTCCTGCTCGCTTTGCGTACGCCTCTCCAAGGAATCTCCAGAATGGTACTTTCAGCCGTTGCCTACAATTCTCGCCAGTGAGTCCGTTTTTCCTTATTGTGGTTGTAAAAAAAAAAAAAAAAAAAAAAAAAGCATTTCTTCTTTTCTATTTGGAGAGCAATCAGATAGAGCAATCTTGTGTTAAAGATAAACATAAGACCACTAGATGAAGGTAATTAGCTACTGTTAATTTTTACTTAAAATTTTTTTTGAGTAGGTAATGTATCCACACAGTTCAAAATTCAAAAACATGTAATTAAAAGTTGTTTCCCACTCTTGCCATGTGCCCCCCACTCAAGTTCCCATCTCTTGTCTATCCTTCCAGAGATATTCCTCTCAAATACAAGTAAAGATAAATATTTATATACTGTATCTCCATTTTTGCACAAATGGAGTAATACGCTAGACGCACTTTTCTTTGTTCAGTTTATAGGTTGGAGATTGTTCCTTGGCAGAGTCTATGCTTTTAAAAAAATCCATCCTTCTGTTATATGGGTGTACCATAATTTATTTAGCTAGTCCCCTGGGTGAAAGGCATTTGTTTCCAGACTTTTACCCTTACAAACAAGGCTACAACCTGTAATAATGTAAAATGTCATTTGCCTTTACAGACTGTGTCATCAGGATAAATCTCTAGCATTAGTGTTACTGGTCAGATAGTCTGTGCATTTGTAATTTTGTTAGCTGTTGCCAAATTGTCCCTTAAGTATCATCCTAATGTATGCTGCAAAGTACACGAGAGTCTACTTAGCTTACAGCTAATTTATATGCCCAACTTTTATTTTTCCGAGTCCAGGATAAATGTGATCTTTAATTTAGATGTTGAAAGAGGTGATGGGGCCGGCAGCTGGGAGTCTCCAGGATGGTATAATAAAGTGTCATTTCCCCCTTAAAAATATCAAACTTCAAATTAGAGTAGATTTCAATACCTTGTACCATTTCCAAGTCTCCCTAGAGCTTATTGGTGCCTTTTTCAAGTACTTCCGGGGGAAGACCCCAGTGTGTCAGTGCACTATGTCTGCTGAGGGATATTTATGTTTCGAGCATGTGATTCAACAAGTGTTTATTGAGCTCTTTTTATGTGGTAGGCATTGTTCTAGGTGCTGGGAGGCGAGCAGTGAGCAAAACAGGACAAAGAAGTTGCTATCATCATCATTATAATTTCTTTTTATTCTCTCGATAGCCTGTAAAGAGGTTGCAGTAGAACTTGGGTGATAACCCCTTGCCCACTCGGGTCATATGGCAGCATGACAAACGCTGCTGGTTCTTCCTCTAGATCTGTTCTACTTTCTGTATGCTAATAGAATTTTTGGCTGGACACATGGCAACCCAGAATAAGGACACATTACCCAGCCTCCTTTGCTTACTTATTTATTTATTTTTAATTTCTCTCCCTTTCCCCCCCTGCCCGCCCCTCCCCCCCAGTTGTCTGCTCTCTGTGCCCATTTGCTGTGTGTTCTTCTGTGTCTGCTTGTATTCTTGTTAGCGGCACCTGGAATCCATGTCTCTTTTTGTTGCGTCATTTTGCTGCCTCAGCTCTCCGTGTGTGTGGCACCACTCCTGGGCAGGCTGCACTTTTTCCACGCTGGACAGCTCTCTTTATGGGGCGCACTCCTTGCGTGTGGGGCTCCATGCGTGGAGGACACCCCTGCATGGCCGGGCACTCCTTGTGTGCATCAGCACTGAGTGTAGGCCAGCTCATTACACGGGTCAGGAGGCCCTGGGTTTGAACCCTGGACCTCCCATGTGGTAGGTGGACACCCTATCCGTTGGGCCAAATCCACTTCCCCGCAGCCTCCTTTGTGACCACATTCTGGCCAGGGAAACTGTTACAGATTGAATTGTGTGCCTGAGTAAGACAAAGTTCAAGTCCTAATCCTGGGGCCTGTGAATGTGAACCTATCTGGAAATAGGATCTCAGGAAAAAGGGAATACAAAATAGGAAAGATGCCACTAGGTACACTGAAGCCAAACTGGATTAGAGTGGGCGCTGATCCAATTGGCTGGTGTCCTTCGAAAGAGAGGAGCATTTTGACACGGTCAGCAGGGGGACAGAGAAAATACCGACAGGTGATGGAGACAGAGCTTGAGTTTTGTCATAGTGTGCTGGCAACCACTGCCAGAACCCTTTGCACTTCAGAGGAAGCATGGCCCTGCCAACGCCTTGATCTTGAATGTCTAGCTTCCAAACTTACCCAATAAATTGCAGTTGGTCTAAGCTCTCCAGTTTGTGGTACTTTGTTACGGCAGCTCAGACAAGGGTATAAACAGAAGTGGTGTGTGCATCCTTCTGGTGAGGGAGCGTGGCCTCCTCCTTCCTTCCTTGTCTTCCTGCTAGGCTGGGATGCATCACGGGTCACCAGGGGGCCGGGGCCACACATGACAGAGCATTGAGAGAAGAGGAGCTTGAGTTCTGACACCATGCAAGACCAGACAACCCTAGGACAATTCTCTGCTCTTATAGGTAAGAGAAAAAACGACCTTCTGCTTTGTGAAGCTGTTGCAATTTTGGGTTTTCTGAACCAGCTGAACTGGTTCAGCTTGACCTAGCCAAGGTCAAGGACTTTAGAATGCTGAGGGGCCACCTTGAGCTGTCTGAAGCAGTGTTTCTCTGGCCCACTGCAGACATCTCTCTTTTTAAAAGATTTATTTATCCCCCCTTCCCCGTTGTTTTTGCTCTCACTGTCTGCTTTCTCTGTGTTCATTTGCTGTGAGTTCTTCTGTGTCTGCTTGTCTTCTCTTTAGGTGGCACTGGGAACCGGCCCTCAGACCTTCTGGACTGGGAGAGAGGTGCTTGGTCTCTTGCACCACCTCAGCTCCCTGGTCTGCTGCGTCTCTTATTGTCTCTCCTCTCTTTCTTTTTGTTGCGTCATCTTGCTGCACCAGCACTCCTGTGCAGACCAGCTTGCCACATGGGCCAGCTTGCCTTCAACAGAGGCCCGGGAATCGAACCCTGGACCTCCTATATGGTAGATGGGAGCCCAATCACTTGAGCTACATCCCTTTCCTTGCAGACCTCTTTTTTATGTCAATTGAGTTCGAATCCAAACTTATGTCCAGGACAGAATCAGAACAAGACTCCCGGCTGCTCGTGAGACGTTGCAATATTACGAGACCCACCCACCTTTAGCGCTCTTGGGAGAAGATGACTGGGCACCTCCCAGTCACCAGGTCATACAGGCAGCAGAGGTGATGACGATGGTGATGACTGGGACTCACTCGAGGCAAGCTTGGAGTGGACATTGCAGGCCCTGGGTGTCCCTTCCCCCTTCCTCTTAGTGCCTTTTCATTAGATGCGATTGCCCTTTTGAATTTTGAATATTTATGTAATGAGGACTTCCAGAGCAGACGGTGTGGCTGTCCCACCCAGATCCCTGTTTCCCTGCTCCAGCTTTGGTGTGCGTTCACTTCCAACAGCCAGCCCTTTCACCTCCTGGCTGCCCTTGGGCTAGGAGCTGCTTTGCCTGAACGTGGAAAGAGCCAGAAGGGCCGTGATGGGGCAGTGACAGATGGTGTAAGCTTCCTAGCTTGGGGTCCAGGCAACTCTACAGCATGGTTTTTATTCCAGAGACCCCCTGCAGCTCAGGCTGAAGTCTACCCTCTTGAGCACCTGTGCCTGCGAACTCTTCCTTTCCTGGCTGCCTCTTCTGCCCTGGTTCCCCTACCCCCACCCATCTCCTCGGGGAGCATTTCCTCAATAAATCGGCATCTGAATGCTCATCTCAGCATAACAGGGGCCTCATCTCCCATGTAACAGCCTGTGTGTAGCATCCCTGGGCTGAGAAGGTGGCTCCGCCGGCCCCCCAGGCTCTATCTCCCTGGGTGCCTTGTCGTGCTGCCTCATGCAGCAGTCTCTCTCGTGTACCTGCTTGCTGAAGCTCCCACCATCACATCTGCATTCCGGTCAGCAGGGAGGAGAGAGGAAAGCCAGGGTGCACCACTTCCCTTCAAGGTGGGGTCCAGGGGTTGCTCAGAGGACTTGTACTCCCGCCGGCCAGCTCTTAGTCACATGGCTACTCCTAAGGTAAGGGCAGCTGGGAAATGCAGTCTTTAGGTGAGCAACCATGGGCCCAGCAAATCGAAGGTCCCTAATACTAAAGGAAATAGAAGAATAGATATTAGGGGCGGGGATGAGCAGTATCTGCTATACTCCGGGAATCACTATCTTAAATGTCAGAAACTAAAATCCTCCTGCTGCCACCAATGTTTGACTCACTTGAAAATTATGCATTTAGCCACTCTGACCAATTCCAGGGCAGCTGTGACTGCCCTGAAGCACTGGCAGGATGTTTCTGGAAAAGATCTGTGCTTTAGTTTGCTAGGCTGCTGGAATGCAATATACTGGAAATGTGTTGGCTTTTATAATAGGAATTTACTAGGGTAAAATAAATATGAATATGTCCCAATCAAGGCACCATCAGAGATACCTTCTCACCAGAAGTTGCTGCTGGTCAGATTCTGGGCTCCTGCCACATGGCAAAGCAAAATGGCAGCTTCTCCTTGCTTTGGGTCTGCTCCTCTGAGTCCCACCACTGGCCAGTCTCCCAGCCTCTCTGGGTTTCTCTGTCTTCCTCAAGGCCTCACTCTCATGTGACAGAGTTGTTTCTCTGTGTGGGTCTGCTTCCAGCTCTCAGTTTATATAAGACCTCAGCAAAAAGGGTAAAGACCCAACCTGGGTCACTCCTCACTGAAGTAGCCCAATCGAAGGCCCTAAAGCAATCTAATCAAGGTCTCTTAACTGAATTTAATGCAATCAAAGGGTTTCATACCCACAGGAATGAACTAGTTCAAAGAACATGATCTTTTCTGGGATTCTCAAAACTTCAAACTGTCACAGGCTGACATGAGGGGGCACAGGGCCAGGTGATGGTATGCAAAGAGCTTTGGTCAAAATCGGATGTGAAGTATGCAGGATGAGTTTTCCCAGAGACAGCCTCCCCCAGTAAGAAAAGAAGTGTACCCAGGACCCAGGAAAGCTGGCTGGAGGCCAGTCCCTGCTCCCCAAGTTGGGAATGGCTATGCCTAGGTCACAGGCCTTGTGCCTCAATAGTGGCCTGTGCCTGGGGCAGCCAGCATTGGGCAAGCAGGTAGGCCTGAGGGACCAGAGCTGTATTGTCCCCTTGCTCTGCCACCGATTGCAGCAGGACATGCCACCTGAGTGCCCCTGGGATGGGCTGAGGGCCAGGGCATAACTTTGAGCAGGACCCAGCAGGTTTTATGATGGAGTGGACTTCTTCCCGGGACTATTTCCTGATTATCAAGAGGTTTGCCCCTTGGAGTGGGTTGAATGGTGGTCTTGCCAAAACATGTCCCTGAAACTTGTGACTGTGGCTTTATTTGGAAAAAAAAAGAGGCCTTTGGATGTCATTAAGTTAAGAGTCTTGAGATGAGATCATCCTTAATTGCCTAAATCCAAATGACAAATGTCCTTGTAAAAGAAAGGCCGAGGGGAATTTTAGATCCGTAGAAGAGAGGACATGGGTACAAGGGAGAAGGCCATGGGACAGTGGAGGCAGAGACTGGAGGCAGGCAGCCCCAAGCCAGGAGCACCTGGAGTCCAGAAGCTGGAGGAAGCCCGGGAGGATTCTCAACTAGAGGCTTTGAAGGGCACGGCCCTGCCAGCCCCTTGACTTCAGACTGCTAGTCTCCAGAACCAAGAGAGAGTGAATTTACTTTGAAGCCAATGAGTTTGTTGTAACTCGGTACAGAAGCCCTAGGAAGCTGACACACCTCTCCAAAATAGTGTCTCAGCCCCTGCTTGGAGGTGAGACTGTGCAGTAGGCTTAGGGATGATGGGCAGGGGTGGCAGTTTGATATTATTTTTGGATTCCCAAAACAGATATTGATTGTGTTTGTAAACTAATCTGTTTCTCTGGGCATGATACCTGTAGCAGTTTGATAGGTTATGATTTCTAAAAATAGATATTGAATTATTCTTGAAATCTGATCTGTACCTGGGCATGATTGAGTTATGATTAGGACCTTGATCCCCCACCCCTTGGTTGGTGGGGACTCACAGATAAAAGGCATGGCAAAGGACAGAATTGGGGGTATTTTGATGTTGGAGTTTGATGCTGAAGCCTTAAGCTGGAGCCCCGGGAAGTAAGCTCGCAGAGGACAGAGAAGCCAGCCTCAGGAAGAGAGGAACCCTGAGCCCAGGAAGAAGCAAGCCCTAGGAAAGAAAGGAACCTTGAACCCAGAGAGAAGCAAGACCCTGGAAGGGAGGAAGGCAGGAAGCCTGAACCCTCACAGACGTCGGCAGCCATCTTACTCCAACATGTGGAAATAGACTTTGGTGAGGGAAGTAACGTATGCTTTATGGCCTGGTATCTGTAAGCTCCTACCCCAAATAAATACCCTTTATTAAAAAACCAACCAATTTCTGGTCTTTTGCATCAGCACCTCTTTGGCTGACTAATACAATACCCTTTGACTGATTTATGTTTACTTGATTAAATCAAGATCAGGGCTTTGATTCGACCTCGTCATCAGGGCATGCAGGGTTGAGTGCCCGCCCCTTGTGGTCTCTCCAGATCTGCTCCCCTCCATCTCCATCCTGCCCTCTGCCCTGGCTTCCTCTGGTTGGTTCAGTCAACCTGTTGGGAGGGAGGAGACAGAGGTTTGAGCTGCTGGTCCCTCCCTCCCAGGTGTCCTTGTGTATCTCTGTCGTAGGTCACTGCTCCCTCAGGCCACCTGCTCTGCACAATTCTCTCCCCCTGGGTTCTGGTAGCCTCTCCCTCCCTTGTCCTTTCGGGTGACAGGACGGGGACCACCCTGATGCTTTAGCTCTGGGTTCCTGCACAAACACCTGTGTCTTCCTCCCCTTTGGCCTTGTCCTTATCATCAGTCCCTATCCTAACCTGGTGAGCTGTTTCCTGGGACCATGACCGATAAGGCCCAACACAGGTCCCCGGGCCTTGGCAGAGGTGGGGGTCAGTGTAAGTGGCTTCCAGAAGGAAGGGGTGAGTTTCCCGATGGCCAGAACCCTGCACACGGGAGGTGTGCCCATTCTGAAAGGCTGCGGGGGTGGGGAGGGGAGGGGGTTCAGGGGTGGGACCCTCTTGCGGCACAGAGCCCTGTAGAGCCATTCTCAGCCCTGCCCCACACATGGGGGCTCTTTCTATCTCAGGGACTAGGATGCAGCCACCCATCTCTGGAGGGCCCCACACACTGCCCCCTGCTGGAGCCTAGAGCTGGTGCTTCCACCTTCTTGAAAATGAGGTACCTCACACTTGGCAAGTGTGGGTGGGAGTGAGGGTAGGTGATCAGGGGACAGACAGGGTCCAGTGCCCCCATTATCTCTCCCAGAGAGGGGGCGGGGACAAAACTTTGTAAATTGCAGCATTGAAATTAAAATCCATGAAATCTGCTTTGTACGTTAAAGAACAAAAGTCCATGCTTCTATTTCAAATTGGGTCTCATTGTTCCCTGCCAGTGTACAACCCACAGCCCACCGGCACATTCCAGCACTCTGTGCTCCCCAGTACTTCAGCTGCCCATTAAATGTGGAATGCAAAACCAGAGAAGGGACCCAAACCACGATCCTCTGGAATGTGCAGTCAAGTTGACAGCCTATGAAGAGAGAGCATAAGAGGAGAATCCAGATTTAAGGTTATGGGATGGAAAATGGAGAAACAAGTCAAGAGGGAAGAGGTTTAAAGCAGAAGATAATGTCCAAAAAGAGTTCATGAATTGACAAGAGATCACCACAGTTTTCTTCCAAATAATTCATTGCTGATTTTTTTTTCTACTAAAAGAAGCAATACACGGTCTTTGCTAGAAAATTTGGAAAATACCAGGTCTTATAGTTTTAGAAAACTTGGAAAACGCAGGGTCTTATGGTATTCCAGGTGGAAAACGATAGAAGCCAAGTTTGGGCAGTGGCTGGCATATGGAGAAGAGGGCATAGATGGAAAAAATGTTAGAAGGTAAAATCGTCAAGCTTTGGGCACTGACTCCATATGGACAGGGTGGGGCGAGGAGCGGTGTGGACTCTTAGCTTTCTAGCTTGGGTGGCTTGATGGATGGGGTGTCACCGTCCGTGGCCGTTCTGAACGTGTTGCTGGGAGCCGCCTGAGGGACACCCAGTGGAAATGTCCAGCGGCCAGCTGGGGACAAGGGCTTGGGGATCAAGACGGAGAGCTGGAGGCCAGAGCAGCAGCACATCTGTGCAAAAGGAAATCTTCGTGCAAGTAGAGGAGACCCTCTGCCCGCACGCAGAGCTGCCGGCAGAGCGCAGACCCCTGGGGAGGGCTGACATTTATTTTCATCCGCGAGGAAGAGCCCGTCATTTATTGTGCCAATGATCTGCATCGCAGCTGTTCACGTTTATTAGGTTGATTCCAAAATATTGTCTGCCTTCCGTAATTTCTCTTTCAATCCATTGTTTAAAAATTCCCAAGATAGGCATTCACAGACTACTCCCCAAATGCTAAATTGGTCAAATTAGGGGGAAGGCTGGCACTTTAGCCCACCCCTGTGATTATTTGGTACATAGGGTACTTTGCATGCTGGCTGCCAGGCCCCACCGTATGTGCGGGTGAGTGTGAAGCTGGGGCGGGGGCAGACAATGGACGGTTTCGCTGTTAACAGGGAGCGTTCTCGTCTCCTTGGACCCCTCCTGGTTTCCTCTCTTTAGAGATCTTTCAATTTGAAAAAAAAAAAAAAAAGAATAGCAACATGTGTTGGAAATGTGTGGGAATGGAAATAACAGTCTCTTTTGTCAGAATAACGATATTATAATTATTATGAATATTAATTTGAGAGTCGGCTATAGTAGCATATCTTATAGGATCTCTCTGCCTCAGGCACCGTACTATTTTATTTCTCCTTAATTCCCCGCTGAGATGCATGGGTTTTTTTTTTTAAATTTCTCTCCCCCCACCTCCCCAATTGTCTGCTCTCTGGGTCCATTCGTTGTGTGTTCTTCTGTAACCGCTTCTATCCTTATCAGCAGCACCAGGAATCCATGTTTCTTTTTGTTGCGTCATCTTGTTATGTCATCTCTGTGTGTGTGTGGCACCATTCCTGGGCAGGCTGCTCTTTCTTTTGCACAGGGCAGCTCTCCTTACGGGGGCACTCCTTGTGCGTGGGGGGACACCCCTGCGTGGCAGGGCACTCCTTGCGCGCATCAGCACTGCAGTGGGCCAGCTCCACGCGGGTCAAGGAGGCCCGGGGTTTGAACCGCGGACCTCCCATGTGGTAGACGGACGCCCTAACCACTGGGCCAAGTCCACTTCCCAGAAGCATGGGTCTTAAACTATGGCAAATACAATTTAGTGATCTGGATTCAGGTAGCCTGGGTTAGAATTCTGATTTCCTCACTGACTAAAGTAGTGCCATCCTGGGCAAGCTCCTTAACCTCTGTGTTTCCCTTTCTTCTTCTACAAAACAACTTGCCAGCAAGGTATCTGATAGTTGAGTACAAGAATATGTGGAAAGCACTTGGAACAGCGGCCGGGAACGTAAGAGCTCAATGAACCTTGGTTATAAATGTTCCTGAGGTATGAGTTTTCTTTACATGCCTTGAGATTGTTGTTGGGACATAAAAAACAAAAACCTGTTTATAATCAAGAGCCAAACTGGCTGTCCTTGGGTCTGAGTTTGTTCGCTTAAACCCAAAGGCTTAGCATATCTCTAATAGTCTAGAAGACATGGGTACTGACACGTTCTTCTGTGCTTTTCCAGGCACAACTCCCGGCTCCCTCTCCCGGCTTTAAGGCTGGACCGCCTACTCGTGTGTGTGCGCTCTGAGAAATTATTTCCTTCTTTGAAAAACGAACGTGTCTATGTTATCTCCTTAATATGACACGTTTGGGATTTCCAGCACATTCCTTTAAGTTGTTTTCCAAATGGGATTGCCACCCTCATACTACTTTTAAACAGGTGTGTTAGTTCCCACTTTTTAAAAAAGTTCCTCAAAAACCCTTACCAAATGGGAGAGTCCAGTCAGAGCCCAAGATTTTACTAAGAATGTAACATAATGAAGCGGACTGAGAGACAAAGGGAGACACACGTACAAGTCTGGCCAGGTGGCTTTGACTGTGTGCGGGTGCGGTGCTTGTGGGGGAGGGGCGGGTGGGGAGGGCCTGGGGCCGGGCAGACCCTGCATCGCCATGCTCCAGCAGCACTTGCATTAATGGAGTAACAGCTGAACTAAGTGTCCAGAGTGAGCCCATCAAAGCCCATCGCCTTTGAGATACCATTTCTTCTATTCCGTGATGTCAAAGGTGGCTGCAAATATACCCAGTGCTTTCTGGGTGGCATTGTCTACAATGCTGGACCCAGCAGATGGCCCCAAAATGCACCTCAGCCTGGTGGAGCGGGGACCACATGTGATGGCATAGGCTTCTCATTAGCAAACAGAAAGAAAAAAAAAAAAAGGCAAGGATGAGAAAGGAAAGAGATGAAAAGAATACACAAAGACATTTACATATTTACATTGTCTCCCCCGCATTTCAAATTCTCCTTTAGCTCAAGTGTCAGTGGGCTTGCTTTTCTCCTTCTGTTTGTATGTTTACTTGTGCTAAATAGATTATGATAATCAGGCACATAAATGCATGCAACTGTTATTATGGCATTTTAATCACAGAGTTTTCCACTGGAGGCCTTCATTAGAATTCTCATAATCTTACTTGTTAGTGTAACAAACAGCACTAAATGCCAAGGAGCTTGGATTAAGGCAGAGGCATTCAGACTTTAAAAGAGGAATATGGAAATGTTGTCAAATCTCTGCATAACTTATTGAAATGTCACATAAACAGTTCGCGACTCTAAATATCTTACTCATTACAGGGCTGGGGAAGCAGGCAACCCGAAGATGATAATGGTGTCTTTCTAGCGGGCGCTGCAAATTTACGCCTTCCGTAGGTTCCTTCCAACTCTGAAATGACTGCATGGTTCGATTTGGCATCCTTGCCATCTTTTTATTGTTGTGTTAAACTGGAGACTTTTCTTATATAATTTCATTTATTTTATGCTTTAGTGGTAAATATGTGTGACACAACCAAACATGTAGCAAAACTTCCTAATTCTCATTATCTTTCAGTTTTGCTCTCTTGTCGGGCAAGGTGGTAGAAAAACTGAAGTTTTTCTTTTTTTCCTAGTAAGCAATATCATAGCCATGTGCTTGAGAATAAACCACTCTTTCTGAAAATAGGCTGGTCTTGCAAATTGCCTTAGCGGTGGAATCCAATAGCTGCTTATTCTGATTTTGCTCAAGCCCAGAATTTAGATGTTACAATGTAAACTCTGGGGCAACGACCTGCTTCAGGATCTATTGTTCTGTGACAAACTACTCCAAGAGTTAGTGGATTAAAACAATAGCAATCTATTAGTTCTCATGAGCTTTATGGGTTTTCCAGGCCATTCTTCTGCTTCACTTGGTGTTGCCTGAGACGCTGGGGTACCTAGAAGGTCCCAAATGGCCTCACTCACAAGTCTGGCCAGTAGGCACTGGCTGTCAGCTGGGCGAGCGACTGGGTCTGTTTGGCCCCAGCCCTGGTTCTCCCCTATTTGGGCATCGCCACATGGCTGCTTTGGCTTCCCCACTGCATGGCAGCTGCGTTCAAGCAGAAGCATTCCAAGAGGTACAAGCAGAAGCCGTAGATGCCCTAAGGCTCAGCCCCAAAGTTTGCCTGTGTCATTTCCACTACGTTCTGTTGGTTGAAGGAATCACGGGGCCAGCCTGGACGCAGTGTGAGAGGGTGTGGATACAGGGAGGCAGGGTTCTCTGGCAGCCATCTTCGGAGACTGGTTTCTCCACCCCCACCCAGGGGCCATCCTGGCTGGCTTCTCCCTCACTCTCCACCCTAGGTTCAGCCCTTTCTTGTCTTCAGAAGGGAGTGAAAATGGAGGAGGCACTCTTCTGAGAGACCATGAGCCAGGTAACCACCTTTCTCCTTCCGCTGAGTTCTCACCCCATGCTGTCCCCTGAGGTCCACCTCACGGTCAGTTCACAGCTACAGCTGCCCTTTGCCCAAAGTCCCTGCTCCAGCCACCTGCAGCTAGAGCCAATTGTCGATACAATCTCAAAGGACTCAGGCCGTTTGTCCCAGATGTAACAGGCAAAGTGGTGCCTCCTGCAACTTCTATAAGAGTCAAAAACAAAAAAACAGTTTTAGTCACGTTTCATTCAACCCATGGGGACCAATCTATATCCATCTCCACTCTCCTCACCTCAGATAATTGTGAAGTAAATTCCAGATGCGACAGCAGGGCTCGCCATCTTCTTATGGGGCGGGGGGGGGGGGGGGGGGGGGACTGGTGAAGAGAGCTCTTGAGAAGTCTGGTGGGCTAAATGGCAAAATTTATGAGTTCCATCTAGTCTTCCTAATCATTTCTCAGGAACCTTCTGTGGCTTGATGAAGTACATCTTCTATTGGAATGCCTCTAACTTCCTCAGTTCTCTCTTACCTGCTACTTCCCAGCTTTCCTAGAGTGCCGTGGGTACTTTTTCCATAGATACAAGTACACTTCCAGAGAGCAGTCTCACCTTCTAAACTGGACCCCATCCCCCTCAGTCTTGTCTTAAATCTTGGTTACCAGAGTGGACATTTGTTGGGTTTTTGGCTGCCCACTCTCGGAAGCCCCCACTTCCTCTTCCTGTCTTTGGGGAATTCCACACCAGGGTTTTGGTGGCGGGTCCAGCTCACCTCCTATGACGGAACTGGAAAAGTCCATGCATGCCCTTTCTCAGTTTCTGTGCCCCTGGGATTTGGCATTCTGCCAACTTGCCCTTCAGATGCACTGCCCAGAAGCTCATGCCTTGTCCTGATATACGAGGGGGCGCATCCGGTGGCCATCCTGGTGGCCAGTGGTGCCAGCAGAGGCATCAGGGCCCAGGCTGGAGAGGGCAGTGGTGCACTGGGGGTCTGGGGGTCAGTGATGGTGGGCGTCCTTGGTGGAGCAATTCCACAGTAGGAATTTGGATGTGGTTCTGGCTGGCTTCCTCTGGTTCCTACGCATTTTCTGAGGCTTCTTCTTTGGCGTGTCTGGTGACTCTGTGCGATTGTCACATCCTTCCCATGAATTCCTTGGCTGCTCAAATCAGCCATGGTCAGTGTCTGTTGTTCAGGAGCAGAATCCTTGACCAATATATGGATCTGCAAGCACAGGGGCTTCTCTCCAGCAGAGCCGCTCAAATTGTGGTCTGTGGACCACCCAGCAGCTTCAGGGTCACCTGGGAGCTTGTCATAAATGCAGAGCCTCAGGCCCCATGCGACCTGCTAAATCAGCATCTCTGGGACCAGGATCAGGGCCCAAGTTCTCTAGGTCTTTCTTTTTTTTTTTTAAAAGATTTATTTTTTTATTTATTTAATTCCCCTCCCCTCCCCCGGTTGTCTGTTTTCTGTGTCTTTTTGCTGCGTCTTGTTTCTTTGTCCGCTTCTGTTGTCGTCAGCGGCACGGGAAGTGTGGGTGGCGCCATTCCTGGGCAGGCTGCTCTTTCTTTTCACGCTGGGCGGCTCTCCTTATGGGGCGCACTCCTTGCGCGTGGGGCTCCCCTACGCAGGGGACACCCCTGTGTGGCAGGGCACTCCTTGCGCCATCAGCACTGCGCATGGGCCAGCTCCACACGGGTCAAGGAGGCCCGGGGCTTGAACCACGGACCTCCCATGTGGTAGACGGACGCCCTAACCACTGGGCCAAAGTCCGTTTCCCCTCTAGGTCTTTCTGATGCACCTCCAAGGTGTGAGGGTGAAACACTTGTCAGGAGGAAACACCCAGTTGAAATGAAGAACTCAGGCAGCCGGGAAGAGGGGCACTACGATGACCCGAGTTAGGAAACACAGCGAACCACAGGAAGAAACCCCACAAATGGGTGGCCCGGGGCTCCAGAAAGCTCAGAAGCGGGGTGGAGGGGTCCGCACGCTCCCGTTATGCATCTCTTTATGGGCTGATGCTTCACTTTCCTCTTTCCCGGGCTGGATCTGGGGAGAAAGGCGTGAAGGAGGGTGTCTCCACTAGGGGCATTTCTGATTAAAATCATACATATTTTTTCTCTTCTCTGGAATTCCCGCCATTCCTCAGCATAATTGTCACTGTGTTTTCTAATGAGGGTCGCATGGCTGTGATCTCCGGGCTTCTGGGCGACCCTTTCTTTCAGAGGCTCCATTGCAGGCACCGTGTTAGGTTTTGGGGTGCGATGGTGATAAAACGCACAGGTGAATTGCTCTCCTGGGGACCTGGGTTACTCCCATTGCTTAGGCACTTGAAGGAATCCTTGCTTCTCCCTCCAGCACCCTTCTCGCAGACTGCGTTGAGCCTGTGGTGCCGCAGGTGGCCAGCACTGCCTCGGAGAGCCTGTCCTGGGCATCCCTAACCATCCCCACATTCAGTGGTGTCAATTGGTAACTTGACCTTGGCCACGGTGGGACATCCACTCCAGAGAAATTGGCAGGACGCTTTTCCCCTTGGAGAGCCGGTGGTTCAGTATCTCCCAGCATGCCACCGCCCTGAGCCCTGACCTGCCTGGGTGGTCTCACCACATCTTCATACCAGACCCTTTATCCCAGGGGATATAAGGAGCCCACCCAAGGAGCTTTCACAGTTTTCAAATACTTTCACCTCCTCTCCTACCTTTCCTTCTTCCAATAATAATCTCTAAGGCATAAGAGGAACTCAAGAAATGTTTCCTGAATAAACGAATGAATATGACTGAATGGTAGGTTCTAGTGTCATCTCCAGTCTACAGATTAGGAACCTGAGGCACAGAATTGTTAAGAAACTTGCCCAAAGTGACAGTAGCCAGTGGGTTATGGAGACAGATTCAAATGCAGACCTGTCTGACGGACACTTGCAAACACAAATGCACGTAGCAGACTGGAAAAGTGGGGGTAACTGACCCCACAGAGTCCCAGGGGCTGGTCCCACTTTTCCAGGGTGGTTGTCCTCACTGACTGGGGCAGCTGTGATGACACGCTTGGTAAGCAGTGGACTTACGCATTGTGAACCAATGACACAACTCTGCTATCACCGTGCAGCAAACACAACTAGTAGGCAGTACTGCGTGAGCACAGCTCTAGGGTCCAAGAACCCTGGGTTCAAGTGCCAATTTAGGCACCTCCGTTTCTCATGCAAATGGGATTAATGTGACTTATTGCACAGGATGGCCCATTCAGTCATTGGAGAAATATTGTCCAGCACCTACTATGCGCCATGCATGGAGGTCATTGCAGACATGGTCTCGCCCTCCTAGAGCTTAAGGAATCTGGATAAATGTATTAGATTGCATTTAAAGACTCCTTGGGAAGAGGATTTGGCTCAATGGATAGAGCACCCATCTACCACATGGGAGGTCCAGGGTTCAAACCCGTGGGATGAACTGGCCCATGCACAGTGCTGATGCGGGCAAGGAGTGCCGTGCCACACAGGGATGTCCTTTGCGTAGGGGAGCCCTACGTGTAAGGAGAGCTGCCTAGCACAAAAAAAACACAGCCTGCCCAGGAATGGCGCTGCACACACAGAGAGCTGATGCAACAAGATGACGCAACAAAGAGACATGGATTCCCATGCCGCTGAAGAATATAAGCCGACACAGAAGAACAAACAGTGAATGGGCACAGAGAGCAGAAAACTGCGGGGGGCATGAGGAAGGGGAGAGAAATAAAAAATAAAAATAAATAAAAATCTTAAAAAAAAAAAAAAGAAGGACTCCTGGCACACAGGAAGCCTCTACAGTAATCAAGTCCTTCTCTCATAAATGACAGTTTCACTATCAAAACAGGTCAAACAAGAGGCAGGATTTGTGGGTGTGTGCTGTGGGGAAGGCTAGCTCTCCTTCAGGCATGGCTGGTTCCAGGAGCTGGCTTACCGTTGCTTGGATCTTGGGTTTTTCTTCCTGTAGCTTCTTTCTCAGGTTCCAGCCTCCTACTCCACCCATCTACCTGTTGACTTATAAGCAGGGAGTAGCTGGCCCACTGAGAGAATCCAGCTCGTCTTGTGTCCTTGCCAACTGTTATTGGTTACATGGAAAGGTCTCCAGTCTGGCTGAACACGGTGAAAGCTGAGGGCTGCCCGCATCGGAAACAATCCGAATTCAGCAGCCTGTGTACCACATTGTAGCTGACAAGGGCATTTTTCAGTTTGTCTGACCAGCATTCACTCTCTCCCATCTACACCTTCCCTTCCATTCTTATTTCTGTTTTGGTTGATTTGTACTCTTTAAGTCCATTTAAAACCTAAAATAATTTTTGCTGTGTGTCATTGTCATTGTTGGCTGCCTCAAATCATTTATGAAATGAACTGAGAAATAAACAATTTATTTTAAAAAAACAGGTACAATTAAGGTTTAGTTGCCTCACTGCTCATTGCCAGACTCTGAGGAAACTTCAGCGATAACAATAATACTGTCTTTCACTAACCAGCAAACTTTACAATAATTTTTTTAAAAATTTATTTTACTTATTTAACTCCCCCCACCCCCACCGCTTGCCCTTGCTGTCTGCTCTCTATCCACTCGCTGCGTGTTCTTCTGTGTCTGCTTGTGTTCTCTTCTCATCTTCTCTTTAGGAGGCATTGGGAACCAATCCTGGGAACTTCTGACTCGGGAGAGAGGCACTCAATCACTTAAGCCACCCCAGCTCCCTGGTTCGTTGCATCTCTCATTGTCTTTTCCTCTGTGTCTCTTTTTTGTTGTGTCATCTTGATGCGTCAGCTCTCCACGTGAGCCAGCTCGCCTTCACCAGGAGGCCCTGGAAACCGAACCTGGGACCTCCCATATGGTGGACAGGAGCACAATTGCTTGAGCCACATTCACTTCCCTACAGTAATTTTTATTTCTCCCCCTTCCACCCCCCTGCTGGATTTTTGTTTTTTGCTGTCTGTGTCCATTCGCTGTGTAATCTTCTGTGTCTATTTCTCTTTTTGTCTTTTCTTCTCGTTTTCTCCACTAGGATTCACCAGGATTTGAGCCTGGGACCTCCGATGTGGAGAGAGGTCCCCTGTCACTTGCGCCACCTCAGTTCCTGGTTTCTGTTGCGTCTTACCTTGACTCTCCCCTTCGTCTCTCCTTTTGTTGTGCCATCGTCTTGCTGCGTGGCTCACCGCGTGGGAACTGGCTTGCCGCGGAGCCTGGCTCGCTGCATGGGCACACCTTTACCAGGAGGCCCCGAGGACCGAACCTGGGTCCTCCCATTTGGTAGATGGAAGCCCAATCACTTGAGCTACGTCCACTTCCCCGTACAATAATGTTTTGAGTTTTAGGCAGATTATATATTATTAACCCCATTTTACAAGTGAGGAAAATGAAGCTCAGAGTTTTCACAAGGATTGCTGGGAAATGGCTTTAAACTGACACCAATGTGACATTCCCATTATGCCTCTCTTCCAAGACCACACATCAGACATTTCTTTCAGGGTATTTTTTTTGTTTTGTTTTTAAATAAAAAATAATAATACAAGTAACACTTTGGACAGTTAGCAGACCTCTTGGATCCCACTGAATATTCACTCTACCTTCTTCTTTTCTAACAGCGACCTAATTTTGTTTGAGGTGTTATTGTGACCATCTTAAAATGTCCACCTTCCCAGACTCCCTTGCAGTTTGGGGTGGCATGTGACCCATCTGGTCAGTGCAATGTAGGCAGAAATCCTAGGAATACCATCCATTCCCAAACAAAAGGACACAACTTGGAGAGGAAAAGGCTTGTGATCCTTTCCTCTCTTCCTTCTTGGAATGGGGACACCATGCACAGAGGAGCAGCAGCCATTTTACCACTAAGAGGAGCAAAGCCTCAAGCTGAGGACGGCACAGCAGGAAGAGACAGCCAGTCTAGTTGCTAGCGGGATTGCTGATGGAGCAGCCACACCAGCTGTAGGCCAGTCATCCTCGGCCCGTTTCGTCCAGTGAAGAAGATAGTCAGCGCTTTAAGCCACGATGAGCAAGGTTTTCTGGAATTTGGGATAAACATCATAATCTTAATCTTAATTCTTGAGGAAGCCTGGAGAAAGTGACAACATCAATGGCATGTACTTTCCATACTTAACAATTGACAATTTATGTGATAGAAGTTGCAATTTATGTGATTAAAAATAAATAAAAAATTTCCAAGATTTTACTTTATTTAATAACAGAACTTGTTCCTTTAATTAGAGAAATCAGTGATTGATTCCATCCTAAATAGCTTAGAATTAGAAAAGAGGTTTGTGTTGCAACGACTCTCTTTTAGAGTACATTGTATAGTATTCCCTTTGGGCATTTCCAATTCAGTATTTACTTACCCTTCCATAATTGATTAACAATATTTATTGCAAAGATAAAGCAGACAAGATGTAATAGTAATATTCTTAGAATACTGACTTTATGATTTTTCTAAAAATAAAAAATATTCCTTGTAAAACCTTAAAAATGAAAGAAAAATACAAAAAAAAAAAAAAAACCAAATATTCCAAATACCATCATCAGAAATAACCAGAGCTATATTTTGCTGTACATCAGTTCAAATATTTCTTCATGTACATGGACAGAAAGATGGATAGAGAAGGTAAGAGAGAGAAAGCAAAAGAGAGAGAGATTGAAAGAAAAAGAGATAATCAGTTTGTCAAATAAAAAACTGCTGGATTTTGATTAGGATCTCATGGAATCTATAGATCAGTTTGGAGAGAACTGACAACAATTTTGAGTCTTCTGATCCGTGAATGGTCTATCTGTTTGTTTATTTAGTTCTCCTTTAATTGCTATCAGCAATGTTATGTAGCTTTCAGTATACAGATTTTACATATCTTCTGTCAGATTTATCCCAAAGCATTTAATTTTTTTTCATGCTATTTTAAAAGGTATTTTTATTTCACTTTCCAATTATTTGTTGTTATTGCAATTGATTTTTGTATACTGACCTTATGTATTTAGTCAGCCAAAGGGGTGCTCATGCAAAATACCAGAAACTGATTGGTTTTTATAAAGGGTGTTTATTTGGGGTAGGAGCTTACAGATACCAGGCCCTAAAGCATAAGTTACTTCCCTCACCAAAGCCTATTTCCACGTGTTGGAGCAAGAAGGCTGCTGACGTCTGCGAGGGTTCAGGCTCCCTGGGTTTTTCTGTTTCTGGGGCTTGCTTTTCTCTGGGTTCAAGGTTCCTTCCTTCCTGGGGCTGGCTTCTCTTTCCTCTGTGTGCTGACTTCCCGGAGCTCCAGTTTAAGTCTTCAGCATCAAACTCCAACATCAAAACTCCAACATTAAAAGCCCCCAAATCTGTTCTTTGCCACGCCTTTTATCTGTGGGTCCCCAATGCCCTAATTATAACTCAATCATGCCCGGGTACAGATCAGATTACAAGCATAATCCAATATTTATTTTTGGAATTCATAATCATGTCAAACTGCTACAACTTATATTCTGCAACCTTGCTAAACTCACTTGTTAGTTCTAGTAGCATTCTTGTAGAATCCTTAGAATTTTCTGTATAGATAATCATGTTATATGTAAGGGCAGTTTTACTTCTTCCTTTCTAATAAGAATGCCTTTTATTTATTTTCTTGACCTCTTGCATTGGGCAGAATTTCCAGTACAATGGGAAGGGTGGGCGGTGAGAGTGGGCATCCCTGTCTGATTTCTGATCCTTGGAAGAAAGTATTCGTTCTTTCACCACTAAATACGATGTTCACTGTTGTTTTTTTCAAAGATTCCATTGATCAGGTTAAGGAACTTCCCTTCTATTTCTAGTTTGCTGAGAGTTTTATCAGGAATGCATGGTGGATTTAGTCAAATGCCCTTTTCTGCACCTATAAAGGTGATCATACAGTTTTTTTTCATTATTAGAGAATTTGTGGGTTTACAGAAAAGTCATGCATAAAATACAGGATTCCCACACACTGTCCCATGACCACCACCTTGCACTGGTGTGGAACTTTTGTTACAATTGATGATAGCACATTTTAATAATTGCAGTATTAATTAAAGTCCATGGTTTAACCTAGGGCTCTATGTTTGTGTAGTGTAGTTCCATGGATTAAAAAAAAAATTTTTTTTTGTAACCATATACACAATCTAATATTTCCCCTTCTAATCATTTTCAGATATCTTTTGGTGCTGTTAATTACATTCACAGTGTTGTTCTAACATCACCACCATCCATTACCAAAACATTCCCATCATTACAAATAGGAACCTGTACATTTTAAGCCTTAACTCCCACCCTGTCCCCTGGTGACCTATATTCTAGATTCTGACTCTATGAGTTTAATTGTTCTGTTTCAAATCAGTGAGATCGTACAACATTTGTCCTTTTGTGTCTGGATTATGTCACTCAATATGATGTTTTCAAGTTTCACCTATGTTGTTACATGTATCAGCACTTCATTCCTTTTTATAGCTGAATAATATTCCATTATATGTATATATCATGTTTTATTTATCCATTCTTCAGTTGATGGGCACTTGGGTTGCTTCCATCTTGTGGAAATTGTAAATAATGCTGCTATGAACATCAGTGTGCAAATATCTGTTTGAGTACCTCCTGTCAATTCTTTGGGGTACATGCTTCGTAATGGGATTATCAGGTCATATAGTGTTCTATAACTAGTTTCCTTCCTTCCTTCCTTCCTTCCTTCCTTCCTTCCTTCCTTCCTTCCTTCCTTCCTTCCTTCCTTCCTTCCTTCCTCCCTCCCTCCCTCCCTCCCTCCCTCCCTGCCTCCCTCCCTCCCTTCCTTCCTTCCTTCCTTCCTTCCTTCCTTCCTTCCTTCCTTCCTTCCTTCCCTCCCTTCTTCCTTCCTTCCTCCCTCCCTCCCTTTCTCTCTCTCTTTCTCTCTCTCTCTCTTTCTCTTTCTTTCTTTCTTTCTTTCTTTCATACTTACATTACGTAACAGTTACAGAGACTATATAGGGGACTCCCATATGCCCTGCTCCCCACATCTCCCAAATTTTCCATTAACAACATCTTTCATTAGTGTGGTACGTTCATTGCAATTGATAGACACATTTTGGAGCATTGCCGTTAAGCAAGGATTATAGTTTACATTGTAGTTTACCCTCTCTCCCGGTCAATTCTGTAGATTATGGAAAGATATGTAATGGCCTGTATCTGTCATTGTAATGTCATTCAGGATGATTCCCAAGTCCCCAAAATGCTATTATACCTGTTTTTCCCTCTCTCTACCCTCAGAACCTCCAGTGGCCACTGCCTCCACATCAGTGATATTTCTTACATTGCTAGTATCACAATAAGTCTATAGTAGAATACCAGTAAATCTACTCTAGTCATTGTTCATTCCCCAATCCCAAGGATTCTGGGATGTATGCCTAGCTTTCTGAGAAAATGCAAACTGTCTTCCATAGTGGCTGTACCATTTTCATTGCTGCCAGCAGTGAATGAGTGTTCCTATTTCTCAGGGGCCTCTCCAACACTTGCTATTTTCTGCTTTTTTTTTTCTCCAAGTAACAGCCATTCTAACAGATATAAACTGGTATCTTGTTGTAGCTTTGATTTGCATTTCCCTGATGGCTAATGATTTTGAGCACCTTTTCATGTGCTTTCTGGCCATTTGTAGATTTTCTTTGGAGAGAAGACTCTGC
Source organism: Dasypus novemcinctus (assembly GCF_030445035.2). Taxonomy (NCBI): domain Eukaryota; kingdom Metazoa; phylum Chordata; class Mammalia; order Cingulata; family Dasypodidae; genus Dasypus; species Dasypus novemcinctus. The sequence continues at coordinate 153,438,907 of NC_080676.1, read as the reverse complement.
AAGTTTTTGCTCATTTTAAAATTTGGGTTGTATTTTTGTTGTTAATCTGAAGGATTTCTTTATGTAAGCTGGATTTATCAGATAGGTGGTGTAGCAGTTTGATATAGTTATGAATTCCAAAAATAGATATTGGATTATGTTTGTAAACTGGTCTGTACCTGGGTATGATTAAGTTATGATTAGGGCTTTGATTGGGCCACGTCAGTAGGGTGTTGACACCCCACCCTTTGGTGGGAGGGGACTCACAGATAAAAGGCATGGCAAAGGACAGAGTTGGAGTTTTGATGTTGGAGTTTCAATACTGGAGTCTTGAGGTGGAGACCGGGAAGTGAATACATGGGATAAGAACACAGAGTAAGAGAGACAGCTCCTTAGACCGGGTAGAAATCCTGGGGAGAGAGACGGAGCTGTTCACCTGATAGTCTGCAGCTGGTCTTGTGCAGAGTGTCAAAGCCTAGACAGCCTCATCATCTAGAGCTGACCTTGTGGATAAAACAGAGCTCTGAGCCCAGAGAGAAATGAACCCCGGGAAGACAGCCTGAACCCTGGCAGACCTCGGGAACCATCTTGCTCCAACATGTGGCAAAAGACTTTAGTGAGGGAAGTAACTTACCCTTTATGACCTGGTAACTGTAAGTTTCTACCCCAAATAAATACCCTTTATAGAAATCACCCCATTTCTGGTATTTTGCATTAGCACCCCTTTGGCAGACTACTACAGGTAGTTTCCAAATATTTTCTCCCATTGTGTAGGTTGTCATTTTTCCTTCATGATAAAATCCTTTTGTTGCACAAACATTTTAAATTTTCAACTATTTTTCTTTTGTTGCTTGTGCTTTGGGTGTAAAGTCTAAGAAACCATTGCCTACCACTATGTCATGAAGATGCTTCCCTACATTTTCTTCTAGTAGTTTGATAGTTCTAGGTCTTATAATAAGATCTTTCATCTATTTTGAGTTGATTTTTGTATATTTTGTGAGGTATGATCCTCCTTTGAAGAGACTATTCTTTCCCAATTGAGTTGTCTTTGCCATCTTGTAAAAAATCATTTGGCCATAAATGTGATAGTTGATTTCTGAGCTCCCAATTCAATTCCATTGATCTATATGTCTATCCTTGTGCCACTGTTACTGAGACTAGAAAGAGAAAGATAGAGAGACAGAAGAGACAGAGATAGAGGGAGACAGAAAATGGAGAGAGACTAGAAAGAGACAATAGAAAGAGAATAGAAAAGCAATTTCATCCTTTTTTAAAAAGTGGGTTATAGCTATTCAGGGTCCCTTACCCTTCCATATAAATTTGATGATTGGCTTTCCCATTTCTGCAAAGAAGTTTATTAGAATTTTGATTGGGATTGCATTGAATCTATAAATTGTTTTGGGTAACATTGGAATCTTAATGATATTTAGCTTCCAATCCATGAACACAGAATGTCCTTCTATTTACTTAAGTCTTCTTTAATTTCTTTTAGCAATATTTTGTAGTTTTCTGTGTTCAGGTACTTTACATCGTTAATTAGATTTATTCCTAGATATTTGATTCTTTTAGTTGCTATTGTGAATGGAATTTTTTCCTTTATTTCTTCCAGTTTTTCACTGCTTGTGTATAGAAACATTACTGATATTTGGGTGTTGATCTTATACCCTGCCACTTTGCTGAACTTATTCCTTACCTCTAGAAGATTTGTTGTTGATATTTTAGGATTTTCTGTACATTGTATGATCATATCATCTGTAAATAGGAAACATTCTGGTCTTTTTTGTTGGCGTTTTCTATATTTTTGTTCTCTTCCTTTGGATGGGCCATCATTTCCTGTTTCTTTGTTTGTCTTGTACTCTTGTTTCACACTGTACATTTTCATAGTTTAACATGTTAACTCTGGCACTTATTCCCTGAGATGTCTGTTTCTTGGTTTTAGAACCAGCTAGTGGTAAGACAGATTTTCTTGAGCTTCAGCCCATCTATCAGGGTTGTCTGCCCAAAGCGAATGCCATGTGCAGGATTTTCTGTCTTTCTGGACCTCTGTCTTGCCCTGGGCTTTTGCCTATTAGTTGTTTTGGAGTTTCCCTGTTTACAGGAGTTTGATTGTCCCCTCTGTTTCCCAGGAGACAGACCTCCCTCACTTGGGTGTCTGAAGCCAGCAAGCCATTGCCCCAAGCTGTCTGCCTTTATAGTTTTCTATACTCCTTCCATTTTCTCAAGTCACTTTTGCCTGGAGGACAAGGGGAACCTGGTGAGGACCTTCCCAAGTCAGCATTTCCCAGCCAAAATAGTGCAAGGGACCAACAAAGTGCTTTGGAGAAAGGATCAGGAAGGAGGCCAAGAGTTTCTTGTGTGGCTTTCCAAAGCTGAGCTCATCTGTCTTGTCCAGCAAATGCAGCCCTTCAGCTAACGGTCTCCTGCAGCCCAGAGAAAGTGCTGCATCTTTAAATCTCTATTGTTCCCATCCCAGTTTAAGCAGTGGTTGTACTGCCTTTGTCTAGGGCAGGTTGAAACAATAGCTGCGCTCAGAGTCGGAACCTAGCAGCCAGAATCTGCTAACCAAAAGCCACAATCTGTGATCTTCTATGCCCACACTTGTTTTTAGGGAAGCAAGCTAGCCAGAGACTGGACCCCATTGCAGCCTGCTGTGAGAGTGGGGGGTGGGTGCCAGTAGCTACTGTGCAGATAGAGCATTTTGCTGTTCTTTAATGTCTCAGCCTCTTCCTATCACTTCACCCTGAATGCTGTACAGTGTTCTTCTGGCCTCAAAATAGTTGTTTCAGACAGTTCCTGCATGTTTAATATTTGTTTTGGTGCAAGGAAGGAGTCCTGAAACTGCCTGCTCTGCCATCTGCTCTGGAATTCCCTAATCATGTGGTTTGGAACTATATGCACCCCAGAAAAAACATTCTTCAAGTTAATTCCTTCCTGTGAGTGTGAACCCATTGTAAGTAGGACCTTTTGATGAGACTACTTCAGTTAAGATATGACCCACCTCAATCAGGATAGGTCTTAATTCTGTTACAAGAGTCCTTTATAACAGAATGGAGTTCAGTCATAGAGAGGGAAAGCCATGGAAGCAAGTTGCTGGAATCAATGAAACCTAGAAGAGAAGGCTGAGACCAGCAGATACAGCCATGTGCCTTGTCATGTGGAGGAGTAGCAAAGGATTGCTGGCACTAACCTCAGAATGCTGGCCTTTGGGAAGAAAGCATTGCCTTGACAATACCATGGTTTGGACTTTCTTTTACCTTCAAAATGTAGTCTAATAAATTCTAATAAATTCTTGTTTGGTCAACTCATTTCATATCATTTGCATGAGCAGCATAGGCTTCTAAAACAGTGGTAAATCACATGAATTTCTTTTCAAAATTTAAACCAACCTTGCATTCTTGTGATAATCTTGACTTGATCATGAAGTATTATCCTTTTTATTGGATTCAATTTGCTAAAAATTGGTAAGATTTTTTGCATCTATATTCATGAGGGATATTAATCTATATAGAGAGAACATGAACCCTATTTTATTGTTAAGAAACATGGAACTCAAAATAATTAATAAACATATTCCACAATGTGAATAGCCAATTAATAGGGTCAGGATTTGAACTTGAGTCTATTTTGAAAAGTTTCATGCTTTCCATTGTAACTTACTGTTTTTCTTTCTTTCTTTTTTTAAGATTTTATTTCTTTATTTATTTCTCTTCTCTTCCCCACCTCCCTCCCAGTTGTCTGCTTTCTGTGTCCATTCACTGTGTGTTCTTCTGTGTCTGCTTGTATTCTTGTCAGTGCCACCTGGAATCTATGTCTCTTTTTTGTTGCGTCATCTTGCTGCATCAGTTCTCCATGTGTGCGGCGCCACTCCTGGGCAGGCTGCACTCTTTTCGTGCTGGGCGGCTCTCCTTACAAGGGGCACTCCTTGCACATGGGGCTCCTCTGTGCAGGGAACACCCCTGCGTGGCAAGGCACTCCTTGCGTACATCAGCACTGCATGTGGGCCAGCTCACCACATGGGTCAGGGGGCCCTGGGTTTGAACGCTGGACCTCCTGTGTGGTAGGTGGATGCTCTATCAGTTGAGCCAAATCCACTTCCCTTACTGTTTTTCAACTGAAAAAAATGTAAGGATTCCACTTAGTTTTTAAATATTCTCTTTGGTGAAATAACCAAACAAAACAATGATGTAAATAAACTGCATATAAAATTTATGTTTGCTTATTGCCATCAGTTACCAACATATATAACACTGCATTTTAAGTCACCCCATTGACTGAATTCCAAGTAGAAGCAACCACTAATCATGGTCCTTAGTCCTTTTGCTCTCCATGGAAGCAAAAGGCCTCCATGTGTCATGTATTGTGTATCTCACACTCTGGAGGCCACTTCAGGGGCTTATCTAAGCCTAAGTCATTACAAAGTGAAGCATCCTCCCTTCTCCTGTTCCGAAAGAGACACACAAGTGGTAATTAGAGCCTTGAATTTGGTACTAGATTTAGGAGTGATGATTCATGCAGTTAATTAAAAAATATTTACTGAAGGCTAGGTCCTACAGATATGACAGTTACAAAATGGACAGAATTCTTGCCCTTTTGGACTTTACATTCCAATAAGTGATGGGCTAAAACTTCCAGGTTAATTTAGGGACAAATATACTGCAAACTTGAATGCAAAGAATGTCTGAGGGAGAGGTTGTAAGGTGAGTCTGCATCTATTGAACCCCTGATCAGGCAGCTGTGCCCTCTCCAGACTGAACATTGGATTGTTCCTGCCTGATGGGTAGGAGCTCTAAGGCTTTTTAAGATTATTGCTCTTTGTTGGTTTGTTGAACTTCGTCTTACAGAAATAGTCCAACACACAAAAGTAGAGAGAATGAATACAAGAACTACCAAGTCCTTATCACCTAGCTTAAACATGTATCAGTACAGGATAACATTGTTTCATTTCTACCTCCACCTTCTCTCCCTCTTCTTGGATTATTCTGAAACAAACTCAGACATTAAGTAATTTTGTCTGTAAATATTTCAATATATATCTTTAATAGATAAACTTTTAAAATCTGTAACAACAATACAGCACACCTGAAATAACACTATTCCAGGGGTTCTTTACCAGGGGCCCATGAGTTTGAACTGAATTTCAGAAAAAAACATTATTCTTGTGGGGATGTGTGGGTGTGGGTGTGATATATTTATTTAATAATAATAACAATAATATAGTGTAGACTTAGTAAGGGGTCCATAGTTTTCACTAACTGGCAAAGGGTCTGTGGAACAAAAAAGGTTAAGAACCCCAGCATTAATCCCTCAATACTATTAAATATTGTCAGCATTTGTATTTCCCTAGTTGTCTTATAATATTTAATAGATTATTTGAATGAAGATCCAAATAAGGTTCTTACTTTGCAATTGCTTAAAATGACAAGAATTGTTTTATCCATTTCTTCTCCTCCTCCCTCCTTTCCTTCCTTCCTTCCTTCCTTCCTTCCTTCCTTCCTTCCTTCCTTCCTTCCTTCCTTCCTTCCTTCCTTCCTTCCTTCCTTCCTTCCTTCCTTCCTTCCTTCCTTCCTTCCTTCCTTCCTCTTTCTCTCTCTCCCTCTCTTCCATCTTTCTTCTTCCTTTCTTTCCTCAAAATGTTTGTTTCTGCTCTTAAAGAAATTGGATATTTGTCCCATAGAGTTTCCCACAGTATGGATTTTGTTGATTGCCTCCCATGGTGTCTCTTAATATGTTCCTCTGTCCCTTGTATTTCCTCCATCCTTAGGTCAATGTCTCTCCAGTCAATTTTTAAAAAAAATTCTAGTTATTGTGTGAATTGTCTCCTCTTTCTCCAATTACCTTAATATGAGTTTTTTTTTCTAATTCTGAGTTATGTTGTTCTTTCATAGAGTCTACCATTTTCTTAATTTCTTTTAACTTGTTTTGGAATATCTCAGATGTTTTGTGGACAGTTCTTTCTGACAGGTTTTCATAATCTGTAGGACTTTTATTCTACTCCTTCTTTTCTTAAAATAACTTTTTATGGGTTTCTACCATAATGCTTTTGTGTTGTCATTTTCTAAATGAAATGAATTTTCTGTTACTTTTAGGTGAGTCAGGTGTGCCAAGATAGCCCTTCCAGTTTTGTGGCTCTATAGCTCCCTCTTCTGTTGTCTTCACAAAGCAATAAAAGACAATTATCTCCCAACTTTCTGAGAGCTGTCTCCTCTGTCCCTGACCCCCATTGATCATTGTTCTTTGCCTCTGTTGTTCTGCTCAGATTTTCATTAGCACAAGGTTATGTCTTGGAAGGGAGTTTGTTCATTTTGAGAGTTTATACCACTCTGGTACCATCCGACCATATGGAATCAATGTGCCTTTAACCACGTACTGGGTTTTGCAGAACTGTCTCCCAGTTTCAGCTACTGTTCTCATACTGGATTGCTGTGCTTCCCAGTGAACACCTTCTGGTGATTTTGTGATTGTCCCATTCTCAGCATCTCTGTGGTTTTCTTCCTTTCACTTCTTCCAGCGCTGCTGTTGATACCATGTGGATCTTGAACTGTAGATGGTTTGGCCAGATCTGCTCATACTTGGTGTTTTGGGAGGATTTCCTCATTGCCTAGTTTTATTTTTTTAGGAGATACTTGGAATTGAACCCAGTACTTTGTAGTGGAAGCAAGCACTCAACCACTGAGCTACATTCACTTCTCCTCATTGCCTAGTTTTATTGTAGATATTCTCCATGCATTTTTCATTTTTCTAGTTTAGCTGCTCTGTCTTTTATTTATGGAGAGACCTGGGAAGATTATACAACTAACCAGCCACTACTCCAATTTTTCTGGAATCCTTCCTCATTCTCCTTTTACATCCTCTTGGTACCAGCGTGAAATTCCAAGAGAGTAGGTGACTGATCAGATTGGCCAGAAGTTTAACCCAATGAAATAGTCCAGCTTAGAGACAGGTTTTCTCACACGCCCTTGGAACCATAACTCTTGTCTCATTTCGTGCTATTGGAAAAGCAAACAGGGTGAGAAAAAGTAGACAGAGGGAATGCCAAAGGCTGCCAGTTGAGTCCAGTGCAGCTCTTAGAACCCCTAAGAGCCAGAATGTTGAATTCTGCCTCTGACACTTCACCTCCCCTATATTGGCCAGCTTCTCAAAGGGAGGGAAAAAATCATACGAGAAGGGAAAACAGGGCTGAAAACAAAAATTCTAGTCAACTGCCTGGGAATTCTCCAGTAAAAACATCCCCAGATTTGCATTTGACTCCAGCTTTGTGTTGTCAGGGGAGAACGGCACAGCTTTCCTCTCCCCCCACCGCCGCCTCTGCCTGAATTCAGCATTCTCCAGCTTCCTGGGTGGTGCAGCGTTGTGACCGCCTGAATAACAGGATTGAGGCTGAACATATGTGAACCTGTCCTAATCCTGCTAATCTGTCTTCAAAAACTTTTCTCAAAGTGTAGGCAACATCCAGACTTTAAAAAGAGAGTGCAAGCGAGCCTGAGTATTTTAATGACAAATAATCTTTGTCAAAGGGGGAGGAGGTGGCTGCCTCAGCTGGAGATGGCACAGATGAACTACAGTAAGTAGAAATAGCTGCTGTACTACCTCCTGGAATCGCCACCATTCAGGGGCGGATGAGGTCTGAATGCAGGAAGAAACAGACTTTACTTTTAAACTGGGGACTTTGTACCCACAGCGTCTATTAGGCTGTAATTAGTTGTGACACAGAATTACCAGCGCACAATGGTAATGGGAGCCTTTGAAGCTGATTAGAGAAACTGAATGGATGCTCCTTGCGATTTTTAAAATCTGTTCGGATGTGAGAAGGAGTTAAGACTTCCCTCCTCTTTGTCAGTTTCTTCTCCCTCTACCAACCGATGACAAGAGTGGCTCTCCGGGGAGATGTCTTCTTGCTCAGCTCCTGAGTGGTCCTTGGATTTAGCCAAACTGAAGTGAGGTGACTTTGTAGATTCCATTGACAGAGGAGAATCATGGATTTACCAGGTCTACAATAAAACGGATAATGATTTTGTAGACTGGCAGAGGCAGCTAATCCCTCATGGCTCTAGAACTAATGATCAACATCATACCTCAAAAGATGTAGGCTCCTGGGAATCAGCCTTGTCAGGAGACTGCCACCCAGGGCTGGGGGACAGAATGCCAGTCCTGCCGAGCTGGCCGGCCAAGGGTGCAGCTGTGATGGAGCCGCTGGTTTTCCAGATCCACAGCCTGAGGCCGTGAACTCCTGGGGTGGGGGTGGAGGGCCGGGCTGCGCCGTGGCTGCTGCCCACGGGGGCATCCCTTAGATTAGTGCCGACAGCAGAGCGAGGTCTGCTTTGAAGATCCGCTGGTCAGGGTGTAGGAGGGATGTCCCAGCAACTTGTGTGCTGTCGTTGCTCACGTTTTCAGCCCCACCGGGTGAGGAATGAAGGCTCACAGGGGAGTATTTAGGACATTTGAGCTTACTACCTGCGCACCTTCACTTGGAGAAGACAGATGGGTACATTCAGCAACTGAACTCCATGGGTTGTTCCGCTTCTCCTGTATTCAACAAGGCAGCTGTTTCAGACAGTTATGAATTCACCTTAGGTTTGGCCTATCCATGTCCGCAGTCAGGTTTGCACATTTTCTGGCCGATTATGTAAAGGTATATGTGTAAATATATATACGCATATATATGCATGCACATATATTATCTATACATATATAATTTTTCTTTATATATATATATAGAATTGGGAAGGTTTACCTTAGTCATCTAATATGTATCAACACAATTAAGGCAACCTTTTCCCCTCTCTTTAAGTGAAATGGATCTCCCTCGCACAGGTGATAGACTTTTTTCAAGCCCTATGAGAGTGGTTTGCTCTTGACCTGCTGTGTAGCCTTAAGAAAGGTCACACCTCCCGGATTGGGGGGGGGTTCCCTTTTCTGTAAAGCAGAGACGATTCAAACCAGCCCACCTGGCCGCATAAGGATACAACAGATCCTTAAGAACTTTGCTCACTGTTAAGAGAAACCAGCTCAGATTCTCAGATTTCTGTCAGGACTGCTTGCTTCACGTTTGGCCAGGAAGAAGGATGTCACTTTCTGCTTCCAGTTGGCAATAGTATTTCTACTAAACTGCCTTGGTCTTGGGCCACTTCTGGGGCTTCTCATTTAACCCACTTTCAGATGGCAGTCATAGCACTGGCACTTTGGCTGAATTCCTGGGGCGATGCAAAGTTCAGAACCGTGTTAGAATGTCCACTGTTAAGTTTGCACGTTGTCAGAAAAGGTTACATTCCAGAACGTGGAGCCTGGCTTCCCCGGCAGGAATGAGAGGATGGGAATGCAGAGAAACGTGGAGCACCCTATCGGTGCAGGGGGAATAGCGCAGCCCTGAGCGGCAGAACCCTGAGCCCCAGCCGTGGCTGCTCCTGGCCTGGACTGTGAGCCTTTGTGTCAGCTATCGGCAGCGTGGCGCCTCCGCTCTCTCACACGTCCAGTGGAGGCTATGATGGGCCTCTCGGAAAATCACACGAAATGATACCCGTGAAAGGAATTCAGCCCCAGGCGGACCGCCTTTATACATCTCAATCATTTTTTGTAGTAGTGTTTACAAATTGAGAAATATGTGTATAAAAACAAGGACTTCTGGATGGATTTGTAATAGTGTTAATTCTTTGAGGGCAAGATATAGCTCTTGTTATCTTTTATCCCTGGAGGCTAAAGCAGCACTTGGATTTTGGTATGTGCTTAATAAATATTTCTAGAAAGAAAGAGAGGGAGAGAGAGAAACTGAATAACTTTGATGCACAATCCCTCTGCCTTTATTATTTATTATTATACATGTTTACTTTTTTTTTACACTTTTTAAATTAAAGTTCATAGATCACAAAGAATGTTACATTAAAAAACATTAAAAAAATCAGAGGTTCCCATATACCCACTCCCCACCCCCCACCCCATCATTTTTGTAAATTGTATTTTTTTTAAGATATATAATCACACAAAAAAATGTTACATTACAAAATATAAAAGGTTCCCGTACCCCCACCCCTCCACCCCCCTTCTCCCACACCAACAACCTCCCTCATCATTGTGGCACACTCATCGCACTCAGTGTACACATTTGGGGGCACTGCTGCACCACATAGATAATAGTTTACCCTGTAGTTCACACTCTCCCCCAGTGCATTCAGTGGATTATGGCAGGATATATGAAGTCCAGCATCTGTCCCTACAATATCATTTAGGTCAACACAAAGTCCCAAGAATGCCCCCACATCACATCTCTTCTTCCCTGTCCTTGCCCTCAGCAACTACTGTGGCCACTTTCTCCACCTTTAAATAACAGCTTTGCTGTTTTTAATGAACGTAAACAATTCTATGGGGAGGCAGGAACCCCAAATGAATGTTAAACTGAATAATGTCATTTCAAATACAAATATATCAATAAACATAGATTTTTATAGTTGTATTTCCTATTTGGTTTACTATACTTTTCATTTATTCCTTACTTTTAATTGTTCAAATAATCCTGGAATTCCTAAGTATTTTTTTAAATTAGAAATTATATAAAGTAAAAGTGGGAGTTCCCTTTCTCTCCCTTACACATCCCAAACTCCTCTTCCCTTGATGAGTCTCCTTCCTGGTTACTTGTCTGTGTTAAAGACATATACATATCATTTTATTTTTAAAAATCGGGTCCACACTATTAGCTTTGTATCCTCCAAACATTATTGCTTTCAAAACCTAACAATCTGTCCTGTAGATCTTTCCATGAGTTACCCACAAATCTAACTCATTCTTTTTAACTGCTTCATGAGTCCCTTATCTATTTTCATCATAACTTTGATGTGCTGCTTTCAACGTATTTCTTTTCTTTTTAGTGCTTATAAACAATTAGGCCAGTCTAAATATTTTCTATTTTCACTTGGTTATCCACTCCCCCCACACTTCTATTTTTCATGTAACTGAAAATGTTAATTCCTCCTCCTTCAAATAAACAAAACGTCTTTTTTATTGGCTTTGTGATTTGCAGTCCATCAGATGTCTGCTTCCAAAAAAGGAATTGAAGAGGCTTATGATGAACGCACATGTTTTCAATAAGACAATTGAAAGAGAAATTTTAAAAATGGGAAAATTATGGATGGGGGATGAACCAAGCAGTAACCTGCGTTGTCATTCACTCAACACGGTGACTGAACTATGGGCGAGGCCTTCAGATTATTATGGCGAGCTGAAGACTTCCAGAGACTTAATTTGTAATTGCAATCAAAGCAAGTGTAGTTACAATCTCTGATAAATGCTATGTGGGAAAAGAATCGACCTATCCAAGATGGAATGATGACCGTGGGGTGATGTCCACTCTGATTGGCTGAGGTGCTGTTCAGGAAAGTTCTCCCAGGGAAGGACCACCAGGCCTGAGCCCTGAAGGATGGGTTGGACGGGTGGTCAGGTGAAAAGATGTAGAGAAGATTTGGGGCACTGGAGGCATGAACAGAAGGCTGGTGAGGCTGGAGCCCAGTCATGAAAGAGAGGCCTGAGTTTGGAGAGGTTGGGCAGGGCCCAGAGAGGGCGTGGATCTGTGGGGCCAGTTATGTTGTTTATGTCACATTGTAAGGACAATGAGACGCCTTTAGGGAGTTTCGAGTGGTAAGAACATAATTAGTGTCAGAGAGATCCCACTAGCTGCTGGTGGGCAAAGACTTGGAGAAGGCATGGGTTGATCTGTTTTTCTAACCCTCAAGGCAGAAAAAGATTCATGATTTACATAATTTTTTTGTAGTTGACTAAATATAGGTACATGTGTTGTAAGAGAATTTGATTTCCTTTAGACAAAAATCTAAAAGAAATTGTAACATGGGACTCCTACACAAGAAAATACAAGCAAAATCATTTCCACATTTTTACTTGAAACACAAAATTATTCTTCTCATAGCCCTGTCTCTTACAGTGTTGCTTGGTAAAAACCCAGAGCCTGAAATGAAAAGGCACTTTTATTAAAGGTGTTTGGGGAGTTACATGAGGGTTGGAGGGGAGCTCTAAGGTAATGAGATGTGCTGATGATGTTTACTTCACTAAGTTAATAGGATTTCTCTCCCTTTTTCCTGTACCCAGCCAGCCAGCCTGCTCTGAATTCTGTAGGGTTCTGGCAGTGGCTCCCTGGCAATCCACGATGCAACTCAATCTCACCTCCACCATGTAGCTGTCTTTTCTCTCTATTTCTCAGCAGGTCCAGGTTTTCCTTCTGACAAGGACACGGGTCCTATGGGACTAGGGGCTCACCCTTGTTCAGGCCTTATCTTGACTAAGAACATCATCAAAACTCCTATGTCTACACAGGGCACATTCATGGGATGAACATATCTTTCTGGGAGATACAATTCAATCCATAACAAATAGTTAACCAAATTTAAGTGTATTTAAGTTTAAGGGATAATTCTCAAACACTTAGCTTTGTTTTTCATGTTTTCATTTCCTTTATTGTTTTGTTATTTCTAGTCATCTACTTTCTTATCATCTTACTTCTATTTTTTAAAAAAATTCAGACTCACAGATAGGTTGCAAAAATAATACTGTGTGTTCCCATCTACCCTTCACTGAAATCTCAATGCTAACATGTGATCAAGTTTACTTTATCATTCTTTCTTTCTTGGTAGATTCTGAGTCACTTGCATCTACTTTATTTATTTATTTATTTTTAAAAAAGATTTATTTTTATTTATTTAATTCCCCTCCCCTCCCCCGGTTGTCTGTTTTCTGTGTCTTTTTGCTGCGTCTTGTTTCTTTGTCCGCTTCTGTTGTCATCAGCGGCACGGGAAGTGTGGGCGGCGCCATTCCTCGGCAGGCTGCTCCCTCCTTCGCGCTGGGCGGCTCTCCTTACGGGTGCACTCCTTGCGCGTGGGGCTCCCCTACGCGGGGGACACCCCTGTGTAGCAGGGCACTCCTTGCGCGCATCAGCACTGCGCATGGGCCAGCTCCACACGGGTCAAGGAGGCCCGGGGCTTGAACCGCGGACCTCCCATGTGGTAGACGGACGCCCTAACCACTGGGCCAAAGTCCGTTTCCCTACTTTATTTTGACTTGATATTTTTACGCTATTGAGTTCAGAATTTTCTCTGCTATTTAGGTATTAAGAAATTACTTTTTATGTTAATTTTTTATAGTCTTTTGTATTTTTAATTTAATGTAAAAGACAAAGATAAATAGAATTTCTACCTTTTGGGATTTACTAAATATTCATATTACGGAATATTTTCCTTTTGTGAAGATATTTCTAATAATAAGATCAAAGGATATGCATTGCCTTGTTCTGCCATTTGGTGCTTTCTATATATCTTCATTCTGCCCTATTCCCTATTATTTCTAAAATTCCAGTCCAATTAGAGGTGTATCTCACTCTCTATATTTCTCTGGTTTTCCATTTATACATCTTATTATAATGTTGCTTACCATGTATAAATTAGATACTTTAAAGTTTATCTTGAATTTATCTTGACTGTTATTTAGTGTTCTTGTTTTTTCTGAAAAATAGATGATCTGACCCCATTATAGTAATTGCTACAACACATTTTGTGTGGCTCAACCATCCCCTATTGTTATTCGTAATCCACAACTTGAGGTTGCAATGCACTGGAAATGTAATTTTATTCTCTTCAGGAGCAAACCTGTTCCTCAGGGAGGGAGACAACTGTGCTGAGAAGGTTGATGGTATAATCACCCTCCCAGAATGTTCTGTAGTTAAAGCTCAAGTCGGTAAATCACCTGGCAATGCTTTCAATAAACATCAAATTTGCTTGATTATCACCGCAATCCTGGGAGATGGACATTCTTATCCCTGCTTCATAGATGAGGAGACGGAAATAGATCACGCCAAAGGAAGGAAGGAAAGGAGGGATTGAGGGAGGGAGGGAGGTCCAGAATTCAAACCCATGTCTTTTGAGTCTAACTCCACTCTTTTCACAACTGACCCATATGTCTCTCAGTAAGATCCTGCCCTCCCCTCCCCTTTAAGGTAGTTCTTTTTCTCTCTTGTAGATCAGAGTTGAAGAACTACACAAATCCACCTGGCCACCAGCAGAGCCCAGAAAGGGGGTGGGACCGAAGGGACCCTGAGAGGGACTCTTGCTGGCAACCCTGGAACAGCCAAGGAAGCACCCAAACATGCCCTCCTCCCTCTTCTTTCAGTGTCTGTTGTTAACTACATAAACCTTAAAATCCACAGCAGGGAGCGTAAGGAATTTAGAGTTTCCCATTAACCCTCTGCTCCTTCCTCCTCACCTTGCCTTTATATGGATAGTTTGAAGCCCTTTTGAAATTCTGCATTTATAACTTACACTTCTTAAGCATATGGACACTCATAGCCGATGTACTTTAAAAAAAAATTAATTTATTGAAGTATATCACTCATACATAGACATACTTAAACAATAAGTGTATAATAATAGTTGTGAACTTACAACACAAACATAGAACAGCACACAGAACTCTCATAACTCACCCTACCACCAATAACTTGCGTTATTGTTAAACCTTTTTAACTAATGATTAAAGAGCATTGTCAATTTATTCCTAACCAAAGTATTTTTCTGCCAACCAACCCTATTATTATAATCTTTATATAATTTATATATGAACATACATAAACAATTAAGTATATAGTAAAAGTTGTGAACTTACAAAGCAAACATATATAACATCATTCAGGGGTCCCATACATCAACCCTCCACCAACACCTTGCATTGTCATGAGACGTTTGTTACAAATTATGAAAGAATATTCTCAAAATCTTACCTCTAATCATAGTCCTTATCTTACACTTGGTGTGTTTTCCCCCCAACCCACCCTATTATTATTTTTTAAATGTATTTTTTATGAGAGAAGTTGGAAACTTATAAAACAATCATGCACATGTGCAGAATTCCCACACGACACCCCTCCATCAACACACCACACTGTGGTAGAACATTTGCTACAGATAAGATAATATCATCTGATTGTTACCGTGTCCATAGTGTACATTTGGCTCACATTTTCCATACTGCCTCATTATCAGCACAGTATATCTTTCACATAGATGCAAGAATATTATATAATATATATAAATATATATATTTACTACTAACCACAGTCCATAGATCACTCCAGTTATATTTTCCCCATGCTTCTCCACATTCCCAACACCCTGCAGTAGTGATGTCCATTTGCTCTAGCTCACAAAGGACACTCTTGCATCTATACTATCAACCACAATTCTCAATCACCTCTTGGTTTGCCGTGCTATTCAGTTCCTAGGTTATTCCTTAGCTTTCTGTCAATTGGCATTTACATACCTAAACTACCATTCAGTCACATTCCCATTTATAAACTAGCTGTTACTCACTATATGTTACCATCCACTTTATACATTTCCACACTTTAACAGTAAGGCTAATTAAAACTTCTACATGAATTAACCATCAGTAGTCCGTCTTAGTCCTCCTCTTATCTCCTTTAAGAATCCATCTCCTACCACCAGGTCTTGAAGATATTTTCCTACAATTTCTTCTAGAAGTTTTATGGTATTTGCTTTTGTTTTTAGGTTTTTGATCCATTTTGAGTTAATTTTTGGATAAGGTGTGAGGTAGGGGTCCTCTTTCCATCTTTCAGCTATGGATATTCAATTCTTTCAGCACCATTTGTTGAACGGACTGTCCTGCCCAAGCTGTGTGGGTTTGACAGGCTAGTCAAAAATCACTTGACCATACATGTGAGGATCTGTTTCTGAACCATATTTGGTTCCATTGGTCTATGTGTCTGTCCTTATGCCAGTACCATGCTGTTTTTAACCCTATAGCTAGGTAATATGATTTAAATCTGGAGATAAGGGTTCACTTTTCCTTTTTATGATGTTTCTGGCTATTCAGGACCACTGACCCTTCCAAAAAAATTTGATGATTGTGTTTTCAATTTAAAAAAAAAAGTACTGGTGGAATTTTTATCAGGATTGCATTGAATCTGTACATCAATTTGAATAGAATCGACATCTTAATGATATTTAGTCTTCCAATCCATGAGCATGGAATGTTCTTCCAGTTATTTAGGTCTTTCTTGATTTCTTTTAACATTGAGTTGCAGTTTTCTGAATACAAGTGCTTGCTTTACATCGTTGGTTAAGTTTATTCCTGACTATTTGAGTTTTATCTGTCATATTTTATTTTCGCTACTCTTTTGACACTTTTAGTTACTTTTACTGATATAACCTTCATTTCTAGACTCTCTTCCAGGCCTCTCTCTCCTGTCTTTTCTTTTCAGGCTCTAGCATACTCTTTAGTGTTTCCTGGAAATCTGGTCCCTTGCTTAGAAATTCTCTGGTTCTGTTTATCTGTGAATATTGTAATCTCACCTTCATTTTTGAATCAGTCTTGCTGGATAGAAGATTCTTGGCTGGAAGTTTTCTCTTGTAGTAACTTCAACATATCAGACCACTGTCTTCTTACCTCCATGGTTTCTGGTGAGAAATCAGTGCTTAATCTTATTGGGTATCCCTTATATGTTATGCATTGCTTTTCTCTTGCTGTTCTCAGAATTCTCTCTTTGTCTTTGGCATTTGACATTCTGATGAGTATGGTCATCCGACTGATCTATTTGGATTTTTTTGGATGGGAGTACGTTGTGCTTCTTGGACATGGATATCCATGTCCTTCTATAGGGTTGGGAAAATTTCTACCATTATTTCTCCAAATATCCCCTCTGCCCCTTTTCTCTTCTCTTCTCCTTCTGGGACACCCATGACATGTATGTTTGCACACCTTTTGCTGTTATTTAGTTCTCTGAGACCTTGTTCAACTTTTTTTCCATTCTTTTCTTCATCTCTTCTTTTGTATGTTCACTTTCAGAGGCCATGTCTTCAAGCTCACCAACCCTTTCTTCTGCCTCCTCAAATGTGCTATTATATGATTCTAATGTTTTTAAAATTTCATTTATTACACATTTCATTCCCGTAAGATCTGCTATTTTTCAATGTATGCTTTCAAATTCTTCTTTGTGCTCATTCAGTGTCTTCTTATATCCTTAATCTCTTTAGTCATCTCATTAAATTTATTAAGGAGATTTGTTTGAAGATCTATGATTAGTTGTCTCAAGTCCTTTATGTCATCTGGAGGCTTATCTTGTTCCTTTAACTGGGCCATAGCTTCCTGTTTCTTGGTGTGGATTGTAATTTTTTGTTGATGTCTTGGCATCTGGCTTACTAGAGTACTTATTCTGGGTGCAGTTTTTCTCTTTAGTTTGGGGCTTCCTGCCCTTTCTCCCTTGCTGGTTGTGCAGTAGGAGCCAAGCATGTAGTTGGTGCTGTGAGCTGTGGAGTCTCAAGCTGCCCTCATTGCATCAGGAATCAATGAAGCTTCTTCCAACTTTCTCCTTTGCCAGGGGTAGGGACAGAGTCACAGCTGTGTGGAATAATCCAAGTTGTGAAGACCTAGACTGTAGTTGCCCAGAGAGACTGATGAAGCTTCATGCCCCTTTCTCCCCTGCCTGGGGTAGGGATGGGGCTGCAGGTGTGGACGACAATCTATGTAGTGTGGGTCCAAAATGACCACAGTTGCCCTGGTAGACTTCTGATTTTCACTCTGTGCCAGGCATAGGTACCTGCAGTTACCTGGATAGGTTGGTGCAGGGCCCATCAGCCTCCTCCCTGCCAGAGGCGGATCTGAAGCCTAGTCCAGGGTGCAGGCCAATCTCTGTGAAATAAATCGTTTCCTCCCATAACTGTGACTTTCAGTCCTGGCTTCCCTTCAGGCTGGGAGTGGAGTCAAAATGGCAGCCACTGGCCTCTTTCTGACTTGGGCAGTTGTTCCCAGTTGTTCCCAGGGTTATAGCTCAACCAGCCGAGTCTACCAATCAGTAGCTGAAATCGGCATTCAACTGTCTCCTCCTCACCTGTTTTTGGGAAATGGAGCTTCCAATTCCAGCCACAGAATAACTCCTGGGGTGGCTTGTGCTGCCAGAGTAGGATAATCACCAGCCTCTGCAACTTGGCTGGTAATTTCCTGGAGAGGCTGGCGCAGGTTCCTCCAGCTTCCTCCCTGCTGGAGGTGGCTCTGGGGCCTAGGCTAGAGCTGCAGTCTGACCTAGATGGAAAGAAGGCAGTCCCCACCAGCACTGGGATTTTCAGTCCACCCTACTTCCCCTCCTGCTAGGTGTGGAGTTAAGATGGTGGCTCCCGGCCTCTTTCTGACTTGGACAGGCTCAAACTTTAGCTGTTCTCAGGATTATACTTTAGCCAGCTGAATTTACTGATCAGTAGCTGAAGTTGGTGCCCAACCGTCTCTTCCTCCCCTGTTTTTGGGAAGTGGAGCTTTCAATTACAGCCACGGAACAGCTTCCGAGGTGGCTTGTGCCTCCAGTGGAGGATGGGCTCCGGCCTCCTGGGCATGGAGCACTCTACTTATGAGTCTTCTCTGCAGATGGGCAGTCTCCTCCTTCCATTCCTTCAAGGATGTTGCAGGATGCTCTTCTGGCCTCCTGGAGCCCCCAAACAGGTGCTTCAGCTAGCTCCAGAGAGCTCTGGGTGTTTACTAACTGCCCTGTAGCAGAAGCTGACTCTAGGAACTCCTTACTCCACTGCCTTCTTGCTGGTTCTCTCCCAATTTACTTTTAAATCATTAACCTTGCTCTTTATTGATGTCTCAATTCAGTTACCTCTTTTAAGTGTCTTCTGGAAGTCTCTGGGAGGGATTTTTGCAGTTGTAGAACACAGTAGATGACTTTTTCAGTTCTCTTAAGACTTAAAATAGGGAAGCAAATTTGGCTCAACAGATAGAGTGTCTGCCTGCCACATGCGTTCAAACCCAGAGCCTCCTGCCCGTGTAATGAGCTGGCCCATGCTCAGCGTTGATGCGCACAAGGAGTGCCATGCCACGCAGGGTTGTCCCCTGTGTAGGGAATCCCCACGCGCTAGGAATGCATCCTGTAAGGAGAATTGCCCCACACGAAAAAAGCACAGCCTGCCCAGAACCAGTGCCACACGCATGGAGAGATGACGCAGCAAGATGACGCAACAAAAAAGAGACACAGATTCCCGGTGCTGCTGACAAGAATACAAGTGGACACAGAAAAACACACAGTGAATGGACACAGCAGACAACTCAGGGGGTGGGGGGCAGAAGGGGAGGAAAAAAAAGACAAAGTATTATTCTTTTGCTTTAAAAAAATAAGCACTTACTTATCCTGCATATTGCACCTAGAATGACAAATCCATTTCACATAGCTTTGTCTAGATTTACTGAAAGAAAAGGCAGTCTTTTCTTGAAACCTAAGCCATACTGGGGAAGAAACAAGTAACATATAAGCCCATTAGCTATAATTCCCATATAAGGACATTTCCATAGCACAGTTCTAAGTCTCAGGTGACTTGGTTTTTTGGAAGGTTTGTGTTAGCCTGACACATTTCACTCATTCAACCAACATTGGTTGAATTTCTCAGTACACAGAGCTCTTCTGAAAACCTAATGGGTACAGCCTCCTTACAGGGTTGACCAGGAAACTACGCCATGCTCCTTATGCATTCTTCTTTATAAACAACTGCTGAGCCTCTGAAGGAGGTGGCACTTCTCTCTTAAGAAAGCATGTTTACCATCCCTGGTTACAGAAAGTATCCAAGATGGTTTTAGAAGTATACAACAAATACAAAGAAAGAAAATATTAAAGGTGGGAGTGAATGTCGAGTCTAGGAACATGGCATTGTAACTACTGCTTTGAAGGTCCCCCAATTCTAGTTCATTCCAAACATATAGTGATGACAGGGGAAAAAAGTAGAAAAAGAATTTTGGAAAGACATAATCAGTACCAAACTTAGGCAAGTAACAATTGCCTTGACCAGAAACAAGATAAACTCAGCAAGGAGGTGGGACTGAAGCCACAGTTGTGCTGGCCTTTGGGACTGGGTGTAGGAAAGGCCCAAGCCCACTCTTATGAGACAATAGGGACTAACTGTGTCGCAGGTGTGGTGAGGGACTAGAACCAGGCTTGAAACTAAACTCCTGTGAAGGAGACTGAAGAATGCTAACATGCTAACAGTTTTTAGAAAACTGTGCCCCTGGGAAGGGGGAAGTCCTGGGCTAAGCTGCCAACTGGAGCCTCCATGCCCCCATATCCCCTGCTGTTATGTAGCATCTGGTTTCTGCCTGGGGACCCTGAGAGGACCATAAGTGGTACATGTGTGTGTTGAAGGGTGAGTGCAGAAAGCAATGAGGGGGAATTCCCACTCAAGATGACTCTGCCAACTAAAAATTCAAAACAGATGAAGAAAATGAATGCTAAAAAAGAGGAACAATTTTTAAAAACCAACTGGGTGAATGAATTCCTAAAGAAATGAAAATACTAACAAAATCTGAAAATGACTCTCAAATACATGTGCCTCAGCTTCCCCAGAGATGAAGGGTGAGAAATCATGAAATAAAAAATGACAGAAATACAGGTGGATATTAAAAGAATGTAATGTCCTTGGAATAAAAAGTATCATGACAAAAATACAAAACTCAAGAGATGAAATTAAACTCCACACTGGATGCAGTTAAAGATAGAATTAGTTAATAACACAGGAATTTACACAGAATGCATCTTAGAGAAGTATAGAGAATTAAAAATACATGAGTGCAGAAAGCAACGTGAGAAATTGAGAGGCTCCTACATATATCTCATTGGTGTTTCAGACACAGATAGGAGAAATGGTGGAAAATTCAGGTGAAAACTTTTGGAATTAAAGAAAGACAAAAGTTCTCAGCTATCAAGGGCACAATAAATGCTGCACCACATTAAATTAAGTAAACAAACAAACAAATCCCCACTTAAGCATAATGTAGTGAAACATCTGAAGAGAAGAGTTTTACAAGATTTTAGAAAGAAAAGACAAATAATCTACAAAAAATAACTTAGACTGAGAATAGACATCTCATCAGAAGTAGATGTCTGGAGACAATGCAGGAATATCATTGAAGTATTGAGGGAAATAATAGCTAATTTACCTGTGGGATGGAAGCCAGGGGGTGGGGGTGGGGTGAGGGGTGGGAGAAGTTGTGAGATTGTGGGAGGGTTTTTAAAAATGGACCTCCTGGATCTAGAATGTTTCACATCTTAAATGAAAAGGTCCCAAGCAATAAAACAAAATTCCACTATTTTAAAAATTTCAATGTTGGGTCTGTAGATGTTTGTTGTATTTGTTTTCTGGCATTTTCACTGTGTTTGAAATATATTATTTTAAAGGGGAGAGGGATGTTTGGTTGGAGAGAAATAAGTGAAAAGAGCAAAAGACCAAGTGAGCATCATGAGACGGAGATAGTGATGAAGTGCCAAAGGCCCATAAAATAAGGACCTTATCTTTGAAGTAAGGGGTCTGGGAATTACGTTCAGGCTCTCATTTAGAGACCCAGGGTCCTCTTGCCATTGCTGAATCCCACCCCTTTCTTTACATTCTCGCCTGCCCCCTTGCTTGTTTCTCTGAGACGGTTCCTGGCGTCATCTTTCTTTGCCTACACTTTGGCCACCTCAGTTTTCCTTAAAACTATTTCTTCACATCCTCAGGTTCACGCTCTTCACCCCTACTCACTCCAGGCTCTGGCATGCCTCCTCCTTTATTTAACTGTGCTCCCCATCTCTTCTCTTCACGGCCATACCCCTTGCCTGGACTGACCTCCCGTTGTTCCTCCCAAACCCTTTCCTGCCTCAGGAGGCTTCTTCCGAGAGCCCCTTTGCTCCAGAAGTCCAGATGTCCCACATGACCGCAGTGCTCTGTAGGAGATGGCGTGGAACCGAGCTTATGTCTAGTCAGTGCCACAACATCAGCCGCTTGATGGAAATCATGGTTGGCACCCCTCCCCTCCAGCCCAAGAACCCTAAAACCCTGCTATCTTCACACAGAGGGCTGGAGCCAGGGGGGAGGCTACCCCGACAGCACCCCAATGGCCAGTGGTGGGGAGCATGCGGCAGTGAGAAGGGAGCGGTGGGAACTGAGCCTAGAGGGCTTCAGACTAGTGTCCCTAATTAGAGAGCTAGGTGCTTAGTTAGGCTGGGTGCTAACCCAGTGTGGTTCTGAGCACGTGGTTCAACACTTCTATAGCTGGACAGTACTGCTTGAACTGCTGTAGCAAGAGCTGTTGTCATGGTGGTAATGAACTTGGCTTCTGGAGCAAGAAGAATCTCAATTCCCCTACTCATTAGCTCTGTGATTGTGGCCACATTTCAAAATGTCTCTGAGCCTCAGTTTATGTTTCTGCGAAACAAGGATAATAATTATACCTACCTTCTAGGGTAGCTGAGAGACTTAAGTGTGAGAAGGTATATTAAGTGGTTTGCCTGGTGGCTAGTACCTAAAAAGCTAGAAACAGTAGCTGTCGTTCCTTTTTTTTTTTTTTTTTTAAGAAGGAGGCATTTGGTTTATCAGATTTCCACAACTAATTGGGGAGAGAGCCAGTATTTGAATAGTCCGTCACCACCATTATTTATCACTTCTTTTCTTTTTGTACGATCTTCCCATTTCTAGCAGCTCCTCCTTCCACTCTATAGTCTGATTTCTCTTGTCTCCCTTTGATCAAAATCCTCGACCCTCAGGAAGCACTCTGCTCCCACCTGTTTACACGGTGGTGTGAAGTGGGATCAGTGTACTTCCTGTGCTGGAGAGTGTGTGCCCGGGGCATTATGGGAGTCTTACCTATGACCACGGGATGAACGTAGTACCTGTGAAGAGTTTTAAGCAACACCAAGAAGGATTCAGGGATGTCTGAGGGGCTCTGCTCTGACTCCTGAAGCCCCTCATTTCTTGCTGTCGTAGCATCGTGTGGTTAGTATTAAAAAATAGACTGTTTTCATGAACATGTACCCTTCTCTTCTCTCTCTTTTTTTGTCTCTCTCTCACACACATGTCTGTGCTGAGTTTTTGTAGAGAGGTGATACAAAGAAAATTCATTTAAATGTTCTTTCTAGATAGATGGGGGGAAAGTAGTTGAACATATAGCCCATTCTATGACTCTGTAGCCTTTTGAAATGATTTCTCCTGAAATAATTTCACACCTACAGAAAAGTTGCAAGAATGATACAAAGACCTCCTGTATCCATTTCACCCAGATTCCTCGACTCAGTATCCCAACTCATTAACCTCATCATCCTTGCCCTCTCTACACGTGTGTGCACACACACACACACGTACATTCCCATTATCATTTGTTTTTTTTCCTGGACCACCTAAGAGCAAGCCACACACCCCAACACTCATAAATTCTCCAGGGTGTGCCTCCCCAGGTGTATTAATCAGGGTTCTCTAGGGAAACAGAACTGACAGGAGATACCTATAAATGGTATGAGAGTTTATAAAATTGTCTCACAGGACCGTGGGGATGCACAAGTCCAAATTCCACAAGGCAGGCTGCAAATCAGGGGTTCCAATGAAGGTCCTTGATTTCCCAGGAGACACTGGGTATCTGAAGTTGAGACGGGAATTCTCTCTCGGAATGCTGAAACCACTTTCCCTTTTAAGGCCTTCCACTGATTGGAAGAGACGTCACTCATTGCTGATGGCAGTCTCCTTAGTTGATTGTAGATGTAGCCATCTATGCAATCAACTCACTGATGAGTAAAGCCACGGAACACCCTTGTGTTACAATTAGCCCAGTGCTACCCTGAAACCTAGCTGAGTTGACAAACATTAGCCTAACCATCACACCAAGCAAGGACACTTTCTAGACATAACCACCTTACTGCTCTCCCAATCAGGAAATCCTCATTGACATGACCCTATTATCCAGTACACAGACCTTGCTCAAATTTCATTAACTGCCCCGGTGACATCTCCATTTCTTTCTGGTCTAGGATCCCATCCAGGAACATGTATTGCATCTAGTTGTTATATCGCATTAGTTTCTTTCAATCTGTCTCTCCCTGCTTCTCATGTCCATCCACTATTTCTTTGGGGTCAGACTCAGGGCATTCATTCTTGGCAGTGAGTCCCCAGAAATGATGCTGTGCTTTCCCCAGTGTGTCACATCAGAAGGCACATGGTGCCCACCTGTCCTGCCACTGGTGATATAAAACTTGGTTACCTGCTTAGGTCATTGTACATCAGGTTTCTCATTGGCAAGTCATCATTTTCCCCTTTGAGGTATATTTAGATTTTACCAATATCCTGTTTCACCTCCTGCCTGATCAACAACAGCTATGATGATTCCCAAACGGTGATTATCTATTTCCATAATTCCTTCTACATTTTAAATAGCTCTTTTGAGATATAATTCACATACCATACAATTCATTCACTTTAAGTGTACAATTCAATGGTTTTTTGTATATCCACAGAACTGTGCATCCATCACCACAGTCAATTTTAGTATATTTCCTCCCCAAGAAACTCTGCACCCCTTGCTATCACCCTTCATTACCGCCTGCCCTCCAGCTCTAGGAAACCACTAATCTACTTTTTCTCTCTATTTGCCTATTTTGAATTTCGTATCAATGGAATCATATAATCGGCGGTCCTTTGTGACTGCTTTCATTTAGCATAACATTTTCAAAGTTCATCCAAATTGTAGTATGTATCAGTACTTGATTCCTTTTTTTTTTTTTATTCCCCTATCCTTGTGGCTTTTTGCTTGCTGTCTGCTCTCTGTGTCCATTTGCTGCACATTCTTCTGTGTTTTGCTAGTCTCCCTTTTTGTTACATCACCTTGCTGAGTCACCTCTCCGCAGTGCTGGCATGCCAGGCGGCGCTCTGCAGGGCTGGCGGGTGAGCCTGCCTTCACAAGGAGGCCCCCGGACGCAAACCCAGGGCCCCCCATATAGTAGGTGGGTGCCCAACTGATTGAGCCACAGCCGCTTCCCTTGATTTCTTTTTATGACTAAGATTCCATAGTATGAATATATCACATTTTATTTACCCACTCATTGGTTGACAGACATGTTGATCGTTTCTACTTTATAACATTATAAATAATGTTTCTGTGAATATTTGTGTACAAGTTCTTGTGTGAACGTGTGTTTTCATTTAAGTACACACAGAGGAGTGGGATTACTAGATCCTATAGTTACTCTGTTTAACTGTGTGAGGAATTGCCAGACTGTTTCCCAAAACAGCCGTACCATTTTACATTCCTACCAGCAGTGTATGAAGGCTCCAATTTCCCACGTCCTTGCCAACACTCATTATTATCTGTCTTTCTTATTATTGCCACCCCAAGGGATGTGACGTGGTATCTCATTGTGGTTTTGATTTGCATCTCCCAGATGGCTTGTGCGGGTGAGCATCTTTTCTTGTGCTTAATTGCTATCTATGTATCTTCTTTGGAGAAATGTCTATTTCAAATACTTTGCCTATTTTTAATTGGGTTATTTTTTTTAATCTTATTATTGAGTTGTACTAGTTCATTCTGTATTCTACTTACAAGTCCCTTGTCAGTTATGTGATTTGCTCCTTCTATGTTTGTTAGTTGGCATTCTGCTGTAAGGAAACGTTTTTCCTCTTTCCCATTTGTTTATCATTTATCTCTATCAGTGTAGACTCTTGGACTCCTCTTTTATTCAATGGATTATAATCCAGTATGCTCATTAATTATTTCAATTCTCAAATAGGGCCAGTGGGAGTTTGTTGAAGTGGGTTTCTGTGTCCTTTCAATGTATTTCCATCATTCTCTGAGCATTTCATTCCTTTGTGGCACTGTAGGGTGTTCCAGGCTCATCTTAAGTTTTCCATATGCCAGCCCTGAATTGCCTATCAGGGAATGTTGATGCTCAGTGGGTTCATGGCAAGGGGGTGTCATTTCTCAGGGGACAGAGCTATGTGTCAATATACATGTACAGACACACAGGCAACTATGACCATTTCTATCTGTCTCTCTGTGCATATATATAATATACGTATAATGTATCCTATGTCAAATGTATGCATCTATGTTTAAATGTTTTAATGAGAGTTCCAGTTCCAAACCATTATCTCAGAGTTCTTTCAAGCCTTCTCCCTTAACATCTTTTAAAATTCATTCTCTGACAGTGAAACTTGACTCCCATTTTCCTCAAGATATTTTCCTATTCGCTTCACCGATTAACATTAATTTATTTAATGTAACCATTCTGCAAACCACTCTGACTACTTTCTCTGCCACCTCCGTGCTCCCCACCCAGAGCCCCATGTCCTGGATACTAAACTCATAGCTGCTGTTCCTCCATGTCCAGAAGGAAAGATAGAAAGGAAGAGAAAAGGAGGGGAAGGGAAGGGAAGGGGACACAATATCTTTTGTGTAAGGATACAGGTGATAAATTTCATTTGGCATTCATGACGGGAGAAAGCTGATAGTTTCAGGTTATTTCGTGGGCCTTTGGGACCTACCCTGGTTTTCTGTTTGCTCGGGATGGCACCCCTTCCCCCAAGCCCTCTTCCAGGGGGACTCATGGTCATGGATCAAGCTTGGCTTGCACAGGACTGCTGAAGCGGTGCTTTCCGCACATTGCTCCCTCCACCATTTTATGTGACACAAGGATTTGGGGACAAGTTAAAGGATAAACTGCAAACTGGAAAACCATTGACAACATGAGACAGACAAAGGGATAATAGTTTTAATGAATAAAGGCCTTTTACAATCAATAAGGAAAGACAACCGCCTTAGTAGAAAAATGGGCAGAAGATAGGAGCAAAATCCATGAAAAGATGTTCAACCTCCCTTCATGTATGTATTTATTTGTTTATTTATCCCCCCCCCCACAGCTTGCTTGCTGTCTGCTCTCTGTGTCCATTCACTGCGTGTTCTTCTGTGTCTGCTTGTCTCCCTTTGTTGCATCATCTTGCTGCGCCAGCTCTCTGCGGGCTCAGGCCATCAGCTCTCTGCAGGTGTGGGCGAGTCTGCCTTCACAAGGCGGCCCTGGGACGTGAACCCAGGACCTCCCATATGGTAGAAAGGAGCCCAACTAATTGAGCCACAGCTTCTCCCCTCAACCTTTCTTTTAATCAACTGAATGCGTATGAAAATGAGACCATATTTTCATCTACTTTTCAGACTAGCGAAGACAAAAAGAAAAAGAATGACACATACAGGTAAGGAAATGGAGAAACGGTCCCATGCACTGCAAGAATGCAGGGGGGAAGGGATGCCATTTGCTCTAACCCTTCTAGAGTCTAATCTAGCAATAGTCTTGGTCTTTTGAGCCAGTAACTCTATTACTTAGAATTTTATGCAAGGAAATAATAAGAGGAGTAAAAATATGTATGTATATGTAGCAGTTTGATATTGTTTATGAATTCCAAAAATAGATATTAGATTATGTTTGTAAACTGGTCTGTTCCTCTGGGCATATTAGATTGGATTGGATTTAGAGGTTTCACTTTTACTTGATTAAATTATCATTAAGGTTTTGATTGGGCCACTTCAGTAGGATGTCGAGTCCCTGCCCTCTTGGTGGGCAGGGACTCACAGAGAAAACCACATGGCAGAGGAGAAAGTTAGAGTTTTAATGCGGGAGCCCCGGGAAGTAAAGGCATAGAGAAGCAGATACGTGAGGAAGGAGAGAAGGCTCCATTAGACACGGCGGAGGCCCCTGGAAGAGTGACAAGCCCTTAGCCTGATAGTCTACAGCAGGCCTTGTGGAGAGAGCAGAGCAGCTGAGCCCAGAGAAGAAGGAGCCCAGGAGAGAGACGAGACTTACCCCAGCCTACAGCTGCTGTTGGAAGAAGCTGGGACCACAAATCCTTAAGAGGAAGAGGAAGCCTGAACCCTTGCAGGTGTTGGCAGCCATCTTGCTCCAGCATGTGGCAACGCATTTTAGTGAGGGAAGTAACTTATGCTTTATGACCTGGTGACTGTAAGGTTCTACCCCAAATAAATATACTTATAAAAACCAACAGATTTCTGCTATTTTGCATCAGCGCCCCTGACTACTATAATACATAACATGGTCACTACCTGAGTACTTATAATACCTGAAAATGGGAAATCCTACATGTCCATCATTAGAAATTAATTAAATAATGGGAAGATAGAACAATGCCCTTGAGGAAGCAAAGGTAAGTCCTTTTGTATTGACATATAAAGCTGCCCATGATATTATGTTTTATTCTCAACAAAAATAAAGCCCTCATATACTAGTACCTGCGTGTGGGGTGCTGTTGTAAGTATATGACAAAGGTCAGCTCATCTACCCCTCAAAACAGCCCTGTGGGGTAGAAACATTTCAGCATCCATGCTCCTAAACACCAGATGCCATTGGTAAAGGAAATTGAAAAGACAAAAACAAAAACAAAACCAGACAGACAAGTATTTTCAAGCAGCTGACCCCATTTGTATGTGTGTATGTTTATTTTGTGCTGCTATCAGCTCAGCAATAGGTTTGCTTAAAGGGAAGGCAACGCAGAACTTTACGAAATAAAAGGACAGAAAGAGAGACACAAGAGAGGAGATAAAGATGGGACCAGGGGACTCACAGCTTCTGGAACTGAGAGCCTCGACCCTAGTTTCCACATCGTATTGGGAAACTACCAAGCAGCTGTTTACTATTAGAACTGCAACAACATCTATATAAGGGAACAACTGCAACATCTAACAACTGCAACATCTACGATAGAACAGGTGTAACATTTACGATAAGGAACAGGTAAGTCAGTTTCCCACAACTATTGTGGATAAAACATTAGAATGAAATGTACAAAGATTTCAACAGCGATTCTCTCTAGAGGTTGCGATGTGTTTGCGTCCATCATGGATTATCACTAAACAAAATCACTCGGTCAACTGCAAAATACCATCTGACCTGGGGGCAGAGTGCAGGCCGGTCTGTCCACCCCTTCTCAACTGAGGGTCATCTTTCTGGGGCTCCGTGTCACAGGGTTTGGGTTATGATCTCTGGGGGACAGCGAGCCCCTTCCAGTCTGGCTCCCGCCTTCTTGCCAGCCCCTCTAGACCTGCCCACTTTGCTTTGCCAATCTTCTCAGAAAACACATGTCTTAGAGCTAGGTGAATCTAGGCGATTGGACCTAGACTCTGGCCTGGCATAGACGTGGGAGGGAGTCAAAGGACATGGGTGCACCGAGCCGGCTGGGTGATGCCAGGTGTGTCCCATTACCTCCCTGGGTCAGGTCAGAACTCTCTAGAACACTGTGGAGGCCGCAGAAAGCGGTAGGTAGATGAAGCGCTGCAGCCGCCTGATGTGGAGTGGTCCTCGGTTGGTGAGTTATTGCGTGGTCACTGTTATTGTTTCCTCTCAGTGACGTGGAAGCTCGAGGATGAGGGAAAGTGGACTGGGGGCTGGGTCAGGGTGGAGTTTGTGCACTTAAAGATGCTCTCAGGTGGTAAAGTTAGGCCAACCCCTGGGCCGGCCAGGCTCAGGGCCTGTTTCCTTGGTCAATTCTCAGGTCCCTCCTGCACTGGCTTCATAATTCAGGGATGCCTCACTTCTCTGGAGCTCACCGTTTAGTCACCTCATGAGAGAATAAAGCCAAGAATCCAGAAATAAGCAGACCAAGTTTAAGGGATGCCTCTTGGACAAAATCAGGCATGAAAATGCATGCCCTTTATACATAGAAAAATTCCTTAGTTCTTTTTTTTTAAGTTATATTTAATTCACTTTATTATTATTTTAGATACGGTATTTTCTATACTGATGGTTTTCATACTAATGATATTTATTTATTTTTGTTTCTTAATTATACTAAGTTACCATTTTAGCACTTTAAAAAAAAAAGATTTATTTATTTATTTATTTCTCTCCCCTCCCCCCCTGCCCCAGTTGTCTGTTCTCTGTGTCTATTTGCTGTGTCTTCTTCTTTGTCCACTTCTGTTGTCAGAGGCACGGGAATCTGTGTTTCTTTTTGTTGCATCATCTTGTTGTGTCAGCTCTTCGTGTGTGTGCGCCATTCCTGGGCAGGCTGCACTTTCTTTCACACTGGACGGCTCTCCTCATGGGGCACACTCCTTGCATGTGGGGCTCCCCTACACAGGGGACACCCCTGCATGGCAGGGCACTCCTTGCACGCATCAGCACTGCGCATGGGCCAGCTCCACACGGGTCAAGGAGGCCCGGGGTTTGAACCGCGGACCTCCCATGAGGTAGACGGACGCCCTAACCACTGGGCCAAGTCTGCTTCCCCCATTTTAACGCTAATAACTGAATATTTACTACACACCAGCCCCTGCCTGGAACACCTCAAGTGTATTTTTTCATTCAGGCTGTTCTGTGATGCCCTGACGTAAGTACTGTTTTCATCCCTTTTCACAGGTGAGGAAACTGAGGCACAGAGAAGTTCAATCAATTGCCCAGGGTCACAAAGACAAAGAATTTTGACCCTTGCACCACATCTTGTTAACAGGCTTGATTCTCTGCTTTCACAACCCCAAAGAAGCAGCCAAATAGAACGAAGGCGGGTGCTCCCCAAAGCAGAAGTGACAGCTGAAGGACACGGAAAAGCCCTGAAAAGCAGACACAAAACCTCCCAAACCATCACCACCTGGGGTCAGGAGGCGTGAGGGCGCAGTCATTGAGAAGAAGAAGAATAGCACGCAGTTGTATTGTGCGCCCTGCTACACAGGGCACTTTTGCACATTCTATTTCATTTGACCCTGAGTCAATAAAAAAAGTTCAATTCAATTTGGCTTCCTCCGTTTCAAACCCAGGGCCTGTGCGCAATGCATTCGAGGAAGGGCGGTGGATATTTTTTTGAAAACTTCTTTCTTTAAAAGAGTGAAAAAAAGATCTGTCCCTCGGAAAATGAATTTAGACCAACAACAAAATGTACCAGGTGCCTGACGCATGCAAGGCGACGCCGTTCCTGGTTGATGGCCAACATAAATTTGGTATTGCTCTGTTAAGAGCGAAAGTTCACTTCTTTAGACTTGATATTGAAGGTGGGAAACTCAGTTTTAGTGAAAAGTGACCCCATTCCTCCTTCATTTTTAGCTATGAATGGTGGTTCGTCCCCTTCCTTCCTTCCTTCCTTCCTTCCTTCCTTCCTTCCTCCCTCCCTCCCTCCCTCCCTCCCTCCCTCCCTCCCTCCCTCCCTCCTTCCTCCCTTCCTTCCTTCCTTCCTTCCTTCCTTCCTTCCTTCCTTCCTTCCTTCCTTCCCCTCATTCTTTCATTCTTTCTTTCCTCCCTTCCTCCCTTTCTTTTTTAGATGATGGTGAAGGATGGAAACTGGCAGATGGAGAGGTGCAGGTAGAGGTGGGTGTTTAGCCACAAAAGACCTGGCTTATGGCTGCTTAGCAACAGTGTGAGACTTTTGGGTCTCCCTCTTGCCTCTCCTGAAGTCGACCCCCAGAACCTCTAGGGCGCTCGGGGTGGCCTGGCCAGTCAGCCGAGTGGCCCAAGACTCCCGCTTCCCCAGCAGCCCCGTCCCCAGCCCCAGAAGCCTGTGGGTTTGGGGAAGGAACATTCCGGCACCCCGCCTGCCCTGGGCTCGCCCCACAGTCCCGTCGTAATTTATCGGTGGGGGCCCTGGGCCCAGAAGGCGCCGCCTGGTTTTGTTTTCATGGTAATTTACAGCCCGGGCTGCCCTCGTGGTCCCCTGCCCCTCTGCTCAAGTAGGTGAGCACAATGACTCCGTCTTGGTCGCCGCCGAAAGGGTGCGTTCTCCGAGGGCCCCGTGAATTGGCGGCGGCTGCGCCCCTGACAGCCGAGCCGGGGGGGCGATGATCCAACGCGGACAAGATCCATTAACGAAATGGAGTGTGCCATCTTCACAGCACAAATATTTTCCTCGACCATAATACCCTCTTCAGAAGACCTCAAGTGGCCCGGCCTTGTCACCAGCCCTTGCAGGCGCACCACCGATGGCTTGCTGTTGGTTTTTTGTTGTTGTTGTTTTTTTTACTGCCACCGGCGTTGGCAGGGAGCGGGAGGAGAGGGCCCCAGAAGAGCAGGGCCCGAGAGGGTCCCAGGAGAGCGTGGCCCTGATGGCCTATTGTACTTCGTGCCACAGACAAAGAAACCCCGAGCCTTTCTCTAGAAGCTTCCTCCATAAATCAGAGCCCAGAGAAAACTATTCAGAGGTGGCCGAGGACTCCCAAGACCTCTCTCGAGCTAGGTCCTTTCCAGGCGACGTGGGCTAGGAGGGATTTTCAGGCTCGCCCGTTCCCTTTTCATTCTTCCTCCACCCACGCCCCCCTTCCCTTCTTTGTCGCTCTCCTCCTTTCTGTCGGGCTCCTGGCGGAACAGAAGATGGGTCTGTCGACCCGAATCAGCGGGATTGTGTGCCTCATCAGGCCATTCACGCTCGCCCCTCCCCTGTTGTAAAACACAGGCCGGGGCCGGTGAAACAGCAGTGCCATTGTGCGGCGCCCATGCCACCCAGGTTTCACCTCGGTCCTCTCCCAGCCCCTTTTTTTGTTCGCGCTCAAAAGAAAGCGGTTGCTTAGGGGAGGGGCAGGGGTGTTCCTATTGCTTCCACTAACACGGAGGTTAAAGACAAGATTGATGGGAGAAAGTTCACCTAGAAAACCAGGATGCATTTCTCGCCGGCCAAGGCCAGCGGTCGCATTGTCCTGGGGCCATGTTTTTTGTTAATTATCTCTCACTCTCTCCTTTTATCAAGGAGGAAAGGAGCAAAGTGGGGAGAAAGGAACAGGATACAGGGGTCAGGGGTCCCCGTGGGCCACCTAGGTATTGCCTTTTCAAGGCCAGGGTGGCTGAAGTCGCTTGGGGATGGAGAAGGGGTGACCATCAGAGTGGTCACTCACTGGGCCCTGTCCTTCCCGGCGCCAGCCCCCGGCCCGGCGGTGGCCCAAACACGCCCCCACGCGCCCACCGGCTGCGCTGTTTTCTTTTTAAATGTTAAGCCCCACGGAACCCGTCAGGGTGCTCCCGGGAAGGGGAGAAACCACGGGAGAAAAGACGGAGAAAGTTGGTCCAAACAAGAACACGTTGTCAAGGAAATAAACCTTGGTGAGGGGTGGGCACGAAACCACAGCTGCCGAATTTGGCCAGCCTCAGACACCGGGGGTGACAATGAGTCTTAATGGCAGTGTCCCAGCTCCGCACATAAATAGGACTCAGCCTGAAAGGGGAGGAAATGGAACAAAACATTTCCTTGGGTTCCACTGGCAGAGAAATGACATCAATTTCAGTTTGGGGGGGGGGGAAAAAAAGCCAAAGAATCTCCCTGTTTCCCCACATTAGCAAAGGCAAATTCATAACTTGCCAACAAAGTAGCTTTGAAATGCAGCTGCACTCCGCGAACACACTGCCTTTTTCCACCCAGAGACACAACCCCGTCTTCACCAGAAAGAGGGGGAAAAGAGAAGAAGAAGAAGGAAAAAAAAGCACACTATTGAAAACCCACAAGAGCGTGTAAAAGAAGGGAGGAGGGAGGTTGCTGGGGCGGGAGGGGAAACGCTCAATGCAAATGATAAGCGCTACCTAGAATAAAGCGACCTTTTTCGGCTTTGCAGGAGGACGGCGGAG
This sequence comes from Dasypus novemcinctus, assembly GCF_030445035.2. NCBI lineage: Eukaryota > Metazoa > Chordata > Mammalia > Cingulata > Dasypodidae > Dasypus > Dasypus novemcinctus. The sequence goes on along the minus strand of NC_080676.1, from coordinate 153,405,558 downwards.
ATGAATGGCCACACAGATTCTCGCGACAGGGGCTGCTCACGGGCAGCTGTTGGCCAAGGGCGGCCATGTGGCCAGGAAGGAAGGCCACTGGACGGGCCCTGGCTTCCAGGTACCCCAGTCTTGGATCCCAGCACCAACCGGGAAGGGCACAGCTGCTGCCCCGGGCAGGAGGGGCTCTGGGAATGTCTCGGACAGGCGGGTGGGAGCAGAGGCCCAGCCATCCGCTGGCACGTCTACGGCACATATCCGCCCTTTAGGCATGAAGGACAGAGATGGGCTTCTGGGCATGTGCCCACTTCCTCCCCACCCCCACCCCACCCCAGGCTGGGCAAAGGAGGCTGGCAAGCTGGGTGAGTCCAGCTTCTCCAGTTTGGGGTCCTTGCAAAGCCAAAGAGTCCAAACATGCAAGGACAAAATTAGGCGTCAATGTGAATATTCACTTAGAATGAAGAAAGAGCAACAAACTACCAAATCTAAAAGCTGACAGATACCATAAACATCTCCAATCCAGAAAGACCATTTATTCATTCATTCATTTGTCATGAAGTGTCAGGCACACCTCTCTATGCTCTGCTGCAGATGAGCTTCTCGCCCTATGCATTTCAAACCTTGTTTCTTCCCCCACCTTCACTGCCCCTAATCCTGGAGCTGTGCCCCATAGGACGCGTCTGTATCACAAGGTGATTTCTGGCCCTACCATGCAGAAAGCAGCAGGAAGACTCGAGGAAGTGGTTTCCACTCGTGGGTGACCAGCAAGAACTTAACTACACAGGTGACTGCTGAGTCTCCAAGTCAGTCCCACTAAACTAAACCTACCCCCTAGTTCAACAGCCCCTCCAACACCCACAGTCACAAAAGAAGCATGAAAGAGGGGGAGTCAGGTGGAAAGAGAAAGAAGGCTTCCTGAACTGTGGTTAGACCTTCTAACAGATGCACATGGTACAAGCTCATAGGACCGTGTGAGCCTTCTAAGGTGCCGCAAGCCTTGGAAGGGACCTTGCAAATGAGGGTCCCTTAAGCTTTCTTAGCTCCACCGTCAGGTTGCCTTGGCCCCATCTGGATGACTCGGTCAATGCCAATATCTGCACATCTGCATCCTGAGCATCTTCACAGCCTACCTCTTCCAAGAAGCCTTCTCTGATGTCCCCGGGGAGAAATCCTTGGACCTTATTATGGCACACGCACCCTTCTACATGGCAAGGTCTTTCCGTGTGTCCCACTGATCGTAAGCTCCTGGTGGACACTGACTGGTGTCTTCTTCACTCCTGAGCTCCCATAGGAGCAATTCCAGTAACTAGCACAACATGGGTCTCAGTAAAGGTGTGCTGAAAAAACAAAAGAACCAGTGAGTGGAGCCTGGTAAAGCCTTAAGTTCAGCTGACCTCTACAAAGGAGGTTTGGATTTCCATGGCTTGGGGAGAAGAGCCGGTCTGGGGAGAAATTACCTGCTATACCCAAAATGATTTCAATGATGCTTTCAGAGGTCAAGAAAGAAATCCCTCATCCCCAAAGTGCCCAGTGACTCTGTCCACCCTTAACTTCATGCCCATCCACACTGCCTGAGAGCTCATTAGGTAGAGGGAATTATAGCTGAGGGTGTTATCTCTTAGCTAATGTGCTCAGTGCTGGGGACAGCCCAATGGACAATGGCAATAAACTTGGGCCAAGCATTTTGTAGAAATGCATAGGATCCACAGAACAACCCAATGGGATAGGGTTTGTTTTTGTTTTTTAAATTAATATATTATAGTCAGGAGACAAAGATCTCAGAGGGGGTGAGTGACTTGTTCAATGTCACACAGCTCACTGGGAAGGTAGCACAGAAAAATTTTGGTATAGGGTGGGGTGAGAGTTCAATCAAAGTATGTACAAGTGCTCTTAGAGGATGGAAGAAGGAATGGACAATTCAGCTGGAGGTGGGAAGAGATTGGGTGTGGGGAGGGAGTGGAAGGGGAAAGCTTCTTGTCAGCTGGATGGCAGCCTAAGCGTGCATGGCAGTTCACATGTGTTTCAACACAATTTGGAGCAGGATCCTTGGAAACGCAGTACTGGTTGTCAAGGTGATTCTCTCTGTGGGCCAGGCCACTGCCATACTTACCTTTCTGGGCTTTGTTTACTCTTCAGGGTGGCGTGGGCGGTGGGGAGACTGGGAATTAAAAAGTTTTGGGGGTGGCAAGCAAGGGAGGAGGGCGAGAGAAGATGGGAATCATCGAGATGCCGCACAATGAATTGGCCCCTGACAGTGATGGATCCTCTCTTTGGAGTTGAACAAGCTATTGACCAGCGGCAGGGCCCCCACTCTAACTGAAGGGTCTGCTCTGGCAAATTACCATGCCTTTCTCTAGCTCACCCTTCTCAGTTACTTGACCTCTCCACTCAGGCACTAACCCAGACCTGGTGTGCCTGGAAAGAAACAGCTCCCAAGCAGAGCTGAAGGACGCCAGCTTGTTTCCCATCTTTTCCCAACTGGAGGCCGCCATGGGTGGCAGAGCCCAGCAGCAGGCAAGACGGCTGTCACGCACGGCGCCACGTGGAAGCCAGTAGCCTCCCAAGAACCCAGGCTGACCGGCCCCTAAAATGTAAGGGTCAATAAAAATACCCCTGACTTCCTTTCCTGGTGGCTCTGCTCTTCCCTTCCCTGTGGGTGGTAGCAATGAGAGGCTGGGTCTGAGGTCCTCGAAGGGCTCGCCCGATTCACCAAGTCAGTTCTACCATTTGTGCTTCCTGCTTCGTACTTTCTCATGGTGAATATGGAGCCTTACCAAGTGCATCAAAATGCCCCGGCTCATCAGGCGCTCAGCGCCGCCAAGCCTGAGCTCCCCGCTCAACTGAAACAGATTTACTTCCCCAATAACAATGGCTGGACATCCACGAGAGGTTTTCTTTAGCCCCTTCACGGCGTGCTCCAAGTGGTCTATAAACTTGCCACATTTGACACAATCATTCATTGCATGGGTTTTCATCGTACGTCTGCTCTGTATAAGCCACTGTGTTAACAGAAATCCTAGGGCACGTTTTAAAGAAGGAACAATGTTTTAGCTGGGCAGGTAGCAAGCCATTTAATGTTCAGGGAATTTAAAAAAAGATCATGTTGTGTGCAAAGTGCAAAGACAGACAATTTACCCATTTCTGTGTCTGCATCATATATTCATAAAACAGAGCCAGGCCTAAAGTAGAATTTAGAAAAGGAACAAGAGACTCTGGCCCTTGTTCTTTTACTTTCACTCCTTTATCTGTTCAATCTAGATCAAGACAGAAATTAAAAAACGGAAAAGCAATTATGAAATAATTGGAAGTCTTTGCAAGAGGCTGCAGAGAATTAATCCAAAATCAGTATTTCGGGCCTTGATAAAATAAGTGAGTATTCGTTTCCCTTAGTGTTAATCTTCTAGCACAGTCTCGAGCTTCATTTGAGTGTATTTTTAAAACAAAAACTAAGTTATCTGGCTCTAGTGTGTGTATGTTACTCTAGTTGTTTCAGAACCAACTTCTTTGTTCTCAGCATTGGAGCCTAGGATGCTCACAGGTATTCAATATACAAAGGCATTTAGCACAACTAAGAGAATATTTGATTTAGGGCATTTTTTTTTTCTGTTTTCTATTATACCTTAAGTGTTAATAATTAATCAGTGAGTTATATAGCTATTGGTAATAATAGTCTCATGGATATTTTATTTAATTCAACCAGTTGGGAGTGGAGAAACAAAAATACAGGAAAATCCTTAAACTCAGGCAGATGTCATTATGGGGAAAGCAGATATATCATTCTTTGAAAAGTGGTACAATGCCTTTTGAGAGCTGTTTAGCAATCAATGCAGGTCAAAGGTCATAAAAATGTTTGTACTCTTTGACCTGGTAATCTCATTCATTGGAATTTATCTCAAGGAAGTGATTTAAAAGAAGAAAATGGTGTATGTCTTGATATATTTATAGCAGTCTTATTTATGATGGTGAAACATGGAAAAGAACCTAGAGGTTTAGCATTGGGCAATTGACAAATTACGGAGTATCAATGTCATGGACTATTACCTATTTGCTAAAAATGATAAAGATGATTAGGACCCTGGACAAGAGCGCAATATCCTATGTCTGGAATTGTTGAAACCTTGCATATGTGAATAAAAACCAACCTTGCATATGTGAATAAAAATCAAAGGGGAACACAAAGAAATGAAAATAGTTGTTGGAGCAGGATAGTAGAAATATGGGCAAAATCGGAGGTTGCCTTTTTTATGTTTTAACTTTTATTTAATAGCAAATGTTAGTGTTAATTCCAGAGAGAACTCTGATGGTACTTCTCCAGGAGCAAGCATTTCCATTGCCTCATTCATTCTTTGGTCTGTTTATCTTTCCTTAATCTTTATACCTTGTATCAAGTAACTTGGCTCACTTATTTTAAATAAAATAATTATTTAGTTAAGAGACGTCTATCAGAACAAGACAGGAACAGTCCAGGATAAACAGAGCTCATCTCGATACTGAAATCGCTGCCCTACCTCTGCTCTTAGGCGATGGCACATCCTGGGAGCCTGAAATCTATGAATCCATGGACACTGGGAGTCTCAGTTCTCAATATCCCAAAACAAGCTTTCCTGGCGAGCAAGACGAACCAGACACCGAATTTTTTCTAAAAATCAAAATATTATTCTGTTTCCTCCTCTGCCCATCAGGTGGGGAGTACATTTAGAGTGTGAGCATGAACGACGCCCACTGCTCTCAAAAGTGATATTTGCATCATTCACAGAAGACAGACCCGGGCCTTGTAAGGGGCAGGGAAGGACAGTAAAGAGCATTCTATTGCCCAGACAATACCAGGGTTGTGTGGCGATCGAGAACGGCGTCGCGTGCTGGTGGGATGCTGCTTCGGGTCCCCAACCTGATTGTCCAGCCCTGTCCTTTTCACTCTGTGCAAGGAGCCCTTCGGTGCCCTGGCTCGGGGTCTGTTCCCTGGGAGGTCTCCATCAATGGTGCCTTCTGTCTGTCCCACACTGGCCAATTGGGCCCAGCCTGTGAGCTGCCATGGAGCCGATTGTGTGGGTGCCTGCAAAATGGGGGCACAGATGCTTGGGGGGGCGGGGGCGGGGCCAGGGCCCAGTAGTGCACCTCTTCATTGTGTGCTCCCAACAAGCCCATCTGTGGAAATAACTTCTGAAAAATCCATTCCTGTAAGTAGGGTGGACCCACTCCCATTTGGTCAGAAGGCTTATTTGCATGGGGTTTGCGGGGAAACCAAAATAATCCCTTATTTTCTGGTATCCATAAAGAAAATGGATTTCACATTATTTGTATTTCTAAATAACTAACGCCTGTTTGTAAAGTGCCAATGTTTGTTGTAAAACTAACAATTTTAGGAGGGAAACCAATTTTTTAAAAGTGTGTCCACGTCCTGGCCTGCTGATGCAGAATTTTATGAAGGCACGATCATCTTTGCCTGATGACTCCTCATTAGAAATTGAAATGCACTTGTTCCTGTGTGAATCTCCCAGACTTCGGCTTTATGGAAGAGTCTATTTTTCTTTCCCTAATTTTACCCTCCCTTCTGTCATCATCAATTACTCCTTATTATAGTACATGGACCTTCCTTTTTAGATACATTCAAAAGGAAAGCTCTGACTGTTCATTACTCTAAGTCAGCAACATTTGTTGAGCCCACAAGTCAAGGAACTTGGGCATAAAATGAGACCTTGAACATGAACAGATTACGCAGGGGTTGAATACTGCCCTTGAGCCACCTGGATGGATTGACCAGACCCCGAAGTTCCAGGACCAGAGCTACCCACACAGGGCCTTGAAGGCCAAGGAAGGCAGGTTCCAGAGCGAGTGCGGCCAGCTCAGCTCACAACACGTGCTCAATCCTGCCCTCCTGCCCCACCTTCCATGTAAGTGCTTTATTTCTGAGTAGGGAAACGGATATGGTAAACAAACAGCAGCAGACAGGGAGGTTTGAGCAAGATAACCACGCAAGTGTGTCTTCTCTCTTTCCACCTTCTGTGTGTCAGCTTGTCTAGATGGCGTCTGTCCTCTGCTCCCTCTCCTCCACCATCAGATCTCAGTTGGGCACACCTTGTAAGGAAGATTTTGTCCATATAAATAGACCTGCAAGCATCAATTCTGAGGCTGAACAAAAGATACTATTATTCTCCTTTTGGCAGAACCCCGAGAAAGATAATTTTATATCACAAAATAGGAATGAAAATGAGTGAGGGAGAAGCATCTTTTCCTTATTTCTTTTTTTCTTCCTCTGGATCTCAGACAAGAAGGAGCTTCCCAGGACTGGCACCATCAACCACTGGGGCCATATTGGTTATCCATTTGGGTCCCGCATTTTTCCCCGGTGGTTTAACCTCCTTCACCTGGTACTTCCAACTTTCATCAATTAAGAATAGACTTATTTTTAAAATGACAACAGAAAGAGAGGAAACACTATTTTGGGGGCAACATCCCCAGCTCCTCTGTCTGAGGTGCAGATCTATTTCACCATGTAAATTCAAGGACAGGCTCCGCATTGTAAAGGGCATCTGTAGACATGAGAATCTATGACTGCCAAAGACCAGTGGCAGCCTTGCCATACTGTGAACACAGTCTACTTCATCTTTCAGGCCCACATCTTGCCCTCTTCCAGCTATCATGTTATTTCTAAATCTTAGGGAATATGAGTGTGATTCTGGGAGAATGCAAGTTATGCCAGAATAGGAAATGTGGTCCCATTCCTGGCTCTGAAAACCCCAAATCGCGTTTGCAATGTTTAAACTGCCAAATGGCCCATGCAGGAAATGCAGGGATCTGCCAGTCCATTTCTGCCATCAGGGAAAACTGAGTTTCCTGGGTAAAGTGACTGGTTGTGAGGCTCCTGGGCCCCCCACAAACTCCAAAGGACCTTGTTGATGTCTTCTTGGCATTTAGCTGAGATAAACTATTGCTTTGGAGGACAAAAAACCCTCCTGTGAATGTTTAGGCAGATATTTGTACAGTCTGAAAATATCTCCTTCCCACAAATATTTCATAATTATGAAAGGAAAAATAGTGAATTTATGATGGCAAATTCTGGCAGACGTCACCTCAGCCCAGTGATCAAGTTTGACATTGTTACTGAACAAGGGCTCGCTGCCCGATACGCACAGAAGCCATACCATAAGGGTAGGATTTTGAGAAAAGTTTTAGTGCAAGGTCACCTGGCAAGGAGACAGGAGGCAAGCTTGAATCTGTCTCCTCGATCTGAGGACTAAGGGAGATTTTGTGGGAATGGGAGGTGAGAGGTAGGAGCAGAAGTGGGGAGGTTTGACAGGGCAGAGTCCAAGTGATTAATTATAGAGTTGTCCAAAGGTGGCAGAGTGGATTTTAGGGTGGCTTTTCCTTCCTGAGGGACCCCTGACAGCTGATTCACTTTCGATACCTCCGTGTCCTCCTCATAATCTTGGTTCCCAGGGAGGTGACCTTTGTTCCTGGGGTCTCAAATGTCATCTAAAGGACAAGAATCAGTGTTTCCTATGGATGTTCAGCTTATATGACCTGCAGTTAAAGCAAGCTCAGAAGGAACAAGGATCCCCCAAACCGGGTTTGGCCTACCCATGGTTTTTCAACACGAAGCACCGAGAAGGGGCGCTCACCTCGTGTTTCCTTCCCAATAAAGCATTACTCCATTCTAATTATGAGAACACAGCAGACAAACCCCAAATGATGGGCATGCTACAACATAACTGAGCAGTACTCTTTGTGAGTGTCAAGGCGATGAAATGAAGGCAAGTTGGAGATGCTGTCACAGATGGGAGGAGACCGAGGAGAGATGACGCCTCAATGCACCAGCAAAAGGGCATCAGTCAACAAGCTGGGGATATGTGAATAAGTTCTGTACTTTAGTTCATAGGTTCATGCCCAGGTTAAGGTCTTAGTTTTGATAAGTGCAATGGGTATGTAAGATGGTAGCAGAAGGGAAGGCTGGGAGGAGGGCATCACTGTGGAAGTATAAAATTATCTAAAAAGAAAAATGTACTGCCATGATAAAATGGTCACCTGCAAGAGGAAATGTCTATCAACATTTTGGGGAGCAAGTGAGCCAAACTATACTGCACTGCAAGAAAGGAAATCTTCTTTTAGGAAGGATCTGCCAAGAAGTCTTAATGAATATTAGGCAGGCTTAGTTTAGTGCTCTCGATGTGGGAAAAATACCAATAAATTTTCCAGAATGCTAAGGTTTTACTCCTTGGTGCTGTTTTCCTCTCCCTGCTCATTTAGAAGCAATAAGAATGTACAGGTTAAACCCAGAGTTTGTCTTAATTTACCAAAATGCCCTTAAATACCACCCCCATTTTGTTTATTGGTCCTGTACAACTTTCACAAGTTCAGCTTTTTCTTTATTTAATTCAATGGCAAGGACCAAATTGAAGTAATCAGATCAAGCTAGGATTATTATGTAAATCTTTTTTTTTTCCGGGACCCCCTCTTTTAGTAAATGATTCCTATTAACATGCAAATTTGCTGGGGATTACCACAAAGTCTCTCAAAATAATCATCAGAAGGTGTCTTTGTAAAGACTACCTTTCTCTCTGACTTGGACCAGGAATCAGTCCATAAATCTGTCCCTTCTTCTCCTCAGGGACAATTTGGTACTACTCCGTGAGCAGGATGGAAAAATGAGGGCTCCTTATTCACTGAATTGAACAAAATTAAAAGTGCAAACCTCAGTTTCTGCCCCTGCATACTGCACATTTTAAAGTTCAGCCATAAACCAGTCAGAATGAGGAAATTCAGGGAGATGCAAAGATTAACGTGGTGTATGTGAGTGCGCACGTGTGTGTGTCTGTGTGTGTAGGGAACACAGCAGTAAGGTGAGAATTCTTGGCCAAATTTTTATTCAGTTGTGTTAAGTATATCATTTGATGTAATGTACAGAGCGGGAGGTAGCACAGTGCCAGGGCTATGGAGAAAGAGCTCAGGAGTCAGACTCTTGGGTTTGAAATTTGGCTCCACGGCTGTTTAACTTTGAGTGAGTCACTTAAAACTCTCTGAGCTCCTGCTTGCCTTAGCAGTAAAATAAGTCTGATCTACTTTTAGGGGTTGTTGTCAAAATTAAATTAGCAAATCCGTATAATAATAACTCATTAAAGGATAACTATTGGAAGCTAAGAACTTTTCCATGTGACTTAAAAATTATATATATTAATAAATAAACATATATTACGTTTATATATGTATACATATAGTAACACGTATATATGTGTATATATAAAGTCTTCAGTATACTTCAGTCAATAGGGAACATTCAAAGCAATCTCAATGCTCATCAATAGGAAAATGGTTAAATGATGATAAAATCATGCAATGAAATATTATGCACCCACTCAAACAGTTATTTTAAAGACTCTCTAGCAACATATGGCAATGTTATGGGGAAAATTAAAGCATGAACTTTTATGTATATTTTTATTATAACTATAAAAGTATAAATGGATATGGGCAAATAATTGAAAGAGACTACAAAAATGTTAAAAATGGTTATATTTAGATCGTGCTATTATATAATAGATAACCTCCTCCCCCCCCCCCTCTATTTTCAGCTCTCTATAAAGATTTAAAACATTTCTTTTCAAAGTGAAAAAGCTTTAAGGAAAGAATAACAGTGGGAATGAGAATTTACTGGCTGCTTCCATCCACCTGAATATCCCAAAGTTCTTCACCTCCCTCGCCCTTCTGGCTCCCGGATGCCATCCACCGGCTTCATTCAAAGAGTCCAGGGTTGCACCTTTCCCGGGGCAGAGGCTCTCTGCGCACGCGCACTGTTCAGTCCGGCCACGGACTTAGTGAGACGCCGCTGAAGTGGAGCTGGGATTTGAACCTGTTTCCCCCGCCCACAGCTTTGATTCGAAGTTTCGGGAGGATATTTGCCCCCCGAACCTTTTAAGGACTTGGTTTCTATAGTAACATAAATATTTAGGGCTGTTTTATTTACAAAACAGACTGCACAGGCAAATTCTGGCATTGTTTTATTTTAAATAGCAAGTTTCAAAACTAAATTCAAAGCTTGTAAAAAAGCCATGATATTATACGTTTTATTTTTACAGCTATTAATTATAACCATTTGCCCTGTATAGTGGTTTCTGCCCTGCTTTCCTTGATGAATGCATGTTCTACCGATTTTGAGGTGGGATGGAGAAGCAGTTGAAACGGGCTACATTTTAAATAATCCCATAAACCAGAAACCAAGAGAATTGACTTTTTGGTATGTTTTATGGTCACTGAGCAATTCTATCTTTGAAAATAATCCTTTAAAAAAAAAAAAAAAACAACAAAGCAGTACTTAGACTAGGTCCGGGCGGGAGCAAGTAGGAGTCTAGAGAAAATGAAGTTTTCTTCTCAAGTTTGCCAAAGTTCTAATCAAATGGATGAGAAAGTTGGACTTCCGGTGTTTAGCTTTACTCGTTCCTTAGCGTTTGTCTAAGGAAAATCACAGCTTCTCGGATTTACGGTTGAAACGCTGGCTTAATCCTGCCTGCGCCTCTGCTATTTATAGTCCTTCTAGCAGCACTCACCTGCGCAGAAGGCTGGCAGACGCTCCCCGAGGCCCTGGGGTGAGGCTGGGCCTCGTTATTTTCCTCTAGGCTGCCAGTCCTCGCATTCTCCCCAGATGCTGGTCAACCAGTTTGATATGAGCGCTTGGCCCCAGCTTCCCTCCAAAATTTCAAGCTTGGTTTTGATGGCCTGTGGGGGTAATTTACATTTTATGCATTTAAAAAAAAATTCAGACGCTATTAGGGAAGAAAGGGAAGGATCAACAGGCAATTTACTAGATTATGAAAGCTCTGAGGGCAAGGACCAGGTTACACCCACAACTGGGTCTCCATACCCTGGCACCCTGCCTGTGAAAAGCAATTATAATAAACAAAACGACTGGCATTTATTTAAATCTTACTGCATGCCAAGCACTCTTTACATGCATCGATTCGTTTAATCCATAAAGCAATCCTTTAAGTAGATACTGGGATTACTTTTCTTATGAAGTTAAGGGAATTGAGGCTCAGAAAGTTTAATTAACTTGCCTGAAGTCACACAGCTAGGATGCAAAATCACATTCTCTGACTCAGAAGCCAGCGCCTTTAACCACCACACGACCCTGCTTCAGAAAACTTGGTAGGTGCTCAGCTGCAAGGATAAAAGAATGGGTGAGAAATCCCTCGGCAGCTGCCTTGGGGTTATAGGACCACTCCTCGCCCACACCGTGAAAGAAACTCAGACTTATGTTATCTCATTCTATATAAGAATACCTCCTCTTTTCCCAGGACTGGCCTTCAGCCTTTCTGGGCCAGAGTCCAGGTTTTGCCCACGGGGATTCCTATCACTATTACTGAGACTGCTGGGAGGATGCTCGGTGCCCCTTGGAGCCTGCCAAAAAGCAATTCGCCTGGTGCTTTCCTTTGCCTGGGTCCCTGAGAACAAGTCTTGGTATTTCAGGGTAGAAGGAGGCAATTTCATCCTGCTCAGGAAAGCAGAAGCTTGTCTGCATGTTTTGGTAATAGACAGCCCCCTCAAGTCGAATCTGGGAGCAGATGAAGTTCTCGAAGGCTGGGTCCAATTTCATTGGATCAGGAACATCTCCTGTGATCTCAAAACCACAAGGTCCAGTGAAGGAAGGAAGACCCAGAGGGCGGTGCAAGCAGATTTATAAAAACTCGAAAGGCACAAACCAAGTAATGCCTTCTCTTGTTTCTGGATGCATCTAAAAGTGTTAAAACTGGACAAGAAGGCTATCAACAAAATCATAATACACCAGAAAGGAGCAAGGAGAGGAACAGGGTGGGGAGTGGTGATTTTTAAAAAAATGGTAAAAGCAAATATGACAGTGTGTCAACAGTTGTAAATCCTGGGTGATTATGTATTTCTTGTACTTTTTTGTGTCTTTAAATTTTTCAAAAATTAGAAAAAATAAGGCATGGCAGGCTGATCTGCACGATTTCCTTGAGTAAAAGACAGAGGTCAGTCTCTAGCAGCTAATGCTGCACGACATCCTTCACGAGTCCCCATCAATGGCCCTGGGAAGAAGGAACCGAAGGACTCCGTGGCAATGTTGTAAATTCCCTAGGAGGGTGGAGGAAATTCTAGATTTGGAGGAAGGTCCAGTCTAGGACAGTGCTTTCATTTAAAAAAAAATTTTTTTATTTCTTTGTCTTTACTTACTTATTTTTTTAAATGTTACATTAAAAAAATATGAGGTCCCCATATACCCCCAATCCCCTCACCCCACTCCTCCCCCCACAACAACAACCTCCTCCATCATCATGGGACATTCATTGCACTTGGTGAATACATCTCTGAGCACTGCTGCACCTCATGGTCAATGGTCCACATCATAGCCCACACTCTCCCACAGTCCACCCAGTGGGCCATGGGAGGACATACAATGTCTGGTAACTGTCCCTGCAGCATCACCCAGGACAAATCCAACCCCCAAAAATGCCCCCACATCACATCTCTTCTTCCCATTCCCACCCTCAGCAGCCACCATGGCCACTTTCTCCATCTCAGTGTTACATTTACTTCCATTACTAATCACAATAGTTCCAGAATAGAATATCAGTAAGTCCATTCTACTCCATACTCTATTCCTCCATCCTGGGGACCCTGGGATGATTATAGGACAGTGCTTTTAAAACATTTTTTCACCAGAATAAGAAATAAGTTTTACACTAAAACCCTGTATACACAAATGTACACACAACACATATACACAAGCATTCCTGAAATAAAATTTTACCAAAATGATCCTAGCTCTCTATGATTCTGCCTGATCTTTCTCTTCTATTTTTTAAAATGCTGGTTGAGATCCATTAAATTGATTTCATGATCTACGAATGGTCAGTGACTCACAGTTGAAAAGCATTGGTCAAAATATCTGAGCCTCCTTTCAGGTCATTTGCCCACCTCTCCTCTTGTCTCTCCCTGAAGTCCATCTACCAATTCTTCAGGTTCCTGGTGAAATCTCCTTTCTTCCAAAAAGTATCCCAGATATTTTATGGCAAAATTAATTTCTCCCTCCCCTAAGTTCCTATTAACTTAGTGACCTCATGGAGCATCTTTCATATCTTTCCTTCATCCAACAAGTATTTTTTTGAACATGTACTATGTAACAGCAGGTACTGCCCTGAGCACTGAGAAGATAGCCATGAACAAAACAAATAAGTCTTTATTCTCATGGAACTTACACAAGACCAGGAGGAGACAGACAATAATCAAATATATTACTATGTTGGGGGGTGATACAGTGAAGACCAGGCTTTACCAAAAACCCTATCTATAAGCTGGCTTTGCCTCTTCACTCGACAGTGAAACCACGTACCATGGACCCAGAGATTCAACCAGCTTCAATATGAATGGACAGCCCCAAATCAGCAGACATTTGAGGAAAGTTCCAATGGCAAATATAAAAATGAAAACAAACAGAAAAAAAAAAAAAGCCCAGAGGAAATGGAGACAATTCAGTAAGCAGTTCAGTGAGTAAACCTTTCTTTTTTGAACTATAATATTTTCAGAAATATTAAAGACATTCATCTATGAAACAAGAACAGGAGGATACAAAAATGGATAAGTTAGAGAACAATTGTTCTTGAAAATTAAAAATAGAGTAGTGGAATTAAGAAAAACATTTCATCATTGCGTTGGAAATCTAGAAATATACCATCTATTAGGTTGGTGCAAAAGGAACTGTGGTTTCAGACTGTGAATTTTAAATCATTATAACTAGGCTCAAACACATCTTTATTAATCGAAATAGGAACCATTACAATCAATATATTTTTGCCAATAAGAAATGTTAGTTTATTCCTTTAGCATAAAAGTCCATGCTTCGGAATTCGACAACCTCTTGGAAAGCATTTTCTGCATCCTGCTAGTTGTGGAAAGATTTTCTCTCAAAAAGTTGCAGAGATGCTTGAAGAAGTGGTAGTCCCTTGGCGAGAGGTCAGGTGGATATGGAGGGTGAGGCAAAACTTCATAGCCCAATTCGTTCAACTTTTGAAACATTGGTTGTGCGACGTGGGGTCTAGCATTGTGGAGAAGAAGTGGGCCCTTTCTGTTGACCAATGCCAGCTGCAGGCATTGCAGTTTTTATTGCATCTCATCGATTTGCTGAGAATACTCTTCAGATGTAATGGTTTCACCAGGTTTCAGAAAGCTGTAGTGGATCAAACTGGCAGCAGACCACCAAACAGCGACCATGACCTTTTTTTGGTGCAAGTTTGGCTTTGGGAAGTGCTTTGGAGCTTCTTCTCGGTCCAACTACTGAGCTGGTCATCACCAGTTGGCATATAAAATCCACTTTTCATCTCACACCACAATCCGATCGAGACATGGTTTGTTGTTGTTGCATAGAATAAGAGAAGATGACACTTCAAACGACGATTTTTTTGATTTTCGGTCAGCTCATAAGGCACCGACTTATGGAGCTTTTTCACCCTTCCAGTTTGCTTCAAAGGCCGAATGACCGTAGAATGGCTGATGTTGAGTTCTTTGCAACTTCTCATGCCATTTAAAAGGATCAGCTTCGACAATTGCTCTCAGTTGGTTGTTGTCAACTTCCAATGGCCAGCCACTATGCTCCTCATCTTCAAGGCTCTCGTCTCCTTTGCAAAACTTCTTGAACCACCGCTGCACTGTACGTTCATTAGCAGTTCCAGGTCAAATGTGCTGTTGATGCTGTGAGTTGTCTCCACTGCTTTACGACCCATTTTGAACTCAAATAAGAAAATCGCTCAAATTTGCTTTTTGTCTAACATCATTTCCATTGTCTAAAATAAATATAAAATAAACAGCAAGTAATAAGTCATTAGCAAAAAAACACAGAGCGAGAAATATGCATTAAAATGACATATAACATAACCATATTTATTTACGAATCTATGCCAATATCAAATGGCAAATTTCAACAATACAAAACCGCGGTTAGTTTTGCACCAACCTGATATAAATGTGGAGATAAATCCCCAGGTGCGGGGGGGGGGGGCAGATAAAAGTGTTGCAATTTCTTGCCTCAGGGGAGTGGAAATGGGATTCCAGAAAAAAGTAGAACAAACTACTGCTTTTATCCATTCAAATCCATTTAAGCATTATTTGGTTTTCAAATAACAGAACGCATTTTGATAGAAGTAAAAGTCATTTTTTTAAATGATGATAATATTTTTCAAGAATCTAGAAATGCATGGCAAAAAATTTCATGGATCCCAGGTTAAGCATTACTGTTCATAAACAAATAAATAAAACAAATCCATAAAATTCTTAATTTTGCCCAGGCTCCCAGGGCATGGTGCAAAATCGAGTGAATTTTCCTAAAAGGCCGGAGGTGCAGAGGGCAAGGGGGCTGACTGTGTCCTCTCTGCCCCCAGGATTGTGTGCCCTTGGACAATTGTCAGGAAACTATTCAGCACCCTGCGCTTTTATTTCCCTAATGACCTTTTCAGACTCCCACATTGTTCTCAATGGGGCTACACAAGGCCTTGCCCAGACAGGTTTTTCACCACAAGTTCTTCTTTAAAAGGCAGAAAGATCCCAGAGCAAGTATATTTTATATCGTAAATAAATAAATAGATTGGGGAATCCCTGAGTGCCGATTACGATTAGAAGAAAAAGACACGATGTGGATTTATTCCTCTTGGCTCAGCAAGTAGAGGGCATGGGAAGAAGGGACCCCCACACACAGAGACAGAAGGAAAAGAGCAGGATGATTTAGGATCACTGTTTTCTCACCCTGCCATTTCTGCTCTCTGGGGGCTGAGTTGGTCTCAGGGTTGTCTTGCAGCTCGAAGGAGTCTCCACCCCCTTGCAGGGCAGGTGGCTGGGCTGGGGGCTTCCAATTCCCATCTCAACCTTCTTTGGGTGGTTGCTGTTCTCAAAGGTGAGAAGCTGTCTAGAAAACAGACTGGCCTGCTCAAAAACAGTCCAGAGAACAATGCATCTTGTGGCTGTAGGCAAAACTTCTTATGTCAAAGCAGTGTTTCAAAACCCTCTTAACTTTCCTTGCATTCTCCCTTATTTTCTGATGTAACAGGCTTTAGAAGGGAAGTCCTTTTAAAATCATCGTGCCCTGGGATCCCCTTCTCCCACTCTGCTCACACCTAACAGATGATATTAGCAAGTGCTGGAGGAGATGCACAACGATACAAAGTTCAGCTATAATAATAATAATTATAATAATACTTATATTTTATAAATTAAAATTATTCTATTACGATAGTTACATTACATTATGATTGTGGTTATATTATCATTATAATAATGGAAAATATAAAAATAGTTATAATTATTATATTAATATAATAATATAATTATTATATTATTATTATTATGACAACAACAAGAAGAATTCGTTCTTACTGACCACTTACTATGTGTGCCCAGCTCATCCTAGGTGATACTTGCCAAGATTCTCCATGCCCAGAGCCTTTTTGAATAAACAAAAATTTCCCTTTATAAAAGACACAGAATGGTTTGTTGGCGAGCAAGGCATCATCTTGCTGGGGAGCTTACCTCCACCACAGACTTTTATGTCCCAAAGTACAGACTCCTATAAAGAAAACACACTGTTTGGGTTGCCCTCTTTCCATTCCCACAATTCCACACAAAAGTAGCTATTAAAGCCTAATATCAAATTATCCTGGGATTTGCCTTCCTGTGAGATGACACAAGGGTAGAGCTTTTGTTTTTTTTTTTTTTTTGAGCTCCTTTCCTGCCTGCTGGAAATTTACTGCACTGGAATCGCTTAGTGTGAAATTTACACTGCTGGACTATTTTCCCCAAACCGTGACATCATCTAATGCCTTGTTGCCAGCACTGCCAGCGTTGCAGGCCCTTGGAATGGGGCATCCATGAGGGATTTGGCAAATGGATGACTACACAAATGGATCTCATTTCTTTGGCTTTCTTCTCTTATCTGACCGATCTTCTGCTTGGAAGTGAGCAGGGACAGGAATAAGAAGGCAAAATCAAGCCCATTTAGTTAACAGAGTTAACTCTGATAAAGTAAGAAAGTAAGGGTAATGGTGACTACAGGTTTGGGGTTTTTCTGTGGTTTTAAACTCCCCACGCCTTCCCGGAATTCTCTGGCAAGGCACCTGAGAACAGCACCGCCCATACGGTTGAGCAGGTTGTTCACTGCCCAGGGCTCCGCGACCAAGGGGATCAGTAGGGATGTGAAGGTAGCCTGCAGCCTGTTTATCAAGCCTGCTGCCCCCGCACAGGGCGTGGTCTCCCTTAGTTCACACAGCGCCCCTCTAGGGGCTAGCAGTGGCCCTCACGACACCTGTATTTCATCAGGTGATAGTTAGCATTTGGGATTGAGGTAGGGGAAGGAAGGCTAGCGGGAGGGAAATGAGAAACTCTACAAGAGTGTGGCACATGGGGAGGAAGTTGAGACAGGATGCCATGCAGGTTTTGTTCACTGTGACAAATCTGATGCTTCACTTCTGTAGGACGCATCTCATAGAGCTTGCAAATCTGGTTGGGCTAGTTTCCAAATGTTTTCTGAGTCGCAGGGTTTGTTTTGTCCTCATGGAACTCGTTTTCCAAGAAAACTTTCCAGGTCTGTGGGGATTATCGGTTGGAGTGAGTTTTTCCGCGTCTCCTCTTATCCTGCCATGGGCACGGCAGGCTGTCCCTTCCCCGGGGTTAATGGCCCATGGTGGCGCGCTGGAGATGGCAGTTTGTAATGTAAAGAGGCTGAATTGTTTGTTCAACAGTCAAGTGACAAATTATTTAATTAGCACATATGCCATTTGTCTCCACAGCTGTGATCATCGGTACTAATTGCAGAGCCGTCTTAATTTATTGTAGATATATTGCTCGGGGATGCTAATGTGATAATTACAAACGGCCATTATGCCGGTGCCCCACATTTGAAAACGAGAGCAATTCCGCCACATGTGGGGAAAACCCTAGCCCCGGCCAATAGGTGCAGCCACCGGCTCCCTGCACAGGGAACAAGTGCCCAGAGCCGTGCTCCTGTGAGATCTCCTCTGCAGCCGAATGCCTGTGGGTCACGGCTCAAATCGGGTAAATGCCACATGCCACCAGCCTTCAAGGCTGTCCCTGGTGCCATCCTCCCACCTGCAGGATAAAGAACTGTGCGGACCCCCAGGGCGGGTCTTCCAGGGGATTTTCCTCCCGCACCCGCCCCTCACCAGGGAAACCTCTTCCTGTCCCACTCCCCTTTATCAGGAATGCCTCACTGGCCTACAAGTGAGGAATTCAAAGCCATGAGCCCAAGGTGGGACAAATCCTGGAGGTCAGCTGGACTTATGCAGTTTTTTTTTAATTTTTTAAATTTCTCTCCTCTTCTCCCCCCCCCCCACCCGCCACTGTCTGCTCTCTGTGTCCATTTTGCTGTGTGTTCTTCTGTGTCCCCTTGTATTCTTGTCAGCGGCACTGGAAATCTGTGTCTTTTTGCTGTGTCATCTTGCTGCGTCAGCTCTCCGTGGGTGCGGCGCCACTCCTGGGCAGGCTGCGCTTTTTTCCGGTGGGGCGGCTCTCCTTGAGGGGGCACGCTTCTTGCGTGTGGGGCTCCCCTACACGGGGACACCCCTGCGTGGCAGGGCACTCCTTGCGCGCATCAGCACTGCGCGTGGGCCAGCTCACCACACGGGTCAGGAGGCCCTGGGTTTGAACCCTGGGCCTCCCATGTGGTAGGTGGACGCTCTATCCATTGAGCCAAATCCGATTCCCAGCAGTTTCTTAACAAACGCCCCTTAAGCCAGAAGTGTCATCCATTATCCCAGGTGCTGGAACCGCAGGGGGCCGAGGCTGCAGGTGGCACTGCTGTGGGTGTTGAGGATGGGGGCAGGGCGTGCAGTGGGCTCTGGGTAAGGTAGAGAACCACTTGTTTGAAAGAGAGGTGCTTTTCCCCCCTACCTTTCACTAAAGACTGTATCTTTGCCTTCAGCAAAGGCAATGGATGTTGGACTGGGGCATTGGCTTTGGTTTAAAAACTTGGTCCAAATGAAACACAAAACTGGTTGGAGAAGGGGTACGACGAGCAGGAGACAATGACATCATACAGTCTCTGGGGTCACTGGCGACGTCTCCTTGTTGGAGCCGGAAGTTCAAGAGGAGGGACGTTCCGCACCACTGAGGCATGGGAACCACAGGTTAATCAGCAAGGCTAATGAACGACCTTTCTGGAAAGCAGCTACCCATCTATTTTTTTCATTGTCCTCTCAACACCCCGAGATTGGGGAGGATGTTGATCCTTCCTAACAGGTGAGGAGGGAGGGCCGGCCAGCCTAGGGGGCAAGGGTGGGGTGACAGTAGAGTTTCCAGGTGAAAACTCAGGACATGGAGTTGTTCACCTGAACCCAGATGTAACTGGGCATCCTAAGTCTTTCTGAGCTCAGTCTGGCACTCTTGGCTGAGTGGAAACCCGTGAACCACGACAAAGGACACCGCATCTCATTCTAGAATCTCTTTTCGGGGTGCGGGGCCCAGAGTGTAAACCTAACACCCCCTCCTGGCTTCGGCAACAAGCCCCAGGAGAAAGGCGCAGGCTGGGGAGAACGTCCCCTGCCAGACCCCCGGGGCCGCCTGGCAGCTGGGCTCCCACCCCCCAAGCATTTCCGACCAGCCCTTGGAGGCCTTCTCTTTTCCTCCAGCTCCGGGAAAAACGCCTCCTTGGGAGGCGCCGGCCGTCCTGGGTGGGGTCAAGACCCTGCCTTCTCCGGGCACGTTTTCCTAGTCACTGTCTTGGATAATAGGCTTTATTAAACCAGGCAAACGTCCTCCGCACAGCGCAGCCCTAAGTCAGCCAGAACAGGGATAAAAGTCCCCTTGTGGCAGCATCACCACGGAAGGGCACACGGGATGGGGATGGGCGGGGGGGGGGGGAGACAGCAGGGCCAGAGGCCAGGCCCCGGCCGTACTTTTCAGGTGGCCGCTGGTCACAACTGTCAGCTGTGCCCGTCCCCAGATGCCAAATTCTAAACAGCAAATGTAGCTCTATTCCTTTTTCTTTTCCTTCCCCCTCCTTTTTTTTTTCTTTTTTTCCTTTCTTTCGTCTTTTTTTTTTTTTGTCAATGCGCAATACAAGGTCACTGCCAAAAACATATCCCACACAATCAAACATCAGATGGTGACTCCTTTCCCACAGCTTGTGTGAGTGAAAACAGTGAAATTATACCCATGTTTTAGTGGCCAGTCCCCTGGTGTTTGAGCAGAGGCCGGCCCTGCGCTGAGCTCTTGTTCGCCCGCTTTTTGTTCCTGCCTGCGCAGTGTTTTTTGGCGCTGGACACCATTCAGCCGGCATTCAGCATTGTATGTCACTTCACATATGGTTCATCCGCTCCAAATGTGTGCATGTACCCAGAAAATGCAGCTTTTCATGATGTATTCTCTATGTAACAGAAAAGATTAAGATGTGAGCCTGGTGAATGCGGCAGGAATTAGTTGGACAGATGAATAAGGGAAAAATGAATCTGGAATGATGGTGGATTTGGTCTAATGATTGTGGGAGGGCGTTCGGAACTTGCTGGTAGGTTTCAGCCCTTTTAATCCCAGGCTGTGTGTGTATTTTGGCAGCAGAAACGCTCCTTCAGGACTCCATCTAGGAGGGGAGAGTAAAAGCAAAGCACACACAAACCTCCTTCAACCTGACACAGATGAAATCCTTCAAGGAAGCCTGGGCTCCTGGCCTAAAGGTCTTCAAACTCTCTGTGGAGGTTCTGAGGATTCCATATTTCCAGGTTCAGCTTTTAAAATAAGATGCAGTGAAAGTGGGAAGACTTCCTGCCGGCGATGATGCTTTCCTTTTGTATTTATTTGATGTGATTTGTATGGCTGTAAATAAAAGATCCAGGGTAAGAAGGGAAAAGACTCTAGAAACTGACGATTTTTAACAGTCGACAAAAGCTAAAATGCTCATCAGAATCCTTGTACATTGGCACACACATTGGGGGGAAAACCCCACTGTGATCATTTAAAATGCATAAACTCACAGTTGCGTTTTCTCCTAGCCAAAGACGTTTGTGTTTAGCATCATTTGTTTTAGGGCTTAGTGGGAAGGCAGAAGAGAGAAAATTTAGGCTTAGGCTTATTCCTGCAACAGTTTCCAGAGAAAGATTTTTCTTTTCCAGCCAATTTTGATGGAAAATCAAGATTTGCATCACAATAGAGATATTTCAAAAGTGTAAATACAAAAGCCTGCAACTTCAGAGACCTCTTGGTCAGCTGTGTTCCTTTCTAGTAAATGACCTCATAAAGGCTTTGGGAAGGGGCTGTTTTCAGAATTAGGCCAGAGGAGGCTCTGTTAACTGCGCATTGCAAAAATTCACATAGGACGCTCCTTCTGGCAACTCCTATGTGACTATTTTATGTGTGGGGATGGCGGTGTAGCCGATCCTCAGCTTATAAGGAAACGGTTTACAGGCTTTAATTCACAGATAATTTTGTGGGAGAAAAGGGGCATATTAGGTCGCCAATAAGCCTTTTGTAGCTTAATAAATCAGGGAAAAAGCTAAATCTTTGCGTTGTTGCGTTGTCTGTATATTTTGGTATTCCTTTGCAGAACTGTGGCCCCAGCATTTGACGAATTCCTTTAGCAGAGCAAAAAATCCGCGTATCATGCACCCTACCACTGAGCAGTTGTACTAATTTTTTTTTTCCTCTTTCAGGTTAAATGAATTCATTTAAATTTTGACCCAGGATGCGATAGATAGTTTAGTGATTTAACCGTCAGGTTTATAGTGTTCTTGCAGAAATGCTAATGTTTTAGAATTTCTTTTTCCAGTATTCAAGATGCAAGATTATTCTAATTTTTTTCTTCCTGCTTACGATCTCCCTCCACACGTGCGACAGCTAATGAGCAAACGAAATGGAGCACTAGGAGATTTTACCGTATTCACAGCAGACTTTTTTTTTCTTTTGAGGCCCAGAATTCTGTTTTTCTCTGCCTATGCTGGGGTTTGAACACAGTGGCATCGTTTAAAGCATCACTCAGTTTTTATACCATATTTTATTTAAGTTGATTTCTTTTGATAAACCCCTGGGCTGGGGGGAGTGCTGATCTGTGCCCTGTCTCCTTACTCTGTGCAAAAACTCAGTAAGTCAGAGCCCTTTTCCTTGGCGGTTGTTTCACAATCTCTGGCTAGAGCACCCCTGTCGGTAAGTAACAGTCTTGAGTTTTTATCCTTCCTTCACAAGTCGGGACAGTCCTAACAGAGGCTGCCACTCGCATCCTGGTTTCGTGTTTGCTTTAGACCCTTCCTGGTGTACCCTTGTCCTCTGGCATCCCTCGCAAGTGGCACAGCGAGGCATAAAATCGTCCCTTTTGCCTAGATAACCTGGTATAATTTTCCACAATGCTTTTCCTTTTTTTCACAATGGGAGTTGTATTTCCTTTAGAAATGGTTTGAATCTGCATAATAAACTCTCCCTGTCTTTTTACATTCCAGAAAATTCAAATGCATTTTAGAACCTCAAGAAACAAGCTGCTGTTGCAATCAGCAATTCGGAAAACAACAACAACAACAACCCTGGCATTGGCAGAAAACTTAGATCATAATTTGCCTGACAGAACAAGACAGGCATGCCCTCCGCTTTGTCCTGGTGTTTATTTGGGGTTATTATCGATGTCGTGTCTTTCTGTGCTAAATACAGGGCCGGACTGTGGAAAATCAAAAAACAAACTGGCATTTGGCAGGGCAATAACTTTTCCCCAAGAAGGGAGGAATCTGCCGTTTGCCCATTGTGTCAGGCTTACTTCTGGTTCTGTACGTCCTCCACGGTAACCAATGGAACAGGGTCACTCACCTTCAGTCTTGCAGCAGTAAGAAAGCAACAGAAGCCTTCTCCCCGGGAATTAGAAAAGGAAACCTGTTTGCTTTTAAAGTTTCGAGTCCTCCCAGCGAGATGAAAGCAAAATTAAAGTGAGTTACCCCTGTGGAATCGCCAAAGTAAAAACGGGCCGATTTATCTGGGCCCTTCAGGGCTCTTTAAGACTTGAAGGTCTGGCTTGAAATCCGTATAATACTTTCATTCACTAAGTCAAGATTAATAGCCATTGGCGTCGTTTCCTTGCGGAGAGCCTCCAGAAGGCACTGGAAAAATAAAGTTGGTCTTGCTTTGAACCGCTTCCTCCGCGGAGGGAAAAAAAAAAGAGAGATTTTATTTTTTCTTCAATAAAGATTCCTTTGGCATCTGATTTAAATTCACACACCCTGTCGCCTTCTGTGGACACACTTCCCCATGCCGCATCTTTACATTGTAGGTTGCATTGTCCCTCCTGCCCCCAGCATGAACCTTTACAGACAATTCCCGGCGGTTCATATTTTGCCCTTACTTCTTGGCCACCCCATATTTAAGTTTTACCCACAGGATTTCGATAATAGTGTTTGAAATGGCTGTCTTTAGGACCAGAAATGATGTTTGCTTTTTTTTTTTTCCTCAAAAATATCTTTTACTAAAATTGGACGTTAATCACTTAGAATTAAATAGATTTGGCGTTAAGTTATTAGAATTTTTGGCTTTGCCCTAGAAAACGGGATAAAATTAAATTAAAATTAAGATTAAAATAAAACCCAAACGATTATCAAGTGAAGAAAGAGGCTCTCTGCTGGCAGTAAAGTCAAAGAAGAAACGTGCACTGGGAAGCTAACTTCTGAAGCTGGACCACTGCGGCAGGTGGAACAAGACGCTTTCCCCGAGAAGGATGCCTTCTGCAGCAACTTCCAAAGTAAAATGATTGAAATCTGCTTTCCTTTTGCTGTCTTCCATTCCGTCTGTGTTGAAAGGACGTTCACTTTCAGTACTTGGGAAGACTTTACTTTTAAAAGGCCAAGAACTGAGAGCAACCCCTTCAGGCTCTCCCCAAGTCACACGGACTCCTCCACCGGTTTCCGTCCTGGCCGTGCATTGGGTGATACGTTGTGGGGAAGCAGAGTCTAATCCTCTATAAACCCCCACTGCAAATTCTGTCCCTGGCATTGTGTTTCCTAACCAGCTCAGATGAATACCATATTGACCCTAAAAACGTGCAGCTTCTTACCCCGCAAGTGCTTCCCTTGACGGCGCACAGGTAAGCCAGAGCTCTGGAAGGCGGTATGGCATCTTAGGGCAAAGAAAGAGACGAGATAAGCACCCTGGGAACAAGGCTGCCTGGGGGACGTGCTTATTATGGTGCCTTGGTTTAGGGTTTCTATCAGGTGTTTTGCGGGTTAATCTGCCGTTCACCAGCGTGAGCCAGAGTTTCATCTGCTCTAAAAAACAACACTCTTCATCGCTTGGACAGAAGGTGGTCTATCCAGGTCAGGGAATGGGTCGTCGGCAGGGCGGTTTTAGGAAGGCTGCATTTTCACCGCAACCCCTTATTACAATTAGTTACACGTATATGAAAGCCAGCATGCAGCAAATTGACACTTTTGTGGGTCCCTTAGTCTGGACAGTGCAGGCGTTCTGGGAAACAGTGTCAGCATCTTCGTTTGTGAAAATGGAGAGAGTACAACCACATTTCAAGTAGCAAAATCCCCACACTCTGAGCCCTTTGGGGCTTTCCTTTCCTTCAGTGACCAGGACTCTATTCTCCCTCTCCCGAGTACATTAAATGGAAATGCAGAAATGAAGATGGGTTCGATTGAGCAAGACAGCATCTGCAGACACAGTTCTAACCAGCTTCCCAACTGGGCTGACAGATCATCGGCAGAATTGAAATTGGAGGAAGGGTCCCTGGCCCCCTAGGACTCTGGCCGGGATGTCTAGACATCCCCCAATAGAAGGTCTTCCTTCCCAAGAGAGCCCCCAATTTAGAGCACCTGAAATCACGTTACATTTTGCAGAACTGCTTGCAGTTCATTGTACCTTGCGATTTGGTTCTGGCCAAAGGGGGAAGGTGGAAGTGATGTCCAACTTCCGGAAAGTGTCCTTACAGGGCGGGGGTGTTCCCTTCATTGCTCTTCTTCCTCTCTGCAAGCTGGAATGCAGATGCGATGGCTGGATGACTTCTTAGGGCCAGGCTAAGGAGGCAAAGCAGCCCCCAGGACCCGGCATGCAGAGCCACCCACCAGCCCTGCATACCAGAGAGAGAAGTAAGCTCTGGTCTTTTTAAAGCTTCTTTTATCAGGGGCCGGGGGCTCCAACAGATGAACCTAATTCTAAAAAATTGTGGAGCTGTGGGGGTTTCTTAGGCCTAACAAGTCCTGATGAAGGTTTTAAAGTGTTCGTTTCATTTTGAGTCTCTGGACTCAGTTGGAAAAGTAAAGTGAAAAGATAAAGCCAGTCCCCCCACCCCCCTAAGATGTGTTGGCTTGACCTGGCCCCCAGGAGCAGGGGGGCAAGGATCAGAAAGCTCTTGAGGGTAAAAGCTGTCCCTGCAGGAAGCCAAACCACCCAGAATTCTGTCCCTTCAGGCTAATTGTTTGATGCAAAGACATTCAGACAAGCATAGGAACATTCCTGTCTAGAAAAGGGAAACTGACTCGCCGCTCATGTTTTTCGTTTTCAATTATTTTTTGTGGCTTTATATGGATTCTACAGTGGGCTTAAACAGGCCCCAGAGAAACTAGGAAGAGAGATATTTCAAATGCATTTGGACCAAAAAAAAGTAAATGCTAGAGGTCTCCAAAATTAAATGCTGAATAGTGAATTATTTGAACTTAATTTTCTTCTGTGAAATGGAAACGATAGAAATTCAAGAGTTTTGCTTCCAATTTTACATTTTTATTTTTTTAAAATACAATTAAAGCAAGGCCTGGACCATTGAAAAGAATATGTATGAACCACTAAATACACATGAACTTTGGTCTCTCTAAGTACCCAGTTGTCAGGACCCTGCAGCGGCAATGGGTAGCATACAGATGGCACCCCGTGAAGTCATCCAGACATCAGCAGATGGCACTGGGACAGCTGGATGTCCACAAGGAGAAGAACGAAATTGGACCCTTACCTCACGCCGACTACAAAAACCAGCTCAAAATGGATCATAGACCTAAATGTAAGAGCTGAAACTATAAAACTCTTAGAAGATGTAAGAGTAAATCTTTACAACCGCAGACCAGGCAGTGATTTCTTAGGCATGACACCAAATGCACAATGACGGAATAATAGTAGAAGAAAAAAAAAGATAAATTGGACCACATGAAAATAAAAAACTTAGTGCTTCAAAGCACAGAATTTGAAAATATATTTGTAGGTCATATGTCTGATAAGGAACTGATATTTGGAATATGTAAAGAACTCTTACAACTCAATAATAAAAAGATAATACATTTTTTTTAAAAATGGGCAAATGACTTGAGTAGACATTTCTCCAAAAACATATAATATAAATGGCCAATAAGCACATGAAAAGATTCTCAACATCATTAATCACTAGGGAAATGCAAATCAAAACCACAATGAGACACTGTGTCATACCTACCAGAATGGCTACAATCAATCAAAAAAGACAGAAAATAAAAACCATTGGTGAGGAGGTGGAAAAATTAAAACTCTCATCCATTGCTGGTGGGAATGTAAAATGGTGCAGCTGCTTCAGAAAATAAACTGGCAGTTCCTAAAGAGGTTTAAAATAGAGGTAGCATATAACCCAGTCATACAGAGAAATGAAAACCTATGTCCACACAAAAAACTACATGATTGTGCATAGCAGCATTATTCGTAATAGCTGAAAAGTAGAAACAACCTAAATGTCCATCAACCAACAACTGGTTAAATGAAATATGGTAAATTCATACAACAGAATATTATTCAGCCAGAAAAAGGGATGCAGTGCTAATTTATGCTACAACCTGGGAGACCCTTGAAAACATCATGCTAAGTGCAAGACATCAGTTGGACAAAGCCATACATTTATGGTTCCATTTCAATGCAATGTCCAGAATAGGCAAATCTATAGAGAACAGAAAGTAGATCAGTGCTTGCCAGGGGGCTTGAGGTGGGAGGGGCAGAGTAACTGCTATTGGATACAGGATTTCTTTGGGGGATAATGAAAATGTTCTAGATTTAGGTTGTAGTGATGGTTGCACAGTTCTATGAATATGCTAAAACCCCTGATTTGTACACCTTGGATAAATTCTATGGTGTGTGAATGACATCTCAGTAAAGATGCTAGAAAAAGAAGGAGATAGAATTGACCCAGAAGCCAAAAGGGGACGGGCCCAAAGTAAAGAGCCTGCCCCCATAATCTGGGGTTTTCAACCCTGCTCTCAAAGGTTCTTGTGGCTAACCGCCTCCTCCCCAGGCTCCATTCCCAGATGCCTGTGCCTTCTGCCTTAACTGGGCCCTCCTGGACTCTGATCCATTTCCTGCCCAGACGTGTGTACTCTGTCGCCCCTTTCTGCTTAGCCACCTCCTGGTCCCACTGTTTCCTGCCCACTCCCTGTCTCATTGTGCAAATTTCTGGTGTGACCCTTCTCTATCCACAAAATAATAGCTGTCATTTATTGAGCATCAACTGTATGTCAGGTGATGTCTTCAGCACTTTGCATATTGTAACTCATTTAATTCTCAGAACAACTGGTTGAAAGAAGTCCTGTTATCATCCCAAATTTACAGATGTGGAGAATGACAACCAAGAGGTGACCAAGTTTGCAGAGCTGGGAAATGGTGGAGGAAGGTTTGAATCTATCTCCAGAGATGACTCTTAGCCCCATACCACTTTGTCTCAGCTGCCATTTGTTGATGGTTTTGGTTGGTGGAGCCAAGTTCACTACCTCTTGCTCTTCTTGTCTTCTGGAGCAAAGTTGTCCTGCTGTGGAAGGGCTGGGCTTTCTAACTCTCTCTCCTTTGGGATTTACTTGGATTCTTTATCCTACTTTTCCTGCCCCCTTTCCCCTGAGGTTGGTTTTCCTTCCAATAACCAACACCTCTGGCCTCCCTTGGGCTCTGGAGCCCCACTTTGCTCAAAATATCTGAGCTGGAAGTGTCTGAGAATGTATATCACAAGATAGCCCTTAACTTCTACCCGATGGAGTAAGTAGGTCCCAAGAGAGCCTCAGCTCACTTGTCTCTATCGGGGATGCTCTGAGGTGCAAGGTTCCCTCCACAGCCCCCTGGAGGCTACTCTCTCAGTGACTTTGCCTGACCTTACATTCTTTGCGGCTTTCTCCCCTTTCTTGTCCTGCTCCCTCACTCCTTTATTCATTCCCCCTGGGAATGCATCCTTAAAAAAGTCATTTGCAGAGAAGCAGATGTGGTTCAAGTGACTGAGCTCCCACCTACCACATGGGAGGTCCCAGGTTATGTTCCCGGTGCCTCCTGGAGAAGACAAGCAAGACCGTGAGCTGGTGCAGTGGACTGACGCAACAAGGTGATGCAACAAGGAGACACAAAGAGGAAACTCAATGAGAGACAAAATAAAGCAGGGAATGGAGGTGGCTCAAGCGATTGAGTGACTCTCTCCCACATGGAAGGTCCCAGGTTCTGTTCCTGGTGCCTTCTAAAGAGAAGATGAGGGAAACGGACTTGGCCCAGTGGTTAGGGCATCCATCTATCACATGGGAGGTCCGCAGTTCAAACCCCGGTTCTCCTTGACCTGTGTGGAGCTGGCCCACGTGCAGTGCTGATGCGCGCAAGGAGTGCCGTGCCACGCAAGGGTGTTCCCCGCGTAGAGGAGCCCCATGCACAAGGAGTGCGACCCGTAAGGAGAGCCACCCAGCGCGAAAGAAAGTGCAGCCTGCCCAGGAATGGCGCTGCACACACAGAGCTGACACAACAAGATGACGCAACAAAAAAAAACACAGATTCCCATGCCGCTGACAACAACGGAAGTAGACAAGGAGTAACGCACAGCAAGTGGACACAGAGAGCAGACAACTGGGGCGGGGGGAGGGGAGAGAAATAAATAAATATATCTTTAAAAAAAAGAGAAGATGAACAGACACAGAGAGCACACAACGAATGTACACAGAGAGCAGACAGTGAGCACAAACAGCAAGGTGGGGGAGGGAATAAATAAATAAAATAAATCTTAAAAAAAAGAAAGCCATTTGCACCTGAACCTTTGTCCTAGGGTCTGCTTCTGGAAAACCCAACCTAGGACAGAAACGTATATAAACATGTGTCCAGAGCACACAGAACATGCTCAATAAATCGCTGTTACTAGGTTTGTCATTCCAGGGACCATGACTTTGGGGGCTGCTCTTCTCTTCTGCTACTTGGCCCCTAAGGTTCAGCGCTAACTTCTGGAATCACAAAATGGGGTGGAGGTGGAGGAGCAGGAAACTAGAGGTCAGGAGTCCATCTTGGACCTCACCTCTGTCTGCTTCTCTGAAGAGCTGCACAGCTGCTACACCAGACATCCCCTGCTCCCATCATGCTACTACTTCCACATCTGCCTTCATAGGTACCACCTGATGGTAAAAAAAAAAAGAAAGAAAGAAAAAGAAAAAAAGGGTTGAGAGGAGAAGTTGGAAAGTTCAGACCTCTAAGCAGTTGGCTTCCACTACCTACTAAAAAATAAAAATAAAATAAATCGAATATTTTGGTTGCACATTCAATTTGTAGGTGTGAAAGTCCTTGTAGCAAAACAAAAATAGCAAGCATTTCTATAGGCCTTGCTGTATGCTAAGACCTTTTCTAAGTGCTTTCGCTTTATTAATGTAATCTTCTCACCCACCCTACGCTATCATCGTCATCGCCACCACCACCACCATTCCCATTTCCACAGATGAGGAAACACGCACACAGAGGTTAAGTGGCTTGTCCAAGGTCATGCGGACGGTAAGTGGAGGAGCTGGGGTTTGAACTTCAGTGGGGCAGCCCTGGAGTCCGTGTTAACCATGATGCTATTCCATCGCCTGCCGGGTAGTAGGGTGCTTTCGTGAGTAGGTCAAGGAAGCTGTCACAGTCCATGTTCCTTGGGGGCCCGCCTTGTCCTGTTGCCTAAAAGAACTGCCACCACTGCACACACACAGGTACACACTTGCTCACACTGGCCTTCCACGAAGGCCTGGACTTATGGGGTCCAGGTGGGTTGAGCCTCTGGCTCAGGGAGAGCTGCTGTTACTAGGAAAACCCACATGGGAAATCACATAATCATTAATCCCCATCGGGCCCACCTCCCCAGGTAGCATCATTTTAATAATTCTCCAGCAAAGTGATGTGGTTTTGCACCAAAGACCAATCTTTTCTAGGCAGTTGATGCTTAGTTGAAGGTAGAAAGTGTGCCGTGGGCATCTGTGTGGTCCATAGCCCCTCAAAGGCTTCCTCTGGTAGAGGAGCTCAGGAAGCCTTCGGTAGATGCATGAAGGAGGGAGAAGGGACTTGTTTACTAAGTGGTTGTTGGCGGCGGACTTGGCCCAGTGGTTAGGGCGTCCGTCTACCACATGGGAGGTCCGCGGTTCAAACCCTGGGCCTCCTTGACCCATGTGGAGCTGGCCCATGCGCAGTGCTGATGCATGCGAGGAGTGCCCTGCCATGCAGGGGTGTCCCCCGCGTAGGGGAGCCCCATGCGCAAGGAGTGCACCCATAGGGAGAGCCGCCCAGCGTGAAAGAAAGTGCAGCCTGCCCAGGAATGGCGCCGCACACACGGAGAACTGACACAACAAGATGACGCAACAAAAAGAAACACAGATTCCCGTGCCACTGACAACAGAAGCGGACAAAGAAGACGACGCAGCAAACAGACACAGAGAACTGACAACCGGGGTGGGGGGAAGGGGAGAGAAATAAATAAATCTTAAAAAAAAAAAAAAAAACTAAGTGGTTGTCAAACTGTGTTCCTAGGCACCCTGGGGTTGCATGGAACAACCTCAACACTAGGGGTTCAAGAGAGAGGTCATGCAAGGGACATGCCACAGGGATCCCTTACCCCTCCCTCTCCTGCCTCCAGGCCCCTCAGCCACCTTCTTACTTCAACCAAAGCAGCTCTGCCTTTATGTGTTGCATCTCTTTAAATGAGCCGATACCCGAAGACACCTTTTCAAGGGGAGGGCAGCGGACGTCACACTCCAGGCCCCTACCGCTCAGCTGGCTATGGGGTGCTGCCTTTGGCCGGAGTCGTTCCTGCTGCCCCTGGCCACACTGCCCCTCAGACCCCCGTGGCCCACTTACTCCCTGGTGACGTCTGATGCCTGGACCGTGGCTCCTTCTGGGGGGGCCGTCCCTGATAAAGCCTCCTAAACGGATGCTGAGCCAGCTCGTCATTAGCCAGGGGTGACTGTGTCAGCCTTTAGGTCACCCTGATACAGTGGCCTGCCTTGGCCTCCTTTTCCTGCAGCCCACACGAGTGGGGGACCCAGGCCAGTCAGTCCTGGTACCTGCTGGCTGACTCTGGTGGTCCCTCTGGTGGGAGGTGCTTAAGAGGCGTTTGGCCTCCTAGCACCCTCGTCCTTGCTGCTTATCCCTGCAATGCGGTCATCTTCACGGTGTGGTCCCCAGTCCAGCAGCAGGAGCCCTCCCCTGGGAACTCGTTAGAAAAGCGCATTCTCAGGCCACTCCTGAAATCGGAAACTATGGCATGAGGCCCAGTCGTCTGCATTTCTACAGCCTTCTAGAGCAGGTGCATTGACATTTGAGAATCACGGATCCTGGCCACTGAGTCAGCAGTGGGAGAACAGGGAGTCAGGGACCAGGGGGGCCCCATGCCTTGGAGGTGGAAAAGGTTTGGGCAGGGCCCATTATGAGCGCAATTTTGTTTTTTTTTAATATTATGATTTTGGACCCTTGCTCAGATCATGTGCGTTTATATGAAAACCAGAAATCATGTGTTTCCCATCCCCTGAAGACCCTCAGAGCCTTCTTCTATTTAGGTCTTTCAAGAAAGAAAACATGAGGCAGGTTTCTTTTTAGTTCCACGAGAAATTGGTTATCCTGGGAGCACTGGAAGGTTGCATAATGTCTCGGGGTCCCAAAGCACCCAGACAGGCTAGGATCAGAGTAAGGGGCTTTGGGACATGCCCTCCCCCCCTTCCAGGAATCAAGAGGAAGTGAAAACCACTGATATTGGAAAAATTCACTTCTTCCTTCCGAAACTAAGGTTATTTGCTTTCACTGGTAGAGAGAGATCCTGGAATATTGCAAGGCTATGGAAATGCGAAGGAGGGGTCATTCCTGGAGAGCATTGCTTTACCAGGCATTTCTCAGATTGTGGACATGCCTTGTCCAATGAGCCCTATGAATTCCCAGTTCCTGGGAGGTGGGGATACGATGCTGGGCTCCAAGACTCTGCCAGGCCTTTAATTCCCTGTGGATACTTTTCTAAACACTAAGGCTTCAAAGAAGCAGATCTTGGTTAGCATTTTCTTTCTACAGTCTGTTTGCAAACTTCTTTGGCTTTTTTTTCATGGACATGCACTCTTTTCAAAAGAGTGCCCTAATAAGCCCACCTTACGCCCCTGCCTGCCATTTCTGTGAAACTCACTGGTATGCATGTGCAAGATGGAAACACTTTCAGAAAGGCATCCGCCTTCGAACTTTGAGCCCTGATATTTTTATACACCAACAAAGAACAAATGCATTTCTCAATTATAAAACCCATCTGTGAGGTGCCTTTTAAAGCAAGCACTTGTGCAGTCAGACATTGGGTCAGACTCTGAAATCATCTTGAAACGGTAGCTGTCCCCTGCCTCCCTGCACATTGGCTGGTGCAATATGATAGTGCTGTAGTCTTCCCTTTTTTAAGTTAAACCCGGTTTCCATTTATTCCAACAGGCAACAAAGTGATTCCAAAGCTCTGAGGGTGGCAATAGCAGTGGTCACAGCCCTTAAGGAGAATCATCACCAATCAACTTAACTTTCTCCAGGCTGGAATAACCACTCTCTCCTCTTGGAAAGCTTCTGCTGGGTACACCAGGGAAGTCATCCTCTTCTCAACACTCCAATAGCCGTAATGTCAAGAAACAGAAGAGATTTTAGAAGCCATTGAATCCAACCAAGTCTACAGATGAATCCCCAAGGCCCAAGGGACCCGTATAACTGGGGAGTTAGGGTGTGGCTGAGTCTACTTAGAGCCTGACTCGCAGTTCAATGACCTGACCAGCACTGCTCCGTTAATTCTGCTGTCAAAGGAAATCACCGTGGGCCTTGCCTTGAGAGATCACTGAAGCATCATCGTCGGAGGCTGGTTTCTGAATTAAAATCTCCCTCTCAAACACCAAGGGGCTGAGGATATGACAGTACCCCAGCTTCAGCCCCCCCAGCCAGCAGGTCTACCTGTCACAAGGTTTATTTAGCTACAATGTCCGCAAGATTTACTGATTCGCTCTGAGCAGAAGAATGGGCGGAACTATTGTTGGCAGTCAGGGGGCTGAGAGGAATTGGAAATGGTTCAGTCTTCTGACCCCTGTTCTCTGGGGACCAGCACGGTTGAAAGACAAACCTACAAATACCTGGATGATCGTCTCCTCGCCTCCTCCTCTCTTGAGCGCCCTCTGGTGTCCTCCAATAATGACAACAGTAGCTCATTGGGCAGTTCTCAAAAGGTGTCTCAGAAAACAACACTTGCTTAATATAGAAAGCTGGAGGAACTCATTTGCTGGTTTAATATCTTCCAACTTTCCAAGTACAACAGAAGGGGCAATTCTGAGTTCAAATTTTACCTTACCTCCCCACTGCCCCCAGGGCTTCTTTTATCCTCGAATTTCACTTCTTATGTATATGTAGCCTGTTCAAGTTTCGTTAACTTTTCCCATGCCCTCACAACCACCATTCTGAGAAAAAAGAATGAAAACTACACCTCACTTCCCTGGGCACATTGGCGGCTTCAGCTTCATGTCTAAAGCAGGGTTCTTTCTCCATCTGGGCACTATTGTCATCATGAAATGGACAATTCCTAGTCGGCAGGTAGGGTGGGCATGCTGTGCGTTGAAGGTTGTTTGACAGTCGCCCTGGCCGCCACCCACCAGATGCCTGTAGCAGCACCCCTCCCGCACTTCTGACAACCACAGAGGTGTCCAGATATTGACACCTGTGCCCTAGTAGGTAAAATTGTCCCCAGTTGAGAGCCACCCTTCTAAAGTTGGATGCTCCTTAGATTTAAAAAAATTTTTAAATTTTTTTGAAAAGCATCTTTTCCTCCTTGAAAACAGAGCCACCATCTGTGAAGTTCCCTTTAATTTTTTTGGATGCCACACATAATCCAAAGGCATTTTAGTTTTATGCTTTCAGATAATCTGATGCTGATTTATGATACCACTGGCCCAATTAACAGAACACATTTTTCCAGTCTGTGGTTGGAATAGAAACCACTAAGATATGTGTCGTATTTAATACTGAAGACCATTTTAAAAATAGTGAAGGAAATCAATATTTATGTTGTAAAATTTATTTGCAGAGCCTTTGCTGTATTCCAGAACATTCTTTCGTATATTTTTCTTATTAAACCCACAAATAACCTTGTAGGCAAGGAATTATAGTCCTTGATTTTTTTTTTTCTCTCCGTGTTTCAGTTTTAGAATGCCTAAGTGGCTCGATCAAAGTCACACCAGAGAAGGTACTCGTTAGCACAGAGTCCGTGTGCAAGTTCTTGTTTCCATAAAACAGACCGTGGTCTTGGAGTCTCCCCTTGAGACAAAGACGGCCCTGGGTGGCCTCTGAGGAGCATCAAGTTTGCAAAGAACAGTGGGCGCTGTAAAGAGCAGCCACAGCCGACATTATCTGAGAGCTTCCCCTGTGCCAGGCACGGCGCTAAGGTCCTGGACATGTCATCCTTGTGGCGGCCGTTTAAGGGAGGATTTAGTATCGACTTTCATGGATTAGGAAATGCAGGTGCAAAAGGCTGAGTAACGTACACAGGTCACAGACCTGTCGGGGCAGCAGGGAATAGCCGTCTGTCCACCTCCTGCCCGAGTGCTGACTCCCCGCTCCACTTCCTCCCCAGAACTCTGCCTCGATGGACTCCTCGTTGGCAGACGCCAAGCCCCAAGTTCCCTAACTAATAACTGGGTTGCCTTTGAAGAGGCTCAGTTTCCACCTCCACTTCAGTTCCCCAAGATATCGCGGGACTGTTCTAACGCTGTGAGTGCCGCCGTGTTTCTCCAAAGCAGTTCCATTGCGTTATTACTGTGAAAGCCCAGTCTGGGGCTCAGTATAATTTTATTTTCCTGAGTGATAAATATTATATTATAGAAATGGTGGTAGTGATCCCAGGAGAAGGAGAGTAGCAATAGCAGAAATAAAAATAACTGGCAATAGGAACCTGTACTTCTTTTCATTAGAAATGCTTGGAATGGAGAGAAACCATTTTACCGTAATGGTGGTATTAGGGCCCACCCCTAAATCTAACCGGCCATGAGCAGGACTTGGGCAGTATTTGCTGGTGTTTGGGGGATAATTACGAGAGCTAGGATATGTCTAAGACTTCGGCCTGTGCCCATAAACATTTAAGAAGGAGCAAGCAGAAATAAACAGGAACATCTCCTGCCCCGTGTTCCTCTGGGTTGTTTAGGGAGAAACTAGGCAGCAAACATTACAAGAAAATGCCCGTCAGCAGAAAGGGTCAGGCAGTATGCTACTTGTGCCCATGGGCCTGTGAGATTTGGCTAGCTTGGGGATAGGACTGGGCATTTTATTATAGAAGTGTTATTGGGAACCAGATAAAGAGAGATACACTGCGTCTTCTTTGCCTTGTCTGGTTGTTTCTGTCAGCAACCAAAGCCAGGGCTGTTCTCCTGGATTCTAATGTCTCTGAGGAGATACAAGCAGGACTTGAGAGCAAACAATTGAAGGCTCTTTACGGAGGGGAAGGGCCCTGTACCACATGGGGCAGCCTTTGGCAGTCACACCTGCAGGTACCCCCTACCGCCACCACACCTTCACTGTCTCAATGCCTAATGTCAAACACATTCATTCACCTCACCTCAGTGGTGTGGCGACCAGTCTCCAAGATGGCCCCTGAGATTCTCACTGCCTGGTGTTCGTGCCTTGTGTCATCGTGTCCCATACGAATGGGGCTGACCCAGGAAGCCAATAAGATAATTCAGAAATGACGGTGTGTGACTTCTCAGGCTAGGTCATAAAAACCCTTGAGGCTTAGGCCTTGCTCCCTCTCGGGTCACTCTCTCTGTGGGAAGCCAGCCGCCATGTTGTGAGGACACTCAAGCAGCCTGTGGAGAGATCTGGGTGGGGAGGAACGGAGGCCTCCTGCCCACAACCAGCACCAACTTGCCAGGCATGTGAGGCGGCCACCTGGCAGTAGGTCCTCCGGCCTCACTCAAGTCTTCAGGTGATGGTCTCCCCAGCCAGTATCCACCACAACTGTGAGAGCATAAATGGTGATTGTTTTAAGCCACTCCGCTACCTGGCATACTTCCATCGCACTACCTGGCACTGGATAACGTTTTTTTCAGACAGTACAGTAGGTCTTCCCCACCCACGACCCCATAAGGCAGGCAGGATGGAGTCCACGAATGAGGAAATGCCTCTTGTGGTGGTGACTGGAGCCTGACGTGTCTGTCCCTTTCCAATCGAATGGACTTCAACGGAGCAGAATCCCCTCCTGTGAGGCTCTGAGCTTTACTTTGCCAATGCTCAGAGAATAAGACAGTTTTCTGAATTCCAAGTATATGACAGCCAACAAGAGGCTCTGGGCCACAGAACCTAAGCCCAGGCCCACTCAGGGAGCTGCGGCCTGCAACCTAATAATTGTGTTAGTGTGAGAGTGTGGCAAGCGTGTTCTGGATCTCCCCTGAAGTTCTTCCATTTCCAGAAGAGCTGCTCCCTGCCTGAGAGGTCAGACATGTGGGGAGGAGGCGGTCCCAAAGCTGGCAGGAGCTTTTGCCTTGAGTCCTTGCCATCTCTTGCCCAGGGAACGCTAGAATTCTGTCTTCCTGATGCCCTTCCTGAGCAGTTGAGGAGGGGGTTACATGGGAGGATTTTGGAGTCAGCCAAACCCGGGCTCCTTGGCTCCTCGTGGGCTCTGTACCTTTGGACTAGCTCCCTGAACTAGACCTTGGTTTCCCCATCTGGAAAATGGAGGTGACGATGACATCCGCCTCAGAAGGTCATTGTGAGGGCTGGATAAGAGAATGCCCTGGAAGCTCAGGGTGTCAGGCACTCCGATGTGAACTCCTTCCCACTACTTTCGGTTGTCGTATGTGGAGACATTGCCTTTAAGAACCGGGGGGCTGTGCAGGAAAATGGGCCTTTTCTTTCAGACGGTAATCCCCTTAAAACAGCTGGTCTGTCCCCACCGCTCATCCCCCACCTCGAGAGCGAGGCCGGTGCAAATTGTCCTGCCAGGAAATGGCTGTGAGCAGCTGCCCCGCCAGGCCCGGTTTTGCAGAAGGCCTTTGCCGAGGCTGCGTGGAATCTGAGCTTAGCACTTCAGACTCGGTGTCTTGACAAAGGAGCTGAGGGCTCAAGCACTTTGCTGCACCTAATCCTCATTCAGGAGAAGGGGTAAGGCATTTTAATGCAGCCACAAAATCCTCACGGTGGGTTTGCAAAAGGGCTCCGGTGGATTTTCTCACTTGTCCTTGCCCTTGGCTGCGAGGCTGGGCATCCAATTCAGGTGCCACAGCTTCAAGCCGGGGAAGGCCGAGGATTTCCAGGGACGGGACTAGCCCCGGCAGGTTTCAGCCCTCCTTGAGTTCAGCCCTCTAGCCTCCAGAACTGGGAGAAAATATACCTGTATTGCTTTCAGCCACTGAGTTTGTGGTGCTTTGTCGCCGTCGGCCACTAAGACAAGCCCCGATACCCACTGCTGGACGAGGGGTTGAGGCCAAAGGTGAGTCCCCTCACTTCCTTGTTACTGATTAGGGCATTGAGGTCGACGGAAGTGGGGTTTCAATCCCCCCAAGCAGGCAAACGCGAAGGGTTACCGACCACAAACGCTGAGCCCAGCCCGGGCGCCGCCGTCGCGGCAGGTGCCACGTGGAGCCCCCTCTCCCGCCCGCAGCCTGCGCTTCAGTGCCCCGCAGCTCCTTGACCAGGATGCTGCGAGGGCAGAGCCTGCCGGTGAGTTAGGAGACCTGCGCCACGAGCTTCCCAGCTTGGGCTCTCTGGTTCTTCATCTGTTTAGATCAATCACCTCGAATACCCTTTTCAGCTCTAACAGCTTTATGATTTTGCAATTCCATCTGTGCCTAGACTAACGAGAACGGAGGCTTCGGGTCATCCCAGCTAACAAACATTGTGCCTGCAAGGTGGCGTTCACTTATGAAAGGAGAGAGAGAGAGAGAGAGAATGCTGGTTCAGGTAACCAAGCTTGAAGAGTTCTAGAATTATGACTGTCCATGAGCTTTCCCAGCTTGCTCTGGGGAAATAGCCCAGTACAAACCCTTGAGCTCCATCCTCTCGTTTTTGATCCAGTAGGTCTCGGGTAGGGTCCAAGCATGTGTGCTTTTCACAGCTCCCTAACTGATGCCAAAGCTCACCACGTGGGATGGGAAAGCTCTGGGACTGGATGGTGGTGGGGACGCACCACATTATGACTATGACTGAGCCCACCGAATGGGGTGCTGGGGAGAGGGTGAGGTGGGCAAGTTTATGTTGTATACATGTTTCCACAATTTAAAGAAAAAGGCAATGACAAATGCAAAACCTGATACTGGATGGGATCTAATAATGGAGGAAAAAAGCCTCAAAAGAACATAAGTAAAAATTGGAATATAGACAGTAAGCTTTCTATCAATATTAAATTCCTGACCTTGACAACTGCACTTAAGGTAGCTACATAAGTGAATGTCTTTATTCTTAGGAAATGTACATGGATGAATTACATGTTCAAGGAGCACGTTGTATACAACCTATTCTCAGATGTTTAGAAAATAGAAGAATAGATAGATAGATAGGTAGGTAGGTAGAGAGATGGAGAGACCGTCAGACACAGAATAATAGGGAAAATGTGGCAAAATGTTAAAAGTTGGATCTGGATATCTGGGTAAGGGTTATGTTAGAGTTCTCTCTATGGGTTTTGTATTATTATTGTAACTGTCCTGTAACTGTGAAATTATTTCAAAAAATTTTTTAAATCTTTAAAAATAAAACAAAGCTCACCATTTGCCTGTTGCTAACCCCTTTATCCCTTTATCTTGCCTTCTCTTAGTCTTTCAGCATCCTAAACCGAATCATTACCACATTCACAGAGTGGCCCAAATCATCCTCCGTCTAGATTCTTCCTTTCCCTGGAACCTCACAGAGGCATAGGGAGGTTAAGTTAATGGCCCAGGGACTGACCGAACTTACATTCTCAAAAATGTTCCAAATCCTATAAGAATGGGCAACTGGGCTTCTTTAATAGGGTTCTTGGGCCCTGTTTCCACTTTGAACTAATTTGTGTCTCCAGCATTGCAGGGAATTTCTGGTTGCCTCTCAAGATCCTAAAGACCCAAATGGATGACCCCAGGCTCCCCTCCCCTTCGATGTGTCCTTGGTCACAGGTCCATGTCAGAAAGCACAAAGAGTCTGCACACCACGAGGCAAGGATGCTGCCCTACCTGGGAGCCCAGGGCTCAGAGCCCGCACTCCAGATCTTGCGGGCAGTGCAGTTTGATTAAACTGCAGTTTCCTCCAAGTTGCCCCTTGCAGCTCAATTCCTGACAAAGCGAACCGTTTACCTCTATTTATGGATGAAATCCCTATTCGGGTTGGTAGTTTTATCTTATTTTAGAAAAATGCCCTTAAGGAAAGGGGTACGCCCACGAAAATCCTTGACTTTTCCTTCCTGTTCCATTTTCCCAAGAGTCCAGATAGAGGAATGAGTCAGGTCTCCATCAATTCTTTGGAGAGCGCCTGGTCTGTGCATGTATGCTGGGTGCTAGGACACCAGGTGGGCACTGCAGGCACCCCCACCCCCACCGCGTGTGCACACCCAGGCTCATGCATCGCCGCCCACCCCGCCCTGGAGCCCAGGGGCTGGACAGGGCACGTGGTGAGCAGTGACAGGCAGACGTAGTTGAACCCTGGGCAAGCACGCACAGTGCAGATGGGCGATCCCAAAATATATGTTGACATTCTAACTCCTGGTACCCGGTGAGGTGAGCTTTTTTGGAAATAGGGTCATTGCAGATGAGACTAGGTAAGTTAAAAGGAGGTCATACTGGAGGAGGGTGGGCCCTTGCTCCAAAATGCCTGGAGTCCTTATAAGAAGGGACGTAGGGGTGCGATACAGAGAGAAGACAGCCAGGTGGCCACCCAGGCAGACTGGAGCACTGCTGCCAGGGGCCAAGGACTGCCGAGGATTCCGGGAGAAAGGCATGGGACAGATTCTTCTGTACAGACCGGAGGGAGTGCAGCCCTGCCAACATCTTGAATTTGGACTTCCAGCCTCCGGAGTTGCGACACAATACATTTCTGTTGTTTTCTGCAACCCGGTTTGTGTCGATTTCTGATGGCAGCCTCGGGAAACTAAGGCAGTCCGTGAGGTACAGAGGAGCTGCTAACGCTTACCCCTGGCTGGTTTTATGATGAGAAGGTTCATGTTCCGAGTCAAGGCCTCTGGAGAAGAAATCTTTGAAAGCACGGTACCCAGATAAAATACAGGGCACCCAGTTAAAGTCAAATTTCAGATAAACAACGGATACTTTTTTAGTTAAATATGTCCCAAATATTGCCCTGTGAGCTAGGTACTATTATTGTTAACCCTGTTTTGTGGTTAAGGAAACCAAGGTGCAGAGAGGTGTGACTTGCCTAAGGTCACACAGCAGGGAAATGCAGGGTGGGGTTTGAACCCAGGTAGTCCTGCCCCAGAGCTGCTCCTTGTCCCCAGTGCTGGTAGCCTTGCGGCTTAGAGGTGGGTATGATTCCTTCCCAGCACTGGTGTGTTGATCCAGATACAGCAGTCTCCAGAAAGACCTGATGTGCCTCCAAAGGTCACATTTGCCACAACCTTGATGCAAAGGAGGATGAGGCCTGTCTTACCCAGCATTGTATTTCCAGCACCCAGGATGGAGCCTGACTCATAGAAGGCATCCAATAAATATTAGTTAACCAAATGAATGAATCAATAATAATAAGGATTGGTGCTCTATGCAGAAAACTTGGAAAATACAAGGAAAGCATTTTTTTTTAAAACCCAAAATTGTAATATTAATATTTTGTGGCCCCAAACATTTTGAAGTAGGTAAATGTTATAGTCAGAGCCCTTGTTCTTTCAAGTCCTGCCCTTTCCCTCAGCCTGTACCCCCTTTCTCCTCTGGAAAGTCTTACCTGGTTCTTTCTCAGAAAAAGAGGTCACACTCATTCACACCAAGCTATTTGAATAGCTAATTGAATAACAGCTGAGACTATTACTTTGACCAGGCAATTTATATTTTAACAAGGGTTAAAGCATTCAGCTGAAAGGATAAAGCAGCTAGTGCCCCTTCCCCTCTCCATCTCCTCTATCTCAGATATCTGAGTGTGCACTTGGAATGACGAGATCTGAGGTCGGTTCCAGCTTTGTCACTAATCAGCCATGTTGTGACCTTGGGCAATCTTCTAAGACTTCCCTGTAAGGTAAATGAGGTTGGACTGGATAAAAATAAATCACCAAATGCCAAGCCTCTCTCCTCCATAACATAATCATATATGCAAACCCATATATTTCTCCATTTAACATCTGTGTTAGTCAACCAAAGGTTTGCTGATGCAAAGTACCAGAAATCTGTTGGCTTTTATAAAGGGTGTTTATTTGGTGTAGA
Organism: Dasypus novemcinctus; assembly: GCF_030445035.2. Classification (NCBI taxonomy): domain Eukaryota; kingdom Metazoa; phylum Chordata; class Mammalia; order Cingulata; family Dasypodidae; genus Dasypus; species Dasypus novemcinctus. The sequence continues at coordinate 153,364,042 of NC_080676.1, read as the reverse complement.
AGCTCACAGTTATGAGGCCCTAAAGAGTCCAACTAAAAGTTACTTCCTCACCAAAATCTGTTGCCACATGTGGAAACAAGATGGCAGGCAATGTCTGTGAGGGTTCAGCCTGCCTTCTTCCTCTTAAGCTCCATGGTCCCAGCTTCTTCTGATCTCAGCCGTAGGCTGGCATAAGACTCGTCTCTCAGGGCTTCTCAGCTGCTCTCTTCTCTTCAGCTGCAAGCTATCAGGCTCATCTCTCTTCTCAGGGCTCTAGCGTCAAAACCAAGTTCTCTCCTCTGCCATATCTTTTTCTCTCTGTATCTACTTCTCCTGCATCTACTTCCATATAAGAGTCTGTGTTATCCACCCACCAGGGGATGGGAACTCAACCCTGAATGTCCTAATGACATGGTCGAATCAAAGCCCTAATCTTCACTTAATAAAGTAAAAGTGGAACATCTGAAATCAATACAATCAAAGGAGTATCACTACCAGAGGAACAGACCAGTTTCTAAACAATCATCTTTTTTGGAATCCGTAAGTAATATCAAACTGCCACAGCATCTTATTATAAAATTTTCAAACAAACCAAAAGTAGAGAAAATGGTCCAAAGACCCTCTATACCCATCACTCAGCTACAAAAGGTATCCATTCCTGGCCCTCTGGTTTCACTTACATCACCACCAATTCTCCCCATTCACTAGATTATTTTGAAGCAAATCCCAAGCATCATATGGTTTCATATGTAAATACAGTTGATCCTCATTATTTGCAGATTCCAATCTTGTCAATTCACCTACTTGATAAAATTTACTTGTAACCCAAAATTAATACTCATGGCCTTTCATGGTCATTTGTAGTTATCTGCAGTTATGAGCAGAACTGGGAAAATTTTCAGCCTGCTTCTTTCAGCATCAAGCTAATCTGTGGGCCTAGCCTGTTGGGACCCTTGTTGCTTCAGCTTCAGCTGCTCTGTTAATTCTAGCCTCTGGCCTCTCTCCCAGTCTCTCAGGGTTTCTCTGTCTTTTGCAGCTGTAGGTGATCCTGGAGTCCTCCCCCATATGGCAAGGTCAACTGGCAGCTCTCTTTCTCTGTGTGTATCTCTGTTTTCAGTCCTCAGTTTATATAAGACTCTAGTAAGAGGATTAGGACCCTCACCCCCATCCCAGGGGCCTCACAAGCTAATCAAAGGCCTTAACTAAAGTAAACTAATAAAAAAAGAGATCTAATCAAAAGGTCCCTTAAACTGAATCTAACCAAAAGGTCCTATATGCAATTGGCTTACACACAGGAATGGGTTAACTTAGTTTTCTGGAGTCCACAAAAGACTCAAATCAGCACAGGTGGTATACGTAGTGCCATGTTATTCACATATTTATGTTTTTGTTTAAAATGGTCCCCAAGTGTAATACTGAAGTGCTGTCTAGTGTTCCTCCATGCAAAAAGACAGTGATGTGCCTTTTGGAGAAAATACATGGGCTTAATAAATTTCATTCAGGTATGATTTATAGTGTCCTCAGCTGTGACTTCAATGTTAGTAAATCAGCAATATATATTAAATAAATTGTCTTTAAACAAGAACATACATAAAACAAGGAAATGTGTTTTGATTAGTTGACAAAAATGTGCCTAGAGGCTCATAGGAACCTAATCCCATATTTCCCCTAGAGACAATAGTTCAGTATTTATAGCAATTTTTTAAAACATTAACTATCATAAATGAGAGTGGATGGTTTTTTTGTATACATCTCTTAAAGATCAAGACTCTATTTAAACAAGTGATAGTTGAGCTGGAAAAAAAAAGAAAAATAATTTCATCAATTAGTCTGTAGAACCGAGTGTGTTTGAAGGTTTAGGATTTTGTTTTATTTTGTGTGGTTCCAGGAGCCAGATCTACAAGTTCCAGCTAAACTTTATGTTCAGACATAGATGCAAGGAGGACTGAAGAGATCACAGAGCTTGAAGCAACAAAAAAACATCAGGCTCTCCACATAGTGCTAAAATGGGTACTTGGTGGCTTGCAGTAAGAATGTGAAAGAAGACAGTGCACTCTGGGAAGCCTCTCCTTGCTCAGAATGACTTCCTGGGGGAAGTAAAGCATAATCTGTGGCTTGATCTTAGGACAATGAAAGAAGGACAAGGGAATGATGTCAGAGAGAGCAAAAAGAAAAACACAATCATTTGGCCTCACAAGCCAATTTCTGTGAGAAATGGAGACATACCTCAGCTTGAAGTTGTGTCAATCTCTTATTTAACCTCGAACTTGTATTGAAAACTACATATTAAATAATTCCCTAACTCAGAGTGTATATCAGGGTGGGAGAAAGATGATTCAGAAAGTAGAGACACAGCATTGGAAAGCGTCATTGAGAGGCAAGCACCCAATAAATAGTTGTTGAATACTAGCAGGGCTGGTAACGTGAAGTTATTGTCATGGGATAAATATGAATAATCTCTATGTAACTAATGAAGCAAATTGTCCTGTATTGAGAACAGATCAAGGATAGAAGCAGATTCTAGTATTTAGGGCAGACCAACATTGCAAAGTGGTGGACTGTTGGTCTAGGGACATTTTCAATCAGTTCTCATTCTCCTTTACCACTCTAACTTTTGGCCATGCAGCTCTACCTTTTATTTTTCAATTGTTTCAGTTTAACACTTTTAAATCAAAGTTATAAGTTCATACAGTATAGAAACTGAGAGTCAGTTCTGGAAAGTTTATGTAAAAAAGCAATCCTCTGGGGAGAGGATGTGGCTGAAGCAGTTGGGGCCTGCTTCCCACATGGGAGGTCCCAGGTTCAGTTCCCAGTACCTCCTTGTATTATTTAGCCAAAGTGATGTTGATGCAAAATACCAGAAATCTGCTGGCTTTTATAAAGAGTATTTATTTGGGGTACAGTTAACAGGCCATAAAGCCTAAGTAACTTTCCTCACCAAAGTCTGTTGCCACATGTTGGAGCAAGATGGCTGCCGACATCTGTGAGAGTTCAGACTTCCTCTTCCTCTCAAGGCTACATGCTCTCAGCTTCTTCCAACATCAGCTGTTGGCTGGGATAAGCCTCATCTCTCTCCTGGGACTCGTTTCTCTCCGGGCTCAGCTGCACTGCTCTCTCCACAAGGTCAGCTGTAAACTGTCAAGTGAACAGCTCTTCTCTCTTCCCAGGGCCTCCACCATGTCCAGTGGAGCCTTCTCTCTTTCCTCACATATCTGCTTCTCTGTGTATTCCCAAGCCTCCAGCATTAAAACTCTACAACTGTCTCCTATGCCATGTTGTTTCCTACTAATACAGCCCAATCAAAGTCTTAATCATAATTTAATTAAGTAAGAGCAAAACCTCTGAATCCAATACAATCTAATATACCCAGAGGAACAGAACAATTTACAAACATAATCCATATCTATTTTTGGAATTCATAAATAATACCAAACTGCTACACTCCTAAAAACAAACAAACAACAAGCACACAAATGAAAATACCAGCTCAGGGGCGCCAATGTGGCTCAGTGATTGAGCTCTGGCTTCTCACATATGAGGTCCTGGGTGCAATGTCCAGCCCTGATACCTAAAAAAAAAAAAAGAAAAGAAGAGCAATCCCCTAACTTCCGTTCTTCCCTCTGCCATTTCACATTCCCTAGAGGAAACCATTTTTATTTCATTGGATTCTTTTGATATTACATCCTTTTATCCAGAATGACATGATTTTATTGACATTTCTTGATTTTTTTCAGTCTTAGGCATTGACTATTCATTTCCTCCACGGAAGAAAAGGATTCTCTTTCATTCAACACACAGTACACACATGCATGTGCATACAACACACCCCTTACTGCCATTCTTCCACTATAGTTTCATTGAAATGTTTAAGACTAGTGTTTAATGTTCACATTATTGAGTCTTTAAATACTGTGAATACCTGAACTATGAGCACTGTATTTATTTTTCCATTCCAGAACAACTCATACTTTTCCTGAAATTAATGATTGCCTTATTTTTCATGTTTCTTTTACTAATTTATCTTAAACTCTATAGCCTTGTTAATGTGTTCAACCATAATCATTGCATCCTTACTTCAGAACATTCTGGATTGGATACCTCTAAGTCTGCCTTGCAGATTTACTTCACCACTCTCTTGTGATGGAGTCCCTATTGGCTGAGAAAAGGGTAGCTTTGTAAGGCCCTGCATGTCTGAGAACATATTTATTATATACTCACACAAAGTAATAGGTTTGCTAGGTATAGAATCCTACTTTGGAAATAATTTTTCTTTAAAAATTGAAACATTTCTCTATTGTCTTCCATCATATTGTTGAAAACTCCAATGCCATTCTGAGTCTTGAGCCTTTGTATAAACATTTTTCTTTTTTTTTCTGTAGAAAAATTTATGATCTTCTCTTTATCCCCATTGTGATAAAATTTCACCATGGTGTGTCTTGATGAGTCTATTTTTATCCAATGTGCTGGGCACAATTGGGAAATTCAGGAAATTGTTATCCAGGAAGTTTTCATGAATTATTTCCTTGAGTAATTTCCACCTATTATCTTGATCTACTGTCCAGATCTGGATGTTAGACAGACTGATGTGTTCCTATAATTTCATCATTTTTTCTCTCCTATTTTCTTTTTGTCTCTTTGCTCCACATTCCGAGAGATTTTCTTAACTTTTTCCTTTCTGTTGTTTCCAAGCATTTTTGTTTGCTCTCTGAATCGCTTCTCCTATCCTTCTGAGAATATTAATGATAAATTTTAAATATTTTCTTCTTAAATAGATCCCTCTAGTTTCCTCCAATCTCTCTCTCTCCCCCCCTCTTTCTCCCCCTCTTCTGTTAGAGGCTGTTGTCAAATGTCAAAAGATTCTTAACCGTCTTCTTGTGTTTAAGAGTGGAGCACTAAAAGCTGATGGTAAGCTCTGTGCATGTGAATGAGGTTTGTCAGCTATGAGCTTCATGGCATGATGCTCTGCCTGGGCCCTTTCCCTTGGGTCTTTTCAATCTCAGTATCATTAAATCTTTTCTCTTGCATTGTTGGAAGAGTTGCAATGAAGGCTCTGACAATCTATTATGTGGAAGCAATAATCCTGGCTGTCATTTTTCTAGAAACAAGGTAGGAAAAATGGCCAGAGATCTCAACATTCACAATGTAAACATATGTCTGGTCTGACTTAGCCAGATCGGAAAGGAAGGCTGAGAATCAAGTCACTTCTTAAAAGGGCCTTTAGGGAAGTGGACTTGGCCCAATGGATAGGGCGTCCGCCTACCACATGGGAGGTCCAAGGTTCAAACCCAGGGCCTCCTGACCTGTGTGGAGCTGGCCCACATGCAGTGCTGATGCGCGCAAGGTGTGCCCTGCCATGCAGGGTTGTCCCCGCGCAGGGGAGTCCCACACGCAAGGAGTGCGCCCTTTAAGGAGAGCCGCCCAGCGCGAAAGAAAGTGCAGCCTGCCCAGGAACGACGCCGCACACACGGAGAGCTGACGCAGCAAGATGACTCAACAAAGAGAAACACACAGATTCCCATGCCGCTGATAAGGATAGAAGCAGTCACAGAAGAACACACAGCAAATGGACACAGAGAGCAAACAATTGGGGGGGGGGGGTGAAGAGGAGAGAAATAAATTTTAAAAATATAAAAAATTTTTTAAAAGGAGAGAAATAAATAAATAAATTTTTTAAAATTTTAAATTAACATTAAAACAAATTAAAATTCAGTTTCTCCGTCATACTAGCCACATTTCAATTGCTCAATAGTCACATGTGACATGTAACTGCTATTCTAGACAGTACAGCTATAAAGAATCTCCATCCTATTCAATATCTCCCCTATTATTGAAGAAAGTTCTGTGGACAATGTGAATCCAGAGCTATCTCAATGGTACCAGGCAGTTTCTTTGATTCTCACAGACAGAATTAACCACAACCTCATTGGGTTCCTATGCAGGTATCTGTTCCTGCCCCTCCCACAAATTTATCAAAGTCTGACTTGAAAGAGATTTAGTCAAATAATATACCTATCTCTTCCACCAGACCATAAATGCTCTGAGGGCTGGGACCAAGCTCGTCTAATTTGCCATTACTCCCAGAATCTAGGGCAGAGACGGACAAAGACAAGTCCCTCAACAAATATTAGTTGAGTGAATTACTTGATTATCAACTCCCTGAGGGCAGGGACCAAATATTCTCATTTTTGTATTTCCCACAGGTCCTAGAGCAAAGAAGGAACCTCCTTAGATGACTGCTAAATTGTCACCTGCTCTCACATGTGCCCAGCCTAAGGATGCTAAGCAGCTTTGGACAAGGTGCCACTAAGGCAAAAAGCCACCTTGTCTTGTGTTCCCCAAACTTGCCAAGCTCCTCTCACCTCTGCCCTTGCACACACTGTGTCCTCAGCTTTGGCACCTCCCAACTGCTCCCAGTGCTTCATCAGCCCCACCTTGCCTCCATCAGGTGGATCTTATCCCCAACCCACATGCACAAGTGCACCTGTGCACGCCAGGCTTCATTCCCCTCTGTTTCTTTCACACCCTCTCCCCTCTCTCCTCAAACCCGGAAGAGCGGTTTCCCCATTGGGGTATGTGGCCCCCCAGGAGTCCCTCCATCTGATCTGCCGGGAGAGAAAATGTCTGGACTTACATTAGTTATTTTGGCTCTCAACATTTAAAACCGTCTTGTTCTGCTGTGTGTTTTCATATGTTGATAATATACTAGTATAGTTGAATATGCTTATTTACAAATTAAAATACACATATTTGGGGCATATACAAACCTTTTTTTTTATTCAGAGGGGTGTGTGATTGGAAGGAAACAGCTGTCTATCCTCCTTCCCTTCCTACTCACGTTTCAAGAGCCAGCAGAAGCCACCCCACCCCTGTGTCCTCTCTGTCCTCTCTGGCCCAGTTAACTTTCAGGAACCTGACCTAGAGCCCTTATAAGCCACAGATGTCTCCCATTTTTAAAATCTAAGCTATGTACTTCTGGGTAAGACACTATAGTTTGTTCCTGAATTCTTCTGGATTTGATTTGTTACTACTTTTTTTCTTTCCGATCAAATGGCACATTCCATGAGGGACTTACACTTATTTTGTACTGCAGACCCTCTTAGAATGGAGAGGCCACCGAGGCCACACCCAGTCCAATCACACTTTATAAACCAGGACACAGGCCCAGGGGCGTAAAGTGGCTTGCTCAGGGTCACACAGGTGAGCTTTGCTTGCCTGGGGCAGGTAGTAAGCATCCAACATACTTGTTGCTGAACCCAAATTTGGACAGAGGAAGCTCAACACATGTCAGAACAGCTGCAGGTCTTAGTTTTCTTGCATCTGTTGCAACAAAGTACCACAAATTGGGTGGTTTTTTTTGTCTCACAGTTCTGGAAGGAAGAAGTCCGAAGTCTGGGTGTCAGCAGGGCCAGGCTCCCTCTGAAACCCATGGGGACCTCCTTCCTGGCCTCTTCCAGCCAACCTCGCCGTTCCTTGGCTTGTCGCCACAGCACTGCTGGCTCTGCCTTCCTCATCATGTGGCCATCTTCTCGCGGTCCAGCCTGTGTCTCCTCTTTTTATAAGGACACCCATCATACTGGGTTAAGGGCCCACCCTTTTCCAATATGACCCCTTCCTAATTGAACGGCTATCACCTGCAATGACCCTCGTTCCAAACAAGGCCCCATTCTGAGATACTGGGATTAGGACTTCCAACATAGCTCTTTGGGAAGCACCTTTCAACCCCTTAGCACAAGACCTTTCAAAAGACTTGGCATTTGGAACCCAGCCCAACAGCACAGGATATGGGTTTCCTGACTGCCTACAGCTCCTGGAGAGAAGCAGGCACCTCCTTTAGGCCTGGAAGGCAAGTCCACACACGGGAGGGATCAGCTGCTAAGTCGACACAGCTCGGTGACAAACATAAGAGCTGAGGTCAGGACTTGCTAATGGCCAACCAGCCTATTAGTTTTGCAATATGTGGCTCAAATGTCTAAGTCATGCCAGGCGGAGGTTTGATTTTATTATTCAGGAAGCCCCTTACTTGAAAATGAGAGAAAGCTCTAGCAGCTGCTGGAAGTCCCTTCTCTTAAAATAAGAAGAAGTAGAATCTTCACCTAAGAAACTGGGCGACGAGCTCTTTTGCATTCTGCCTTACGCTGGCCGAGGAGCAGAGCCAGCCAACGATCAGAACCTGTGGACTTAAAAACAGATGCCAATCAAATGTAAATGATGATCCCATTAAATAATGATTGTCATTCAAACCCCACCATACAAATGTCTCAGACTTTGTGTTGAGCTGTGTCCAATAAACTTTGCTCTTTTTTTTTTTTTTTAAGCGGTTCATTTGTGATATTCTGTGATAATTTTAGGTCTGGGGTTGTGTGTGTGTGTGCGTGTGTGTGCTTAAGTCGTGACCAAAAAAATCTTGCTGCATTCAGTCTCCTGAGAATGTTGGGTCGAGTTTTTTGATCCCCGTGGCTCATTGATTTGGGGGCTCATGTAGGGCGAGGGGTTCTTATTAGGGGCGTCTGTCCCTGCTGTAATGTTTTTGTTATTTTTCCTCATTTGTCCTCTCTGACATCATGTCATTACAGAGTGGTGGGTTCAGGCCCTGCCTTGCTGTTCGTTAGCGTGTGTTTAATGAGCAGCTTAATTGAGCTGTCTAGTAGGCCACCTGTCGCCCCCGGACTTATTAACATACTAATGGCTTGACATTGTATTCTCTGACAGGCAACGGAGCTTACTGATTTGATGTCTGGACCTGGGATTTTATGCAGGAATGAGAGCAGCGGGCATTGGGAAGGAGGCTGGAAAAAAACACAAATTAACTCTTTGCTATCTATGTTTTTATGGCTCTCTTGGAGGGAAGGAAAAAGAAAGTTCAACCCCTCGCAGGCAAGCGAAACAAGACGGGGATGGTCTGGGGCGCAAGCCTTGCTCTACCCTCGCCACCCCTGCGTGGCCCTCCACAGGGAAATGGGCTCCCCTGCTCCCCAAAATAAGAGCAGGCTTTGTTTCGATTACAGTGTCAGGGTTGGGAGCTACTTCAAAGAAGAAACCGACTGTGGCCCAGAGGAAAGTTTTGCGACTAGACTTTGCTCTACTGTGCCTGAACAAATGAAAAGCAGCCGGGCTCCCCCGGGGGGGCAATTGAGCACGCAGTGTTGTCCCCGCCTTTTAAATCCAGCTGGGGCTGGACTGGAAGGGCTTAACGAAATGGCTTGAGCGAGGACAAGCACCCTGGGAGAGAACAGTACTAGTTTTGTTGTTTTTCTTCCGGGTTTGGGTGATGGGACTTTTTCCCCCTCCCACCCCTTACAGAGGCACCAAGACCTCCTGTCCCTGGGAAATTTGCGGGATGTGAGCATCATTAGAAGCTGACCCTTAGGCCAGGAAACCTACCCCACGCGCCTGCAGAGGCTCCCGATGGCTCTTTTCTGGGCCCCCACCTGTCCCCTCCTCCTTCGCTGCTGGCACACAGAACAGGCAGATACACAGTCGGGACAGCAAAGGCTTCTTTAAGATGCTGCTTCTGCTGAGGGGTCAAAAGGAAGGGCGAAGAGAGTGAGCCAGACCCCCAAGGCAGCTCCGAGGTGGGGTGGAGCCCGGTGAGAAAGCGGGCCCTTCTGGGGGCTGGACCAGCTGCAGCGCTCCCCGCCCGGCCCGAGGCTCCCACAGCGCTGGCCAAGGTTCTGCGGGGAGAGCCAGCAAGCCTTCCAGATGCCTCTGCCCGGAAGCTGCATTCCAGAACTTGGCGATGTGAACCTGCAGCCCTCAGGCTGTCTTTAGGGAGGTCACAAGTGAGTCCCTCCCTCCTGGGCGCAGAGCTGCGGAGAAGTTGCCAGCAGCGGAGCAGTCGCCCGCCCTCTCCTTGTTGGTACTTAGCGGAGGGGGCTGGAGAGAGGGAGGGGGAGTGGGGGCAGAGGCAGAGGAGGGAGGGTGGGACAGAAATCAGGAACCCACCCCCTATCTACCTAGCACGCAATGATGATTGCGGTGATGGTAATAGTAATATATCAATAAAGAGCCGAGCATGGAGTTGAAGAATGTCAACCACCACACCATGGAGCCTAGAGTGCCTACAACTGAAAGTGGGAGGATTGCATCCAGCATCCATGTGGAATCTAAGCCCCCTCTTGACATAGATGTGCAAGGGACACAACCAATCCAAGGTTCACAGAGAAAATGTGGCATTGGTGTGGGAAGGGTGGCCATGGTAGCTGCTGGGTGCGGGGAATGCGAGGAAGAGATGAGATGTGGAGGCGTTTTCGGGACTTGGAGTTGTCCTGGGTGGTGCTTCACGGACAATTACGGGACATTGTAGATCCCCCCAGGGCCCACTGGATGGAACGTGGGAGAGTGTGGGCTATGATGTGGACCATTGACCATGAGGTGCAGCGATGCCCAGAGATGTACTTACCAAGTGCAATGGATGTGTCATGATAATGGGAGAGAGTGTTGCTGTGGGGGGAGTGGGGGGTGGGGGCGGTGGGGTTGAATGGGACTTCATATTTTTTGAATGTAATATTTTTTAAAAAATGAATAAAAAAAATAATTAAAAAAAGGAAAGAAAAAAAAAAACCACCGAAACAGAGCAAAACGCGGGTCCTTCTGCCCAATGCACTTCATTAAACAATTCCTGACTTCCCAGGGTTTCAAGGAGAGAAAGAGTTTATTTGCCAGCATAGCAAAGGAGGTCAGTGGCCTACGGCCCGGTGATCTGCCTCCTGGAACTGTGGTAATCTGGATAGTTTTATAGTATCCACATTTAGCAGTTGAGGCTACTGAGTAAGTGGGGAGGAGCTGGCTCAGGTTCCTTCATTAATAAACATTAAGGGGCTGAACAGGATGGAAGTGGGTACAAGACAGGGGTGAGTCACAAGGTTATTACCATCACAAGACAATCAGAGATCAAGTCACCTGGGGACTGGGTTACAGAATGAGGGTCAGTTACACCATTTTTCTTATGGATTTCAAATAGGGGAGGATGGAGTGGTTACCGTTTCAATAGAAATGTTCAGATGCAAGGGTGAGATCCGTCTGGAATTATCATCATAATAGCAGGTCTTCAGTAGAAATGACCATATTCAAAGGTAAGATCCACCTGGAATAATCATCCCAATGGCAGGTTTTAGTTGGAAATGACCATATACAAAAGGCGAGGTCCATCTAGCCAGTTTCAGCAATTGCAGCTATTAAACTTTGGCTATTTTTATAATAATAAAACCCAAATATAATGATTCAGCAATCATAGTTATTTTTTAATTCTTAAGCCTCGTTTCCAACATGATCTCATTTAAGTTCTCTATCCCAGAGTTGCTTGAACTTGGAACTGTTGACATTTTTGGCCAAATATTTCTCTGCTGTCTGTCCTGTGTGTTGAAGGGTATTTGGCAGCATTCCTGGCTTCAACCCACTAGATGCCAGTGGCACCCTTCTCCATCCACTGTGACACCAAATTGTCTCCAGGCATTGCCAGATGCCCCCTGGGCAGGGGGTGGGTGGGAAGTAGCCCCGATTGAAAATCACTGCTGGAGAGGTAGGGGTAGCTGGCAAGCAAACACTCAGAAAGTGGAAAGAGCAGACAAGCTCTCAAAGTGGGCACAGAGGAGGCAGAGAAGGAAGCAGACCCAAATCAGTTGGTGCTCATTCATCTCCAGGTTTATTCCTTTGTACAATCATCCCTGGTAGTAAACAGGACTAGGCCCCATCACCACCCTCCAACCCAAACAACAGCCGCAACCTGCAGAACTTGCAAGTTTATTATTAACCTGCCCCATTGTGGAAGGGCAACCAGACGTTTACTCAGAAGGAGCCTACTAATCCGGACAAAGATCCTGTTTCCAAGACCACATGCTCCCCAAAAATAACCCCTCAGACCATTCCCAGACTAAGGTCCTACTGGTCCCCAGCACTAACCCCTTACCCTTAGCCCTTCCTCTCGACCCTCACAAGCTTGTATAAACACCAGGGCTAAAGCTCTCAACAGTGGGCTGAAGTTTCTAACTTCAGACCCCTTCCTGTTGGGTTTTCTCAATAAATCCTTGCCTGCCATGACTGGTTCCCTCGTTCCAGTTGTCTCACTTCAATATCTAACATTTGGTGCTAGAACCGAGGATCTGGAACGAGGAGACCCCCACCACCATACCTTGCTACCTGGGAAGGAGTGAGCAGCGGCAGCTCGCTTGGGCTTACTCCCAGATCCTGGTTGGTGAGCTTGTTGCCTGATTTTGCAAAGAGGAAGCAATGGGCAGTGGCAACTCACTCAGGTTTATCCCTTGATCCTGATCAGACACTTTTGGGTTCTGTCCGTCTTTTCATCCTCTCCTGGAACTCCCCAGAGTGAATCCCAGAGACTCTTGGGATTGCGTTGAGACAGGCAGATTGAATAGAGGCCTACCCTTGCCTGGCTGTAGCTCCATCCAGCACCGGACTCTGATTACCAGCTAGGTGAGTTAAGGGAATTCTCCTCTGGATGATCCTGCTCTTTCTCCTATTGTTTTAGACAACTCTGCATATCCTAGCTAGGTCAGTGATCCTCTCCATTTGGGGACCACAACAGGTGCCTAACCTGTGTCCCCAGGAGACCTTCTGGAATTAGAGACATCTGGTCCTGGGGGTGCACTTCTTGCTGATAATGTTCTCTGACTAACTTGTGGACACCTGACTTGCTCAGTTAATCTTTAAGAGTTCCTGATCTCATCCCAGCTTCTGAAAATGGGAAAAAACTCCTTCAGCTCCTCCCTCCTCTGAAAACTACACCATTGGACTGCCTCCTTCAAAACCTTAAAACCTTACATCCTGAAGGAGATATCAGACCCAAGAAACTTATCTATTATTCCACTACAATCTGGCCTCAGCAAAAATTAGAACATGACAGTCAATGGCTGGAACATGGTACCTTTGACATACAGATCCTTAGAGATCTGAAAAACTTCATCCAATGCAACGGCAAGTGGCTAGAGGTCCCTTATGTTCAGGCCTTCCTATTTCTCCGTAACCGTCCTTCTCTCTGTCAGTTGTGTTCCTCTTACCAAATCCTACTGCTCCTTCCTTCAGTAGGTGGGAGCTGAAGGAATCATCCAAGCACATGTTCCTTTCTCACTCTCAGATCTTAGTCAGATAGAAGAATAATTAGGCTCTTTCTCAGAAAATCCTGCTACATGCATTAAAAGAATTTCAACACCTCACTCACTCCTATGATCTCACATATCAGGATGTCTATGTCATAATAACTTCTACCACCCCTGAGGGAAAAAAAGCCACATTTGGGTTTCAGCCACTGCCCTTGCTGATTCCCTACACACACAGAATACTCACTGACATGCCCTTGGCACTGACGCAGTTCCTGCAGCCTCCTCTCCATGGGAATATCGGGCAGGCACCAGAGAGTTAGATCACATGGCACACTTTCTAACCTCCATAATAGAAGGCATGGAAAAAGGCAGCCCTCAAAGTAGTAAATTATGACAAAATCAAAGAAATTTCCCCAAAATCAGATGGAAATCCTCTATGCGCCCTGACGGCAGAAAGCAGCCAGAATGAGTCGATGTCCCCTGTCCCCCATCCTTCACGTGTTAGCCTGCCTGTCCACTCTTAAACCTATTTTATTTTTTATTATTATAATCAAAACCTGAGAAGGACAGGACTAGGTCCCAGCCCTAGTCCCTGGCCCAAATAACGGCCACGGCCTGCAGAAGTTGCAAGGTTATTATTAACCTGGCCATGTTGTGGAAAAGCAACCAGCCATTTACTCAGAAGGAGCCTACTAACCCAGACAAAGTTTCTAAGACTGCCTGCCCCCTAAAACAAACCCCTCAGACCATCCCCAAACTAAGGTCCTATTGGTCCCCAACACTAACCCCTTACCCTTAGCCCTTCCTCTCAACCTTCACAAGCTTGTATAAATACCAGTGCTAAAGCTCTCAACAGGGAGCTGAAGTTTCTATCTTCAGATCCCTTCCTGTTGGATTTTCTCAATAAATCCTTGACAGCAATTGCTGGTCTCCGCATTCCAATAGTCTCACTCTGACATCTCACAGTTGTGGTAGTGCAGATCTGGTTGAGTCCAATCTCCTGTGACCAGCAGTGGATCAGCTGTCCACACCCCAGGGCTGATCATGGCAGAACTTTTGTTGGTTGGACACTTTGCTTTTAAAATAAATATTTGTTAAATTTTTTCTCCCAATAATTAATATTGTTATAATTATACTATTTTAACTATAATCTGTAGTTTATATTGAGGTCCATTTTGTGTTGTACAAAAACCTATTGAGCTTTGTTGTTTGTTTTTATCCTGGCATTGTATATATGACCTAACTTTTCCTATTTTTAACCACTTTCAAATACACAATTCAGTGGTATTAATTATTCACAATGTTGTGTTACCATCACCAGCACCCACTGATGAAGCTTTCCAACACCCCAAATAGAAACTCTGTACCAATTAAACACAAACTCCCCATTCCCCACCCCTCCCCAGTCCCGGGTAACTTGTATTATAGTTTCTGTATATGTCATCGCTTTTTAATTCTCTCACTCTCCCTTGAGATAGGTACTATTATTATTTCCTTTTAGAGATGAAGAAACTAAGACTCAGAGGAATTAAGTAACTTTTCCCAAAGTCATACAACCAGTAGAGGGAGAGTCTCCCCCAGGTCTCTGTGGTTTCAAAGCTCATGTTATTTTTTACCATAACACCCAGAATCCCAGCCAACTGAACCTGGGGACTTTCATCCTTATGATCTGTCCCTCTCTCTTGACAAGAAGAAGGGCATTCCCTTCTTTTTATCCATTGTGCTGGAAAGGGTGTTTGGCCTGGTAAGTTTCCCAAGAGCATGTCCTGCCACATGCACAGTTTAAACTTTCAGATAAACCACAAAGCCACAGTGATGTTTAAATATTTAAGGTTCTATTTCAGGGGTCCCCAAGACCACCCTCAGGCTCGATGATTCACTAGAAGGACACCAGAACTCAGAAAAGCCGATATACTCACGGTTATGGTTTACTACAGTGAAAGGAAGATACAGATTAAAAATCAGCCAAGGACAAAGGCAATTGGGGTGGAATCTAGGAGAGACCAAGTGTGAGCTTCTAGTTGTCCCTCCCAGTGGATTCACAGAGAGCGTTTAGATCTCCTAGCAACTACATGTGACAATCTATGCAAAGTCCTACTGACCACAGAAGCCCACCCAAGCCTTGGTTTCCAGTGTTTTTACTGGGGGTCAATCAGGCATGGAGCACCCACATAACCAACTCTACTCCATTTCCAGACCACCCTTCCTGTTACCCAGTGGCCAAATGGATGCAGCAGGGCTCAGGGCCCCAGTAAATAAAAATAGTCATTTACCATAAATCACATTGTTAGCATCAACTCTCTGCTGAGGCCCAAGACTCCAAGTAGACAAAGATGCTCTTATCATGCAGGCTGCTCTTAGGGCTTAGAGGTTATCTTCCAGGAGCTGCCCAAGGTCCAGTTCTAAGACTTTGGACAAGCCATGTCTGCCGAATTAAGCCTTTACTGCATGGGTCCATTTTGTTATACTTTGCCTTGCACTGCAGATGTTTTATTTATTTTCTTAAGAGTTTATCCACATCATGCTAGCAAAGACTCTGAACTGGATGGTGTATCAGCTTCCTAGGGCTGCCATAACAAAGTATAAGGTGGGTGTTTAAAACAACAGAAATGCATTCTTTCACACTTCTGGTGGCTAGAAACCTGAAGTCAAGGTGTTAGCAAGTCCATGCTCCCACTGAAATTTCTAAGGGAGAAGCTTCCTTACCTCCCTTAGCTTCTGGTGGGTGCCAACAAGCCTTGGTGTTACTTGGCTTATAGACGCATCACTTCAGTCTCTGCCTCTGTCTTCACATGGCCTTCTCCACCGTTTCCATTGCTGTGTCCCTTCTTCTCTTCTTCTAAGGACATCAGTTGTATTGATTAAGGCCCACCTTACTCTCGTAAAACATCATCTTACTTTAATGAACCACATGTACAATGACCTGTTTCTAAATAAGGTCACATTCTGAGGAACTAGAGGCTTGGACTTTACATACTTTTTTAGGGGGGAGAGGAGGACACACACAATTCCACCCATAAGAGAAGATAACTAGAGCAAATGAACAATCAGGTTTTGTGTCACTGTTTAGTGAGTTGAGTGGGTGGGAAGGGTAGAAAGAAGAGGCAGTTGGATTTCTTTAACCTACTACCATGACATTTTATTTACTATACCTCTAAAAAGATACCAAGTCTAAAAGAGGATAAATAAAAAAGACGTGGAGCAGCTTGCATTTGTCAATGAAGAAATATTCATGTTTGTGGGGGAGGGGATGGGGGTGTGTGTCATGAAAAAAAACAGAGAAAATGTAATCAAGAAAAAAAAATTTAGGGAATTTGCAGCCAGACACATTTTGTAATGACTTCAGGGTCAGGGCTTAAGATTGTGGCCAATTTCTTTGCTTTACAGTTGGCCAAGTGTTTTCCCACATATCCTATCAGACCACCTCTTCCCCGCAGTGAGAAAGTGTGGCAGCACTGGCGATGTCCCTCAACTTATTGGACCACACATACATACTACTCTCCATCTGCTCCCTTCTCAGCAGGGTAGAAGGAAAGTCCTCAGCCCACGTAAGACAAATCTCTCAAGAGAAAGAGTAATGCTGATCTTCAGATTAGTCAACTTCAACCCTGGGGCTTCAGTAGAGAGGCAGATTTTCCATACTACACGCTTCCCAGCAGGTGTTTTGAGATTATGGATTTTGTGAAGACTTTCTGATTACACAGCCCATCTCAAAAGCAAGTGTTCTCAATTGGAGGAAGCATGTTTCAGGAAAATAGCAGAAAGATCATGTGTTGTGGCAAAATGCTATCACAGAAAATCATCAAATTAACTCAGAAGACAGTAATGCATGCCATGGTATGCTGTCACGCAGAAATAGCATCAGCTGCTTCTAGGCTCCTCAGTGTGGAATCTCTCTCAGAGTATTGAGTCTAGAACATGGGATGAGGAGAATGGAGGACTGAGTATAAGTATGAGGGGTGGAGAATGGAGCACAGAGTATGGAGAATGGAGTGTTTGTGAAGGGTGGAGCGTGGAGTGTGGAGAATAGAGTGCAGTATGTAGTAGGGAGTGTGTAGTGTGAAGAGCGGCATGTGGAGAATGGAGTAGACAGTGTGGTGTGTGGATGTGGAGTGTAGAGAATGGAGTATAGGTTATGGAATACTTAGTAAGGAGTGTGGAGAAGGAAGGGTGAAATGAAGTGAAGGGTGTGGAATATGAACTTTGGAGTATGGAGAATGATGTGTGGAGTGTGGAGTAAGGACTGTGGAGTGTGGAGAATGGAATGTGGTGTGTCAAGTGTGGAGTAAGGAGTATGGAATGTAGGGTATGGAATATAGAGTCTAGAACACGGAGTGGAGAGAATGGAGTGTGGAGTGTGCAGTGCAGAGCTAGTAGGAGATGGTGGGTGTGATGGTCAGGCTAACGTGTCAACTCGGCCAGGTAATTGTGCCCAGTTGTTTGGTCAAGTAAGCACTGGGCTACTTGTAACACAAGGACATTTATGAACTTCAGTCATCATTGACTTTACTACATAGATGGCTGATTACATCTACATCAGTCAGGGAATTATATCAGCAATGAGTGATGCTTTATCCAATCAGTTAAATACCTTAAAAGGGGAATGATTTCAGCACTGAGAGAGAATTTCCCAGTGCATCTTTGGACAGCCAACATCTCCCAGAGACTCATCAATGACCTTCATGGGGTTTTCATCGGAGCCCATGGTTTGCAGCCTGCCTGCAGAACCTGGACTTGTGCATCCCCACAGTCACATGAGAGACTCTTATAAAATCTCATACTATTTACAGGTATCTTCTGTTGATTCTGTTTCCCTAGAAAACCCTCACAAACACAGATGGGAATGAGGCTGGACCAGGGGGAATCATTTCAGTAGTGTATGCATAATCTGCCCTAACAACCTGGATAGGTCAAGGTGGTCCTTTTAAAATTTTTCTTTAATTTTCAGAGTGCAAAGTTTCTATTAGTGATTGGGTTATTTTTGTTTGTTTATTTTTTTACACACAACAAAATCCTCCATTTATTATCATCATCATTTCATGCCACTAAAACAAAGTAGGAAGGACACAACCTCAGAATAAAGGAAAGCCTATTAAATACATTTCATTAAAATAATTTTAGCTTTCTGGTCATTTTACAATTTCATCCTTATCTTCTGGTTTTATTATTGAGGATTGAAAATTTGTCCGTGGACCAGCACAATGGCACTAACCAATGTCTGACAATTACTGTTGTGCAGTCGGGACGTAGAGTCCAAAGCCCTGGCCCTGAATCCAGGTTCTGACAAATCAAGAAGGTCTTTCAGTCACTCCAGCTCCTCATCAATGCAGCAGACAACGTAAGTGGCAGGCTGGGTGGAAGCAGCCATTTTTGCATTGAATAGGCAAGCCTAAAAATATTTCACAGATATCCCCTACCATCTTTGCGGATTTGTAGTTTTCCCCTCTAATTCTGTCAACTTGTATATTATATTTATATTTTGTCGGGAATACGAAGTCCAGACAGTTCATCATCCTGGTGCCATTCTTTTCTTCTCATTATGTGGTGTCTTTTTTTTTGTTTTAATCCCTTTTAATATTTCTGACATAAATCTATTTTATTCTATTGGTACTAGTTACATACATTTTCTTTTGGTTAGCTTTATTATTATTATTATTATCCCCCCCACCTTGCGGCTTACTTGTTGTTTTTGCTCTCTGTGTCCATTTGCTGTGCGCTCTTCTGTGTTTTCACTTGTCTCCCTTTTTGTTGCATCACCTTGCTGAGTCAGCTCTCGGTGGCCCTTGTGGGCTGAGTGGCACTCGGTGGCACTTATGGGCTGGGTGGCACTCCATGGCACTTGTGGGCCAGCGGCTCTCTGCAGCATACAGGTGAGCCTGCCTTCACAAGGAGGCCCCGGGACATGAACCCAGGACCTCCCATATGGTAGACGGATGCCCAACTGATTGAGGCACAGCCGCTTCCCTCGGTTAGTTTTTATACATGGTATGTTTTTATATCCCCATATTTCCAACACTTCTCATTTTCTCTAAAGTGATTTCATCTTCTGATGGCTGATTTTGTTGACTTGGTGTGGGGTCAACAAGAGTTAGTCAGCTGGTTTTTGTTTAATTTCATGCAAACAGTTGCTCTGGACTCGCCGTTCCCTTCCCGATGAGCTTGTTGTCCCTTTCTCCCCCTGAGGGCCTCTAGCACAGGGCCAGGTCTTATGGTGGCTTATCAGAGTGACCATCCTAAGGCAGTAGCGGGATATTGCAATGGTAGTCACCAAGCCATTTGGTAAAATGGCCAAATCTGGGCCAAAGGCTCTGTTTGCTCTCCCTCCTCTTGCTGTGTATTTATCTTAAGTTTAGACAGTGGTTGGTAGCAGCTTCTTCCCATCCTCCCTATAAGAGCGTCCCCCCGTCTCTGGCTCTGTCCTCCCTCTTGTAGTTCTCGTCACTCTGTGGGAAACCAGCTCCCTCCCTCCTCTAGCTGCTCCCAGACCCACAGTCCAGCAGGCTGGTAGCTTCAGTCCTTCCTTCTGTTCTGTGTTCTTGGTTCATGGAGCTGTGGCAATTAAAAAAAAAAGTCTCTCCTTACTCTGTGTTGGTAAAGATGGGGGCTGAAAGCATGCGCTTTGATGGATTTGACTCTTCCCTACTCTATACATTTCTCATCAGTGTTCTGTAATATTTTATCAAAATTCCCCTTCAGGGTATAGTTGCCTGGTTGTTATCTTGGCTTTACCAAGTGCTATGATTAAGAAGTCAGAATACCTGGTAGTCAAAAGTGTGGGCTGAGGCAGCCTGCCCAGGTGTGGCGCCGGACACACGGAGAGCTGACACAACAAAAAGAGACAGATTCACAGTCCCACTGACAAGAATATAAGCAGACACAGAAGAACAAACAGCAAATAGACACAGAGAGCAGACAACTGCGGGGGAAGGAAGGCAGAGAGGGGAGAGAAATAAATAAAATAAACCTTTAAAGGAAAAAAGAAAAGAAAGAAGTTAGCCCTCAGATGATCCCAAGGAAAAGCAGGCCTCTCCATTTCCCAGCTTTGCTGGTCGCTGTGAACACATCCATAATGTGTAGCCGTGCTGAGAGAGCTTCTGTGTGGTCCTCCAGCTCCACTCCCATCCTTCTCCACTCTGCTCTGTGTCCTGCGTCAGTCAGCATCGGCGACAACCACGGGCTCTTGTCCTCTGGGTCCTGGCTGTGTTTGATCAGTGGGCAGTGTTGGGGATTGAATCATGTCTCCCACGGAACACGTGGTCAAGACCTAATCTGTGTTCTTGCGGGGCTGAGCTCAATTGTAAACAGGACCTTCGAAGGTGTTATTAGTTAAGGTGTGGACTCTTTTGTGAAGAGGATCTTCAAAGAGTCCATTTCCGGTGAGGCCAAATTGAATGAGGGTGGGCCTTGACCCATATGACTGGAGATTTAGAAGGAGAGGAAATCCAGACAGAGCCACGGGTGGCTGACCAGGAGGAAGAGGAGCTGGAAGGACAAGCCAGGTGCTGGGGACAGAGATGCAAGCCCAGGAACCCCGAGGACAGTGGCGAGCCAGCCCCAGAACGCTCCAGACTCTGGAAGAAAGCAAGCCCTGCCAATACCCTAGCCTCCAAAACGCTGAAACAATAAATTCTCAATGTTTCAGCAGACCCGTTGGGTGCTATTTGTCACAGCAGCCCTGGCAGACTCAGACAGCGGGGTGACCAACCTTTTAAGAGAGCCAACCTAGAAGGCAGCCATACCAGACCAAAAACAAAATGAAAGGATATAAGAACATAATGTTTAAGAAATACTTACACACATATGGGAAGTACTTTAATAGGAAAAGATGAATACAGGCATTAATTTGAAATTATATATTATTCTATTATATATTAGTTCTATGTTATGTAAATGCTATTATTGAAACAAAGCAACAACAGGACTAGTTAACAGCAGCAATTAGTAGTAACTAATAGCACACCCAACGGAAAAATAATGTATGTAAGAAAATATAAGAATATTTTTATAATGTTTCTGTCTGTGGATATAGCAACTTTTCTGAACTCTGTTGGATATTTAAATCCTGAAGGCTCACTATATTGTTGTGCATTTGTAAAGATACATCATCAATGTATGGCTCTTTAAAAAGAGAACGGGAACACAACAGGACTAACTAGACATTACTTATATTTATAAAGAAATAGCAATGATATATTTCTTTTCTGTCCTGTGATATGGTATCATTTTTTTTTTTTTTTTTACTCTTTCTGTTTCTTTCCCAATAATACTTCTCTGAACTGCCTGCTGTTTTTAGGACATCCTTCTAGTTTTATATTTTAGTGCTAAAACTCAAGAGAGTCAAATGTAAGGCTCATTCTGACGTGGCAGCTGTGCTCTTAGGAAACCCACAGCACATGGGTTTGCTCATATCAGTCCAAAATGATAGCACTGAGTCAAATATCCTCTCAACAAAAGTGCTTGAGCATAGAATACTGAAGATTTTACTTACCAGCAACAGTAAGTTTGTAGACCTGTGGAAATTAGTTTCCAGCCCTCCAAAAATATCCACTCTCTTTGTGTCTACAGCTTAAGAGACCGGCTGCTTTGTTAGGTCCTTTGGATCTATGAATTCATTGTTCAGGCTTCCCATGTCCAAAATGCCCATCATTTTTATAGACTGAAGAACAGTGGATCTCATCATAAGTTAAACCCCTCTTTCTTAGGGATAATGGTTTTTAAACACAAAGATCATTTGAACTTGTGAAATCTTAAGCTGGATTCCAAATAAGTTACAGTATTAGTAAAGAAGTGAGAAAGGTCTCTTTAACTTGGATGCCTTTTTCTAGTGATAATTTTTTGTTTTAAAGTAGTCTTGTTTTTTTTTAAAAAAAGAGTCCATTTTTTGGCTATGACTTTTTGTTGTGCCTTACACCCACCATTCCACACCTCGGGTACAATCAGAGCATTGTATTTGGGGATGCTAATGGTCTCTTCAAAGAGCATCAAAATGTTTTGGAGAAACGGCATGTAGATTCCTGTTTTATTGTAATCCTTTTCTCCATTCCCCTCCTCCCCGTATTTCCAGATTAAAGAAGGGCGTTCTCCTTGCTCCAGCCTCGAGAACACGGCTTTCTTTCAACACGGCGGGCTCACAGTTTCAACACCTTCCCTAAGGCCAGCAACCGTGGGGCCGTCTTGAAGGCATCTTTCTATGGGGGCTACTTCCTGCCATGTCTGCGAAGTGAAAAAATCTCATTAAGCACTTCTGCCCATTTGGAGGAAACCAAACGTTTACCTAAAACTTTCATTATGAAAGCATCAGTATCCCAGGGAAGCAAATCAGACTCCCTTCACGCAGTGCTGTGTACAAAACACACAGAACATTTAGCAGCTAAGATCTTTTCAGAGTCTTTGGTAAGAAGTCTATAGACTGAATGGAATTTGCCAAAACTTATAGTTGGGCTCTGCCGAATGTGCAGATAGATGAGATAGTCTACTTCGTGTTTGGACAAGGTATCAACAATCTTGCATTTTATGTTTTCTGCAATCTCGTTAAAACATTCAGAGAAACCAGGAAGATGATTTGAAACACCTTCCCACCCTCATCCCCCGCAAAAAAATACAACACGCCTGACAGCCAGGGGGGGAACTTTTTTGTTGCCGTGATTCATGCATTGCTTGATATCCTGAAGAGAGCACGATCTTTATTAAGACATTAAAAAAAAAATCAGCTTTCTATCATAAGGGACCAACATATTTATTATTAAATTTTCTCCTTTTGCTCACCCATAGGAAATTTTAGTTGAAACCTTTAAATTGTGCAATGTAACTTGACTCAACTTCATAGAGCAGTGAAAGGCATGATTTGACAATGGATGTTCATTTTGTCATATGCCTGAGCAAGTTCAGCAGTTGCTATTTCCAAGGGAATATCAGTATCTTTTGGGGAGACAAAAACTTCTGTTGATTGATTTCTAAGTTCTTGCCTGCCTCAGCTCGAAATTGTGAGATTTCATCTCTGTAGGTGCTTTTGCCTCCCCTTCATTCCAATTTTTTTCTGCATAGTGTGCAGTCTGGTCTGTTTTGGTTATTTACCTCCCTAATCCAGTCGCATGGCTCCCACATCTGTCATTGAAACAGCAAGTCGGTGAGCCTCCCTTTTCAGGTCATGCCAGCATTGGTATTATTCTGTTTTTAATTACCTGAAGTCTTAGAAATATGATCACAGTATTCACAATGTTAAAACTTAAACTAGCACTATCTTGATACAAAGCCCAACAGTTAATCCACAGGCAAAGTCAAAGAAAGACTGATGAAACATTTATGTAATCTACAGCTCCTTTAAAAATAAAGGAAAAAAAGTCAAAGAAGGACTAGTACCACTTGCAACTACCATTCACTTAAGTTGCAACCTAGACACATCAGTGGATGATGCTTTATTGTAAACTGCAAACCATGGTTGCCAGCTTCAGCAGTCAAGGGAAAAACAGAGACAGCAGCTATGGGAGGCAGATAGTCTATGCTGAATTCCTTTATACTTAAAAGAAAAAAAAAAGTAGTGCAGGCACAGATGTAGCTCAGTGGTTGAGCCCCTGCTTCCCACTTATGTAGTCCTGGGTTCATTCCCTAGTACCTCCTTAAAAAAAAGTGTTGCTTGCCCATTGTCTTCAAGGAGACTCAGAAAGAGGAAAAGGACAGTGTCCTGTGTCCTTTCTCCTGTATAAATGTCCAGGTTCATTTATTGGGGATCCTTACCCACAGTAGACCCACTCTGTGTAGGATGATGAGGCATGGTTCACCTGGCATAGTAGGTTCTCAAGGCAATACGCCAACAATAAAAATTTTGGTGAGGGAAGTTGGTGCAGTTGTTACTGCTTGTAGTTAAATAATCATGAGCTTGCTCTGCTCCAGAAACCTCATCTTGGCCTTCAGGATTATGTTAAATATAGATATTTAAAATTTAACAGGAGAAAACTGCAAACATCTCCCTTTCGTGGAAATTACAATAAAACACATTAAAATTAAGTGGTCTTTCTAATTTCACATATTGAAGTAGAAAATGTGAACTCTTTAAAAAGAAAATAGAAGCATGGGAAAAATACAACTGGAGTGAGCTATGGACTGTGGTTAACTGCAATACTGTAATATTCATGCATCTATGCCAAAGATGTACTGTGTTGATAATGGAGGAGTATGGAAGAAGTGTGCCAAATGTATACTATGGACCATGGCTGGTGGTAATAGTCTGAAGATATTATCCTATAATCTATAACAAATGTTCCACCACAGTATAGTGTGCTGGTGAAGAGGTGTTGTATAGGAATTCTACACATGTGCATGATTGTTTTGTAAGTTCATAACTCCTGTAATAAAGATATACACTTAGTAGTAAGCTTTTGATGATATTCTTTCATAATTTGTAACGAATGTCTCACAACAATGCAAGGTGTTGGTGGTGGGTTGATGTATGGGACCCCTGTATGATGTTCTGCATGTTTATAAGTTCACAACTTTTACTAAAAACTTATTGTTTATGTCTGTTCATGTATGAATGATAAACTTCAATAAAATAAAAAAAGGAAATAGAACATTTTTCCAAAAGGTGCAATTTTTTTATCCCCACCCCCCATGGCTTTTTGTGTGCTGTCTGCTCTCTGTGTCCATTTGCTGTGCATTCTTCTGTGTCTGTATTTATTTATTTTTATTTCCTCTCCCCGCTTGTGGATTGCTTGTTGTCTGCTCTCTGTGTCCATTCGCTGCATACTCTTCGGTGTTTTTGCTTGTCTCCCTTTTTTGTTGTGTCGCCTTGCTGAGTCGACTCTCCATGGGCCGGGTGGCACTCCGCAGCATGCAGGCGAGCCTGCCTTCACAAGGAGACTCTAGGACGTAAACCCAGGGCCTCCCATATGGTAGATGGGAGCCCAACTGATTGAGCCACAGCCACTTCCCTGGTGCAGTCAATTTTAAAAAGACATAGAAATAAATTACATAGTAGAAAGTTTCATATTTTGAAAATAAGACAGACAAATAAAAAGAAAACAACCGTGTTGCTTGCAGACCCTGTCTTTTGAGCTGTCATAGGGGCTTTGTACTTTCCCCCCACCTGGCACACCACTCACCACATTGATTTCCCAGGACTCAGGACTTACAGTGCTAAAACCAGGGCAGTGTGGGGCAATCTGGGACAGCTCTTCACCCTATCAGTGGGGAGAAACAACAGCTTGGAAGGCAAGAGAATAGAACCGTACAGTTATTCCCCTGGCTCCCTCTCTATGGAGTTGTTATAGGCCGGCTGCACCCTTGGCTGAAGCACATGGCTCCTCTGCCAGCTGGCATCTCTGTCTCCAGGTTACAGGAACCACACACTTCCTCTCCAGCTCAGGCCCAGAGGCGGCAATAGAGCCCCTACTCTTACTAACCCCAGGGTGCTCTAGAGGAGTCTACATTTCCCCCTACTGCCAGGATGAACAGAGGGAATAGATACACTGATTAATTGGCAGTATCCTCACTTTAGTGCCCAGATCCTTTAGAATGAGAGCTAGCATGGAAGGAAGCACCTGCCAAAACAGGAAACAAAAAGCAACACTACAGTCCTGATGGAATTGCAGAAATAAGTATCACAGGCAAAGACTAGAAAGATGTAGGGGTGTTAATTCCTATGGAGTACCAGTTTGACCAGTGCAAAAACCAGGTGGGAATGCAAAAGTAATCAGTTAATTTCAGCTATGATTCTGGATGTGGTATTCTTACTGGAGCAGATCAGGTATGCACCTTTTAAGAGAGCAAATACTTTCCCCTCCATAGTTACCAAGCAAGAAGAAGAAGTTTGCCTGTACATGGCAGGGATAAGAGTATACCTTTACTTTTTTACTTCAGGGCTAGCAGTTCTGCAGGTTATTGCAATATAGTCCATGTCTTCCACATCATGCTGGTCTATTAATTTTGAGGGCATTATGCTAATTGTACCTGGTTACCAGAAATTAGTAATAGATGCTTATTGGAGTATGAGAGATAAACTCTGCTAAAGTTCAATGACTTGTCACATCTGGGTTCTTTTTAGGAGTTCTGTGGTCTGGGACAGATCAGGATATCTCCTCCAAAGTAAGAGACAAGTTGCTGCCAGACTTTGGAGGACCCACCAAAAGATAAAAAGAGACAACAATTGGGTGGATCTTGTTGAATATTTGAACACACTGCTCCAACTAATTTATGGGTAGCCTATAAAGCTGTCAGTTTTGAGTGGAGCCCAGAGCAAACGAAGAAAGAACTCTGCAGCAAGTCCAGGTTATAGAATGAACTTGGCTGCCTCTTGGGACTTATAATCCAGCAGAAGTGCTCATGGCAAACAGATCCTGTATGAAATCTTGGGCAAGCCCTAACAGAAGAATCATAGCATGGACTCCTACAGTTTCAGAGTAAGGCATGCCACCTTCCACTGGCAACAGTTCTCTGCATGAAAAGCAGTTCCTAGCTTGCCAATAGGCCCTGGTAGGAGTAAAATGCCTGACTACAGCACTTCAAGACACTAAGCACTGCTTATTCTGAAATGGGTAGGACCTAATCCATGAGTCATTAAATTGAACATGCACAGTGGAATTCCTTTATAAAAATGAAATCGCATGTGAACTTGGCTCAGGGGAGCTACAGAAAGCACAAGTAAACTGCCTAAACACATGGTTACGATTCCCATAATACTTATCCCTACATCTTGGCCACCTCTCCCACAACCCTCACCTATGGCTTCACATGGAGTTCCTTGAAAGTAGTTAATGGAGGAGGGAAAGGTACAGACTTGGTTTATGGGTGTATCTGCACAGCATGCTGACATCAGCAGTAACATTATGCTATACTCTGGAGTAGCCCTGAGAGATAAGGATAAAGGCACATCCTCTTAGTAGGCATAATTTGAAGATACATCTGCTGTGCATTTTCAGTCACCATCAACCTCACCATCCATGGGCTTGGTGGTCTTCGGAAACAAGCAGCACTGGAGGAGGGTTTCCTATACTACTGCCTTCCACATGGTTCTTTGTCCTAGCTACTCACCATCCTCTTTATTTAATTTTTCTCTACAGACTAATATGTTTCCATTCAGGGGTTAACAAAAATGCTCTGAGGTCATAGCTTGGATCACCTCCTTGGAAGTCAGGAGGTGGGGAAAGCATGAGTGCAACACTGTCATCTAAACAGATAGATTCCGGGTGACACTGACAAGAATACAAGCAGACACAGAACACACAGCAAATGGACACAGAGAGCAGACAACTGGGGCGGGGGGGAAAGGGAGAGAAATTTTTAAAAATCTTTTAAAAATATGTGTATATAAAATAGGATCAATCAGGAGAGATCATAGTAATCCATGGTGTGTGGCTAAGGAATTGGCCAGCTTGGCAGTGGCTTGAAAAGAACAAGACTGGAAAAGTGATTGCAAGGAGGTCTGGGAGTATCCAGAATGGCACGGAGAATGAAGCTATTCATGCCTCTTTCACTATAGGATGTTCACTGTGGAGGAGGTTGTCAATAATCAGGTGGTTAAGTTGCCACATCGTGTAGCTGTTGAATAACCTCACTGCCTGCCCAAGGCCCTCATATACAAAGTGGCCTTATGGCAGCAATGGAGCTTGCACAAGGGGTTTATCACTATGGACTTTACCTCACCCCGGCTGACTTAGCTACAGCTACTGCTGAGTTTCCAACATGCCAATAGCAGAGGTCTTTTCTGAGCCAATATGTTACTATTCTCAAGGAGCTGGTGCAAGTTGATTACATTGGACCCCTTCCACCATGAAGGGGCAGTGCTCTGTCCTCACAGAAAGAGATATAGATTACCTTCCCTGTTCACAATGCTTTTACCAGCACCACTGTTTATGTACTTGCAGAATGCCTCATCTATTGCCACGGTATCCTACACCACCACCTCTGACCAGGGGACACATTTCAGGGCAGAGTAAGTGTGGCAATGGGCTCATGCCCAACTGCCACATCCCTCAGAAGCCTCTGGTGTTATACAGCATGGAGTGGTCTGCTACAGGCTCAGCTACAGTGCTAGGTGGTAGAGGACACCCTGGGAGGTGGGATGGTATTCTACATCTGCCCCATGTGTGTTTGCACAGAGACAATGTAAGGTGCCATCTTCCCCTTAGCCAGAATGCATGGGCCTGGGAAGCAAGGGGTGGAGATAAGAGTCCTCCTCTCACTACTGCACCATATAACCCTGTGGAGGGATGTTTGCCTCCCATCCCCATCACTCTGGACTTGGTAGGTTTGGAGGTCTTAGTGCCCAGGGGGAGAATGCTTCCCCCAGGGAGCCGTGCCATGACTCTTTTGGGGTCCTCATGCTGTTGAACCAATAGGCAGAGGAGGGGATCACTGGGTTGGCCTGGGCTGTCAATTCCAAACAAAAACAGGGAAACTATATAATGGGTATCATAGTTTCCTGGCTGCTAAAACAAATGCCATATAATGGATTGGCTTAACAACAGGAATTTATTGGCTAATGGTTTTGAGGCTAGGAGAAGTCCAAAACGGAGGTGTCAGCAAAGTGATGCTTTCTCCCCGAAGAATGTGGCATTCTGGGGCTGGCCACCAGCCATCCTCAGCCTTTGACTTTTCATCACTAACAATGCACATGATGGTGCCTTCTTTTCTCCTCTGGGTTCTGTTGACTTCCAGCTTCTTCCTGTGGCTCTCTCTCTCTATGTCTGAACTTCATTCTGCCTATAAAGGACTCCAGTAACCTGGACTAAAGTCCAAAATGATTCAGTTGGCCACACTCTAACTAAAAATAACATCTTCAAATGTCCTAATTACAATGGGTTCATACCCACAGGAATGGATTAATATTAAGAACAGATTTTTCTGGGGGGTATAGTTCAATCCCCCAAAAATGGGGGAAAGGAGTACTGTGTGTGGACACCAGGAGATTGACTGTAATAACTCCTATCAGGATACCCAATAAGACTGGATGTTGGAAACCTGCTGCAACCCAATAGAAAAAGACCACCAAGACCCCAAATCCTATCAGTAATGAAGATTTAGGTCATCCCTTTAGGTAAAGCAAAACAAAACAAAACACCAACTCAGTCTCATTGAGGCTAGTATAAGGTAAGGGGGCAGGAATAGAAGGATGGTGGAAGAAGGCAGCTATGATTATTGACTTAGAGATCGACCAGCTACAGTCAGGAACTGTAGAACTGGAGTAGTAATAAAAATTAACTATTCCTCTTCTCCTCATTACCTTATCAGAACAACACTAGTGGTGGCTAAAGTTTTAGGTTTTAGGAGGGATTTAACCAAATTGACATCATGCCCCCCAAAAGGTACAATAACTGATGTGACTGCAAAATTTGTGGGGACACAAATTTTCCAACTGGACAAAGGACAAGAGTGAAAACAGGGGCAAAGAGGATGGGATGAACTCTCCTGGGAATCCTCTGTTGGCCCCCCAGTTCTGCTCCTTGTCCTTCTGCACCTGCTCCGAGCCCAGGAGGATGGGCTCTAAGGATGGCATGGATGGGCTCCTGTGCTCGCTGACTTCTGGTTGGCTTCAGTCTATTGGGAC
This sequence comes from Dasypus novemcinctus, assembly GCF_030445035.2. Taxonomy (NCBI): domain Eukaryota; kingdom Metazoa; phylum Chordata; class Mammalia; order Cingulata; family Dasypodidae; genus Dasypus; species Dasypus novemcinctus. Next base: position 153,334,468 of record NC_080676.1, on the reverse strand, counting down.
ATTGGTTGGAGATGAGAGGGAGAGAGAAATGGGAAGTCAGGCCATTTGTTCTCCTGATCCTTCCCTGGGGATTAATGCATACTGACTGGATTCCTCCAGAAATATCTCAACTCTCGTCAGGGTCTGGTGGTCCTCTCCACCCAGTCCTCTCTGTCTCAAGCTCGGCCTTTCCTTGGATCTGAGAGTGCTAACAGCATCCACCACCATTCCTAGCTCGCACCATGTGTTGTGATCGCCTTAAAGTTTCCTCAAACAAGACACTTTGAGGGTAGTGTCTGGTGCTCATACACTGAGTGAGGTAGGACTACCTGGCCTATTTAACTCTCTGAGGATTTCTCCAAAGATGAGATGAATGGGAAGGACTGTAGATATGGAGTTGAGACCACGTTCCTCTCACAGATGAGCCTGTAGCAGTGACATGATAAACCCAAGGTCATTCGGTCAAGCAAAGTCAGGGCAGGGGCCCACTCCCAGGTCTTCTGGCCCTGTACTCAGCCAGCTACTCCACTCGTCCTTCTGCCTGCCTCTGTCTCTGTGAATGACCCACCATCTAGAGCAAGGAAGAAGGAGTCAACGGGTTAATTCTTCTGAGGTTAAGGAATTAACAACAAAGGTGAAAACCAATAGTAAAATTAAAGATTGGGGAAAGGGGGCAGGCCAGAGCTTGCTTTCAAAGGACGTTCAAACCACAGAGGGAATACGACTATATAAGCCGAAACCAGCACTCCACATGAGGGATAGTCACTGCTTGATTGGAAAGATGGTCTCCTTAACCCTCACGCCAAACACCTGCCCGGTCAGTATGCACGTGGTGCATGCATAGGGTTTGGGGCTTAGTGGGGAAAGCCATCTCCTAGCCAAGGATTTAAAATGAGCATTTAATAAGAATAACTGTTGAGGAGGTATAAAATTGCTGAAAAGGTACCTGAAAAGGCAACTCACGCTCCTATTGCTCATAGGAACAAAAGGAAGAGTTAGGAACTATTTTTAAGACCCAAAGTCTGGAGCGGAAACTCAGATCTTGGAAGCAGGGGCCCTTCTTGACTGGTGTTGGTACAGGGACCTCATGGGGCTGGAATTCAGATCTCTGAGGAAGGTGTGCCAGCCAGCAGGTCCTGGTTTCTCAAGGAAGGGGAGGAGATGCAATGACGCTGGTTCTCCAAGAATTGGGGAAACTGCAAATTGGATTCAGCTGCTACTATGGGAAGGCGCTGCTACGGGGAAAGGAACTGCTGCTGCCAGGGTGAAGAAGCAGGCTTGGGTGCTTTAGTTTCCTAGGCTGCTCAGCTGTGTTAAAATCTATTTTTTTCATTGTTCCATTTTAGTAGAAGCACCGGGTACATATTTTTCCAGCTACACAACATTTTCCAGTTAAATGTGGCCATAAGACTAACCTCCTTTAATGGGAGACAAGCAGAAATGACGTGTGCTACTTCTACCTCTCACACATGCTCCTCCATGCCCTCTTCCTCTCCCAGGTGACTCAAAGGACAGACATGTTCGCGTGTTCTGCATTCCTGCAGGGGGTGAACCCATGTATAAATAAGACCTTTGAAGATGCTATAACTAAAGAAGAGGCCAGGGAAGCGGATTTGGCTCAACTGATAGAGCATCCGCCTATCATATAGGAAGTCCAGGGTTCAAATCCAGGGCCTCCTGACCCATGTGGTGAGCTGGCCCACGCGCAGTGCTGATGCGTGCAAGGAGTGCCCTGCCATGCAGGGGCGTCCCCTACATAGGGGAGCCCCACATGCAAGGAGTGCACCCTGCAAGGAGAGCCATCCTGTGCGAAAAAAAGTGCGGCCTGCCCAGGAGTGGCACCACACTCACAGATTGCTGACACAGAAAGATGACGGAGCAAAAAAGAGATACAGATTCCCAGTGCCACTGACAAGAATACAAGGGGACACGGAAGCACACACAGAGAATGGACACAGATTGCAGACAATGGTGGGGGCGGGGGGAGGGCAGGGGAGAGAAATAAAATTTTTAAAAATAAGAAAAAAATAAACAGGAGGCCAAACTGAATCAGGATGGGCCATCATCCATATGACTAGAGTCCTTATAAGACAGAGGAAATTCTGACCCAGTGAGTCAGTAAAAGCCAGAAGTCAGAAGAAGGCAGATAATGAGGCACAGATGCAAGGCAAGGAAGCCAGGGACGGCGGCAAGCCAGCGCCAGAACGCTACAGGCCCCGACAAAGCATTCCTGTTGAGACTTGATTTTGGACTTCAAAACTGTGAGCCAATAAATCCCTGTTGTTTAAGCCAGCCCTCATGTGGTATTTGTCATAGCGGCCCCGGCAAACTAAGACACCTCGTGCACTTTCAGTGTCCTGCGTAAAACCCTGACTGGCATGCTCGCCCCAGGTGGTGAGAGCAGCGTGTGTGATCTTTTCAATGGTTCCCCAAATTCATGAGGAATAAAACACGCTTTCATTTTAATTCATTTACCCTCCTCACAGACTCACCATCTTCCCATGTCTGAGCATTTGTCTCTGGAGTTAGTTAACGTCATTCTCTGCACCTCAGTTTCCTCATCTTATAAAATGGCGCTAATCCCTGACTTGCAGGATTGTCTCAAAGATAAAATGATATATTATTGACTGGAAAAACGATTTGAGAGGTTGATGTATAAACTGTTAGATATATGAAAAATGGTTCATAACTGTTACTTCAGTGCATCCATAGGTCAAGAAATGACATCGTTTGCCTGTATTTTGAAAGAAATCTGTTCTTATCTGTATCTGTATGAATGTTATAGATGTACCCACAAATTTTTCTACCTATTCTAGGATATGTGTATTCAAATATATTAAGATCTATAAAATCTTGGTACAGGTTGATGGCTTAAATGTTGTTTAAGTCATCACACGAGATCTGAAAAGGTGATCATAATTATTAAAAACATTTTGAATCACTCAGTATTTATTTTTTTAAAGTAGTTTTTTGTGTGACCCCCATGACCGACTGGAAAAAATTTAAGCCCAAGATAAAGTTTCATGTCTGCATCCACCCTCTGATCAGCAGCCGTGCTCTCATTAACATTTGTGGCCCTGCTGGTTTTTGCTCTCATTTGTACTGTGCGAAAGGCCTCTGACAGCTTCCCTTCCTCTCTGTTCAAACAAACAATAGCCTTAGGAACAAAGAAGGAAATTTGTAGCAGGTGAAAGTTTAGTTTTAATGATGCAGAGACCAAATTGTTTTTAAACTTGAAATATAGAAAAGACTCCAAACCTCCTTTAATTCCTCACAATTATTCATTAGCGTATGCCAAATCCTTTACTTTGAATTGCAGAATCTTTGAAAGAAATGCAGAAATTAACCTTTTGCACATACGTAGCTTATTAGCATCAGGAAAATTACTTCTCTCCCTGACCGCAAACTCCCCCCACCCCAGAACATAAAATAGAGACATAAACTTATAGGACTTAGAGGCAGTGACCAGTGACATTTTCATATTTTCTTAGTGAAAGAAAATCTAACTACAGAGCATGAAAAATCATAAGATTGGTCATTTGTATCTACATGTAGCAAAGGAGCTATTAGGCACTGCTGTGCTGCTCAGATCAGAGCACCCAAAGCCATTACAAGTGTTTTCATGCCCTGTACTCATTGATTCAGGTTCCTTAATTGGTGTATAAAAAGTCACCTTTACAAGACTTATGGTCACCTTTCCATGACATCTTCACGGCAAAGGATTTGTGAAAACTTTTCTAAACAAACACAATCCCTTCTCCACCGTTCAGCTATATAGGAAAAAGAAATGTCAAATTTACATACAAGGTCATTCTCAATCTCTGAGACCTCTTACCCATTAAAACCCAAGAATAGTGTTAAGGATGGAGAGACAAGGTGTGACCAGGATGGGATGGTAACAGAGTACTTTAGTCAGGTAAGTTACATGAGCTGCAGTAACAAACAACCCCCAAACCTCAGCAGCTTGATACAACACAGGTTTATTTCTTTATCATGCCACATTCTATTTTTAGACTGGGAAACACTCTTTCCAGCAGGGACTCAGAAACCCGGACTCCATCCATACCACAGTACCACCATCTTTAACATGGGGCCCTCAACATTTCTATGGAACAGGAAGAAAGAGTATGTGGAAGGCACACACTCAACTGTCTAGACCTGGTGATTTGTTTGTCAAAGGGCTGCCAATGCCAAGTACCAGAAATGGTTTTTATACAGGAGATATTTTTGGTATAAAAACTTAGAGTTTCAAGGCCATGAGAAGTCCAAGTCAGGGCACGGTAAGAGGTGCTTTCTCACCAAAGTCAGCTACCATGTGGCAAAGCAAGATGGCCACCAATCTCTGCTGAGGTCTCTGCCTTTCTGCAGTTATAGGCAAAGCTGGCATTGGGCTTGTCTTTTACTGGGACTTCTCTCTCAGTCTCCAGAGCTATGCTTTCTTGCTAAGTTCAGCTGTTAGCTATTAGGCATATGGCTCATCTCTCTTTCTGGGCCTCAGCTCTTTAAGCCTCTTGGGGGCTTCTCTCCTTGCAGCTCAGCTGTGGGTGAAACTGTTGTCCTTTCTCTCATATGGCTGGATCAAATATGGCAGCTTCCTTTATCTGTGACTGTGTGTATCTCTCTCCGTGTCTCCATTTATATCTAACCCAGCAAGACAAGACCCAAGTTGACTCATGCCTCACTGACGTAGTCCAAACAAAAGCCCTAAAGCAATCTTATCAAGTAACCTAATCAAAGGCCCCTTGATTGAATTTAATGCAATCAAACGGTATCACACCCATTGGAATAGGTTAGTTTAAAAACATAATCTTTTCTTTTGGGGAGAATTCCTAAAATAATCTCAAACTGCCTCACCTGGTCATGCCACCCTTATCTTCTGCCCATATTCCATTGCTTAGAATTAGTTATTTGCTCCACTTAAACACAAGGGCTTTTGGGAAATTACCCTAGGAGTGTGATAGGGAATCTGGGGGAAGAATGGCAAAGTGGATCCTATAGGAGGAGGATCTAAGGGCTGGCACTGGAATACCAGAGCTGAGTGTGACAGCAATGAGTTGTACCCACTCCAACAGAACAACAGAAACACTTCAATTTACCTCAAGAATTCTATTCACTCCCAGGTGTTCTTAAGTGTCCCTTATCTGAGATGATGAGACATGGATTGAATCTGTACTACCTGGAATTCAGCAAAATCCAGTGAACATTTAAAAATCAATAAATTGACTTTTTCAAGTGTTCCTTGAGGATGAGGACTTAGTTTTACTCATTTTCATGTGACCAGAAGCTAGAAGGACATTCAATGGTTATTGAACAAGTTAATGAATGAGCAATGCTGCTAAAATACTTAAATCCCAATTTTTGAAAATGTGTATCTATCCTAGACAGTCCCTCTGGTACGACTTTTTAATCTTCTAACCTATCTATCTCCCTCCCCTCAATTCCAGCCTCCTCCATGGTGTAAGGTTAATTTTCACATAAAGGTGAAGCCAGAGCCAGCTCTGCAGTTGGAGGAGGGAGGGAAATGGGTTGCAGGGACTTTGACACCAAGAATTTGAAAAGTGGCACCAAAGTGAGGGGCGTCATTGATGAGAAGCGAGGGTGGGGCAAAGTGAGAGCGGGGCCAATAGTGAAATGGTGCTGAATTTGAAAAGCAGCATCAGGAGTGAAAGAGGCTCCCAGCCCACCCAGCTTGCCCAAATGTAGGGAACATGGGAGCAGTAACTCAGAGTGGGAAACCGGGTAAGTTAATTAGACCTCTCGGATAAGCCGTAACCCCTGAAGTACCCAATGAATGGGGAACAGCAGAAGAACCTGTGTGTTAGGTTTAGGTTATAAATATCATTGTTTCTTGCTGTTTGGCACACCGGCCATTTTATCCAGGTTGTGCACCCATCTTGCAAGATCATTAATAAAATTCTTTTCTCCTCCACAATTGGGTAAGCTTTTGTTCTCTTACAGGTGCAGCTTTCTTTCTAACAATGGGCATTTGGTAGAACTGTGATGAATGTCATGATTACAAGCCTCATCCTACAGATGACCCCTCCCACCATGACCAACTTTCTTCAACCATATGAAGGTGGGTGCATGGAGTGATTATCAGCCCATCAAAGGGTTTCTTGACCATACAGTGAAATAACCTTAGTTTGTCAGGGCTGCTATAACTACGCAGACTAGTTGGCTCAAACAGCAGGAATTTATTGTCACAGTTTTAGAGGCTGGAAGTCCAAAATCAAGGTGTCAGCAGGATCATGCTTTCTCTGAAGCCTGGAGTGCCTGGTGGTGGCCTGATGGCCATCCATCACTCAATCTCTGCCTCTGTCACATGGTCATCTCAATCCAGGTCCATCTCCTTCTACTGTGTCCATATTTTCTCTCTTTATAAGGATACCAGCCATTTGGATTAAGGTTCATTTTGATTCAGTTTGCCCCTACCTTAACTAATAACATCTTTAAAGATCTTGTTTACAAATGGGTTCACATCCACAGGACGATGCATTAGGTTTTGAACATGCTTTTGTGGGGTCATGATTCAATCCATAACACCACCACCCCCATATTAATAATTATTTAAGCCATGAACACAAGAAACTGACTTATCATGTTCCCAATTATGTCAAGTTGGGCTTTTTAAAATGCATATTTATTGAGCGATAACCATGTGCTACGTGCTATACCAATCATTTCAGATTTCATTATCTTATTTGAACTTCAGTACTCCAAGAAAGTAGTAGTTTTGCAGATGAGGAAACTGAGGCATTAAGTGTTAAGTAAATTGCCCAAGGTCATAAAACTAAGAAACGGAAGAACTGGGAGTTTAACCCTAGAGTGATTATGTATGATTTCACAAGTTCAAGGAGAACAGGATAAAATTCAAATTTCACTGGACCAAGTATTGATTACAATTCCTATGTGAAATGGGTGGGCCAGGATCTGACATTTAGATTTCTGAGAAGATGTAACCTTTTCAAGTTAAAGTACACATTTTCAACCAGAGAGCCCTTACTAGGCCATTTGAAGGGATTGTGTTAAGTTGGAGCCAGGCCTGGAGAAGGCACTAGCAACATCCAGGTAAGAGAATCAGTCGCCCACTGCCATGGGGTTCCAGGGCTGCCCTCCGCCACCATCATCAGAGGCCTAAGTTAAGCCTAGTGCAGCCTGATGCTTTCACACCAGTGAGTTCCACTCATCTTCAGAGTAAAAGGCCTTGGGTGCCTGCATCTCAGACCCCTTGCTGGCTGGGAAGGAGCTTCTTAGTAACCTTCCAGGGTGGGGTCTCCTTGATACCCAGATACAGCAGAGCTGACAGAAGCCAATATCTTCCCTGAAGAAAATAGTAGCTTGGTAACTATTGAAAACACAGGCAACATAAAAATTCAAAAACTTCAACAAGGTGAAGATAAAAACAGCCTAGGTCGATTGGTGTTAGTACTCTCTTGGGGAGAAGCCCACACTTCAGCATTTGGGTAATGCTCCTCCGAGCCTAAGGCTTACAGCGGTCAAGGAGCCCACAGCATGGAGGGTGCGTGGAGGGCAGCGCAGGCTCTCTGCGGGGAATGCCAATGTGAGCACACATCAGGCAGAGAAGCTGTGGCATCGGACTTCTACAATGTCGCAATCATTCTTGATTATTTGAGGCTATCTCTGAGATGTTTCGATGCTACGTCTTCTCTTGATTTTTCATCGAGGAAAACAAAACCTCCCAGATTATGGAAAAAAGACATTGCTTGACTCTGCATGATTGATATTAGCCAGCAAAGCCCACTGCTTTTAACTGCTCGATTCTGGGCCTTTTCTTTTTCCTGCTCCCCCTTTTCGTTCTCTTTCTGTATGCAGCATTACCACTTACCAATTTTTCTTTTACGGTTCATGCGTCTTGCGACACGCGGCATTCTCCGTGGAGATTTCCCAACGTGGCGGCCTGCTCGTCTCAGGCCAAAGGAGAGCGAGAGCAGGTCTGCCAGCAAGACAAGGTCTTATATAAGGTAACGTAAGCACAGGAGCAGCGTCCCATTGCCACATGCCCTTGGTTGGAAGCAGCCGCAGGCCCCACCCACTCTCAAGGGCAGGGGATCACACACTGGCGCCCATACCAGGAGAGGGGAGGGCAGGGGCCAACTTAGGTCTATCCCTCATGCCAGGTGTGCATGATGCCCCCAAGAAAGGGGCCATTCTCTATTCTGGGAAGAGATGGGCGGATCTGACATATCAATTTGTGGTGAAAAAAAGGTGACTTTTGGTATTAGGATATATATATATATATTTTGATTGTATATTTTGAATTCAAACAAGGCACATCTAAAGGAAAAAAGACAGTGATATTTCCACTTAAGTGCCTTCCAGTGCTAGTCCTTTGCAAATGTGGCCAGATGCTGAGCAAACAGATCTCCACAAGCCCAGGTGATGGTGGTGGGAGGTGAGGAAGCAAATCTGTCTCCTTAGGTCTCTTGCAGGGGCAGGGGGTGGTCAGAAGCTGTGGCCAGAGAAATGGCAAGGAGCGGGCATCCAGAGCCTATGGCTGAGGCGTGGGGAAGATGGTCCTGGCTGCAGGTGCCCAGTCCTGGGGCAAGGTTTTCACCTAACAAGGGGTGGGATCTCCTCCTGTCAGGGTGACGCCAGGCTAAAGTACCACAGAGGGTTGATTTATGGCCAGACTTTTGGTTTCTGTGTAATTTCACTTCTGAGTAAAGTTGTTAAAAATTTAATTTGTCAAATAGCAAATACATTTACATGGAGTTACATACACACATGCATATGTAGAGACATGCGTATATATACACATACATACATACATATACATGTGTGCAGACGGATAGGTATGCTATGACATATTATCTCCCTCCTATCTCTGTCTCCATCTTCCAAGTTCCCGCTTCTTCTACCCACTTCCCGCCACAGTAAACATAATTACACACATTTATATGTATAAAATAGGTTATACATATAAAAGCAAATAAGTATATATACACTGTTGTTTCTCATTATTCACAGTACTTATAGTCCAGCCACAAACACTGAATTAACAACTACTGAACAATTAAGAGCGTTTGTTTCTTCCAGTCTGTCTAGCAAAGTGTATTAACAAATTCATGGGTTTTTTTTTCCAATCTGATAAATAAAAAAAACAGCTGATACCAATGTTTCTGAAAATGCACTGTGGCTTTGGGATGTTGCTTTCTCTTGCGTTCAAATGACAGATGTTTAAGCAGTGACTCAGAGTTCTCAATGGGATCGTTCCTGGAAGAATCTCATCAAATCCTCATGAGACTGCTACAAGTGTTCCTACAATTCCCGTGTTATATAAGAGGAAGTCAAGGTCACAGGGACGTAGGATCACAGAGATGCAGGTGGGATTCTTAGCAGCAAAGAGCAGAACCTCCTCTGACCAGGTACAAGGAGAAAAGTCATTCATCAAAGGGTTTCTCGGTAATTCAGTCTCTAGGAAGGCCACGAGATCAGGCTTAGAGCCAGGACACCCAAACACACATCTCAGAACCAAGACTCCACCCCTGGCCCCAGAGAGCACAGACCCAGCACTCAATGCGGGGGACCCTGGGCCCCAGAACCTCCACCCAGAAGCACCACCACCCCCAGCCTCACCTGAGAAGAGGGTTCTCCGTGGCGCTGGTTTCCTCCTGCTGCTTCCCTCCAAACTGGAGCTCACTGAGGCACGCCAGCTGGCCTAGCCCAAGCCCTGCACCTGTGTCCAGCTGAAAAGAAGCCTGGGAATGTCTGGTCTCTATCTCGGGAGAAAAGAAAGCCCCAAGTCATGGGAGAGGTACTTAAAATGCGTGGGAAGCTAGAAATGGTGACAGGTATCCACCCACCACAGCTAGTAAATGGCGAGCCACAGCTCAAATCCAGTTCCTTCTGACACTAAATCTATTCTTTCAGCAAATCTCTGCAGCTTATTCCTATGGCTGGGGATGCTTATCTTCTCCCTTGAAATCAGAAAAGGAAAGGAAAGGAAAGGAGAGCAGAGGAGGGAGAAGAGTGGAGAGGAGTGGAGAGAAGAGGAAGATGTCACATTACTGAGCTCAGCACTGCATCAAAGATGGGTGTTTCTCATTAGATGAACAATTGGGACATGAGTTGTGCTGAAGTCTGTCCTCTCTTTACAATCCTTACCTTGCATCTTCAATTGCAGACTGATTGCATTTAATGCAACTTAACATGCATCTGCAACATGCAAATCAAAGTTCTGAGGGTTGTCAGGGTCACAATTCGAACATCAGGTAGGTATTGTCACTTTCAAAGCCATGAACTTGAGAGGTTTTTCATCTGCTTATTTCATGAGCTGCCATCAAGTTGACTTCAAGCCACGTGGGTCTCCTCATCTGAATGACCTTCAGAAGCACATTCTTTTGACTATAATCCATAGTTGCAAATCTGCACCTCAGTTTTCTCATTTATAAAATGGAGATAGTTATCATTTATAATCCATAGCATTCTTGAGAGTGTTAGGATGCAATGCACTTAGCAAAGTCCAAGCATGTGGCAAGAATTGAATAAAAGTTACCTTTTCCTATCGTTGCTGAGTCCAGTCTGCTAAATAAGGTAAAGGATGCCTCTGAATTATTATGTTATCTGGGGTCCAAAATGAGACATGACTCTAATGAGACCAATTTTCTTTTATGACTCATAAACGAGCTGTGAAGGCTTTTAGGGAGTTCCAGAAGAGGCGTGCACACGCTGGGCTTCCCAGGAGAGGGCACAGAGCTCAGACAAGATATGCCTGTGCTATATTCTCATGCATAATGATCACCTCCTGTGGGAGGCATGTAATAAATGCACACTTTCTTAGGGCTCAGCCCACGAATATTTTTTCCAGTTACTCCAGAGATAGCGTTTCCATAACATGGAGAACCTGTTACACACTTTCTTTGCCTTGTTGAAAGCAGCTCCCGTTCTGATGACCTGCCAGATGCCAGAGCTGGGGGCAAATGACCTGATCCTCTGAACAGATGAAAAGATCATCTCAGAAAATCCATACACTTACCTCCCGATGGGGCCCCTCACCAAGAATCTATGAAGTCCTCCAGGTACTCTTAATATAGCCCTTGTTCTGAGAAAGGAACTAGACTTTGCCAAGTAACTCAAAGCCCTCTTCACCAAAGGCTAAGGCTCAGACCTTGTCAGCTCAGTGACCTTGGCCTGGGGTCATGACCTTGACCTGCAGGACGTTATACAGACCCCTAGGAGGGAAACTCTCCCCCTAAGATGCTGCCCTCAGCGTCCCATAGGGCCCTGGCCCCATCTTCAGAGTGGCCATTCTCCTGAGCAAGGCCAGTGGGCAGACGGTCTGACGTTGTCCTCTTCCCTACTCTCACCCCATCATGAAGAAGGACTGAAGATCAGGTAGGTCCAAAGTTCTCTTTTACTCTTTTACTGTTTCTTTTATAGATGATTAGAGAGCTAGCTAGCTAGATGACAGATAGAGGTAGATAGACATGGATGGATGATAGAGCTAGATATATAGATAGATGGATAGATGGAGGATGGATAGATGGATGGTGGGATGGTAGGTAGATGGTAGGTAAGAGACATAGATGATAGACAACAGGTATAGATTAGATAGCTATAGATGGATGAATGATAAATTCATGTCCGTAATGTCATACAATGTGATGTAATATAATATAATTAGTAACTGAATGTGTGTTAAGCCATCAGTAAATAACTAATACTTTAATGTCACTATCACTTTTACCACTATATGCTTGCTGTTATTCTACTTTCTCTGATCATCGTACCAAGGGCCCTCACAGCCCAGCTCCAATTGAACCTTCCAGACTCACCTCAGGTTATCATTTCTCAGGTACTACCCCCCCACCACCTCTGTCTCAACTCACTTAATGACCCACCAATTTGCAACCTAGTGGAACTCACCCCCCATTCTCCCCTCGGGATATTCCCGCTGCCTAAAACAGGTTTTCTTTTTCTGCACCTGGCAAAGTTTATTCATCCTTCAGGGCCTCTCGCAAATGTCACCTCCTCTGTGAAGTCCGCCCAGGTTCCTAATTCAAGGTTCACGTGTCTGACTATCTCCGTAGACCTCAAGCCGCCTTTTAATTATCTTATTCTTTCTGCCTACTCCCCCTCCTCCAGCAGAACCCTTGGCATTCAGTAGGTGCTCAGTGAATGTTTGCCAAATGACTAAGGATGCTAAAATTGGGAGGAAATACTGACAAGGGGAGTGAGGGAAGCCCAGAAGACAAAAGCTGCCCCGTTTACAAATGTGTGATATCTTGCTGCTCTGTAGCCTTAGGAGTGATTTGCTCTTTCCTCACAGGGCTCCACCTTTCTTCCTCTGGCACCTAATAGCTTTAGAACTGATGAGTCTGGTTAATAGTTTAGTTTCTTTCCTTTACCAAAATGCCTTCTCCACGTGACTGGGGATCATTTTTGTGGAACCTTCCCACCCTGGGATGGATGTCAGAAGCGCACCGAGGTTCTCGTTTGCTGCACATTGTCCAGCCATGGACATTTGACTTTTACTATTAGGGCTAAGAGGGAAATTGCAGATTTAGAAAAGCTAATTAGCATCACTTCCCCAGAGCCAGCTTCCAGTGGCACTTTTGTTGCTGAGTGTTTGGTACACACGGATTTGCTCCTCTGACCAGACCGTGAAATCACCCCCTTTTCCAGGAACTAACAAGAAGTGGGCTGAAAACAGACGTGGGGCCATCAGGCCACCTGCCCCCAAACCAGCCTCCCGTATTGTCACCCCTTTGCCTGGACCTGAGAGCAAGACCTTTTGGAGGCACGTGGTGCCCTCTCTGCTCTGATCTTGCTGAGACATCATTAGATCATCTGAAGAAAAGAGCAACAACTTCTCTGTGAAAAGAGAAGCGTCATTACGATTTTCTCTCTGAAATGAGAGCAAGTGTCAGGTACAGAAATGGGAACCAGCAAGTAATGGGGAAAAATGATGTTGTTATGAAAGATGGTTAGCAAGTGAAACGAGGTGGTATGCTGAAATTTGAAATGAAAAAATACTTCCTGTTAGTGCATCTTCCCAGCATGCCTCAGACAGCTTTTGCTCTGCTAATCAGTCCTGTGGGCCCTTAAAAGATAATGTATGCAATTATTGAGCCAGCACATATTCTAAAGATCCTATTAGAACACACCCTGGGAATTGGTAATAACGTATGGATGTTTTGTCTCACCCATCGCGTACACACACAGATATAAAGGCACCTGGTTTTATGAGACACTAGAGGAGACACCTCTTGCTTGGTCCACCCAAACTCCCACTTGGATGGGGACTCCCCTCCCACACCCACAAGGTTCGCAGAGGCTTTGCCATGTTCCCACCTTACCCTACCCAGCAGCCTCTGGTGTTTGTTCCCAGGATTGGTGCCTGAACCAACTGGACTAGCACCTCCCTTCCAAGTTGGGTCAGCTTAGCATGTCTTCAGGGACCACAGCTAGGAGACATGAGGTCGTACGTGAGATAAAATACAGAGCGCAGCTAGAGGGAAGAAAGAAGTGGAGTCCCAGAGGCAGTTGTTCTGAGACAAGGTGTGCCCTTCTCTCCATTGACCTTGGCTGGGCAACAATTCTTTAGTTGTGATGAGCTATCCCAGGGTCCTTCACCTATGTTTGTATGCAAGCTAAGAATTTGCATTTTTAAATGGTTGCCTCAAAATCAAAAAGAACAAAATATTTTGTGACATAGGAAATCCAGATAAAGTTTTATTGGCACCCAGCCACACTCATTTTTTTCTATGTTGCTTGTGGCTCTTCTTGCACTATAGTTGTAGGACCTGAGTAGCTGCCACAGAGATTGTAGAACTAAAAAAGCATAAAGTATTAACAAAAAAAAAAAAAAGGGAAGCGGACCTGGCCCAGTGGTTAGGGCATCCGTCTACCACATGGGAGGTCCGCAGTTCAAACCCCGGGCCTCCTTGACCCGTGCGGAGCTGGCCCATGCGCAGTGCTGATGCACGCAAGGAGTGCCCTGCCACGCAAAGGTGTCCCCCACGTAGGGGAGCCCCATGCACAAGGAGCGCGCCTCGTAAGGAGAGCCGCCCAGCGCGAAAGAAAGTGCAGCCTGCCCAGGAATGGTGCTGCACACATGGAGAGCTGACGCAGCAAGATGACGCAACAAAAAGAGACACAGATTCCCAGTGCCGCTGACAACAGAAGCAGACAAAGAAGAACACCGAGCAAATGGACACAGAGAACAGACAACTGAGGGGGTAATGGGAAGGAGAGAGAAATAAATAAAAATAAATATATTTTTTTAAAAAAGCATAAAATATTTTCTTTCTGGTTCTTTCCAGGAAAAGAGGGTATGCTTTAAAGCCAGGAACAATGAAGGATCTTCTAAGTAGCCATGAAATTAAATCAACTTTTAAAAATGTTACTCACTGTTAGCAGAAACTCTAGCATTGTATATTTGAGAAGAGGTTTTAACTGCAACCATTATCCTTTGGGAAAAAGATCAAAGGAACACAAAGAAGCCACCTTAGCTTTCATATGTGTAGGAGGTCCTCAATTGTTTATATGAGTAGAATGAAGGAAGGGATGAATCCCCTCAAAGTGGAAAGTTACACTGACTTGATATCCTGAGCACATCATGAGCCCATCATGAGCGCATCAAGATTTCTGCCATTGGAAGAACATTGTCCATCCAGATTCTAGTGGCAAGTACACTCCAAGGAACCCTTAGGCTTAGACATTACAAGAACCCAATGGGTTCCACTCCATTCGATGCTTTCACACTTCCATCTCTTCCTTGGTGAGCACGAGAAAGACTCTCTAAATTTACAGACTTTTAAGGTATCCTGAAAGTTGAATCCTAATTAAAATAGAATCATTGGATGACAATGGGTTGTTTCTATTTGGCAAAATATTCCTTGCAAATAGCCAGGAAAAGACCCAACGGCATTTCTCTGTATCAAATAGTTCTGACTAGAAGAAAAGGGACATTACTCCAACTGAAGGGAACTGAGTTTCCTTTGAAATGTGGTAGTGGGTTAGGGGAAAGGCAGGGACAAGGGCAGGTGTCCGCTCAGGAGACAGGGGATCTCGTGGACCAGCTGCACCTAACATCTAACGTCTTCCTCCCCTTCTCTCCCAGTCCAGTCAAGTATGTCAAGACTCACATACTTCCAGGACCAGCAAACATTCCACAGCCTTCCGAGGTGACTGGTTCTATCTTTGGATGATTCTTCTCTCAATCAAACCCCAAATCTCTCTCCTTTTGACTCTATTTGCTCCCCTTCATCCATTTCAAATCCAACTTCCCCACGGCAACCTTTCACATATCAGGAGATGGTGCTTTTGAGGCATTTGTTCTTGCAAGTTCTCCTCACAGTCCTTTCTCTGGCTCTTTTGAGGTTGCTTTGCCTCCTCCTGAGCTTCCCATCTCCCTTCCTTTGAATGTGTTTCATTTCCTTTGCATCCTCCTTCAAGGGCGGGCTTCAGACCTGGGCATTCATCTTCCGGTCCCCGCCTGAACCACACGGAGCACAGTGAAAGGCCGTTGTCGCCCTTTTTCTACATGCCATCTATTGACTTCGTTTCCTTTAAGTCATTTGCTATTTAACTTAAGAATTCACAATGTCCTGCTCTGCCATTGGAAAAGTATTAAGTTAAGGTTCCAAATAGCTCCAAGAAGTGGAGTTTTGCATGCTTGAATCTGGGTACCTGTCATTTGGAGAGAAGGCATCCTGGAAAGGAATCTCCTTGGGTAGGGAGGGTGAGCCAAAGACCAGAGCTCCAGGTCTCCAAAGCAACTTCTGCAGGGCAAGTCTTATTTCATCACTGCTAAAGGAGAAGAGGAGACACCTCCTGAGTCCCCAGGCAGGACATACAGCCAATCAATAAAATCTGTAATGCCAATCTTTGAAACAACAAATGATGTGAAAATTACTCCATTCACTTTAAGGAGACTTTTAAAGAACATTTGGTCTTGTTAGTAGCAATTAGTATGATTACCTTCAATCCCTGAGCACTTACTATGTGCTTGGAACAGTCCTAAGTGCTTCACAGCATTATCTCACGACGTCTTAAAACTCTTTCAAGTGTGTCTTCCAGGTGAGGAAACTGAGGTTTAGAGAAGCTCAGTGACTTGCCCAAAGCCACACAACTAATAAAGAGCAGGGCTGATTTCACCTGAGGTCTGTCTGATGCTGAAGTTCACGTTCTTGACTACGAGGCTCCATCCTGTGGAGCAGTCTAGCCAAAGCGAAGATTTGTGTGGCCCAAGTGCCATGTGTTTTCAAACTGCAAATCACACAGCCCTTCCTCAGCCTTCAGCACCTCTGCTACTACATCACCCCACAGCCAGGTCCCAGGTACTCATTTTTGCCCCTCCTTAAGCCCCAACACTGAACTTTCTTACCCTGATTCAAGACAGACCAAGAAAAACCAAAGGCCTGGACTCTTAAGTTGTCCTCATTGAACCAACCTCTTTTCCTATTTGTGAAATTTTCTATTTATTCTTCTCTATCCCAATTGGCACTTCCTACATCACACTCTTCTCCTATTTGTAAAATTCCAACTTCATGGTCACTACCATCCTACTGTCCTTAGAGAAGTTCCCTGTAGCTATCAGCTCTGGTCACAGGTGAACACCAACATCTTCTTGGAGATTCCAAAACCCCCATTGGACCCCGACAACCCTCACTAGCTCAGGGGGAGCAAAAAGGATAGGGGGCTCATCTCAAGTCCAAATACTTTTCAGAGTGGCCAATGCATCATCAATAATCAGAACAAAGCTCTTAAACCATTCTTTTTTATTATTATTAAAGTTAATAGATCACAAGGAATGTTACATTAAAAAACATAAAAAAAACAAAAAACATAAGAGGTTCCCATATAACCCACTCCCCACCCCCCACCTCATTATTTTTGTAAACTGTATATTTTTAAAGATACATATATCACACAAAAAATGATACATTAAAAAAATAAGAGGTTCTTGTATACCCCCCTCCTTCCACACCAACAACCTCTCTCATCATTGCAGCACACTCACTGTACTCGGTGAACACATTTTGGAGCACTGCTGCACTACACAGATAATAGTTTACCCTGTAGTTCACACTTTGCCCCAGTGCATTCAGTGGGTTATGGCAGGATATATAAGGTCCAGCATCTGACCCTGCAATATCATTAAGGACAACTCAAAATCCCAAAAATGCCCCCACATCACATCTCCTCTACCCTCTCCCTGCCCTCAGCAACTACTGTTGCCACTTTCTCCACCTCAATGCTAAAATTTCTTCTATTACTCATCACAATAGTTTTATAGTAGAATATCAATGAGTCCACTCTAGTCCATATTTTATTCCTCCATTCTGTGGACCCTGGGATGGTGATGTCCCCTCCACCTCTAGATCAGGAGGGAACTTAGATTCCACATGGATGATGGATGCAATTCCTCTGCTTACAGTTGTAGACATTCTTTTTTTTTTGGTCTTTATTTACTTTTTTTAATGTTACATTCAAAAAATATGAGGTCGCCATATACCCCCCACCCCTCTCACCCCACTCCTCCCATAACAACAACCTCCATCATCATGGGACATTCATTGCACTTGGTGAATACATCTCTGAGCACTGCTGCACCACATGGTCAATGGTCCACATCGTAGCCCACACTCTTCCCCAGTCCACCCAGTGGGCCATGGGAGGACATACAATGTCTGGTAACTGTCCCTGCATTACCACCCAGGACAACTCCAAGTCCTGAAAATGCCCCCATATCACATCTCTTCTTCCCACTCCCTACCCTCAGCTGCTACCATGGCCACTTTCTCCACATCAATGCTACATTTTCTTCGATTGTGGGGAAGCGGATTTGGCCCAGCGGTTAGGGTGTCCATCTACCACATGGGAGGTCTGCTGTTCAAACCCCGGGCCTCCTTGACCCGTGTGCAGCTGGCCCACACGCAGCACTGATGTGCACAAGGAATGCCCTGCCACGCAGGGGTGTCCCCCGCGGGGGAGCCCCACGCACAAGGAGTGCGCCCCATAAGGAGAGCTGCCCAATGCGAAAGAAAGTGCAGCCTGCCCAAGAATGGTGCTGCCCACACGGAGAACTGACACAGCAAGATGATGCAACAAAAAAGAAACACAGATTCCCGGTGCCGCTGACCACAGAAGTGGACAAAGAAGAAGACGCAGCAAACGGACACAGAGAGCAGACAACCGGGGTGGGGGAGAAGGGGAGAGAAATAAATAAATAAATAAATAAGTCTTTTTTTAAAAAAAAAGAACTCATTGTGTGTGCTCTGGAGCATCATGTAACATCACTAGTGCTGTACTTTGGTTAAGGCAGGCAGATTAAATGGTCTCCAATGTCATTGTTGGCTCTAAGATGCTACCTTATGATTTTGCTTTTTCCCTGTTATTTTGTGTTATTTTGGGGTCTGGTATTTGCAATACACACCTAGACATGTTCCGCAGGATGACTGTAAATGTGATTGCAGAGAGACTTTAGGCTCGGGACACCAGACTCTGTTCCAACTCATTTCAGCAAAATGGGTGCCCAATATTTGCCCCTCTCCACTGCAGCATTTGTCTACATGACTCATATCTAGCTCTGAGAAATGATGCTGAATCCCACAGATGCTTGTTCCCGTGAAACACCCACGGGACAAAGGCAGAGCCGCACAGCCCTCGTTAATCCACATGGAAATGAAAAAGAATAAGCAGCACAGAACTGTGACCACTGGGAAAATTACAGAAATAAAGATCATTACGTGCATCTGGTTTACCAGGGGGAAGCAATGGAGATAAAGCCCTTAAGTCTTTAATAAGGCTGGAAATTAAAACTGGGATTAACAACAACAAACAGAATTTATAAGAAGCTGTACACAGCACTCCTGCTTGGGGTTTGCTGGCCTGGTTTCTGGAACATTTTCCATGTTGTTAGTATTTATCACCAGCTCTTTCCCTGGCCATTGGTGTAAGGTCCACTGCCTTCTCCCTATGACCTTTAAAGAAGACTATCCTCCTTTAAAAGCCCCCATATAGTCTCTGAGTTCACTGTTGAGGCTGGGAGGGGCCAATCACTGAGTTTCAGTGGAGCTTTGAGGTCAGACCTGCCCTGAGAGACACAGGCTCAACAGCTTCTTATGAGAGGTGACCCAGACCACGCGCCTTGGGGTGGGGCGGTGGGCTCCCCCCATATTTTGGATATTTAGATTCTCCCACCAGAGTCACCGTTTGGAGTTATAGCCATGCATATCCAGAAGGAGGCCCTCTTAAAACGTGTGTTATTTGACTGACCAACACTGCAACTGATTAGAAATTATCAGTACCTTGGCTATTGTTACCTAGCAAAGAAGACAATTTTTAAGGAATGGCAAAAGTATCAGAGAGGGAGGGCTGGAAAGATCTAGAAGAGGAGTTGGAGCTGACAAAGGTATGTCAGAGAGGGGGTGTCATAACAAGGGCTACCTACCCAAAGATACCCAAGAGCTAGCACAGGGGCACTGGGAATATTGGGGACTGAATCATGCCCCCCGAAACACACAAAAAATGTTCGCTCTTCAAGTGCGTATCTGTAGATGTGAATCCATTTGTAGATCATTCCTTTGATGATGATCTTATTAGTCAAGGTGTGGCTAAACTGAAAGAGGGGGATCCTTCATCCGTAGTAAGTATGAAGCCCTTATAAGCAAAAGAAATGGGACGTGGAAGCCAATGTCAGACCTCAGTGGAAATCCCAGCAGCAGACTCAAGGTCAGAGAGGTGGCGATGTGGCAGGGGATTGCCGGAATGCTACAGACTCTGGGAAAAAGCAAGCTCTGCCAGTGCCTTGATGTTGGACTTGTAGTTCAGTATTATGAAACTATAAGCTCCTGTTTTTTAAAGGAACCCCTTGTGTGGTATTTGTGATAGCAGCCCTGGAAAATTAAGACAGGGAACCTCAGGGAATTGAGGACAGGTCCCAAATTCGAGGTCAGGAAGTTGTTAAAGATGAGCTCTCCAAGTATCACAGTTTTCTGAGACTTATCTACACTTGAACATTCCAGCTTATCTATACTGGAACTTGCAATTAATTTTGGCTTTTCAAAATAGATTATACCAATCAGATTGTATACCCATGATCGTAACCATAAATAAAACGTACAGCCAAGTTTTCCATTCATCCTCGTTGCCTGAACGCGGCTGAAGCACCGAGGGCTGCACACCTGCTCAGGTACATAGATGTCATCTTAGCTGCAAGGATGCTGAGGTTATTTTTGCTGACAGGACAGTGCAGGTGACAAGCACGTGGTGACTGCAAGTGGCCATGCTACCTAAGCAAGCCTGCCAAAAAGAGAGGATGCTTGTTCTCAGCCCACTTCTCTTTCCAAACCCATTTCCACCTTTACTTCTTTTCCTCTTTCACTCCCTTCCCCCACCTGACCTACCCCCCTGCCAAGTACAGCAGCTTCAAGTATATAGCCCCAAAGCAGCCTGGCACGGCAGAGCTCAGTAAATAGGATGCTCCAGAGCGCAGAAGTTGGGTGCAAATGGTACAATGTACTAATTAGAGTTAAGTTCAGCTGTCAGTAACGGAAAAACATAAAGTAGCAGAGAACTAAACAAGACAGTGTATTTCTGATGCGCATTCAAGGAGTCTAGAGCTGGTGGGGCACTCCACAATGTTAAGGACGCTTCCTTCCTCGTTGCACCACTGTGCAAGGTATTCCTGTCCCAAAGTCATCTCTGTCCCAAGATGGCTGCCAGAGGTCCAGCCAACACAATCACATTCCAGACAAGAGGAAGAAGGGAAGAGAAGAAGGACATGCTTTCTTTCCTTAAGGACAGCTCCCAGAAGTTGCCACACATCAGCTTATGTCCCATTAGTCAGAATTAAGTCATGCTCATGTCAAACTTCAAGGCAAGCTGAGAGAGCGAGTCTTCAGTGTTGGCAGCCTCACGACCTAAAAATCAAGGATTCAATTGCTGTAGAACAGGGTCGTTCAACCTTGGCAAGAGTGACATTTTGGGCCTGGTGATTTTTTGTTGTAGGGAACTGCCCTCTGCATTGTAGGATGTTTAGCACACTCTCTGGCCTCTACCTACTAGCACCCCCTGCCCCCATGCGGCAACCAATAATATCTCCATGTATTGCCAAAGTCCCCTGGGGGGCAAAATTGCCTCTGGTTGAGAACCTCTATCCGAGAAGAAGAGGAGGAAAATTAGCTTCCTGTGCCACCTACACTTTGCCTGCTGTACCTTGACTCATCCTTGCCACCTCTTCTGCCACGGATGCCACCTTTATCCCTTTTGTGACTTTGTTGTTCCCTATCTGATGGACTAACTTGTTGCTTCCAAATCTTACCCTGTTTCCTGGACAATCCTTTGTAAAACACCCTTGAATCCATTCTGATCCATGATCTTCCCAGCTTTGGGGTTGGCAACCCAATAGGAACAGGACATGGACTCAGGCCTTAAAATTATTGTAAAAGAAAAGCAACAGAGATAAACATGCTTGATTAAAAACACTGTGGAGTATTCAACTTCCTGAAAAAGATGCAGCCATGAAACATGTGTTTGTGCTATATACATATTTATATATGTCATGTGTAAGTAGTGGGGATTCCATTTTTGAAAAGATTAAAACACCATTTGATGTGGAGAAGCATGGGAAAAATACAGCTGGAGTGACCTATGGACTGTGGTTAGTAGTAATAATATAATATTCTTGCATCTATGTGAAAGATGTACAGTGTTGATAATGAGGCAGTTTGGAAAATGTGAGCCAAATGTACACTATGGACATGGTAATAATCAGATGATATTATCTTATTTGTAGCAAATATTCCACCACAGTGTGGTGTGTTGATGGAGAGGTGTTGTCTGGGAATTCTGCACATGTGCATGATTGTTTCGTAAGTTTACAACTTCTGTCATAAAAGATATATTTAAAAAATAATAATAGGGTGGGTTGGGGGGGGGAAACACACCAAATGTAAGATAAGGACTATATTAGTAGTAAGATTTTAACAATATTCTTTCATAATTTGTAACAAATGTCTCACAACAATGCAAGGTGTTGGTGGAGGGTTGATGTATGGGACCCCTGTGTGATGTTCTGCATGTTTGCTCTGTAAGTTCACAACTTTTACTATACACTTAATAGTTTATGTATGTTCATATATAAATGATATAAAGATAATAATAATAGTGTTGGTTGGGGGAAAATATTTGGTTAGTAGTAATATTTTGACAATGCTCTTTAATCATTAGTTAAAAGGTTTAACAACAATGCAAGTTATTGGTGATAGGGTGAGTTACAAGAGTCCTCTATGATGTTATATATGTTTATTTTGTAAGTTCACGACTATTATTATATACTTATTGTTTATATATGTTTATGTATTAGTGTTGTACTTAATAAATTAATTAAAAACAAAACAAAGCACAATTTGATGCTAGTTACTAGGTGACCCTCCACCTATGAATCTGAGGACTCATTGCCTTGGCAAGGGTGAGGATATTGCCCAGAAGAGAGAGAAGTCACGAATTAGTTGGACGCTTCAAACCCAACCTTCAAAGGTCCATGATGAGTCATTGGGAAGAGGGCAGATAATAGTCTTGGAAGCCAAGTTTTCAAAAGAGAGAGAGAATTTAAAAAAAGGATTTCATAATATTCCCGAAGCTGCATGTTATACGGGCAGCACTAAAGCTTTGAGGGCTGACCACGGAGCAGGTCACAGAAGGCAGGCAGGACATGTGGGAAACTCTCTTCCAGGGCCCTGGGGAGACGCTAGGGAAGGGGAGGAGAGAAGGTTCCTCAAGAGGGCACGTGGCTCCCCATATTCTGGTCAGTCCTGAGGGGTCGAGGACTGGACAAGGGGGCAGGGACACTCAGCCAGATTCAGTAAAACCGCGAAGGAGCTGGGGAATGGCGCAAGGATGGTGCTGGCGCAATGCGGGTCCCGGGCAAGGGAGCAGCAGGGTCTTTGGGGACGCCGCCCCGAGGGTCTGAGAGCATGCCTTGGGTCTGTGCCTGAGAGGGGCCTGTAAGGAAGAGACCCAGAAGCCCCCCCCGTGTCCCCCGGGGCCTGCAGAAGGTCAGAGCGTGTGTGTGGGTGACAGGAAGCTCAGGACCAGGGCAGGGCGGAGCCTTGCAGCGCAGGGCCATGCAGGGAGCTGCGACTTCCGCAGGAAGAGGCGGCCACCGTGGAGCCCCGGGCGGCAGCAGGCACGCCTCTGCGGTCACTGATTTGAATTTAGACTCAAGTTCAACTAGTTTTCCCCTCAATGAGAATCATTATTCCCTGGTTCACTTTTTCATTTTATTTTTTTAATTTTATTTTATGGTACCAGGGCAGGGGAATAAGCCCAGGACCTCATATCTGGGAACCTGGCGCTCAACCACTGAGCCACATCCGCTCCCCCTCGTTTACTTTTTAAGAGAAAGTTTAAGCCACCCAGGAACCAACAGTCAGAGGATAAAGCCTCAGGGATTTACTTTTTATACTTAATAATCTGAGAGGAAAAGGAGCTCCTTTGTTTTCAGTTTCTGGATTAAAGCAAGGGCAAATCTTCCTGGAATCCAGTTCTCTCTCTTCTATGCTGACAGTACTTCTTTATTTATTTATTTTTATTTAGTTTTTATTTATTTCTCTTCCCTTCCCCTGCCCCCAACCACCCAGTTGTCTGCTCTCTGTGTCCATTCCTGTGTTGCCGTACTTCTTTATATTGTAAAATGCCAATATTTTAAGTCTACCATTCTTTGAATTTTGACAAATGTAAACCCCGTAAAATTCCTTATACCCCTTTCCAGCAATCAGCTCCTGGAATAACCAAGCACTACCCTAATTTCTTACACTATAGATTAGTTTTGCCTGTTCTCTCACTTCATATTAATAGAATCATAAACCATGTACTCCTTTGTGCCTGGTTTCTTTCATTCAATATAAGGTTTTTCCGATTTGTCCATGATGTTTCATGTATTGCTAGTTTGTTCCTTTTGATTGGTGACTGGTATTGCTTTGTAAAAATATACTACAATTTGCTCATCCATTCTCTTGTGGATGTTCCAGTTTTGGGTTATCACAAACAAAGTTGACATGAACATTTCTGGACATACCATTCTGTGGACATGTGCCTGCATTTCTCTTTGGTATATACCTAGGCATGGATCTTCTGGGCCATAAGATGGGTACACATTTAGCTGTGATTGTACCATTTTACACTCCCACCAACAACCCTTGGTATTCTCATGGAGACATTCTGGTGGGTGTGTTGTAGCATCACATGTGGCTTTAATTTGCATTTAATACCCTTTTGTGCGTCTGTTGGCTAAGATATCTTCTTTCGAAAATTGCTTATTCAATTTTTTGTCCATTTTAATGGATTGTTTACCTTTTTATTATTGATTTGTAGAAGCTCTTTATATATTATGGATAGTTATTTGTCAGATATATGTTTTTGTAATATTTCCTCCCAACCTCTAGTTTGACTTTTCACTTTCTCAAGGGTGTTTCTTCTGATGAGAAGTTTTTAATCTTGATGAAGTCCAATGTATGAATGTTTTTTGCTCTTATGACTAGTGCCTTTTGTGACCTAAGAAATCCTTGCTTACCCAAATAGTGAATATATTCTCCTATGTTTCTAATATTCTATCTCAAATTAACTTTTATATCTGGCTTATGCCATATAGGTAGGAGTCAAGACATTTTTCTATCTAGTTTTTTCCTCCATATTCCCCACCTGTGATGGGTAGGCTATTGTGTCAACTTGGCCAGGTAATTGTGCCCAATTATTTGGTCAAGCAAGCACTGGGCTAACTGTAATACAAGGGTATTTATGGACATTAGTCACCATTGACTTTACTGCAGTGGTAAATCATAGATAGCTGGTTACAATTACATCAATCAGGGAGATTGCCATCAGCAATGAGTGATGCCTAACCCAGTCAGTTGAATGCCTTAAAATGGGGAAGTGATTCCAGCATTGAGAGAGAATTTCTCAGCTCGTCTTTGGACAGCCAGCATCTCCCAGAACTCGTCAAGAACCTTCACTGGACTTTCATTGCAGCCCCTGGTTGCAGCCTGCCTGCGAAACCTGGACTTGTGCATCCCCACGGCTGCATGAGAGACTCTTATAAAATCGCTTACTATTGGCAGACATCTCTTGTTGATTCTGTTTCCCTAGAGAACCCTGACTAACACACCACCATTTACAGAACTGTGATTTATTTTCCTTTCTTCCTTGAATTGCTTTGACATCTCTGTCAAAAATCATTTGATCATGGGTATGCCTGTTCCCCAGTAACTGCTGTGGGTCTATTTCTGTCTCTCTGTTTGTTCCTTTGAGCTACTCATCTATCCTTTTATCAATACTACAGTGTCTTGATTACTATACCTTTATTGTAAGTCAAAATCAGCTAGCATAACTCCTCTAATATTTTCTCTTTTTCCTGTTTTGGCTATTTTAGATTGTTTACATATAAATTTTATAATCAATTTTCTATAAAATATCCTGCTGAGATTTTGGTTGGGATTGCATTCAATTTATAAATAAATTTAGGAGAAGCTGGGGAAGCAGATGTAGCTCAAGCAGTTGGGTGCCTGCCTACCACATAGGAGGTCCTAGGTTCGGTTCCCAGTGGAAGTTGATGCAACAAGATGATGCAATGAAATGACACAAGAGATGCAATGAGGAGACACAACAAGGATACACAATGAGAGACACAACAAGCAAGGAGCAGATGTGACTCAAGCAATTGGGCTTCTCCCTCCCACATTGCAGGTTCAAGGTTTGGTTCCTGGTGCCTCCTAAAAAGAAGACAAGCAGAGACACAGAGAGCACACAACAAACAAACACAGAGAGCAGACAGTGGGCACAAACAATGGGGCAGGGGGGACAGACAAATAAAATAAAGTCTTTAAAAAAAGAGAAAAGCTGATATTTTTACTGAGTTTTCCAATACATGAACATAGTAAATTTCCCCACTTATTTTGGACCTCTTTAATTTCTCTCAGCATTATTTTAAAATTTTTTGGGTAGAGGACTTGTACATCTCTAATGAAATTTATATTTATTCCTGGTATTTGATTTTTATGCTATTTTATATGGTATGTTTTTATTTTGTTTTCTAATGTTTGTTGCCAGTATATAGAAATATAGTTTAATCTTTGGACATTTGATCTTTTATTCTGTAATCTTGTTAAATTCACTGATCAATTTTAGTTGTTTTGTGGATGTTTCTTCTATACAATGATGTCATCTGTGAATAAAGATAGTTTTACTTCTTCCTTTCCAATGGTTATGCCTTTTATTTCTTGTTTCTGTTTTATTGCTGGCTTGTTGACTAGGAGTTAGGAGAACAGACACCCTTGCATTGATCCTAGGGGGAAAATCATATACTATTTCACCACTAAGTATGATGTGACTTTAGGGTTTTTAGTAAATACTCTTTATTAGAGAGGAAATTTCTTTATATTCCTAGTTGACGGAGTGTTTTTAAGATCCTATGTGGGTGGTGAATTTCATCAAATGTTTCCTGTGCATTTATTAAGATGGTCATAAGATTTTTCTCCTTTACTTTCTCTTTCATGACTTTATTACATTTTTTTTATGTTTAGCAAGCTGCCCATGCCTCAGATAAACACCACTTTTCAAGGTGTAATCTTCTTTTAATGTATGGCTGTGTTCAGTTTGCTAATATTTTGTTTAGGACTTTTGGTTAATTTCACCAACTATTCTAATCTGAATTATAAACTCCTGTCAGTCCCACGACCCGGTTTTATAGCTTCGTTTCTGGCAAACAAGCTTTTCGTGAACTGCTGTTTTTTCTTAAATTTCTTATTTTTATTCTTCCTTGTGAAAATAAAAAGGGTAAAACTCTGTGGAACTTACCACAGTATAAATGAACATTTGTAGACATTTTCTGTGAAAAGGGGATCATTCAAAGCCACAACAAAAACCAGTTCTATTTAAAATAGACCAAAAATAGATCCTGCAATCAATGTAACTGAGTCACTGTTAAACTACCTGGTTCTCAATCCCTTTTAACAATGCTTGTCTCTATCAGATTACTATCCATGCAAAAATCCCATAATGAACATTTTAATCCTGGGATTAAGAATTAGCCTTTTATAATCTGGGAACCAAAATTGCCTGTGAACTGTGTATCCTGAATTTGAGGAAAAGAAGACTACTCAAATCCCTCTGCAACCCTGCCTCATGCCACCTGCCTCCTCCCACCCTCCATGCCCGCAGCCCACAGCCTCTGCTGAGTTAACCCAGAGTTTCAGCGTGTGTGAGGGCAAACTCAGGCCTCTCTTCCTGCACTAAAATGGAATCCCATTTCCCACATCTGGGGAGCCCAGCCTGTCTTAGTTTCCCAGCAGCTAAAACAAATACCACACAATGGGTTGGCTTAAACGAAGGGAATTTATTGGCTCATGGTTTTGCAGCTAGGAGAAGTCCAAAATCGAGGAGTCAGCAAGGCGAGGCTTTCTCCCCGTTCTGAGGCTGGCTGCCAACCATCAGGCCCTTGACTTTGCCGTCACACGGCTATGCCCATGGTGGCGTCTTCTTTCTCTTTCAGGTTCTGTTGACTTCCAGCTTCTGGCTGCTCACCTTGGCTTCTCTCTTTCTCTCTGACTTTCTCTCTGCTTATAAAGACCTGGAATAATCCCAATTAAACCTTTCAGGTGGGCCACACCTTAACTGAAGTAACATCTTCAAGAGACCCTATTTTCAATGGGTCCATACCCTCCAGAATACGGGCCAAGACCAAGAACATGTCCAAACGGGGCACACAGTTCAATGCACCACGCAGCCTTACCAGACCCTAACAACTGTCCCCTGGAAAGCTCTTCTCCCAGCATGCCTTTCCCCTAGGCTTTTCCCAGGGACAAAATTGGGCAAGGGTCCCTTCTCACTCAGGTCCAAGGTAACCCACCTCAGGAAACTAAATCTTCCCATTCTACCTGCCAGGACAGAGAACAACCAGGGCTGAGAGGAGAATGCCTTGGTCCTGCCACCCAAACCGCCCCCTCAGCCTGCCCGGGGCAGGGGGCAGTGGGGGGAAAGAGGACTCCTGCTCCCAGGTAACCATCTCCCAGCCAAGCCCTCTGGCATGCTTGCCCATGGGCCCTGAGGGGTGGAGAGAGCAGCCTCTGGGCCTGATCAGTCTCTATTCCTGGTCCCAGTGGCCTTTCCCAACTTTCTGAAGGGTACTCCCGATTCCTTCTGACCCACCCATCGCCCCTCCCTTTTGTTTATTTCTGGCATTTGTAGAAAGAACCTTGACCAGGTCAGAGGAAACCCATGTGTATAAAAGTGGGTGAAATAAAAGTGTTGCCAGTGCCTGAAGCAGGGAGCCATGAAGCCATGCAGGAGAACATGCTGAGGTATGCCTGGGACAGCGAATGAGACCTGCTGGTGCACAGGAAAAAATGAATCCCCTCCAGGTGGAGAGCTGGTGGAGGGGGATCTTGAAGGCACAATTTCCCATCGGGCCTGGTGGCTGGGGGTATGCTGAACCCCAGGCTCAGCCAGGTCCTCCTGACCATCAGCACAACGAGCCAAGGTGCTTCCGATTGGGTTGGAGCAACAACAGTCAAGCGGCACCATCCCAGCCAGTCTTTCCAAATGCAGAGAGGTTTGGGCGCCACCCAAAACCTGTTCCACATGGATGGAATTCTAGCAGGACCCACTTTTTCCAGCCCCATATGGATGAAACGCCAGTGGGACCCACCAACTCCAAATTTCACACCTTGTTATTGCTACAACGAACTCCATCCTTTCTTTAGGCTTAGAGGCTGATGACCTATCTGAGAACCAAATATTCTATTGATTGAGCACCTACAGTATGCTAAGTAAACATTCTTCTCAGCACTTCATATGCTTCATACATTCAGTCCTGGGTGCAACCCTACAAGGTGGGCCCTACTAGGGTGGGAGGAGGCTCAGAGACAGGTGAATGGCCCGAGGCACACATCCATTGAGGAGGACTAAGCAGGCAGGCAGCTCGGCTCCAAGAGCCCAAGCCCAAACCGCCATCTAGGTAGCCACGGCAACCTAGGCTCATGACCCCTTCCCGCTCATGTCATTCACCCTGAAATCCTCCTAGGTGCTGGACACAATGAGAAAGGAACCCTTGGTCCAGCAGGCAATGCACCAGGTTCAGTTCTTGATAAGCGGGAGCTTTAAAGACGGAGCTTTGTACCTGAGGATGGGCTCACAGAGACAAACATTCCAGGGCGGAAATTGCCGCGGCCAAGATGGCGGCCGAGAGGACGCAAGAGCCTGGGACCTGAGGGGAATTTACGGGGTTCCATGTGGCTCTGAGACCAGCCCTGTAATGGGGCTGTGTGTTTTGGGGGGCACCAGGTTAAAGGTGTTATGAAGAGGTGATCTATAGTGTATAAGTGGGAGGGCGTGGCAGGATGTCCTGGGCCCAGCTCAGTGTCTGTCACCTCATAGGATGAGAAGGAGAGAGAGAAGGAAGAATGGGTTAATTAGCCAAGCTGGGGGCAAGTTATAAAAGATTTTCAATGTTATAGGAAAAAGTTTGGGTTTGGTTATCAATGAATAATCATTAATGATTTAATCAGGGAAGCAATAAGTGGTTTATCACCAGATCTCTTTCTGTGCTGCTTAGATAGGTGATGATGGCTGGCTGGATGGATAGATGGATGGATGGAAGGATGGTTGGATGGATGGGTGGATAGATAGATGAATAGATAGAAAGATGATAGATAGATAGATAGATAGATAGATAGATAGATATGGTAGAAAGATGGATAGATGGATGAAAGAAGGATAAAGATATAGAGATACAGATTGTTTTCCCCTAGGGCTTGGCAAGGTAGAAGGCACCATGGTGGGCAGAAGTCAGAATTAAGTTACATGTCTCCTGCCCCCAATGTCTTGCAAAGTGCCCCTATGTGTGTCACACTGAGCAGTGCAGCCTGGCATCCGGAGGCTGGGGGAGACCAGGAGACAAGTCCCGGGCTGCCAGGACAGACTTTCTGCTGACACCCCCGGCCAGACCTGCCGAGAACGGAGCCGCTCATGGCAGCTGGAAAAGTCCCTCCCTGGAAAGCAGGGGTTTGTTTCCGTGCTTTGCCGCCCGCAGTCTGGTGCTCGTTGGCCTCAGTTTCCAGTGCTTGTTGCGCCTGCCCGTTGGGTCTTGATGCTGTCAGGAGAGGACAGATCCCGCCGGGAGCCACCGCCTCGTCCACAACGGTGGCCGTCAGGAAAGCCAGGCTCCTGCTGCGAGGGCCAAGCCACCCTAGGAGGACCAACGACCAAGGTCAAGGTTGGGGACGCAGCATCTGCAGCAAAGCATTGGGCCCATTCTCCTCCTGTGGTCATTGTTACTTTCCACTGACCAGCTGCCTGCAGGCGCTGGGCACAGACAAAATGGGTAACACAGCCGCCATTCAGCAGAGATTAAATGCCTGAAATGAGCCACACCTCTGAACAATTGCTTCCTCTAAGAGGGACAGCGCTGAATGGCCAGGGAGCCCATTGATAACTGTTATAAAGGAGTGAAGGCTGCACGGAAGGAAAGAAAAGTTTCACACTGCCCTTAAAACGAGCTGAGTCTTCCTTCTCTCCCTCCTCTTCCCTTCCGACTGCCCATTTTGCCCAAGTTGCCCAAATACAGAATCATTCTTTGAGGTGCAGGGACTTGGGCTTAAAATCCACGGATTTGCTACTGTAAGTCATAAAACTGCGTGCTGATCGCTTTAGCACTATCATCTTTGCAACTTTCGGACTTGACAATTAGTTACTATCATTCACACTGTGCAATCGGCTGTTAAATCCTCATTTATGCTAATTTGAATATGAATGTGCTGTTCAATAATAACATGTTAGATTGCCATGTTTACAAATATACTCCAGGTATTTAGAAATTAGATGATGCAAAACATACTGTTTAAGTTGCACGCCGTGCCAGTTTAAATAACTTAAGCCTATTTATCAGTCACTTAGCAATTCTTTTCACATACTTCTGTTTTCCTCTGTCCTACCCGTCTCAACCCAAACTAAAATATGCTCTTTTGGGTTTGTTTGTTTTGTTGCTTTATTAAACTAATCATCTTCGAGATAAGACTTAATTAGCTGTCACCTCTACGTGGACCCCGCTTTTCGACTTCCCGCTGATCTTTTTGAGGCAGATGGAACCGTAAATGGGAAAAAAAGAAAGAAAAAACAAAACGATCTCTGCAGCTGCGATGCTAAATATCAGCTCCTAATCAAGTCTCTGAAAAGCACAAAGGGGAGAGAAGAGGGAAGTTTTGAGGGAAGGTAAAACTTAAGAACGCACAATAAGTGATCAGAAACTCCTGGAAGAAAAGAAGGTGGACTCTAGGGCAGAGCGTCTCAAATTTCCATGTGCCTTGGGATCGCCTGGAGATTTGGGCAGCTTTGTGGGTGAGGTTCAGGAAGCAGGGGCTGGGAGCTGGGATTCTGCGTTTCCAACCACCTCCGAGGTGCTGCTGTGCTCGTCCAGGTACCGCTTTGGGCAGGGAGGTGCTAAAACAAATAGAATGCATCCAACTTCAACAAATAGATTTATAAATAGAACATATGTTTCCATGAAGAGATTTAAAAATCAAGCTTGGTCTAAGGAGCATTGTGCAAAGCTTTGTTTTCCTACCAAGGAAACTATTTTAGCTGATTCCTACTCAGTTCTTAAAAGAGCAGGTCACTCTGACACCAGCTAGGGAAGAATTAACCCATTTTTCTTCCATATCCTACAGCCTTTGAGCAAAACTCCATTCCAGTCATTATAACACATTGGTCAATGTTTAGTGTATGTGAGTCTCCGGCTCCTTCCCTGGAGCAGGAGGTTTTGAGGGCAATGATTGGATGCCCTATGCATCTATAGTCGATTCTGTTGGCTGCCTTACCCTCTGGCACTTCTTCTTTCCCCCTTCCTAACTTAACCCTGATTTTGCTCAGGTGTCTCCCCTTCTCTGCCCCCCTATGTGCTTGAGGACACTGGGACCCTGTGTGGGAGCCATTCCCCTTGCCACTGACAAGGGCTCCAGCATTGCCATGGATCAAGTTTGTGACCAACAAGACGAAAGGGAGTCCTGCTAAGAGGCTTCTGGGGAAGCCTTGGAGACATAAGGAAGAGGCTATTTCCCTGCTTCCAAAGGATGCAGCAGACTTGGCTCAATGGATAGAACGTCCACCTACCACATGGGAGTTCCAGGGTCAAACCCAGGGCCTCCTGACCCATGTGATGAGCTGGCCCATGCACAGTGCTGATGTGCGCAAGGAGTGCCCTGCCACACAGGGGTGTCCCCCACGTAGGGGAGCCCCATGCACAAGGAGTGTGCCCCATAAGGAGAGCCGCCCAGCGCGAAAAAAGCGCAGCCTGTCCAGGAGTGGTGCTGCACACACGGAGAGCTGACACAACAAGATGACGCAACAAAAAGAGACACAGATTCCCGGTGTTGCTGACAAGAATCCAAGCAGACACAGAAGAACACACGGTGAATGGACACAGAGAGCAGACAACTGGGGTGGGGGGAAGGGGAGAGAAATAAATAAATAAATATGAAATAAAGTTTTTTTAAAAAGATGTAGAGGTGGTGAGACCAAAAATTAAAAAAAAAAAAAAAAGGCACAAATGGTGGAAGCAGCCATCTCGACACCAGAGGAGGGCAGAGCCTAAGGAATCCAGCATGCTGGAGGCCGAGCCTCTCTACCTTTGCATCTCTAGCTCTGTAAAATGAAGCCCCTTGTGGGGTCACCTGGTGGGTAGGAGTTTTCTGTTCCTTATAGCCAAGACTACCTTAACTGATACCGGTACCTTGCAGGTAGGAGATATTCTGAGGTTGGCTGGATTGAATTAAAGAAAGCAGAAAGACTGGGTGACAGATGCCTCACGGCGAGACAGCTCTCCTGCTAAGTAACCTCATAAAGGAAACGCTGTTTTTCAACCAGAAAAATAACAAGGTGATTTTGTTTATTTGTTTGTTTTGAATTATTGAAGGATTTCCCATGGACTACTTTCCCTAAAAAGCAAATATTCAAAATGCCATTCCATTTACTACGTTCTATTCAATTTCACCTTTTTAGAAACCTGAGTCTTGCAAGAGAAAATTCAGGAATAGGTCCTATATGGGCGCATGCTTGTTGAGCACTTACCATGTGCCAGGCACTGTGCCTGGCTCATCTTCCCAACAAGCCTAGGATCAATATTCTTAGCACCCTCGTTTTACAAGTAAAGAAACAGGAGCTCAGACGTACACAGCTAATCCTGATGGGGCTGAGATTTGAATCCAGAACATCTGCTCCTACCACTATGATCCACAGCTGTGCTTCGGTTAGATGCACTGTGGCGTTTCCTTGCCGTGTAGATAACTATAATCCATTCTGGAGAGGGAGGTCAGAAATTTTTTCTTAAAACAATTAAGATGTTCTTAAAACTCCAATCGGATTACCCTCCTACACGTGCCCATTCCTTCTGTGGACGGCACCTTCGAGAACAATCAAAATTACAACCCAGCCCACAAGCCTGTGCCTAAGTGGGCCCTTCCCCCACTGTCACGTCCAGCGCTGCTCCCCTGCCCCGGGCTCTGGACACTCGGCCTTCCTTCAGCGCCTCCAAGGCATCCAGCCCTTTCCATCTCAGCGCCTTTGCAGCTGCTATTCATTCTGCCTGGACTTGACCCCTCCCCCACCACCTCAGGCGACCCAGCACACATCACATCACACAAGAGCATGTGTGTACACCACATCACACGTGCATACGTGCAACTCACACACATGGGTGCATGCATATGCACATATGCACCCACGTGTGCATGTTCACATAACCCATCAGCCATGTGCATGGGTGCACACACTATATGTCGTGTGCATGCAGCAAATGTACACACTACACCACAACATGTGTGTTCATGCACACCTATCTTACCACACACGTGTGCGCACACACACATATTACACACAAGTGCCCATCAAAACCATATCCCACACGTGTTCATGCACACATGGCATCATGTACAAGTGCACACACATATGCCTACCTCACATCACACATGTATGTGCGTGCACACACACCACAGACCACTTCATACACAAATGCACACGTGCACACACCTCGCTGCTGGATAACTTCTACGCATCCTTCAAATCTCCGTTTAAATTTTTTACTTTCTTAGAGAGGTCTTTGTTGACCAATCAGTCTAAATTGGTCCCGCGGTCCCACTCCATGCTCTTTTCATGTTATCTGTGTCACAACATTTACCTGAATTAATTATGTTATTAGGCTGTGTGATTATTTGCTTTGTCTCTGTCCTCCCCAAGGAGTCAATCAGCTCCATGGGTGTCTGCGTTGTCACCACCGTGTCCCGAGTGACAGGTGCATCACAGGCAACAGTGGGGAAGTAACTGCAGGAAAAGACAGAGCAGAAAAACTAAGACTTCAGGAGGCAATTGAAAGGAAGGGAAGAGAAATCAAGAGAAGACACACGAAAAGTAAATAACTCCATAAAACCAGCATTTAAAAATTACAGTAACATTATACTTTAAAATAAAACGTGTATTGGGCTAATAAGGTTTTTTTGCCATTGTTTTACAAGTTGTCATTATTTTACAAGAATGCCTCACATTTTCTTTCCCTTCTAGAAGAAATATCCGTTTAGTTACATGGATGGGTCTTCACTATCTCCTCTATTTTCAGGGTAATAACACCAACCACACTAATATATTGAAATTAGGCACATAACTTTTAGAAAATCAACCTACACAAATAGATGAATTTTCCATCTGGAGGACAAAGGGACTTAAAAGAAATTTTGCCAGGGGATCAAGAGATTTCCTGCTCAAACATTTTTCTTTAAGTGAATTAAGAAGAAAAACTAATGAAAAAAAAATGACATGGAAATATCATCCAAGCAACCCAGAGAACATATAAAGGCAAGGACCATTAAATTATAGAATAATCTGTGAAAAGCAATAGAATTTCCAGAAACTTAAGTCCACTTAAAATAGACAAAATAAGTTCATTTCAGAATATGTCCAGCTACTTAGGATATGTGATTATGCCTGGTAAATTGCCTCAAAAAATTATTTTGCAGAGCACTGTGTTAGTAATTATAACCAAAATGGTACTGACCAACAAAATTCTAGATACGCCACTTAATCCCCCAGATTTGAAAGCACAAAGACAGTATTGCACTGTAGGTGTGGAAAATCTGGAAAACGCCTCTTTTCTTCTTTATTGGACAAGTCTTCCAATTAATTTCACTCACAGTACCCATCAATTAATCACTCGATATGATGTGGCTGATGAAAGAAAGGAAGGAAGAAATGCAGAAAGAGGGGTAGAGGAAAAGAGGGAACCTAGAGATTCAAAATAATATTATCGGGAAACGGACTTTGGCCCAGTGGTTGGGGCGTCCGTCTACCACATGGGAGGTCCGCGGTTCAAGCCCCGGGCCTCCTTGACCCGTGTGGAGCTGGCCCATGCGCAGTGCTGATGCGCGCAAGGAGTGCCCTGCCACGCAAGGGTATCCCCCGCGTGCGGGAGCCCCACGCGCAAGGAGTGCGCCCGTGAGGAGAGCCGCCCAGCGTGAAAAGAAAGAGCAGCCTGCCCAGGAATGGCGCCGCCCACACTTCCCGTGCCACTGACGACAACAGAAGCGGACAAAGAAACAAGACGCAGCAATAGACACAGAGAACAGACAACCAGGGGAGGGGGGGAAATTAAATAAATAAATAAATCTTTAAAAAAAACAAAAACAAAAAAAAACAAAATAATATTATCGTTCAATAGTGTGACCTTGAGAGTACACATTTATTAAATATCTGCATTCCCAAACACAGTGGGGGCAGTTTCCATATGGAATTGCCTTTTACCTAGTGGTCCTGCCTGGTGGCAGGTACACAAGGTATCACTTGTGTATCGCACACCATGATACAAGTTTATGTCTCCAAAGGACTTTAGAGGTAGTAAGTGTTTCTTTCATGAGTGAGGAAACAGAGATTTGGATAATTTAAAAGCTTTCATTCACTTAAAAATTGACAAGGGAGTGAGAAAAGTGATTCAAATGCCACGTACCTTGAATTAGTCCAGATATATTATTTTTTTTTATTGGATTCACTCATTCATTTATTCCACAAATGTTTACTGGGTGCCCAGTATGTGCTGGACACTGCTGCAGTTACACAATGTGAACAAAACAGATGAAAATCCCCACCCTCACAGAGCTCCCCCATTAGGGATTCAATATAATTTGTTAGTGATTTTACTTTCCATTGAGAGGTTGTTATTTTATCAACTCTCAGCAACCACCTAATTAAAATCAGAGCTGTTGAGTAAACGCTCTCCTGACATCATTTGCTGAGGAGTGGGAATCAGCCAGTATGATTTGACTGTATTGGTTACAAGGAGAAATGGAAGCAGCACATGCTCAATTTTCTAAAGGAGACAGAAATAAAGCCCCACCAAAAAAGAACAATTCTGCAACATAACATCCAGATTCTCCAGCCATATCTCCTAAAACAGAGGGAAAAGCTGTTAGAAATAAGATTTTTAAAAATTCAATGCATTTTTAAAGGATTTACACGTGGGATAAGAAAACAAACTTTTGGCAGGCATTTTGGCAGACTTGCAGAATGAAACCACTCACTGGCTGCAAGTGTTTAGCCCACAGCTGTTGGAAATGAAGAATGTCAAAATACTCAAATGGAAGGATCCATGCACACACATCAAAGAAGCAAAACTCCTGCGGAAACCCAGTCATCTAAGTGGGTGCCGCTCGCTGGAGCCATAGAGAAAAGGCAGAAGAGGGAATCCAGCTCAGAGCAGAGGCCAAGCAGCCCTTGATCTTGGCTGTGCTCACTGGCCTGCTTCTTCCTCATGTACCATTAAGGACAAGTAGCATGGAAATTCGGAAATTCATTTTAACAGGACACAAAGCCTCTTGCCATTACTTCGCTCTGGATACTGTGCTTCATTCACTCAATGATGAAATCATGGAAACTTAGGCAGGGCTCCCTTTTTTCTTTTCCTTTTTCTTTTCTTTTCCTTTTTTTTTTTTTTTTTTTAAGCCAAACCCCATATTTACTGGAGTAGTAGAAATTGTTATAATTTTATTGAAGCCTTTTAATAAACATACAATTCATCCAAAGTGTACAATCAGTGGTATTTGCTATAAGCACATAGTTGTGTGTTCGTCACTTGATTCATTATTAGAGCATTTTCATTATTTTGATAATAATATACAAAAAACAGACAAACAAGAAAATGCCTCACCTTCCATCTCTCTGTGCTTTCCCCATTGTACACAGCTGCTCTTTCTGGCTATTCTATCCAAAATGTATAATTAATGGCTTTTAGTATAATCATGATGTTGTACATTCATCATCTCAAAAATTTTAGAACAGAAATTGTTATTTTTAAAAGCCAAAAATTAATCCCATTTTATAAAGAAAACACGTTATGTGTTTTGAGAAGTCAATTCCTAGGCGTAGCTCTTCTGAAAGTTCATACATACCTGGATTTCTCTGGTTAAAGTAGATAGACCACATTCCAGCCACAGGAGAGTGGCTAATTCAGTAATCAGGCAAACGTTTGTATAAAATTCTAAATGACAGCTGTGAAGATTATGTAACAACTTGGAGAATTTGTGATGTGTTTTGTTTTTGTTTTCCAATCTTCATAGAACTTAATCATGTGAGTTTTATAATTTTGGTAAATGTTTACTAAAAATAGTATACACTTAGCCTCTACTATGGCTGCAGGTAAGAGGCATGTGCCAGGATCTGTTGTTTCACATAAAATGTGACAAAGGAAGGTGACAAAGCCAGAGGAAGCAGTGGAGAGATTATTCATGGTTTCAGCTAAGTCACAGAACACATGAAATATCAGGATTTAAATGGTTCTCTTGCATTGCCAATGCATTCATCTAATTCAAGGAGGTCTTTGTAAGCCTTAGGAAACTGGTCCCCAAAATGTCACATGCTATTTTGGAAGGAAAAAAGACAGAAAGAACACAGGACAAACTTCAGTTCTAAGGTTTAAGAACTGCAAGTTACAAGAAGTCAAATAATACAGGTAAGTACAGCTTTCTGGCTCCACTATAGAATATTAGCTGGTTTAGTATTATCTGGGAAATTTCCAGAGGGCAACTTGACTACATATATGGAAATCTGTTTATCCTTTGGCTAATGATTTCTCTCTTAAGTGTTTATCTTAAAGACCTGTCCAGAGACGTGCAAAGGAGCTCATTTCTGCATTCTTTATACTATGAAAAAAAAGGGACATATCCTAAATGGCCAAAAAAGGGATTAATTAGATAATTATGGTCTATCTATATGATAGACTCTTACTGTAAAAGGAATGTGCATATATAGTCAGTGATATAGAAAAATATCTCCATGACATATTGCTGGGCAAAACCAGTTAAAAAAAATAGCATGCATAATAGCAGATGTGGCTCAATCGATACAGCATCTGCCTACCATCTAGGAGGTCCAGGGTTCGAACCCAGGGCTTCCTGGCCCGTGTGGTGAGCTGGTCCACACACAGTGCTGCCGCCGGCCAAAAGTGCCCTGCTACACAGGGATGTCCCCCACAGAGGGGTGCCCCCCCACAAGGAGAGCCACCCCAGGAGTGGCCCCACACACATGGAGAGCTGATGCAACAAGATGATGCAACAAAAAGAGACATAGATGCCCCAAACTGCCTGGCGAGAATGCAAGCGGACACAGAAGAAGAACACACAGAGAACGGACACAAGAGAGCAGACAACTGGGGGGGATGACTAAATAATAAAATAAAT
Organism: Dasypus novemcinctus; assembly: GCF_030445035.2. NCBI lineage: Eukaryota > Metazoa > Chordata > Mammalia > Cingulata > Dasypodidae > Dasypus > Dasypus novemcinctus. The sequence goes on along the minus strand of NC_080676.1, from coordinate 153,295,757 downwards.
CTTTAAAAAAACATAGCATGTATGAGGTGATGCCATTTTTGTTTAAGAAAATGTATACATGGCTAGAGGGACATCTGAAAGGATGGTCTCCAGTCTATTGGCAATGACTGCCTCCAGAGTCCACGATGACCTTGTTCCTTACTCTTTCCTCCAGTGCTTGAACATTCTCCAACAGTCAGTGTTGACTTGAGCATCTGATACAGAAAGGAGGCCTCCGACAGAGCAGATGGGGACTCCTGGTGGTCCTGGGCAAACCTCAGGCAAAGGATCCAGGGGCAGTCCCCAGGGAAGTCCTGGGGGGTGGGCAGAGAGGCTTCATGATGTGGAGGCAAAGAGGGAGAAGTGCTTGGTGGCAAGAGAAAAGATCATGATGGAACAGAACTTCAGGTGGTTACACTGATTTCTCTGAGAGGATGCGGGGGATTGTGGATCCACGTTATTATTCACTGAATGCTGCCCTCATCAAACTTGCTGGGCCACCGGGATGGCCTGCCTGACTTATTTCAGTGAGCCTGGAGCTGGGCAGGGAAGGGAGATGTCACGCTCACTTCCCAAAAGAAATGCCGTAGTGTCTGGAGGTTGGGAAGAAATTGCTTCATAGAGCATGCTAAATCCACTGGAAGGCAGCAAACTATCTTGGTTGATGGCTGTATGTAGCACTATGAGGTATAGTATGTTTTTCAATACTAAAAAAAAGGATGAATAAAGGAGTGAAAGACTGCTTCTCTTTTTATCTTTTCTTTCTTTATTTTTTTAATATTACATTCAAAAAATATGAGGTCCCCATATACCCCCCACCCCCCTCACCCCACTCCTCCCCCCCCCATAACAACAACTTCCTCCATCATCATGAGACATTCATTGCATTTGGTGAATACATCTCTGAGCACCACTGCACCTCATGATCAGTGGTCCACATCATAGCCCACACTCTCCCACAGTCCACCCAGTGGGCCATGGGAGGACATGCAATGTCCGGTAACTGTCCCTGCAGCACTGGGTGGTGCTGCAAGACTGCTTCTCTTACTACAAGTATAACAGGGTTCCAGCACTATAGAATGATTGTAGACTATTCCTGTAACTATTATATTTAGCCTTGAAATCCTTATAAACCAAGGATGTGAGGATTCATCTAATAGAGAGTATAGTAGCTCTAATGCTACAACATTTTCTGGAAAATAAGAAGTTTTTAGGCCTTGTTGAATACTCTTTATAAAGTGGATGGAGCTAGCAACAGAAGTAAAAAGTTTTCACATTTTAAAGAATTTTCGTAGTGTTGGTCCAGAACCGTGTTGTTGCTGTGTTCAATAACATATTTTCCATTATCCAAATTTTTTAAAAGTATGATAAAAACGCAGCCAAAATACTTATTAAAAGAAAAATATTTTCATATTATCACCCCAGAGAGTTCCAAAACATCTGAAAAAATGACACCCTAATTTTCAGAGAGCTTTCCTACCGTGTAAGTTTTAGTAGTGGTCATTTGAAAGCTTCACATTAGATTTACAAACCGTATCAAATTTAAAAATTAAACTGCCAAAAGAAATAAAAAGTAAAACCATAAAGCAAAACCAACCTGCAAGAAAGAACCCTCCCATACTTGAGCTTATTAAAACATTTTAGAACATCTCAAAGTGAAGACCGAGCATCTCTGCTCAAACTCAGTTAGGGAATGGAACGCAGATTTTCTTTTGTGCACTTTGAGTTAGCACAGAGATGCAACTTAATATGATAAGTATGACTTCTCCATTTGGAATTATTAAGACCTAAGGACTATAACATGCTGACTATTATTGGGTTTGAATTAACAGCCGTGTATGTATAGGCTCTAATTAAGATCAAGTTATCCCATGATGAGTCCCTGCTTAAAATTTTCCCATTTAGCAGAACCCATATATTGTTCACGTTAAAGTGAGAATTTTCTGTGACAAAACCAAAAAAACATAGAAGTAGTTGATTGTGTAATCTTCAAAGTGGTTAGTTTGTATTAGAGCTAAAACCCAGAGGCTCTGAAACGTTAGCGACTCTCAATGTGGATTTTTGCTGTGGTTCACACACCTTGAGACAAAGGCTCATAGTCAAGATGTGGAGGAAAAAGACGTTTTTTTGTGTGCAAGATGCAGGGCAAATTTATTCCCGAGGCGGCCTGGAATGGGCTTCAGAAAATGGATAGAGTGTCTTCTTGAAGAAAGGGCCTCTAAGTAAACTCGACTGCCATTCAAAAGATTTGCTCTGACACTTCACAAGTGGTGCAGGAAGAAAGGAAAATCTGTTGTCAGGTTTGGGGTGTTTATCAGCTCCCCTCGAGACACTTGACCTGATGCCGTGGCCCCCCTTAATCCGCTGATCTGCATGCGGTGGCCTCGCAAGCCTCAGCCCACAACTGCAGGCAGAATGGCCTGGAATACTTGTCCAACACCCTGACCCGTCAGTGCTTTGTGTGCTGCTCACCTACTCCCCCTCCTCCCCTCCCGCCCCCTCTCGCCACTCCCCCCAAATTTAATTCTGCTCACAAATTGTGAAATAAGTTGTTTGGGCTGGATTTGTCGAGTGAATTGTCCCACTAATGAAACAGTCTGTTCATTATACAGTTTTAGGACGGAAGATTTAGCGCTCCCATAGCCCGGGACCAGGGCAGGTTACCGTTTTTAGACTGACAGTTGACAAAAGCCTGAATAGCTTTCTCCTGTCAAATCAGTCTTACAAACAGCTTGGCATACAAACAGTTACTGCTTGTCTGCGTGCGGGTTTAGGGTCCCCGTCTGCTAATGCCCCAGATTTGTAAGTACAAATTGGTTAGCCTTCAAACTGTTTGCGAAAAGAATAAAATGACCAAAAATTAGTTTGTTTTAGCCTTTTCTCCTCCCCTCCCCGCTCCCGCAAGTGAAACATTAAAAAAAGAAAAGAAGGATAAAATAGCATATAATGGTCTCATGGAATATTGTTGGTTGTTTTTTTTTTTCGTTTTTTTTTTTTTTTTTTTGCTAAAGACATCAAACAGGATCCATTGTTTGGCAAGAAACATTTTGTTGGGCTCAGGCACCCTGCTCCTCTGAAAGCAGCTGAAAATTTAATGGAATTAATTTAAGATGTGCGATTTTTAAAACTAGAGTGTAGAAAGGGGTGGGGGAAATTGAAAAAAAACCTTAATTTCTATTTATTCTGGTACCTGTTGCTTAAAACTTGTAACAATACCTCCCTTCTTTTTAACTGCATTGGTCATTAAAATGGGACATTTAGATTTCTGAACCTTTCTCATAGGCAATTATGTGTAAATTAGATAAATCCATTTGATTTTTCTAGGTTAGTTTGAATTGTTTTGTGAATAAATTAAACTAATGAGACATTGAAAGAGAAGGCTTTATAGTAAATAAGGTGAAATTGTTGGTTTTTGTTTTTTTTTCACCAGAATGGTGATAATAACTACAGCAAAAGAGCAGATATGAATAAGAGCATATAATTCTATTATTTTATAGGAGAAAAATAAACAAGGTAACAAACCAAGGGTTTTTTTAATTCAAGCTTGACCGAATGTCTTTGAATTACCAACTCTCTGCTTCTTGATCAAATACAGCTCCAGGATGGCCCAACTCCTTGCAATTCTAGGAGCTGCTCTTACACATTTCAGCAAGTTCATTGACACATTTTTCCAGGCACTCTAGAGACAATTTTTAAAAATCAGATCTTTTGGAAACTTGGCATGCAGCAGTTGGTGTGTTAATTTAAATATGCCTTAAAATCTTTTCCATTATCAGTATCTAAGTCCTAAGCCCATAAATTTATGGCACTGAGTCCCAGACAGTAAATATAACTTTAGAAATGGGCAAAGTCAATGACAGTTGGCAATCGGAAATCTGAATAAAGCAAAAGCGTTAGGAAGACTATATGGGATCGACTTTGCTGTTGACGAAGTTATTAACACCTATAGAATGCATTGCACGTTGTGCCCTTGTGCCAAATCGGTCATTTAAATGTAGAGCCTGGAAGCAGGAGAGAAAGTTACAAACAGCTCAACAACAAAGTCCACTCTAAGCCTGCACAGGAACAGGTCCAAGTGGTCTCGGTCCAATTTCCATCTCTCCCAGCTACTACCAGCACTTTATAAACATTTCCCTCTAAAATCCATTCCTTTTTCTCTCAAATCTAAATTTTCTTCCTACTTCATCAAGATACATGAGGGCATTTCAAAAACAGGAGCCATGACTTGTGAAGAAACTTTGGACTATGAAAATGCATATATTCAGGGAAATGTTTGTAAAGAAATATGTTTAGAGGAATGGCATTTCCCTATGAACTTCTTAAATGGGGAGCATCTTACCATGGAAAGTCATTCAAAAACGCATGGGGTTCAAAATTAGGTCATCTGTTTGGGGCAGGCTTCTCCTTACAATCCACCAAGATGACCAAGATCCCAGGATGAATTAGAAGCATGCTCCATGCTCCATGCAGTGGTGGAAGAGAAATGCATTGAGCTTAGGGCTGCTTATTGTCAGGCTCCTTAGGAGAAACAAAAGCTGCTGGTGTGGAAAGCAGTTTTTAATGGTAGGCTGTAGGCTGAAATAGAAAGTCTTCCACCTCTGAAAAGAAGACCTGAGCCTGAAGAAAGCAAGCTGCAGAATTAGCAGGAAGTGAAGGGCACGGCATGGAGATTTCGAGGAAGGAAGCCCTGCTGACCAGTATCGGCAGACTTCCGTGGTGGTGTAGCCTTAGTCTCCCGGGACCTGGGGCAGGTCTCTTCTGCTCTCCAAGTTTCCTTGCCCCATCTGTAAAATGGGAGAATAAGACCTCAGACTCTCAGACTTGTGGGATGCATAGCACAGTGCTGGGTTGCCTGGTCCATATAACATATATATATTAGCTTTTATACGGTTTCTGAGCAAGTTCAACTGGCTAATGCAGAAAAACATTGAACACATCTGTTTTATGAGGCATCCAAAGTCCCAATAGAAAGCTGAGGGTGCTGATTGTGCCTCTGTAAGTCCACCCAGTTAGTCAACCTCACCTGCTGTTGCACCACCAGGTGAGATTTAATTCATCACGTGTCAGACCTGCAAGTCTACACCCCCTCGTAACATCCATGAGGAACTTGAGGTTCCAATTCACGCAGGGTAAAACTCAGGCCTCCTGACCCCAGCCTGATAATGCTCTTTCCCTGCCGCACATTCCTTCAAAAGGAAATGGTTAGACGAGTTTATCTTTTTGATACCTCATTTTTAGTGCATTTGCATAAAGTGAACATTTGTGTGAATTCGGTACGTTTTCTGAATTGATGCTGTCTGCCTCCTGTTTTGCCTTTTAGCAATGTTTACAGATGGTAAGAGCTACTTGTAGAAGTTAATAACTGGGTCTACTTTTTCCAGTTAAGGGCTGAGATGATAGTTCTTGTTTCGTTACTTGTGAAGTCAAATAAGCAAAAATATTTGAAAGCTCCAAAAATGTAACAAAAATGCATTTCTCCCTTAGAAAATCTACCCATTCAAGAAAACTGTACCTAAACCAGGGCCCAAAGGTAAAATGAATGGAGAGCAGGAATGCCAATTAAAAGAGTTGAGAGAAACTGACTTGCTTTGCCTTATATATGGGTTTTCTAAGATACCTGAGGTCCCCCAGAAACCTCTACAAGGTATTTGTTTTCTCCTTTGCTGGGCCCCTTCTGGGAAGGCTGCCAGACCAGCTTCCTTCCCTAAGAGGTGAGCACCAGTCTCACATCAGGGACCGAGAGGGTGGCCAAGATGGCCGCCACGCAGGTCTCAGTTTAGGACACTAGCGGCTTATTACTTGGGCTACATTATGTCTTGATTCAACTGGCTCCTTCTAAACTTCAGACATTTTTAGCAGCCTGGTTTGGTAGAGATCACCTTTTAGAGAAAGTAAGACCGAAAGAGGAAGCCAAAGAACCCCAGATGAATTTCATGATTTTGCCCAGGAGAATCTGTACAGCAGCCTCTGGTCTTGAACTAAAGATGGGGCCTTCGAGCACGGATGGTATGTTGAATCCTGCTTGATAAGTAATAGAGTGGAGGGGTGAAGAAATATTCAGGCTGTGCAGGCAGGGGATGTGGCTTTGAGTTGTATCTCAATTAAGTTGGTTAACTCCTTTGTGCCTTCGTGTCTTCATCTATAAAATGGGTTGATCATGAAAGTACCTACCTCGTGAGGCTGCCAAGAAAGATGAAAGAACTTAGGTAATACGACACCCACATAAAGTACTTATCACACAGATGTGGTTAATAAATGTTCGCTGCTGCAATGGATCTTCTCAAGATCCTCTAATGCAGGGGTTCTTAACAAGAGGTCTGTGAGCTTGAAGAGAAACTTCAAAAAAAAACACACTCTTGTGGGGACTTGGTGTGAGTGTGATATATTTATTAAATAATATGCACTATTGTGTGGTCTTCGTAAGGGGTCTGTGGTTTTCACCTGACTGGCAAAGGGGTCCATGGGACAAAAAGAGTAAGAATCCCTGCTCTAATGCCTGGGTATCAAAAGTGGGGTCCTTGGACCAGCAGCACTTAGTTAGAAATGCAGAATCCCAGGCGCCATTCCTGACCCAGTGAATCAGAATCTGCATTTTAATAAGACACCCTGGCGGTTTGCAGGCACGGTAAATGCAGTGGAACCCTGGCGTAGGGCCCACTTCTCTCGATGCTCTGAGCTAAACTGTCCCTCAAGGCTGCGGTCGGTGTATAAATGAATGCTGGGGTCTTCAGCTACGATCCCCCATATGCCAGCACACTGCCCAATCATGGGGGTTGCCAGGCTGGTTATTTAATGAGTTTTATGATACATTAAATCTTCCAGACCTCACGGCAATTTGACCATTAAAGAAATAACTTCTTTTTTAAGGTAGCCCAAAACAAGCCAACTCAAGCGCATAATGGGATTAGCGTGGTGATATTGAAATCAGAGTTGTACCACGTGAGTCACTCCCCATCAATCACGGCCTCTGTCCTCGCGGCTGATTATGGCACATTGTTTCATCAAATTAAACACCAAAGGGATGTTGTAAGGGCAGCATATGGTCTCCTTTCAAAAGCAGTTAGCTTGGCATTGAACAGCAGCCTCATCGTGGCTCTACGGAAACCTTCCAAATCAATGCATTGAGGGTATTTGCTTGTGCAAAACAACTTCTCATAAAAGTGGCTGCTTTTAATTGCAGCCTTGCCATTGTCGGAAGCAAGACCACGATCTGAGATTTGAAGGGGTGAGTAGACGGAATGATGTTGGGGGTGGAGGGAGTAACTGCCCCTCTTTTCTTGATCTCCCACCGTGGTGGCAGCAGTCACTGGTGAGAAGGTGGAGAGACCTGTTCTCCCCACCGTCGTCTGGATGGATACTGAGCCCTCAGGAACCTATTTTTATTTTTCCCTGCTTTATTTGGCAAAGCAGGCTAGGGGTAGGTTTTAGAATCAAGACAGGAATAAATAGATGTGGGTGAAAAAAAAAAAGAAAAAAAATACTGCTAAAAGGTAGAAGATTTTATCTAACCACCAGGAGAGCTCAGAGACCAAGCTAGTTGCAGGGTTTGTCCAGCAGAATTCTCCTAGTAGTTTTACGTGGCAAGGAAAGGTGAGACCAGCCCAAGACTGAACCTGGAGAGAACTGTCATTAGCAGTGTTAGGTTGTTATTTTGCATTTAGTGGCTGGCCTTTCCTCCAAGGAGCACAAGTGCTCACCAAAGCGTAATTAGCCAGCGGCAATCCTCTCAGCGCCCCTGGGAACTTAGCGCCACATGCTGTCACAGGCAGCAAGTCCTGAGCCATCTTCCTCTTCCAACGTCAACTCTTCCTCCCACCATTCCTGCAAAAATACCTCCAAAAGAAGAGAGCTTGGCCGACCTTGGTGCAGGGACAGAGGTCACGCTAGGGCATCTCCCACCTTCTGGTTGGTGTGTGGCCCTGTGTCCCTCTGACAGCGGAGCTAGCACCTCCCCTAGGTGTCATCCCCAAGTCCGCAGCCCCCTTCTGTCTCTACTCTGAGGCGAGCACAACCCAGCCAGCGGGGAATCATTTTATCACAGCCTGAAAAGGGATCCCACCTTTAAAAAATTATTATTCAAAAGCAAAGCATGACTATTTTTTAAAATTTTCATAATATACTGGAGGGTATAAAATAATAAGTGGAAGTCTTGCTCTCCCTTCCTGTCTGAGCATCCTTCCCCCCTCTGCCCAAGGCAAATAGTGCGCTGTGTATCCTAAAAGGGAACTTAGCTGGTGCCTGACCAAATTCCCAGCGGATATTGGAATTGCCTGTACAATGCTGAGTCTGAGCCAAAACATCCCTGGCACCTCACCCTGGTAAGAATACCTCACAAATAACACAGGCTTTGTCCTTGGCAGTCAGGGGATTCTGGTTATTATCTTGATTGATATTTTTCTAAACTCTGGTAGGATTAGACAGTATAGTATGAATGCTATTTTACCATTCATAAAAATGAATGTGGTAAAACTGCCCCCTTCCAAACAGAGGGCCAAAAACAAGCAATAAACGGGTATCCCGAGCAATTGCCCCTGTGAAAGTCGCCATCTCAGTGGCCTCCCAGTCATTTTCCTTAACTAGATTCAACTTTCAAAACCTCAGATGAGCAGAAAAGTTGAGTCAACGATTGTGAAAGTCATGATCAGCTGAAGAAGCTAGTCATCAAGCAAAAGGGTGGTTGGATACAGAATAGAACTCATCAGCTGTTCTGATGGAGAAAATTCAGCATGGAAAGATTTCAGGAAGCCTTTGCTCCTGCCGAATAGCAGGGGTATTTTAAAGGAAGACATCTGTCTTCCAGGGGAGAGTGGGTTCGTCCAATTCAAGGCTAAGTTACACAATTATGGCCATAGCTACTGTAGGACCCAATGGCCAGGTTGCTCCTGATGGAGGATGCATGGGGATTACTTGCGACACATGTATAGTCTCTAGTACTCAGCTAAGATAACGGGTAGGCTTAACCGAGTTAATGAATTCGTAACCCTGGCGCTCTTGCCACTTTGGGATCTGCAGTAGCTGAAGCATAGCAACCAACCAGCCTGCTGGGGAAGGCGCGACTCAAAACACACCTGTGGCGAGTTATTTTTCGGTATCAATTTAAAGCCCAAACACTGATGCAATTTGGCCCTCTTTAGAGCTGGGCTTCATCAGCCTCTCTCCCCGTTAATTAGCGCGCGCTGTAAGATGTTGCTAATAGCTACACATCTTGTAAACATGTTGAGCTGGCCCTGCCCCTGAAGGGCCTGGCGCTGTTAAGTGATATCTCAGCTGGGGCTGGCAGAGCCGGGCTCCCCACCAGGGAACGGCCGCCAGGTGTGCAGTCTCCATTTGGAATCAAAACATCATGCTCCAAGAGCTCCAGTCTGTCACCTTCTTTGTTGTTGTTCCCATAGAGGTGACTGCCTTTTGGTAGTAGCAATAATAATAATGAGAATGAAAATACGGAAGAGGAGGAGCAGGCGAAGACACTTTCCTTTGCACTCACTGGAGAACATTTCTGATTGGGTCAGATGCTGAGATGATGGAAATGCTCTCACGAGGTACACAGAGACATCAAGCCTTGAGAGAAAATCTCTGTGACTCTTCTATCACCTGTTCAATCTGCTCATCTGCTGCCTTACAGCTAGCTACTAAAATGAACCCCGTAGAAGTATAATAGAGGATTAAAAATGGGTTTGCAAACAGCTTTAAGTTAGGGAACAACTAAAGGAGAAGAACAGATGATGATGAGACAGGCCATGTGGCTGTGGTTTTATTTGTTGTTGAACTTGATGCTTGGATTCTTTTGCCGGCTTGTGTTCAGCCTCAGGTTTTCGGTAAGTTGAAAGATATGTTCAAGTTCTAACCTCTAGTCTGCTTGAGGAGACCTTATTTGGGAATGGGGTCTTTGAAGATACAGTTAGTTCAGATGAGACCAAATTGGGTTAGGGTGGGCCCTCATCAATGTGACCGATGTCCTTATAAGAGGGAAGTGTGGACACACACACAGACCCAGGGAGAAGGCCGTTTGAAGGCAGAGGCGGTGATGGGAGTGATGGCTCTACAAGCCCATGGATGCCAAGGCTTGCTGACAAACATGGAAGCTAGAAGAGGCAAGAGAGGATGCTTCCGGACAGGTTTCAGAGGGAGTGTAGCCCACCACCACCTTCACTTCAGACACCTAACCTCTGGGACTACAAGAAAGTACATTTCTGGTGTTTTAAGCCACCCATTTAGAGATACAGCTGCTCTGGGAAACCAATACAGGGAAGGTGATGGTGGAAACGTACTATGGCAACCACGTGCAGAGGAAGCCTGGAGCTTGGGCAAACAACCCTTCTGGTTTGCCCAGACTCTCCCAGTTTTAGCACTGAAAGTCCTATATCCCGGGAAGCACCTTGGTCCCAGGCAAACCAGGATGATCGGCCACCCTACCTGGAGTCGCGCAAGTGCCCAGTTGAAAGAGGCCTTACAGACCTTTTGTCTACCTCCTTTATTCTACACAAGAGGAAACTGAGGCCCAGAGGGGTCAGTGATGCAGCAGAGCATACTCATAGATGATGAATATATCCACTGTCTTAGGTTGGTAAAGTCACCAGATATTACTGAATGCAAGCACAGTACAAGAAAAAAGATGGGCCCCTAGAGTGAGGATGAGGGTTCTAATCCTGGTTCTGCCACTAAATGGGGGTCTTGGATGAGGTAACGCCCACCCACCAAGCTTTCTACGCCAATTACTTCATTAACTGAAATGTTAAATTAATACCCACTTAGATGAAAAAAATGGACTCAGAGAATTCAAGTGACTGGCACAATGTTATAGCAAGGAGCCAGTTTTGAAGGTGGCTTCCTGTGACATCCAAAGCCAGTGTTTTTTCCACTACAGCCCTTACTCTGGTAGGAAACTATTTGGCAAATTCCAACAATCATGCCTCTACCAAATGACTCATCAGATGGGATTGTCAGTTGGAAAATGATTTCTTTGTTTGTGCTATACAATAAGGGAAGTGACACAATCATTGCAGGATGCCAAATGGTTAATAATTGAGGACTTTATAAACTTCACCCTTCCAAGAAAGATTTAGGGTATAGAGATACCTGTATTGACCTGGGTTTTCTTTTCTTCTTCTCTTCTTCTAATAAGAAACTCAGCATCTGATAGACTTTTTTTTTTTTTTTTTGAGATACCAGGGCCAGGGATTGAACCCAAGACCTCGTATGTGGGAAGCCAGCACTCAACCACTGAGCCACATTGGCTCCCCTGAGTTGGTTTTGTCGTTTGTTTGCTTGTTGTTCATTTTTCTTATCTTTATGAGGCACCGGGAACCAAACCCAGGACCACATCTGCTCCCCATCTGATAGACTTTTTAAACTTGCTTTTTCTCTACCAAAATATAAACTCCACAGGGATAGGAATTTTATCTGCTATAACCCGAGGGTCTGGAATAGTGTGCATAGCAAGTTTTTTTTTTCTTAAAGATTTATTTATTCATTTGTCTCCCCTTTCCCGCCCCCACCCTCACCCCGGTTGTCTGTTCTCTGTGTCTATTTCCTGCGTCTTCTTTTGTCCGCTTCTGTTATTGTCAGCAGCACGGGAATCTATATTTCTTTTTGTTGTGTCATCTTGTTGTGTCAGCTCTCCATGTGTGCAGTGCCATTCCTGGGCAGGCTGCACTTTCTTTCACGCTGGGTGGCTCTCCTTAGGGGGCGCACTCCTTGCGTGTGGGGCTCCCCTACGCAGGGGACACCCCCGCATGGCACGGCACTCCTTGCGTGCATCAGCACTGTGCATGGGCCAGCTCCACACAAGTCAAGGAGGTTTGGGGTTTGAACCACGGACCTCCCATGTGGTAGATGGACACCCTATCCACTGGGCCAAGTCTGCCGCCCCATAGTAAGTTTTTAACATATATTTGTTGAATGGATGAATGAAATTCAAAATTCAAAGTAAGAATGTTAATTTCATTTTATATTTTTATCTTAAATTTTATTTAAAAGTTGTCCACAAACCCAAAAGAGGAAGGGGTATAAATAAGGGAGGCAAAGATATATCTGCCAGAAAAAAAATCTGCCAAGAAAATTATTGGATGTCCCCTTGAACAGATGAAGTTATTTTTCATTTTTGTAAATTAAATATTTTTAGTTATGCTAAAGGAGCTGGCTATTTAAAGGAATCACTTTTGTGGTTTGTGTAAACAAACAAGAAATCTTTATAGAAAGTTAATAATGCCCATAAATTTATCTTTCTTCTGAGTGTTTATGTTGGATTTGCTTCCTGTGAAGGATTCTTTTACAGTAAAGTTTCATTCTCTTTCTTTATATAGTTTTGTACATGTAGAGAGCACAAAACTGAATAGTCCTCTATTTTATAATTATTTGTGACTTTTACACGTTTAGTAAGTGTAGCAGTTTGATATTGTCGATGAATTCCAAAAAGAAATATTGGATTATGTTTGTAAACTGATCTTTTCCTCTGGGCATATTAGATTATATTGGATTCATAGGTTTACTTGATTAAGTAATTATGTAAACCTCTGTGCCAGTCGGGTGTTGAGTTCCCACCCTTTGGTGGGTGGGGACTCGCAGATAAAAGTCATGGCAAAGGACAAGAGTTAAGGGTGTTTGATTTGGAGTTTTGATGTTGGAGTTTGATGCTGAAGTCTTAAGCTGGAGCCCTGAGAAGTAAACTGACAAAGGAAACAGAAGCAAGCCCCAGGAAGAGAGAAACACTGAGCCCAGGAAAAAGAAGCCTAAGGAAGGGAAGAAGGCAGGAAGCCTGAACCCTTGCAGATGTCGGCAGCCATCTTGCTCCAACATGTGGAAAAAGACTTTGGTGAGGGAAGTAATTTATGTTTAATGGCCTAGTATCTGTAAGCTCCTACCCCAAATAAATTCCCTTTATAAAAACCAACTGATTTCTGGTATTTTGCTTTAGCACCCCTTTGGCTGACTAATACATTAAGTATCTATTATCAAAGTGATTTTAAATAGTTTAGACTTCTCCAAGCCGAATTTTAAAAGAAATCTTCAGGCCTTTCCTAAGTCAATGGCTTTTTATAATTAAAGTTTCTATAAACATGTACATGTACCTCTCTTCTGTCAGCATATATGTTATAAAACAGTATTCCTCGGACACTGTGGATAAAATACATGGGTGTGCAGTACTAGGGATTTGGAGCTTATGGATGAAGTGTTATAAAACTTATCAATTTCTATGTTCCCTACCTAGTAAGGAGTTGAAAACAGAAACACATCTTTGAATCATTTGTACTTGACAGAGAAGAATAGATAAAAATAACCCATAATTTTTTTAAAAATGTTAAATATAGCCTCAGTTCTTGAAACACATACTAGAGGGGAAAAAAATAAACTATTGTATAGAGCTAATCAGAACAAAGCAACATGTCAGGTTTGATGGCAGGAGATCAGAAAGTAAGCTTAAAAGCAATATATGGTACTTGGAGTTTATATACAAATTTAATGGTCTGAGAAATAGCTTTCTGATTGGATTGCACTGCCACTCCTCATTAGATGTGCTGTTAAGATCATGATGGAACATCTTTCTTTGTGGATTCTAGTGCCATAAAGAATTAATTAAATCTGTGACCATTTCAGGGCAAATAGTACATAAAATACCCATACTGCAAGGAAACATGTCTAAGTCAGGTTAACAGATGCCTGAAGCCATATGAACTCTGCTTCTTTTGGCTTAGTCTTAGTATCTTCCTAGAACTATGACTAATCCTCTTTATTTGAACAACTTCAAAGACTCCACTTTGACACACATAACACATATAAAGCAGAGCAACAAAAAGGTATGCCAAGATGAAGAATCGCCTTGCCCTCAAGCTACCACTTCAGTTTATCCAACAGAAATTCATCCTGTCACAGCCCTGCTGTGACACAAGACTGCTCAGAGACAGGGGAAGCCTGGTTTGCAGAGGCAAAAAATGCAGCCTATCAGACTTGGATCTCATCAATTCCATCATTTGTATTTATATACAGAATGCCTGTTAATTTTTATATAACCAATTTTGTAACTAGGTACTTAGTTTTCTTGTTTCCAACAGTTTTTCTAGTGAGTTTTAAGAGGTTTGAAACTATATAATAATATCATCTACAAAAACTCCCCACCCCCCATTTATAGCATTTTTTTCACTTGTCTAATTGCACTATTACTCTCAACACAATATTAAATGCATTATCTTATCTTTAAAATGCTTCTCACATTTTTTTCATTAAACATCATGCTAGTTTTTCAATTGACATATGTGTTTGTGTATGTGACTTTATCATGTCCAGGATGTATCCATTTATTCCTAATTAAAGTTTTTAATAACAAGTGGCTGCTGAATTTTGCTAAAAAGCTCTTTGGGCAACCAAAAAGATAATCATGTTTTCCCCCTATGACCTATTAATGTATAGTGAATTAGGATAACAGATTTTATAATATCAAACCAGCCTTGCATTCCCTATGATTTTTCCATTTTAATAAACATCTGCGTTCTCTATGATAATATTCCCTTTTAAAATTGTATTTAAAGATATACAAGATAAAGAAATAATCAGAATTATCCCTCACGATGCTGGCATTTCTGTTCTCTTTATCACTAATGAATCACTTAATACACCACTAAGATTTATTTGGAATAAAGAAGTAATAAAAATAAGTTATGTAGCATGTATAATATGACAGATGCTAGTCTTAACTGCATGCATATATTAATGCTTTCAATCCACATAACAGACCTATGAGGCAAGAACTATTATTATTATTATTATTATTATTATTATTACGCACATTTTTCAGATGAGGAAACTGAGCTTACTAATTTGTTCCAGGTCGCACAGGTAGTAGATCACAAAGCCCAACAATCTGAAATGAGAGTTCATGCTTTTATTCCCTAAATCATTTATTTATTCAACCTGCAACATGTACGTATTGAATGTCTCCCGTTTTGAAGGCATTATGCCATACTTTTCCTTTAAAAAAAAAGCAGATGAACTCTTTGCTAAGCATTTAGATCTAAGCAGTGGGTCTACTAAATCTGTATCCCTTTATTCCAGGCACTATTTCTCAAAACCTTTCTCCCTGACCTTTTAACACTTCCGTCCAAGCTGCTGTGATCCAGTTTGTTAGACTGAGATAATGTCAAGTTTACTAGCTTACTCCAACAGCATCCTGCCAGATTCGACATGGACGCTGCTGAAAAGGCATGCCCTCGCTGGCAAAGGGAAACTAAATGTTCAGGGCAGCTTGACGAAGAGATGGCAGTGATGCTGCAAGACAGGACATGACTTGTCTAGGAAACTAGTGAGGCTAAGCTGTGCTTGGTCAGCTGAAGTGTAAACCAATGGGTGAAACTAGTTCCTCAAGTCCATCAGCACAAGACAATAACCAAAGCCAGCCCAGGGCAAAGTCATGCAGCGTCCAGGAGGTGGCTCTCCACCCTGTGTCTTCTCTCCCGGTGCCAGAGCCCCTGTGGCACTTTTGAAGTGTTGGTCCTCAATTCCTTCTATTACCTGGTTTTAATTAACCTCCCGAAGCCCCTTTGTCTGGGTGGCGGTGTCAGCTGTAAGGGCAATGAATAGAAGGCACCCCGTCAATATTTTTTGGAAATGGCGTAGTGAGGCTGGGGGGCAGGGAGGGTGGAAGGAGCATTTCCTCTTTAATCCGGCATTTAATCACTGGAGCCAAGGACAATGGAGGCTCCTCCAGCCTCCCAGAGCCTGATTCCATTTGGCAAGCCGAGCCCTCTTTTGTCAGCCTCCCAGAGGAGGTCCCACCTCCCTGTGCTCCACACAAGATTCACTTCACAAGTGTCATTGAGATGAAGCAGCCATACATGGGACTTGCCACTGCCAGCCGCAGCCTCTGCCACCAGCCTTGGCCCATCCTTCCTAGGCCTTTGTTACTCTGTGGGTCTGCAATTCCATGAAAGGCCTTATTTTGATTTCCAGACATTTTTATACTTAGAATTTCCAAAGTGCGTGCAACCTAGTGGAACTATTCTCTTGATATTAATATATTCCTATTTTTTTCCAAAGACAATTATGATTCCACTGGAGTACAGATGGTTCTTGGCAATATGAAATTGCAAACACGACAGTACTAAAGTAAAAGGAAACCTCTCGATGACTTTCACCTTTTCCTTTCCCCTACCTCATTTTATATAGTAATCACAGCAAAAATATGATTTTTGTACTTTGGCTTTTTTTAGCCAAGTCTTTTTAAATGTTGCAATGTTGCCTTCAGAATGATCTTTTTTTTTAAAGATTAGTTATTTATTTATTTCTCTCCCCTTCCCCGCCACCCCCCCCCCCACCCCTGTTGTCTGCTCTCTGTGTCCACTTGCATTTTGCATTCTTGTCAGTGGCACCGGGAATCTGTCTCTCTTTGTTGCATTATCTTGCTGCACCAGCTCTCTGTGTGTGCGGCGCCACTCCTGGACAGGGTGTGCTTTTTTCACGCAGGGCGGCTCTCCTTGCGGGGTGCACTACTTGCACATGGGGCTCCCCTACATGGGGGACACCCCTGCGTGGCACGGCACTCCTTGTGCTCATCAGCACTGTGTGTGGGCCAGCTCACCACACAGGTCAGAAGGCCCTGGGTTTGAACCTTGGACCTCCCATGTGGTAGGCAGAAGCCCTATCCATTGGTCCAAGTCCACTTCCCAGGGCTGAGGTTTCTGATTCCAAAAGCTGTGCTGTCTCCCCTATAGTATGCCATACTTTTATATATATGTCTTATGCTAGGTTAACTACATGAACTTGAGGAAACAAATATCTGGTCATTAAAATGATCATTCTGGGGAAGTGGATTTGGCTCAACTGATGGGGTTTCTGCCTACCACGTGGGAGGTCCAGAGTTCAAACCCAGGGCCTCCTGACCGGGTGATGAGCTGGCTCCTGTGCAGTGCTGATGCGTGCAAGGAGTGCCATGCCACTCAGGGGTGTCCCCCACGTAGGGGAGCCCCATGTGCAATGAGTACACCCCCTAAGGAGAGCCATCCCATGCAACAAAAAGTGCAACCTGCCCAGGAGTGGCACCGCATACACGGAGAACTGACACAGCAAGATGATGCAACAAAATGAGATACAGATTCCAGGAGCCGCTGCCAACAATACAAGCAGACACCACAGAACACACATCAAATGGACACAGAGAGCAGACAACTGGGGAGAGGGGGCGGGGAAGGAGAGAGAAATAAATAAAAAATAAATCTTTAAAAAAGAAAAAGAAAACATCAGCCCTGTTCCACCCTTTTCCAACAGTGTGAGCCATATACCTAACCACTCTGAACCTGAGTCTCTTCATCTATTGCGTTAGGGTTAAAAAAAAGCACCTCTCAAAGGAGATGTGTGCAAAAGTGGTTTCTACGCTGCAGAGACCAATACAAGTGGTAGTTATTACTAGCTTGTTTTCAATATCCAAAATAAAGATTATAGTGAACACTTTCAAACACATAGAATTCAAATTCTTTTTAATTCTTTGCCTAGAGTAGAATTTCTGATGAAAGGATATGAATATTTTAATGGTTCTTGGATCCAAATTGCTACCTGATTCACAAATTTACAAATTTACATTAGAGCCAACTATGCATGAATGTAGCATTTTACCAAGGTCTTGCCAGCTCAGAAGATTTTCATTTTAAAACATGTACGATAATTATATATATTGCTTCCATTTGTTTTTTGGACTATCGGTGAAGTCTGAACATTTTTCAAGTGTGCTCATAGAAAAAAAAAGAATTCCTTCTGTGTGACTACTTATCTGCTTATCAATAAGTGAGCTTTTATACAATATTAAGACCATTTTTTAAAGGATATGAATTTCCCAAGGTGGGGAGAAAAAGACTATGTCATGTAAAGAAACCAACTTGAGCTTTAAAACAATTATGTACAAAAATATCTGCAGGATTTTGTAGTGAATGAGCTCTCGAAAACCAAGGGTCCGAGTTTCAACTTTTTTCCTGCTTGTCCTGAAATCCATCCACCCACAGTGATGTTTCCAGATCTGGTGCCCAGTCCTGCATCTCTGCTCCTTTTCTCTAGTGTGAAAGTTACCTCATGAAGAAGGCAAGTGACAGATTTGGGTACTAACATTTTACCTGTGGGGAAATTGAGGCCAAGTGGCTGCACTTTGGTTGAAGGGCTAATCGACAAGTATTTATGAAATGTTATCAAGCACTTATTAAAACATGGTTCCTACTCTCAAAGGAAACAATAAGCAGAATGGGGAGCAGATGTAGCTCTGTGGTTGAGCACCTGCCACCCATGTACGAAGTCCCAGGTTCAATCCCTGGTACATCCTAAAAAAAAATAAAAATAAAAAACCAAACAACAACAACAAAACAATAAGCAGAAAGAATTAATAGCAGGAAACCATCATAGGACACTAAAGAGCCTTTGCAACCCAGTGGTTGCCACTAAACATCCCAGTATATCAGAAAACAGAGAGACCGCATAACTCGGAGGAAGCAAGAAAGTCTTCAGAGATGAGGCAAAAATTGTCTTTCCATAGATCAATGACAACGGAACCCAGAGAGGAGAATCCACGGCATCTAAACCATGGAGCACCAGCCACTGTGCACAGCTGCTCACTTTGAGGAGCTGCTAAGAGCACACAGCTTCATATAGCTCAGATGGCAGGAGACAGATGTTCACCAAGACATCCCTGAAAACAAATGGCAACAGTGCAAAACAAAGTCAAAATTTCAAGAAAGCCCCAAAGACAGTTTCATAATTGTAACATGGGAGTCTTAGCATAATGATGATACTTGATTCTGACATTCTAAGTACAATAATTGAGTGGTAGTATTTTAATAAAATATTTGAGTGTGGTATTAAAATTATAATGTTCAAGGATTAGTGTTTTCAAATAATATTTGAGGAGAATACTCATTCTAATATTTGAGTTGCATTCCAGCTATATGAATTCATTTTAATGACCTTGAGCCTCAGTTTCCTCTGGTGGGAGTACTGGAATTTGTCACTCACCAGGCTGCTGTAAGACTAAGGTGTAGTGAAAGATATGTTTATGTATAATGTTTTACCCTTTACAAAGCACTTCCATGATTCTCAACCTGTTTGAGCCTTATTGGATTTGTTTTATAGATGAAAACATCTAAGTTCAGGGAAATCACATGACTATTAGCTAACTTAAACCCAGACCCAGAAGTCTATATAAAATGGTATATTCATTGGTATACACTAGGTGTGTACCCAGCACTGTGCTAGATGTTTTACTTACGTCATCTCATGCCACCCCCAGCCTCCCTAGGTATGAGGTCAGGGATACTTAGCCCTGGCTTAGAGATGACATTGAGGTTCAGGGAGAAATAGTCACCTGGCAGTGGACGGCAGAGCAGGATGAGCCAGGTTTATCTGACTCCAAAGCCTGCGTTCATTCCACGATACTGCCTGTCTCCCCAGCGGATAATGGAGCTACTCCTGGATGGGGTAAGTCAAGCTGCAGGACCTGCAGGTGGAGAGAGCCAGTGGACCACTGCACACACATGGGAGAGGGGCTCTGTGGCTATCTGCAGAAAGATGGGTGGACTGGAGATTGCCGAGGCCACCTGCTTTCAGGTATATCGAATCCAAGGTGACAGTTTTGTTCTGAAACCTGTGTTTCCAGCTACTTTGCAGGTTGACAGAAAATAAGCCAAAAACCTACTCTGTTACTTCACTTGGAGCAGGCATTGAAGAGGATATGTGAACTAAAACTTCTTTGCCAAACTCGTTTCTTTCCAGGTTAAGAAAATGAAATTTACGAAAGTGACCTGACTTGCCTAAGGTCTCACAGCACACCTCAAATGTAACTTCTGAGCTATAGTCTAGGTGTCCTCACTGCTAGACAAATCTTCTTCCACCACAGCTCTACTGCTGATCAGCTGTGTGACCTTAGTGATTAATTCATGAAAATAGATTCTTTTCTCATTGTTATGCGCCATTTATTTTTCTAAACCTTAAAACATACACTATTGTTTACTAGCTTATTGTTAAATGGATTTAATGCAAGTTACCATTTCTTTGTTCTTGCCTTCTAATGATGGCATACTTTGTAAAACTCTAAAAAAGTAATGTAAAAATTAACCCAGGAAAGGTTTTCAAGTAAAAAAGAAAACATTACTGTCACTTTATTTCAGTAGGGAAATGTAATTTTTCAGGTTTAGGTTCTGCTTTTAAAAGTATAAGGCTAATTAAAAAGGATTCTTGTATTCTCATCTAATTTCATAGTAATTTGCATTCCTTCGTCAGCAATGTAAAAACATAATATGATTATGTGGATCATCTGAATTAAATATATTTTGTTACTGATTTTTGTTTCATTCCTTAGCACTCAGTTCAATTTTAGAAAGATCATGTTTGAATTATGGAAACTGCAAATGACTCTTGGCAAACATTTTAAAATTTTAAAACTCGGAACTTTGTCATAAGGTTTCTTTAAAAAATACTACTAATTGTTAACCCCTTCTCATATTCACATAGGTACTATTAAAATGGTGTTTTTAGTTAAAAAAGGAAAATAGATGTTATGGCAAATTAATTGGAAATACATTTAAATTAACAGTCTGCATTTTATGTATAATTTGGTGGCTTTTTAAAATGGTCATTTCTCCATATTTATTACCCAGATCTTCTGCAGATAAATAAATAAATAAATGAAAACATGTCTGTTATTACCAGTAGCTATTTTTAACTTTGAAATACACTGAAACAAGAATTTGCTTCATTATTTACTAGAGCAAAACATCTTTTAATATTGATCTGTGGATGGTTAGTATCTGTTGAACATGGTGGAGAAAAATTCCCAGAAGTGGGTTTGCCCTGGGAAAAATAGGTTGCGACATACCTTTAAAACAGATTTACTGAGCAGGCAGGAGATGGTGTGCATGGGCAGGAGAGGACAGGCTGCAAACTGGGGCCCTTTGCAAGTTTAATTCAGCAAGTCCATTGAACAAGCATAGACATATTTTAAATGTCTTGGTTTCTTGAGTTTCCAAAAATTTCCCTGACATTTCAGCAGCCAGAAAATTATAAAGACCATAAATGCTACAAAGATGTGCAGACACTTTTTTTTTTTTTAATTTACAATTGCTTTTAATTGATTTAGGCCTTGGTTCATGGTGTGTATGTGGGGGGGAGAGCTGATTCCTATGGTTCTGCAGGAAAAAGTGGAAGTGAGTAATTACCTGTGATTGTTTGCTACCTGCAGCCAGATAGACCTCACCGGAGGGTGACACTGGTGACAAAAATAAACTCTGAGCAGCCCTCTCAGGAGAAAGCAGAGCCCAGGGCTGGGTAGCATGGCCGTGCCAGCGTCCCAGCCTTGCCAGGTTCATTAGGCCCCTTGGCTTGCAGCCCTGTCCACCCATCTGCCATGTGGTGCTTTGGCTCAGCCCACCTTTCCCAGTTCAGCTTCAGAGTGGGGCCAGGAGGGCGGTGGGCCAAACACGGCAGGCAAAGGTGGCTGGCCCTTCTCGTCGCCACCGTCCCAGGCTCTGCTCCCCACCCCTTCTTATTCCCAAAAATAGGGGAGGATCTAATATCCACGTCTAGACCTTCCTGGGTTGCCTCTTCTATTTACATTTTCGATCCTATCCCCTAAATAGTTGCAAAGAAGTAAAAATGCTTCCCTCACAAAGCACGAGAGACACGGATAGGGAAGGTAGAGCCACCTACAGGTCTGTTACCATGCCCTGTGTCAAAGCTCCATGGACCTCAAGGTCACGTGGCTGACCTTTGGCTTTGAAGCAGTTGAGGGGCTCCGCCTGTTTGTTCGGCCATCGCTTTGCCGAGCGTGCACCACACCCCAAGTCCCCTCATCTCCAGGTGCAATGGGTCGCCCCCTGCAGTATGCTAAACTGTGTCCCCGCTCCACTGGGGTTAAAGCATTTAGAACTCCTGCACTGAGAGAAAACAGGAAAATGTACGACGACGAGGAGCAGAAGTAACACAGGGCCTGGGCCCGCTAGCTAAAATGAGGAGAGTGGAGTCAACGAGCCTGCAGTCCTTCTCCAATTCTGTGATTCTAGCAGATGAGACCATGAAAGTGAGGGGAAAGGTCACCTTGAAACAGAGGACACCATCTAGCTTCCTGCCCTCCGGTACCACCTGCATTCCAATTTCTCAAACAGAAAACTCTCTGCTTTTCTTCCCTCTCTACCCTTATGCCCTCTGTCGCCAAGTCTTATTATTTCCTCCTTCGAATTGTTTCTCAAATCTTTACTTCACCGCCCAGTATATTCCTTCTGCACAGCTTCTTTCACCGCCCGCTACACACACCTCAGGTCCATTCCCACGAGTCCAGAGGAACCTGTGTAAAATGTCATTTTCAAAATGTCCCTGCTCTGCTCCCCAGTTGACCGCCCCTCCCCACTGCTCGGTGCCAAGCTCCTGCCGCTCAGATCTGGCCTGGGACCCATGCACACTCCTCCTTCGTATAGCCGCCCCCACATCCAACAGACCCCTCCTCCTCCGGTCCGCCCAGGCTGTCTATAGCCCCCGTTGACTCTTTGCCGGGTCTTAGTTCACAGGGTTTCTCCCTTCCCCATATCTTCCTGAATATCACTCATTCATTGAAGACTCAGGTCAAGTCCGGCCTTCTCACCACTCTCACCCTCCTTTCCCTGGATGTCCTGACGAAACTACTTAAGTTGGGCCAGGAAAGAAATGAGGATATGATGGTGGGGAGAATCAGGTAAAAACCGGTAGCCCTGATGGGTTGTATGTCCCGTCTGGGTCAAATAATCACATGACTCGGTGCCCCACATAGAGGAGGGGATGGCGAGAGATTGGCGCGAATGCGGAATCCGATCGTGATGGCCAGGCATCATGTCCAGGGGCTGCTGGCTAGCTGACCCTTACTAGACCTATGGTGGGCTAAAAGTTAGCCGTTCTCTAAGGAGTCCCCTTGCCCAGGCATCTCCAAGTGACCACACTTGCTCTCCAGGACATAAGCCTCCAGCTGGGAAAGGGAAAGGAGCTCTGTCACAGGGCTCGTCTCATCAGGGGATATGAGCTAGGTGCAAATTGGAGGATGAGGACTGAAAAGGGGGGAAAAAGCTAAGGTACAAGGGGTTCGTTTATGTCTCAGTGGTCGACACTGGGAGCGCAGCAGAGAAGCCGACGCCCTCGGTGAGCTTACCCACCAGTGCCCGGGTGGAAATGCCCCAGGTGCCACCACGACAACTCGTCTCCTCCCAAAGGAAAGGAACCATCATCCGTGGCACAACCCCAGTCCAGCTCACAGAAGTTTATTTAAGAGACAGAAATGGGTTGAAGCATGCATGCATCTTTCATTTCATGGAAGACCCCGTGGCCATCAAAAGAGACTGAGGCAGGCTTTTCTGCTCTGATAAGGAATTTCAGAAAGGTTAAAGAAGCAGAGTGTTCAGTATGATTCCTTTATGTCAGAATGAATGAACATACATACACAAGCACACACACACCTTTAGATTAGAAATAGCTCTATAAAGCTACCAAGAAACAGCCCTAATTCACACTAAGGAGGGGAACAGAAGGACTGGGGTGAAAAGAGAACTAATGTTGACCATCTATTCTTTTCTATTGTTCATATTTTTATCACATGGGTGTCACTTTTTCAGAGAAAACTAATAAAAAGCAAGCATCCTTAAGTACAGAAAATAGAGTCCGTTTCATTTTTTGTCTCTTACTATAGCCAAGATAAATCCAAATAGATTAAAAATATTTGCTTTTTTAAGAATTAAATATACATTGCAATCATCAGTGGAATAATTGATTCAGGCAAGACTTATCCATGGATGCTAAGCCAAAGGGGGAAAGTTTGTTGGGGAACAGGATGGGAGCATAATTTCAGTGTATCACCCCACACTTTGTTTCTGAATTACTTAAGAAAATTTACCCTGATATCTAGGTGAAGAAGGGTGTTTCTAAGCACAAAAAGAAAAGGAGAAATCTCCCCACTTGCACACCACATAAAACAGAGCTAACTGCATACAAATTCATATTTTCTTTTCCATATGAACATTGCCAACCTAATAAAAAGTAAATTAAAAGTTCTGAAAAATTATGGTGAATCTGGCAATAAGTTAGTATATCTATTAAGAAGCTGACACAAATTGACTTTTAAAAAACAAGACCCCGATACAAAATGGACAAAGGAAAAAGGCAATTTACAGAATAGAAAATATGAAGAATTTTAAAAAGTCATACCTAATTATTCATCAAAGCAATACCAAAAGAAATATTTTTTCTCATTTCAAATTAACCAAAATTCAAAATAAAACAGAGCATTCTCAAAGTGACAGACACTCTCATGTCTGGTAGGAACACAAATCAGTTCAAACTTTCTAAAAACAATTTGGCCAATGTCTATCAAAAATTTTTAAATAGTTTATAAACTTTGACTCCATAATTTCACTTCTATGACACCAAGCTAGAGAAATAAACCAAAGACAGACAAAATTTTGTATCCAGGATTCATCACCTCATTGTTTATCATCACAAAAACTTGGAAGGAACTTAAATAGCTAATGATAGGAAAATAGGTAATTATAATATATTCATGCAATAGAATACTTTACAGTCAATAAAAATCAGGGATGGTTGTGTGATTATAATAAGTCAAAAAGTGGTTAGTAAACAATGCAGTATGATCCTCAGTTGATTTTTTTAAATGATTAAAAAACAATGGTAGGGGTGATGTATGAGACCCCTGTATGATGTTATGCATGTTTATTTTGTAAGTTCATAATCTTTACTATACACTAATTGTTTATGCATGATCATGTATGAATGATTTACTTCAATAAAAAATGTTTAAAAAACAATGATAGATGTGGTTCAGGTGGTTAGACACCTGCCTCCCACATGGGAGGTCCTGCATTCAGTTCCCAGTGCCTCCTAAAGAAGACAAACGACATTGAGCAAAAACAACAAGCAGACAACGAGGAAAAACAAAACAAGCAGGGAGCATATGTGGCTCAAGCAGGCAGGTGCCCACCTCCCACATGGGAGTTCCCAGGTTCGGTTCCCTGCGCCTCCTAAAAGAAGAAACAAACAGACAAGGAGCAGACAAGGAGCAAAAACCAATGAGCAAAGAGATGAGGAAGTCATCTCGGGGGGGGGCGGGGTGGGACAGCAGGGAAATTGGTAATCTCTGAATAGTAGGATTACACATGATTTTTACACTTTTTCATATGTTCCAAACTTCTTGTAATAAGAATGTACTCCTGTTACTACAGGAGAGAAGCTTATGCAAAAATGTTAATAATAACATAAAAACTTACATTTACTGGGCACTTCTATGTCAGGCTCTTAGGCAAGCACATTACTTGTATGGTCCCATTTAAGACCCACAACGCTTTACTGTGGGAACTCTCATTACTTCTGCTTTGCAGACCAGGGGACTGAGCTAAGGGTTAGCTCCAGAAATCAAATCAGGCAACCTGCCTCCAGAGTTCACACTTTAGAAGAGTGTTTTATCAATGAAGAGAATTGCTTCTGGTCATTCAAACTTATGATACTGAGCTATGCAGGGTATCATGCCTATTTTTATTATATATATTTATTTTATTGAAGTACGCAGAGAAAAATGCCAACAGTGATTATCTCTGAGGATGGAATTTGGGGAGATTATAATTTTCTTCTTTATATTTATATTTTTATAACAACCATGGAACACAGTAATGATAAAAAATGATAATCATTTTTAAGTATCAACAAGAGTATGTTGTGGGTTAACCTGGAAAACTAGCCACCATGTAAAACATCTTAAACTGAAAATAAAATACAACGTTTTCATAATTAGGAGGCTGCCTGTATCATTTTTGACTGCCTAATATGATTATATAAAAATATCACAGTACTTCTTCAGTACCTGCCACATTCTTCATTTATACACACCAAGCTGTTGTCACGATTTTTTGAACGTAGAACAACTCCATAAACGTCTATTAATGAAAGGTGGTAATACTAATATTAAAATTAGTGCTCTGAAAAGGCTTATGCTGTTGCTTTTTAATTAGGGAAGTACAATGACTGTAAAGTCATATAACAAAGAAAGCATCTGGTAAGGTGAATTGAGCTGAGTCAAACTAAGACCCAAGCAGCACCCACAGTTACTGAGATTCCTTCCAAGGCACTCGGAAGAAGAAAGCCCATGAATGAGGAGAGTCAAAGAGGAGAGGAAGCTCCATTCTCAAACCCAGAGTTAGGTCCAAAGGTACTCCCTCAGAAAGCTATCCGCTTCCCTGGCGTTCTCAGGGAAGTGTTGGCTCTCCTCAAGTGCACACTCCCCTTTTCTTGCACGCCCTCACTCTCTTCCCTTCCCTCATTCTATCTTAGTCTAAGCTTAAGCGGACCATCCACCATCGCTCCTTTCATCAGATAAATAGGAACTTCTGCTTTGGCTAATTTGGCTTCTGGAGCGCAGAGTATTGCTGGGAGCACTAGGGCACCTCCTAGGGGAAGTCCGCTAACTTGTCAGAGAGCCTGGCTATCCGGTTTGGTTCATAAAGAAACATTGCCATCTAGTGGAAGCAGAAGCAGTCCCATTTCTTTTCTTGAGCCCATGGGTATAATTATAGCAAATATTTAGAGCCATCGCTAGAAATGAATACATCAGCTGAATCACTTTTAAGCTTTCCTAGGAAAAGTTTCTATCATCTTCTTTTTATCTGAAAAACTACTTCAGCAAACTGAGGAAAAAGTAATTAGGCATGACTTTCCTGCAGGAATTAACATAAACCTGAGCTAGACAGGAAGGGGAATGGGAAAGAATGAAAGTATCTCTAATTCATGATCAATTTACTGTCTCTCTCATTAGCACCGATACTTCTCTTTTCAAAAATGTCACTCAGTTTGGCCCCTTGCCTCAGATTGTGCAGGTGAAGACCCAAAGCAAATGCCAGCAAACCTTCCTGGTATGCTATCCTGGTTTTGAAAATCTTGTTTTAGAAATAATACAGGGAAACAGATGTGGCTCAACTTATAGAGCATCCACCTACCATATAGGAGGTCCAGGGTTCGGTACCCAGGGCCTCCTGGCCAGTGTGGTGAGCTCGCCCACGCACAGCGCTGCTGCGCCCAAGGAGTGCCATGCCACACAGGATGCCCCCAACATAGGGGTGCCCATGTGCAGAGTGTGCACTGCAAGGATAGCCACCCTGTGCAAAAAATAAGTGCTGCCCACCCAGGAGTGGTGCCACACACACGGAGAGCTGACACAGTAAGATGATGCAACAAACAGAGACACAGATTCCCAGGGCCACCTGACAAGAATGCAAGTCAACACAGAAGAACACACAGCAAATGGGCACAGAGAGCAGACAACAGCAGGGTGGGGGGGTGGGGGAAGGGGAGAGAAATAAAAATAATAATAATTAATAAATCTTTTAAAAAAAGAAATAATGCTGTCAATAAATCACAGTCAAAATAGATGTGAGATGATGACCCAAATTTCAAATTAAAGTCTTAAGATTTTGACAGTCAAATTGGAAATGATGAGTATCATCAGGCATGCCCTCTAGCATCTTGGCAAAGCAAGCCTCAGAAGTCTAGAATAAAAATAAAGGAGGTGACTGGAATCAAAGATAAATCCCTTATGGACTAAGATGGTAGAAACAAATCAAAACATATCATAATCACATTAATAGTAGTGGATCAAATTCTCACTAAAAAAACAGATTCTATTTAAAAGCAGCTATATTCTCTTTACAAAAGGTAAATTCAAGATATGGACAAGGAAACATTCAAAGTAAAATGCTGAATAAAAATACACCAGGCAAATATGAACAAGAAAAACTAGTCAAAATAGAAATAAAAAAGGTAACTAACCTTGGCAGTTTGATATTGTTTATGAATTCAAAAAATAGATATTGGATTATGTTTGTAAACTGGTCTGTCCCTCCAGGCATATCAGATTGTATTGGATTCAGAGGTTTCACTTTTACTTGATTAAATAATGATTAAGGCTTTCATTGGGCCACATCAGTAGGACGTTGCATACGACTGCTTGGTGGGCAGGGACTCACAGAGAAACTGCACTGCAGAGAAGAGAGGTTAGAGTTTTGAGCTGGAGCCTGGGACATGAACACACAGGAGAAGAATATAGAGGAATAGAGATGCTCCTTAGACACAGCAGAAGCCCAGGGGAGAGAGACAGAGCCAGTCATCTGATAGTCTACAGCTGGTCTTGTGGAGAGAGCACAACAGCTGAGCCTGGAGAGAAAGAGAGCCTCAGAAAGAGAGAAACCCAAGAAGCCTGAACCCTGGCAGGCGTCAGCAGCCACCTTGCTCCAACATGTGGCAATAGACTTAGGTGAGGGAAGTAACTTATGCTTTATGGCCTGGTAACTGTAAGCTCCTATCCCAAATAAACACCCTATATAAAGCCAACAGATTTCTGGTATTTTGCACCAATACTCCTTTGGCTGACTAATACACTAACATTCTGCTATAAAATTCAACATAACAATTCTAAATTTGAAGTCATCATGTAAAATAGCATCAAAATACATGAAAACTGGAAAACAGGAGATTTTAAAAGTAAATGGAGGGAAGTGAATGTGGCTCAAGTAATAAGGCCTCTGCCTACCATATGGGAGGAACCAGGTTTGATCCCTGGGGCCTCCTGGTGAAAAAGAAGAAGAGAAAGCATGCCTGCATGGCAAGCCAGTGCCCACATGGCAAGCCGAGTGCCCTCGTGTTGAGCCAAGTGCCCACAAGGTGAGCTGAGTGCCCACGTGCTGAGCCAATTGCCCACACAAGTGTCTGCATGGTGAGCCAGTGCCCACGCGGTGAGCTGAGTGCCTGCATGGCAAGCCGAGTGCCCGTGTGAGTGCCCGCGTGGTGAGTCAATGCCTGCGCAGCAGCACTACTTGCCTTCACAAGTGAGCCACGCAGGAAGATGATGACACAACAAAAGAGAGAAAAGGGAGGGTCAAGATGAAGCACAGCAGAGACCAGGAACTGAGGTGGCACAATTGACGGCGAAACTCTCTCCACATCAGAGGTCCCCAGGATGGAACCTCTCTCCACATCAGACATCCCTAAGATCAAATCCCAGTGAATCCTAGAAGAGAAAGACAAGAAGACAAAAAAAGAGAGAAATAGATACAGAAGATCACACAGTGAATGGACACAGACAGCAAAAACAGCAGGGAGGGGAGGGGAAGAAGAAGACGGAGGAGGGGGGAGGGGGGAGGAAGAGGGGGGGCGAGGAGGAGGAGGGGGAGGGGGAGGAGGTGGGGGGGAGGAGGATGAGAAAATGGAAATGCAAAGGGCTAAAAATAGCCAAAGCAATCTTGAAGAATCAACTGGGAGAATTTACATTATCAGCTACCAGGACTTACTGTAACACTACAGTAATTAAGACACAAGACTAGGAAATTAACAATGGAACAGAACAGTGAATCCAGAGACAGACCCATATAGTCAGTCATCTGATTTGTGAAAAAGCTGACGTTGCGGAGAAGTGGGGAGAAGAACGGTTTTTCAGATGTAGTTACTGGGTCAATTGAATAAAGGAAATTTTTGACCCCTACCTCTCACCAAACATGAAAATCAATCTGAGATAAATTAGATTAAACATGTTAGGTCAAACCATATGAAACTGCTCTTTTTCTAGGTCAAATATTGGTAATCTCATATGGTCTAATCAAAAAACAATAAGGAAAGTAGATTTGGCTCAACTGATAGGGTGTCCACCTACCACATGGGAGGTCCAGAGTTCAAACCCAGGGCCTCCTGATCCATGTGGTGAGCTGGCCCACACACAGTGTGATGCATGCAAGGAGTGTCATGCCACGCAGTGGTGTCCCCCGTGTAGGGGAGCCCCACATGCAAGGAGTGTGCCCCATAAAGAGACCCGCCCTGTGCGAAAAAAGGGCAGCCTGCCCAGGAGTGGGGCCACACACACACAGAGAGTGGACGCAGCAAGATGACGCAACAAAAAGAGACACAGATTCCCGGTGACACTGACAAGAATACAAACGGACACAGAAGAACACACAGTGAATGGACACAGAGAGCAGACAACTGGGGGTGGGGAGGGGAGAGAAATAAATAAAAATAAATAAATAAAATTTTTTAAAAATAAGGCTTTAGGAAAAAGAATAAGAATATTTTCATGACATCGAGGTAGGCAAAGATTTTTCAAAACAACATACAAAATGTGATAACCATGATGGAAAATATTAGTAAGTTAGACTACATTAAAATTAAGAACTTCTGTTTATCAAAAGATACCATTTATTCCTCCCTGTCCCCTCAAACCCCTGATAACCACTGTCTTTGTATCAGTGTTACAAGTTCTGTTACCAGATGATGATAACTTCAGTAACAATAAATCTATTTTGGTTCATGGTTACAATGCCCCCTTATGATCATTCATTCCTGTCTTGAGAAGTTTGGGATGATATACACTTTGATTGCTTCAGATTGAGATGGGGCTTTGCTGTTACGTGGCAGATGGAAGGAACTGTTTTGAAGTTGTAGATACTCCTCGTTTTTTGGGATGGGACTTGTCCATCATCATCATTTTATTAGTTGTTGAGGACAAGTCCAAAGAATTGGAGAGTAGGACTTGACCACAACTCTGCCCTGCAACCATGGATACATGATATTATACATTTGTCAAAACCTATAAAATATACAGTACAAAGTGTAAACCCTAATGTAAATATAGACCTTGGTTAGTAGCAATGTTTCAATATTGGTTCACAAATTGTAATAAATGTACCTCACTAAAATGTTAATAATAGGGAAAAATGGGTGGATGGGTAAAGGGTTAGATGGGAATACGCCTATACTTTTTTTTTAAGGTTTATTTATTTATTTGCTCCCTCCTCCTCCTGCCCTGCTGTTTTTGCTGTGTTTTCATCTCTTCTCATTGTCTCTCCTCTAGGATTCACTGGAATTCAATCCCGGGGACTTCTGATGTGGAGAGAGATTCCCTGTCAATTGTGCCACCTCAATTCCTGGTTTCTACTGTGCTTCATCTTGACTCTCCCCTTGCCTCTCTTTTGATGCGTCATCTTGCTGCATGACTCACTCGTGCAGGCACTGGCTTGCCACGTGGGCACTGGAGCTCACCATGCAGGCAGTCATGCTGACACTGGCTCACCACGCGGGCAGTGGCTTGCCACGCAGGTGCACTTTTCTCCTTTTTCATCAGGAGGCGGCAGGGTTCAAACCCAGCTCCTCCCATATGGTAGGTGGAAGCTCTATTATTTGAGCCACATCCACCTCCCTCCCCTATGCTTTTGATGTGCCTTTCTGTAAACTTTCTAAACTACTCTAAAAATAAAGTGTTTTCTTTAAAAGACATCATTTAAAGAATATATATATAAAGTTCAAAAACTGGTCATATTAATCTAGCAAATTAGAAGCCAGAATAGTGGTTATCTGGAGGAAAGGTAAACTGGAAGGGCATTTCTGGGGCGATGCTGTCAATGTTATTTTCCTTGGCCAAAACAGTATATTCCTGAAGCTGTACATTTAAGATCTGTGAACTTCATTGCAATTATGTCTTTAACAAAAAGTTTGTTGATCAAAAACAGGATTATGAAAAGATGATGGAGTAGGAAGCTTCAGGAATCAGTCCCTCCATCAGAACAACTATTAAACAGGTCAGAACAATCTGAAACAACAGTAGAACACTGTGCAGCATCTAGGGAAGAGTAGGAGGAAGAGGATGGTAAAATACGGTAAATATCAATCAGATTGCTCTCTCCTTGTGGCAGTTACCAGCACCCATCCCCCACTCTTGCGGCAGGAAGCACTGCATCTAGCCCCTGGTGTAGCTTGCTGAGGTGCCAGAGGAGGACATAAAAATCCACATCCCCAAGATCAGGGGAGGGAAGGGGTGCCACAGGCCTTTGATTAGCTACTTTCTGGGGGTCCAGCTCTGAGGCTGGCCATTATTCCAATACCCCACCTCCAGACAATGGTGGTAGAGGAGACTTAAAGATGGTAAACTTCCTCAGAGCTCATCAGGGACCATGGAGGCAAGGAGACAATGAGTTGAAATACTAAAAGTGCTGAGAGAAAACAATTGCCAACCAAGAATTTTAAATCCAGTGAGACTTTCTTTCAAAAATGAGGGAGAGATTAAGAAATTCCCAGAAAAACAAAAGTTGAGGGAGTTCATCACCACTAAACCTGTCTTATAAGCAATATTACAAGCAGGTCTTCAGACTGAAAGGAAAGGATACTAGACAGTGGTTCAAAGTGACATAAAGAAATAAAGACCTCTGGTAAAGGTAACTGTACCTTTATAATTATAAAGTAATTATAAAGGTTAAAACTATTGCATTATATTTTTTGGTATGTAACTTCACTTCTTACAGGTTCTAAAATGCACAAAAAGTAAAGATAAATTTATGGTTTGGGGCATACAATGTATAAAGATATAATCTATAACAAGTACAACAAAAAGGGGGCAAAAAGGAATAGGAACAGTGCTTATGATTGCTATTGAAGTTAAATTGGTATTATATCAAATGTGACTGCTATAGATTTAGTATGTTAAATTTTAACCCCATGGTAACCACAAAGAAAAGATATGAAAAGTACCTACAGATAGAAATGAGAAGGAAATTAATGTGGTGAAATAAAAAAAAAAACAACCCCACAAATAAATATGGAAGTAGGCATTAAAAGAAGAATTGAGGAAAGAAAAGGTATAAGACTTATAGGACTAAAAAGCAAAATGGCAGAAGAATGTCCTGCATTCTCAGTAGTGACACTAAATGCAAATGGATTAAACTCTACAGGCAAAAGTCAGGGATTGGCAGAATGGATAAAAAGCATGGCCCAATTATATGCTGTTTATAAGAGACTCGTCTTAAATTCAAAGACATAAGCAGGTTGAAAGTGAAAGTTTGGAAAAAATAGCAGGGTAGCTATACTAATATCAGATAAAATAGACTTTAAGTCAAAAACTGTTATAAGGGACAAAAATGGTCATTATAAACTGATAAAGGTGTCATTGAACAAGAAGAAGTAACAATTATAAATATACATATATTCATATAACAGAAGAGCCCCAAAATATGTGAAGCAAATATTTATGGATTTGAAAAGAGAAAGAGGTGGTTCTTCATTAATAGTAGGAGATTTTAATACATCACTTTTTTTTACCCCACCCCTTGCAGCTTGCTTGCTGTCTGCTCTCTGTGTACATTCACTGTGCGCTCTTTTGTGTTTTTACTTGTCTCCCTTTTTGTTGCATCACTTTGCTGAGTTGGCTATCCACAGTGCTTGTGGGCTGGGTGGCTCTCTGCAGTGTGTGGGTAAATTTGCCTTCACAAGGAGACCCCAGGATATGAACACAGGGCCTCCCATATGGTAGATGGGAGCCCAACTAATAGAGCCACAGCCACTTCCTAATACATCACTTTTAATAATGGATAGAATATCCACCTAGATCAATAAGGAAACACAAGACTTGACAATATTCTAAACCAAATAGACCTAACAGACATATATGAAACATTTCACCCAATAGCAGCAGAATGCACAATCTTCTTGAGTGCACATGTATTATTCTCCATAGATCATATGTAAGGTCACAAAACAAGTCTCAGTAAATTTAAAAAGTATTGAAATCATACAGTGCATCTTCCCTGGCCAAAATGGAATGATGCTAGAAATCAATAACAGAGAGAAAAATGAAAAATCACAAATATGTGAGAATTAAACAAGTACTTTTAAACAATTAATGGGTTAAGGAGGAATTCACAAGGGAAATTAGGAAATATCTTTAGGTAAATGAAAATGAAAATGCAACATAACAAAACTTATGGAATGCAGCAAAGACAGTGCTTACAGGGAAATTTATAGCTCTAAATGCCTACATTAAAAAAGAAGAAAGATCTCAAGTCAGAGACCTAATCTCACAACTAAAGGATCTAGAAAAAGAAGAGCAAACTATACTCAAAGCAAGTAGAAGGAAAGAAATAACATAAATTAAAGTGGGGATATATGATATAGAGAATTAAAAAACAATAGAGAGAATCAACAAAACCAAAAGTTGGTTCTTTGAAAAGATCAATAAAATTGACAACTTTCAACTAGAGTAATGAAGGAAAAAGGAGAGAGGATATAATTAAAATCAGAAATGAAAAGGGGAACATTACTATTGTCTCCTCTGAAAGAAATAATAAGAGGATATTATGAACAATTGCATACAAACCAACTAGATAACCTAGATGAAATGGATAAATTTCTAGCAACACATAAACTACCTACACTTACTCAAGAAGAAATAAAAAGTCTCAACAAATCAATCACTACTAAAGAGACTGAATCAAAACCCTCCCAACAAAGAGAAGCCCAGGACCAGATGGCTTTGCAGGGAAATTCCACCAAACATTCCAAGAAGAATTAACACCAATCCTGCTCAAACACTTCCCAAAAAAGTGAAGAGAAGGGAACACTCCCTAATTCATTCTATAATGCCAACATCATCCATTCACCAAAGCCAGATAAAGATACCACAAGAAAAGAAAATTACAGACAAATATCTCTTATGAATATAGGAGCACAAATATTATTAAATCAAAGCTAACAGCACATTAAACAAATTATACACCATGATCAAGTGAGATTTATCCCAGGCATGCAAGGATGGTTCAACGTAAGAAAATCAATTTATTTAATATGCAATATTCACAGAATTAAGGGGGAAAAACACATGATCTCAGTTGATACAGAAAAGATGTTTGACAAATCTAGCTCTTCTTTATGATTAAAACACCTAGAAAAATAGGAATAGAAGGAAACTTTCTCAATATGATAAAGGGCAAATATGAAAAACCCACAGGGAATATTATACTCAATGGTGAAAGACTGTAAACTTTCCCCCTAAGTTCAGGAACAAGAACTGACACCTATTTTCACCACTGTTATTCAAAATTGTACTGGAAATTCTTGCCAGAGCAATTAGCCAAGAAAAGAAATAAAAGGCACCAAATTGGAAATGAAGAAGTAAAACTTGCCCTATTTGCAGATAATCCTAGAAAATCCTGAAAAATCCACAATAAAATTCCTAGAGCCAATAAACAAATTCAGCCAAGTAGTAGGGTACAAAATCAACACCCCAAAATCTGCAGTTTTTCTACATGCTAGTTATAAACAATAGAAGAAGAAATTTTTAAAAAAAATCCATTTACAATAACAACTAAAAGAATCAAATATC
Source organism: Dasypus novemcinctus (assembly GCF_030445035.2). NCBI lineage: Eukaryota > Metazoa > Chordata > Mammalia > Cingulata > Dasypodidae > Dasypus > Dasypus novemcinctus. The sequence continues at coordinate 153,260,608 of NC_080676.1, read as the reverse complement.
TAGGAATAAATCTAACCAAGGATGTAAAGGACTTGTACACAGAAAACTTAAAAACTAAAATAATAAAAGCTAACAGAAATCAAAGAAAGCCTAAATAAATGGAAGACTCTTCTGTGTTCATGGATTGGAAGACTAAATATTGTTGTGATGTCAATTCTACACAAAGAGATTTATAGATTCTATGCAATCCCAGTCAAAATTCCAACAACCTTCTTTGCAGAATGGAAAAGCCACTCATCGAATTTATATGGAAATGTAAGGGACCCCATATTTCCAAAGTAATTTTGAAAAAGAAGAATTAAGTTTGAGGATTCACACTTCCTGATCTTAAAACTTATTACAAAGTCACAGTAATGATAACAGCATGGTACTGACACAAGGACATACATATATAGTCCAATGAAATCAAATGAAAGTTCAATTATTAACCCTCACATTTACAGTCAACTGATTTTTGAGGAGGGTGCTAAGTCTACTCAACTAGGAATGAATAGTCTCATCAATAAATAGTGCTAGAAAAACTGGATTTCTATTTGCACAAGAATGATAGTGGACCCCTACCTCACACCATAAACAAAATATCAACTCATATGGATCAAAGGTCTAAATATAGGAGCCAGAAGAAAAAAACTCCTTAAAGAAGACATAGGGAACATCTTCAGGACATTGTGTTAGGCAACGATGTCTTAGATTTTACATCTAAAGCACAAGAAATAAAAGAAAAAATAAATAAGTGGAACATCATCAAAATTTAAAACTTTTGTGTATCAAAGGACTTTTCTTGTCAACCAACATAATGAGAGAAAATATCTGGAAACTACATATTGGATAAGAGTTTAGTACCTAGACTATAAAAAGAAATTCCTCAACTCAACAAGAGAACAACCCAATTAAAAAATGGGCAAGGGGAGCTGGTTGTAGCTTAGTGGTTGAGCACCAGTTTCCCACATTTGAGGTCCCAGATTCAATCCCCAGTACCAAAAAAAAGCAAAAGACTTGAACAGATATTTTTCCAAAAAAGATATACAAATGGCTAATAAGCACATGAAGTTATGGTCAACATCATTAATCATTAAGGAAATGCAAATCAAAACCACAATGAGTTACCATTTCACACTCACTAGAATGGCTATTATTAAAACAAAATGGGGGAAGCAGCTGTGGCTCAATCAATTGGACTCTTGTCTACCATATGTGAGGCCCTGGGTTTGCGTCCCAGGGCCTCCTTGTGAAGGCAAGCTGGCCTGTGCCCATGGAGAACTGATGGCCCGTGCCCATGGAGAGCTGACAGCCGGCATCTGCAGAGAGCTGGCGCAGCAAGATGACACAACAAAGGGAGACAAACAGACACAGAAGAACATGCAGCAAATGGACACAGAGAGCAGACAGCAAGCAAGCCCCGGGAGGGTGGGGGAGATAAATAAAAATTTTTTTTTGGAAATGTAAACTCACAAGTGTTGGAGAGGATGTGGAGAAATAGGAACACTCATTGCTGGTGGGAATATAAAATGGTGCAGCCATTATGGAAGAATTTGGCAGTTCCTCAGAAAGTTAAGTATAGAATTACAGTAGTGTCTGACAATCCCATCTACCGCAGCTGTGAGACAAGGTCAAGGCACTGCAGTGGCACCCTCCCTTGTTGCTCTTTTTCAAAATAAGTTAAGGAAACATCTCAGCTACAACAGTGCAGCTCAACAGAGGTCAATTTAGACACAACTACTAAGACAGGCTCTGGCTGGGAGAAAAGGAATCTCAGCTTAGGCAATGAGTATAAGGAAGCAGCTGAGTTAATGCAGCAGGTCAACATATTGAAAGCACTGGTGAATTGGAGAAGGCAGAGGATTTCTACTTTGGAAAGCTAAAGAACGTTGAATTGATTTGCCAGGAGAATGAGAGAAAAGATTACTGTTTTGCAGAAAAGTGTGGATATTCTCTAGGCCACAGAGGGAGTTTTAGGATTCCTGATGAAGAGGGCCCCCAGGAGGAACCAGAGGGATATTAACAGCCTTGATTAGCAGAGCAGCAACGTCTTAATTCTTCACTCCAAATCATGTGCTGAACTGTAAAATATTCCCTTTCATTATTCTAAAAAGGCTATCTGGTCCTCTTCAAGGGTACCTATTTAAAGGAGCTTTGTAGACACCTAATAAATTTAATTTGAGAGCTTTTACCGTACAGCATAGCATTAGCTTTTACCTTTCAGCATAGCATTAGGTTCATTTCGGAAACAAAGAGGCTGATCTTGGGAGTTGCCCACAGTGTTGCTGGTGAACAGTAGTTTCCGGAGAAGGTATGTTATGTCATATACCAAGGTGGAGATGTAGAGAAACATAGACTATTGATTTACTGAACTGAGTTAAGCTACTATGAAATCTGGTTAGAGGACATTTTAAGAAGAGTTTTACCATAAGTAAAATGGAAAAAAAACAACAACAAAGAAGACTTATCAGTTCTTACTTTGTTTGATTTCTCTGCCTTTTCAACACTATAAACCTCTAATTTCAGAAAGGATTTAAGATAAAGTTATTATTTTTGGATTGTAATATATTGGTAGTTTCCTTTCTGATTTTTTCACTTATCTTACAAGTTCCTCTGTGTTTCTGAAATTTAATCACAATATCAATTACTTTTATTCTTATTTTTCAATGGTTTTATGTTTTTAATTCATTGATCACATATGGACTTTATTCAATATGCAGGGACAATCTAAATGGATTTTTCTCCAAATTCCAAGACAGTGATTCCAAAAACATGGCTGAATAGTCTTTCATGTCCCAACATAAGAAACCATTTTATGGGAAGCAGACTTGGCCCAGTGGATAGGGCGTCCACCTACCACATGGGAGGTCCGCAGTTCAAACCCCGGGCCTCCTTGACCCGTGTGGAGCTGGCCCACGCACAGCGCTGATGTGCACAAGGAGTGCTCTGCCACGCAGGGGTGTCCCCTGCATAGGGGAGCCCCACACTCAAGGAGTGCACCCCTTAAGGAGAGCCGCCCAGCACGAAAGAAAGTGCAGCCTCCCCAGGAATGGCGCCGCACACACAGAGAGCTGACACAACAAGATGACGCAACAAAAAGAGACACAGCTTCCCAGTACAGCTGATAAGGTTAGAAGCGGTCACAGAAGAACACACAGCGAATGGGGTGAAAGGGAGAGAAAGAAATAAAAAATAAATCTTAAAAAAAAAAAAAAAAGAAACCATTTTACATAATAGAGCTCTCCAATAATGAAAACAACAACAACTTAATTGTAAGGAGGTAAACCCTACATCCTTGGAGGCATTCAAACCAGGATTGGATCAACAAGTATCAAGAAGACATACCTCCTATTTCTAATACTCTGTGTTAAGTTTGAAACCACTCCCACCCCTCCCATGGTGGTGGCACTAGTATAACTGAAACAAAGGACTGGGGTTATGATGAAGAAATGTAAAAGAAAAGAAAAGCAGGTTTCGAGGACTGAGCTTTAAGTAGTGCTTAAAGGAAGAAGAAAGAGATGGTATGATCAATGAAGAGAGATAAAGACCAGAAAGAAAAAAAAAATCACAGAATCAGGATAATAACAGAGGACCATGGAAAGGCAGGCCAATAGTGAAGTACCGCAGAGAAGTTAAGTAAATTATGATGACCTGGAAAGAGTCACTACAGTTGAAAAGAAAGTCATTGAAAAACTGAAGAGTGTAGCTTCAGTAGAAGTATGTGACAATAACATAGTAGCTAACATGCTGCACCTATGAAGCAAGGTGAAGGTTTTTTTTTTTTCAGGATAGGAGGGCTGTGCGTACTTGAAGTTCAAAGTCCAGACAGTAGAAAGAGACAGAAAGTACAGTAGATCCCTGGCATGTGTAGTTTTACTATTTATGGTTCTGACCTTGCCATTGACCCAATGATGTAAGGCAGGTAGTAATTTTTAAATTTGCCAGGGCACAATTCAGAATCATGTCTACTGTGAATTAGCTGTAGAGGAATGAGTCAGTTATTTGCAGGACAAGACTAGTCAACTGTTCAAAACTTGCATTGTATAGTGCATTTGTTATTCTCTGCTAAGCTTTGTATGTGCTGTAACTATAATGAAATGATAGGGACTCTGCTTCTTTGTAGAGTTCAAAGATAATCTTGCAATTAAGAAGATACACTATGGCAAATGACTTTAGTACTTCATTAAATTATTTAAGGGTCTGAAAACATCACTTTGATGTTTCAAGTAGTCTCTCCATTCTATGGAGAATTATATGTAAGACGTGTACTCAGAAAATTAGGACTTCTTTAAATTCTCAGAATGCATTCTTAAAACTATTGAGGTTCTAACCACTGGAAAATATGAGGGCAGCAATGAAGAGGCAAGCTCTCTTTGGAATTGGGAAGGGCACGTTGGTATATCACAGGAGGAAGAATTTATTTTAGAATGTGAAAAGAAGAATAAAGAATTTGTCTTAGCCTGATTTTCCCCAAAAAGCAGAACATAAGAGAAAAAAAAATATATATATATATGAAAGTATTTTATTGGAGACTGTGATCCCAAGAAGCAGGAGTGAAAGAGAGAGAGGCAGAGAAACAGGGAGAGGCAATTACAGAGTTTGCCAGGGCTGCTGTTACAAACTTGGTGGCTTAAGACAACAGAAATGTATCTCTTAAAGTTCTGGAGGTCAGACTTCTGAAGTCAAGGTGTTGGCAGGGCCACACATCTTCCAAAGGCTCTAGCGGAGAATCCTTCCTTGCTTCTTCTAGTTTCTGGTGGCTCCTGGCCTTTCCTGGTTTGTGGCAGCATCCTGTAGTCTCTTTCCCTCCATTTCCATTTCCCTCTCTGTGTCTCTATGTCCTTCCTCTTTTCAGAAGCATCATTAGATTTAAGGTCTACCCTAAATCCAAGATGATTTCATCTCTAGGTCTTTCCAAAATGATTTCCTTTTTAGGTTCTTAACTAATTACATCTGCAAAGAACTTCTTTCCAAATAAGGCCACAAACTGAGGTTTGGGTGGAGCATGAGTTTTGGGGGCAAATTGTTCAACCCATTACAACGACTTGAAATATTTTAGCAGGTTGCCTGTCCTGTGAACCACTGCAAAGTCACATAAAATGGGCCTCAGGTTTGCATGGATGGGGAGAAAAAGGAGGAACCATTTGTCCATCATCTCGCATCCCCGTTGGTCATCTTGCACTACAAGAGTGCCAAGAGGTAGCTGCAGTGCCCAAACTACAGTGACAGCTGAGAAGCCTGAGAGTGGGAGGCAAGAGGTGCTTGCAGGTTGCCTCTATCTGCGGTTGGCTGGACCCATGGCAGAACTGGTCACCACAGGGATAGCTGGAATAAAGGACAGGTGAGGTTGAAAGGACCTGCAGCTGTGCCAAAAGATGCTGATCCAAGATGTTGTAGTATAAGGAGGAGTATGCTGATGTGAGCAGGATCATGGGAAAGGTTGCCTGGCTCCTCTCAAGAAAATAAGATGCAAATCCCTCTTACGAAAACGAAGATGCTGTAGTAGGAATGAGTATTTGAAGTTAGGCAAGAGAGGATCGAAAGGACCGGGAATGGTGGCAGGGGTTCATTTGAAATTAAGCATTTCCAGCTTTTAGCTCTTTGCATTTTCTCCGCCAGTGCCCTGCATCCTAAGAGGAGAAGCTGGAGAAGCCAAGTGTGGGGTAACCAAGGGGTAGACTAGTATGGAACATACAGCAAAGTTTATTGTGGGAGCCTTCAAGTGGTGGAAAGGGCTGCACTGAAGTAGCTGATCATGGAATCAAAAGTGGATACAACAGAAGAGGCAAAAGCCAGAGGCACTGAGGCATAGATTCCCGTTAGAGTGGGGAACAGCAAAGGCATGGAAGAAAGAAGGAAAAGATGACGGTGGCATCTTGAAGGTGGAACAGCACCATTTGCTGATGACAAGGTCCAGAGCACAGTCGATGCCACTAGGTCAAGACATGAATGTCTGTATTCTGCAGCAAGTTGAACAATATGGATGTTGAAGTGGCCAAAGAAAGAGTTGGGATGGAGAGAGAGAAGCCGAGATGGCTCTTGAAGTTGCCCAGGATGAAAAAAACAGGGAAGATAATAGCAAAGGAGGAAGGGTGTTGAAAACATTGGAATTTGAGATCTCTGTGTAAAAGAGTTTAGGGAACCAGTATGTTGATTAACAGTCAAAGCAGTTGCTAAAGTTTTTTAAAACAAAGCAAGATTTGCTTCAATGCCTCATTTAGACTTATACCAGATGTAATTTCTGCAGGGTAGGATGGAGAGGTGGAGACTTTCACTCCTACTTAATACACTGGGTATTTTGAATGTGCTATAAAGATTGCTTTTGTGATTAAAAAAAAGGAAAAGAAAAAAAAATTGGTCAAGGGCAAACCTAGAATTCAAGTCCAATTGACTCCCCAGTTGAAAAAAAACAAGCAGTTGAAAATATGGTTTTATAACTCCTCACAAAACTCATTTTTGTTAAATCAATTTAATCTGTGTGTCCCAGTTACACAAGAGCAAGTGGAGGGAAGCAGATGTGGCTTAAGCAGTTGGGCTCCCGTCTACCATATGGGAGGTCCAGGGTTCAATGCCAGGGGCCTCCTGGTGAGGGCAGGCTGGCCGGTGCAGCAAGCTGGCCCACACAGGGTGCCAGCCCATGTAGGAGCCACCCCGCCCAGGAGTGCCGGCCAACATGGAGAGCTGGTGCAGCAAGATGACACAATGAAAAGAGACACAGAGGAGAGATAATAAGAAACATAGCAGAACAGGGAGCTGAGGTGGTGCAAGAAAATGATCACCTCTCTCCTACTCCGGAGGGTCCCTGAATCGGTGCCCAGAGCCACCTGGAGAGGATACAAGCAGACACAGAGGAACACACAGTGAATGGACACAGAGAGCAGACAACGGAGGGAGGAGGGAGAAATAAATAAATAACTCTTAAAAAAAAAAGCAAGTGAATTAAATCCTTTTAAAAGATGGGGAGGCATAAAATCTGTGGTAAAAGTTTAACATGCCACACACAGAGATTAGTCATATTTCATTAGCAGTTGTTTGTTTGACCTTCAAGTTCCCAAGGAAGTCCCTAGCTCCATACTCCCTTGGTCTTCAGCCCAACTTCCCACTCAACAATGGGTCTTAAAAGGCATCAAGTTCATAAATAGCAAATGTGACAATAATTATAATAGTTACCATTATTGAATGCCTTCTTCGTACCCAGTTTATGCCAGATGGTTTACTAATTTATCTTAGCTGGTCCTTAAAATAACTGTGAGCAGGTCATATTACCTCCCTCTTGCAGGTCAGGTAATACCAAGCTGGTATATGGATTCAGTAATGCCCTCAGAGGACTAGGTTCATTCCAACTTCCTGCTTCTGCCCTCTTTAGTGATGGGTACTGTTCCTCCAGGCTTGGGTTTGTGTTCAAGCAAGAATAAGGAAGAAGCAGAAACAGCAGCACGAGCAAACTCACACGTACCTTTATTGGCCAGAACTACGTTACTGGTATGTCATCAGAGTTCTTGGTTCAGACAATAGAGTCCACTCTAGTTGGTTTCAACAGAAAGGGGCAGATAGTTCCTTGAGGAACAGGGAGGACATAGCCTCTAGGCTGAACTCTGGAGGTTATCACAGAATTGGGTCACCAATGGAGTTGCTGTCCCCTTCATAATCAGGAAGTTTCTGAATTACAAAGCCAGATTCTCCAAAGGAAAGCCAGTGCTACAGGTGTCAGCTCCAGAGTCAGGCCACATTTGGCACAACCAGGAAGCAACTGAATTAGAAAGTTGCCACCACAGTGGCTAGCTCCCAGACCATGCCGTTCTGCTGAGACTTCTGCTAGCAGAATGGATGCCCTGTATTCTCCCCTCTTTTCCCACCTAATTCAATTCCCTGATAAAGTCTCTTGGTCTTCTCTCCTTGTGACTCAGTTCCAAATCATGTATAAATGATTAATAAAACTTAAATCTTTTCTGAACCTTGGCTGCAAGGGAGTCTGGTAAGATGAGTATTTTAGCTTTCCATTCTCTATAGTAGAGGCAAGCAAGAGGGAAAGGCATTGGGATAGATGTTGAATATGCCAAATGATAGTATTAGCTGTTATTGCTCTGGAAATTTGGGACAGTTGGCATATGGTTGGCTGACTGGCCCCTCTCTCATCCTCAAGTGTACTGTCCACATATATTATCTCATTTAATCCTCACCCCAACCTTTCAACTAAGAATTACTAATCCCACTTTATAGATAAGAAAACTGAGGCTCATCAAGTTCAGATAACTTACTGGAAGGAAACAGAGTCAAGATTTGAAACAAGGTCCACTATTTTCATATTGTAAAATTTATGGGTTTGCTTTGCTGAAATGAAGCACCAGCAATACTGGGTTCTCCTCCATTCTCAATTCCCTTGCTCCTAACTATGATTCACTGACTTTCAAAATAACTGAATAGGCCTGGTAGTCTTCCATTTCCAAATCTCCAATCCAGCAATTTCCTGCAATGTTTCTGAGTTGCTTGAATCCCTGGACCACCTGAGAAGTGATATGGCATGTGTTTCAGGATTGCCTGCCTGGGGTGAGCCTGTGTGCATCAGCTTACATGCTCCATTGGTCAAAGAGTCATTCCATGAGGCATTATTTTCCTTTTCTCCTCTGTCTGACTACACAAACCCTAGCCATCTGTGGCAGTTTGAAGATGGGTGGACCCCAGAAGAGCATATCATTAGATCTAATCCATTCCTGTGCCTGTGAACCTATTGTAGATGGGACCTTTTGTTTAAATCACTTAGTAGGACATAGCCCAGGGTGGGTCTTAATCCTTTTACTGTCATCTTTCATGAACAGAGGACTAAAAGCCTCAGACACAAAAAAAAGCAGCAGAAACTGAGAAACCACAAGAGGTTGAGAGGTCCTGGAGTCTGGTGGCTGGACCTGGCAGAGCACAGAGGCATGGAAAGAGGCCCCAAGAGGCTGAAAGAAACTAGGCCCAGAGGAGTAGGAGAGATGAGTCCTATGCCTGGTCACCCACAACTGAGTTTGGAAAGAAAGCAACTTTAGATGACACCGCCATGTGCCTGATCACCCACAGCTGCAACTTGGTGAGACAGTATCTCCGATGATGCCTTGATTTGGACACTTTCTCAGCCTCAGAACTGTAAGCTTTTAACCTAATAAATTCTCATTATAAAAGTCACCCTATTTCTGGTATATTGCTCCCAGCAGCTTTTAGCAAACTCAAACACCATCCTTCAAGGCCCAAATTAAATGGGACATCTCCATGAAGACATCTCCAATTTCCCTGCCAAAACATAATCCTACCTTCTCTGAAACTCACTCGTATTTTCTATGTACCTACCTTCAAACATTTCCCACAATCAATTTATATCATTACTTACCCCTTTGATATAATTTCCTTGAAGGCAAGAACCATGAAATTTATTTCTGGGTCCCTTAAAGCTACTGCCACAGAACATGCATATGCTAAGGGTTCACTAGGTGAATATTAAATGAATGGATAAATTTCCCCAGTGAGGTGCTCCCTTCTTTAAAATATTGGATAATCTCCATCCAGTTAATTGCAAATAACTGCTCTGGCCTCTGTGTTTTTAATTAGTGAGACTTTCCTCAGTTACCATCACTCATCTGATCACTCCCATTTTAAGTGAGTCTTCATCAGTTAATTTTATACAGCATATTTTTTCCATAATCGTTTTGTGGCTGCCAACATTTTTAAGTGAACTAAAAAAGAAAAAAGAAAAAAGAAAGAAAGAGAGAGAGAAAGAAAGAAAGAAATGGAGGACCTCATATTTGAAACAGAAATGAATTCATTTTCACTTTTGAACCACGGTAGGACAAATTTTATCCTAGTGCAGGCACTTACTGTAAGTGACAATTCACGGGGCCAAAAGTGGAACAAATCATGAAAGGAAAAGTATCAAGGGGTCTCTATGCCCCCAACTTAATCCATTCAATTCCTGTGAAAGTAGAATTGCTTCCACTAGGGTCAGTATTTCAGGGGCAGCCTGTGGCAGCAGCCTCCTTAATTCCTTCTGGAAACTTTCCAGTTTAGAACCCCAAAAGGGCGGCCAGGAGTCGCTAAAACAGGTTCTCTCCTGCTGCGTTGTTAATGAAACCGGTAGGCTGTCGCTTCCTCCTGGTTGCCATGGAAATGACCAGGGCTGCCGGCCCTCTGCAAACAGAAAAGAACAGCAAGTGCAAGACCAAGCATTCCACCCTGCCTTGCAGATTAAACCGGCTGGCAAGCGCGGGCGGAGGAGCAGTGGCCAGGCACAGGGCTGTGGAGAGGAGAGGCGAGCCTGGCGTTGGAACTCCAAGATGTAAGTAATTTTATCTTTGCTTCTTTTTTTGAAAAGCATATCCCGTTTTAACAGACAGTGTTTCATAGACTTCCCACCCCATAGCAGAAAAGTTCTGTGACGGTTTAAGAGCCCTCTCAGGGTCACCTTCCTCTTGTAATATTTGTATTTCCTGAACATACTGAACACATATGGGTGGTTTCCACCATGAAACTCTTTTTTAGGCTTCCAGGCATACGAATGGCTCTTTACAAAGATTCTGCCTTTAAAAGGAAACGTGTTCAGGGCAGGAAGCAAAGAATAAACGGTCTTCTCATTTAGTCCCTAAATAGCTAAACTCACTTAGGCTATTATAATATAAGGAATATTTCCATGGAATCTGGGCTTCTTGTTTCTATTTTTAAACATCTGGCAATATTTTCCTATTGGTCTTCAATGCTAAATAACAATTAATAAAAGGGATATGTATCATATCTCTTTTCCTTATTATGATCCTAAAAAAAAGAAAACTAGGAACTCTGGAAACATCAGATATCTTTAGTCTGTTATCATTTAATATACTATTACATTCACTGCCATTTAAGCACTAGGTTTTGTAGAGTTTACTACGTAGAAATTAAAGGAAAATAAGAAACTAAATTTAGATGCATATTAACATTTGGATAGATACTTCACTTTTTCAAAGTTGATCCTTTTATTCAAAAGTGGAAGAAAAAAAAAAAAAAACAACCCATGACAAATAATGTAGTAAAAGGCAAGATGATGGGTGTGTTTGAGTCAAAACCAGTAGTCCGTCACAGCCCAGTATATATTGTTTAGTAAACATGGTTTCAGACATGTATTTAGCAATAAGTGTGTTGGTGTGTATTGAAGAAAGGAAATGTTTCAAAAGCATTGTGCATGATATTTATAAAAACCTGTCCTTAAAATCTACCAAAAACATCACGTCATTTGTTGGTTTTTTTTTTTTTTTAATGAATGGAGTCATCCTTGAAAAGGCTATTACCTTTTTTTTTATTTTAAAGCCTGAATATTTTTCTGACAGAAACTGGGCATTTTCTGAAAATAACAGTTTCAATAAACTATTTATGGAAATGAGTGATTTTCAACAGCTGACTTGGATTTCCCAACTTTCTTTTCCACGCCAATATTTTTCATTGCTTAAAGCTGGTATGCCGGCAGTTTTTCAAGTTCAGTGTCTAGTAGCGCACATCTCTGTGTCTGTGGGAGGCAGTAAATCATTGGGCCGGTGGTGGGAAGGGCAGACCGACCATACTACTCTGGGATTGGGATCAACGGGCAGCTCCTGCTAGGCCATGGTTGGAATTCCAGTAATCTAATGGAGCATATATACTAGGTGATTCCAGAAAACACTTGAAGGGCTTACAAACATTGGTTAACTAACTGTCCCGAGCACCTGTGTCAGGAAGAAAAGCACAGCAGCTACATATTTTGGTTAAGACTTCACCAAAAATCTTGGTTAAGACTCTGAGATATTCTTTGGCCCACATTCCATCCCTGTGTTAACAGAAGCAGCACTCAGCTAATGTCATCCCCTATTCTGATTATGAATTTAAACTTCATTTTAAATCCAATTTATAAAAGATCCTTTTTGAAAAAGGACTTCTGAAATGTTTGTGTATAATAGTAATACACTCAATTCCTTTTGTTTCCTATTCCTTTAGCTTGAGGTTTGTATACATATTTTAGGTTAAAGGCCACAGAGTGGAGTATTAGAATGCAGGCCATGGGATGTCATTTTGAATAGGCACATGAATTTGGGGTGGGGAATAATGCTATGATTTCCACCATAACTCGTTGGTCAGTATTTGGCTGTGTTCAAATCTTACTTACTGGCTCTGTGACCTTAGACAAGTTATTTAACCCCTCTGTATCTTCACTTTCTGATATGAAAATGGGGCTATAATAGCTACCTTTAAGATTATTGCAAGGATTAAATGATATAAAACATGTAAAGTACTTAGAACAGTACCTTGCACAAAAGAATCACTCATTAAATGTTATTATTAATACATTAAATGTATACACAGTTCCTGATTTCACTGAGTTTTCAACATAGGTATATCTTTCCCATCTCTCATTTTAAAGTACATTGTTCCTTATCAATGACTGTTTTCTATATTTAGCTACTTTAGCCTTAAAAACATAAGGCAGAGGAGTAATAAAATGTTGATGTAGTAAAATGTTGATAAAATGATATCTCTCTACCTAGGAGTCTGAACTTTCTTGGGAAGCAAGAATTATATATGTCACATGTGGTGTTTGAGACGCATCTTCACATAAGATGGCTGATACATGAGTATGAAGAGGCTGGCAGCTAGAAACACAACTTGGTTAATCATCAGCATATAGGTGGTATTTAAGTCCATGGGAGAGTTTGCAATCACTGAGGGAGTAGGTATGCATGAAGGGGAACTCTGGGGCATGCCACCACAACAGGTAAGGAGAAGAGACACCAGCCAAGAAACTGAGAAAGTCGCCTTTGAGGTAGCAAGGAAAACAGGAGAATGTGGTGTCCTGGGAGAAAAGGAGGAGGAAGTGGGCAGCCATGTCAAATGCGGTTGAAAGTGAAACAAGACTGGAAAGTTAACTATTCGATTTGGAATGTTGGGGGCTGAGAGTCACTAGGAACCCGATGAGAATGGTTTGAGTGCAGTGGTGGCAACAAAAAGCTGATGAGCATGACTTAACAATTGAGGACAAACAATTAAGGGTCTAGGTTCTCTGTATGATTAGTGATTTGTTTATAAAAGCTTGTTTTTCATTTCTTTTATGGTAGGCTGATGTGGCCCAATAGGAAAATAGGTTTACACTCATAGATAGATAGATAGATAGATAGATAGATAGATAGATAGATAGATAGATACCTGAAAGAATTGAAAACAGGGACTCAGACAACTACTTGCATATCAATGTTCATAGTAGCATTATTCACAATAGCCAAATGTTGGAAACAATCCAAGTGCTCATGATGAATGGATTAAACAAAAGGTGGTATATACATGCAATGGAACATTATTCAGCCATAAAAAGGAATGAACTTCTGATATATGCTACAATATGGATGAACCTAGAAAACATACTAAGTGTAACCACCCAGACTCAACATAATGGATATTATATGATACTACTTATATGAAATATCTAAAGAGGCAATATTTAAATATATCTAAAGAACTTAGATTAGAGCTTTCCAAATGGAGAGTTATTGCTTAATAGGTACAGAGTTCCTGTTTGGGATGATGAAAAAGTTTTGGTAATGGATAGTGGTGATAGTAGCACAATGCTGTAAATAAAATTAATGCCACTGAATGGTACACTTAAAAATGATAAAGTGGCTAATTTTATATTATATATATGTATATATATTTTTAATTAAAGAAAGAATGTCAGGAAAAAAGAAGAAAGAAAAACAGAATTGAGGCAGATTAGAACCATCACCTAGCCTCCAAGCCTGGTAAAGTTTCATAACATTGGTGATATTTGAAGACAGTTTGAGAAACAAAGGTGATGTCTTGGCAGATGAGAAACAGAAGGCATTCCCAGAAGCAGGAAGTGTGGCACCATAAGCAGCATGAGGGAAAAATGGAGTCTGGATTGGAGAACTAGAAAATACGACGGAAACCTCTCAGGACTTTGTTCCCACAGTATTCCCTGACATCTCTCTCTTCCCAGTTTTGGTCCATTTCCCCTAAAAGAATTCCTTCTGATTTGCATTTCTGATATGCTTGGTCTCCAAGCATATTCTGGCTTAAGGAAGCCAGAATCTTCTCTGTGGGTAGGTGGTCTGAAGAATTCATTTGGAATCTTGCTTAGATGCCATTTCATGGGCACTAGATTGAAGCCAAATTATGATGCCCAGTTTATCTACTGGAGCTCTGCTGTTGCAACAAAAATAACCTTCAAGAAGTCATCAATGAGACTGGGAGGAGTTCTTTTTTTAAAAAAAAAATAAACTTCTAATTTTAAAATAGTTTTAGATTTACAGAAAATTTGCAAAGATAGAACAGAGGGTTCCCATGTACCCCACTCCCAGTTTCCCCTACTATTAATACCTTACATTAGTATGCCACATTTTTCACAACAAATGAACCAATATTGATACCTTACTATTAACTAAAGTCTGTATTCTACTTAAATTTCACCTCCTCTTTTTTTAGTGTTTCACATTCTTTATATTTGTCATTTCCAAGAGGCATTTGAAAACCCTTTAAAATTTTCAAGAAAGCAACAAGGCTTAAATGGCCTTTGCCTCCAATATTTGGAACCAAAACCACCAAAGGAAAATTTAATTCTTACTCTTCTAAAATCTAATAGTTGAAACTTTTGCTTGAATGCAGATGAAAGGAAAAGCTTAAGGCTTGCATCTTGAGGAAATAGTTCAAAGAACTTTATGGGAATGTAATAATGTACAAAAGTAAATGGAAGATCTGAATCCCCTTTTATTGTTCTGGAAGCAGGTAATTAAAATATTAAAAGTCTGCCAAAATTTTTTTTTGTTGTTGTTTCTCCTCTCCTAGCAAAGGGATTAGTGTCTGATTCATTCTCCTTAGCAACCTCACACTCACATAATGATTGACTCAGTAACTTGAGTAAAGCTCTCCCTGAGTTAGTTTTACAAGCCTGGACTCCTGAAGGTTAGGTGATAGGGAAGTTTTGCAGCAGGATCTATTATAATTCCTCAACAGAGAGCAGTTAAGGCAATGGCTTTGTGATGCTTGCAAGTGTCTGTGAAACCAATACATACTAACTCTGCTCCTGTTTCCCTGAGGCTCTGAGAGGGTGCATGGAGTGAGATGCAAGGGCAGTGATGAGGGCCCTGACTTGGGGTGCATGGTCACCAGTCAAGGTGAGTTTTCACCCTGTGTCCCCATCCTTGGAACAGGAAAGTTCCAAGGTAACCATGAACCTAAACTGGGCACACTGGTGAAGTGACAGGAGGTTGGAGAGACCTCATGGGACTGCTGCCAGATGTCATCCATGCACAGGGTTTTCCAGGATGACTCACAGTTAAGGCATTGGACAGTAGAATCCAATGTCCACCCCCTTACCCAAACTCTAAATCTCATTATGGTTCTCTGTCATGGCCATAAGATGAAATTCCTGCCAAAGAAGAAGATGGTGATTGCTTGCTGATTTGATAACATGATGCACTTCACAATTCTGGGAAGTAAAAGGCAAAAGAGGTAGCCAAGGATAAATAAGATACATGTTTGACTTAGCTAATGTAAGGATTCCTTTGGATAATAAAAATATTTCTGAAGTGCCTCTATATTGTCAGGTTCTTTGCTAGGGATTTGGGTCAAAAAGAAGACCAGGGTCCTGTCACATCAGAAATCTGACTTATACCACATTGCCAACAGCAAGAAATCCAGCACCAGTAAATAAACTAGTGGGTGAAATCAACACCCAGTTGAACACAATGCTCTCAAGCACAACACATCTGCTTTTCAGGTTGTTCTTCATCATCTTCATCTAGAAGCTCCTGAGCACTTTATTCCATTTCTATGATTAAATAAATTAAATCTCAAATCTGTTATCCAACTGAAACCTGAACAGATTCCTACTTCATCAGCCAGTGGGTACAAATGAAGTTCTTTTAACACTAACAGCTTGTATTTTGTTGGCTTATGCTCCCTTCTACCCGATACACGTCCTTGGTTCCTCTCCACTGTTATCTCTACTCAATAGAGAATCCTCTGGTTATTTCCTGGAGTCCATTGGACATCTCATGTGTGTTCCCAAATGGTCCTTTCATGTGTTTTTGTCCCTGACTTTATTGGATGCTGACTGTTCCTTTTCTCTCTTAATTCACTGTCCAGAGTGAAGTCTCCAGGTGCTTTTGTGTCACTTGGGTAGGGGCTGCTTGTGTCCCACATCTCAGAGCTCTTCTAGAAAGCAGTGTGCTCAGCCTCTGCCTGCAGCCCCAGTGGATTCAGCTTAAGGCATAAGGCTAGGTGGGAAGGAACCAAGTGCCAGTGTGCCATCCCTCCATTCATCCCTGCCCCAGGCCCTCATCTATCATCTTCACCCTTCCTTTTTCTTTCTCAATAATTCTGTGTATGCAAATAACCACCTGGATGCTGTCATCTCAACATCTGAGACGTGTCAAAATGCATCTGTGAAGGTTTGGTTGAGCCCAGTGTGGTGTGACTATTCCATGACAGCTTAGAGCTTGGTAATTCAGAGGAATCGTAAAGCAGCTTAGGGCAGAGTTGCCCCTGAGAGCTTTTGATCCAGTCTAGATATGGTAACAAGACACCTGAGACAATTAGTGAGTACCACATGGCCATCAATGAAGAGGAGCTCATTTGTTTGGTCCTAAAGGGTGGCTTGATGGAGGAGGTTGTTTCCTCATAATCTCTCCATTAGTTTCCTCTTGCTGTAGTAATGAAGTTCTGCAAATTTCATGGCTTAAAATATCACAAATCTATCCTTTTATGGTTCCAGAGGGCAAAAGTCCAAAATCAGTCTGACTGGGCTGAAGTTGAGGAGAGAGCAGGGCTGGACTCCACAGGAGAATCCCTCCTTTGCCTCTTCAGCTTCTAGAGGCTGCTGGCAGCCCTTGGCTTGTGGCTGCCTCATTCCAATCTCTGCTTCATTGTCACATTGTCTTCTTCTCTGTCTCCTCTGGTGGCCCTCATAGGAACCTTGTTATTACATCAGTCCCACCCAGATAATCCAGGATAATCTCCCCATCTCAAGATCCTTAACTTGATCACATCTGCAAAATCCTTTTTACCATACAATAGTATCATTCACAGGTTTCGGGGATTAAGGCTATGGGTGTCCTCAGGGGGACATTATCCAGCCCATCACAGTCTTCATTAGGCACAGTGGGAGACCAAATATAAAGTGTTTTGATCATATCCTATACTCTGACTGTTCCTTTAAACATTTAAGCATGATAAATTTGTAAGTGAAAAATGGACAACTTCCATTTATTGGTTTTGCTAAGGATCTTCCTTTCCCCAGAATTGACAGTTGGCCAACAGTAAATCTAATTTATTTGTTATAGGAAAAATGATCAAAGAGACCTCTTTGCTTTATGCTGAGCCTGTTCTCTATTCAAATTTTCAATGCGAGTAGTGCATTAAATGAACCAGTTCTGTCAGAATTGAGGGCGGGGGGTTGCTTTGGAGGTGCCTTGACAGAGCATGCTAATATATTCCTCTTATCAGTATAATTCTGAAATTACAAAATATCAGAGTTTTTGAATAGTAACATACTATGTACATTATAATGTGCTTAGGCATAGTAGTAATAGCATTTATGAATAATAATAATAGCACACCCACATGCATCTTTTTTTACTCTTATTATAAACTCGTGTGCCTGATATAACCATAATGAGAAAAATGAGATTAAGAATGGCTCTGCAGGAAGCGGATGTGGCTCAAGCAATTGAGCTCTCACCTACCAGATAGAAGGTTCCAGGTTCAGTTCCCAATGCCTCCTGTGAAGACGAGCAAGACAGTGAGCCGGTATGACAGGTAGGTGCTATGAGCTGATGCAACATGATAATGCAACAAGGAGACACAAAAAGGAAAGACAATGAGAGATACAACAAAGCAATGAGCTGAGGTGGCTCAAGTGATTGAATGGCTCTCTCCCACATGGAAGGTCCCAGGTTCATTTCCCGGTGCCTCCTAAAGAGAGCAGCAGACACAGAGAGCACATAGCAAATGGATACAGACAGCAGACAGCAAGTGCAAACAAATGAGGTAAATGAATGAAAATTTAAAAAAATAATAAAAAGAATGGCTCCGTTCCTGGCCTGACAATGTACAGTGAGTTGAACATAATAATAAAATATTGTTAATCGTGTCCTCTTACAACCAGAATTGCATGCTTGAAGCTAATTTTGCCTAAATTCCAATGTACAGAGATACGAACTTTTACGTCTTCTTCTAGATGAGGAAATGATTTAGACAATAGCAAATTGTTTAGCATCTACTCTATGTAAATAAGATGTGATACTTGTCACAATCAGAGTCACGGTGAACTCAGTTTCCTGCCTCTCGTGTTGAGCTGCCATAGAAGGGAAGGGATATTCATCAACAGACACTGCACAGATGACTTCAGCATTGGACTTCTGCAAGGTTTTGTGAACCTTCAGGGGCTTGTTCCGGGGCTGGGCCTGTGCTGTCATGGAATGTGAAGAAGAAAGAAGAGACAACACTCGTCACAGTAAGAAAGTATGGGGGGCAGACCCAAATTAACTTAACTTCCAACTTTATAAACTTTGAAATATTAAACAAGGATATCATTTTCCTTCTAAATATCATCTTATGTAGTGTTTATCTCCACCCTACCTCCCGCAGTGCAATCATGGAACAGAGCCAAAAAAAAGAAAAACACGAGAATTCCTTTTCTCAAATACTTTTGAAGGCCCTACACCTACGGCCTTCATAGAGCAGCCCCACGGGCACCTTGTCCACAGGATAGCTAAGAATGGGTCTTCAGCAGGACACCTGGAAGGAACGGCTGAGGGGATGGCCAAGGAGTGAAGATGAAGGCCCAGCAAGGGGCCGCTGCGGATGGGACACACACGTTCCGACTTCACACGCCTGCCCACGAC
This sequence comes from Dasypus novemcinctus, assembly GCF_030445035.2. Lineage (NCBI taxonomy): Eukaryota > Metazoa > Chordata > Mammalia > Cingulata > Dasypodidae > Dasypus > Dasypus novemcinctus. Next base: position 153,241,739 of record NC_080676.1, on the reverse strand, counting down.
GGGTCCTCAGGAACCAGTCTCGCGAAACCGCCTCACTGAGAAAATGAACTGTGCTTTTCTCATGACTGGCAGAGTGGCTGCCTCCAGGATTGGAGGTCCCAGGTGGGAATGAGACAAGGAAGGATTTTCCAGACCATGAGTCTCATTGGCTTGGACCCGTAAGGGTCTCTTCCTCCTTCATGGCCCAGTCTAACGCCATTAAGGAGCGAGGCGTGGGCTCTGCTCCAGTCAGTCAGCGACTCAGGCGGCCATTTGGGCTCTTCTCTTCCGCTTCCTGCACCGTTTGCCTCAGAGGGCTTCAGGCTCACAGCAGGGCAGGAGGCTCAGCTTCACCCACCTCCTAAGCCCTATTACCTTGGTCCTCTCTACCCACTCGAGGATTCTAGATAGTGGAACAGATTTCTCCTGAGAGCCTGGGACTGGCAGGAGTGAGGGTCTTAATTTGCCAGACGGTTATGACAAATATCACGTGGCGGGTTGGCTTACACAGCAGGAATGTGTCATCTCGCCAGATCAAGGTGTCGGTAAAGCCGAGCTTGCCTGGAGTCTGTAGCATCCTGGCGCTGGCCTGCCCCAGTCCTTGGGGTTGCTTGCTTGTATCTCTACCTCCTGTCACGTGGTAATTTCCGAGAAGGTGTCCAAAATTCCTCTGCTTATAAAGAATTCCAAAGAATTACATGGATTAAGGCCCACCTGATTCCTTTGGGCCACACCTTCACTAAAAACAATGTCTCAGAAAGGCCCTCTTTACCCAGGAGTTCACACCCACAGGACCATGGATGAAGGCTAATAACATACCTTCCAGGAGGATGGGGGAGGGGGGACATAATTCAGTCTACCACAGTCAGCAAATAGAAAGGTAACATTTCAAAGAAAATGCAAAAGAAAACAGTTCTCTTCCTACCTCTAGCCTCTTCCCCTCCAGGGTAATCTCGACCTGGCAGCCTAAGTCACCTCCCATAATGGGAATCTAATCAGGGCTCCTTTTGGTTATAAACTGCTGCCTGGTCTTTGCCTCCTTCAGGAGGGCCTTCAAAGGGGGTGCTTACCTCATACGGGGTTCACAAGCCAAGCCAGCAGGGCAGGAGCTGAAAATATTTATGCTTTCACTTTTCCTTTTCATCACACATTTAAAATAATTGAATTGCTATTGTTTACCATGTAGATAATATATCAGTATGGTCATTCATAAATAAAAAAATGTATCTATTGGGCGGTGTGTTTTAACGTTTTCTTTATCAAGGGAGTGAAGTTCAGAAGAGTCTGGGGCCCAGCTCGCTGCCAACATAAAACCCCTTAGCCCGGCCGGTGAGTCACGTCTAACCCTGTTCTACCCACAGTCCCAGCCCCGTGGGCCCTGGGACATCTTACACTTTAAACACATTCAAAGTTCTCTAAACACTCCCAAAATCTCAAAGATTTTGCTCAAGCGATCCTTCTAGCTGAAGTGTCTTACATCCCTTCTCTGCCCAGCCCAAATAGCACCCCCTTTGGGAATCCTTCCCACTCCTTCCTGCCCCAAACATGGTCTGCATCTTTAATAACACCCACCAATCAGAGGGCCTCATATTTAGCTACATAATTCTTTGTTCCCAGATGACATTCTAAGTTCCTTGGTCAAATTTCAATTTCTTTGAGGACAGGGATTTCCCACTACCTAGACACCAAATAAGTGTTCTCTAAATGTGTATTTGTCATCCTTTGTGGAAAAAGAAGACGTAAAAATCATAAATAGTAGACAGTATTAATACCTGCTGTGTAAGTCAGGGTAAGCTAACTGCTAGAAGGAACCTCAAGATGGTCAAGCGCTAATCCTCCCTAATAGCACAGTCTAATTCCCTGAAGGAGGAAGGTGTGCGCTCTGCTCCACACAGTCATTCAGTGACTCAAGTTTCCATCTACAGTTCCGTCATCTCCCAGGCCCTACAGTCCTCTATGGCATCTTCCATCCATATTCCATTGGCCAGAACTCAGTCCCCTGGGTGAGAGAAACTTGGAAATGAAGGCCAGCAGTGTCCCAAGGGAGGAGAGAACATGGGAATCCGTGGGCACCAGAAATCTCTGGCATGCCTAGGTTGTAAGACACATAAGTGACTTTATACAACCATAACACAAGCTCAGGAGGGTGCAAATCCAACTAAATTTTTCAGGCAAGAAAAACCCCTGGGCAAGATCATACATGCTGGAAAATGTGTATGATCATGAAATCTTTGAGTCTTTAAATCACCCAATGTGTTTAAAAATCAGAACTACTGTCCAATATCAGTTCAAATACTGTTTTTGTAAAAAAAAAAACAAAAACTCCTGATAGCAATTAATACCAGGCAAAAACTTCTGGATTGAGCAAATAAAGACATCAGTTCCTTCAAAACAAATTCCACACAGATTCCTTCTCAATCTAGGATTACACCCAACATTTAGATAATGTTTATACTTGGCTCTAAGAGGAATGTTTCAAACTGGACTAGTTCTGTTTATAAGAAGCTATTACCAGCAAGGAGATACTGTGTTGGTGGGAGGAGAACATGTGGACCATTTGCCCAAAACAGATTTGAAGTGTCATGAAGAATGATCTTCTGGACACTATAATCTTAACACAAAAGACAAAAAATATAATTGTGGGAAACTCAAGTTGACGGTCTCCAAATCCTTAAAGTGATTTAAGATGTTAATTTAGAAAGGAGTTTTAATTTGAAATTAGAAGTGATTTTATTTCACAAGTGGAAAGGCACTTAGGAAAGACTCTTTCAAGTGCCAAAATCAGGGAAGTGAGAGGGCCAGAAACCGATGAGATGCTCCAACAATCAGCCACCAATGTGGATCTGAGTGATGACACTGGGGTTAAAGGCAGACATCTGGGCCTCCCAAGAAACACACTTTGGGGCTCAGCCAGGATTTCTCTCACAAATGCCATCCCCAAAGTGGTCCCCAAAGTGTGTCTGCAAAGTGCTTGAATATTCAGAATATTCTGAAAATGAGACATCTACTAGAAAGTAGATGAGGCAATTTGGAACCCCAGGGTTTATCCCACCAAGTGGCATATACCTGCATTCTTGGAGCATTATTTTATCAAAAGGGTGCCTAGCGTTTGCTGAGACTGAGAGGAGTAAGGTGGCCATGCTTGCCCCCTGAGTCCAGTGGACAGTCATTGTTTTGGCTCTCTAGCCTGCCTTTCTCTGGAAATGCTCCTCGATTTCCCTTTGTAGAGCCAGCCTTCTGCCCTATAGCCCATTGTTTCCAGTGTGATCCTATTCTTTGGCTCAGAGCTGGGCATGTGGCTCAGGGAGACCCATTCATTTTTAGCTGGTACTATTAAGAGGGAGTTTTTTTCCCTTGAGGTTGCTCAGCTAGTAGAAGATATATGTGGATCTACTGGTGACCAACTTGTCCTTAGAAGGGATGGGCTTGTGTGATAAGAAGCCAATACAGAGGAGAGCAGAGCTAAGAAATGGAGAGATTTCTGATCATTTCTTTTTGAGCATCTGGATCAAGCCATGCCTGAAATACTTCCTTGTTTTTTCCCAAAATATGAGCTTTTTTTTTTCCTCTCAAGCCAGTCTGAACTTGGTTTCTATAACTGGCAGTTAAAAGAGTCTTAGTGTACTGACATTTGACTAACAATGTTTTGTCATCTTCTCCAAAAAAACAGTTGTAGCTGTGTGCTATGTGCTTTGCAGAGTGCTGAAAACTGAGAATATAAAGCCCAAAGGAGCTCCCTTTGGGGGTTATACCCCAGTGGAAGAGACACTTGACCCAATAATCCCAGTACAATGTAACAATTATTATAATAACAATTAGTATGGGGTATTAAGTCTGTACCTCTCTTTCTTTGCCTGGAAGTAGAAGATGTCATGATAAAGCTTCCAGGAGGAGGTTATATCAAATTACGGGAATATTTTCTGAGCGGGGGGGGGGGGGGGGGGGGGGAGGAAAATTGCCTATGTAATTAGCATAGGGTGACAAGAATCTGAAAAACCCCCAAGCAGGAGATTGATGGACTATTGAGGAGGGCAGCAGTCAGAGTAGGGACTTGCAGGGAGTGTGGGGCTGGCACTCTCCAACTCTCCCTGGGCTGACTGATCCTTTTTTCAGTATGCTAGTTTTTTGGGTGCTCCAGCATTCAGACTTGCATCCTAACAAGGAGTAGGGACAATATGCCTATGCTGCTTTTGCCATGGTGGGCAGCCACAGATGAAGAAATTCACAGTGAAACCAGGGTGTTCTCTTGTAATCCACATTCAAAAAACCTAAAGAAAGGAATTCATGGTAAAATTGAAGTCGAAAACCATCCACCTGGCATCTTTGCAATACCCCCAGGGTTCTCCAGAGAAATAGAATCTAAAGGATATATATAGACTTATTTTAGGAATTGGCTCACATGATGGTTGGGAGTGGCAAGTCCGAATTCCGTAGGGCAGGTTGCGAGTGGGAAACTTGAAGAAGGTGATGTTGAACTTCCCAGGAGAAGCTGCAAGCTGGGAGCTCCAACGAAGGTGATGATGAGTTCCCCTAGAGAAGCTGGCTTTTTAAATTAGAGACAAATTCTTTCTGACTGCAGAAACCCTCAGTTCTCCCTTTAAGGCCTCTAATTGGTTGGATGAGGAGACCCCTCTCCTTTCTGAAGGCAATCCTGTTTGTTGATTGTAAATGCAATCACCTATAGATACAACTGACTGCTAATTTAAATCCCTGAAATACCAGGGCTTGCTTGACCAAACAATTGGACACCATAACCTAGCCAAGTGGACACATGAAATGAACCATCGCACCCATAAACTGGTTTCTAGGAATATTTGTCCCACATTGTACCACTGTCGATAGGCTTCCTGCATCTAGTCTTTGGGTCTCCCTGTTGCCTGGGAGGCAAGGACGATGTGAGGTCAAGCCAGGCCTTGGCTTTTGGAAAGCTGCTCACAAATCCCTTTGGGGACATCCAGTCCCACAGGTTCCAGGATGTCAATATCCTTTCCCTGCTTACTCCTTTTCCTCTTCGTGCATGCGTCTGAAAGAATGAAGTAGACAGACACTGTTATCACAGTGTTCCAACCCTCTTCTTCCCTTTAAGGCAAGGGACACAGCAGGCCAGTGGAACTGACGGCAACATCCCTAGTTCTAGGGTAACAGGGTCACTGGGACATGACGTCCCAGAAACCTCCCATGGAATCTGGGACAGCTGATCATCTAAAATTATCTCATAATTAATAAGTCATTCCCTCTTTCCTAGTAAGGGGAGTCATCACCACACATATTCTAACCCTATTTAAAACTGTTCAGTCTCTTGTCCAGGGAGAACTCGGGCTCCACCAGTTTCTCAAAGCCCTTTCTTTGATGACGAAATGTACCTATGAGTAAAGTCCTTTAAGGAAATCTTATGTCAACTTCAAAATAAGCACAGAACACTATGACCCACTCTCTGCAGTCCCCCCAATGGCTTTTCATCTCTCCCTCCCTCCCCTTCTCTTGCTGTCTCTCTGTCACATTCTTATAATCTTTTGTGCGTTCAGTGTAGCCCTTAAGTTTTTTCTTCCTTCTTTGATGATAAACCACTGAAGGGCAAGGTCTGTGCCTTATTCATCTTTGTTTCCTCCCCTGGGCCCAGGAAAGGGCCCCGCCTGCCTCCTGCCTGCTGCCCGCTGCCTCCTGCCCACTGCCCGCTGCCTCCTGCCCACTGCCCGCTGCCTGCTGCCTCCTGTCCGCTGCCCGCTACCTGCTGCCTCCTGCTCCCTGGTCCTCCCCACTGCTACAGCCTCCTGGTCCTCACACGCAGGCCCAGCCTGGGGCTCTGGCACCACAGGCACTTGGAAGAGAACCAAGTCCGTTAAAATAAAAGTCCAAGGGGGCTGGGACCCGCGTTGTCTTGCTCCATGCTATATCTCCAGGGTCTGCCCCCTGGTAAACTCTCAACCAGCATTTGCTGAATGAATGAATGAAGTGACAACTGCCAGGACCCAGCATCTTGCTTCCTGCTCAAGTTTACTTGGCTATGCTTATTTTCATTTTCCTGGTGCTCCGGCCACCCCCAGTGGACTTCTGCTGCCTGTTCGTCTATTTCTCATCACCTTGATTTGCCATCTTGTGGCCTCAGCTTGCCCCCTAGGGTTTGTTGTGTCTGCGTGGTCTCTTTCCAGCTGTCACAATGCTCTTGGGCACATGTTTAATCCCCCAGACTGACCCGCCCATCTATTCCTCCTTGGCCCCTTTTCGGGTGGCCCTGTCTAAAGCTCTGGGTCCTCCTAATCATAGGTCTCATTCCAAATGTCTTTCTGTACCCAGGAGCAAAAATAAATGAACTTAATTGTCTTGTTTGGTCTCATACCTTAGGCTTCAATCATCAGGTAATTCACGGGAAATTTATTTTCACAAAACTGAAATCTGGCAGCCTATGCCATAATGCTTATTTCATTCCCATCACACCAAGAGAAGACTGCACATATGTCATATGCCAGGCCCGGCACGATATGCTCTACGTGTCCATTCGCTGTGTTCTTCTGTGTCCACTTATATTCTTGTCAGTGGCACCGGGAATCTGTGTCTCTTTTTGTTGCATTATCTTGCCGTGTCAGTTCTCTGTGGGCAGGCTGCATTTTTTTTGCGCTGGGTGGCTCTCCTTATGGGGTGCACTCTTTATGCATGGGGCTCCCCTATGTGGGGGACACCCCTGCATGGCATGATGGCACTCCTTGCGCACATCAGCACTGCGCATGGGCCAGCTCATCACACAGGTCAGGAGGCCCTGGGTTTGAACCCTGGACCCTACATATGGTAGGCGGATGCTCTATTAGTTGAGCCAAATCTGCTTCCCCTCATTGCCTATTAATACACAATTACAATTGACTCCAGTAATTTACATTTCTAGAAGGCCAGGAAAAGGATGGATAGACCTTTAAGCAGATAAATATGATAGGGAGGGCACATTTGCCCAGTTAGAAATGAAAGTTTTCCATTAACCAAATGTTTCTGTGGTATTCATGCTATGTTGTTTCACAGGTAGTGCTTGGGTAGCTGAATCCAATGGGAAACTGTCTCCTGAATTCCAGGAAGTCAGGTGTTGAGGAAGAAGAGGGAACGTGGATGTTTAGGGGGCTTACGGGCACTATATCCCAGTAACTAATGTTTGGAGAATGTGCTTGCTCCAGTAGCTCCTCCTTGGTATCTATCTGCTCTTGCTCTCTTTCTGGCATGTTGTCTCACTGCCCACAGACTTCACTTGGAGATTTAGGCCTCAGACTGCAGAGTCCAGGGGTTCACTGCTGATCCTCGTGAGGTTCTGGGTAAAGAGAAGTCCTTGGGCTTGCTCCCTTAGCAGAATTGCAAGAGAGAACAGTTTAGAACTGATTCTTTAGGGGGCTCCTTTTCTGTAATTTGTGCATTTCCAACAAGAGGCTGTGGTAACAGAGCTGCATATTTTCTGTCAGGTGAGCCCCACGGGGGACACACCAACACGCTGGCCAGCGCTGGGACAAGAATGGCACCACCTTCCAGGCACTGCCTCCTTCTGATCAGCACGCTGGGCGTCTTTGCCTTTGACAGCTTCACTCAAGGTCAGAAGAACGGTACCCTAATTTTCACCACGGAAAACACCATTCGGAACTGCAGCTGCTCTACAGACATCCAGGACTGTGACTACAGTTTGGCCAACCTGATGTGCAGCTGCAAAACTGTCCTGCCCTTTGCAACCATGCGAACCGGCTACAGTGGCCGTCTGACCATCTGGTTCACAGACGCATCTGCGCTGGGCCTCCTACTGAACTTCACGCTGATCCAGGACCTGAAGCTTTCGCTGTGCGGTACGAACACTCTCCCCGCTGAATATCTGGCTATTTGGGGTCTGAAGAGGCTTCGCATCAACACTGAAGCCAAGCTTTCGTTTCCAGAGCAGAGCTTACTCATCCACGGTGGGGACACAGAATCTGAGGAGAAGCCCGTGTCATTACACGAAGGCTGGCAAACTTATATCTCATTCTTAGATATGGCCCTTTTCAACAGGGAATCGTCCTTAAAATCATACAGTATTGAAAATGTGGCCAGCATCGCCAATAACTTCCCCTACTTTTCTTACTTTAAAACCTTCCCAATTCCAAGCAACGAAAGCTATGTTGTCACATTCATTTACTAACATTGCAACTGTGCCCAACCACTGGGAGCTTTGGAAAACTATGGATAATTTAAACAAAGAATCTGGGAACAAGGTCATGAGATAGGCCTCTCCTTCCTCCACCGTGCCAGCCCCCTCCCTAGTCACAAGAGTTCCAGCCCTCTCGACTCCACTTTGTGTCCAACATGAAAAATATAAAATACAATAAACCAAAAATCCTACTCAATTGAGTCGAGAAACATGTATTGGGTGCCAGCTACAGGCTAGGTCTTTGCAAGGGAGTCTTTGGAGGAAGGTTGGAGGGGAGGTGGAGAAAGCAGTGTGTCCCAGGAACTGCTTAGGGGAGTGCAGCCTCAGCCAGGGGCCTATTCTCCAAAGGTTTCTTCCGGAAAAAAAGGCTTTATCTTTTTCTGCTTCGTTTTGCTATATTGCCTGGAACTCTCCTATGAAGAGCATGACAGATTTCAAAGGCTCAGAGACTGTGATTTCCACAAAATGATTACGTACTCCCAGACTGCCACCTGCCAAATACCTTGCTAGAATAGATGCATCGAGGACAGGAGGTTTGAGAGTGTTTGTGTGTTGTGTGTACGTGGGGAGGCGGGGGGCGAGGTTTGAAACTTGGAGGTAGCAGAGGCATAGATAGGATAGACCTTAGGACCAAATGAAGGTGAGGGTTCTGAAGGGGATGCTCAGAAATGAAAATTGAAGAACACAAATACCTGCTTAGAGCCAAGCCTAAACGCAGGAAAAGTCTCTCTTGCAATGCATCTCTTTCCCCTCCTTCCCTTCCTTTGACTTCTATCTTCCTTCTGCTACCACTTCCCTATTTCTCCTCTCATTTCCTTTATCCCCTCCTCTTCCTTGTCCTCCAGCACCAGAAATCAGAACTTAGATAAATACTGTTAGAACTTGGTCTAACCGCATTATAGGCTAACCAGACTTTTATGGGTTATCCTGGGAATCTAATAGTCATTTATAGTCAATTCCTATGGGTGAAAATGCTCAAATTACTGATAATTAATAAAAGAACTTTTAAGGCTCAATCTGTTTGGAAGTTTAAAACTGCTCGTATCCTTCAGAAGACACGTTGTATGATATGGTTAACGGAAAATCATTTTGTGTGCCAATAAAAGGAACCAAAGCAACATAATTTTTTAAACTATTGACTCATCTTTGTACAAAGAAATTTTTCCTTCACAGAGAGACAACTTGCCATTAATGTGAAATATAAGTAATCCAAGACAATTTTGCCACAGAAGTCTAAACTTAAGATGCAATGAAGTTGAAGCATCATTGTGCTCTTATGAGACCATAATATTAAGAAAATGTTTTATTATGAAATAACAGGATGTCATAGAGTTGATGACTTTAGATCATATTTGCCACATTTTCTCTCCTACCCTCACCATAGGGTAATGGAAATAAAAAGCACTTTCTACATTTGCTTAATTGGTGGGGGATTTGGCCCTTAGGCTAATTAGCATGAGACTATAATATCAGTGTTTAAACTAGGTCAAAACTAAAAAGAGACTAGAGTATGAATTTAAATAGAAAAATGCAGTGACCTCATTACTGACACTGCACTTCAGAGGTAAGATTAAAAGTGATAGAAAAAGACAAAGAAATGAAAAGGTGGAGGAGAAAGAAAGGCAAGAAGGAAATAAAGGAAAAGATTAATAAATATATTTACTGTCATTTGGTTACTGAAAATGTAATAAATTGAATTTTAATGGATTTTTATTAATAAAGGCTAAATGGTGGGAACTATGTGTACTCTATAAATATCTTCCCTTTGGTAGCTTTTAATAGTTTTAAAGTGCTTCCACATTTGTTTCAAGTGATTCTTATGAGAAATAATCGTGGGTCAATGGTACTTACATCAATAGAAGAGGAAAGCTAAATTAGTCATAAGTCTAGGCTGAGGATGCCAAATTTGTTGACTGAAAATGCAGTTCAGGTTGTGCTGTTGTGGGAGAAAAAGGAGCAGAGAAAAATCACAACACAGATATGGGATAAATGGTGTGTGCTCAGCTACAGGGTTGGAAGGTAATAGGGAAAGGTGGGGATAGTGAGAAACTGAAAGTGCCTGTCTCACCTGAAGCGTCTGCTGCAGATCCGAGCCTCTGAGAGAACTAGGAATTCCAGGTTTTATGTAAAATCTTCCAATTTTAAATGTTGGCAAACCATTCAGCTTTTTTGTTCACTTGTTTGTTCATATTTAATACTTCCATGTGTTTATTATAAATTTTACTGATATAAAGGATATATAGCAACAATTTACAAATGCTAATAAGATATGTAAGAATCTTTATTGTAAACTGTATGTACCCACTAAATTCTCTAAGAATGTTCTAATTGACTTTTCTTACAAATGCTTGTATCCAAAGCCAGTCTAGGGCTGCTATCGATGAGCAAGTATAGTTCTGGCATGAATGTTGGTTGATAATTTCATTTATGTTTAAGGAGTTAGAGGAAAGTTACACAACAAAGACACATGTGGGAACTTCACTTGTTAGCCAGTGATGTAAGCAACTTCTTTGCTCAATCAGATAACAGATTTTAGAAACTGAAGGAATATTTCCTCAATTTGGGGGAGAATCACAATATAAGAACCATAGACATGATATACTTTTTAAAAAAAGATTTTAAAAAATTTATTTATCCCCCCTCCCCCAGATGGTTCTCTCCTCTCTCTACTCATCATTTGCTCACCTTCTGCAGGAGGCACCCGGAACCAAACCTGGGGTCTACCACATGGAGGGGAGTACCAGCAACCTGAGCCACATCTGCTCCCCATGGGCTGCGGTGTCAGCTGGCTTGTGACATCTGCTCGTTGAGGCGGGGAGGCATCTAGCCTGTTGCGGCAGGTGTGGTACCTGGCTCGTTGTGGTGGGTGAGGCATCTGCTCATCTTTAGGAGGCACCAGGCCTGAACCCGGGACCTCAACTGGTTGAGCCACATCCACTTTCCATGATACACTTTTTAGTCTGTGTTAACATTTTTCTCTATCACAAACAATAAGATGAGAAATCAAACACTGATTTGTAGTATTTGCTGATTTCAGAGGTGTAAATACTCCCATCCAACCAATTTAAAGGTACCAAGAGAAGTCACTGAACCTGGAATTGAGAAAAGATGCATAACAGAACACCATAATACAGCATGTCCAGTCTATATATACAATAGGCGCGAATAACCTCAAGAACATAAATAATAGCAAAATGTAGTAAAATATATAGGAAGTGATGAGTTTGGAGTTTTTATATAATTTATTGAATTTTAAGTTTAGTTTTTAATAATGATTGTGTTTAATGACCAGCTTATAAAATTCCAGAAAATATAATAATTAGCTCTCACATGCCAGCTCTAGCACATCCACTGACTCTGACAGAAAGAAATGCTGAAGGAGCTGAGTCAAGAGAATAAATTTAGATTATGGAAGGCCACTTGCAGTATTGAAATGCCTAACTTTCTCACTTACTAGAACTAGAGGTAAAAATTTTAGGGTTTTTCCCCAACTTTACATATAGTTGCCCACTCTTCACATTCGAGAGTTATGTTCCCAAAAGCCCCTGAGATGGAAGAAGGTTAAGGAACCTAAGGCCTTAGGAGAAAATAAGTAAAGGGTTAAAACTCTTAAGTGAACATATGCAAGCTCATTGAAAGGAAGGGAGGAACAGAGGAATGAAGAAAGGAAAGAAACATTACTAATATCTTACACACACTAAATTAGTAAAAATGGGAAATTAACAATTAATTTCCACTTCCCAGACTTATTCACTAACAATTTCAGGATCTCTCTATACCCATCATTTGCAGGAGGACTTTTTTAAACTTGGTTTGATTTATTACAGGAAAAGCAATGCAAAAAAGTCTTTTTGTTTGATGCCAAACCTGTTCTCTATTCAAATTGTCAATGCATTTTAAATTTAACAGAGCTCCTAGCCACAAATGAGAATGACACACAAGTCATGCATGTTCAATTTAAACCCTAGAAGAGTAATTAGGGGGAGCTGCTGACAGTGCAGAATGTCTCATGAAACCCCACAAATTTGATGATACTAGCACAACAACACAAAGACAAATAAATAAAGAAGCATGGATTGACCAAAAACAGATGCTGGGGGAAGCAATTGTGGATCAACTGATAGAGCACCTACCATATGGAAGGTCCAGGGTTCGGTACCCAGGGCTGCCTGACCCGTGTGGTGAACTGGCCCACACGCAGTGCTGCCACGCTCAAGGAGTGCCATGCCATGCAGGGGTGTCCCCCATGTAGAGGTGCTCCAAGTGCAAGGAGTGCGCTCCACAAGGAGAGCCGCCCTGTATGAAAAAAGCACAGCCCACCTAGGAGTGACGCCGCACACATGGAGACGCAGCAAGATGACACAACAAAAAAAGCAACAGTTTCCTGGTGCTGCATGACAAGAATGCAAGTGGACAAAGAAGAACACACAGCTAATGGACACACAGAGCAGACAACAGAGGGGAAGGGGAGATAAATAAATAAAATAAATCTTTAATCTTCTCTTTAGGAGGCACTGGGAAGTGAACCCTGGACCTCCCATGCGGAAAAGAGTTGCACCTAATCACCTGAGCAATGTCAGCTCCCTGGTTTGTTGTGTCTCTAATTGTCTTTCCTCTTTGTGTCTCTTCTGTTGTGTCATCTTGCTGCATCAGCTCACTGCGCCTGCCTGCTGTGTCAGCTCCCATGTGGTAGGCAGAAGCCCAATCACTTGAGCCACATCTGCTGCACTTTAAAACACAATTGGTTAAAGAAACCTGCAAAGAAATCATGACCTTTTTTAGAAGGTATGTGGTTAGTAGCAGTTTTGGCACAGCAATTCTGAAACTATTCTGTGTGTTTTGTAAGATTATGCTAGCAAACGAGTAAATATATTGAAGTTTTTAGGGATCCAGGTTCTAACTTTAGGAAATATGAACTGAGAAAAGAAGAGGAAGAAGACTGAGGTATTGGAATGGTATTAAAGGTACTAATAGAAACTCACAATTTAAAAAAATAAATATATTTCTTAGCTTTGTCCACTGAAAGGGCCTAGTACAAAGGCAGGTCTGTGGCAAAGAGCAACAGAGAGCTAAGTGTTTCTCAGTACCATTCTTCATTAAAAAAACAAAATACGGCCCTAAAGAAATGGCTGATTCCAGGGATGGGACAGAAAAAAATACAAGCTGAGCCTGGAAGAGCTTGTGAAAGAAAATAAGAAAGAATTCAAAAAGTTGATAGGGGTGGGGGCAAGGAGGAAGGAAGCAGACTTGGCCCAGGGGATAGGGCGTCCGCCTACCACGTGGGAGGTCCGCAGTTCAAACCCTGGGCCTCCTTGACCCACGTGGAACTGGCCCATGCGCAGTGCTGATGCGCACAAGGAGTGCCGTGCCAAGTAGGGGTGTCCCACGCACAAGGAGTGTGCCCCGTAAGGAGAGTCGCCCAGTGCAAAAGAAAGTGCAGCCTGCCCAGGAATGGTGCCACACACACGGAGAGCTGACACAGCAAGATGACGCAACAAAAAGGAACACAGATTCCTGGTGCCACTGATAAGGATAGAAGCGGTCACAGGAGAACACGCAGTGAATGGACACAGAGAGCAGACAATTGGGGGGGCGGGGAGAGGGGTAGGGGAGAGAAATAAATAAATAAATAAATCTTAAAAAAAATTGATGGGGGTATATTAAAGAATTCCACGGGAAAATCTGGGCATCGGAATTATCAATTATAGGAATGGATTTATAGCATATTGATTTGAAAAGAATTCCATGGGTCTGTACTACTAGGAAAGAAAGAAGGAAGGGAGGGAGGGAGGGAAGGAGGGAGAAATTAAAAACTGGAGAGAGTCCAATAGAACAAGATTGCAGGGTGAGACACTCCAGGGTTCCACTCTCCCACAAAATCATTGAACAAGCAGCAAAAACTGGAAAAAACATCTTCCTTAAAACTCTGGAAAAGTTAAAGGGTTGTAGTAACTGGGCAAGCATCAAATAAAGAAAATGAAACTAAATAAAAATGGTAGGAGAAGCTTGTGATCTTGCTGGCTCTCCCCTTCTCCCCATTTTGGTACAGTTCAGACCTAGCCTGTGCTCCCATTTTGGGTCCCTGGCCCTATACTGGAGAGAGCAGAGTAACCCTATGTGCATACCGCAGAACCTGTAGAGCAGTGCCAATTTTTCAGGGGGCAGCCTGAAAGCCCGAACCAGGACTCCTCTCTGGCTCACCTTCCAGAACTTGTTCCGTAAGCAGAAGCGAACTGCTGGCAGCTAAAGTAGTGTAAAAAATAATTAAATCAAAGCAGCCTAGGACAAAGGATTACTAGTTTTAAGACATACAATAAAACACCCTCACTGGGGAGGGGTGGGGGAGTCTGCTTCACTGGGAATGGAGGTGGCATTCATATTCCTATAAACAGGGGAATTCCTAAGGCCAAGAGTGAACACACACCCAGGACAAGACACAAGTTAAGAAAAGACAGAGGGGGCCTCTCACTTTTACCTCAGGATAATCTTCATAAGGAGGTCTAACTCTGAAGAAGAACACTAGCCCATGCAGAACCTATTTAGAAAGACTGTAAAAGGTGTTTTTAAAATTGGTTTGGTTATGTTAGCTTCTGGCACTCAAAGAAATCTCTGTCACATCACAAGCTGGATACAAACTTAAGGAACAAACAACTCTGGGAATAAATCCCAGTTACCACATTAAAATATTAAAATGTCCACTGCACAAAAAAAGATGGTAAGTCATGGGGAGTCAAAGTGGTTTAAGGGGTTGAGTGCCTGCTTCCCACACAGGAGGTCCCAGGTTTGGTCCCCAGTACCTCCTAAACATAAACAAAAACAAAATAACAGCATACTAATGAAAAAACCAACTCAGGGGAGCTGATGTGGCTTAGTGGTTAAGAGCTGGCTTCCCACATAAGAGGTCCCAGATCCAATCCCCAGTACCTCCTTAAAAAAAAAAAAAGACTATAAGTCAAAGACATAAGAAATTATGCCCCCTTCAAAGGAACGAGATATAAATCTATAATAAACCATCAACAAAGAAACCCAGATTTGGACATATAAGGCAAAGATTTTTTTTTTAAATGATATTCAAAGAGATAAAGGAAACATGGAGAAAACACTAAAGGATATCAGGAAAATTATGCATGAACAATATGAGAATCTCAATAAAGAAAGAGAAATTTTAGAACAGGAATCAAACAGAAATTCACTGAAATTTTTAAAAATTGCACTAGAGGGTTTCAACAGCAGATTAGAGCTGGCAGAAGAAGAAAAAAATCAGCAAACTCAAACACAAGACAATTGAAATGATTCAGATTGAGGAAGAAAGAAAAAATAATGAAAAAATTTGAACAGAGTCTAAGAGATTATAAGAGGATACTATGAACAACTTTATGCTAACAAAAGAGATAACTTACTTGAAATGGATAAATTCCTAGAAATGACATACAACCTGCATTGACTCAAGAAGATACACAAGATCTCAATAAACCAATAACTAGTAAGGAGACTGAATCAGCAATAAAATACCTCCCAAAAAAGAAAATCCCAGGGAAGTGGATATAGCTCAAGTGGTTGAGTGCCTGCTTCCCATGTATGAGGTCCTGGGTTCAATCTCCAGTACCTCCTAAAAAACAAAAACAAACAAAAAAACAACTCTCACTGGGGAGCCAATGCAGCTCAGTGCTTGAGCACCTGCTTCTCATGTATGAGGTCCCAGGTTCAATCCCTGCTACCTCCCTGAAAATAAATTTTTTTTACCAAATTCCAAGAATAATTAACACTATCCTGCTAAAACTCTTCCAAAATATAGAAGAGGTAGGAACATTTTCTAACTAATTCTATGAGGCCAACATTACCCTAATACCAAAGCTAGTAAATGTACCACAAGAAAAGACAATTACAGACCAATATCCCTTATGAATATAGATATAAAGATTCTCAAGAAAACACTAACAAATGGAATCCAATAGCATATTAAAATAATTTTACTCCATGATCAAGTGGTATTTATCCCAGGCCTTCAAGAGTGGCTCAACATAAGAAAATCAATTAATGTAATCCACTACATTAGTATACTAAAGGGGAAAAAAAACCCACAATTGTCTCAATTGATGCAGAAAATATATTAGCAAAATCCAGCACTCCTTCTTGATATAAACTCTCAGAAAAGTAGGAATAGAAAGAAACAACCTCAACATGATAAAAGGGGAAGTGGACTTGGCCCAATGGATAGGGCGTCCTCCTACCACATGGGAGGTCCGTGGTTCAAACTCTGGGCCTCCGTGACCTGTGTAGAGCTGGCCCATGTGCAGCGCTGATGTGCACAAGGAGTGCCCTGCTACACAGGGGTATCGCCCACGTGGGGGAGCCCCATGGGCAAGGAGTGCACCCCATAAGGAGAGCCGTCCAGCACAAAAGAAAGTACAGCCTGCCCAAGAATGGTGAAGCACACACGGAGAGTGGATACAGCAAGATGGCGCAACAAAAAAAAGAAACATAGATTTCTGGAGCCACTAAGGATAAGGATAAGGATAAGGATAGAAGCAGTCACAGAAGAACACACAGCGAATGGACACAGAGAGCAGACAACTGGGGGGAGGGGGGTAAGGGAAGAGAAATAAAAAATTAAAAAAACATGATAAAAGGCATATATAAATCACCCACAAATAACATCATACTCAGTGCTGAAAGATCAAGAGTTTTTGCCTTAAGATCAAGAACAAGACAAGGATGCCCATTGTTACCACTGTTAATCAACAGTGTACTGGAAGCTCTAACCAAAGCTGTAGGGCAAGAAAAAGAAACAAAGGCAACCAAATTGGAAAGGAAGAAGTAAAATTTTCCCTATTTGCAGATGACATGATTCTGTATATACAAAATCCTGAAAATTCCAAAACAAAGCTATAAGAGCCAATAAAGGAATCCAGCAAAGTGGTGGGGTACAAAAGCAATACCCAAAAGTCAGCAGTGTTTCTAAATACTAGTAATGAACAATCTGAAAAGGATTTTAAAAAAAAATCCATTTAAAATGACAACTAAAACAATCAGATATCTAGGAATAAATTTAACAAAAGACTTAAAGGACTTGTACATGGAAAATTCCAAAACAATGTTAAAAGAAACCAAAGAAGACCTAAATAAATGGAAGGACATTCCATGTTCATAGATGGGAAGACTAATGTTGTTAAGAGTCAATTTTATCCAAAGTGATTTACAGATTCAATGTAATCTTCAATATCATCTTCATGTATTCGATATAATCTTCAAGGTCAAAATTCCAACAGCCTTCTTTATAGAAATAGAAAAGCTAACCATCAAATTATATGGAAGGTAAGGGGTCATGAACAGCCAAAATGATCTGGATTGATTTTCAGTAGTTCAGCTTTTTTCTTATTTTGAGGATAGGAGAGATGACTTTCAAGCTCTTTACAAGCTCTGTACTGGAAATTGAAAGTGCAGATCACTTATTACTAACAAATGGGAAAGTACCTTTACAATGAAGAAAGAAACCTCCTCAACTGAGTGATCAAATGTAACATGGGTCAAATATATATCATGTGCTGGGGGACAATCTGCAAAACAACTGGCCTAGATTCTTCAAAAGTGTCAATAACATGGAAAAAAATTTTTTTAAAAGAATGGGCTGCTTTAGAATAAAGCAACTAAATAGCCATGACAACTAAATGCGATGCATAATCTTTATTGAATACTGGACTGGGGAGGAAATAGCAATTATAAAAGATATTACTGGGGGAAGCAGATGTGGTTCAATTAATTGAGCTCATCTCATCAACCATATAGGAGGTCCAGGGTTCAAAACCAGGAAAAAAAGAACAAAGTATATGTTTATGCATTTATCAGGTAAGATCTCTAAACACCTTCTTGAAAGGACAATGCAAGTTATAAAATAACACATAGAATTTGATACCATTTAGTTTAAAAACATGTAAAACATTACTATGGAGAGATGGATATCGTATCAGTGCAAGCAGTGGAAAACACTCCAGGTATTTTGAGCAGAGAATGATTAAACATGGGGAATTAGCTGCTTACAAAGTTTACAAAAAGGCCCATGAAAGGGAAGTGGCTGTGGCTCAATCAGTTGGGCTCCCAACTGCCATATAGGAGGCCCTGGGTTCACATCCCGGGGCCTCCTTGTGAAGGCAGGCTCTCCAACATGCACAGAGAGCCACCAGCTGGGGTGCCACGGAGAGCCGACTCAGCAAGATGATGCAACAAAAAGGGAAGACAAGCAAAAACACAGAACAGCGCACAGCAAATGGACACAGAGAGCAGACAAACAAGCTGCAAGGTCGGGGGTGGAAATAAGTAAAAATAAATACAGACACAGAAGAAACACACAGTGAATGGACACAGAGAGCAGCAAGCAAAAGCCATTGGGGGGGGGGAGGGGGGGCAGATAAAAAAAAAAGGCCCAGGATAGAAAGATCATATGCTAGGTCATAAAGTCACAAGGAGGGCTGAAGGAATGGAAATCAAGGGCTGCCACTGCACCCATAAGTTAAAGGACACACCACTGCAGGAATCTGCTGCTGCTGACACTGCAGCCATCACTAGCAGCACCAACTAGCACCCAGGAGGCTGGCAATAAGATATTAAATGTTAGCCAAGCATCCTTGATTGTCACTTCTAGATATCCATAAAGCTGGTGACTAGAGGACTTGACACAAAGTCTGGCTGGCACAACTAACTCCACACACCTTTGCACAACCTTGCTCATGAGCTACAACTGAAGAAAGATGGCCTCAGCATCACTTCGACTTCCCAAATCTGACCTGAGTGCTTCTAACTGGCAGAATGTAAGTCCCATAAAGAAAACTGGCTTCATGGGAATCTTCAAAATGTGACTTATAGCTTTCCAGCCTCCATAGTATAGGAAGGCACATAAAAAGAGGTGGTACTATGGGAAACAGATGTGGCTCAACCAACTGGGCTCCCATCTATCATATAGAAGGTCAAGGGTTTGATGCCCAGGGCCTGCTGGTGAGGGCAAGTTGGCCCACTCAGAGTCCCAGCCCATGCGGGAATGCCACCTCTCACAGGAAAGCCGCCCCACACAGGAGTGCCGACCAACATAGAGAGCTGGTGCAGCAAGATGACACAACAAGAGACATAGAGGAGAAGTAAGAAGACACAGCAGAACAGGAGAGCTGAGGTGGCACAAAAGTAATCGCCTCTCTCCCACTCCAGAAGGTCCCAGGATCAGTTCCTGGAGCTACCTAATGAGAGCACAAGCAGACACAGAAGAACACACAGCAAATGGACAGAGAGAGCAGAAAATGGGGGGCAAGAGGTGGGGGCGGGGGGGGGGGGGGAGAAATAAATAATATAAATCTTTTAAAAAATAAAACAAAAAGAAGTGGGACTAGATGCCAAGAGTCAAAGGGTAATATCCAGCTCAGTCTAAGCCTTGGCTACCCAACATCCACACATACCCCCTTCCCCATTTTACACTTCCAAGCAATAACAATAGTAACAAAAACACACACCCTTCTAACTTAATGCAACTATTCATTAAAAAAAAAAAAGTCCCCATCGCTTTCCCTAAAATCCATAGACCCAAAATCCAATAGTCACTGCTTCCAACTATACATATGTAATCTCCTTCTAGATTAGTCACAACCACTCCATGATATCTGTATTAGTTCCTAGGACTGCCATTGCAAATTACCACAAACTGAAGTGGCTTGAAAACAAAAGAAATTTCTCTCTCATAGTTCTGGAGACTAGAAATCTGAAATCAAGATGTTGGCAGGGCCATGCTTCCTCTAAAAGCTCCCTGTCTCTTCCTAACTTCTGGTGGCTCCTGGCAATCCTTGGAGTTCCTTGGCTTATAGCTGTTATTCCTTGATCTTAGAGCTGGAGATAAATCTGTGCCATCCTCTTCACATGGCCATCATCTGTCTTTTCTCTGTGTGTCCTCTATTCTTCTTATAAGGGCATCAGTCATTGGATTTAGGACCTACCCTAATCCAGAATGACCTCGTTTTAACTAATTACATCTGCAAAGACCCAGTTTCCAAATAAGGTCACATTATGAGGTTCTGGGTGGACATCAGTTGGGGGGAGGGCACTATTCAACACACTATGGGAGTATAATAACTAAATTCAAAAGTTGATCACCACTAACAAACACATATAAAATAGTGGAAGAGAGGGAGGTCAAGCAGTAAACTGTTTAAAACACTATATAAACATATATACGTAGTACAGTAAGCAAGAACACGAGAGTGGCCATAAATGAGTAGTCCTCATTTCTGTAACCGATCACCAGGCTTAACTGGAATCTATACTTCCTGCCTCTGATACACATTCCATGCTCCTCCATCCCCTTCAGCCAGCAAGTCACCTGAGCAAAGTTCTTTCCCAGCTGGAGTCGTCAAAATCTCTATTTCTTAAGTGACTAAGCCCTTGGCAGTCCTGCCTATGTTGGATTGCCTGTTAGATTCCATTAAATTTTTCTACTAGATATAGAAGTACTAGAAACTTGTCCCCAGAGGATTCCCTAGGTCCCAGATACATTCTTCACTGCCCCCAGCAACCTTATTTCCTTTTGATAATCAGGATCTATCACCCAAGACAACATAGTAATCCCCGTTTTTTCTGATGATTAAGCAGCATGAGATTCCCCAAATTGCCAGACTACAAACTTAACTGCCATTAGAGTGGAACCATTGTTTGTTGTTAGTGCCTAACCTATCAACATTCCTCCCTTGCATAGAGAGACTTTCAAACTAGCAAAGCCCAATTTGTAAGTTCAGGAAGCAAACAATTTTGAGTGCATCATTAGGTAATAGAAGAGATGTCACTATCACTTCTATCCCTTGGTTCCCAGACCTATGTATTCTGGCTGTAGGATACATATTAGCCACTGGTTCAAAGAATATACTAAATTCCATAGAACAGCACCGCAACGTCTCAAGACAATGTCTCCCAGATGGCGTCATGGCTAAGTCTGCAATATGCCACTCTAATCTTCTATTAGACAAGATTCTTCTTGGTGATGGGAAATGTGGCAAGACTAACAAATCCTATGAAAATGAACCCATCGCACTCTTTTCTTAATGTAAAATCTGTCCCTTGGTTAGAAGCAACGTTATGTCAGATAAATGATGTTGAATAAAGGTTTCACTAAATCCATGGGGAGTGGGATATTGGCTGTACTACATATGGAGAAGGAAATTCCATATTCAGAAAGAGCATCTATTTCTTCCAGTGGGGACAAATTGCTGCCCCATGAAGAAAACGGTCTAATATGAAGAAACTGGCTAGTCCTTCTAGGAAATGTGCCATTTTGGAGAATCAGATTGACAGGGTAGGTCAATCTGCTGTTGACAGGCTGGATGCTAAACGTGAACAGAAGCCAGATCAGTCTTATTAAGTGGGAGTCCATGTTGTTGAATCCATGCAAAAATCTTCATCCCTGCACTATGGCTACTTTAATCATGAGCCCATTGAGAAAGCACTGGAAAGCTTGTAGAAAGAATTAAGACAGATATTCACAGAATAAGTCATCTGAACTACCTGATTATTGTAATCATCCTTTTCAAAGGGGGGTGGTGGCTTTGAAGCATTAAAAACATACACAAATATCCTCATATTTCTGTGCCTATTCTGAGAATCTCTGTATAACGCTTCCCCAGACCTCCTAGTCTAATTCCTTTCAAGCCCCTGACCATTCATCCCAACTTTCCTCAACTTGGGTTCAGCAATAGGATTAAGCTCTACAGAAAATGAGTTGAGTGATTATTTTTTCAGTTATCCCAAGGATGGAACATAACTAGATACAAATAAGTTCATTCTAGTTGCATGAAAGATGAGAGTATTAACTCATATTAAGGCATTAAAGCTAATTTTCTCAAGGAACCCCCAAGGAGAAGTTTTGATCCAGTCAAACCATTAGTTACTAATCATCAATCAGTTATATATCTGTACTTCTAGCCATCTCTCTTTCCAGGAAAAACAGACAACCAGATGAGCTGCTCAGTGTTCTGCCTATTGAGAGGATTTCCCTTCACCATTTGCCTCTAGGGCCTCTCCTGACTGGGGCTGCAGCAGTCCATTCCAAATAGTGTCAGCACTTTATGTGGAACCATCTGTGAACTAGGCTTGAATTATTTCCCTAGTCAATTCGTCATTAAGTATGGATTGAGGGACAGGTGGCAGTGCAGCAATCTGCTACATCCAATTATCTATAGACACTTACAGTCATTTATAGAGTGCTGTCATATATGCCCAACTTTTAGATGGTCAGATAACCCAGTTCATTTGGGGTAGCTAATTCCCCACATGATCAATTGGTATCCCATGGTTAGGCATTTAGTTTCTATCAGGGCTCAAGACAAAGCAGGAGCAAATATACCTACTACTTGATCCATATTGGCCACAGGCCTAAGATCACCCTTATGAGAGGATTTAAAGCCATAGGACTGAACTAGATCACCTAATAGAAGAGTGATAAAGCAGGTCCAGGATTAAACACTGAAGCACTTCAATGCTTAGACGTAATTTAGAGGAGGTCTATTAAAAGCCTGACAAGATTAGTGAGGAAGGAAATAACATGAGATTGTGCTGTTGTGGAAGCAGTGGTGTGCTGGAAAAAGAGCTCTTATTTGTAGCATTTGCTGATTTCCATGGTGTAAATACACTTACCATGGCCAATTTCAAGATACCAATATGACATCACTCAATTTAAAGTTGAGATATGCACAAGCTCTCTGAGCCGAAATGAGCCAGCTCTAGCACACTGAGGGAAAAGTTTCAAGTAAAGGAGAGGGGTCAATTGGGTTAAAAGCCACTGAGAGGTCAAATCAGATGAACATGTCCTTTGGACTTGCAAAAGATAAGTTGTTGATGAGCTTGCCAAGAGGAGTGTCAGTAGAGATATATGGGACAGAAATCAGACTGGAGTCATTTGAGGAATATGAGAGATGAAAATGTGCCAGCAGTGGGTGGAGACAAACGTTGCAGAAGTTAGGCTATGAAAAAGGCCTGAAAAAAAAAAGATCAGTGGCAGGAGAGAGATATCAAGGGAAGCTTTAAGATGGAACATAAGAGTAGACATGTGTGCTGATGGAAATGACAGCAGAAAGGGAGAAACTGATGAGGCAGGAGACAGAGGGGATGGCTCAGATTGAAGATCAAGAGAAAAGAGGTACCGTGTACAAACTAATGGATTTATCTTTGATAGGAAGGATACTTTTTATTGATGTGAGTGGAGAGAAAAGGAAGGTGAAGGTTTGTAGATTTGGTTTCCTCTGATGGTTCTAAATTATGTAGCTATTATTTGGGAATTGCATGAAGGGTTTTGAGAAGAGAGGTTATATAATTATCTCACTAAAGTTACCAAGGAAACATTAAATTTTATGGACAAATTAGGGAAAACGGACTTTGGCCTAGTGGTTAGGGCGTCCCTCTACCACATGGGAGGCCCGCGGTTCAAGCCCCGGGCCTCCTTGACCCGTGTGGAACTGGCCCATGCGCAGTGCTGATGCGCGCAAGGAGTGCCCTGCCACGCAGGGGTGTCCCCCGCGTAGGGGAGCCCCACGTGCAAGGAGTGCACCCATAAGGAGAGCCGCCCAGCGCGAAGGAGGGAGCAGCCTGCCGAGGAATGGCGCCGCCCACACTTCCCTGCCGCTGACGACAACAGAAGCGGACAAAGAAACAAGACGCAGCAAAAAGACACAGAAAACAGACAACCGGGGGAGGGGAGGGGAATTAAATAAATAAAAAATAAATCTTAAAAAAAAAAAAAAAATTTTATGGACAAATTTGCTGAAATCTCTCATGTGCAGATGGTTTGCTCATGTCCTCTTCATTCCCACGCTTATACTTTTTAGCCTTTACCATTTTTTACTGGGGTGATGGGAGGATGAATTGATAAAATGCATGGTTCTTCCTATATCTTTAACCCAAACTCTACTTACCTCTTAAAAAAATCTTTCCTGCTGCTTCTTCATTTATTGATCTGTTAAGAACTATTAGGCTCGAGTCAGTTTTGCATAATTTATATCTTGCTAGAAAACATATTGCTTGTAGGATTTCAAATATTGCCATTGGGCCGCTCAAAACATTCTCTCATAATTTATTTCGCCTCTTTCTTATCTCTGGTTATACCTAAAGTTGTGGAAGTAGATGTGTGTATTTGGTATATTGTTCCTTTATCAGCTTGGATTTTTCTTTGTAATTCTTGCTCTTTGGTTTTTTTGTTTTCTAGTTTATTAATTTTGGTTTTATTTTTGAATACTCCATCCTTTTATATTCTATTGTTTGTGCTGTTTATTCTTAATTTTGAGACTGAATAACTATTTTTGGTATAACTTTTGTAATTATATATATTTTATGTATTTTTAAAAGCTATGCATTTTTCTAAGAGCCCCTTTAGATATATACCATATACTTTATATGAAACATCAACATTTTTAATAATTTACAGGTCTTTTAGATAATTTTTATTATTTTATAATCTCTTTGACTCAGAAATTATTTAGATGACTGCTCATTAATTCTCAAGTAATTAAGGCTTAATTTTTTTCAAATTGGGAAAGTCTGCTCACTTTTTTTGAATTTAGTTTCTCACTTAGCTTTTTCTCTGGTTGGAGAATGTGGCAGGTAAACACATCGTTAGAATTTATTCAGTTTTCTTTCTATCATAGCCAAATTAATGATTGGTATTTAGAAAAATATCTAAATATCTATCTCTTTCTATCTTTGAGCTCGGTTATTATATTACTAAAAGCCTCCATAATCTCACATAGGTTTTTGCTACCTGATGTGTCAGATTCAGAGAGGTATATTAAAATATTTCACTATGAAGAAAAATGCTGATAGTAGTTTGTATCCATTTTAAGTTTGTAGTTTTGAATTTAAAACCAAATAGGGGAGCAGATGTGGCTCAAGTAGTTACATGCCTGCTTCCTACATGGGAGATCCCAGGTTGGTTCCCGGTGCCTCCTGAAAACAAATAAAAAACAAATAACAAGGGAAGCAGATGTGGTTCAAGTGACTGAGCTCCTGCCTACCACATAGAGGCCCTAGTTCGGTTCCTGGAGCCTCCTAAAGAATAAACAAGACAGCGAGCTAATGCGATATGCAGGCACAGCAAGCTGACACAACAAGATGATGCAACAAGAAACTTGAGAAGAAAAAACATATTGAGACACACAACAAATCAGGGAATGGAGGTGGCTCAAGCAATTAGGTCCCTCCCTCCCAAACTAGAAGTTGTGGGTTTGATTGCCAGTGCCTCCTAAAGAAAAAAGAAAGACAAACAGACACAGCAAAGTGCAAATAATGACAGTGTGGGTAGAAATAAATATTTTTAAGAACAAAAACAAAAAAGTCAACTCAGGGGAGCCAATGTGGCTTAGTGGTTGAGCATTGGCTTTGCATAAATGAGGTCCCAGGGTCAATCTCCAGTCCCAGCATGTCAAAGAAAAAAAAAAAAAAGAACCAAACTGGGGAACTTCTGGGAACAGGACGGACTAGAAAGACAGGGGACGCTCTTCATTCCCAGAAAAACAGTTAGAGGGACAGGTAAAAATGGCCTGGAAGAATCTTCTAGGATTTAGGATACACTGGGAAGTCTGGACATTTAACAAAGGAGAGAGGGGCAAAGGAAAAGAATGGCCAATAGTAAAACTGTGAGATAAAAGTCGCAGCTGCAAATGCCAGCATCCTCCTGCACCCTATAGACATTAAAAAATAAATAAACAGGGAAGCAGATTTGGCTCAACTGATAGAGCCTCTGCCTACCATATGGGAGGTCCAGGGTTCAAACCCAGGGCCTCCTGACCCTTGTGGTGAGCTGGCCCACACGCAGTGCAAGGAGTGCCAAGAGACACAGGGGTGTCCCCCGTGTAGGGGAGCCCCACACGCAAGGAGTGCACCCTGCAACGAGAGCTGCCCTGCGCAAAAAAGCGCAGCCTGTCCAGGAGTGGTGCCGCACACACGGAGAGCTGATGTAGCAAGATGATGCAACAAAAAGAGACACAGATTCCTGGTGCCACTGACGAGAATGCAAGCATACAAAAAAGAACACACAGTGAATGGACACAGACAGCAGACAATGGCGGGGGAGAGGAGAAAAATTAAAAAATTATAATAATAGAAAAAATAAACAAATCCATTTTATTGGTACATTTTAATAAAGCATATAAATCATCCAAAATGTACAATTAATGTTATTTGGTATAATCACATTGCTGTGCATTCATCACTTCAATTATTACTGGAATATTCTCTTTTTCAATAATAATAATAAGCAAAAAATAGAAAAGCAAGTAAACAAGAAAATTCTTCACCTCTGTTTCCCCTATTTCTCACTATTCTTGCAAAATTTATTTATTCAGCAGTTTAACTTACAAATATTCACATATCATATGATCTAACCAAGTGTATAATCAATGGCTTTAGTATAATCACAATGGTGTGCATTCATCACCATGAAAAATTTTAGAACCATTTCATTATTCCAGAAAGAAAAACTCCATACATCTTAGCATGTCTTCCCCAGCCCTACATAATCACTAATCTAAATTCATCTTTATAAACTGATTTATATTTACATTTTATATAAATAGGATCATATAAAATGTTACATGCTACATTTAGTTTATAGTAGTGCATTCATAGAGTATTTGTCCTTTTCTGTCTGGCTTGCTTCACTTAACCTAATGTCCACTAGATTCATCCACATTGTCCATATGCTTTACAACTTCGTTTCTTCTTACAACTGCATAATGTTCCAAGGTAAATACACCACAGTTTATTTATCGATTCATTGGTTGATGGTTACCTGGGTTGTTTTCAACTTTTGACAATCGTGATTAATACCACTTTGAACATCGGTGTGCAGATGTCTGTTCGTGTCACTGCTCTCAGTTCTGGGTATATACCCAGTAGTGGTATTGCTGGGCCAAGTGGCAAATCTATATTCAACCTCTTTAGGAACTGCCAAACAGTCCTCCACAGTGGCTGTACCATTCTACATTCCGACCAACAGTGAACAAATGTTCTTATCTCTCCACATCCTCTCCAACACTTCTATTTTTCTCTTTTTAATAGTGGCCATTCTGATAGGTGAGAAATGATATGTCATTTATATCATAGATGAAATGGGCAAATTCCTAGAAATACACAAACAACCTACACTGACATTACAAGAAATACAAGAACTTAACAAACCAATCACATTTAAAGAGAATGAATCCATCATCAAAAATTTCCCAACAAAGAAAAGTCCAGGACCAGATGGCTTCACAGTGAATTCCACCAAGCATTTCAAAAAGAATTAACACCAATATCGTTTAAACTCTTCCAAAAAATTTAAGAGAAGGGAAAATTACTCAACACCTTTTATGAAGCCAACATTACCCTAATACCAAAGCCAGAT
This sequence comes from Dasypus novemcinctus, assembly GCF_030445035.2. NCBI lineage: Eukaryota > Metazoa > Chordata > Mammalia > Cingulata > Dasypodidae > Dasypus > Dasypus novemcinctus. Next base: position 153,214,215 of record NC_080676.1, on the reverse strand, counting down.
AAAGACACTGCAAGAAAAGAAAATTACAGGCCAATCTGTCTAATGTACATAGATGCAAAAATTCTAAACAAAATACATGCCAAACAAATCCAACAGCATTATCAAAAGACTTACATATCATAACCAAGTGGGATATATTACTGCTGTGCAAGGCTGGTTCAACATAAGAAAATCAATCAACATAAATATAATACATTAACAAATTGAAGGAAAAACCCAGACAATCATCTCAGTGGATGCAGAAAATGCATTAGACAAAATCCAGCATCCCTTCTTGATAAAAACACTTCAAAAGATAGGAATTTGAAAATTCCTCAATATGCTAAGAGGCATGCATGAAAATGAAAAACCCACAGCCAACATCATACTCATTGGGGAAAGGTTGAAAGCTTTCCCTCCAAGACTGGGAACAAGACAAGGATGCCTACTGCCACTGTAAATCAACATTGAACTAGAAGTTCTAGCTAGAGCAATTAGACAAGAAAAAAAATTAATGGCATCCAAATAGGAAAAGGAAGTAAAACCTCTCATTATTTGTGGATGACAGGATCCTATATATAGAAAATTCTAAAATGTCTACAACAAAGCTACCTGAGCTAATAAATGAGCTCAGCAAAGTGACAGGATACAAGATCAACACACAAAACTCAGTAATGTTTCAGTATACCAGCATTGAACAATATGAGGAGGAAATCAGGGGGAAAATTCCATTTACAATAGCAAGAAAACAGGAATCAATTTAACCAAAGAAGTACAAAGAGATCTTACATGCAGAAAACTACAAAACAATGCTGAAAGAAATCAATGAAGACCTAAACAAATGGAGAGATATTCTGTGCTCTTGGATTGGAAGACTAAATATCATGCCAAGATGTCAATCCTACCCAAACTCATTTATAGCTTCAATGCAATACCAATCAAAATTCCAACACCCTCTTTACAGAAATAAAAAAGGCAATTAATTACTAAAATCATTTGGAAGGGAAAGTGCACCCAAATAACCAAAACCATTCAAAAAAAGAAGAGTGAAGTGGGAAGACTTTCACTGCCTGAGCCTGAAACACATTACAAAGCTACAGTATGGTATTGGCACAAAGATAGACACATCAGTCAGGGGTATAGAATTGAGAGTCCGGAAATAAACCCTCAGCTCTATGGCCAACTGGTTTTTGACAAACCTACCAAGTTCATATTAATGGGACAAAGCAGTCTCTTCAACAAATGGTTCTGGGAGAACTGGATATCCATAACCAAAAGAATGAAAGGGGATTCCTATCTCACTCCCTATAGAAGAATCAACTCAAAATGGATCAAAGACCTAAATATAAAAGCCAGGACCATAAAACTACTAGAAGAAAATGTAGGGAAACATCTTAAAGACCTTGTGGTAGGTGGTGGTTTCTTGTATCTTACACCCAAAGCACTAACAACAAAAGAAAAAAATAGATAAAAGGGACCTCCTCAAAATTAAACAATATTGCACCTCACAGAACTTTGCCAAAAGAGAGAAAAGGCAGCCAACTCAATGGGAGAAAATATTTGGAAATCACATGTCTGATAAGGGTTTAAGATTCAGGATTTATAAAGAGATGTTACAACTCAACAATAAAAAGACAAACGACCCGATTAAGAAATGGGCTAAAGACTTGAATAAGCATTTGTCCAAGAAAGAAATACAAATGGCAAAAAAAAAAACAAAACACACACACACAAGAAAAAATGTTCAACATCACTAATGATTAGGGAAATGCAAATCAAAACTACAATGAGATATCATTTCTCACCTATCAGAATAGCCACTATTAAAAAGAGAAAACTAGAAGTGTTGGAGAGGATGTGGAGAGATAGGAACATTTATTCACTGTTGGTGGGAATGTAGAATGGTACAGCCACTGTGGAGGACTGTTTGGCAGTTCCTAAAGAAGTTGAATACAGATTTGCCACTTGGCCCAGCAATACCACTACTGGGTATATACCCAGAAGAACTGAGAGCAGTGACACGAACAGACATCTGCACACTGATGTTCAAAGTGGTATTAATCACGATTGTCAAAAGTTGAAAACAACTCAGGTGACCATCAACCAATGAATCGATAAACAAACTGTGGTGTATTTACCTTGGAACATTATGAAGTTGTAAGAAGAAATGAAGTTGTAAAGCATATGGACAACCTGGCAGACATTAGGTTAAGTGAAGCAAGCCAGACAGAAAAGGACAAATACTCTATGATTGCACTACTATAAAATAAATATATCATGTAATCTCATGGAATTAGTAATTTGAACACAGGTCTACATAAAATAGAATGAGGTTAGAAAATGGAAAGCTGGGGGTTAACTTGTGCAGAATTGGTAAAAAGATAAGTGTTAATCTTTGGAAATGAATGGAATATGTGAAAACTCAACATAATGTTTAACTAGCAGTACTACCATGTGGGCTGAAAGTAGTTTAGGGAAGCAGATTTGGCTCAACGGATGGAGCATCCACCTACCACATGGGAGGTCCAGGGTTCAAACCCTGGGCCTCCTGACCTGTGTGATGAGCTGGCCCACGCACAGTGCTGATGTGTGCAAGGAGTGCCCTGCCATGCAGGGGTGTCCCCCATGTAGGGGAGCCCCATGCGCAAGGAGTGCGCCCCATAAGGAGAGCTGAGAGCCACTCGGTGTGAAAAAAGTGCAGCCTGCCCAGAAGAGGCGCCGCACGCACAGAGAGCTGACGCAGCAAGATGATGCAACGAAAAGATACACAGATTCCCAGTGCCACTGACAAGAATCCAAGTGGACACAGAACAGCACACAGCGAATGTACCAGAGAACAGACAACTGGGGAGGTGGGGAAGGGGAGAGAAATAAATAAATACATAAAGACCAATGTCTCTTAAAAAAAAAGTAGTTTAAAGAAAAAGTCTAAGGTCATGCATATTACTAAAAGGAAAGCTAAAAAAATGCAACATGGAACTGTATAGCATAGTAAACGCACATGAGAAATATGAATATGGTAAATCTGCATATATAAGACCATTTCTCTGTTTTGTGTGAAGCTGAACAAATGTATGGTAATACTATAAGATTTTTAATATCAGAGGAAAAAAAACCATTATGCTAAGTGAAAGAAACCAGAAACAAAATACTACTTATTGTGGTATTCTATTTATAATAAAATGTAAATATAAATCAATTTATAAAAATGAGTTTAGATTCATGGTTATGTACAGCTAGGGAAGGAATGGAAGGGATGTGGAGTTTTTCTTTTTCAAATTGTTCCAAAATTTTTTTGTGGTGATGAATGTACAACACTGTGATTATACTAAAAGCCACTGATTACACATTTTGTATAGATCATTTGGTATGTGAATATATCTCAATAAAACTTCTTTAAAAAAACCAAACTGGGGAATTTAGCTAATTAGGGACACATACAAAGCAGGCCTTTGTCTGGCTCAACCATGCTAGGATTTTGCTAGGTGAGTATTAACAAAGAAAAGGCAGCAAGGATACTTAAGGTATTACACGGGATTTTTTTATAATCTTGGCCCATGAAATCCAACCTGGATAAGGAGGGAAACAAAGGCAGGAGGAAAAGGGTGGGCAGTGAAAAGTGATGGGTTCTTTGGACTGGAGGTAAAGGAGACTGGAAAGATGGGAATGATGCAGTTACTTGAGTAGACCCTCAGTAACTCTCAGTTACTTGGAGAAGGCCCAAGTTACAACCATTATGCCAGAAGGCTGAGGTGAGTGATGATGATGATTATTAAAAGCGAGGGAGTTAAAGAAGTGAAAATCCCAGGGGGTCATTCTCTAAAATGTCAAAGCCGCTAATAAGGAATGAATGAATGAATAAATGAATGTTCATAAAGCAATTATGGAAGGAAGGTTGCTCAAAATTAATAGTGTTCATAAGATTATAGGTGATTTTTTCTTCTTTGTATTGTTCTTTGTTTTCTAAATCTCTAAAATGTGTAGGCAGTATATTTATAATTATAAAAAGGTTAGTTTTAAAAGTCAATGAGTTCGTAATAGATTCAAAGCTATAATTGAGTCGTAGCTTTTGTTTATACCTCTGTAGTCACACTATAATCTTTTTTTTTTTTTCAGTTAGGCAGTAAAAAGAATTTATTGGGAAATGGGGGAAAGAACAGAGTTTGCTGAGAAATGGAAAAGAAAGATGGAAATACACACTGAGACTTGGTGCAAGTTCCTCTAAGCAGAGAGAGCCTACTATAATCTTATTATGTATTTATTGTACTTCTTTGCTGCCCTCTAGTAAAACTAAACAAAACATAAAAAAGAACCATTAATTTTTATGTCTTTTATACCCAAAGGGGATGTTTATAATCCTGTTGTCTTCAATAATGTATCTGCTTCTAATTTTTTTTCTAAGAGGGATAGACAGTAATATATGAGTGATAATACACTAACAGAGGCGGTGAGCTCTTTAAACAAGGATGCATTGCTGGCTTTTTCACTGGCTGTGCAGTTCTTAGGTACAGACCTAAAGTATCCATTGTGAATGCAATATAAATTACCATATTGGTACCATGCTTCTGAATTATACTCTTTTGTATAACACTAGTAGATGTAAAATATTGAACTGGAAAAATTATTTCAAATGTTCCTTGCTTTACATGAAATGTTCTAAGAGAAGTTTACTAAAAGAGACTCCCTGAAGTTGTTAAAAAAAAATTTCAATTATCTTGAAGGAAAGTGTGTGCCTCAATATCATAAATCCTTATATATTTTCTATGATTGAGATCTTAAATGGCCATTGAAAAAAATTAACTCAAATTTAAATGTCTATCATTTTATGTCTGTGGTTCTAAAGTTATAGCACTCAATTTGCTTCAAAATAGTACTTGCAATCAGTAATTAGTTTTTGTTTATTTGCTTGTGTATTATGTCTCCAGCACCTACCTACAAATCTAGAAGAGCAAAGAACACATTTGTCTTTTTCACTGTTGTATTTTTACTGCCTAGAGCACATCAGATGCACAATTAATTTTGTTGAATGAATGGATGATACCAGAATTAAGCTTTGCCTGGTCTACAAAGAAGACGTTTTTTAAAAAATACTAAATAAGTCAATATTTCCATGCAAGGAACTAGGATGAACTAGGTAACCTCAATTAAAATGTTATTTACTTTTATTATGACTCTGTCCAGTTGGGTTAAAAATAGAAAATTCACTAACTTCCTTTCTGTTGAAGAAACTATCATTTCAGAAAATGACAGAATGGCTGTTATGGCTGCACATTTATGAGTTAAGTACTTATCTCTACTGGGGGTACTAATATGGCAAAAATTTGTTTTAAATAATTAAAAAAAAAAACACTGACTCTTTTAAATCTGGATTCCATCAATGATAATGGCTTCACAGATGATCTCACTAAATTAGAACCAATGGCTAAATTTCAATGAAGTTTAAGAATGGATAAATTCTCTAACATTTTCAAGTAGGATCATTTACATGTACTGAATGAAGACTCCTGTCTCTACTATAAGTCAACTGCAAAAACTATTAATACATACTTATAATAGAACGGGGTTTTGGTTTTTCCCCCTTCACTTTTACATACTGCTTAAATGCCAGTGAGGACATCTGAGTGGATATAGTAAAAACAAATAAACAAAAATTCCTGGAAAGAAAAGGCACAGCAGAAGTTATTATTAAGCTGGCAAACCTTAAAAACAAACAAAACAAAACAAACAATTTGTATAATAGGATTCTTTCTAGGGTTCCTTGGTTCTGGGTAATGAGAAGAAACTTGAGCTACTTTAAGCAAACACAAATGTACACAATGAAACATTATCATCAACAAAAACAATAAAATTTATTATAAGGATTCTGGGGGTATTTAAGGCAACCCACAGATAGGAATTCAGTCCTGCCTCAGAAACAGTAGTGAACAAGGACCTGGAAAGCTACCAGAATCCAGCATGGTATTCATTCTATCCTCTTCTGCTTTCTGACACATTTTCTTCACTCCTCTCTTCTGCCTCACGCACTAATTTTCTCAGCTCCTGAGTTGGCAGGGTAATTTAAGGCTTCCCTACAGTCTGAGTTCATTGCAATTCCACAAACAAGCAGGGACTCATTACTGCCTAGCTTCAATGCAAACTCTTGAGAGAATCTGATTGGCCTACCATGGATCACCCTTCATCCAACTGATACAAAGTAACCAGGCTACCAGTGGGTGGGTTGCCCTTCTCCCCATGCCAGGCAGTTCCCAAAGGCAGAGGGAGAGAATTTTAGGCCAGACATAACACACCAAAAGGGTCTGTGTCTGCAATTACTTTACGAATTAAGCTACCTCAGTAATTTATAACAAATGTATTGAGATGGTGTTTTAAAAATAGAGATCCGACTTGTAAAAAATGTTCACTTATAGCAACATAGGATAAAACATGTATCACTAATTAAAAAGAGTACAGATAATGTCCAATACCATTTAGTAACAAAGTGTTTATTGTCTATTGTGTGCAAGGCACTATTCTAGGTACTGTGAAGTAAACAGTGAACAAAACAAAAATCCCTTCCCTCACAAAGCTTACATTCTACTTTAAGTTAATACAGAACTGCCTTCAGCAAGGAAAGGTCTAAAGAAATTTAATGAAAAAATTTCTCCAGCTTTTCTCCAAATAGAGATGTCCAGAGTTACAGTTTTAGAAAGAAAAGAAAAATTCCTCTATCAGGGATTCCTAGACAAGATTTATTTGGATTTCACCTGCCAAATAAAATAAAAATAAATTAAAAATTTGAGAATACACAATAGCTTTTACTATTTTTTAGTTTGTCAGAGTATTAAAACACACTACATTATACTTTCGTTATTATTTCATTGACTAAAAGATTTTAGTGCCTTAACATTGAAAGAGAAAGACAATCTCAGAATAAAGGACCATTCTTTCCAAGAATGGACATCTGGCCACTTTCTAAGAACAGACTGTCCTTACTCTGCTCAATTCAGCAGCTGACTAGGAAAAACTTTTCAGAGGTTTATGGATTTGCATTTAGTAACCATTGTTTTAGACTGCAGAATGCAAGACTGAGCCAGTAAGCAAAACTGGCTTGCCTATTTTCTCCGATTTATGGATCAATGCATGTGAAGTCACAATTCGGAGGAAAAAACAAGCAGCATTATAACTTGAAAAAATGACTTATTATAAAAAGAACTGAACTAACTTATTGATCAAACTTATTGATGTAACAGTTCTACAGAGGCAGTCCCTTCTTAGAATATTAAAGACACTAATATTAATTGGTGAGGATATACTATATTCAGTAAACATAATAGTTTAATACTCAAAGCACAAAAGCACTTTATTAAATATTAGTTTCTGAAAATATACTGACTGACAGGCAATTAAAGGAGCTACTCAGTTTCAGGAATTAATTTCCACAAGGCCTATAACCTCTGGTAAAAAGACCTTGGCGTGGCTGGCTGGTTAGAAAACTTTTAAGTGATTAATTCTGTCCTTCAATTACCTAGACTGGTAAAGTTATAAATACATTTCTTGCCTTTTAATATTTTGGTTCTCTTTAAAATAATACGTGTTCTTCTCTGTATCCATATTTCATATGTAGTTACCAATTCTCTTTTACAGTGGAAGATTCTTTGAAAGTTTTAGTCCAAATATTAACATTTTCTGCTTCCAGTCCTTATCTTTGCTATCTCCAGCCTAATGATTTTACTGAAAATCTCTCAGCTCAGATGTCTGGAGGCTGACTAGGCACAATATGAACCTGCCGTGGTGGAAATAGGCATTCCATTTCACCAAGGAAACGTTCTGTTGGAATCAGATCCTAAACCATGCTGAATAGTCTGAATATAAAAACTGAAAGTAATGTGTGTCAAATGGAAGCCAGATATTAACTTTCTCTATTAACTGGGGGAAAATGCTACACAGGACACTCTTAGCATAGATCACCTTTCGGGTTTCCAAAACTGGGTCCTGGGTGGACAGCTCTCAAATGCAATCAAAGAAAACCAGGAAAAAGAGGCAGATGTGTGTGAAACAGAAATTCCTGGTGTACTCAAGATCTCTGGCGTCAACATGGAACTTAAATCTCAGTAAAATTTTGATTAGACAGTATGGGCAACCAGGTACTCTCATTGTGCTGGTAGGAGTACAAATCGGCACAACTTCTGAAAAGCAACCTAGAACTAGCAAAAGGACAAATGTATACCTTTGGACCTAGCACTTTCAATTCTAGCTCATCTTATAGATGCGACAAATTTTCACAGTTGTTAATTGAAACACTGATTATTAAAGAAAGACTGGAAATAATCTAAACACCCATTTTTATGGGACTGGCTCAATATATTACATTTCGACAACGGATCGCTATGCAGAGAAAGGGGTAAAAAAGAATAGCAATGCTTTATGTAGAGATATGAACCAATCTCCATATTAAACTAAAAATGCACTGTCTACTACACACTATCGATACAAAAAGCAGGCCTCATGATAAATAGACATGTTTTTTTGCTTGTACGTTCGCAGAATACCTCTTGGAGGATCAGGAGAAACTGTTAACATCTCTGACGAGGAGAATTGGAAAACATCTAAACATAGGTGGGTTTCTTTCACACACATTCATATACACACGCGCGAGCGCCAAGGGAAAGGCTTTAAGTGTGGTGATGCAATGGGGAGCGCGTGTGAGTTTAACATTAGAAGCAACTACCTTGTTAACGCCTTCTCCGTTAAAGCTACACCTTTGTGACGTATGCCTGAAACGTCACAACCATCCCACACCCCAAGTCTCTAACGCTTTTGTTTTCGCTGTAATATAAGGGAAAACTTACGCGTGGTTGTATTTTATCATAAATGAAATTCATGTCTGTGAAATGTGCTTTGTGGCTACAGAGATGAAAAATGCCATGTATTATTCAATAGAGTTACTAATAATTACCAAATAATAACGACAGTCACACCTCAAGTCATGGTTTCCAGAAGAATATTCCACCCCCGCGTTCCCCGGCCCTTAACAAAGCCGGGTGCTCCACTTAGCTCCTCCTCTATTTGCTTCTCCCAGCGCTTGGCGGGAGGTTCCATCACGTGACGGCTCCGCGTAAATGCGGAAGAACGCACGCAGCGTCGCCGGCGGACGGACGGCAGAGTCCGCTCTGTCCTCTCGTCTCTCTAATCTCCTCCGTGACCACTCGGACAGTCCGCAGAGCTGCCGCCCGATCACTGAGTTCCCTGCGAATAGTCCTCCAAGCCGAGAGAGGACAGCGCGGGAGCCGACGTTCTCGCGAGAGACGCGGGGCCCGCCCCCAAGCCTCGCGAGCGCGCGCGTCTGCGCGCTCGGCGCTGCGCGGTTTCGGGAGGGGAGACGTGACCCGGTGGGAGCTCGGGGGAGCGCGCGTGCGTCGTCGCGAGCGCGGCGCTGCCGGGGCTGCCGGGAGGGAGCGGTGTGGGACCGCGGGACGGCCCGCCGCGATGTTCCGAAAGGCCCGGCGGGTGAACGTGCGCAAGCGGAACGATTCCGAGGAGGAGGAGCGGGAGCGCGACGAGGAGCAGGAGCCGCCGCCGCTGCTGCCGCCGCCCGGCACCGGCGAGGAGCCGGGCCCGGGCGGCGGCGACAGGGCCCCTGGGGGGGAGTCGCTGCTGGCCCCGGGGCCGCCGCCGCCCTCCGCGCTGATCCCGGGCATCGGGGCGGAGGCTGGGGGCGGCTTCCCGGGCGGCGCGGAGCCTGGCAACGGGCTGAAGCCGCGCAAGAGGCCGCGCGAGAACAAAGAGGTGCCCCGGGCCAGCCTGCTCAGCTTCCAGGACGAGGAGGAAGGTAACCGGCGGCGCCGCCTCGGGCTCCCCGGGCCCCCGGGCCCCAGCCCGGGCCCCCGCCTTCCCCGCACCGCCCGCACACGCTCCGCGCACGGAGCCCCTTCCCGCCGGGCCGGCTGCGCATCTCTCCCCGCCTCCGGCTCTCCGCGCCGGCCCGGGACGCGTTCCCGCGCTGCCGCAGGCCTTTTCCTAACAGCCGCCGCCTGCTCTCCATCGCGTGCATTTCCTACTCCGCAGGGCCGGAGCTCGGTTCAGTCGTTCCGAGCTTTCTGAAAGTGGACATCCAGCTTCCCCCGTCCTGCCTCTTGCCCGCCGGGGTCTCTCACTGCTCTTGGCACCTCTCTGAGCCTTCCGTAGGTCACTGCGCCCAGGTTCTTGGGTGCCCTGTCCGGGCATTCTTTGCCAGGAAGGTCGGGCGGATTGAAGTGAGAGGTCTGCGAACTGAAGCCCGGAGTCGCAGCCTTGGTTCTGTGTCACCTTGGACCAGTGGCTTGGAATCGCTGAACCTGTTTCCCCCTAAGTGTATAGGGGTAGCAGAAGTTGGGCTTTCCTCTCCTTAGCTTTTTAAGCGATGAAGAGAGGCGGTGTGAGAGTAATGCAAGGCAGTTTCACCAATACTGGAGAGGTCAGGTTACAGTAAAGTTGATTTCTGATGCTAAAAGAACTGTAAATCTTTTTACTTTCTGACCAGTTGAGTGTATACTTATATAACCAATCAATTCCCTGTAATGGGAAAAGAAATTATGACATCGAAATCTTGCTTGTGTCATGATGAGATATTTTCATGTTTCTAGTAAGGTAACCTGTGGCCTGTTACTTGTTTTCTCTTGTTTAAGTTAGCAAGGGGTGTAGCACATTTTTGCTTTTGATGATGCAGGGACTATTTGCTAAAGTGGTTTGCATTTGAGTCTTAAAGTTTCAAATCAAAGAGGTCGGAATTGTTATGTCACCTAAACTTACTTAAAAAAGGGATTTGCTCTCAGCTTAGTCTTAAAATGATTATATGTCAGTTAGAGGTAGATGTAGAGTTGCTCACACCTGACAAGTTCCTTCTTTTAACCTGCAAGTTTTGATTTTGAGATTTTGTTTCAAATTCCATAATGATTTGATGTAAGTGCTTTTTAAGAAACATTTTAAATGATTAAATAGATTGTTTAGATTGTTTAAATAGATTGTTTAAGGAAAATAATAAGAAACAGGAAAATTTTGTGTTGTTACATGTGCTATATCTTTAAAAGATACTCAAATTATCATTACTGCAAAAGACATTTACTACCGTTTCTAAGAGTATCCACAGATTTGAAATAACTTCAAATTAGATAATGGTATTAAGTGTAGGAGTATATGTTTGGAGAAATTTGCCTGTGAATAGCACATGATTTTGTGAAAGAAGGGAAAATACTTTCTGAAAATGCTACAGACTTTGTTTATTTCTTTTTAAGAAAATGAAGAAGTTTTCAAAGTGAAGAAATCAAGTTATAGTAAAAAGATAGTAAAATTACTTAAGAAAGAATATAAAGAAGATCTTGAAAAATCGAAGATTAAGACAGAACTCAATTCATCAGCTGATAGTAAGTACTAAGCTAATAGAATTCTTTGGAAATGATAAAATGCAAAGTTCTTTCTCACAGGGATTGATGGCTTTCCTACATGTATATTGTGAATCCATACAGATGAGTCTAATTGTTGCCCAAGTTCCAAGTTGAGTAGCAATATAGACCTCTTGTTTAATTTTAACACAGTTGCATATAAATGCATTTTTTTGCAAAAGTTAGAATCATTGTCACTGTTATATTTCTGCTGCAATGACAATCCTACCCCAATTTTCCTAGTAGTGTGCAGACTGCTACTGAACAGAGAGAGATTTCCTATTTCCTATTTGAGGGAGTATGGTGTAAATTCTTGTATTATATAGAGACAGAATTTCAATTTCATTGATAATACTTCCTCAGTTGGTTTAATCATCGGAGAACTTTTAAGAATGCCGTAAGTTTAATATTGATAATACTGTGGTTTAGCAATCTTATACTTGGATGAAGGTTCCCCAGTATGGGACAGTACATTGAGATTTCACTCATGTCCTCTCAAAACCTAAGTTTAAAATATTAAACAGGGAAGCAGACTTGGCCCAATGGATAGGGCGCCCACCTACCACAAGGGAGGTCCGCGGTTCAAACCCTGGACCTCCTTGACCCGTGTGGAGCTGGCCCATGCACAGAGCTGATGCACACAAGGAGTGCTCTGCCACGCAGAGGTATTCCCAGTGTAGGGGAGCCCCACACGCAAGGAGTGTGCCCTGTAAGGAGAGCCGCCCAGTGCGAAAGAAAATGCAGCCTGCCCAAGAATGGCGCTGCACACATGTTGCTGACTGCAACAAAAAGAAACAGATTCCTGGTGCTGCTGATAAGGATAGAAGGGGTCACAGAAGAACACACAGCGAATGGACACAGAAAGCAGACAACAGGGGAGGGGGAGGGAGAAATAAATTAAAAATCTTAAAAAAAAAAAAGTTATATTTAGGAAAGTAGATCCATTATAACATCTTCCAACCTGTTATTCTTATAAAAATGCTCCAAGAGATTCTTTTTATTTTAGGGAATTAAAGATAGAATTGATTTTATCTTATAAAGCATGGTATCGTATCTCAAATTTACAGTCTGATTTTGAAGGCAATTTTACTTATGTATAATAGTGGGACCCAGTGTGTAACATAATGTCCAATGAGTGGTGCCAAGGATAACTACACTTTTTATTATTAATGAGGAGGGAAAAGAAATACTTTATAGAAAAAAAATGGGATTTGAGACTGGATCTTGGATGATTCCAAAAGTTACAAGAGGGAAGGAATGTAGTACTTTCAAAGATTAAAATGACTAAGGTGTTCTGGAAAAGAGCAAGTATACTAGACAGGCCAAAGTAGATGATTTGTTGTAAGTTGTTAGAGGTTTAGCGTGAAAGTTAAGTTGTTGACAGATTGTAAAGGATGTTCTGAATTCGGTAAGAGGTCTAGAGTTGCTGTGTTCAGAAACTCAGTGGCTTGCCAAGATGGTGACATGATAAATGCCTTTTGAAACCTTAACCTGGCATCAGCATGCAGCACAGATTGGCATGACAGATTGGAGGCCTAAACTAGTCTAAACTCAGGGACCAGCTTTGATGCATTAATGGATTTCAAAAGGTCTTAGTTGAGCAAGCCTTTCCTGACTCAGTGGGAAAGTGTGGATGATTTAATGTTTTCTATGAGTATGGGAGAGGAAATGGGAAGAAAGGGTTATTTGAGAAAACATTCCAATGGAAGAATCTGTAGCCTTGATGCATGCTTTAGTTATTGAATTTAAAAGAAATAGCCAAATGTGAACTGTTATTCCAGAGTGACTGAGAGAACAGTTATATATCATATACAGAAATAGAGAAGGCAGGTGGGTAAAAAGGAATATTTTCCCCTGATTTCTTGAGAACTGACTGTACTGTGAAACAGTACGAAAATGGCCAGAAAATGTAAGGACTGAGGAAGGGCTCTTAGCCTGGTGACAATTGACTATTGTGGGTTTAGAAATTGAAGCAAATGCAAGATTTATGAGGTCATCTCCTGTGATGTCCTGCTACCTTCCATCCACACATAATTCCAACAGTCTGCTCATCAGCTAACTCCAACAATTCATGCCTTCCACAAAGGTGGGACTTTTTACATTGTAGATGGTCGGTGCCATCACTAGAATGATGATGCTATGTAGTTCTTTCATTAATCAACTCGTAATCCAGAACTCTTCCAATCTCCAGCCCTCCTTAAATAGGCAAAGGGATGAATTAACGTCAAAACAAGAGTACTGTCGACTTGAAAATATTTTGTAATATTACTATAATAATTAGTTCACTTTTAAAATTGAATTTGAAGAGAAATACCCAGTGAATAGGGAGAGAGCTAGATTTAGGGGTGGTACTTAGAGAGGTGGTAATTAAAACTTAAAGTGAATAGAGTTGATGAGGGAGCAGCATAAAGGAAAAATTAGAATGCCAGAGATTGTTATAAGCCTTTATAGAGAAGCAAAGAGGATTTACCAAAAGGGATAAAAGAATCAGAAAGGCCAAAGGAGAACGGGAGAGATGTTTCAAGAAGATGATGGTCAGTTTTATGAGTAGTACAAGAAGGGTCAGGAAAAACGAGGACTGAGGGCGGCCTATTGGCAGTATTGGTAGGTTTTTCTCTGGAGGTGGATCTGGCAGAAGAGAGTAGTCTGCTAGCCAAGCTCTGTGCCCATAGAACTGGCTATTTGGAAGAAGGCACCTTTTGCTAAATTGCTGAATGATAATGTATGTGGCTGTAGCCATCCTGTTAGCTGGGTGAGCCTAGAATGGCCTCCCATCCAGGCAAAGGCTGTTTGCCAGCGTTAAGGCATGCACATTGGTGAGGAAATATAACACAGCAGGTCCTCACAGTTTCTTTGGGAAATTTGGCGGAAAAAGAAGTAGAGGACAGTAACTAGAGGAACCAGTAGGTTCAAATAGAAGTCCTTTGAACAAGCAGACACTTGTGAACTTAATGAAACATAGGCTCTTAAAGTCTGCAGAAATCATTACCTGAGCATATATGATCTAATAGACTGTTCACCGTTCTACTATCAGTCTATTAAAAGCCATATTTTGGGAGCTGGTGTAGCTCAGTGGTTCTCTGGTACCTCCTTAGGAAAAAATAAATAAAAAAAGAAAAGCCACTAATTTAGTGTGGGTTTAAAGCAGAAGGAAATAGGTAGTTCTTTACTCCATTTAACTGTACATCTGATAGAGGTCCCAGAATACGTTCAAGAAGGAAGTCTGTGGTTAAAGAGGATGGTAAGTGAAAAATTAAAAAGCTTAAAACAGAATAAGCTAAATCTTGCTTTAAAAGAAAGAGAGGTGATGGTATAATCTTCGGAGCTTTTATTTAGTGGAGGGGACTTTGGTATGGGAAGAATGGAGAAGGTTTGAAACAGTTTTGGGAAGAGAAACATGCTGGGGAAACAACAGAAAAGTTTAGCTTTCATATTTAGAATAAACATTTGCCTTATTCCTTCATTATATCCATCACCCCCATTGTGTGCATTGTCAGGTTAAAAATACTTTTGATTTTCTGAAAACAGTGCCTGGGAAGGAGGGTATAATATAGGACCGTTTACTCAAAAATAACGTAAACCAAGGGCAGTTTATCATAAAGATACAGTGCTGCCTCCTGGAATCCAGTGGCCTCAGGAATGGGCTGGAACTGAGAACAAAGAGGGCGCTCTCCTCTGTCCACAAGGCAGAATGTGGCCACTCCACAGCTCCACTGGTTTATGTGCTGTTCTTAGTGCCACCTGATCTCTAACTTGTTTCTATCCCAGTTCTGGATTTGTAGAAGAAAATCAAATTGTCCCCACCTGGGTCAGAAGTCCATTCATATATTCAGTCATGCAGCAGGGTCAGGGTTGTACAATGTCAGTGCCAAGGGCGCACCACTTTGGATGATATAATACTGACATGAATCCATAAAATAATACATTTAAAAGAATTTCTAAGCAGTTACCTATGAGAGTTTAGAGGAAGAAATAGTTCATTTTGATGAAAAGAATTAGACTGAAGGTGGGATTAAGCATGCATCCCTGTGTTCCCCATTATTATTTTTACCTTCTAGCTAAGTTTATTATTGTGAAATTTCATAGTCATACAACTATTCTTGTCAAAAATTTAGATGAACAACCTTTGGACAAAACAGGACATGTTAAGGATACAAACCAGGAAGATGGAGTTATTATCAGTGAACATGGTGAAGATGAAATGGATATGGAAAGTGAGAAGGAGGAAGAAAAACCAAAGGCTGGTGGAGCTTTTTCAAATGCTTTATCTTCTTTGAATGTTCTCCGTCCAGGTATGTCCTCACAGACACTTCTCGGAACTGAAAGAAGCCCTCTGAAAGAATGGTCAGTCTTTAATGATGGTTATTAAGGAAGGAGAGCTAAGAAATATTTCTTAGTATAACATTTCTATTTAGAGTCAGAGTATGTCCATTGGCAGATAGAGAAAATGGGAGAACCAGAAGTTTCCCAACTTTCCCTGGTTTATTCATAAACAGAAAATTTTGTTATCAGAACAGGGGGGTGGAACTTGAAATAAGTGGTAAATGGTACTAAAGTCTCTGCCCCTCCCCCATATATAAAAGTGTATTTAAGGTTAAAGCTTTAATATCCTTTTTCATAAAACTTTTCTTCAGAACTTCTAATAAGTTAGTTTTATGACCTTCCTTTCTTTTCTCATTTCTATAGGAAATAATTAGCAAATCTATATATTAGCTAATCAACTTTTAAATAAATAAGTGCTCAGTCACGAAATTCAAACTATGTGGCTGTATCATTTAACTCTTATTATATTTGTAAATTTAAAAATTCCTTTGGGCTGGTAAAGTGATAAATTTTATACATACATTGTTAGTGGCAGTCTAATTGGTACAGTCTTTATGGAAAGCTGTTTGGCAATAGCAATAGATTTTTAGGGGCAGTGGACTTGGCTCAGTGGTTAGGGCGTCCGTCTACCACATGGGAGGTCTGTGGTTCAAATCCCGGGGCTCCTTGACCCGTGTGGAGCTGGCCCATGCGCAGTGCTGATGCGCGCAAGGAGTGCCCTGCCACGCAGGGGTGACCCCGCGTAGGGGAGCCTCACGTGCAAGGAGAGCCGCCCAGCGTGAAAGAAAGTGCAGCCTGCCCAAGGAGTGGTGCTGCACACACGGAGAGCTGACACAACAAGATGACGCAACAAAAAGAAACACAGATTCCCGTGCCGCTGACAAAAACAGAAGCGGACAAAGAAACAAGACGCAGCAAATAGATACAGAGAACAGACAACCGGGGTGGGGAAGGAGGGGAGAGAAATAAATAAGTCTTTTAAAAAAAATAGATTTTTAAATTTTCTTACCTTTTGATCTTGTAATTCCACTTACAGAAATTTATTCCAAGGAAATGTTACAATTGCAACGTTATTTGCAATGGGCAAAATTTAGGAAAAATGACTTGTAGGAGAGGGGTAGCTTAGTAAATGAAGTTGTAGTTACACAAAGGATATTATGTAGCTGTTAAAGTAACAGACAAGTAACATGACATTACTTTTTACTGTAACCAAAAAGTTTAGTTCATTTGATTTTTCAGTAAATTATGCTTTATCTGTTCAGTGAATATTAAGTTAAGCAATTACAAATTATGTTTATCTAGAACAACTATGTGGAGAAACAAGCTTAGGCTTTAATATGAAGAAAAATTAGGTATAGAATTTCATGTTTGATATGCTTACATATTGAACACATTATTTGCAAGAGAAATAATGCTACAAGTCTAATATGGCTTGTTTTTAAATAATGAAATGATTATAAATAATGAAATGATTACGTTTAACTGCTTTGGGGGGTTTTCTCCCTTTCACTCTTTGCCATATATATTACCATTATATATTACCGTGACTTTTTTTAGTTTCTCTATAAACTGAATTAAAATGAGATCACTTGGATTGCAGGCATAGTTTGGGAATAGAAACTTTAGGCCCCTAGAAGACAGTGCTTTTGCTTATAGTGCTTTTAGCTTATAATTGGTACCAATTGTTTCCAGGAGAAATTCCAGATGCTGCTTTTATTCATGCTGCAAGAAAAAAGCGTCAAATGGCCCGGGAACTGGGAGATTTCACTCCTCATGACAATGAGCCTGGTAAAGGCCGCCTTGTTAGAGAAGATGAGAATGATGCCAGTGATGATGAAGATGATGATGAGAAACGCCGTATAGTTTTTTCTGTGAAAGAAAAGTCACAAAGACAAAAAATTGCCGAGGAAATAGGTAACATGCGATAATAGGATAATAAAACCATTGCATTGCTATTCAGTGTGGCTAGATACTGTAGACAAGTAAACTGTATTGTATTAGAGAACTGTTTTTGCTTGGTTATAAATGTCTTATTGGAAATACTTGGAAAGTTTAGGTGATTGTGATTAACTTATGTTTATTGACCCCTTCCTGTGTAGCTGACACTGTGTTAAGCACTTTACATGCATAAACTTAAATAATCCTACAACGTTCTTAGCAGGTGCATTCGATTTTGTTCTTCCCTTTGTTGAGTTGAAGTCAAAGCTTACAGAGATTAGGAAACCTGTTTAAGGTTGAACTACTGTATTATACTGTCTTTGGGCTTCAAAGGATACTCTAAGACAAGCAGAATCAGGAGTGTCAAATGACAGATCATATTAGACATTTTAGTAAGATTGAGTTAATGCCAATAGGTTTGTTTAATTATTGTGAAATATTAGGATAACATCCCCCTTCTCTTCTGATACTATTTGCTTTCCTTGGATGCTTATGGTTGCAGGTATTGAGGGGAGTGATGATGATGCTTTAGTAACTGGCGAACAAGATGAAGAGCTCAGCCGCTGGGAACAGGAGCAGATAAGAAAAGGAATTAATATCCCTCAGGTAAATACTAAAGAGGTAAAGTTCAAAAGTGAAAAAGTAAATAAAAAAGGCTTTTTGTCTGTTTTACGTTAAAAAACGTTATATATTGAATCTTTGCCATTAGTTCAAATAATACAGTTAAGAAAATCAGGAATTTATGTATCCAGTAAGCTTTTAAAGGAAACTTTGTTAAACTCTGCTTTTCACAGGACCATGGAAGATTTCCAATTCCTTAGTTCTGTGTATCTCTGGACTAGCACCATCAGCATCACCTTGGAGCTTGTTAGAAATACATTGTCTAGCCCTGTCCCATCCTACTGAAGCAGAAATTCTGGGGGATGGAACCCAACAAGCTAGTTTTAAGAAGCCCTCCAGCTAATTCTGATAAACACTAACAATTGAGAACCACTGGCTTAGATGTTTCTTGCCTATGTAGCTTATTTTTTCTGACTTTAAAAACTGTTTTGTAGCGTATGGATTTCTCAGTAATGCAAAAACTTACTGAAATAGAAGAAAAATATCTTTCCAAATAGTTTTAAGTTTGTTTTATAGAAGTAAATGGTATGGTAGAAAAGATCATATATAGATTATTTTTATGATACTTTTCCACAGAATTGTGTTGAGGATGGTATTTGGACAGCAGAATTTTGCCTGCGTTTGAGTTACTTTAAGGAAAAAGGGTATAGTAGAGAAAGTCCTGGACTAGGTGTTGAGAATTGTAGGTTGTAATGTTTGCTTGTCCGTTTATTCTTTGGCAATGGGCAAGTCATTTATCCCCTTCTGCTGATAAAGGGTGGATTTAATTATTATTTTTAATGTCTTTTCCAGATCTAAACTTCTGATGTTCTATTCTAATGAAAATTATTAGAAATAAATTCAGTGATCCCATCGAGGGATGAGACATTCAGCCAACCTTTTATTTGATTTTGAAGAACTCTGCAGTTATTTTTTGCTGTTTTAGAAAATAGGTGTAATTGTTTCTGTTATTTTTGTTTGTTTTTAATGCTAAAGATAAGCTATTGTTTTTTAAGATATTTTGCTAGTGGTTTTCACATGAATTCTATTTTTTTCTAGGTTCAAGTCACCCAGCCTTCTGAAGTGAATATGTACTACCAGAACACTTACCAGACAATGTCTTATGGTTCATCCTATGGCATTCCTTATAGTTATACGGCCTATGGATCTTCAGATGCCAAATCTCAAAAATCAGATAATACAGTCCCTTTCAAAACTCCCAGTAATGAGATGACTCCCGTTACTATTGATTTGGTAAAGAAACAGCTTAAAGACAGGTAGGGCAGATCAACTTCTTAAAGACCTGTCCTCTAGCTTTCTGTTCCCTCAGGCAACATGTAGTCTGGGGTAGCAGATGCAGAGTATCGGCAAAGAAGATTCACTGGCCCATCTTCAAAAGCTAACCAGAAGATGACTTCATACTTTGTTCTGCTCCCTTCTTGGATTCTTCTGTGGAAGCCTCGAAAAGTTATAAAAAATGCCACTCCATGATCTTGTTGAAGACAGTTCTGAGTTTGTACCTCTTGGACTCTGAAAAAGTGTAGTCAAGATATGGGGGGAAAGCGAAAAAAAAAAAAAAGATTTTGGTTAGCTCGTGAAGTAACTTTTTGTGAAGTCTGTAAACTGCAATTTTTGAGCAAAAAGCAGTACAGATGAAAAGATGCCATTCCAAGTATTTTTATATTCTATTAGAGAAACTAAATGCAGTATTTTAATATAATTTTGCAAGAGTCCTGACAACATAGACTTTTGGATATAAATGTTATATTTATCCTTTTGTGTTCTTAAGGTTGGACTCCATGAAAGAACTGCACAAAACAAATCGACAGCAGCATGAGAAACATCTGCAAAGCCGAGTGGACTCGACCAGGGCTATTGAAAGATTAGAAGGGTCTTCTGGGGGTATTGGTGAACGGTATAAATTTTTGCAAGAAATGCGAGGGTATGTCCAAGACTTGCTTGAGTGTTTCAGTGAAAAGGTAAGAATGCAAAAATATTAATCTCTTTGAATAAAGCAAAATTAGGGAGGTCTAGAAGCCTTGTGTAGAACAGTGTTATATTTCGTCTAAAATATCTCCACTGAATTCAAGTTTAGAAGTGAGGAAAAGTCATGCTTCACTTACTTCACTTAAATAAGTGGCCTTAGTATTAATATATTGCAGGAGCATATAGTGCCTTCGTTGAAAAAAGATGCTATGAAAAAGTACTTTTAAATAAGACTTTGGGAAGTCTTTAATATAGTGGAATTATTGGTCTGCCCTGAATTATTAGAATAGAAGGGAATCATCTGATGGAGTTTTCTTTTTTATGACCCAGGTCTACACTTACTCTTAAATTGTTTTACAAGTAATTCCAAATTTGCATATAAAGTTTCAGTGTTACTAGTTTCTATTTTTTACCCTAGGTAGAGTTGGTCATTGTTGCTGCTAAATAGTTTTCATCTAAATAAGCTTATACATATCCATTTCAGAATCCATTCATTGCACATCATTTCTTTGAAGGTCTCATTTCTTCCAAGTTTGTTTTTTGAGTATGTTAGTTGACACAATTTTTTGAGTTTTATTGTACTATTCATTGTTTATATGTTTTACATTAACTGCATATAGAATTTCCTTTTTTCTCAAATGACCTCTTAATTGATTTTTCATCTTTAAGATAAATGTGTTATTTGATGCATAGGTTTATAAACATTTGTGGACTTTACAACCTTATCTTTCTTTCTATATACCCTGAAATCAAAGGCTGGTCAAGAATGCTGGCAGATAACTATGTCTTCCTAATGGGTCTTAATGGTTCCATTTAGCCTGTGGTCAGATCTGTCCTGAGACAGCATTCACCATGTCCCTGTCTAGGATTCATCCCTCATCTGATATCTGGAGGAGCAGCTACAGTCTGAGCTGTGATATTTCTTACGACTTTGGTGGCTTAGGATGATAAGTTCAGCGGTGGGGAAGAAGCATAGGCTTGACTTTATTCAATGGGAAGTGGGACGTAAGCGTCAGAAGTGGCACTGGTCTTATTCTTACTGGGAAATCGTTCCTGAGCCTAGTGGGTATGAAGGGGCTGGTCCAGTGACTTGGGTGATTAGAGAGGGGAACTTTGTCTTAAACCACAGTAAGTGAGGCTTGTCCTTGTGCAGTTTTAATGGAGCTTGGCCTTTGGTTTGGAACTTAAGTAAACATTTACTCTAGTCATTGCAAAAATAATGAACTATGAAAAAATTGACAGTGATCATTCTTGAAAGAGAATAGTAGGGTACCTACTTCATACAGGTTTTAATTGGCTTACTATTTCAAAAATAATTACTATGTTATATATATACCCCTTTAAACTTAGCTGAAGTCTAAATTACTTTCTATTAAGAATGGGAAGAAAACACAGTAATGTAAACTTGCTAAGTCATTTTTCTGAGTTTATTTTCGTCATTTTTAGACTTTGTGGACTTTTTTTTCCCTTTGAATCTGTTTATTCAATTTTTTTTAGTTTATTTTTGAAGTTTCATGCAGAAAGAAGTAAAGGGTGATCCTGTATCTCCCTTGATTAAGGAAGTCTGCTTTAGATGGTACTAATATGGTTGCAAGATCTCTAGATAAATGTTTTCAAAGCAGATGTTAAGTTTCAAATATTATAGTGAGTATTTTCATTAAAAGAGAGCTATGTCCTAGTAAAGATGAGTGTTCTATTTCATTTAATATTTTCATACATGTTTAATTTCATTAGGAGAATGCTGCAGAGTTAATATTGTCATAAATTGCCATCTTGCAAATACTTAGAAACAATTGGATGGATTTGAATATTCAATTTATTTATGTTATAAAAATATTGTTTCAGGGTAGGACCATAAAAAGAAATATTCCTTTTCCTTTTTTGTTTTAAAAATTTAAGTGGTTTTTGAATATAGATTTAAATTATTTGAACATCTTTTTAATGTCACTGTTTTGTTTCCCTCTGGTCATCTTTTTTCTTGTCTCTTTGCCATAAATTTCATCCAAGTAATAGTATTCAGTTTTGAATTTGGAGAGGTTAAAGAAATTGTCATGATACTAACTCTTAAGATAAATCAACATTGTTAAGAAACTTGAATGAGAGCTGAAAATGTATTTTAGGGCTTTTAATCTCAGTAGTATTTTCTCTGGGCTTTGTTAAAGGCATTCAGTTGTCTGAAATGAAAATTTACATCATCAAGATTTTACCTATAAACTGAGTAATTAAATCATGCGTGATGCAAGCTTAAGTGTGCAGTTCTTCCGGTACAGGAATGTTAATAGTCTCTAGGACTAAACAAATGTATGTGAAGTTATTTGTCTTTAGTCCTGCTTGGTTTTTTTGTTTTGTTTTGTTTTTTAAATGAGGGAATGGGGAAACCTAGGTCATAACAATATGGCAGTAATTTCTAAAAAATTGAATTACCGTAAATTTTATTGAAAGTCTGGCCTCGGTTTTCAAAGATAATCAGTGCTAATTTGGGGACATTGTTGCCCATGACGTGACTTATTAAAGAATAAAATGACATCAGTTTGCCCTCTCTGTGAAATTTGCTCTTTTTGCAATGGAGTCATGCAAGTGTATAAAATTGCTTTTATTACAGACATCTTTGTATTCCACCTGCCTTTTTTTATTTTCCATTTGCAGTCTGTTCAGTTCAGGAAGCTGCTATAACACTTGGTGCCAGTGTTCCCAAACTCTAAATAATGTGTTTTCCATTTGCACTAACCATCAGGAAACTAGAATTTCTGGTTTCCTCAGGTATGTGTAGTGGTTGTTAGCATTTTGTGGAAGTTTCATAGCATATGGTTATGGAAACAGAGTTTTTTTGTTTTTAGTTGTCTCATCATGTTCTATAAACTTTTGTATTCTATATGAACCAATGAATGCTTTAGCTATGGATATTAATCTGAAAAATTTATTAACTCTTTAAACTGTGACAGATGAAAGAGTATATAAAATACGGGACAAAATTGAACATTTGATAGAGAAGAACTTTCCTACTCATAAATTTGAAATCTGTTGAATGCAGACATGCTAGTGAAGAGCTAGAAATTTTGACTTAGTATTTAGTTTACATTTAAAATGTATATTGAAGCTGAAAAATGGTATAACCAATTTCTGTAAGATACTTTGTACAGATGCGTGGCAGAGTAATATAAATGTCCAAAATTGGGCAGTTAGTTGACTCTTGTTCTTAACCTACTCATTGCCAGTGCATTTTTTGGTACTGCATGGTGATAAAAATTTAAATTACAAAAATTGAGAATGACATCATACTGCTGGAAAACTGAAAATGGACTTTAAAAGATTTCCAAATACTTAAATATCATAAAGAAAAAGTACTAAAATTTTTGACATTTCTTTACTTGCTTTCTACTAATTTTGAAGTGTTAAGTTTCCTAACCAAACTTCTGTTCCAATAATTAGGCGTTGGACATTATAGCTCTACTCGTGGATTAAAGGAAGAAGCAATGTTTCCTAAACATAAAAATGAATTACTGTTTGTGTCCTTTTGGGGGATTCATGGTTATTCTGTCCATAGAGAGGGTACTTTTTCAGAAATCTGGAAATAGTACGGAACCCTCAAAGAAGTAAGCAACTGAGGAGTTTGGTGTTACGGAGTGTGTTGTATTTTTACAGGTGCCACTGATTAATGAACTTGAATCAGCAATACATCAGCTGTACAAACAGCGAGCTTCCCGCCTTGTCCAAAGACGACAAGATGATATTAAAGATGAATCTTCGGAGTTTTCAAGCCATTCAAGTCAGTCCATCTTGAAGGTTTTTATTATTCATTAAACAACCTTGTTTACTTAGTGCAGCCTAATTGAAAATGAGATATTGCAGATCTTTTTTTTTTCTTCTTCAATAAGTTCCCTAGCTTGTAGGTCAGGTGGACCTAAACAAACAAAACAGCATGTAATTGAATTGTGCTTAATAAAATATGGCTTCACAAAGGAGCTCTTAATACATGCACCAATATTCTATCAATCTTACTCTTCTTTGGGCATATTATTTTCATTTTATCTTAAAATCACTATTTTGCCCAAATTGATTTTTCTTTCCACTTTTCATCCTGTTCATAGCATCAGTACAAATGCTGTTAGTTCATTACAATAAAAGATTTTGAGTTTAGGAATTAGGGAAATGTTTGTGTCTATATGTGTGTGTGTATTAAATAACAAATGACACAACTCCAAGATTGGGAGAGATTCACTTTTAGGATAAAGCAAAGTTTGTATATTTTCTTTTTAAACGTTCCTTTCCCTTGTTTGCCTTACATAATGGGTCTTTTATTAAATTAGTTGATTCCTGCAGTTCTTGAAAGTTTAGCATGATTATTTAGAAATTGAATTTATGTTCCTTTCATTATAGATGAATGCTAAAGAAAGCCAGTTAATTGGAAACCTCTTATAAAATAGCTTTGCTGAGATTCTTTAACCAGATGTTTTAAATCTTTTAATTCCATTTTTCCATTACCCTCCATGTTCTTGGTACTCTAATGGGAATTTTAGTAGGGTAGTTTTCTTATGGCTTTTTATTTTTGGTTTTGTTTTTTATGCCAGCAGTTCTCAAATGGAAGTATGCATAAAAATTGCCTGTAAAATACATTTTAAATGCAGATTTCCTGGTCCTATCTCCAAATACTCTTACTAGGTCTTCATTGGTGTCCAGAAATCTGCATGCTAAGCCACCACCCTAGGTGCTCTGGAAGCCAAGGGCCCTGGTGTTATTCTTTTGGAAAATAATGCTTTGTCATGCACGAGGCCTCTAAATCAGATCCCTGAGAAAGCATTTTCCTGTGCTTCCCATGGGTATGGAGAGGCATAAAGAGATGATAATATGGCCCTCAGAGCTGAGTCAGACTCAGCACCAAGAATATAAAAAGGTTGTGACTTTTTCTTTTTGCCACACAAGTTTAAATTGGAATAATGGCATATTGGACCACCTAAATGACTACTGCATCCTTTCCCGATCATTTTGATCCAGAAAGAACGAGATTTCTGGGGCAGATTACAGGTAACCATTATATCTGCGAAGGAAAGTAATTTCCTTTTAAGTTAAATGGTTTGTGGGAGCTGTGCATTTCATCAAATACCTTTTCCCGTCTACAATCTGTTCTTCAGAATTTAGAGCTGTTTACTTATAGGGAATTTGAAGTAAGGCTTGAATGACGTATGGTAGATTGAAAGAAAGAAATTGAAAGGTAATGAGAAAATGAGAAACACCATCCTTGAGAGAATGCACATAATTGCCGAAGATATGAGTTAAATTACATGGGACAGTAAAGAGTCATTCCCCTTTGTAATTTTTTTAAAAGAAGCAAAGTATAGCCTGAAATTCAACAGTTTCATAGATTTAGATTTATAAGCACTTATCTGCCTTGACTTAGTAATGAAGGCTCTTAGAAATGAAAGCCTGTCACTTGAGTCATCTATCTCATGTATTTCCCCTAATATATTTTATAAAACCTATAATATGAAAAAAATTTAACTATTTGTTATAGTAATTAATAAAGATATTTCTTAAATGACATGTACTTAAAGAGGTAGGAATCTTCTGGAAGTTTGGGATTTTTTTACCTAATTCATATATGGTATGTAGTGGAGTCACAGTTGTGTTGGGGGTGGAGCATCTTGTTTATTCCAGTAATCCTTCATTATAATTAGTAAACGCTGGAAAATACCTCCTTCCTAATATATCAGAGCTATTTTGAAATAGGGATTAAAAATAGGAAATAGAAACTAAGGAAAAAAGTCAACTTTTAAAAATAATAGGTCTGGAATAGCTAGGATACTCTGAGGTAGAGAGCTGATGTTTGGGTTTGTTTTTTTATTGCTAAATGGGTGACACATCTATGATAGCTGGGAAAAGATGCACAAGCCTTAAATTGAATGTCCTTCATCTTTAGGTGATACCACCCCACCCCCCCATTCCTTGGGTTTTTGATTTTCTGTTACTATCCTGTATTTTCCAGAATATTTTCACAGTGTTGAAATAAAATGCAGAAATGAGAAAAGTACAAGATGGCAGATGTTTCTCCCATTACCCTTTCAATCCTAAACAAGAGATTAGCGGAATCTTCTGTGGAGAAAGGGAATGGGTTCACAGGAAAAACTTTTAGATACTACTATTTGGGGTCCTGCAACAGAAGAGTTGGCTCTCTACCCAGTGATCTGAGATACCTCTGGTAGACACCCCCCACCTATGTCCCCAGCGCCCCATCTCATTCTTATATATTAACAGAGTGCTGGTTGGTCATCAGAGAGACCTATACAGCAAAAGGGACTGAGGAACCAGAAGAAAACTTTAAAACATAATTATATCCTCAGGGAGATAAGAGAAGGTATTTTACTCCTAACACAAGTATAGGATGCTACAGAAAAGGAATCTTCTAAGAACAAGAATCATTTCTTGGAAATTAAAATAAAAATTTAAATAAGGGTTGGAAGCTAAAGCTCGAAATTTGCCTCAGTAAGTTAAGAAAAAGAGAAAAAGAAGAAGAGATGGAAAATAGAAAAAAAAGACAACATTAGGGAAATGTGGAAGAGTAGTTTGTGAGAGGTATAAGTTGGTGCTATTCAGTGCAGATATGGTTTTCATTTTACAATGTTGATTCTGCCCTTGTTCTGAAAATAGCAATAGAGACTAAATTTCTACAAAGCAAAATAAAATATAGTAAATCATTTATTACTATAACATAGCTGTTTTCTTCTCATCCTCCATATGCATGTTTCATTTTTGCTGTCATTTCATAGCCTCAACAAGTGATGCTTAGGTTCTTCCTTTAAAAAGTAGTATATTTTCCCCTTTGTACAGGAAATTTAGATTTTTTATTGATTTGGTCATCATGATAACAAACTTGTTTTGTTGCTTAGTCACAAAAATAGTGATTAAGTTCAATTGCATTTGTGTAGGATTGTTGAATTCTTTTAAAAACTATATCAGTTCTTTAATTTTTCTACTCTTTTTCATAGGAACACAGAATAATATTGAGATTTGTTCAGAAATTTTTAAAAACTACTCGTTTTGCCAGTTATTGGAAAATTCTGTTTTGAGATTAGCAAGCACTCTGTCATAATGGCTTATTCTGTGCAAACTCTTTCCTCAGGATTGTTAAAGGGCGGCTTTTCATTTTAACCCATGTTGTTTTACAGATAAAGCTCTGATGGCACCAAATCTTGATTCTTTTGGACGTGACCGGGCACTATATCAAGAGCATGCCAAGCGTCGTGTTGCAGAACGGGAGGCCAGAAGGTAATTCTGAGTGTTTGCTGCTGGTTTGTTTGGAAGGGGAGGAATCTGTTCTGTTTGGTTTGGGAACTTGATGTTTGTTATTTAGGACTCGTCGTAGACAAGCCAGAGAGCAAACTGGTAAGATGGCAGATCATCTCGAAGGCCTTTCCAGTGATGATGAGGAAACATCTACAGACATTACTAATTTCAACCTGGAAAAAGGTTAGATATTTATTTGGACATGAGATTCATTGTCAGTTTGGTTTCTATTTGGGTGGCTTTTCCCATCTACTCATTTGAATTTCTGTGGCCTTAGCATCAGAACTAGACATCTTATTCACAGTTGTAAAACTTTCATCCATTATTATTACTAAAAGACATGATGAGTTGTCAAAATTAAGGGTACAATACCATGTGTGGGTTTTATATAGTACTTGCATAATAGATGATGCTACTCTTCGGAATTGTAGGATTTTAAATGACTGGAAATTGTGTTGGATCCACGGCAACCCCAGAGCAGTCAGTCTGGTACAGGAAGTTGATACTTGGCGGTAGTGCACTCAGACCTGGAGGAAATCCCTAACTCTGAGCGTCCCCAATAATTTCAACCAATAGGAATAGTTAGTGCTTTTATGTGCCAGGCATTTCCCCAAGGATTCCCACATAACATCCTTTACTTCCCACCATTGGATACAATTATGTACAGCCGTTTGGAACTTAGTTGTAGAAGCTTCTTTTTTCCCCCTTTTTTTATAGTGAACATTTCTGAACATTCAGAAAATTTCAAAGAATAACCTATATACCTATAACCCAGATTCAAAATTTCTTAATCTTTAACCAGGTTTGCTTTCTATATGTGTGTACATGTGCATTATCTCTGTGTAATATGTACCTGTCTGTGTTACCTGTGTGCGTATATGTTTGTGTGTGAACCATTTGTGAGGAGTTAATATCACATCATGACACTTCATACCTAAAAACCAGCGTGTCTCCCAAAAACAAGGATATTTTTCTACCTAACCACAATACCATTATCACATCTAAGAAAACTAAAATTTCTTAATTATCATGTCTGTATTCAGTTTTCCTCGGTGGCACCCCAAAAAACCTCTTTTGGAACAGTTTTTGTGGTTATTTTGTGTTTTCCTGTTTTTTTTCCAGAGAAGATTCATGCTCTGCATTTGGTTGTTAAAATAAAACTTTTTATCTAGAATAAATGAGTATTCTTTCATATCTACCACCCCTTTCATACCTGTATTTTTTATTTAATACATGAACTTTTTTAAACCACTTGTAGAACATCTTCTGGATTTTCCTCATGGTATTGTTTAACTTGCTCTTCATCCACTATATTTCTAGTAAACTGGAAATTAGATCTGAAAGCTTGATTGATTAGATTCAAACAAGAGTACTTGAATGTTGATGTTGTGTTCCTTTTATTGCATAGCATCAAGTGACAAGTGTTATATTGTCCTGTGACTAGGGACATCAAGTTTGAACTTGAAAGGTTGTCTTCTCTCCCATCTCACCAGTGTAAAGATTCCCTTTCCAAGTCATAGGAGGCATCATGTAAATATCTTGTTCCTAAATAACCTGATACTTCTATTGCTGATATTTATCCATGTCAAATATTACAGTCACCAACAGACTTTGAAAGAAGTGATCTTATTGGTCACTGATCATAGTACGCATCTGTTTATGCAGGTCTGAAGTGCTAGCAGTGAAATGTGTACTCTTTGCAATTTCATTCACAGTTAATATACTGTGATAACTGAAATTTAAACCATGTTGTTGGGCAACTGTTATTTAACAACTATAGTGACTGAAATTTGCACATATTGGAAACCATGCAAAGCAAGGATCGTCTACACTTTAGTTTGCATAATAGACTAAATTTGGAATCTGAATTTCTCTGTTTATCCTTTCTTATCAATTATTTGTTAATGAGCCTATCTTATTGAGACAGCTACAAAGAAAATTCTTAAAATATTGAACTGTGTTTTTCCCTACTTCATACTAAAAAAATGGTTCTCTGGGTTATTGTTGTTTTTAGATCGCATTTCAAAAGAATCCAGCAAGATTTTTGAAGATGTCCTTGAGAGTTTCTATTCAATTGACTGTATTAAATCACAGTTTGAAGCGTGGCGTTCTAAATACTACATGTCCTACAAGGATGCTTACATTGGCCTTTGTTTGCCTAAGTTGTTCAACCCCCTTATAAGGCTGCAACTCCTCACATGGACGCCTCTTGAGGTGGGTGGTTTTGTATCACTGTTAGGAAGTTAATATGGCATTATGCCTAGATAATTTCATCTAGGCATATCTCTGAGATAGAGAAAGAAGCTTAAGCAAAATATTTTTCAGGGGAGACAGGGCATGGCACTATATATTATATTCATCAGTACAGATTGTATCCGATGTTTCCTTTTAAGTTCCATCCCCTCCCAAAAGCATTATCTATGGTTTTCCAATTTATATTCAGTGCTTTTTTCAGTTAGTTAAGTTACATGGAGTGATAGTAAGAATTTGGCCCTTGAACCCAGAGGAACTTGAATCTAATGGACCAATCAGCTCTCAATTCCCTAGTCTGTTTTCTGAACGCAGGTATTTTATACATTTGTCTAGTTTTCCTGTTTATGATGGAAAGCTAAATCCAGTTTCTGTTACTTTGTCATGGCCATAAGTAGAAATAGCTACTGTTGTATATGTTTAGATAATCTTTAATATTTTGCAGGCAAAATGTCGTGACTTTGAGAATATGCTCTGGTTTGAATCTTTGCTGTTTTATGGTTGCGAAGAAAGGGAACAAGAAAAAGATGATGTAGATGTTGCACTACTACCTACCATTGTGGAAAAGGTGATTCTTCCTAAACTGACAGGTAAGTCTCTATTTTCTTAATTGAACATTTAAACACATCAGGTTTCTCAGATCTATTTTTAAATAGAGTTTTTAATCCAAAGTATATTTCCTACATTATATTATACATTATAGAAAGTACATTATAAACAATAAAGTTACCACCTGGCCTGAGGGTGGCCATGAATGATCCACAGGTGAGTTTTAGAGGCTCATGGAGTACCTGAAACAAAACAGAAATCCATAGTGTGGGGGGTATATGCATTTTTCAGGGGAGCAATTTCATCACTTCAGTTTCTTCAAACAGGTTAGGAATCACTGTTTATACGAACATATTTAAAATATTCAAAATAGTTTCAAGTTTGGTTAGAAATTCTTGATGTTAGTACGTCTACTAGGATACAAAAATCCTTTATCACATCCCATCCCACCCTACTTCCCATCTTTATTTTCACTGAGGAGCAGAGGTAAGAGGAATTCCATCCTCTACCTACATCCCTATCCCTCAAAATTCTCTCAGTTAAAATAATAAAAGATTGAAGTTTATATTGTAAAGAGAGGGGAACAATAAATCAGGGCTGGCATTATAATTTGAGAACTGCTTGACATCAGATTTAAGTAAGTTGGCGTTTGCCTTTTTATTTCTGCCTTTTATCAACACATTTTATTTTTCTTAATAGTGATAGCTGAAAATATGTGGGACCCTTTTTCTACAACACAGACGTCAAGAATGGTTGGAATTACACTAAAATTAATAAATGGATATCCTTCAGTAGTGAATGCAGAAAATAAAAATACACAGGTAATTTATTTATTGTCTTTGGAAAGCTTCATCCCCCACCTTTTGAAAATAAGCAGCTGTTGGGACAAGGGTGGTTATGTTCTTAAGCTAACTAGAAATTTGATTCTCCCACTTAGACCATTTCATTTTTTTAAAGCCTGAAATAAAATTTGAGATTAGTTTTCAATTTTTAAAGATCTGTATGGAAGGAGGATATTAGTCTATATAGCATCTAATTTGTACTCTTCTCTCTCACCCTTCCTACCACTTCATGCTCATCCCAATTTGACTGATCAAATGACCCTTTAAGAACTGTATTTTTGGGGGAAAACAAAATTGTAAAAAAAAATTACTGGAATGGGTCACAATTGATATGATAGCCAGTACATTTAAACAATATAAAACAACTAATTACTGTTTTAAACCTAGCTTCCAATTGCTGTTCTCCTTCTGTGGCCATTCATAAAGGAAAAGATGCTATCCTCTTTATATATTGGGCCAAGGGGTTGAAAGCTTTCTAAATTTCTTTACTGCTTGGTACCTGTTGAGGGATGAACTAATAGAGTATTAAGTATCAATGAACCTATAGCCTTCAGTAAGGAAAATAAAAAGTTTGAGAAGACAGTTCACTCAAAATTCAACACACAATTATTAATAGTTATGTGACTTAGAATATGGCTTCTTTTTAATTTTAACTCTTTAGGTATACCTAAAGGCACTTTTATTGAGAATGAGAAGAACTTTAGATGATGATGTGTTCATGCCCTTATATCCCAAAAAGTAAGTAACCCTAAGAACGTTGAAGTTAATATTTTCCCTTTTATCCCATAGAAGACTTTTTAAGTTTTGGAAAACTGAAGGTAGATTAAAATATAAATTTTACCTGTTCAGTGTGAACCAATAGTCCAAAGAGTCTAGCTCAATAGGAAATTTGTTGCATTAGGCAGAATGAAGCAAATAGTGTTCTTTGTTCTCAGAATAAATTTCCATTACTTTTAAAAATTTTTATCTTAAAGCATCTAATTGTTTTTCAGTTTATAACTCACTTAATTTTACCTATTTTATTTGCATAGATCTTTACATATAGGAACCATGGCACTTACTACATATAAAACATTTATCATGTTTCTTTTTCTTTTACTTAGTGTCTTAGAAAATAAAAATTCTGGGCCTTACTTGTTTTTTCAACGACAGTTTTGGTCTTCAGTTAAGGTATGTGTCCATTGGCCATCAAAAACACTTAAGATTTTGCTTGACTTAGTAAGTTATATTTTGAAAGTATTTTAGTAATTGATTCGGTTGGTAACTCTGTAGGCTTAGATCTATTTATATATACAAAACATCCATTTTATAAACTGTTTTCCAAAAGTTTATTCAAGTATGTTGTTTCCATAGGAGAAAGTGAATTCTGAGTTCCAAAGTGGTGTCCAAGCTAGCCTACAAAATGCCTAGGTAAACCACATTTAATTTTTTCAGCAAATAGGGTACCATATATTTATCTAAATTCTATAGCAGTGAATAAGATAGAAAGGAATCCCTCATGGAGCTTACAAATAGCACAGTTTATAGATAGCAAACAAGCAGTCCTATGTATGATGAGTTATGGAGGAAGCAGTTCAAGATAGCATGGAAACATGTGACAAAAGGCATAGACCCTGACTGGTGAGCCCACAGAAGAGCCCCTTTCACCTTGAGGAAGTGATATTTAGATTACTAGACCACAAGAATTAGTGGTAGTTGGTGAGGTGAAGGAGAGCAGGGTACGCTAGAGGACTTAAAAAAATTCCAGGTGGTGGAGTTAGGGGCAGGGTAAGCCAGTTCAGATCATAGAAGCTAGTAGATAATGTGAAGTTGTCGGAGGCCATGGAAGGTATAATTTAGATATAGTAAAATTCATTTTCTTTTGCTTATAGTTCTGTGTGTTTTGATGAACCAATGCAGGCGTGTAAGCATTACCACAATTAAGATGTATAATACTTCCTTCATCCCAAAAAACTCCCCATGCTCCTTTGTAGTCAAGCCCATACCCACCAGCAACCTGCGATCTGTTTATTGTCCCTTTGGTTTTGTTTTTGCAAAAATTTCTTAGGGGTGAAATTCTATTATAGATAGTCTTTGGAGTTTGGCTTCTTTCACTTAATATAAAGCATTTGAAATTCATTCTATGTTGTATATATCAGTAGTTCATTCCTTTTTATTGCTGAGTAGTATTGCATTGCATGTTATACTAGAGTTTTTAGTTTAATTCATTCCCCAGTTGAGCAACATTTGGATTATTTCTGGATTGGGTGATTATGAATAAAGCTGCTATATAAACATTTGCATACAAGTTTTACATGTACATAGTACTCTGGGGTAAATATCTAGGCAAAACTTTTCCAGAATGGCTATATCATTTTGTATTCTTAACCAGCAATACATGAAGCTTCCAATTTCTTCTCATTCTCACCACACTTGGTATTGTAAGGTTTATTTTGGAGGGTAGGAGGGAGTATTTTTTTTTTCTAGTCTGTGGCTTGTCTTTTGATTCTCTTAACAGTGCCTTTTGAAGGACAGAAGTTCTTAATTTTGAAGTTCAGTTTATCACTATTCTTTTTTGTGGATTGTGCTTTAGGTATCATAGCTAAGAAATCTTTTCCTGATACAAGGACACAAAGTTTTCCTATCCAAAGCTTCATGGTTTTAGGTTTTACATTTAGGTCTATGATCCATTCTGAATGTAAGGCATGGTGTTGAGTGTCACTTTTTCTAGCACTATTGGTTGAAAAGACTATACTTTCTGTACTGAATTGCTTTTGCACCTTTGTCAAAAACCAGTTTGACCTTATACATGTAGGTCATGGAAGGATTTTCAGTAGGGAAATGACATGAACAAATTGCCATTTTTAAAAGATCATTTTGGCTATGTGGAGATAATGGATTGGAGTGATGAAGTATCTAATAATGAAACTGGGAGCTAGTGTTTATTGTGTATTTATGTGTCAAGCACTGTGCCACACAAGATTCTCTTGTTGAATCCTCACAACTTTGTTGGGTAGACTGTCTTATTCCCACTCCACTGAATGGACACTGAGGCACAGAATAACCTGCCTAGAGTCATCTAGTTGGTAAGTTGTAGAGGTGGGAATCTAACTCAGGTCATTTGGACTTTTGAACAGCTCTCGACAGCCAAGGTTCTGTGAATGAATTAGTAGCTAATACCCTAAGGCTTCCATTGTGTGTAATGAAATCTCTTCTTTCCTTTGCATCTAGAAACTAACTCTATACCATCCTTGGGGAAATTGAGTAATGTCATTCAAATCATTTTCTGTAGGCTTTAGTTCTCTCACAGAACCTTGTGTGAGACAGGACACTCCAGAGATCATACTCACTTGAGTAACTGCAGGGTCCAGAAAATGATGATGGTACTTCAGTTACTCTGAAGCAGAGGAGCTGAGAGAGATGGACAGATTGGAGGGAGGTAGAGTCACAAAACTTGAAGTGGAGAGGTCAAGAATGACATCTAGGTTTCTGGCCTGAGCAATTGGTTGGCTATATTGCCATCTACTGAATTAAGGCATACTAGGAAGCTAGAAATTTTCATGGTGAGATAGGGGGAGGGAGGAAATCGATGATAATGACTTCCAATTTATATGTATTGAAGTTGAGTAGGTTAAGATGTCAAAAATGACGTAACCAGGGCTAGTCCAGGTTCCTAAGATCTGGTACCATGCAGCTTTGTTGTTAAAAGAGAATTTCTATCTTTTTGTGAGTCATAAAGACTAGATTAGGTATATTTTGAAATGGAGAGCATTTATCTAAAAATCAGCCCTACCCAATAATACTTTTCTTCCTCATTAGCGATTATTTTTTGTTTTAAATTTAATGTGTACAAAAAACTATGTATAATGTCCTTATGCTTATAGTTTTTATATAAGTATAAAAACAAATGTACAAATTACCAAATCTAAAAATTCAAAATAGTATTAAATTGATGTGATGTGATGTGGTTTTGCTGAAATAAAATCCCTGACTGTTTATGATAGATTTGTTTGTTTCACTTGTGATTCTTCTTGGGTGCGATGTACTGTCTTTTGAGTCATTATTATGGATACTGATTTCTTTTTTAGAAAAAAATTAATTTTTTAAAAATAGCTTTCTGGTCTCTCTTCTTTATTGCCTATTTTTTAAACACCCCCCTCCCCCCAGTTGTCTGTTCTCTGTGTCCATTCGCTGTGCATTCTTCTATATCTGTTGTATTCTCATTAGGTGACTACAGGAACTCATTCTGGGACCTTCCAGAGTGGGAGAGAGGCGATCATTCTCTTGTGTCACCTCAGCTCCCTAGTTTGTTGCGTCTCATATTGTTTCTTCTCTGTGTCCCTTTTTGTTGTGTCATCTTGCTGCATCAGCTCTCCATGTGGGCGGCACCACTCCTGGGTGAGCTGCACTCCTGTGCTGGGTGGCACTCCTAGCATAGGGGGCAGGTCTGTAAGGAGGGCACTCCTCCACAGAGCGGCAGTCCTACGCGGGGGGCACCCCTGTGTGGGGCAGCACTCCTTGAGCACGGCAGCACTCTGCATGGGCTACTTCGCCACGCAGGCCAGGAGTCCATGGGTATCCATCCCTGGACTTCCTGTATGGTAGGCGGAAGCTGTATCTGTTGAGCCACATCCGCTTCCCAGAAAGAAATTTTAAGTGGCCACTCTTATTTTGGTTGGTCAGAAATGTAATATTGCTTTACAAAATATAATACTAAAATACTAGTACACTAGTATTTTATATTTACTATTAAAAATAGTAGTTGTTAAAATACCATTCTTCACTGTATTTAAAAAAAATTTTTTTAATTAGAGAAGTTGTAGGTTTACCAAAAAAATCATGTCGATTATACAGCATTCCCATTATTAACACTTTGTGTTACCCTCCCATTATTACCCTCCATTATTAACACTTTGTGTTAGTGTAGTACCTTTGTTATAGCTGATGAAAAAATGTTATAATTGTACTATTCTATAATAGTTCATAGTTTATCAATATATTTTTCCCCATATGCCACTATTATTTATCCCTTGTGTTAGGGTGGTATATTTGCTCAAATTCATGAAAGATCATTTTTTTAATTGTACTACCCAATAATACTTTGTGCAATGATGGAAATGTTCCATGTCTATGCTTTCCAATACTGTAGACACTAGCCACATGTGGCTACTTAAATTTTAAATAATTAAAATTAAGATTCTAGGAAGTATTTGGACCCTTTAAAAGTGCATATCAATACTTTGGCAAGACAGTATAACATCCATTGGATTTCAGGTGGTGGTGTAGTATGTAACAAATTTGCTTTGTCTAATCTAATGCTTAACATTGCCTCTCAATAATTTTCTTTTCTCTTTCTAGCTATTAGGAAATTTTCTTCAGTGGTATGGCATTTTCTCAAATAAAACTCTACAGGAGTTATCAATAGATGGTTTACTAAATAGATACATTCTCATGGCTTTTCAGAATTCAGAATATGGAGATGACAGCATCAAAAAAGCCCAAAATGTGAGTTAAATGTTATAACCAAAGTTACTAAAGCAAATAAGGTAAAATGAATTGTCTTTGTTTAAAGAGGGATTTGAGAATTTTGTGAAATCCTCTTTGATTATTGGGTATAATATAAGGTAGATTAATTATTTTGCCTACCCAGGTAGTTCCAAACCCCCCAGAGCATTTTTTACTGTTAGATGTATATGTATATGTATTATTTCCTCACCTGTCTATGTATTAGTTCTTTTGTAGAACCAATAAAAGTTTTAATTTTAGGATAATTTTGTAGCAGTTGCATGAATACTACTTTGAGTGTTACTAAAGAGTAGATTTTTTTCTCATTTAAAAAATTGTTTTATTTTCTACTTTATATACATGAATTATTACTGTTTAGTCTTTGAAAAAAAATTTTTGAAAGTCACAATTGTTAAAGAAAATATTCAAGTACAGCACAGTTTTTTCCCTCCTAAACCGTGTCAGAGTCTGATGTGATGACCCTCCCCACCACCCTCAGAAACTTGTATATATTTCCTAAAAACATGGATATTCCAAATAACCGTCAACATTAGGAAATTAGCATTGGAATATTACTGTCCCCTAATCCTCAGATCCCTATTCAAGTTTTGTCGAATATCTCAACAATATCCATCATTTGCAAAAAAGTATATAGGTCATGTGTTGCATTTAATTGTCATTTCTCTTCAGTCTTCTTTTATTTGGAAGAAATCTTTGGTCTTTCCTTGACCTTCATAACCTTGACACTTAAAGATGATAAACCAGTTATTTTGTAGAACGTCCTCAATTTGGGTCTGTCCAGGTTTTTTTCTCATGATTAGATTCAGGTTCTGTTCTATATCTTTGGCTGGAATGTTCCCAAATTTCATCATGGCAGTCCCTTCAAGCTGGCTTCTGTGACCTTAGGACATGTTCCCTCATTTTGGGGGGAGCACTTTCATGCTTTCTAGTACAAGATGTTCCAGGTTCTTTTAGTACTTGCTCAGCCCTAGCCCTGGGATCTGTCATTTTCCCAAGGACCCCTCATTCCTTTTGGTGGTGAGCATCTTCTACCCCCTTTGTTTCTAACGCCCATCTGAGGCTACTTCTCCTTGACTGGGCTGTGATGTGCCATGCTAGGCTGCTGCAATACCCTTTTCACCCCACTCTGGGCCAGTGTAGCTCTCCCTGCCAACGTTGATGCCTGCTGAGCAGATTGTTCAGGAGGGGGAAGGGCTACAGTTTGCTACCTTTTTTTTTTTTACTTCAAAAGCTGCTGTTAGAGGAGAAATCAGTTCACTTAGGGCTTCTTGGAAGACTGAAACATGAAGCAGTTAGTTATCAAGTTTATGTCTCATATTTAATGTTGGACAAGTTAATTATCTTTTGCTTTGATTACCTGACCTGTCTTGGAATAAAACTGAGATGTATTTCCATAGTTAATGTGGGAAGTCAAATTTAAGAGAATTTCCCTTCAGAGCAATTGGTCTTTTAGTGAAATACATCACACTTATTATCTAGACTCAGTTTTCATTTATTCTGTTTTAACTATTTTATTTCCATTTCTCTTGTCTCTAGGTGATCAATTGTTTCCCCAAACAGTGGTTCATGAATCTGAAAGGAGAAAGGACTATTTTTCAGTTAGAAAACTTCTGTCGCTACCTTGTACACTTAGCAGATACAATTTACAGAAACAGTATCGGGTGCTCTGATGTGGAAAAAAGAAATGCAAGGTGATTATTTGTAATTGCTAAATGAAACCGTGATCTAGAGTTGCTTTTGTTAGTAGGCAGATATAATATTATTAAAATATTTTAAGCAGAACCATGCTACATTTTAGTGTAACTTGTATGTTGACTTAGTATTGGCAAATTACCAAAAAAACACAGAAATCTTCATTATTGCAATTTTTATTTAATCTTTTTAGTATGTTATTTATGAAGGTAGAAGGTATTAGGGAAAACCTGTTAAGGGCCTGCCTTCAGAACAGTGAATAAACCATTGTTTCCTAGGTCTCTTCCTTGAAGAATCAGGAGCACTGTTGTGCTATAAGGCTCTTAGGTGTCTCAGACTTTGGTGTTTGGAGGTTCATTATACAGATAGAATTCCTAGAAAATACGATCACTTAAACACAATATATATTTAAGGATATATCATAATTTGGGGGCACTCATGCTCCATGTTGGGATTTTCTTTATCCATATTATGGATAAAGAAAGGTCATCACTCATTGTTGAGAGCAGCTTAGTCATAATTTTTATCAAAGATTGCAAGGAAAGGAATGAATGAGCCTTTCTGTGGACATGTGATGTGTCTTTGGGATAAATCTCGAGCATAAAAATTAATAACAATAGCTAGGACAATATGGAAGAATTTTCTTTTTAAAAGTTTTGACTTCTTGTGCTTCCTAATGTCATTGTCATTTTTGTTTACTTCATACCATTAGTCATACCCAGTAACAAAACCCCTTTTCTCTTTCCTGATTCTCCTTACCATGGGGGGAAAAAACCAAACATGTTTTCTTGAGAGAAAATTGCTATCTTTTACAGTAAAATTAAAAACAAAGTAGATAGTAGAGATTTAATAGTAAACTTCTTGGTTTTGGTTTACATCTTAATTTCATCCATATTATGTCGTTTTGATTTTGGTTGTTAATTATTTGGTGCATTTTCTTTTCCTTCACTTTTTAAAAAAATTTATTGACATATATCACTCGTACATAAACTTAAGCATATAGTAATACTTGTGAACTTATGAAACAAATATAACATCACACAGGCACTTCATACCTCACTGGACCACCAACACCTTGCATTGTTGTGGAACATTTTTAACTAATGATGTAAGAGCATCCTCAAAATATTACTACCAACCAAAGTATCTTACATTTGGTATATTTTTCCCCCAACCCACCTTATTATTATTACTATTATTTTTTATATCATTTTTAAATGAACATACATAAACAGTAAGTGTATAGTAAAAGTTGTAGACTTAAAAAGCAAACATGCATAACATCACACAGGGGTCCCATACATCAACCCACCAACAATACCTTGCATTGTTGTGAGACATTTGTTACAAATTATAAAAGAATATCTTCAAAGTCTTACTACTAACTATAGTCTTACATTTTGTATTTTTTTCGCCCAGCCTACCCTATTATTTTTTTAAAATATATTTGTATTACAGAAGTTGTAAACTTGCAGACAATCATGCACATGTGCAGAATTTCCATACAACACCCCTCCATCAATACAGCCACACTGTGGTGGAACATATGTTACAGGTTTTGAGATAATAACATCAGATTTACCACTAACTGTGGTCCATGGCATACATTTGGCACACTTTTTCCAAGATCCCTTATTATTAATGCATTACATCTTTGGCATAGATGCACAAATATTACAGAATTGCTGTTGACCATAGTCTATAAGTCAACTCCACTTGTATTTTTGCCATGCTTCCCCACATTCCCACCACCCTGCAATAGTGATGTACATCTGCTCTAGCTCACAAAGGACACTCTTGCATGTGTACCATCAACCACAGTTCTCACCCACCTCTGGGTTTACTGTGTTACTCAGTCCCTAGATTATTCTCTAGCTTTCTTTCAATTGACATTTATATCCCTAGACTACCCTTTCTAGCCACTTTCCCATTTATGAACCAGTTCTTACTATAATGTGTTACCATCAACTCTATACATTCCCACACTTTTACAGGAAAGTTAATTAAAACTTATATTAATCATCAGTCATCCATCTCAGTCCTCTACTTACCTCCTTTAAGAATCCACCACCTACCACCAGGTCTTGAAGACGTTTTCCTACATTTTCTTAGAAGGTATATGGTTCTTTTATATTTAGGTTTTTGATCCATTTTGAGTTAATTTTTGTATAAGGTATGAGACAGGGGTCCTCTTTCCTTCTTTTGGCTATGGATATCCAGTTCTCCTAGCACCATTTGTTGAATGGACTGTTCCACCCTAGCTGGGTGAGTTTGACAGGTTTGTTAAAAATCACTTGGCAGTAGATGTAAGGGTCTGTTTCTGAACCATCAGTTTGGTTCCATTGATCTGTGTGTCTGTCTTTATGCCAATACCATGCTATTTTTACCAATATAACTAGCTAATGTGATTTAAGGTCCAGAAGGGAGATTCCTCCAACTTCACTTTTCATTTTTAACATATTTCTGGCTATTTGGGACCCTTTATCCTTCCAAATAAATTTGATAATTGTGTTTTCCATTTATTTTTTAAATGCTGGTGGAATTTTTATCAGGATTGCATTGAATCTGCGTATCATTTTGGGTAGAATTGACATCTTAATGTTATTTAGTATTCTAGTCTGTGAGCATGGAATATTCTTCCACTTAGGTCTTTTTCTGTTTCTTTTAGCAATGCATTATAGTTTTCTGAATACAAGTCCTTTACATCCTTGGTTAAGTTTATTCCTAAATATTTGATTTTTTAGTCACTATTGTAAGTGGAATTTTTTTCCTGACTTCTTCCTCAGAGTGTATTACGAATGTCTTTTAAAGTGTATTTCACGTGATACGAATATAGCTACTCCAGCTTTTTGTCGTTGTTGTTGTTACCTCATGCGTGGAATATCTTTTTCCAACCTTTCACTTTCAATTTTTTGGTATCCTTGGTCTAAGGTGAGTCTCTTGTAGACAGCATATAGATGGCTCATATTTTTTTATCCATTCTGCTAGTCTGTGTTTTGTTTGGGGACTTTAATCCATTAGCATTTGATGTTATTACTGTAAAGGCAGTTCTTTTTTCACCCTTTTTGACCTTTCGGTTTTATCTGTCATATTTTATTTTCACCACTCTTTTGAGATTGTTACTTTTATTGATAAAATCTTCATTGCTAGACTCTCTTCCAAGCTTTCCTCTTACTTTTCATACTATAGCACATCTTTTTGTATTTCCTCCAAGGCTGGTCTCTTTTTTATAAACTTAGTTTCTGTTTATCCGTGAATGTTCTAAAGTCACCCTCATTTTGAAACAGTGTTGCTGGATATAAGATTCTTGGCTGGAAGTTTTTCTCTTGCAGTGTCTTAAGTATATCATACCACTGTCTTCTTGCCTCCATGGTTTCTAATGAGAAATCTGCACTTAATCTTATTTGGTATTGCTTATATGTTATACATTGCTTTTCTCTTGCTGCTCTCAGAATTCTCTCTTTGTCTTTGGCATTTGACAGTCTGATTAGTGTGAGTCTTGGGGTTTGTCTGTTAGGATTTATTTGGATGGAGTACTTTGTGCTTCGTGGACATGGTTATCTATGGCCTTCAATAGGGTTGGGAAATTTCTACCATTATTTCATGAAATAGTCCTTCTGCCCTTTTTCCCTTCTCCTCCTGGTACACCTATGACACGTGTGTTTGCACATCTCTGGCAGTCGTTTAGATCCCTGAGACCTTGTTCCACTTTTTTTCCATTCTTCAGCTGTTCTTTTATATGTTCACTTTTGGAAGCCATGTCTTCAAGCTCACCAGTCCTTTCTTTTCCCTCCTCAAATCGGCTGTTATATGATACCATATATTTTTAACTTCATTCATTGTGCCTTTCATTCCCATAAGATCTGCTATTTTTCTATGTATGCTTTCAAATTCTTCTTTGTGCTCATCCAATGTCTTCTTTTAAGATTTATTTTATTTATTTAATCCCACCACCACCATTGTTTGCAGTGGCTGTCTGCTCACTGTGCCCATTTGCTGTATGCTCTCTGTGTCTGCTCATCTTCTCTTTAGGAGGCACCATGAACTGAACCCAGGACTTCTCATGTGGAAGAGAGGTGCTCAATCACCTGAGCCACCTCAGCTCCCTGATTTGTTGTGTCTCCCGTTTTCTTTCCTTTTTGTGTCTCTTTTGTTGCATCATCTTGTTTCATCAGCTTGCCATACTGCCCACTGTGCCAGCTCGCCTTCTCTAGGAGGTACCAGGAACCAAACCTGGACCTCCTATGTGGTAGGCAGAAGCCTAATCACTTGAGCCACATCCGCTTCCCCCATTGTCTTCTTAATACCCTTAATCTCTTTATCCATCTCATTGAATTTATTAAGAAGATTTGTTTGAACATCTATGATTAGTTATGTCAACTCTCTTATGTCATCTGGAGGCTTATCTTTTTTTTTTAATATTACATTAAAAAAATATGAGGTTCCCATATACCCCCCATCGCCTTCACCCTACTCCTCTCCCCATAGCAACAATCTCCTCCATCATCATAAGACATTCATTGCATTTGGTGAATACATCTCTGAGCACCGCTGCACCTCATGGTCAGTGGTCATGGTCATAGCCCACACTCTCCCACATTTCATCCGGTGGGCCATGGGAGGATATACAGTGTCCAGTAACTGTCCCTGCAGCATCACCCAGGACAACTCCAAGTCCCGAAAACGCCTCCACATCTCATCTCTTCCTCCCATTCCCCACACCCAGCAGCCACCATGGCCACTTTCTCCACACCAGTGTGGAGGCTTATCTTGATTCTTTAACTTTATCTTCCTGTTTCTTGGTATGGATTGTAATTTTTTGTTGGTGTCTTGGCATCTGGCTTACTAGATGTATTTATTCTGGGTGCAGGTTCTTTGTTTAGTTGGGGCTTTCTTGCCCTTTCTCCCTCACTGGTTGTATAGTAGAAGCTGAGGATGTACTTGGTGCTGTCAGCTGTGGAGACTCAAGCTGCCCCTATTGCCCCAGGGACCAATGCAGCTTCTCCCACCTTTCTTCTTTGCCAGGGGTAGGGACAGAGCCCCAGCTGTGTGTAATAATTCAAGTTGTGCAGGCTTAGACTATAGTTGCCCAGAGAGACTGATGAAGCTTCACACCCCTTCCTCCCCTGCCTGGGGTAGGAATGGAGCTGCAGGTGTGGGCAGCAGTCTGTGCCATGTGAGTCCAGGATGACTGCATTTGCCCTTGTAGACTTCTCACTATTCAGTCTGTGCCAGCTGAATGTACCTGCAGTTACCTGGAGAGGTTAGTGCAGGTTCCACCAGCTTTCTCCCTGCCAGAGGTGGAACTGAAGCCTAGGCTAGTGCTGCAGGCTGATCTGGGTGAAAGAAGCTGGTCCTGACCATCACTGTGATTTTCAATCAGCCTGACTTCCCCTCATACTGGGGGCAGAGTCACAATGGCTACTACTGGCCTCTTTCCAATTTTGGCAGGCTCAAACTTTAGCTGTTCTTAGTGTAATTCTTTAGCCAGCTGAATTTACTAATCAGTAGCTGAAGTTGGTGGCTAACCATCTCTTCCTCCCTTGTTTTTGGGAAATACAGCCTCCTATTCGAGCCACAGAATAGCTCCTGAGGTGACTTGTACAGCTAGAAGAGGGTGAGCACCAGCCTCCATGTTGTGGCCTGTATTTTCCTGGAGATGCTGGAGTAGGTCCCCCTGCTTCCTCCCTGCCAGAGGTAGAGCTGGGGCTTAGGCCAGAGCTACAATCCCATCTGGGTAGAAAGAAGCTAGTCCCTACCAGTACTGTGATTTTCAGTCCTCTCTGCTTCCCCTCATGCCAGGTGCAGATTTAAAATGGCAGCTACTGGCTTCTTTATGATTTGGACAGGTTCAAGCTTTGGCTCTTCTTAGCTAATCAGTAGCTGAAGTTGGTGCCCAACCATTTCTTCCTCTCCCATTTTTTGAGAAATGGAGCTTCCAATTCCAGCCATGGAATAGCTCCCAAGGCAGTTTGTGCTGCCAGTGGTGGATGGGCACCATCCTCCGTGCCGTGGAGTGCTCTATTCATGAATCTTCTCTGCACATGGGCAGCCTTCTCCTCACATTCTTTCAGGGATGTCGCAGGATGCTCTTTGGGTCTCCAGAGCCCCAAACAGGTGCTTTAGGTAGCTCTGGGTGATTACTAACTGCCCTGCAGCACAAGCTGACTCTAGGAACTCCTTGCTCTGCTGCCA
The DNA here is from genome assembly GCF_030445035.2 of Dasypus novemcinctus. Lineage (NCBI taxonomy): Eukaryota > Metazoa > Chordata > Mammalia > Cingulata > Dasypodidae > Dasypus > Dasypus novemcinctus. The sequence continues at coordinate 153,169,682 of NC_080676.1, read as the reverse complement.
TCTTGCTTGTTGTCCCTATTGGTGCATTTTTGTATGCTCTATCCTAGTTCCTTTTCTTTTGTTTTAACCTACATATTCTTGGTGGTGTTTTTATCTAGGTATTAAATATCAACAAACAGTACTACTTTTATATAGAAAAGAACTTAATTTACTACCTGTTTAAGTGCCTGCTCTGTGTAGTACATGTAAAGTGGGTTCCACTTGGGCTGCAAAGTTTTACAAATCACAATCCTATGCATAAAGGTCCTTAGGAGAGGAGAGGAGAGACGAGACAACTAATAATACAGCACACAATGTGCTATTTCTCAAGAGTGGTTCAAACTAAATATTAAAAGTCATTCTTAAAGTTTTCTCTCTGGTCCAGCAGCATCAGCATCACCTGGAAGCTTGTTAGAAAGCTTCACCACAGAGGAACTTGATCAGAAACCCTGGGGGCGGGGTCCAATAATCTGTTGTAACAACCCGCAGGTAGGGTAGTTCACTGATGCACATATAAGGTGATGATTATTTCATAAGTATGCAGGGTCACTTCTAGCTGGGGTGAAGAGGGAAACCATATTATGCTTTATGAATGGATTTTGGAGGAATGGAAATTATGCTGGATCTTGATGGCTTGGTGATAAATACACCAATGTAATCCATGTTCCAGGTATAGTCTAAAAGAGCTGGGGTGCAGATTTGGGAAGGAATGAGAGTCACAACTCTGAGGTAGTGTGGAAACAGATTGCCTTCTTTCCTTTGTAGGTATATAACAAAACTCATGGATCTGAATGAAACATGTGTTTTTGAAAATGGGTCCCCTGTCTCTGGACTAGTCATTTCAACATATGCAGCATTTCATTGTAGATGGATAAATAATCAAATTTTTGTTTTGCATGCTGTAGCTTATTTTTTTCTGTCCTTGAAAAGGCATGTTTGGAGAAAATTAATTGAAACATCTTTAAAATGGTTACAAAGTTAACAAAGCCTTTCTTCTGATTAATGAGATGTTACTACAATATTTCTTTTTTAGGGAAAACATAAAACAGATAGTAAAACTCCTTGCAAGTGTTCACGCGCTGGATCATGCTTTGTCTGTTGCAAGTGACCACAATGTGAAAGAATTTAAGTCTTTGGTTGAAGGTAAATAGATCTTTGAAACTGAAAGAACTTATTATTTGCTTTTAATACCATTCCCAGTGTATAAATTTTGTACATATGTAAAGTTTTTAAACTGTAAAATATTGATTTTGGTTTTAATACAAAGAGCATTATTATATTCAATACCGTGTCCTTACTTGCGATTTCTTCAGAATGAAAGGAATTTAGATTATTTCTAGGAGTCTGTGAATGTTTTCCTTACTGCTTGTCATACTTTGTTTACAGAAGTATTTTGTATGGTCATTCAAGTTAGCCCTCTCAGTAATTGTCCTCTGTAAACTACGTGTGCAGTGTAAATTGTATAATTATGCATATATATATTTATACCACCATGGAGTTAACTTTCACACTGGAAATTTGTGGTGTTTTTCTACAGAGTAAGTCTTTTATTGGCAAAAGATAATTCAATAGCAAACTGTCTTAGGGAAATTACTACACTGATGCAACAAAAGGGCTGGCAAGTGATTAAAATGTTCCTCACCTTTTGGTTAGCAGCTGCTATCACTGTAGCTGTGCTGCCTTAAAATTGAGAGTTGACTTGTCATTGGGTGAATGTGGAACTTTCTTCCTTGAATCAGCATTACTGTCAAATGTGGGTTTAATGTGAACTCTACGTAATATATGCAACATAGTTTTAAATGGAGCATAGAATTTAATTTTTAAAAATAAGAAATCCACAACTTAACTGCATGGTTTTGGGCTGACTGTCCTGTTTCATTCATGATTTTACTCCCTGCCCTGCTTACAGATACATGCGTTTGAATTTTGGTAATCTGTTAATATTTTAAATCCCACATATGTGAGTTATATATGCAATAAAAGATACGCCTTGCTCATTAGCCACACCCAGGCAATTAAATATCCATAGTCTTCTAAAATGTTTATATCACACTGTAAATATTCAGAGAACTTGTTTTAAAGTTTATGCTTTCTGATTCTGTGATTTTCAAAAGAGTAACTTTTTGGAAATTAAGGACTATTGTTTGATAATTATATGTAATTAAGCTTTAGCCAAGCATTAAATTAATTTTTAAATATATCATTTGTTGTATTTTGCTGGTGACTTTTTAGTTAGAGCCATTTCAAATGACTAGCATAGTGAGACTATTAGGAGGTCCATATTAAATAATATTTAGAACAACGTTATGCACTTTAATTGCTCTGTCAGTTTTATCTTTATTGTAGGAAATACTGGTTTTCCCTACATCTTCGTTCTGGATGAATTTTTTGTTATGCTTTATCAGCGTACTAAATAGAATTAAAATCAGAACATTTATTCTCAACTTCATATAAACATGTATAATATGTATGAAATGCCCATCATTTGGTCCTTGAACTATGTTTTTTCAAACCCAATGAACAGATTACTTTTCCTACATTTCCCTAAGAACTCTTACAATAAACTCAGACTTTTTTTCCTATGAAATCCATCAGGCTGGTTTAGTTTCAGGAGTAGGTTTGAACACCACACTAGAGCCTTCATGCAAGGGGTTTTTAGCATAGAACTGTGCATAAAACAAATAGTTCTCACATCCCAGACTGAACATTTTCCTTACTGAAATAGCTAAAGATGTTATTCCTTATGGAGGGAATTCAAAAGAAAAATTAGGAGGGTCACATTTTAATAAAGCTTAAGTTATTTTGTCTTTTCTCTTTTTATCAGGGTGGGGGTGGGGGGATTAGTCATATCATTTAACTTAATTCTATCAAAAGTGCCTAGAACAGTACCTGGTAGGTACCTGTGTGTGTTCAGTAAATATTTGTTGAATGAATCCATTTTCTAAATAAGGAAATGTAAGCACAAAAATAAGTTATTTATAGCTACATAGCACATTCTTTTCACTAGGTGTAGTAGATATTAACACCTTTTTTAGTTCCAGCATTCAGTTGGTTTATTGTACTAAGAATCCTAGAAATTTATAATCCATTGTAAAAGAAAAAAAAAAAATCTCTGGTCTTTGTCTTTTTGACAGAGGAAAGTGGTATGCATTTTGGTACATTTTATAGATATATTTTTTTAAGCTTATTGGGCTTAAAAAAAACTAGAAGAGGAAGTTTTTTGAAAGAGAAGGTTATTTGATTGAGGTAATGTAAACAAGTAGTCATAAAGATTGATTAATTGAAGACAAATATATTGGTGCCTCACCCATATCCCTGTTCATGCCACTGGCATCTTCCAGCAAGCACCTGCAACTCTGCCTGGGGGTTTTCTTTTGGCCTGTGCAACAATCTGGAGTGTCAGCAAGTTAACACTCCTGGAAGCAGCCCTCAGCCCATGAAGGAAAGGAGTTGGTCCAGATCATCCCCTGAGGAGCACACCCCAAGTTGACATCAGAAGTACCAGAGATTTAGATTGGGTGAAACCCCTCTGCGGGAAGAATGTGGAGGGAGCTGGAGGAGGCTTGGCATGCCATCAGATGGTGAGGCAGGTCTCACTCCTGTCAGGGAGAGAGCGGGACTTCAGTGTAGCTCTAAGAAAGTTTCAGCAAGGTTGACAGGGAGCCCTCAACCACAAGTGCCTTTTACAGGAGTCCTCTGCTGCTCAGGAGGGAACCTGCTTTTGGATTAGTCATTGGCTGAGAGCAGTCTTGGGGAAAATGGTCTGGTACAATTGGGGTCACTTTGTAGTAAGAAATCTGAGAGGTGCATGTTTAGCAATTCTGCTCTCCAGCTTACTATATTTTCTATTTGTAGGATGTCCCTTTTTCCTATTTAAAATCTTGTCCTTCACTGATTACCATGAATTTACTTAATGGGTAGCTAATGCTGTTTTTAACGTACTGTTCTCTTGCCTTTTACGATTACTATTTTCTCTTTAATCAGGAGCCATCTCTTTCTTTATACTAACAGATATTTGCAGGTCCTGATTAAAAGTTAGTTCTAGCCTTTATAACCTGAAAAGAAACTGTTACAGACTCTTAGTGTTTCCCAGATATGCCATACATTTTCTAGCATTTTTGACAGGAAAAGCCAAGTTATAAGCAAGACTAGGACCTGCTACTAATTGACATGGTAAACACCTATTAAAATTTATAATCTTGTGACATGTGGTATAATTTTTTAATGTCATTGTTCATGATAATCATTAAACGTCACCTAATAAATAAATTATTGCTGTAGTTCACCCAGGATATACTATTAGTTTGGGCCATATTAAATCATCACTATGTGAGCATTTTTTTTTTTTAATATTAAACTATTTATTAAAGGACTTATACAACCATGGGGATTGGCAAGTCTGAATTCTGTACGGCAGGCCACAAGTTGGAAACTTGACAAAGGTGATGACAAATTCCCCAGAAGCTGGACGTCTGAAGTTGAGATAAAAATTCTTCTTTCTGACTGCTGAAATAATCAGTTCTTCCTTTAAGGCTTTCAACTGATTGGCTGAAACTTCTCTCGTTGCTGAAGGTATCCTCCTTTGTTGATTATAGATATAATCAGCCATCATAGGTGGAATCAACGACTAATGATTTATTTTATTTTTTTTTAAAGATTTATTTATTTATTTATTTATTTCCCCTTTATATGAGCATTTTTGACTTAAAAAATAACAATTACATATGCCTCCACCTGAGGCAGTTAACCTTGGGAGAAATAACTTGGTCACAAATCTGTGTTTGCCTTCAGTGTGTTCAGTTGGAGCTAATACATGAAACCTCTCTTTGGGGCTGTTTTATTGATCCCAGTTGGGAGTTACATAGGCTTTGTGTCCTGTGGTGCTGTAACCAATCACCACAGACTTGGTGGCTTACAACAACATAGTTCCCTTAGTTCTGGAAGCCAGAAGTCCAAAACTTAATGCTGGCTGGAAATCATGGTATTGGCAGTGCCACATTCCTTCTGGAGGCTCAGGGGGTAATTCAGCCCTTGCCTCTTGCAGCTTCTTGTGCTGCCAGCATTACTTGGCTTGTGGCTGCAACACTGTAGTCTCTGCCTCCATCTTCACCTCTTCTCTATGTGTGAATGTGCCATCTTCTTTTATACATACATGTGATTGCATTTAGGACCCTACCAGATAATCCAGGATCTCATTTCAAGACCCTTAATGCAATCACACCTGCAAAGACCATTTTTTCAAGTAATTTATTATTCACAGATTCCAGGGATTAGGATGTGGATGTCGGGGGAGGGGGGGGGGCATTTTTCAGTTTACCACTTGCTTCTAATTTCTCAGTTTCAGAGGTCAGCAGGATGTCATCTTGTCTCTGTAGGGCCCCCAGGCTTCACAAGAAGTTTCTGTGTGCCACTTCACCTCCAATTCAACTTAGTCCATCCTAACTAAAGACAGCCTTCAAGTTTGGTGAAAATTGGTCCAGCTGTAATCAAGTGCTGTAACAAAAGTAGAAAAGGAACTAGAAAAAGAAAAAAAATTTTAAAGCCACTAGTAAAATTTCCTCATTTCTTGCAAACCTGGGCATGTACTTTTTTTTTTTTTCATATAACTGGAATGATCTATTTGTAGATTTTGAAAACCTGTGACGTTCTGCTGACAATTTTAAGAATAAGAGTCCTGCTACTCGCAGTTTAATTTGTAGAAAGACTCAACAGAACCAGTCCAAAACCAAGAAACTTTAACCTCCACCTCCTTAGGCCAAAATAAAAAGGAACCAGGAATAGGCAGATGAGTTGTTTCTATGAGACCTTAGCACTCATGCTTCCCATTCTGAGAAAGGAGGGGTGTCCATTGTAATCTCAGAGAGAGGTATCATGGAAGGGATTTTGGATTTGGGGATGAGCAGTTTTGGTTTGAAGTCCCAGTTTCTCTTGAAACTGAGCAATTCTCAACAAATTAACTTCTCGGAGCCCATTGTCATGAAAAGCAATCTCCCAAGTGATGGATTTGGTAACCCCAACATCTCTCCTGGTAATCCAGTATATGCTTTTCTAGTGCCTGCCTTTGTTTAGTAGACCTTCAGGGCACTAAAGGCATTATACTTGAAAGGACAAATGAGGAAACTTCCATTCTCACCCACTCCCATTTAGCTTTCTCTGTTGAAATCCCTGATTGCAATGAACACTTGGGGGGGGGGCAATTAGTAATCACAGATGGGTAGATTATTCCAATCCGTGTTTAATTCTAAGACTGCTGTCCATTACCACTTCAGAAAGCAAAACTCTTTCTAAGTAGACAGTACTAAGAGAAATCCCTTCCAGTTAGCTTAACAAAACCAAGTGTCTTTGCATGTCTTGGATGTGACTTCTAATGACTTTTTTGTCTACTGCAACAAGGGTGGGTCCAGCTTCTCTAAAATGCATGAAGAAATGCTAAATCAAGCCACATGCAAGGTCTAAAGGGGGAAATGATTTTGTGCCACATGCCAAATTTAAATTCTGCGTTTGCAGTTAAAAGCAAGAAGGGGAAGAGGTAAATAAAAAGCAAAGGCAAATGGAAACAGTTCCTCCCAGTGCTGGGTTGTTTTTTTTTGGGGGGGGGGCCGGTTAATTCCCTTTGGTCCTTTTGGCTTTGATTTCATTTCCGTATTCAGTCTATAGAACACACCGATACTAGTCAGGAAGCATAACTCCTTGAGAAATGAGATAAAGCGATGCCTTTAGCGACCAAGTTCCGCTGTTGGCAGAAGCTATTGCCATTCGCTGACAGCCGTAGCCGCGGCCTCTGTACCAGCCATGTTTTTGACTCAGTGAAGATCCTGGTGTGTGCCTTCCACTCTCCGCCGTATATACAGGCAAGCCGCCTTTTCCACAGTACTTCGTAAGAGGTCAAGACACACAAGAGGAAAGGACAGGGAACAGAACTGTTCAAACGCAGGCAATGATTTTTCATCCTCCCCACGCAGGGGCTTAGAGTGAGAACTCGGCGCTGTTCGCTGTTCGACACCATGGACAGCTCTCAGGCGCCACCTGGTTGGCCCGGCGAGCGGGCTGCGCGGGCCCTCCCCGTCGCCCGTCGGGACGGCGGGGGCGGCAGGGGGTGGTCCTGGCACATCTTGGCCACGTATCAATAGTCAGCCCCAAGGCTTTACCTCAGAGTCCCTCCCCGGCGCCCACGGGGAGGGTTGGTAAGCTCACGCGAGGGGCTAGGGAGGCCCGATCCAACCACCCCTGGCTTCCCCAGCGGACACACCTGCCGCTGCGGCCTAAGAACACGCGTCTGAGGGCGAAGGTCGCGGCAAGTGAAGGCTATCGTAGCCCTCGCGAGCGCGCGGCCTCGATGGGGCGGGGCCTCCCTCCTGGCGCCCCGCCCCTTCCCCCGCGAGGGGCGGCCTTCCCGCCCCCGGCCGCGGCGCAATGCGGAAGAGCTGGGCCTGCTGGAGCGGAAGTGACGCTTCCGGCGGCTGCGGGAGGAGGAGGAGGAGGAGCCGGAGGAAGAGGTGAGCGAGCCCGCGGGGAGCCACGGTCAGGCTCCGCGGCGCGCGGGCGGGCGGGCTAGCCGCTGCTGAAGTGGTCGCCGCAGCCGCAGCTGGCGGGAGCGGTGAGCCGGCCTCCGCGGGCGGGCGGGGCTGTGAGGGGGCCACCTGGCGGGCGGGGCTGTGAGGGGGCCACCGGGCGGGCGGGCGGCCAGTGGCGGCGGCTGTTAGCCTGCCCGCGGCGGGGAGCCGGGGCGGTCTGGGTGCCGGGTCCTCTCTGCTGGCGCACAATGGAGGGCTTGAACTGCTGGCGCCTTAGACCCCCAGGAAAGGAGTCGCTTTCTCCGGTGGTAGGCTACCCGAGACCCCTGTGGAGTTTCGAGTCAGGTTTCCTCCGGGCGGTTGCCGTCCCCCCCTGGCCGGCGGTAACCTGTGCCGCTTCCCCTGCCCTTGGTGTCAGGTAATCCTTTTCCTCCTCCCGCCCCCTAAGGAGCTTTGAACCAGCCTTTTTAACCTTCCCACCACCTCCTCTCCTGGTTCGCCAAAGGAACGGTTTGAAGTTTCCGAATCGGTTCCCTTTCAGCGTAGTGACAAATCCTGAAGCTGGAATCTGGTAAACAACTCCGAAATGAAATACGCTAAAAAATTTTCCTTTCGGTAAACGTAAATGACGGGAAACTCATCTTAACCAAACCGTTCGTGGATTTACAGTGATAAAACCTTGTCTTGCCTTGCCGTGAGACCTGTTCGCTTATTTTTTATTTTCTGTAAAATTAAGTGGTGACTTATCTTTTTGGAATAAACCATTCTTCTCCTGAGCTCCCATTTTCCCACCCCACTCCTCCATCGGAAAACCTGGTAGGGAGGGACTTCTGGATGCCTTGTAGTCATTGCTGCAGAAGGAAACATTAGCTGCTTTGCTTTGCTTTGCTTTGCTTGGTTTTCTCAGGGCTGCCTCTGAAGAAAGGAGAATGGCGTTCAGCAAAGGATTTCGGATCTATCACAAATTGGATCCCCCACCTTTCAGCCTCATAGTGGAAACTAGGCATAAGGAAGAATGTCTCATGTTCGAGTCTGGGGCTGTAGCCGTGCTCTGTAAGTCGTTCTGTTATACCCCAAGTAGTCTTGGTCTCTATTTTGATATGAAATAATTCAAGATTCAACCATTTTTAGGAAGAACCCTGACAATTCCCTCAGTGTATTTCATCCAGCAAATTATGCTTCTGTTTCCTTTTAAGCAACCGTTACTTATTTTCTTGTAAACTTTCCTTTACTTCCCATGTGGAAGGTTTTTTTTTTGAGGTGGTGTACGGGTTTTGGTTAGTTTTTTTGCTTCTTTGGGTTCTTCTGCCCCTTCTAAAGAGTAAATCTTTTTTCCTAAGAAATACTGTTGCAGATTCTATCGTATCACATAAACCCATAAATTGGCTTGCTTGATGTTTTTATTGTAGTGAAAAGAATTTATTATAGGTCAGTTACAGTAATAGACAATAAAATTATCTAATATTGCCAGAGTATCTTATGGTAGGCCCTTAGGTTTTTATTAAGCGGAATGAAACTGGGAAGCGGGTGTAGGTTAGTGGCTGAGCACCACCTTTGCCATATACTAGGGCCCAAGTTCAATACCCAGTACCTCCTGGGGGACAAAAAAGGGAATAAAACAGCTTCTAGAATTTCATATGGGGGTATGTGATTGATTTCATTCTATTTTGAAAATTATTTCAACAGTCTGTTTTAAAGAAGAAGCTTACTGTGCTAGAAGAAAAATAGTAGATTACTATGGTTTGGGTTAATTTTTGGGCAGATAGATATTTTAAATTTTTTTTTAAGATTCATCTGAATATTACCTTTCTTAATATAAGATATAGGCAAATAACCTCAATTTGAGTTATTTCCAATGTGATTGTGTTTTTCAGAGGCTTTCTTGTGATAACTAATTGTTCTTTATTACGATTTTACTATGTTAGAATCAGTTCAGTTACTGGTCATATTTTTATAAATTAAAAATCATGTTTGAAAGGCATAGTTTTAAATATAAGCCTCTTAAATATTTTAAACTACTAAACTTTCACCAAACTCACTAAGTGAAGAGAATAAGACCCTAATCCTTGCATGCAAAATATTAATAGCAATTAAAGTATTAACCTGATATTAGTAAACTAAAATAGTAAAATTTTATCCTGATTGGGGAAAATGGTAATATAATAAAAAGTCTTAAGCAAAGAACAATGTATAAGAAATGTATATATATATTTATATAGTAAAGTAGTGTGGTTTGAGTGAGAGGATGTAATGATACAATATTAATTTGCATAGCATTTTATTCATACTATAAACATAATTCTTATACTGATGAATTCTTAATTAAAAATACCTAGGGAAAAGAGTTTGGTTGAATACTGTGAAAATGTTTTTGTCTTTTCATGACATTACCTAATTTACTAGTTTTAATCTTGTTTAAAGTTTAAATATTTCCTTAATTGTGGTTATTGGGAATGGGAAGTCAAAGTTTCAGCTACAAAGTATGTATTGCCTATAGTTTTTAGGATTACTGCTATGCTTTAATGTCAGGAAACTTAAAAATATTCATATTTCCAAACCTTCAGCAGCCATCTTTTTTGCCCAATACTGGTATAAAGGTCCCAAAGCATCCATTTTTTTTCCCCAAAGCATCCATTTTGACGTTAATATTCATTTCAAAGAGAAAGCATTTTTAAAATACTGTCTTACCTATTCTAGTTATTTTCATTAGATTTAGGCTATAAAAATAGTTCTTTCAGGAGAAATAAAATTGGAATATTGCCTCTCTCTGTAAAGCTAGTGTAAATGACTGTGTAGTCTCTCAGGTATTTTATCAGCTTTCCTAGTATAAGCTTTACAGTAATACTTAAAATATTAATATTTAAGAGCCAATAAACCTTTTTATAAGTAACTTCACTTAGAGCATTAATTTGGCATTCTTGGAGTGTTACCAAGGTATATATTGTGCTGTGTGTTGTTTATTTTTAAAACCTTCACATTTTAAAAAATGCCTCCTGGATTTAGATAACTGTACTAAGAAAATACTGAGTTCTCTTTATCTTCAACAGTCCCACCCCCCTGAATTTATATGTACCCCACATATTAATATGTCAGAAGATATTCTTTTTTATTCTAAACTGAAGTGCAGCCCCAGTTTTCAAGATTTACGTTTAAGCTCCTCAACCTGTCAGCCTTCCATAATTTGGCCCCACCCTGCTTGTACATTATTGTTGGCCTTAAGGAGACAGGTTCTCCTCAGTGCTTTCCCAGAGTATTATGCCTTTTCAACCTTCACCATTCTCTTCCTTCCTAAACCTTCTTCCTTGAAGACTCCTGGAACTGTCCTCTAACTTTCCAGTTGAGGCCTATGAGTCCCAGCTCAAGTCTTCCTCCATGAGATTGTTCCTCACCTATTCCACCTCTCTCATCTCTGCATTACAGATAATTGCATTACCTTTTATGTGCTGGTTTTGTTGTTGTCTAAATGTTTTGTTTTTTGGTGTTTTTTTTTAAATTAGATGGTGAAAATGACCTTTAGCCTTCATATACTAAAAGCTTATGATTTCAGCAAGACCTAGTTGGTTTAAAGAGTAAAGTTAAAAAATTCAACATCTTACTTATCACATAGCCTTAAGGATTGGCAGTCACTTCATTTTCTTGGTTGGTGCCAGAGACGCCATGAGATTTCAAACATGAAATCTTACTTTTCATATTATTAGCACATACCAAAAAATAGGTTGCAGGTGAAAATGCCATAAAAATAACCTCAGACCACAGGTAGCAGTACAGATCCAGTGTCCACTAATCCAGCTCCAAGACTCTATGTCAAGAGGATTCTTGGCTTAAATTGATCGTGATGTAATGCTTCATCTGTGAATCGAAGGTGTTTCGCCCTGGCTACACGTTATAATCACCTGGGGAACTTTTAAAAATACTGGTTCCTGGGCTTAAGTCCCCTAGAGATTCTGATATAATTAGAAGTGATCTTTTCTGAGCAAGTCTATAATAAGTTATGAGATAACTTTTTTGACTTGTAGATTTTATCCAGAATAACCATGTTCCCATAATTTTAATGCTATTATAGTCTATTATGAGGTTATAATTAGTTTTCTTGAAACCCTTAGGCTTAACTAAGTAACAATGCTCCTGTAGTACTTTAAAAAAAATCTTTTAACAGCTATACTGATACATTTACATACCTTACAATTGACCCATTTAAAATTACAGTTTAGTGGTTTTTAGTATATTCATTCCTAGCCATCACCTCAATCAATTTTAGAATATTTTAATCCCCCAAAAAGAAACACAGCATCCTTTGGCCACTTTCACTTAGCATAATGTTTTCAAGGTTCATCTATGTAGTCGCATGTATCAGAACTTCTTTTATCAGAATTTCTTTTATTGCTACATAAGTATTCTATTGAATGGATATACCTCATTTTATTTATCCATTCATTGGTTGATGAACATTTGAGCTTTCTCTACTTTTTGGCTATTATAAATAATGTTGCTGTGAACATTCATATGCAAGTTTTTGTGGGGGCTCATATAGCCTTTTAGTATAGCATTTTCATAGTATTTAGAAATTGTGATTGGGTTTCTGTGTCTGGATACTGAACCCATGAGCAGAAAGACCCATATTTTTGTAATCTTTGGGTCCCCAGTGCTTAGTACAATTTTCCTCGTACTTGTAAAATAAATGGCTATTAAATGAATGGTGTCAGGGGCAAAAACTAACCTAAATTAGGTTACAATGTTGATAAAAATGCAGGATATTATATTTTATACTATGATATCTTTTCCTATAAAATTTATTTTCTGTCTTTTAAATAATTGCTATTTGATGGAACTGCTCCTACAAAAGGCATTATTACTCATTAGTTAGATGTGTTACTGAAATACCTTTTTGGAAATAACTGTTAACTGTATTATTAAGGTGTTGCTGAAATACCAGTTAAAATGTTTATGATTAATTAGTTATTTATGACTTCTATAAGTACTATTAAAGTTTTAAAGAAAAATGAAAAATAATTTCATTACTGATTTCTTCTGTTGCATGCATTTATTTTTAAAACGTTCTTATCCTTAGACAACAGCTAATATAGTTTTTGATATGTGCCCATTGTTAATGTTACTCATTTTTTAAAAGCTTTAGTCCAGAAAATGTTCAGTTAACTGAAATGCACTGTCCAAAGAGAAAGAATCAATGTAGCTAGTGGACTCTCTGACTAGTATGCTGTGTCTGGACCTGTGAAAGCAGCAAGTGTGATAATCAGCAAGTTTAAAACACTGCATATTTTTTCCTGGAAACTAATTTATTAAGAGATAAGATATCTGTCAGTTTTGTGTAGGGTTCAGTGTTCCTAATCTTCCTGTAGGTGTACAAAAGAAAGAGACCATCACAGGGAAAGGATAAGCAGTCAAACAGATGCATACATTAAATTCATAAGTTATCTCATTATTTTATAGCATATCTTATGCTTCAATAAAGGTAGATTTATCATAATTTTTTTCTCAGAAAATGATGAAGTGAAGGTCAAAACATGAAAAACAGGGTAATTCTAAAAATAGAAGTTATAGATTTCCTGTTTAAAAGGTGGGGACATAAATTCCTAATTCTTAACCCTAAAACTTTTAAATGAAACTATTTGATATCACATCCTAGTACAATGCCTTCTTGTTAATAAGGATTAATTGCTTTTATCTATCAAGTGGTAAGATTACTTTCAGGCTTTCCAAGTGGCATGATTTGAATGCACTTAATAGAGAATAAGGCCATGGCACTTAATTCAGGACCCGGTTTTTACCCTAAGTTGTCTATCCGAGTTATCTACCTAATTTTTTTTATCATGGAAATATAAGCCATAAAATGGTAAAACAATATTCTGGAGGTCTTTGTCATAGAATGTGAAGTATTCATCCTATTCTGTGAAATTGCACACTGTAAAGCAGTAGTAATAATGAAATAATAGTTGCCATTTTCTGGAAGCTTGCTCCATTTGTCATGACATTAAGGCAGAATCTCCTAAATGTTATAGTTTCATGGTGCCCCTTGTGTTTGGGTGTTTTTCATAGCACCTTTAGGCCACAAATAGTACCTAACAGTTCTATTTATTAAATAGTTAGGTCCAAGCAATAAATGTTTATATCTTCACACCTTTAGTACGTTTGAAAAAATAATGCACATGAACTGAAAAAAAGTTTATTTACAACATTAGCTAACTAATGGAATATGTGTATCTTTTAAACTCCAAACATCCTTTCAAACTTTGGAATTAGAATGGACACTGCCACTCTCATTTTCTGTTCCACCTTGATTTTTATTGGCACTTGCTTTTTATCACAGTAACCACTGAAAACCCAGCTTCGCAAAGATAAACAATGACATCAAAGGAATGTGCTGCAATCTAATGTTAAAAATCTGGACCACCTCAAGCTAATAGTTTTCCTAGTGTTAAGTATCTGTGTTTCTAGTATGTTGAGTGTCTAGTATGTTGGGTCTATGTGTTTCCTGCAATTTAAAGTATCCTGCAGCTCCCCTGGGAGTTTGCTATAATGCCCTAGAGCATCCCAGCATACAATTTTTACGAGCTGTGACGTTTTATATGCTTTATTCATTTAATTCTGTGATTTGTGCTCTTACTCCCACTTCACAGATAAAGAAATAGGTTAAATAACTGCTCCAATTACAACAGTCTTGTTTTTTTCACTGTAATTATTTGTGCAGTTGAGAGGGTGATGGTTGTTTTTGGTTTTGAGGGATGATGAGGTTAAACAAGAGAGTATAAGTAGAAGAATTTAGAGTTGAGAAATTGGTAACATTTTCTTTTTTTTCTTTTTTTTCTTTTAAATGTTACATTCGAAAAATATGATGTCCCCATATACACCTTACCCCACCCACGCCACCCCTCCCACATCAACAAACTCTTCTATCATTGTGGCACATCCACCATTCTGGAGAACCGCTGCAGCACATGGACAGTGGTCCACATTTAGTCCACACTCTCCCCCAGTCCACCCAGTGGGCCACAATAGGACACACAACATCCAGCATCCGTCCTTGCAGCACTCCAGATCCTGAAAATGCCCCCACACCATATCTCTTCTTCCCTCTCCCAACCATCAGTAGTTACCACCGTGGCCACCCTCTCCACATCACTACTACAATTTCTTGCCTTACTAATCACAATAGTTCTCCAGCAGAACACCTGTAAGTCCACTCTAATCCATACTCTATTCCTCCATCTTGTGGACCTGGGATGGCTATGTCCAGTCCCTCTCTACATCAAGAGGGGGTTTAGATTCCACATGGGTGATAGATGCAATTCTCCTGCTTGCAGCTGTAGGCACTCTTGGCTCCCTGGTGTGGTGGGTTGACCTGTTTACCTCCCTGTCAGCTGGCCAGGATAAGTCCAAGAAATCAGAGGGTAGGAGCCGCAAGTCTGCTGAGGCCCAGGGCCGGTAACATTTTCTAATGAGGGAAGTTTTAAATTTGCTGTGTTTTACCTCCAAATGAATAATATATTACTATATTAGAGGGGAAATAGAAATAGTTTGATTTAGAGTTAGGTCATTAAGAACATAAAGCTTCTTTGTTGGCCCAAGTTAAAGGTGTCAGGTTCTAGAATTTTGAATGGCAAGTATAGTAAGTGGTGATGACATGCAGTGTACATAGTAACTTTTTTGTGTTTTTTTAATTGCCAAATGCTCTCAGCATCATTGCCCTTTAGATAAGTTGCAGTAGCCTATCTCTTCTTAAGAAAAAGTGTCAAGCTGATGGAAGAAGTAACTTTTTATAGTTGATTTTTCAGCACAGAAGTGATGAAATTTAGACTTATTACATAAAGTTACATGTCACTTTTTTAGGATTGCAAAATTCATTTTGTTCTTTATAAACCATTTTTGGAATGTTCATATTTACAGAAAGGAAAGCAAATGGATATTTAAATATCAGCTCTTTTTAAAAAGCAAAGGGGAACGGATGTAGCTCAAGTGATTTAGTCCCTGCTTCTCATGTACAAGGTCTGGCATTCAATCCCTGGTACCTCCTAAAAACAAACAAATGGAAAAAAAACCCCAACTCTCATTGGGGAGCAGGTGTAGCTCATTGTTTGAGCACCTGATTCCCATGTACGACATCCTGGGTTCAATCCCCAGTACCTCATAAAAAAATATAAATTAAAAGGAAAACACCCAACTCTTCATCCTTTTGTTCAGTTTAGCCAATTTCTCTTTTTTTTTAATTTATTTTTTATTTCTCTCCCCTTCCCTGTGCCCCCAACCCCCCATTGTCTGCTCTCTGTGTCCATTCACTGTGTGTTCTTCTGTGTCCGCTTGTATTCTTGTCAGCGGCACCAGGAATCTGTCTCTTTGTTATGTCATCTTGCTACATCAGCTCCATGTGTGCAGTGCCACTCCTGGGCAAGCTGCACTGTTTTCACACTGGGCGGCTCTCCTTACAGGGCACACTTCTCACATGTGGTGCTCCTCTACGTGGGGGACACCCCTGCGTGGCACAACACTCCTTGCAGGCATCAGCACTGCACATGGGCCAGCTCACCACACGGGTCAGGAGGCCCTAGGTTTGAACTCTGGACCTCTCATATGATAGGCAGATGCTCTATCCGTTGAGCCAAATCCGCTTCCCCAACCAATTTCTTAATTGCTTTCATTACTGTACCACTATCCTTTGCTATGAAGATATAAAAGGCAAAGGCAGAATTTCTCACCAAATAATAAAACCCTGTCATGTCACATTTTATTACCATTTCAGGTCTAGCAGATGTTTGATCTTGTCCTATAAAGTATAACTAGCCCAGGATTTTCGCTTCTGGCCAGGATAGAGTAAAATTAACTGTATTTACTCTCCCACATTAAATAAAACAACAACACATTCAAAATACATGTAGCCATTTTCAGACATAACAGTACATAGCATGAGGCCATCATCCCTGCAAGAACAGAAACATGACATGAGCCTTATGATTGCTCCATTTTACTGGAGAGTTTCCAGGCTGCACCAGAAGGTGATGAACACAAAGTCTGGCAGTCTTGAGATTGGGAGGCATGGTAGTGAATTTGGGGAAGTCAAGGTGGTTAGAATTCTCACAGCTGAGTATCAGAGAGGTGATAGCTTTGCCAGAAGTTCCAGAGATATTTAAATGGTTCCACTGAGACTTGAGCTGAGTACTGATCGGTGCCAGTGTGTGAGAAGACTACCAAAGGCAGGGAAAGAACCACCAAAAAGAAGCAGGCAGAAAAATTCTAGAGCCCACACAAGGCTGAAAATAGTTCCTATTCTCAACAACTAGAGTGAAGACATCTTGTAGGGATTTGGGTTGAATACTCAAAGGGGTTTTGCTTCAGTAATGAGGCAAAGTAGCTCTAGCCTGTATGCTGCTCTAGTCTTTCCTAGCAAATCTTAAAAGCAAGACCCAAAGGGACCATGCTGTTTCTAAATAACTTAATTACCAAGTAATTTAATTGCATTTCAGAACAAAGGTTAAAAATATTTCTAGCATTAACCCCTCCTCTCCCACCAAAAAAAGACTCCAGCATCCAACCGTGTAAAATTCACAATGTCTAGCATGCAATAAAAATTACCATGCATGCAAACAAGCTGGAAATTATAACCCGTGATGAGGAAAAAAGTTAATCTGTAAAAACAGATGCGACAAGTAATAGACAAGGATATTAAAACAGTTATTATTAATATACTCCATATGTTCAAGAAGTAGAAGAAAGGAATGAGCATACTGAAGAAATACATGAAAAATATGAAAGATCAAAATCAAACTTCTAGAAATAAAAAAAACATACCAATAGATAGCAGATTAGATACTGCTGAAGAAATGATTGGGAAACTTGAAGACACAGTAATAGAAACTATTCAAAATGAGATACAGGGAGAAAAAAGACTTTAAAAATTAATAAAAATAGCAGGATTAGTGAGCTGTGGGACAAATTTCAGAGGCCCAGTATATATTTCATTTAAATCCTAGAAAGGAAGTGAGAGAAAAATATTTGAAGAAACAATGGATGAAAGTTTTCCAAACTTGATGAAAACTATAAATCCAAAGACTCAGGATCTCAGTGACCCCTAAGCAGAAGAAACGGGGGGGGGGGGGGGGGGAATTACATCAAAACATAAAATGAATTGCTTAAAAACATGATATGGAGGAAATCTTAAAAGCAATCTGAGGGAAAAAAGACACATTATATACTGAAGCATGAAGATAAGGATGTGGTATACTTTTCTTCAGAAATAGTCCAAAGACAGTAGAGCAGTATCTTTAAAATACTGAAAGAAAAAAAAATTGTCAACCTGAAATTCTCACCCAGTGAAAATGTCTTTTAACAACCATGTAAAGACTTTTTCAGATATTCAAAAGCTGAAAAACTGTGAGGTAATAAGAATAGGTAACAGTTTAATAGTTTTGTTTTCCTTTGCCCATTCCCAACATTGTCAAAAATTCTGAATATAAATACTTAGTTATATTTAAAGTATAAGTGTGAAAGAACTGTAACAAGTGGAACAGGCTAAATTAATTGGTTAGCCTTGCAATTTGAGTTTTACTGGGGAAAATTTAAATTTGCTTGTTTGAATTTTTTAATATTATGAATAAGAATTGTATTTTACCTCTTTTAAGCTAAAATAGATTTTACAAGTATAAGCCATTCTTGTTGTTCTGTAATGTTACATAAAATAAGCACGTGCACGCACACTGGAGTGAATTTTTTGGACTTTGGAAGGATGCAATAACTCTTCTTGGTTAATTGAACACTATTTAAATATTCCACCAGTTCAGTTTGAAATAATTTACATGCCCTTTACATTCCTGAGTGATTTTGAGATACTTTGTCAGTAAAAAGAAAAAATTAAATATTTCTTATTGCATTCTTAGCCCAGTAAATGAAATGGACACATTTCTAAAAACAAATGAGCAGCCTACATTGATAAAAGAAGAAATAGAAGAACTCAACAGATGAATCACATGTAGTGAGATTGAATTAGTCATCAAAAACCTCCCAACCAAGAAAAGCCCAGGACCAGATGGCATCACAGGTAAATTCTACCAGTCATTCTGAAAGAACTATTATCAATCCTACTCGAAATTTTCCAAAAAATTTAAGAGGAGGAAACACTACCTAACTCATTCTATGATGCCAACATCACCCTAATACCAAAAAATCACCCTAATACTGTAAAGATGTTACAATAAAAGAAAATTACAGACCAATCTCTCTAATGAACTTAGATGCAAAAATCCTCAACAAAACACTTGCTAATCAAATTCAACAGCACATCAAATGAATTATACACCGTGATCAAGTGGGTTTTATCCCAGGTATACAAGGATGGCTCAACATAAGAAATCAGTCAGTGTTATACACCACATTAACAGATCGAAGGGAAAAAAAATCACATGATCATCTCTATTGACAAAGAAAAGTCATTTGACAAAATACAGCATCCTTTCTTGATAAAAACATTTTGAAAGATAGGAATAGAAGGAAACTTCCTCAACCTAATAAAAGGCATATATGAAAAACCCACAGCTAACATCATACTCAATGACAAAAGACTAAAGTCTTTCCTTCTAAGATCCGGAACAAGACAAGGACAGCCACTGTCACCACTCTTATCTAACATTGTATTCAAAGTTCTTGCTTGAGTACTTAGACAAGAAAAAGAAATAAAAGGCATCCAAATTGAAAAGGAAGAATTAAAACTTTCATTATTTGCGGATGACATGATCTTATATTTAGAAAGTCCCAGAAAATCTACAGTAAAACATCTGGAGCTGATAAGCAAATTGAGTACATCCCACCACTTTACTGAACTTGTTTTAGATCAACAGACAAAAATCAGTAGCATTTCTGAACACTGATTATGAGCAATCTGAGAAAATTAAGAAAATTCCATCTGCAATAACAACTAAAAGAATCAAATATCTAGGAATTATTGATGTAAAGGACTTATACACAGAAAACTGTACAACATTGCTAAAAGAAATCAAAGAAGAGCTATATAAATGGAAGAATATTTCATGTTCATGGATTAGAAGACTAAATATCATTAAGATGTCCTACTCAGGCGGTGGCCTCCCTGGCACCGAAGGACTATTGCAAAGCACCAACCAGCAATGCATTTGGAAAAAGACCTTGACCAAAATGGGAAATATTAAATACAAAAGATTTTTTACAGCCAAGAGATTTCAAAGTGAGTCGGGAGGTCATTTCAGAGGTTACACTTAGACAGGTCTCTGGCAGATCGATCTCACTGCCACAATAATCAAAGCCTCAAACAGGGAAGGTCCCAACGACTCTAGAGAGGTCTGGACACTGTAGGCAAGGCACACAACCCCATGAAATCAGCACTCTGTCAGTGGGCCTTATTTTGGAATACACAATAATCTGTTTACTCATATCACAGAGTTAGACTCATTTATAATTTCCTTACACCCAATTCCTCCACTCCTTTTATTTGAACCTGTAATTAGCAGTATACCCATTAAATACAATGTCCCAGAGACTTCAATTTTCAGTCTGTTCATAAACTGGTTGTGCCCCAAATCTCAGCAGAGTTAAGGCCAATACCTATTCTCCAGTTCTTCAGACTCGCTCAGGACAACTAACAAAGTGATGACGATGGACAACTCCATCCTGAAAAACACAGTACCTACAAATGCGAGCAAAACAGTTCTTTCCACGTGCTCCATAAGATCTAAGCCCCTTCTCAGTCTGAAGCAGAATGGACCATATCAGCTCAAATTCCTCAAGACTGAGGAATGAACAAACATAAACATAAACATTGATCCAAATGCAAGCACGGATCAAAGTAGATTTATTGTAGTAACAGAAGAACTTGTAATACTCATATAAACATAGTGGTTACCAGAGGTTCTGAGGGGAAGGAGAGGAAATAGGTGGAACACAAGGCATTTTTAGGGCATTGGAATAGCTCTACCTGATTTTGCAGGCCATTATACATTTTGACAAAACGTATAAAACTGAACAGTGCACATTGTAAACCTTAGTCTGTAAACTAGACCTTGCTTAGTAGCAGGATTTCAATATTGATTCATCAGTTGTAACAAATCTACCACTCTAATGTAAGATGTTATTAATATAGGAAAATGTGGGAGGGTAGATTATATGGGAATCCCCTATACTTTCAATATAACTTTTCTGAAATGTAAAACTTCACTAAAAATGAAGTTTATTATTACAACAAAAAATTCTTAGCTCAAGCATTAAATATTTCTATATAATGTTATTAAAAGATGCTGTTTTTTCTATTATAGTCTTATTTTAATAACTTAAAAATATAAAATGTGTTTACTTATACAAACTTGCCCTTAGCAACAGATATTTATTATTGTTGTGCATTTCATTCTGTTCACTAGTAAACCACAGAATTCCTATTGTCTGTTGAATGTTTTATTGAAATTTAAATAAATTATTTTAATATCATTGTGGACCATGTGTGAACTATAGGCAGGATAATTCTCATAATTAATTCCTAGCTAGTTGTACATTAGAGCTCACTAGTTGTCTGTCCTGGGTGAACACTGAAGATAGTCTTTGGTCTGTCTTCATCAGTCTCTTGGACAATGGAGTAGAAAGTATCGTTATCAAATGTATGTATTTACAAAGCTGTGTGGAAGGAACTGAATCAGCTGGGTAGAATAAATACTTGTGGTGGATAACACAATTGAGATCTGAGATAATAAGTTAGAGCCCACAATATGAAAGTCTACTTCCTCTTGTCTGAATCAAATTGAGTATTGTGCCCATTCCTGAAGTAATTCCTTTAGTAATTCCTTAGCGATTTGGGGTAGAAAGATCATTGGCTAAAGAAGGTAGACATTTCTATGATTGTCTAGGTTCAGTACCCCAAACTGTATGGTACCTATAAATAAGGACGGTTGGGATAGATACTGGGTTAACAGTTACCTTGATGACCATGTACCCACAAACTTGCTCATCAGTCTTCATCTCCGTGGATTGCACTCCATCCACCCAATCATTTAAACCAGAACTTAAGAATCTCCCTTGATACCTCCTTCTCTCTCACTGTTACCAACTCACTACATTACCAAGTCCAGCCTCCTAATTTAATAGAGAATCCATGCACTTCACACCATTTTTGGCTGGTTCTATCCCAGTCAGATTTCTGTCATGGATCGTTAAAATAGCCTCCTTAACTGGTCTCCCAGCTTCCACCCTCCTTAACCCCCTTCCACTACTACCACTCTCATCTTTAAAAAACATAGTTTAGATCATATTATTCCCCAGCTTAATACCCTTCAGTGGTTGGCCACTGAACTTAAGACAAAATCCAAACTCCTTTAAATGATCAACAAGAAAATCATTTGAGTCCCTCCCTCCCTCTTGGATTCCTGTTTTCCTGCCACATTGGCCTTCTTTCAGTTCTGAAAGTACTAGATTCGTTCTGGACTTGGAACATATGCTGTTCCTTCTGCTCAGAATATTTTTTAAATAAATTTAATAAATTATATCGCATAGTAGAAAAGCATGTAAATTATAAGTGTACAGCTTGATGAATTATTACAGAGCAAACACAGTTACCACCACCAGGTTAAAAAATAGAATATTACTAGCACTGTAGGAAATCTTCTCATGGTCCTTCCCAATTATTATTTTCACCATAATCTGCAGAGATAATCACTATCCTGATTTCTTAGCCCATATGTTAGTTTTATTTGTTTTTGAACTTAATATACACAGAATCATTTAGTATGTATTTTTTGTTTGTGTCAGGTGTCCTTCACTCAACCTTCTGTATGAGAGATTTATCTGTTATAGCATATGGCAGTAGTTTATTCATTTCATTGCTATGTAGTATTCCATTGTATAAATATTTTGCAGTTTATTTTTTTGCCTCAGTTCCAGTTTGTGCAATTACAAATGACACTAGTTATTGAACCCAGGACCTCATACATGGGAAGCAAGCACTCAACCACTGAGCCACATCTGCTCCCCAATGAGTGTTGGCTTCTTTGTTTGTTTTTAGGAGGTACTGGAGATTGAACCCAGAACCTCATACTTGGGAAGATGTTCAACCACTTGAGCTATATCTGCTCCCCCTGGTATGTGCCTTTTGGTGCATATGTGTGCACATTCTGTCAGGTGCATGCTTAGGAATAGATTTGTTGTCTCATAGAGCAGGTGTATGTTGCCTGGAACTTTTTTTACCTCCATTCTTCTGGCTAACCCTTGTTTATTCTGGTTTAACTAAAAAGTCGTTTCTCAGTCAGACCTATTCTAATCACCCTCCTCACCCAAATAAACAATTCTAAATTAGGTCCTCCTCATAGCAATCTGTTGGAATGCCATCATAGCACTTAAAATAATTTGTAATTTTGTGTTTCTGTGATTATTTGATGACTCTCTTCTAAATAGACTGTGAACTCCAACAGGACTATTGTCCTGTTTTATTCCTAGAACCTTGGTTCATGGTAGGCACACAGTAAATACTTGTTGCATGAATGAATGAAAGGCTATTTTTATTCTGAACTGTTGCCAAGATTTGAATGTATAGTTTGTATAGAACATTAGTTTGGATTAATGTCACTCAGTTGCAGTTTTAATGACTTAATCATACAAGAAAAAAAATTCCTTTTAAAACAGTTTTTCTCTTTATGCGTGATGAAATGGAAAGAGGTTCTAGCCTCCAGCTAATTATATAGTCTTGGATGAATCACTTAACCTCGAGTGTTTGTCTACTGAAAACGAGTAGCTTGGATTACATGATCTGTAGGATTCTCTGCCCTGTGCTCTGGTTCTATATGAAAGTGCTTCCTGCATGCAAATCAGCTGACCACATATTGCAGTCATGAAACCGCAGGCAAGTGATGATTCTAGGAAGATCATCTAACTTGTCATCATGTTTTCACATTCTTATAGACCTTTGTTAGCTTGGTCTTCTATATCAGCTGGGGAAGGTGAGTCTATTCCCAAACTACAGGGTTTGACCCACAGCAGAATGTTGATACTGGATAGTAGGACTTTATCGTTTAGTTTGAATTATTGTAAATCATTAGATGTTAGAGAAATAAACATTTAAATTTAAGCCTCAAAATACCTTTTAAATACAGATGACCTTTAAATGCTCTGTTGGTTTTGGGTAATAAGTTAACAGAACAGCTGTGAATGTCATATGACAACTGTTCTATGTTTAATAAGCCTCTGTTTTATAATCAGCAACTCATGAAAATCAAGAAATAGTTATATGATCATGTTTTCATAGTGAATATATATAGTCTGATCTCAATGCTTCATTATTTGCCTTAATTTCTAATTTGGGAAGGGAAAGATATAATACCAACAATGTTGAATAATATCAGTTATGTCATATGACACTACAGTGCTATAAAAGTAAAACACTCCAGCAAAAGGGTGTTGATTAATGTGATGAAGAACAAATGATGTGTTCTAGTTTGAGAACGAACAATTGATAACTTTTACACTGAGTGTTTTCTATATTCTACAAATAGACCATCTCTATACCTTCTATTTTATTACCTTTCTGTAGTTTAAATAGAAAAAGTTGTAGATTAGACTGCTTCAGTCATAAATTTGTCAGTTAAAAGAACTTTGAAAAAATGCACAGTTAAAATAATGAACGAGTTATCTGAATAAAGCTGCAGAATATTAGTACTTCATGGCTTTATGTGATTACATAACCTTTTCTGTGATGATGAGAAAAGGCAAGCTTACCATTTTTCAATGATAGTGCTTTAGTCAGCCAAGGCATCCTGATGCAAAATACCTGAAATCTGTTGGCTTTTATAAAGGGTATTTACTTGGGGTGGAAGCCTACAGTTAACAGGCCATAAAGCATAAGTTACTTCTCTCTCCGAAGTCTTGCCACATGTTGAAGCAAGATAGTTGCCCACGTCAGCAAGCATTCAGCCTCCCCCTTCCTCTTAAGGTGGTCCCAGCTTCTTCCAGTATCAGCTGTAGGCTGGGATAAGTCCTGTCTGTCTCCTGTGGCTGGTTTCTCTCCAGGCTCAGCTGCTCTGCTCTCTCCACAAGGTCAGCTGTAAGCTGTCAGGCGAATGGTTTGTCTCTTTTCCTGGGGTCTCTGCGGTGTCTATTGGAGCCTTCTCTCTTCCTCTGTGTGCTTCTCCTGAGTGTTTCCTTGGGGTTCCAAATTCCAAAACTTCCCGTAACTCCTCTGCTGAGTTGTTTCCTCTGTGAGTCCCCACCCGCCAAGGGGGTGGAGACTCAACTCCTTCTGAAGTGGTGCCATCAAAGCCTTAATCACTACTTAAATGTAAGTGAAACTCTGAATTTAGTACAGTCTAATACACCCAGAGGAGCAGACCAGTTTATAAACATAATCCAATATCTCTTTTTGGAATTCATAAACAATATCAAACTGCTACAGATAGTTTCAAACATTTCAGACAAAGCAGATTAGCTAAGTTATTTTGGGTGTATGTAAGGAAAACATTTATGACAGTATAGTAGTGTTTTTTTAAATTACAGAAGTTGTAGGCTAATGGAAAAATCACGCAGAAAATACCTTTTCATAACACTCCCCCACACACAGTTTTCTGTATTAATGTTTTGCTGCTGAAACAATATTATAATTATACTATTAACAGTAGTTCATAGTTTCTGTTGGGTTCATTGTTTGTGTTGTACAGTCCTATTTTTTTAAGTGTTCTAGTAACACACAACTTAAAATTTTCCTCTTTGAATACATTAAAATATGTAATACACTGCAGTTAAATTATATTCACAGTGTTGTGCTATATAACTACCTTCCATTACCAAAACTTTTCCGTCAGTCCAAGCAGAAATTCTGTACCAGTTTAGTATTAATTCCCATTCCCTACCTCCACCCCAGCCCCTGGTAACCCGAATTTTAGTTTCTGACTCTATGAATTATTCTAATTTCATTTCAGTGAGATTATATATATCTCCTTTGTGTCTGCTGATTTCACTCATTCAACATGATCATTTTCTTTCCTTGTGGTATCTTTTGGTTTTAATTTTGGTTTTAGGGTGATGTTAGCCACATAGACTGAGTTAGGAAGTGTTCTCTCCTCTTCAATTTTTGGAAGAGTTTGAACAGGATTGTTAATTCTTCTTGGAATGTTTGGTATAATTCACCAGTAAAGCAATCAGGTCTTGGGCTTTTCTTTCTTGGGAGGTTTTTAACTCCTTAGTCAATCTCTTTACCTAATATTCATCTGTTGAGGTCTTCTATTTCTTCTTGAATCAGTGTAGGTAGTTTGTATGTTTCTAGAAATTTGTTCATTTCATCTAGGTTATCTGATTTTTTTGATGAACAGTGGTTCATAGTATCCTGTTAAAAATCTTTTATTTCCGTGGGGTTGGTAGTAAGGTCCCCCTTTCATTTATGATTTTAGTTACTTGCAGCCTTTTTTTTTTTTTAGGTCAGTCTAGCTAAAATGTATTAGTCTTGATTTTGTTGATTTTATTTTTTTTAATTCTCTTTCATTTATCTCCACTCAACTTTTTATTTTCTTCCTTCTGCTTGCTTTGAGTTTAGTATGCTCTTTTTCTAGATCCTTCAGTTGTGAAGTTAGGGCTGGTTTGAGATCTTTCTTCTTTTATGTAAGATTTTAGAGCTGTGAATTTCTTTACATCCCATACATTTTGGTATGTTGTGTTTTCCTTTTCATTCACCTCAAGATATTTCCTAATTTCTCTTGTGATCACTTCTTTGACCCATGGTAGTTTAAGAGTGTGTTAAGTTCCACATTTGTGAATTTTCCAGTTCTCCCTCTGTTATTAATTTCTACCTTCATTCCATTGTATTCAGAGAAGATACATTATGTGATTTCAGTAATTTTCAGCTTATTGTGACTTGTTTTGTGACCTACCAAGTGGTCTCTCCTGGAGAATGAACCATGTACATGAGGGAAAAATGTGTATTCTGCTGCTATTGGTGAAGTGTTCTGTATATGTTTGTTCAGTCTAGTTGGTTTATAGTATCGTTCAAGTTTTCTATTTTCTTATTGATCTTTTGATGTTCTAGCCATTTTTTTTTAAGATTTATTTATTTATTTATTTCCCCTTCCCCCTCCACGCCAGTTGTCTGTTCTCTGTGTCTATTTGCTGTGTCTTCCTTTTCTGTTTCTGTTGTTGTCAGCGGCACAGGAATCTGTGTTTCTTTTTGTTGTGTCATCTTGTTGTGTCAGCTCTCCGTGTGGGCGGTACCATTCCTGGGCAGGCTGCACTTTCTTTCGCTCTGGGAGGCTCTCCTTACGGGGTGTACTCCTTGCACATGGGGCTCCCATATGCGGGGGACACCCCTGCGTGGCACGGCACTCCTTGTGAGCATCAGCACTGTGCATGGGCCACCTCCATACAGGTCAAGGAAGCCCAGGGTTTGAACCGCGGACCTCCCATGTGGTAGACGGATGCCCTAACCACTGGGCCAAATCCTAACCACTGGGCCAAATCCGCCGCCCCTCTAGCCATTATTGAAAGGGTTCAATGGGAAGCGGATGTGGCTCAACTGATAGAACGTCCACCTACCATGTGGGAGGATCAGGGTTCAAACCCAGGGCCTCCTGGCCCGTGTGGTGAGCTGGCCCACACGTGTCACTGCCATGTGCAGGGAGTGCGCCCTGCTTTGAGCAGCCCCACGCAGAAAAAGCACAGCCCACCCAGGAGTGGTGCCGCAAACACAGAGAGCTGACTCAGCAAGATGACACAACGAAAAGAGACAGATTCCTGGTGCCCCCGAGAATGCAAGTAGACACAGAAAAACACAAAGCAAGTGGACTCTGAGAGCAGGCGGCGGGGCCAAAGGGGAGAAAAATAATTTTAAAAATCTTAAAAAAAAAAAAAAGTGGTTCATTGAGGTTTCCTACTGTTAATGTAAAACCATCTATTTCTCCCTTCAAATGTGTTGATATTTGCTTCATATATTTTGGGGTCTGCCTTAAGGTGTATATATATTTTTAATTGTTATGTCTACTTGTTGGATTGACCTCCTTTCTAGGGCATAGTGACTGTCTGTCCCATTTAACAATTTTGACTTAAAGTCTATTTTATCTGATATTAGTATATTTACCCCAGGTCTCCTTTGGTTACTGGTATGGAATATTTTTTCCATTCTTTCACTTTTAACCTACTTGTATCTTTGAATTTAAGGTGAATCTCTTGGTAACAGCATTTATTTGGGTCATGCTTTTTATTCATTTTGCGAATCTCTCCTTTTTGACTGGAGAGTTTCATCCATTTACTTTTTTTTTTTTTTAAGATTTGTTTTTTATTTATTTTCTCTCCCCTTTCCCTCTCCCCCTAGTTGTCTGCTCTCTGTGTCCATTCATTGTGTGTTCTTCTATGACCACTTATATCCTTATCAGCGGCACTGGGAATCTGTTTCTTTGTTGTTGTTGTTGTTGCTGTGTCATTTTGTGTCAGCGCTCCATGTGTGCGACGCCATTCTTGGGCAGGCTGAACTTTCTTTTGCACTGGGTGGCTCTCCTTACAGGGCACTTGAGCTTGGGGCTCCCCTACGCGGCGGGGGACACCCCTGTGTGGCAGGACACTCCTTGCACACACCAGCACTGTGCATGGGCCAGCTCCACACTGGTCAAGGAGGCCCAGGGTTTGAACCGTGAACCTCCCATGTGGTAGGTGGACACCCTATCCACTGGACCAAGTCTGCTTCCCTCATCCATTTACAATTAAAGTAGGTACTGATAGTACAGGACTTTCTTCTGCCATTTTACTCATCTTTTTTAGTCTTTTTGTCCCTCAACTCTTCTGTTAATGCCTATTTTTATATTTATTTTTTGTCGTGTACCATTTTGAGTGCCCACTCATTTCTATTTTTTATCTAATTCTTATAGATTTCTCTCTTTGGTTGCCTTGTTGCTGAAATTTAACATCCTAAACCTCTAGCCAGTCGCATTTGATATGATACAAACTTTACTTCAATAGCATACACAAACACTGTTCCTGCTGCTCTCTGACCTTTTTGTTGTATTGGTACAAATTATGTCTTTATACATTGTATGTCCCAGACCATATATTTATCATTACTTTATAGGCATTTGCATTTTAGAACCTGTAAGAAGTAAAAAGTGGAATTATATACCAAGAAATATAAAAAGTATTATTGGCCTTTATAATTAGCCAGATGGATACCTTTATCAAAGGTCTTTATTTCTTTATGCTGCTTTGAACTTTCTAGTGTCTTCATCTTTCAGTCTGAAGAACTCCCTTTAGCATTGGTTGTAGGGCAGGTCTCGTGGTGAGGAACTTCCTCAGCTTTTGCTTATCTAGGCATGTCTTAACCTCTCCTTCACTTTTGAAAAACAGCCTTGTCAGATACAAAATTCTTGGTTGGCATTTGTTTTCTTTCAGTGCTTTAAATGTTTCACCCTACTTTTGTCCCCATGGTTTCTAATAAGAACTGTCGGGGCTCCCTTGTACATGTTGCTTTTCTCTTGCAGTTTTCACAACTTGCTCCTTGTCGTTGGCATTCAACAGTTTGACCACTGTATGTCTGGTCATGATTCTTTCCATTTCCTTTTTGTGATTTTTTGGGGATTCTTGAATGTGATACTGATGTCTTTTGTTAAATTTGGGAAGGTTTCTGCCATTATTTCTTTAGATATTCCTTCTGTCCCTTTCTCTCTTATTCTTTTGGAACTTCCATAATGCATATTTTGGCACATTCTATGATGTCCCACAGATCTCTAAGGCTCTGTTCACTTTTTTTCATTTTATTTTTTCTGCTGCTAAACCTGTATCTCATTAATTATCTTCAAGTTCACTGTGTCTTTCTTCTGCTAACTCCAATCTTCTCTTGAAACCCTCTGGGGACTTTTTCATTTAAGGTATTTTAGTCTTCAACTGTAGTATTTCTGTTTGGTTCCTTTTTAAAATTCTTTCACTTTATTGAGATTCTCATAGTGTTCATGCATCGTTTTCCTGATATCCTTTCATTCTTTTCTCCTGTTTTCCTTTATCTCTGAGCATATTGTTAATTTTTTTTTTAAGTTTGGTATGGTCTTCTTCATTGATGATTTCTGAATTTTTATTTTGTTTCTTTGTATGGGCCATCATATCCTGGTTCTTTATTCATCTTATAATCTTTTTTGTTGCACACTGTAATTTTAATATTTTAATAGTTAACCCTGGGATTTAGTCCCTGAGCTGTCTGTCCTTTAATTTTGTATCCACCTCATGTTATGACAGATTTCCTTGAATGCCAGGACTTACAAAACAAACCAATGCAGAAGGCACCTTTCACATTGTTTACAAATTGTCTCTGTTCTGGGATTCTCTCCCTCAGAGTTTAGCCTCCTATCAAGAAGATCAGAAAATGAAGTACAGGGTCCTCTTTGCCTTTTCTGAGCCAGAAACTTTTCTTGGGATTGTGTCGGCCTTTGGCCTTAGGAATTCCCATTTACAGGAATCTGAACCCTTATTTTCTTATGAAATAGACCTTCTCCCCACTCCTGGGAGTTCTGTTGTATGTTTTAAGAATCAGTACTCCTTTGCCCCAGGCTATTTTGACTTAATTTTTGCACTGCTTTAACTGTCTGCATGCTGTTTCTTCCTGAAGGGCAAGTTCTCCTATGGGGAGCTGGATATAAAATTCTTTGTTCAGTCTTTCATCCTAACATCAGATTGGCACTGCCATACAGCCTGCTGGATTGACTTGGACATTTAGGCACCCCAGGGTGTGCGTAGGGCTTATTCTGCTTGCTCCAGAACGGAGTCAGAGACCCAAAATGGGAGTGTAGGCTGGCTCCACACCATCCTGGAGAGATGGTGGGAGAAGAGTTATCAAGGGCGTCACAAGCATCTCCTACTGTTTTTTTGTAAAAGCTGTGTTTTCTTGATTCTGCACTCATCCAGTTACTGTAACCCTTTAACTGTTTCGAGGAAGATGGCTCTGCCTGTTTTTGTTAAGTGTTCAAAGATACTATGGGGGAGAGGCACCCTAAAGCATCTTATGCCTCCATCTTCATTAATATATGCCTTGGGGCATTCTCAATCTGATTTTTATTATTAACTGCAGTGTTCATAGCTTCTGTACTAGGTTGGTACTGTGTGAGATATAAAGAAATGAGACCTAGTTTCTACTGATATTTGAATGTAAGTAACTACTGGTATGAAACAGAAGAAAGAGATGTAGTTCTAATTAGAGAGATCAGGGAAACTTCAGGAAGGAAGTAACATTTTAGTTAGGCAGTTAAGGGTGGATACTACTTAGAAATACGAAGATGACTAATGGGTATTCCAAATGGAAAGAACACTGTGAACAAGAGAACATAGGGAAAAGAATGTGGAGCATGTAGGAGGGACTACAAATTATTCATTTTGGCTGAAGCGTGGGATGCAAGGTGAGAGTAGTAAGGGAAAAAGAAAGGTAGGTATGGGTTGATTAAAGTATAAACATTGCATTTGATCTAAAAGTTTGACACAACTTAAATAATGTAGCATAGGCTTCCTTATTTTAAACAATCTCTTTTAGTAGAAGATTCTTAACATGTTTTCCAGATTTAAAATACCCCCAGAAAAAAAGGGACAATAATTTAATTAGGCGCACTCCTCTTATATTGTGTATTTTTCTGTATTTTATAGTTTCGTAAAACAAGGCAATCTTTATTCCCCATTAAAAATATATAAGGGAAAGGAGAACATGGTATCATAGGAGTTTTTTTAATTAGTGTTGATACTGCACAAAAGCAGGTTCTTTTCACCTGGTGCATCTTTAAAGCCAATTACTGAGACACCAGGGTTTCAAAGAGACAAAAAGTTTATTTGATAGCACAAGCATAGGAGGTCAGTCTCAGACCACTGAAAAACTGCCTCCCTGATCTGCATAAATTATAATATTTTATAACAGGGTGCTAATGAATAATTGGGGTGGAGATGGACACAATTTCCTTCATTAATAAACATTAAGGGGTAGACCAAGCTGGGTAGGGACCCAAACCAGTGTTATCAGAGCCAGGCTCTTGGCTTCATTGTGAGAAAGAATTCAAGGACTAGCCAATTAATTAGGCAAGCAGAGAATTTATTGGGGGTAGAGCAAGATAACAAAAATGTGCCTGTAGAGTATAAGGTAGGTATTCTCAAGGAAGAGAAAAGCAAAGGTCTGCCTTGGGGTCCCCTATTTTATGGGGCATACAGGACTCCAGGGTCTGCACTGATTGGCATATTTGAGACAAACCAGGGAACCTCTAATGGGTGATTTGTTTCCCTTAGGGGAATAGGGGTTGCTGTCTGGTGGTATTTGTTCTTGAACCCTGCTAGAATTTGCTGCATGGGCCTTATGAAAATAGGTGAGTAGTGTGGGAATATCCTGTTTTTCTCCTTTTGCTGCCGGGTAGACATTGCAAGCTGCATTCCCATGACTTGTTTGTGTAGTCAGCAGGCACATGCTGCTGGATAGGTAAGTGGTGCAAACTGCATTCCCACCACATCAGCAGGCATAAGCTGCCTTCTCACAACTTATTTGTGCACATCAGCAGCACCAGTTGCCTACTGGTAATCTGCCTACATGAGTCCAGCAGATGCTGTTCCAGTTTTTTCTACTAGGTTTCTACTAGGTTGTGTTTATGTGACAGTTTATTAGGTTTCCTGCCTCTCCTCCTTAGGTCCCTGTTCGATTCTGCCTCACCAGGAGAGTCACAAAGTTACAGTCATTTTCAGAGATAAAGGTTCTTAGGTAGGAAAGTACAAAGTAGAGATCAGTCACAAGGTTTTGCATATGGATAGTAAACATAGGAGGATAGAGTGATTACCATCCCAATAGTAAGCATACACAAGGGTTAAGTTCAACCATCACAATAGTAAGCCTACACAAGGATAAGGTTAAGTCTAGAATGAGCCGGCTAGAGGGATGGGACCACTCCTAGCCATCTTCAGTAATTTCAGATATTAACCTTTTGCTATTTAATAATATAAAGGCATCTATGTAATGATTTAGTAATAATAATTATCGGTTAATCCTTTTTTTTTTTTAAGATTTATCCATTTATTTATTTATTTCTCTCCCCCTCCCCCCCACCCCGGTTGTCTGCTCTCTGTGTCCATTGGCTGCGTGTTCTTGTTTTTGTCTGCTTCTGTTGTCAGCAGCAAGGGAATCTGTGTTTCTTTCCGTTGCGTCATCTAGTTGTGTCAGCTCTCCGTGTGGGTGGCGCCATTCTTAGGCAGGCTGCGCTCTCCCCCGCGCTGGGTGGCTCTCCTTACGTGGTGCACTCCTTGTGCGTGGGGCTACCCTACACGAGGGACACCCCTGCGCGGCACGGCACTCCTTGTGTGCATCAGCACTGCGCATGAGCCAGCTGCACACGGGTCAAGGAGGCCCGGGGTCTGAACCGCGGACCTCCCATGTGGTAGACGGACACCCTAACCACTCGACGAAGTCCACTTCCCAATTATTGGTTAATTCTTAACTCTTGGTCACAGTGCCATTTAGAGACAGGTGCTACTTAATTTAGAAACACATAAATGTATTTTTTAAAAGATTTATTTTCTTTATTTCTCCCTCCCCACCCCCTGTTGTTGGTACTTGCTGTCTACTCTCTGTGTCTGTTCATTGGGTGCTCCTCTTCTCTTTTTTAGGAGGCACCAGGAATCAAACCTGGGACCTCCAATGTGGGAGGAAGGTGCCCAATGGCTTGAGCCACCTCCACTCCCCATGTTTTTTTTTAAATATATTTTTGGTGGTTACATTTTTTTTATTTTTTTATTTTTTTAAAGATTTATTTATTTATTTAATTCCCCCCCCTCGCCCCCCGGTTGTCTGTTCTCGGTGTCTATTTGCTGCCTCTTGTTTCTTTGTCCACTTCTGTTGTCGTCAGCGGCACGGGAAGTGTGGGTGGTGCCATTCCTGGGCAGGCTACACTTTCTTTCGCGCTGCCAGCTCTCCTTACTGACGCACTCCTTGCACGTGGGGCTCCCCTACGCGGGGGACACCCCTGCGTGGCAGGGCACTCCTGGCGCGCATCAGCACTGCGTGTGGGCCAGCTCCACACGGGTCAAGGAGGTCCGGTGTTTGAACCGCGGACCTCCCATGTGGTAGACGGACGCCCTAACCACTGGGCCAAGTCCGTTTCCCCTACGTTTTTTTTTATTTAATTTTTAAACCATTTCAGACATACAAAGAAGTTGAAGTTCAGTGCAAACAACTCTTTTTCTCATCTCTTTGATAGTAAATTGCTGACATGATACCCTATCATCCCCAAATACTTGACTATGTATTTCCTAGAAAGAAATTCTCCTGCATTATTACTTTGTAAACATCAAAAGATTATCAGTGATATCTTACTGTTAACTAATCCTCAAATGCTATTCAAGTTTCACCAATTGCCCCAATATCTTTTAGAGTAAATTCATTTCAAAATCACACCTTTTATTTAGTTGTCATGTCTCTTTAGTCTTCTTAAATCTGAAAAGTTCCCTGGTCTTTGACTTTAATGACCTTAAAACTTTTGAAAATTAAGGCTACCCATTTTGTAGAAAGTCCCTTAATTTGGGTTTTTTGGTTCCTCATGTTTAGATTCAGGTTATACATCTTTGTCAGGAATATTACAGAAGTGATGCCATGTTCTTTTCATTATAATCTGTCAGGTGATACACAATTTTGATTTGTCCCACTAATGTTGCTATTTACTTTGATTAATTGGTTAAGGTGGTATCTGTCAGGCATCTCCTTGCATGTTCTTTTTTCCTGTATAATTGTTTTGAAGGGAGGTACTCCAAGATTATATAAAAATCACATACTTCATCAGACTTTCAATTTATGGGCTTTTTCAGTAGGTTATAATGCATTGTTCTTGCTACTTATTTTGATGTTCAAATTCTCATGGGTTTCACCAGTGGAAACCCCTTCAAAGCTGCCTTCTCTATTGCATTATATCACCATCATGCTTTGAACACTTTCTTACTTTGTGGCACAATAGTATCTTTCAGGTTCATTTTGTACTTCCCTTTTCCTGTGCTGCTGGAATCAGCCATTTCTCCAAGAAGTCCTAGTTCCTTTTAGTGGAGAATGGCATTTAGAAATCAAGATCTGGGTGCTCGGTGTGCTCATTGCTGACGTAGTGTTGCTGATCCTAGGTCCTCTCAATGGATACAGCTAGTAAATATATTTAAGTATGTATGTATATGTGTGTGTAATTATAAATACACACGCACATATATATTTCTGTATCCATCTACCTGCTTAGCTACTTACCTCTCTTTCCATATTTCTCTCTCCATATTTTAAATTATTTTTTCTGACCATGAGAAATCTGGCTACCATTACCCTTGATCATTCCTCTGTATGTAACCAGGCTCCTATTAGCCATCCTCTACTGCATGGACACCTTCCTAACCCCATCAAGGTACAGACATACCATGACAGGACTCCCCCAACACCCCCAGGTAGATCCCACCCTCCTCACCCCACTCAGACTTCAAGACTGACTTTCCCTTGTACCAAATGAGTTGTCCTCTTCCCCTCCTTGGCTTCAGCTCCATGCATAGGGCCATCCTTTTTACTCTATCTGGACTCTGATACGCTGTGCTAGGCCTCCCTCTACCTATTCCAAACCTTGGAAGTATATAAGAGAGAACAGGAAAATATCTACAATCCTCTAGATAATTATATATATATATGAAGAAATCTGTGGCGGTTTATAGTTATGTACCCAAGAAAAGCATGTCCTTCAACTTAATCCATTCTTAAGGGTTTTGTAAGTAGGACCTTTGGATGAGGTTACTTTAGTTAGGGTGTGTCTGCATCAGTTTAATCAGTATGGGCCTTAATCCTATTACTGAGTTCTTTATAAGCAGAATGAAATCCTAATGGAGAGAAGCAAGAAGCTATTACTATGTGACAAAAGAGCCATGGACCAAAGATCACGGGCAGCCAGTCCCAGAATGCCAGTCTTTTAGAAGAAAGTATGGCATTGATAATTCCTTCATTTGGACTTCTCCTAGCCTCAAAACCATGAGCCAGTTAATTCCCATTGTTTAAGCCAACCCATTGCATGTTATTTGCTTTAGAAATGAGGAAACAAAAACAGAACTCTTTGTTTTCTTTTTCTCCCATGAAATCTGAAGTGTCTGGAGTTAATATGCTAGTTACATAGGGCTCTTAAATTGAATTCACTAATTCACTGAATATACAATTATTGAACTTCTACAGAGTGCCAGGCACTGAGCTTGGCCACAGGACATGGGGTCAGGAACCAGAAAAGTCCCTTCCTTCACGAAACTGCATTCTCTTGGCTGTCTAACAACTAGATAAGTAAATAACAAGTCAGTCACCTCTCTAAGACAGTTTCTCAAATGGAAAACAGTAGTAATTTCCTCATGGGGTTATTATGAAAATTGATTAATGCATAGAAAACACCCAGCCTAGTGTTATTGCTACAGTTATCACAGAAACAATGTACAAATACCTTAGCTGAAGTATTATTCATCATTTTTTTAATTATTAAAAATCATTTTTAAATGTTTTTCAGTATTTTGAGGGGAAACCAAAAATTTACTGGTAGAGATTATCACCTACTCTGAATTATTTTTTCTTTCCTTTAGCTTACTTTTTTCTAAGAATAAATACTTTCAATTAAATTATGTGTTTGTCCTGCTTCCTAGGTCTGAGAATATAATATAAAATGTAAGTAACAAAACAACTTGGCATTTGTTAGCATGATAGAATTGGGTGAGAGTCTAATAGAGGCGCCTTCTTTGAAAGAGACAATGATATGATGTTCATATGTTTTGGGCTCAGTTAGTGAGAAGTAAGTATTATACCCTGTCAGAAAAGAGAACATTTTGTTACATGGCAATTTAAATTATAAAACGGCTTTTTTTTTCTGTTTTCTAAGGGAAGGTGATGACTTAATGCTAAAAATATATTTTCTTTTTATTTATTACTAGCTGCCAGTGTTTTAGCACAAGTGATGGTTTCTGATGGAATAGATAAATTAGTAATTTCTGTATAACTATATTAATGATGATTTTTTTAAAGATTTATTTATTTTATTTATCCTCATAGCATAGTGAAATCTTTCCCACCTCCCTAACCTCATACTGGGTGGTATTGTAAAGATAAAGGTCTACACTTACTAATAATGAGCATTCTAGAGAATTGTCATTTGTCTTAACCTGTGCTGGGAAGTAGCAGAATACAAGTCAGCTGAAGGCAGAAGTTGAATAACTGAAGGAAGAAGGCCTAAGAGTAAATGATGTACAGCAGAGTTGTAGGGTACATACATGCTGAACATAAAAAAATTGTGTTTCTCTACACGTGCAATGAATAATCCCAAATGTTAAGCAAACAGTTCGTTTACAATAGCATCTAAAGAATAGGATGTCTGGTAATAAATTTAACCAAAGAGGTGAAAGACTTTATACACTGAAAACTATAAAACACTGCTGAAAGAAATTAAAGAAAATCTAGATCATGAGATAATCCATGGTCATAGATTGAAAGAAAATATTGTTAAGATTTCAGAACTATCCAAAGTGATTTACACATTCAGCACAGTTCTATTAAAAATTACAGCAGCCTTTTGCAGAAATGGAAAAGGCAATTATCAAATTCAAATGAAATCCCAAGGGGCCCTGACCAGCCAAAACTATCTTGAAAAAAAAAAAAAAGAACAAATTTGGAAGACTCATACTTCCCAAATTCAAAACTTCCTATGTAGTTACAATAATAAAACAGAATGGGAGTGGATGTAGCTCAAGTGGTTGAGTGCCTGCCTCCCATGTACAAGGTCCCAAGTTTAATCCCTGGTACCTCCTAAAAACAAAAACCAACAAAAAACAGAATAGTATTAACATAA
The DNA here is from genome assembly GCF_030445035.2 of Dasypus novemcinctus. Classification (NCBI taxonomy): domain Eukaryota; kingdom Metazoa; phylum Chordata; class Mammalia; order Cingulata; family Dasypodidae; genus Dasypus; species Dasypus novemcinctus. Next base: position 153,132,382 of record NC_080676.1, on the reverse strand, counting down.
GGTCAGACCAATGGAATAGAATAGATAATTTGGATATAAACCCATACATCTTTGGCCTCCAACTAGCATATCAAGTCCACTCAGTGGGAAAAGAATAGTCTCTTTAATAAATGCGAAGAACCAACTTAGATCCCTACCTCCCTACCATACACTTATACAAAAGTTAATTCAAAATGGATCAACAACCTAAGTATGAAAGCTAAAACCATGAAACTCTTGGAAGAAAACATGGAGGAAGACTTCAGGACCCAGTATGGAGTCTTAGATATGACACCAAAAGCATGAGTAACAAAACAAATACATCAATTGGATTTAATCAAAATTAAAAATTTTGTGCAGCAAAGGACATTATCCAAAAAAAAAAAAAAAAAGGCGGCGGACTTGGACCAGTGGTTAGGGCGTCCATCTACCACACGGGAGGTCCGCGGTTCAAACTCCAGGCCTCCTTGACCCGCGTGGAGCTGGCCCACACACAGTGCTGATGCGTGCAGGGAGTGCCGTGCCACGCATGGGTGTCCCCCGCGTAGGGGAGCCCCACACACAAGGAGTGCACCCCGTAAGGAGAGCCGCCCAGCACGAAAAAAAGTGCAGCCTGCCCAGGAATGGTGCCACACACTGAGAGCTGACACAACAAGATGACGCAACAAAAACACAGATTCCGGTGCCGCTGACAACAACAGAAGCGGACAAAGAACACACAGCAAATAGACACAGAGAACAGACAACCAGGGTGGGGAGGTGGGGAGAGGAGAGAAATAAATAAATAAATAAATCTTTTAAAAAAAAAAAAAAAAGGAAGTCAGTCTGCAGAATGGGATATATCTGATAGGGGTTTAATAACCAGAAAATGTAAATAACTGCTACAACTCAACAACAGAAAGACAACTCAATTGAAAAATGGGAAAAGGATTTGAACAGCTATTTCTCCAAGGGAAATAAATAAGTGACCTATAAGCAAATGAAAAGATGGGCAACATCATTATCCATTAGGGAAACACAAAGCCACAATCATATGTCATGTCACACCCACTAGAAGGATGGCTGTTATTTAAAAAGTAGAAAATAACAAGTCAGGGATACAGACAAATAGGAACCCTCTGCATTGTTGGTGGGAATGTAAAGTCATGCAGCTCTTTGGCAGTTCCTCAGAAAGTTAAATAAACATAGACTTACCATGTGATCCAGCAATGCCACTCCTAAGAATATACCCAAAAGAACTGAAAGCAGGGACTTACTCAGATGTTTGTATACCAATTTCATTGCAGCATTTTTCACAGTAAAAAGCTGGAAACAAACCCAAGTGTTCATTGACAGATGAATAGATAAACAAAATGTGGTACAGACACATAATGGAATATTGTTCAGCCATAAGGATTGAAGTTCTGAGACCTGTTACAAGATGGATGAACCTTGAAAACGTTATGCTAACTAAGTAAAATAAGCCAGGTACAAAAGGACAAATAATGTATGGTTCCACTTACATGAAATACCTATAATAAGCAAATACATAGAGACAGAGTAGATTACGATTACTTAGGACTGTGGGTGGGTAGGAATGGGGAATTATTTCTTGATGGGTACAGAGTTTCTGTTAGGACAATGAAAAATATTTGGTAATGGATGGTAGTGGTGTAGCACAATACTGTAAAAATAATTAATGTCCCTAAATTGCATGTGATAGTTATTAAAATGAGAAATTTTGTGTGATATATGTTACCACAACAGAAATTAAAAGAAGGGGAAAAAAAAAAAGATGTAACAGTCAGAAAAGTAAGGTCATCTGAAGAGCCCCAGAGAAGAGCTCCAGGATAAAGGAAATAATCGCTAATGCAAAGGACAAAAGAGTATTAGGAAAAACGGTAGTTTGAGAAGATAGCTCTTTTTTTGGTAATGAAGATTGACAGGAAATGAGGGAGATCATGAGGATTTGCTTACCTGACTTTCTATTATAGAACACAAATATTTCCAAAATGTACTATGATTTTATAGTGTAGGTGAATGACAGAAGGAAGAAGGGATAAATACAAGAGATGAGATAAATAAGAAAAGTGAACCCATCAGCCAAGAAGTGGGTGGGGGATGTGGCCTGGGAAATGGAAAGTGGCCAACAGTGGAGAAAGGAAGAAAGCTGGGAGGAAAAGGAAAGGAGAGGAAGGCTCATAACTATTTTTGTAGACTTTAGAATGTCTTTTTTTTTTTTTTTTTTTTTCGGTATTGGGGCCATGTATTGAACCCAAGATCTTGTATGTGAGAAACTGGTGCTCAACCACTGAGCCAAATTGGCTCCCCTGAGTTGGTTTTTTTTTCCCCCCTTTTTTCATTTGTTTGCTTGTTGTTTGTTCCCATGTTCCTAGGAGACACTGGAACCAAACCTGGGACCTCCCATGTGGGAAGCAGGCACTCAACCGCTTGAGCCACATCCACACCCCTGTCATTATATTTTAATTATTCTTTTGAAATACTAAGTGTGATTTACATTTCTTTGATTATTTGTTAAATAATTATTATTTGCTAAAGACTAGGAAGAAGTTTTAGGGAAATCCCCCCCACCCCCCCCCCCCCAATAGAACAACCACAGCAGTCTGCCATAGAGAAATTATTCTCTGGGCTATATTCATTAACAAGTGAACAACATTTTGACAGAAGAAATAAATCAAGCCAAATGGCAAATCTGAAGGTTTCCCCATTTCTGTACTAAACAGTGTAGTTAAGTTTTGCCATTAGCTTTCATTGTTTAAAGGTTTTGTCAACTTCTATGTGACAAGCATATTATAAGTATCAGGGATAAAAGGATAAATAAGACAGTTCCTGCCTTCAGGGTGATAAATATATATTAAATGTTTGGCCACATAAAGAGGGAGCTCTGTTTAAAGAACTGTGCCTGGCGAAGTTAAGAAAGGTTTCTAGAATAAAGTGACCATGTACCTATATTTTAATAAGGTGAATAAAATTTTGCCAAGAGGAAAACGTAAGGCAGAAGCCTTTCAGGCAGAAGGCTAGAGTGTGCAAGGCCCAAAAATGTAAGAAAGCATTTTCAGACAATGGTGAGAGTTTAATGTGATAAGAGCACAGAATGCAAGGGAGAGGAGAGTATTGAAAACAGAAGCAAAAAAAGGTATGTTGGGGCCAGACTCTGAAAGAATTCTTCCTTGTTAAGGAGTTGGGTATTATCCTATAGAGAATATTAATAAAGCAATGTGGTCCTCATATTTGGAGTAGGCAAACAGATCAGTGCGATAGAGAAGAAAATCCCAAAACAGCCCCAAGTACATATGAGTATTATTGAAAGTACTATTTAGATCAGTGAGGAGAGGATGGATTAATTAATAGTTGATTCTGGAAGAATTTAACTCTTTGGGAAAAACAGTTACCTTACTAGTTTGAGAAAATATTTTATGCTGTGCATTTGTGTTAAGAATATCTGTCATATTTTGAAAATTTTAATTGAAACTCTGGCTTTATTTCTAAATAGAAACTGATGTTTCAGGTCATTTTTCTTAATCTAAACATTTTTTTTTGTAGCATCTGCAGAAAAAGAGGCAATCAAGGGTACATATTCCAAAGTAATGGATGCATATGGACTCTTAGGTGTTTTACGATTAAATCTTGGTAAGTTTATTTTTCTGTAGCATGCATCCATTTCTATTTTCTATTTTTATAGTTCTAAGGATTTGAGAGGGACTAGTTATTATTTTCAGACTCCAAATTTGAGCTACAAATGTAGATATGTCTTAAACTTTAATTAAGGTAATCTTGTAATGTTTATTGCCCAAAAAGGCACACTACATGCTTAAGCTCATGTGATTTTAAGTTCTAGAAACAATACCTTATTTGAACACTTGAAGGGATTCTTATCAGTTGTTAAAGAGAAATCCAAGGCAATGGTACTTTTTCCTTGCTTCAGTTCATTTAGGAAAAGTGTCTTAGTTGGAACCACACTGATTTCCTTGGTGGAAAGGTCTTAGCTTGAGTATCTATCACTTAATGTCACCAGGCACTTTAAACTACCCTTTGTGATTATCAGCTGGATTGTCTAAAATGTGACTCAAAGTGTGGTCCAAGGACTGGTAATAGTCTGTGAACTCTTTGTTACTGGTGGATGATGTTACTGGTGGATGATGACATAAGGAGCTTGTACCATTATGTAAATCAACACAGAGCTTCCTTCATCCATGAAGTCTTATATGAAAAAAAAAAGTTTAGCTAAACCAAAGGGGGAATGAATTTAGTGATGTAATTGATTTCCATTTTGTTACAACCCCTTTTCTCACTGTGGACTGGTCATGGACCTCACTTTGAGTAGCACTAATCTATAAAAAGGAGATTTGTCATTTATTACCCGTCTATTTTTACCCATCTATCACGTGTGAAGCATTGTGCCTATGGGCTTTACTAATTGTCTTGGATAATCCTCACAGTCCAATGAGTTATTTGTTTTAATCCCTTTTTTTTAAGAGATCATATTGTCAGGTTGGTTAAGTTAGCATACCCAGCTTGGTCCAGACAATAAAAAGTGGAGTCACTTTTGCCTACTTGAATACCCATTTTCAGAGTACACCCCTGCTGAATTCCAATGTCATACTAATTCCATAGGGTTTTTGTCATAATTATTAATAGATGCAAAAATCTCTGTACAAATTTTTACATGGCAAATTGCTTTATAAATATTAGTTGTGCCCAGGGACTTCTTGACCACATAAACAAAAAGCTTTCATTGTTTCATATGAACTTCCTAACCATTACCAAAGGAAATAGAGAAGATCCCATATAAGTTTTATGTGAAAAATTTTCCATAGCTTCAGAGTCAGTTGATCTGTTTTCCCGCATGTAATAGTATACCATTAATGTTTAAATGCTTTATTATACTGTGTATTTAAATAAGGAATTTTCCAACTTTTGCCAAAATCTAGTTGTGAAATTTAAACGTAAATATGTCTGTTTTAAAGCTTAAAATAGTCATCATATCAAATTTAAAAGATATAAAAGATGAAGACATTAGAAGAAAGTCAGAAGAAACTTTGAATAGTTTTTAAAATGTTGGGGCTTTTCCTGCAATTAAATCTTTGATTTTTGCAGGTGATATCATGTTACATTATCTGGTCCTAGTCACTGGATGTATGTCTGTTGGTAAAATTCAAGAATCTGAAGTTTTCCGCGTTACTTCCACTGAATTTATATCACTACGAATAGATTCTTCAGATGAGGATCGCATTTCAGAAGTGCGAAAAGTTTTAAATTCAGGAAACTTTTATTTTGCATGGTCTGCATCTGGAATCAGTTTAGATCTGAGTCTGAATGCACATCGTAGCATGCAGGAGCACACCACCGATAACAGGTTTTTCTGGTGAGTTTGTATTTATTTTTTTCCCTTTGTAATCATGGGTTGTGCAATATCTTAGTAATTTGGGACATAATATGTTAAATAGTTGCTCTTGCTCTTCCCTGGGATAACAAGGGATGGGCCTTGCTGGTTGAGCACACTGCTCCTTCCCTTCCTGCCCCAGAATCCTCCACAGAGCATGGCAGGCAGGCCCTGCCAGTTTATTGGAGTTGACATGTAACATGAAAGCCATTTGCTCTCCCTGATCTAGACTGACCTTTCATTTCAGAAATTTATTTTAGATATTTATTTTAAATGTCGAGGTTTATTTAGCTGTAATAAAATTGTGATATTCATTTTTACACTTCGTAGTTTTGAGGTTGTCTCTCTTGCAGAATCACCTTTCTAGAACCAATGTTCCCTTTTTTTTTTCTTCAATTTTAAGGTTTTAAGTAGATAATTTTTATTCAAGAATAACAAACTGAAGAAGTAGTATACTGGAACACAGTCTAGTACTATAATAAAATAAAACTTATGCAGTTAGCTGTGATATATTTCATGATGATTTTTAATGTGTGCTGTATTATAAGCAAGCACATATGGTAAAGAGAACACATGTAACTCTAATTAGTTTTGCTTTATTGTAGCCAGACCAACTGTCTAACTTAGTGATTCTGTTGTCCACAGCTGGCATCAATGTTGACTTTCCCTTAATACCATGAGCAAAGTTTATTTCATTATCCTTAAATATAAGACCAAAGCCCAAGAATCTCTGCTCTCAGCCTCCCTCTGTAGCTCAGATTCAAGATGTTCTCTCTTGTATATTTTCTTTCCATTACATTTTTATCATCTGCCTCTACTGTCCTGGAGTAGCACATTCAGAGCTGACCCATTTGCCCCTGAGTGTCAGAGGGCTCAAAGTGTACAATAGCTAGTAGAAACTAACTGTAGATCACCTTCTAGTTCACATGAAAATGTCTTGGCACAGGATAGTGTCAGGGGGAAGGGCGAGGACATTACAAAAAAAAGTCTTTAGAGCACTGTGTGTCAGAGGCTTGGAGCCTAACAATGCAGAAGGGCTAGTGAGAAAGCATGGAGGGGTTGATACGCAGAGGAGTGGACATAAAGTCCTGTCTGTTCAAAGAAGCTAGTGGTGATGGAATGCGCTTTTCTCTAGCCTTCAGAAATAGGAATCAGAAGAGTTAAACCGTGGCACTTTTTCTGGTGGAGCATGTTGAAGTCCCTTGAAAAAGATGAACATGTTGGAGCTGTGATTAGGATAACTGTGCATACTTTTTTCATCCCTCCCCTTTCCTGTCCCAAATTCCATAGATTGAAAGATAAGGGCTTTACTGCCACAGTTATAAGTCCAAAAAGTACAGATGTATTCACCACATGATCAGCAAATAAGTATATTCGCTAGATTTAATCAATGGGAACAATTCATTTATCTTTTTTTTTTAAAAAAAGATTGATTTATTTACTTCTCTCCCTCCGCCCTCCCAGTTGTCTGCTCTCTGTGTCCATTCACTGTGTGTTCTTCTGTGACTGCTTCTATCCTTATCAGCAGCACTGGGAATCTGTGTTTCTTTTTGTTGCATCATCTTGTTATGTCAGCTCTCCGTGTGTGCAGCGCCATTCTTGAGCAGGCTGCACTTTCTTTCGCTCTGGGCGGCTCTCCTTACGGGACATACTCCTTGTGCTTGGGGGTCACCCCTGCATGGCACGGCACTCCTTGCGTGCGTCAGCACTGCGCATGGGCCAGCTCCACACAAGTCAAGGAGGCCCGGGGTTTGAACCGCGGACTCCCATGTGGTAGGCGTATGCCCTATCCATTGGGCCAAGTCCACTTCCCTATCTTTTCTTTTAATTGAGGATGGGATAGGAACCAATTGTGATAAGAGAAATCTTGATATTATAAGAAAGGTCTATATGGAGGCAGATTGGCTAAGGAGAGGCTAAAACAAGGGTGAATTTTGCTCTTTTTGCAATTTTAATAAGGGTTGATATACTCCAGATTTGCTTTGCATAGAAAACATGGGAGCTTTTAGGATCTTTCATGCATAGAATTTTTCATTTCATCTTTTTTTTTTTTTTTTACTTTTTCTTTTTTTTTTTTTAATATTTATTTATTGTTATTATTTTTTTAATTACATTAAAAAAAATATATGAGGTCCCATTCAACCCCACCGCCCCCGCCCCCCACTCCCCCCACAGCAACACTCTCTCCCATCATCGTGATACATCCATTGCACCTGGTAAGTTCATCTCTGAGCATCACTGCACCCCATAGTCAATGGTCCACATCATAGCCCAGACTCTCTCACGTTCCATCCAGTGGGCCCTGGGGGGATCTACAGTGTCCCGTAATTGTCCGTGAAGCACTATCCAGGACAACTCCACGTCCCGAAAACGCCTCCACATCTCATCTCTTCCTCCCGTTCCCCACACCCAGCAGCCCCCATGGCTACCGTTCCCACACCCATTCCACATTTTCTCTGTGGACATTGGATTGGTTGTGTCCATTGCACACCTATGTCAAGTGAGGGCTTAGATTGCACATGGGTACTGGATGCACTCTTCCCGCTTCTAGTTGTAGACACTCTAGGCTCCATGTTGTGGTGGTTGACCTTCTTCAACTCCATGTTAGCTGAGTGGAGTAAGTCCAATAAGTCAAAGTGTAGGAGCTGAAGTCTGTTGAGGCTCTGGGCCTGGGTGTCATATTATCAGTCCAGAGATTCAAATCACCTACATATATCTTAAACCCAGCACCAACTATAATTCCAATAAAGTATCATGCAAGTCTTGTGAAAAGAGATCCCCTCTGAGTCCATTTCCATCACGCAGAAACACCAGCTCCAAAGAAGGGCCATCTGTCATGGCAGTGAACCCCTTCTGCCATGACCATAGAACCCGTGGGTCTCTTTATCCCTCAAAAGAACCAATACCTGGGGTTGTATCTACCTTATCTGTCTCTTAGACTCTGTTCAGTTGTACATAGGGGTATTCCTTCTGACAACCTCCAGACTCTTTTTTAGAGACTCACAGCCTTATAATCTCATTTCTCCTTTCCATTTCCCCCTTACATTAGGTCAAACCGCTTCCCGAAGTCATGTTATTATATGTAGACAGGTATATTCTGCTGTTCCGCATTGAATCTTTAATTCAAGGTCATTTTCTAGTTGCTTCTTCAGCTGGTATGTGGTAGTGATCCCTCGGTGCCAGGGAGACTCATCCCCGGGTGTCGTGTCCCACGCTGGGGGGAATGCATCACATCTACACGCTGAGTTTGGCTGTGAGAGTGGCCACATTTGAGTAACATGAAGGCTGTCAGGAGGAAACCCCCAGGCACAATGCTACTCTAGGCCTTGTTCTTATTGCAGGTGCATAGGCTCAAAAGTGTAGCCATTAGTATCAAGAGCCCACTGTTGGGCCCTCCTTCCTTCCTGGTTCTTGCCGTTGCACCTGGAGGATTGCCGCTGCTCTCCCAGGGCCAGGAGCCCAGTACCCCCCCAGCTGTTGTTTTTAATTGTTTCCACTATGAGTATATATAGACATTACCATATACCCTGGGCATATGCCCTGTATAACTCCCTGTCAACCATATATATCCTGTCAATAACATCCCATATCAGTATTCCTCCGCTGCCATTGTTGAACCACTCTGTGATCCAAAACTTCCCGTAAAGTGAATCCCAACATAATGTCAGCTTCAGAAGAGTCTTAGATCACCAAAATTCATATATACAATATACAGTATTTCCCCAGATCCACCATAAAACCTTTTCCCTTCCACAGCAATAATCTTTTAACTTATTCATATCATATTTCCTGAAACTGATGTACAGATTCCGAAACTATAGTTTTCAAACAAGGTAACATTTGTGCTTACTATGTGGTCCATACTTTAGGTTGTACAGTTTTCTAAATTTTTTAGTTATCCTATGTTTTGTCTTATGGTTTTCATTATTAGTCTGTCTTTTTTTTTTTTTTTTTTTTTTTTTAAGCTTTTAGCTTGACTCAATCTGTTTAGAGTTTAAGAGACTGGGCTTTTTTTTTTTTTTTTTTTTTTAGATTTATTTTTATTTATTTATTTCCCCTCCCCTCCCCCGGTTGTCTGTTTTCTGAGTCTTTTTGCTGCGTCTTGTTTCTTTGTCCGCTTCTGTTGTCATCAGCGGCACGGGAAGTGTGGGCGGCGCCATTCCTCTGCAGGCTGCACTTTCATTTCGCACTGGGCGGCTCTCCTTACAGGGTGCACTCCTTGCGCGTGGGGCTCCCCTAGCGGGGGACACCCCTGGGTGGGGCGGCACTCCTTGCGCGCATCAGCACTGCGCATGGGCCAGCTCCACACAGGTCAAGGAGGCCCGGGGTTTGAACCGCGGACCTCCCATGTGGTAGACGGACGCCCTAACCACTGGGCCAGTAGTCGTCCCCTATATGTTTTTGGTGTAATATTAGCTGTTTTATATTCATCCTCGTGTACTCTCACATAACTCCTCTTTTGCCCCCTTATTTACCTTTGTTCCATCCATTGCACGTCCATTTTCCCCTCCCCTTAGGGCCCACAACGCCTGCCAATCTAATGCCCTGGGAGCCGTCCTTTCTCACGAGAGATACAGTTCTCTCTATTCGACGGCATTAGTCTTCCCCAGGATATGGGTCCACCCCACCCAATGGTAGAACCCACCTTGGCAAAATGAGCCTTCAGCTATTCCCTCCGGAGTCCGTCCCGCATCAGACCATACCCCCTGAGCGTCCTAACCAGGTAACCCTCCTACTTATACTTTGATACGTTTTACTCAACATTTAGTTCTCAACGAACTCATTCATCTTAGTAGGAATATTTTCCAGGATGCAGACAAGTAAATTTGTAGCCTAAGAGGGTGGCAAATACCTATTATAAAACTCAGATAGTTTTACTCCATCAGAGATTTGAAGCATTTGCCACTTGAGAATTGCATATAAATTTAGATAAATTAAAATAGCAGCACCTTGAATAACAGGGGGAAGTGGCAAAGACAAGTGAGTTTATATGGCTAAGAGTCTTCAAAAAAGAGTCAGGAGGTTATCAGAGGGGTCATACTTATGCAATTCGCAGGAGGACCCCAGAAACAGCCAAAGTGGATACAACCCCAGATACTGGTTCTCCTGAGGGCTACAGAGACCCACAAGGATATAGTTATGGCAGATAGCTCTGGAGTTCAGTACCATGTCAGTGGACCCTACTTTGGAATTTGTGTTCCTGAGTGTGATGGAGTTGGACTCAGATGTGACCTTTCTACACATGCCTCTTCTGTCACTTTTACTGAACCTGTGGTTGGTGCTGGGGTTGGTGTATACTCAGGAGACTTGAATCTCTACACTGGCCATAAGCCAGGTGGGCCCTGAGCCAGAGTTGCAGCTCCTACTCTCTGGTTCATTTGGACTTACGCACATCAGCTAAAAGTGAGGTGAAGATGGTCAACCACCACACCAGGGAACTGAGAGTGCCTACAACTACAAGCAGAGGAATTGCATCCAGCATCCGTGTGGAACCTAAGCCTCCTCTTGATATAGAGGTGGAGTGAACATCACCATCCTAGGGCCCACAGAATGGAGGAATAAAATATGGATTAGAGTGGACTTACTGATATTCTACTATAAAACTATTGTGACTACTATTAGAAGAAATTCTATCATTGATGGGGGGAAAGTGACCACAGTAGTTGCTGAGAGCAGAGAGTGGGAAGAAGAGATGTGATTTCAGGGACATTTTTGAGACTTGGGGTTGTCCTAAATGATATTGCAATGTCAGATGCTGGACATTATATATCCTGCCATAACCCACTAAATGTACTCGGGGAGAGTGTGAATTACAGGATAAACTATTATCCGCGTGGTACAGTGCTCTAAAATGTTTTCGCCAAGTGCGCTGAGTGTACCACAATGACAGGGGAGGTTGTTGGTGTTGGGGGCTTGTTGGTGTGGGAGAAGTGGAGTGGGGGTTGAGGGTATATGGGAACCTCTTATGTTTTTTTTGTTTTTTTGTTTTTTTTTTTAATTGACTTTGTAATAATATTACATTAAAAATATATATGTGAGGTCCCATTCAACCCCACCCCCCCACCCCCCCCTCTCTCCCCCCCAACAACACTCGTTCCCATCATCATGACACATCCATTGGATTTGGTAAGTACATCTTTGGGCACCTCTGCACCTCATAGACAATGGTTCACATCATGGCCCATACTCTCCTCCATTCCATCCAGTGGGCCCTGTGAGGATTTACAATGTCCGGTGATTACCTCTGAAGCACCATCCAGGGCAGCTCCATGTCCCAAAGACGCCTCCACCTCTCATCTCTTCCTGCCTTTCCCCATACCCATCGTCCACCATGTCCACTTTTCCCAATCCAATGCCACCTCTTCTATGTGGACATTGGATTGGTTGTGTCCATTGCACCTCTATGTCAAGAGGAGGCTCAGATTCCACATGGATGCTGGATGCAATCCTCCCATTTTCAGTTGTAATCACTCTAGGCTCCATGGTGTGGTGGTTGTCCTTCAACTCCATCTTAGCTGAGTGTGGTAAGTCCAGTAGAGCAGATTGTAGGTGCTGGAGTCTGTTGAGGCTCAGGACCTGGCTATCACATTGTCAGTCCAGAGATTCAAATCCCCTAAATATATCTTAAACCCCAACATTAACTGCACCTCCAGCACATTAGCATGAAAGTCTTATGAAGGGAGATCCCATCTGAGTCCAGATTCATCACACATAAACACCATTTCCAAAGAGGGGCCATCTGCCCTGGTAGTTAACCCCATCGGCCATGACCCTCTTATGTTTTTTATAATGTAACCTTTTTTGTGATGTGTGTATCTTCAAAAATACATAATTTACAAATGAGACGGGTGGAGGTGGGGTGAGGGTTATATGGGAACCTCTTACTTTTTTTAATGTAAGGTTCTATGTGATCTATTTTTAATTTTTAAAATGTTATTTAAAAAAAAAAAGTAGCTTATAGGTTAATGGAAAAAAAAAATAACCACACATTGACAGCAAAGAAAAATGAAAACTGACAGCACAGGGAGAGAATCTACCTATACAAAGATACAGGTTTCAGCTGTGTTATCTGAACATCGTAGGTTACATTCAATTTGAGCTTTGCCTTGGATCAACATAGGTAAGAATAAGGTAGGAAAGCTTAAATCATTTATTTTTTAAAAAATAAATTATGGCTAACAGATTTAATGTTATCCTGGTAGTAATCTCATACTTCATTTACATTCCCAAATGCTTTCTTGAATAGTTAGGAGAGGGTAAGAAGGGTTTGAGGTCTAGCTGGTGCACATAACCTGAGGGAGAGGAGGGGGTTGAGGACTACTGCTCTAGGATTGTTGCTGAATGTTATTAATATGAATGATCTTGAGTCTTCAAGAAAACACTTTTATTTTGTGTGTGTGTGTGTGTGTGATGACCAATTTCAAATTTTATTTTCATAACATTGGATTTGGTGAATGCTGTTACATTTTTTTATACCTTGTTAAAGACAACAAGGTAGTAACGAGAACTTAAGAAAAATTTCCAGTTAAAATGGTAGAAAGGTTTTAAAAGTTAGAGACCAAGCTTCAGTATTACAGATAATTCACTTTTGTAAGAAACCTCGTTATTTGAAAATTTCAAATAGAGAGTATTTCTGCATAATATATTTTCCTTAGTGGTAGATTGCTTAGAAGCATTCATTGAGGCTGCTGAGGAGGATGAAAATCCCAGCAGAGACCCCTTAGGGGGCTGGCACAAGGATGAAAAGAAGGCCGACAGGGCAGGGTGCCAGACCCCCTTTCCTGCTTCAGCCAGAGTGACTGCTTTTATCTGTTCTGCGTTCATGGGGATTCTTTATAAGTGTTTGTATGAATAAAAATTTTTCCCTGAAAAAGTTTGGAAACTAGACCCCATCTGTTACCTAGAATGCTGAAAGTATTCAGAATGATGAAAAACTTAAAGCTGCGCTAATAAGGTAGAGACTAACCACAGGTGGCTATTTGAATTTAAATTATTTAACAGTAGAGCCCTATAAACATCAAGCCTTAAAAGTAGAGCTTTATAAAATGGGGTGGGGATGTGTATATGAAATCCTTTTTGAAACAAGTTAGGTTATAAATACATTAGCTATAAGGACATAGCAGAAATGTGGTACAGATACTTAAAACCCAAAACCCAAATGTGCTTCTCTCCTTTGGACCGTAGATCACATGTCTTTGGATCTCATTATGTAGCCTTATCTTCTGATCCCCAGCAAATAAATGTAAATGAACTGATTTACTTTTGGTGCCTTTTAATTTCATAACATTATATGAACATAACAATTTAATGTTCCAGAAGCACCATTTAAAATTTATACCTTGTTTTTCAGTAATCAACAAGCTAATGTAGTTCTTTCTTTTTCTGTTAGGAATCAGTCTTTGCACTTGCATCTCAAGCACTATGGTGTGGATTGTGATGACTGGTTATTGCGCCTCATGTGTGGAGGAGTAGAAATCAGGACAATTTATGCTGCTCATAAACAGGCAAAGGCATGCCTCATTTCAAGACTGAGCTGTGAACGAGCTGGGACCAGGTTTAATGTCCGTGGAACAAATGATGATGGACACGTTGCTAATTTTGTAGAAACAGAGCAGGTATATAGTATTTTGTATTGTATTCTGTAATAAGCACAGAAAATAAGAACAACAGAACTCAGAACTTATTTTGACATCTGTAATGTTGTTGTTTTATTATTCTTGGCTGTTTATTGGCCTTAAGAAAGGTTTCCCTAGAACAAACTTATTACGATATGGCTTTTCAAATCAGTGACAGGCATGGTCAGTGTCATACCTTGTAGCCTTGGATTAAAAATTTTAAATCCTCAATTATAGAGTAGACAACCTGTTTTTTTTGCATGTGTGTGTGTGAAATTCCACTAAACCCCAAACCCAAATTCTTAATGTTTGCTTTCTAAATTGAAAAGTTTTAGCCATTTTTGGCTATGAAACTATTAATTGTAAATTCAGACTTTTATGCTTTTTAAGAGCCACCATACTCCTCTCTCCCCAGCCCAACTCAGTTCTCCAAATTAGTTTTTGAAAAATATAATACTCTGAAGAAAAAAATATAAATGAAATATTAAAGTGTATGTCTAAAATATTTAGGTTTAAGAGGAATTCCTTTTCAAAAGCTGAGATTCTTATGCTTATACTTTTTGGGGGGGGTACTATATAAAGAAGAACTATCATTAACTCGAAAAAAATAAATTTTTTAGTGATCTGTTTTGGATATTTTAATTAGGGCAGTTTGAATATGAAATTGGTCATAAAATATAACTAGTACACAATAGATATTAGTAAATTTGTTCTCCTAATGCAGAGGTAATAACATTGTGGGAATATTTTATTTACTATTTTTCTTTAGGTTGTGTACTTAGATGACTCTGTTTCTTCCTTCATACAAATACGGGGATCTGTTCCATTGTTCTGGGAGCAACCAGGTTTGCAAGTATGTGCTTGACTTTCAGTTTTTAGTTTATTTCTTTTGAAAATTTTCTATATTTTCTTAACTTTCAGGATAGTTTATTGGATAGTTCTATTATTCCATCTAATAATATTAATTAGATATGTGCCATACAAAGTTCCTAGTGTTGTCTTAGGTATTTTTCTCTTTAATATTCTTTCAAATATCCATAGTAATTCAGTTGCTGTATTTAATATTAAAATTTTCATGTTTTTAGAGCATATTTTCAAAGTGTTTTCATATTTTTTATCTCATTATCTTAGTATATAACAATTGAGCCTCTTTATGCAGAAAAATGTAGTAGTTAAAACAAAACCTCTGGAACCATGCTTCCTCAATGTAAATCCTTTCTCTACTACTACTGGCTGTGTGATCTTAGGCAAGTGATTTAAAGCTCTCTGGGTCTAAGTTAACTTATCTGTAAAATGGGAATAATAACAACAATAGTACCTACTTCTTAAATATATCGTAAAGATTAGTTCCATGTAAGAGTTAGCTATTATTATTATCAATAATAACAATTGATATTGTTACTTGTACTGAAATTTTACTTTGTAATTTGTGACCTGTCATCTTTAATGTTTTCTGACTTGCTTTCTGATATTCTCTTAATTTTTTTAACTTTCCTTTGTTAATATAAATGTCTAATATTTAAGCTATATGATTTTTTTTAATGTAAGGTCATAATTTTAGATTGCCCATAATTACGTGGTTTTGCATTTTTATTCAAATATATTTAGTTCTGGAAGTGTTAGTATAGTCCTTTTAAGCTAGATGTGTATAGTCTAGTAAGTTTTGTGCTTCAGCTTATGGAATTGAAAAAATAGAAAAAATCTTGCCTCCCTCTAGCTTTATCTTTGTTTCCTTCTAGTGTGGTTATTGCTGAGAGAAATTTCAGACCATTCTTTTTCAGTAATATAGTTTTAGTAATACAGTTTATTCAAGACAGACCAAGGATTAACACTTGTACTGCTTGCTAAGGTTCTTGAGTTCTTATCAAGACTGGTTTGAGTTCTGTGGCTCTTATCTTTGACAGGTAGAGGTAACTTAAAGAGCTGTATCTCCCCAAATCTCTCTTGGAAAAGAATCCCAACCCTAGCCTACTTCTCCTAATCTTTCATGATCAGCAAAAGATTTTTGCAGTATTTTTCTTAACATTCCTAAAGCTTGGTCTTAATTTTTTTAAATTAGAAAAATTGCCTAGAGTGATTTTTTAAAATGCAAATTCCTAGCCTCAACTTCAGATCAACTGAAAAATGAATCTCTTGGAATGGAACCCGGAATATGCATTTTTAATTGAATTCTTTTCCACTCAGATGTGATGACTGTGATAACTTTTGCTGTCCAGGCTCCTACTTTGCTGCAGCAGCCAGGCCTGAGCAAACAAAGAGAGCCCCCCGGACACTTGGCCCCTTTTCTTACTTTTTTTTTTAATTAGAGCAGTTGTGAGCTTGCAAAACAATCACGCATAATGTGCAGAATTCCCATACATCACCCCTCCACCAACACCTTAGACATTGTTGTGGAACACTTATTACAGATTCTGAAAGAATATGATCAGACTATTACCACTGCTAACTATGGTCCATGGCATACACTTAATATGTTTTTTCGATACACCTCTATTATTAACACCAGGTATTAGCAATTTTCATTTGGTATAGCTCATGAGAGAACACTCTCATATTTGTACTGTTAACCACAGTCCATCATCCACGACATGGTTCACTGTGTTATACAGTCCCCTGCCTTGTACATTCAATCCAAATGTACACTCAGTGGCTCTCTCTTTCATCACGGAGTTATGCAGTCATCACCCCAATAAACCTTTGAACTTTTCCTTAGTCCAAAAGAAAAAATCCTGTACCCTATATTATTGACTCTTAGTGTTGATATAGTACCTTCTTTGACATTGATGCCATAGTATTACAATATTGCTGACTGTAGTCTATAAGTTACATTGTATTTTTCCCATGCATCACTAAAGTCTTAGCCCTTTATAGTAGTGACATGCATTTGTTCATAGAAGGGCATTCTTGTATTTGTATTATTAACCATAATCCTCATCCACCTCCAGGTTCACTGTGTTATTCAGTCCCTAGATTATTCTCTAGCTTTCTTTCAATTGACATTTACATCCCTAGACTACCCCTTTCAGCCACAATTCCCTTCCTTTTTATTCCCACTGCTGTCATCCCAGTTAAGATCTTTATACTTTCTACTTGCCTGGAAGACTCAGTTTTCCCGGTGGTCTCTTCTCCTCTAGACTCTGCTTCCTGCCATGACAGTTCTTGCTACTTTCACTAGATTATGGTCATCTGATCTACTAGGCATCCATCTGTACCTGGCTTTCTCTACCTATCCAACTTCATGTCTTGCTGTTTTCTAGCAGGAACCCTCTACTCCCCAAATTAAGGTTTGTCAACTTTCATTAGCCAAATGAGATCTCATTGAATGGTTTCCAATCACTTTTCCATTCTTCATTACATATTTGAATTCTTCCAATGTATATCAGTCTTTAGTAGGTGCTGTGAAAGATTTAAAGACTATAACCGTGCTTCACAGAGAAATTATATTCTGTTGGAGAGTAGGACTTTTACAGAAAAGCTAAATATCAATATGAATTCATTTGAGATATGAGTTGTTTTAAGGTGCTACACAGGTAAAACTGATATTTTAAGTGCTGGCAACTCTTTTTATTTTGATTTTCTTTCTCTAAAGCTCTTCAGTATTGATAACTTACAATATTACTCAGACATAGTATTACATTAATTATATTACTGCATTACATTATAGCATGTATTAGTAAATCTTAAAAGATGGTTGTATCATGAGGTCTTTGCCAGGTATAGTGTTGATTACTCAATTTTTGGCTGACTTGAAGTCTCAGAAGTATGTGAAAATGAATCAATAATATTGATAGAAAATGATATTAAATATCATCCAATGAACTGTTTTTTTAAAATGTACTTGATTCAGCCTTTTTTTTTTTTAATTGAGTAAATTTATGGTTAAAACCTTAAAACTTCTTGGAGTGCTACTTTAATGACAACCCAACAGCTCTTTCATTGCAGAATTTTTATTTTTGCAATGATTAATAAAACATCTAGTCTAACCAACATATTGCTATAAGAGTCATAATAGGTAGTTAGATGTGTGTATGTGTTGGGGAGTAGTGTGTTAGGAAACAACCACAGGCATTAGCTGAAAAATGTGAGAACTTTTATTATTTCTCTCATTAGAGTTGCAGTACTCTGCAAGATAAATATCCATCAGTAACCAAAATGAGTCTTGAACTATTATAGAGTTATGAGCAGTTAACCTGAAATTACTCTGAAGTACAAACTTCTGAGTTTTCTGCAGCCTAAAATGCTAAAGCTATATCTTGGAGCACTCATTTTTCAAATTCTAAATTTTTATAAAATCTATTAAAATACTGAAAAGTGGAATTGAATGTAGATGTAACATTCATTAAGACAATAAATTTCTTATTAAAAAGGAATAAAAACATTAAATCCACTGAATGTCCAAGCAGTCATTAGATTGACTCACTTATCAGAACAGCAAGAAAGTCAAATGAGTGATCATACTGTTAATTCCATTATTGAATTGTGTGAGCATATTAAACTTATTTTCTTGTTTTATTTGTCAAACTACAGAACTAATTTGTCATTCCTTCCCCCACATCACCTTTAAAGTCACTTCATTCTCAAGAATGAATTCTGGGGAAATTTAATCTCAGAGTTTCAGATGAAAATGTCTAAAAGTGCAGTTCAAGGAAATAATCTGGTCTCACCTTTATATTTCTTCTCAGCATCTGTCAGATCTTTCTCATCTCTTTGTCACTCTCTTATGTGAGAAAAGAAAAACTGTAACAAGATATTTTTCATCTTAATTTTCTTAGCCCCCAATTTTTTTGATTCTGCAAAACGTGCTATTCCTATAATTGTATGACTGCTAGGTTAACTTGTAAAGTCTGTTATTCCAGGAAGAAATGGTATTTTTAATTTTTTAGAGCCTTTGGATAGGGAGAGGTGAGTAGAGTATTTAGCATAGCAGGGGGAAAAAAGTACATAGTTTTCTTGGAGGCAGCTTGGAAGACTAAAAAGAGCAGGAATTTAGGGAGAAGACCTAAATTATCATCTGAATCTTTTTTGGAATTGGTTACGTTTGACCTAAGAGAGCCAGTTATTTCATTTTCGTTGTTTTTGGGTTTTGTAAAAATTGCAAAAATAACAATCTATTTGTTTGCTGACACATGACCTATAGTTTAAGCTTTTATTTATTTATTTAGTCTTTATTTATTATAGTTTAAGCTTAAAACAAGGGAAAGTATGTAAAAGTACTCAAAAAATATGTTTCATTAATTAAAAGTATATTTAATTTACAGGTGTTTCATATCAGTGTTACTTCCCATTCTTTTTTATGAAGTTGCTGAAAAGTAAAAGGAATAGGAAGTGCTTAGAAGTTGTTTTTTAAAAGGCTGTCATGAATGAAAGTCAATTATTGATTTACTTTGTGCTCAGAAAACAAATTGCTACGTATTATAAACAATGGCATTACTTGTGTCTACATGTTTGTTTTACTTATGATGAAATGTATTATTCTTGTTCAAGGTGGGATCCCACCGTGTCCGTATGTCAAGGGGATTTGAAGCTAATGCACCTGCTTTTGACAGGTAACACTGATTTTTTTTTTAATAGTGCTGTAAGTTTTTAAATTGTTAAGCAGTGAGACCAGTTTTAATGATATATACTGATTCATTTCAGCATTTGGGGACAAAGGTAAAATTTCTCTTAACCTGGAAAACAGTGACACCTAGTGTTAGGTCTTTTAGGGGTGGTTGCGTCATGTGTGGGTATTGATCTCTTAACCTTAAAACCTCCTCTTTTGAGTGTCCAGTCCAATATGATAGCCACTAGCCACATGCAGCATATCTCATTAATAATTGTTTTATATTGATTGTGTGTCAAGATGATATTTTAAATATATTGGGTTAAATACATTTGTATTTAAATGAATATATCGTCTATTTCTTTTTTACATTTTAAATGTACTTCTAGAAAATTTAAATTACATATGTGGCTCATGTTATATTTCCTTTGGATGGCATTGCTCTGTATTCTAGCCTTTGGAATGGTTGGAAACTAGGGAGGGAAAAAAAACATACTCAGGACCTGCTTTTCATAAGGAAATCCCTCTGCATGCTTCCAGTATATTGATGCCCTCATTTTTTTTTTTTAAGATTTATTTTTATTTATTTATTCCCCCCCCTTGTGGCTTGTTTTGCTATCTGCTCTCTGCGTCCATTCACTACGTGTTCTTCTATGTCTGCTTGTCTCCTTTTGTTGCGTCATCTTGCTGCACCAGCTCTCCACAGGGCATGGGCCGTCACTCACCTCTCTGCAGGGTACGGGCCAGCTTGCCTTCACAAGGAGGTCCTGGGACTCGAACCCAGGGCCTCCCCTATGGTAGACCGGAGCCCAACTGATTGCGCCACAGCCACTTTCCAATGCCCTCATTTTTGAGGTGCAGCCCTGTACCCTCAGCCCTTTCTGCCTTCCCATCCAAGCTAGATGGCTTGTGTTCTCTCTGCTAATCTAGTGCCAGCCTCTCAGCATAGGAAGGGAGCCAATGACTCAGGCAGCTCCAGCCTTGGTGGGGGTTGATTGGCATCGTTCTGCTATAGTGAAGAAACAGGTCTGAGCATCATCAAATCAGAGAGGAGATAGTATCACCTGAGAGTTTTCATAAATTCAGAATTTTGAAACCATGTACAATGAATTTGTACCAAATTTTGCCAATACTCTGAATTTTAAGTACTACCATATAGGTTCTGTTTAGTAATGGATTTTTATTTATTTCAGAAAAATTCAGGCTTATCATTTGACGTATGTTTATTTCCTTTCTTTAATAGGCATTTTAGAACACTTAAGAATTTATATGGTAAACAAATAATTGTAAATTTGCTTGGGTCTAAGGAAGGTGAGCATATGCTAAGTAAGGCTTTCCAGGTAAGTGTGGTCATTTTTCTTTTCTGGCCCTTGGACTCTTAGAATGGTCTTAAAAAATAAAATACAATAATCAGATTCTTCTGGAAGTAAATTTACTTCCTAGAAAAAGATTGGATACCTGTTAGGACCTTTAACTCTTTGGGACTGTTAGGAAACAGTTTAGACTAGTGTTGCTGAAATGGACTTATGGAAAGCTTTCAAGGCACTTGGCATTGTTTTCTATTTTTTTGTTTGTTTTTTGGGGGGTTTCTTTGTTTTTTGGGGGGGAGGGTTGGTTTGTTTTTGGTACCGTTTTCTAATTTTCTTCTTTGTGTTAGAGAGAAGCAGAAGAATGTACCACACACACACACAAAATGTTCATCTTCATTGGTAGAGAAATATCAGGCAATTTCCTCTTTCATCTGTTCATTGCTTATCTACTTCCTCAAAACTATAGTCACTGTTTTCAACATATGAAATGGTTGAATAATGCATTTGTATGCATGCAGGACTATAACTTCTGTTTTACAAAGAGACCTATAAAAATTGATTAGAGGAAACTTGAGAATCTCAAGTAAAAAAAAAAAGCAAAAACTAAAGAAATGCATGACTTCTAAGAGAAAGAATATTCTTAAATACTTATTGAATAAATAATGAATTAATATAAATTATGTTAGATATGATTATAAACTCAGAATAGTTAGAAAACATATTCTAAAGTTTGAGTCCAAAATTAACCTAATTATTTTTGCTATTTCGTTTTAAACTTGTGAAATAAATAACATTTATAAACAGATTACACTTTTGAGTGATTTTTTATATTAAACTTTTAAAAGTTTCTATGTATTGAATGACAGTTTATAAAGAAATGAATCTTTCAATCTGTGATAGGCTTTGTCTTAAAAAAATAAGATACTTTATTTCGAGGTTTCTATACTTGGTAAGAAACACTAAATTTATATTGTAAAAAACGCAATGCTGGTGTTGCAAATAATTTTTCATTTTCTAAACCTGATGTGAATATTATTTAAGTTCCCTGATACTTATCTCTTGGGATAGTTTATAAAGTTTAAGGGAAAACATGTTATTAGGTTATCAGCAAGAAATTTTTCATTTTACTGCAAGTGCCAATGAAAGTTTTGTAATAGGATTAGTAAGATGTTAAGAGACCACACTGAAGTTTTAATTAAAAATGTAAGGTTCCATTGACAACATTATGTTGATAATATTTAGTTAACATTGAGATGAATGTTTACCTTTTTACTTTCAGAGTCATTTGAAAGCCTCTGAACATGCTGCTGATATCCAGATGGTGAATTTTGACTATCATCAAATGGTTAAAGGAGGAAAGGCAGAAAAATTACACAGCGTTCTTAAACCTCAAGTCCAAAATTATCTAGATTATGGATTTTTTTATTTCAATGGAAGTGATGTTCAAAGGTTTGACTGTTCTGTTTCTCTGTTCTTTAAATTGGAACTTTGCTATAATCTTAAAATTATTCTCAACACTGAATTCATAAATTTCCATTTTGAAAGTAACGTTTATAATTAGATCAGTACTTGATTTTAGGCTTCTTTTCTTTAGAATGCAACAAATAGGAATAACAGCTTTCCTTATTGAGCACATACTACATGCCTGGCAGGGTGCATAGTGCTCTACATAGATCAATAACAACAATTGTAGTAATAGGCATTTTTATCCCCATTTTGTTATCTGAGGAAATTGAGGCATAGGCTATATAACCTTCTCCAAGGCACATAGCTCTGAAGGGTAAGAGCTAGGATTCATCTGGCTCCCGCCCTCACGCTATCTATGAGGCTCTGCCACTTCTCTCTTTTATCTAATGTTTTAATATTTCTTAATCTCACTAGGCACTATTAGATGCAAAAAGAAGAAAAGGACACTGCTACTTACACATTTTTAGTTTTTTCCATTTGTATAATTTATTTAGTATCAATGGCATAGAACTTTTATAGGGCAGTCAGAGAGAACTGATCTTAGGTTTTTAAAATTAATTCATTCCATTAATATTTGATTATCTTTTAAGTGCAAAAATTATGGCTTTTTAGTCCTGAGTATTTTGCTTCTAACCACTGGCCTAATTAATAAGTGGGTGTCCATGAATAGATTGATATGTAAAGAACAATTATATGGCAAAATGCCAACAGTTGTAGCATATAGGTGGCAGGTATATGGATGTTAATTGTAAAATTCTTTCAGCTTTGTATGTTTGAAAATTGTAATAATAAGAATTTGGGGGAAAAAGTAGGTGCTACATTTTAATCACTTTAATATTTCTTAAGTTGTTTTACTTTGTTCTAAACTAGTTGTTTAACTTTGCTAAATTTGTTACAGTTGCCAGAGTGGTACGGTTAGAACAAACTGCTTGGACTGTCTTGATAGAACAAATAGCGTGCAGGCATTCCTTGGCTTAGAGGTAAAAAGTAAAATAAAATACCTGTATATGACTTGTGTCAGATGACTCTTGCAGTGCTTTTGTAATATTTGCAAAGTATCGTTTAATGAAGTTTGCCTTCTTTAAAGGCATTCTTTACATCTCTTCTCGTCTTCGTTTTCCCCCCAAAGTTTGCTTTACCTATTCTTTATACTCTCCTTTGAGTATGCCTATCTATTTTCTTCTCTGTTCCTTAACTTTCCCTTTTAAATACTACTATGTATCCTAGACCAATATTTGCTTATTTCGCCTTTCTTTTAAAAAAAACTTCTGACCTTCATTCTTGGTGATTAAAACTCAAAGTTTTCCCATTTAATTTTACATTTTGACCAAGTCTATATGTAGTCTAGTCTAGTTGTATGGAATTTTCAAATCATCAGCTACAAAAACCAAGATTAAATGACACTGCCTTTGTGAAAATGAAAGTAAATGAGATTTAACTTTTCTAGTAAGGTCTTTGTTTAAAAAGTTGCTTTCTTTACAACTTATCCATCAAATTCATTGTAATATGTATACAGCCTCAACTATTTGACAAACTATGTAGTGTTGCTGAGCTTTCTAAGTCATTCCTGATACGCATCAGTTAGGATCATAAGGCTGTGGTGGAATTTCACTAACTTAGCACACTTCTCAAATACCATAAAAAGCAGGAATAGGAAATGACTTCTTGTTTCCTCTAGTCAATGATCTTAAAGTTAAGTTTTTCCCTAGCTAAAAAAATGAACTACAGTGTGTAAAAAATCTCTGCAACAGAATTGTGTTTTTCGTGTAACTAAGTAAATGTTACCGTTTGGACTTTTTTTCAATGTCACTGAACTTTACAATTATAGCAGTTACTTTTTAGAATCTGACTTAGCACTCAATCCATTGTTCGTGGTTAGGTATGAGAATTCTCCCATAATGTAGCAATCTACTACTATGGTAGACAACACCAGGCTAATATGAAGTAAGATCAGTTTTGCTCAATTCCTTGAAAATAAATGATGGAGGACATCCTCTTATTTTGTTTTATACTCCTTGCTATGAAGAAGTTGAAAGTCAGGTAATAAACACAGCTTAGGGTTTATATTATTTTAGTTTTTGATCCCTCTTTAATTATGGTTAGTCACCATACTCAGAAATAGAAGAAGAGAAAACATAAATTGGAAGCAGTTAATTTAAAAGGCAAGGCATAGAATATGACTAGACTCCAAATATGAGAAACAGACTAGACCAGGATTGTACATTGTTTTGATTCTGTGACATTTCGGGACTAGAATTCATTCAAGGTAAAGACCAGTAACTTTTCTTGCTTATTTAAACACTTGTATTATTATTTGTGGTGAAATTCTTCACATGCTGTGATCCCCCTAATTCTCCTTTATATACATTACCAATACAGTTTTTTGCATAAAAAGCTTTGTGACATTTCAAGCGCAGCTCTCCTCTCTCCATAATCCCCTGACCTTAACTGCCCAAATTTATCAAATGAAATTAAAAAATTAAAAGAAGCTTAGTCCTGCCCCAGGACACTCCCGGTGTCCCCGCCTAAGCTCTGAGATTGAAGCACCACCACTGCGGGTGCCTGCCCAGAAAGCTCAGACACCTTAGGAATCCCAGCAGCCTCTTATCCACGGTGGGGAGAGGTACCAGAGAACCACTGGACCCACTTTATCGCAACAGTTTAGCTCTCATGCTCAGAACAAAGTCCACCAGGAGCTTCCCCAGGATGTTGCAGTAGATGAACTCCTATGTATGCATCCTAGGTGCCTAGTTCTACTGCTAAGCAGAGAGCAAGGCCGCCTAGGCACCCATCATCTGTTGTATGTCTGATAGCTCTTTGGGGAAAGCAAAAAAAAACAAAAAAAAACAAAAAACAATGTATTGTGTGGGGAATAGACAGGCATTGTGACCTTTAAAAAAAGATTAAAGGAGCTTAGCAATTTACATATATTAGGAAAATTAGGTATTTTTCTCCACTCTTTATTTATTCTGTTAAATAGTTCTTTTAGATGAGCAAGAAGTTAGACTAGACTGACTTGTAGATTAATTAACATTTATAAGATTAATTTTATCATTTAAACCAGAAAGAATTTCATATTAATACAAGATGGTATTTCCTTGATGTTATATGTACTTCAAATATTGGAATGGGGAAAATATAACAGCTAACCTGTTAAACCTCTGTTTTCAGAATCCAGTCCGATACAGTCTTACAAATATAAATTTGGGGTTTGATTCTGGTAGCTCCTAAAACTTGAATCACAATTAGTATAAAATACTGACAAAAGTTTCTGTTTTGCTGTTCCAGATACTAGCTAAACAGTTGGAAGGCCTTGGGTTGGCTGAAAAGCCTCAGTTGGTGACTCGCTTTCAAGAAGTTTTTCGATCAATGTGGTCTGTAAATGGCGATTCAATCAGTAAGATTTATGCAGGAACCGGAGCTCTTGAAGGGAAGGCCAAGGTAGATCTAAAACTATCATAACATCCCAAGGAGCCTCTTCTTCCTCTCTTTGAAAGCTTTCCATAGTCTTTTCTTCTTCTTTTAACTACTGGGCAGTATATTACTTTGATGAACTCTCTGCCTTTGTGAAAAGGATAAAATGCCTCCCAAATAATAATCCATTGTGAAAGCCTAGGTTATCTGTGGGTTCTAGGTTTCACTCCTTTTTTTATTCCTTAATCTGATACAATTAAATGTTCTCATCTTCAAAAGCACCTTGGCTTTTACCCCTGGCTCTAGATAGGCAAATCTCCACTCTGTCCTACACATGCATTTTACCTGTCACTTTTATGAATTTTTCTCACAGGCTGATTGTGAGACGCCCTTTAGCCCTTCATGACTGAGCACACCTGACACTAAATATCTTTAACTCTAGTATTTCTAAGGTTACAAATTATATGTGGCTGTAACTAATTATATGTTTCCGTATATTTTCTTTTCCATCCCTTTTAATCAACAAATTGGTTTGGATTATTATAGTTTTCTCTTTTGTTGGTCCTACAAAGTACTCCCTGATTGTTCTTTTCTCATTATAGATTTTGAATAATATTACTTCCCCGCTGAGCAATAATTAATAAACTATGCTAAAATCTTTAAAAGTTGTTAACATAATTCTATTATAGAATACCTAATGAAAATCTGGGTACTTTCAGTAAATGATGTATTTGGCTATTTTTTTTTAATTTGTCCAATAGTAAGTTTTAAGACTTAAACATTCAACTTTTCTTTGTACATTTCTATTTTAAAACAAAAGATTTAATGTGTCTGTTTTAAAATTCTATTTTATCATGCTTTTATGCTCTCTTTAACAATTCTTTCTATGTGGCTATTATTGATTCAGTGGATAGGAGCTATTTCCTTAGGTTTGGGGGTTATGTAGCTACAACATTTTTAGTCATTTAGTGATAATCCACTAGGTCTATATATGTATTTCTTCTGATTTTTTTCTCCCATACTTTTTCTGTTCAATATCTGCTTTACTTTTTATATTGCTTATTTTTATTTTAAATGTGATATCTTTCTAAAAGAACTGTGGTACTCCTAAGAAAGGGTCTTCCTTCATTTGGCTTTGTGTCCCCAGCACTTAATGCAGTGCTTTCTGTTTAGTAGATATATGACAAGTATTGTTGGATGAATAAATGAATCAAGAATGTATGGTGGGGGGGGGAAAAAAAGAATGTATGGAATAGCTACTATGAATCTAATACTGTTAGGGCCTAATTGTTAAGCTTTTATTCTTTTACTTACTGCCTTCTTGAAAGGGAGTTTCTAGAATATTGCAAAAGAAGTTTGAGAAATGGACTTATTTATAATTCTCTGTCTCATTATTACTTTTTTTTTTAAACAAAAACTATTTCATTGATATATATTAATAAGGATTTAGTCCATCCAAAGTATAGTCAGTGGTATTTGGTATAATCACATAGTTGTGCATTCATCACTTCAATCATTATTAGAGCATTCTCATGATTCCAATAATAATTGCTGTTGTTATCTGCAGATTACTTCTCCCTCTAGTATTCGCTCCTTGTTGAGGGAGTTTGAAAGCATGCCTGAGATATTTTTCATTATTTTATATACTTAAATATTCTTTTTTTAAAAGGATATTTGCCTCAGTTAATTTTATTAACATTCTGAAGCAATACAATTCTTCAGATTACCTCAAGAATAGAAACAACATTTACCACTTTTATAGTTCTTCAGTATATAGTACCTGAAATGCTTTAAAGACCTTTTATCATCTCCAAGTCTTCTTTTAATTTGCAAATCTTCTCATATGTCTCATAAAACACCATTCCTATGCCAGAGCTATTTGCCTTACCTGCAGAGTTTCTTTTGTTCAACTCATGGCGATAGTTAATATTGTTGTTTACAAATATTTATTTCTGAAATAGCTCCTATTTTCAAAAACCTGAAATTGTTAAACTTTCTATATTCCTTTTAAATAGAGAACATAATTCTTGCTATTAAAAGCCAGTCTCTATAACTACTGCTTAAAAGTATTCTTTTGCATTTTTCTACCTATTTGTTTCTATAGTGACTAAGACAATATATGTACAGAGGTTACATATACTTTCAATGGTCTTTTGTCTTTAACATAATATATAGATATGAAATATTTCTATATTAAATATACTGGTCTGATCTGAACTGAAATCTAACATCTGAACTGCTCTTTTTTCCCTTTCTCTGGGCTCCTTTTGATTAATTGCCTGTTAATGTGAATGGTGAGTGTCTTTTCAAATAATGTCAATTGGAAATATTTTCGTATAGAAAGGAATAACATTTTAATACCAAATATAATAGCTGATTAAATATGCAATCTTCATTTAATGATATTTAAAAATCTTGGCTCTTTACTCTGAAAGAATCCTCTAACTACTGTTCTTTAAGGAATGAAAATTACATATTGTAAACTAAAGTTATTTTCTCAAAGTCAAGGTTTTTTTTTAAACAGTCATCAAAATCTGTAAGATCAAAATAAATCTTTATTGTAACTAACATGCCTAAGTAAAATATACGTTCATTAAAAATCATAAAAAGCTCTCACTATAAGGATTGGCATAAGTTTATTATTTTTATGATTTACATAGGTAATAAAATTGCCTGAAATACACAAACTATAATTTAAATATATTCATTTATGAGCTCTAACTATAAATATCTTTTTGGATTAGATCTTCATTATTATGTTAAACTTTAGATTTAATTAATGTAAGTTATTTGGCAGTCATTTAAATTTTATTTTTCTGTTTTTAAAGTAATTTGAAGTTTTTCTAAGAGCATGTAAGTTCAGTGTATCTTACTTTATCTCCCTGTCCACCCCATTGCCACTTCTAAAGGTTAAGATGTAAGAAGTAATTTCATTGTTTTTAAATAAATATACTTCAGGTTATTTCCTTTATAATAACAATTTTGAACAACTACTCACGTAGTTGTCATTACTGGATGCAGTTGTAACACTGAGCTTTTTTATATCTGTGCCAGAGCTGTTGTCCAAAAAAGCAAAAGGAACAGTGACATCTTGAGGCATTTTAATGTGATGGTTAGATATTCAAAAATAGAATTATTGGTTCCTTTTTATTACAATAAAATCTTGTAAAGCTGATTTAAAGTTTCAAGATACCCGTTGAGTAAAAATAAACAGTATTTAGATTGAAAGCCCATGCTCCTTTCTCCCCCAACAGGCTGGAAAGTTAAAAGATGGTGCTCGTTCTGTTACTAGAACAATTCAGAATAATTTCTTTGACAGCTCCAAGCAAGAGGCCATTGATGTTTTGCTGCTTGGAAATACTCTAAATAGTGATTTAGCTGACAAAGCTCGAGCACTCTTAACTACTGGAAGTTTGCGTGGTATGCTTACTTATTTTATATTTTACTTACTTCATGTTATTTAGGTTTCTTCTAAAAGTCCCAAGAGGCAAATGTAAACTTATTTACATAAATGATTTTTGGATTGTAAGAGTTGATTAAAATAGTTTTGGAAGGGAATTTGCATAAAAGTAATTTTTAAAACTTGGATTCTCCAAAGGAAGTTTGTTTCTTTTTAAATGTTTTCTATCTCCATCCCACAATTTTCTCTAACTTGTCTTTTTACTTGCTATTTTCGAAAAGCATTAAATATTGCTTATTATTGGACACTAACTGCCATCCAGTTTTAACATTTAACAAATATGTAGCTTTCAGCAAAGTTAATCCTTCACTGTGTGTCTTTTATGAAAATCAAAAGGATTTGTGCTCAAGGTGAATTGCCATATTTGTTATGGTACTCATGCATTTCTTAACCATTTAATGTGTAAGATTGTGTTACCATTATTATTAGGTTTCTATCTTTTTTTGGTGTATCACTGCTGAAATTTTGGTGTATTATACTCCTAACCCCATTTTTCTGTAAGCCCTGTAGCTATAGGATTTTGCACAATTTTGCATAGTGTGGTGATTTTGGAATGCCTATGTCTTATTACAGCAGAACTGATTTTATTTATTTTACGATTTAAATTTTACTTATTGCAGCTCATGACTTCCAGAAAGAACCCTAAAAGGTATATATTATGACAGTATTTTCCATAGTTTCAAAGTCTTCCAAACTCTTAGGTTTTCATATTCATACTCATAGTTTCTCTCACTTACACATACCAAATTCATATGTACACACACACATGAGCAGCCTGAAGAGGAGGCCTAGGAGTTGAATTTGACTTCTAATTATGAAACTGATTCTGGTCGTGAATCAGCAGATATAACTTAGTCATGCGAACCTTTTTCTCAGATGTAAATGATTTGCATCAGTTATTAAGTCACTTTTTTTCATCTTTGGTCTCCTATAGCCATCAGAAAAAATAAAGTCATCACCTTGACTTCTAAGAGTGAGACCATCTTAGAATGTTTTGTTATAACCCTTTAAATTTTGACTGTAACTTGTTGTTTTACTAATGACTCTTTTTTTTCTTCTTGATGCATCCGTAGTTTCTGAACAGACATTGCAGTCAGGTACAGTATAGAAACCAATCTATAAATAAGAGCAACTTTTTCTTTATTTTTCTAAAGTTGATATTGTACAAATAAATTGTACTCAGATTCTACAGGATGAGTTGATATCTTGTTTTGATCTGAGAAAAAATGTTAAGCTTGGAAAGAAATGCAACACTTTCTGTCTTCTTATAGCAAAGGCTTTATTCCAATTCAAAATAAAGCACCTAATTTTAATTTCACTTTTATATTTCATTAAAAAAACATTAGTGTTATACCTGACTTTTAATAGGCAATTGGAAAAAAAACAGATGTGACTATTTTGGATGAATTTCAGTACTGCCTGTGATATTTTTGACTGTTCAACAGTGTTTCTCACATAATATTTAAGAGGGCATTGTCTCATTTTCTTACACTCTAGATGAAGTATGTTTTCATATCTGTAGACCTGCACTAAAATATTACCTGAAATCTTTTAATTTTAAAAAACATTAAGATTGCTAACAAAATTAGAAGAATTAAGTGTGCAAGACCCAAAGTATTTTTCATGCCTATTTCTCATGTATTCATTCTCTGGACAAAATTTATGATCTTCTCTTTTAACATAAATCCTGGCAAAAGGATCAAAAGCTAGAGCATTTGCCAGAAATTTAACTGAAAATAATGTTTACTTCCCTTCAGTTTTGGAATCGCTTGAAATTTATTTTGGTAATTCTGTGCTAAATGTTTTAAAAAAACTATTGGAGAAGAATGGAAGAAGGGAGCATTTAATATATATTTTTGAGCTATGTAATGAAATCTATTTTCTGAAGCAGTATGGTTAGAGACAGACATCTGTTGTTTGAACACAGACTCATTTCTTTCTTCACATTAAGGTGCCAACCAGCTTACAATAAGCTAGCTATATATATCTATATATAACCTTTTCATTCCATTTAAAAACTGAATTTACTTCTGTTAACGTTACGCCATGTGGCAATATGTTTCTGTTCACACAATTCATCATTTGGCTAGATTTTTAAGCTGTTTAATCCTTACGAGGCTAGGGTTTTGATTTTTATAAAAAGGATTGAAGAAGCTTATTTTCACAGTAGTAATGGCAGTGGCTTCCATTATAAAGACCAGTAATGAGCCATAGTCATAGAAAAAGTAGGGTTAGCTTTCAGTTTACCATACTAATAGGTCAGATCACTTGTCCGCTCTATAGGTCGTAATTTGAAATAATGAGAGGGTTAGAAATCTGCATGTTCACCTGGTAACAAAGGGGATGTGTTTATTAAATCAGCAGTTCTTTCAGGGTGTCTATAGGTCAAAACTGTTTTCATAAGAATACTGATATAAATTATAACCCATGCTTAGTGGCAGTGCTCCAGAATGTGTTCATCAATTGCAATGAATGTACCACACTAATGAAAGATGTTGTGAATATGGGGAAAAGTGGGAGGTGTGGGGAGTAGGGCATATGGGAATCCCTTATATTTTTTATGTAACATTTTATGTAATCTAAGTGTCTTTTAAAAATAAATAAAAAATATATTTTAAAAAGAGAATACTAATAGTCATTTGCCTTTTTCATTCTCTTTCTCTCACAAGTATACGATAGTATTTTCCAAAGGCTGCATAACTTATGATGTTGCATCAGATTGAATGCAGAAGCAGATGTGAGAATTTAGTTCCTTTTAAACTAGTCATTAAAGAGATTGGGGGGAAAAAAACAACAACCATGAAATAATGCCACCCTTCTCAGTAATGTTTTCTTTATTTTGGAAACGATGCCATGTTCAATGACATCACATTGATAGCTTGAAATTGGCCATGGTGGCAGCATTTATACCATAGAAATAGGTAAGTACTACAAACCATGCTTTTCCTCCTTGGGGAGCCAACTGTGAAACATTTACCAGCAGACTACTGGTTATAGCTCTCACAGGCCAAAGATTTTTGCAACCCTCAGTAGTATGTAAGTGTGTGGAAGGGCCGTAAAACCAAAAAAGATGGGGACTGCTTTCTTAGATCACCCCTGCCATATGTTTCGGGACATGTTTCTGGTTTCTTCTGATCTCAATCTGCTTGGTTTGGCTAGCCAAATTTTTTCAGTGTAAAAAAAAAAAGACTTTAATCTTGGCTCTCACACTCATTTGCTGTGCAGTCTTAACCAAATCATTCAACCTCTTTGGGTTTCCTTTTCCTTATTTAAAATGAGGATGATGCTGCCTTGCCTCCTTGACAGGGTTCTTTTGAGGATCAGTGCAAGAAGAGATGTGAAAGTGCAAGGGCCTGGCTGAGATGAGAATGTGAAAGAAGGACTGGATGTAAAGTTTGCTACAGAAATAAAGGAGAAAGATTACCAGGGAACCAATTTTGGGGTCTGTGTCTCTTTAAATCAGAAATAGTGCATGCCTTTGAAGCTAAAAGAAAATGGATTTATAGTGAAAAGAGAGACTGAAGAGTGTAGAAAAGGATGGGATACTTATGAAAGTGAGGGCCAGGTACAGGTTGAGAAAGGTTGAGAAAGCCAGTTGTGTCCAAATTATAGATGGAAGTGTTGGTTTTAAAGGAGAAGAAAAAATTAGTTTTCTTTGAAAGTAAATGGAAATGAGAAGTAGATTGTTGGAAAAATGAAAGGTGTATGAAATGAATAGTTGAGGTGATTGTTGAGTGGACGGTTTGGAGATTTCAAGTGTCCTGAAGTGATTATTTGATATTTCAGTGATGAATAAAAATTACTATACCTCAAAGGCCAGGTTGCAGTTGGATAGAATGAAACAGGAATATGTGCTTCTGCACCTGCCTCTATGCCATTTTGTAGGCAAGAGAGCAATGCCAAGGCTAAAGAAGTTTTAATAGAGGTGGACCTGACCACGGGGCTAAGGTTAGACAAAAAGCTATGTAAGGCAGGAAGCAAATGCTAAGTATCACGGACTGGGTAAACTGAAGTATAACAAGTGAAAGGAAAGCCTCATTGATGCGGAAAGAGTTGATTTGTAAAACGTGGTCAAGGAGAGGGTATGATACCTTTAGAGAAAATTATGGTCGGACATAGGGAATACTGAGCTAGAAGGAGGAATTGGCAGGGTGGTGGACTCAGTAAAGTGCTTGTTGGAACAACAGTGAATCACGTTTATGGTTTTCAAAGTGCCTTGTCATCTTTTCATTGGAGGCTCAGAGTAGTCTTTAGGGTAGGTAAGGCAGATATTTCTATTTGCAAATGAGGGAATCAAAATTGGTAAAAATATTTACCTTAGGTCTCACTGATAGGTGATAGCAGCACTGGTTTTCTGATCCAAATTTCTTGTTTTAGCCACGTTATAAATTCTTTCCAAAAGCATGTAAAGCTCTTTTCCAGATTCATGTGCCAATAAGAGAATGCCAGGAATGAAAGAGCTCTTGTGAGAAAATGGGAATAAAAAAGGCAAATAATATTATAGTGTTTTCATGAAATAGTTTTGACCTTGTGAGCCAACCCCCTGAAAGATCTGCAGAAAACGAATCTGCCTTTAATGAAACTGGGTCTGTCCCAGAGGGAATGGGAGAAGGTTCTTTTAGCAACACCAGAGGGCAGAGTCCAATGTAGTGGTGAAATAGGGAAGGGAATTATGTCCTTATGTGTCCATGAAACATGTCTTTAAGTGTCCCACCTTGCCTTTCTGCCTCTGAATAAATTTCAAATTATCAGGTGCCTTATGACATTTCATTATTTCTAGAGGAATCTGCCACTTTGTATTAAGAATCTCTTTCATACATAGTTTCTGTGAATTTTAATAATATTTGGATTAAAATGCTGGTTGAAATAAGGAAAATTAACATGGTGGAAAAATTATCTCTGTTCGATTAAAGGAACACAGATTTTCTTAGTGTGAATTAGCTCATACACAATTGCTAAATGGGAAGGATGTCGGTACAATGTAGATGTCCAACTGGTTCATTTAGAATATTCCCAGCTTGTTAACATTGTGTGAAGTGTTCAGGGATTCCACAGAATAAAGAAAAAGAATGCTTTAGTATGGAAATTATGAAGATTTAAGAAAACTAGAAACTGCAGAAATTCCTTCTTTTAGTGCAAGAAATGATTTCGAACCTACTGTAATTTCTGCTGTGGTCAGCTCCATGGGGAAGTGCAAGCACAGGTGAAGAAGCTGAGAATTGTTAGCATATTTCTTCTTTGTTTAAAAGATGATTGAAGAAGGCTGTCTCTGGGTCATGTTTTTTATTTTTATGAACCTGGTTTCTCTTGAACCTAAAGTCTTCAAGGACCTACCTCTCCAAGGGAGGAACATGAGCTCTGGGATATATGGCTGAAGAAAATGGACTGACTGATTTTAAGTGCACATCCTAAGGGTATTTAGTGGATCTTTTTTATTAAGATTGTTATTATTCTTGTTCATACACCAGTTACAAAGTCCCAACCCTATTTTTGCTTGTCATTCTGTAGAATGTTAGTCTTTGCTGAAACAGATGATGCTATAGCTGTACTTCATGAATCAAGGCTCAAATTTATAGGCAACAGCTGCATGAGCAGGAATTTACTTACATCTCTAAATTAGAATACAAAAGTAGAGCCGGGTAGATTTGATACTTTTATGTGGGACAACTCAGTGGGGAGCTTTGTATAATGTATCAGTTACCATATGTGCACATTTGCTTATCCTGCAAGAATTATCTACAGTGGTACATTGAAAGAGGTTATCGCTTACCTTAAAATTGACCTCATAACTTTAATTTTTATAAGACTACTGTATCTTTGTATAATAATATAAGGTAATATAATAAAATAAGATCATGTGGACAAAAGGTGGAAGTCTTTTATTTCTTCCTCATGCCAGTCAACTACCAGTCAACTCCATTGTCTGTGTTTTTAGATTGAGGTACTGTTAAGATTCTATCTACTTTAAGAGCTGAGAATTTAACTTAACCAAAATGAATTATGGTTCAGAAGGGAAAAGATAAGTGTAGTCAATATACATGAGAGGTTGAAGATTCAAAGTGTTCTGAACATTTGTTCATTTAGGGGTTCTTGAACCCTTACTATGTGCCAGACCTTTTTCTTGTCACTAGGGTTATTGCAATAAACAAAATAGATCAATATATCTGCCCTCCTGGAGCTTCCATTCTCACTAGAGAAGTCAGAGTTTACTAGTCAAGGTTCTCTAGGGAAACAACTGACAGGAGATACCTGCAAATAGTATGACATTTTTAAAATTATCTCTTGCAGCCATGGAAATGCACAATTATCTCTTGCAGCCAAATTGCATAGAGCAGGCTGCAGGCCTCAGGCTTAGACGAAAGTCCTCGTTTAATTCCCCAGGAGACACTGGCTGTCTGAAGTAAAAATGGAGATTTTTTCTCTCAATATTCAAATGAGTTCCCCTTTTAAGGCCTTCAACTAATCAAATAAGACAAAACTCATTGCCATTTCCTCAGTTGATTGTAAGTGTAACCAGCCATCTGTGTAAAGTCCATGAAATGCCCTTGCATTACAATTAGCCCAGTGCTTTCTTGACCAAACAACTAGCACCAGTGCCTGGCTGAGTTGACACATTAACCTAACTATCACAGTCTATCCCCTGTCAACTTTGCAGCCAGGATAAATAAAGTACATATGCACTCTATATAAAATGCAATACTCTATAGCACTTGTAAATGGCAAGATGTGCTAGGGAGAAAAATAAAGCAAGGAAGGGATGTGGAAGGTTAGGGGCAGAGTTTAGTTTTAAGTAAGCTGGTCAGAGAAGTCCTCACCAGGAAGTTGAGACCTGAAGGAGGTAAGGGAAGAGTGCTCCAACCAGGGAAACAGCTAGTTTAAAGGCCCAGTGGTGAAAACATGCCTGGCATCTTTTTGAAACAATAGACTAAGTAGTGAACCAGGGAAGGGTAATGAGGGCAAAAAGTAAGGCTCAGTAATTGAGTGCCTGCTTCCCATATAGAAGGTCTGGGGCTCAAATTCCTGATATCTCCTGAAGGAAAAAAAAAAAAAAGGCAGGGCAAAACATGGTGGGGCTTATTAAGCCATTGACCGTTGTTAAGGACTTTGCCTTCTGCTTTCAGCAAGATGGGAAGCATTTAGGAGTGACTTCATTTTCAGACATCTCTATCTTCTATGATTTGTATTTTTGTCAGGAAGTTAGTATTCATCAAACCACCTGCCAGTAGCTAGAGTTGTAAATGTTCTTGAAAGTCTTTGGGGAGAAATAAAATACATATTTTTACCAGCCTGCTAATGAAAATTGCTTGAAAGTCAATTGCTATATTGCTAAAAATGTATAGTTTTTAGGTTTTCTACATTTTAAAATAATGTACCATTTTACTGAAATATATTCTGCATGTATCATGTTGCTGCAATAATTTTGTAATAGCTTTTTTACTTTGGCTATTATGTTTAATGTGGTTTGTTTTTTTATTCTGTTGGTTGATTGCATCATGTTGGGCTTTGCATTCAGAGCTGATGATTCTTTTTATATCTGAGCATGTGTCTTATGCTAGTTTGTGCTTACGGTAATTGTACTTTCCGGACAACATTTCTCAGTTATGAATATCAATTTTTTTAAGTGGTCTCTTGCACCTAAAATTCCATTGTGTTTTGTTTTTGAATAGCATCTTCTAAAGTACTAAAGAGCATGTGTGAGAATTTCTATAAGTATTCAAAACCCAAGAAAATTCGAGTATGTGTTGGAACCTGGAATGTGAATGGAGGGAAGCAGTTTCGCAGCATAGCTTTTAAGAATCAGACACTCACTGACTGGCTGCTTGATGCACCCAAATTAGCTGGCATCCAAGAGTTTCAAGGTTGGCTTTTTATAAGATGGGTTAAATTAAATAAATGGCTATGATTTATTGCTCTAGGAAACACATAGCATTCTACAATATTATTAATTTGTGAAAGATACTTGGATTTTAAAAGTTGAAGGCCACATGTTTATAGATGAAATCTATTAAAATCTTACCTCTGTTTTTATTTCTAGACCATTATTTTCTTCATGAAAACGTAATAGTAAATGGTAAAATAAAAACATGAGAAAAACTAGTTCTGTTTTTTTTTTCTTTCAAACTGGTGCAAACCAATCTTATTTTGTAATTGATAATTTAAGATTCATTTTTCAAACCTCCTATGTCCTCTTTTTCAAATATAGTCCTATGTTTAGTTAGGATAAGAAATAGGATTAATCATGAGCATTCTTAAAAAACCTGTTGTGATAACTTGTTGGTACTTTATAACTTAAACAGTATTAATTTATCCTTGTAGAGACTTGGTCATCATTCAGGTATAGTCTGACACTAAGCAAACTAGAAACAAACATTAAGCCCAGGATGCTTTCATTAAAAATTTTATTTGAACCATGAATTTGAGACCTTCCTCCTTTTTCAAGTCAACTTTAATTCCTTTTTAAAATAGCACATAATTGCCAAATTTATATATGAAGATGATGTTATTATGAAATAATTTGAGATCCAACTCTTCCATTTTTAGTTATTTTTATTCAGTCACAACTTAAACCATGAGTTTATTTCCAATTTTTTTAAATTGCCCCCTTGATCAATTGTGTTGAACCTAACAAAACTAGCACTACAATTCTAAGTACTTCAGTATGTTCATTTAATCCTTACAATAGACCTATTATATAGGCTATTGTTTTTTTTACATTTTTACACAGAAGAAATCTGCGGTACAGAAAGGGCAGTGACCTGCCCAGTGTCATGCAGCTAGTAGTGTTAAGGGCAGGATTTGAACTCAGGCAGTTTGCTCCTGAGTCTGTGTGCTACAATGTACCTTATATGTGAATTTGGGCTTAGCTTTTCTGCAGCCTCAGTTTCCTGTCTGTAAAATAAATACAAAAATAATCTGACTCATATGATGTTTTTGCAGTAATTATATGAGATGATGCATTTACATAATTGCAGTCAGTAAATATTTTTATTTTAGTCCCTGTCAGGTCTCGGAGAACTTGTAGCTGGTGCAGAGTGATATGTCTTAACCACTTCTACTAGTTTTCCTAGATTTCTTCCACCTAGGAAATAGCAAAAAGATCAAGCCTATGGTTTTCAAATTTGAATGTTAAAAATCCTTCCATCTTCTCAACTATTTTATTCTTTGTGCTTTTTCTGAAGAATTACTTTTATCATTCCAATTTTAATTCACTTTCGACTCTGGGAATTGGCTTGCTTCTCAGCTGTTCATAGTACAAACTTAGGCAAGAATTCTTTCAAAATGATTTCTGAAAGAGCTTAAGGATCTTCAAGAATAACAGTCTTAAAGTAGCAAACTTAGGACACCTGAATGTGAATTTCAAGTAATTTTGTCCCACTCATGGGTTTTTTAATTTGGTTGAACTTTGAACACGAATGAATTTTAATTTGAATTTCATTAAACTTAAAGCACAAGAATGGATTTTTGGGGGATTTGGTGTTAATTTTTGGGGGTGTTGGGAAAGATTGCCGTTTGATTTAAGGCTATATTTAAAAAGTCTTTCTTGAATGCTTAATTGTAGATAAAAGAAGTAAGCCAACCGATATATTTGCAATTGGTTTTGAAGAAATGGTAGAGTTGAATGCTGGAAACATAGTGAATGCAAGGTAAGCCAGCCAGGTAACTCATGGGAAAAGTTTCCAGTTGAGGAACATGGTGGGCTGATAACAAGAAACTGTTACAAGAATACATTAAGATAATGTTTGTGAAGGTGTCTTCTGAACTGCAAAACAGTGGTTCTCAGATTTCTTGGTCTCGGGATCCCTTTATACTCCTCGAATCTCAAAAATCTTTTGTTTGTGTAGGTTCTGTCTCTTGATATTTATCATAATAGAAATTAAAACAATTTTAAACAGTTAATTCATTTAAAAATAACAACCAAATATATTCTAACTTGAACTGAGAAGGAAGGGGGAGTTGGATCTTGGAGGTGGGTTGCATAGCAGTAGGACTCTTGATTTTACTGTCAGAAAGTGGGTTCTGTAGGTTGGATTTGTATATTTTGAAGGAAATTGAGTATTATTAATGTAATGGG
Organism: Dasypus novemcinctus; assembly: GCF_030445035.2. Taxonomy (NCBI): domain Eukaryota; kingdom Metazoa; phylum Chordata; class Mammalia; order Cingulata; family Dasypodidae; genus Dasypus; species Dasypus novemcinctus. Next base: position 153,093,140 of record NC_080676.1, on the reverse strand, counting down.
GTTATGGAGCCAATTAGAAACTGAGCCTTAAATTTCAAAGACTTACCGGTCCACCTCTGCACCCTCAAGCTTTCAACTTTGACTTTAGGCTGCCCCATACTCTAGCAGGAGGAGGCCAAATAGACTGGGAGGGAAGAAAAGTGAATTCTAGACTTAACTGCTAGCAACTCGCTGGGTGTCTGTGGGCAAGTCTCTAATATCTTTAACTCATTTCCTCATCTAAAAATTAGCATGTTGGCCAATTCTAAACCCCAGTTTCCCCTCTAGGTCTATATAAACAGAATGTTTTCATTGCAGTAATAACACAATGACTGTGTTAATTGCTAGCTGGCAATCTTTATATATATATATATGTGTGTGTGTACGTATGTATATACTACACACGTATTAGCTATTTTACTGTGAATTACCCATTCATATCCTTTGTCCATTTTTTCTATTGGGTCATTTAACTTTTTCTTGTTGATTTGTGAGAATTCTTTATATATTTTAATAAAGTAGGTCATTTTATCATTAAACAACCATTGGAAAATATAACTGTTTTTCAAAAAATATTATATTTTCTAAAACAAAAGAAAACGTAGTAAGAAGGGTGGCATTGTTTTGTAGTTTTGCAAATCTCTTTAAAGTCTGGCTTAAGACAGCCGTATTCCCACATCTCCTTTTGCAGTCTGTTGCAACATGTTGTTTTGGTTGAAGTATATGAAGAAAATTACATTGGTATGTGGTTGGAAAAGGAAATATTTTAATAGCCTTTTCAGATAATTTCTTCCCTGGTACTCTAACAAAACTTGGCAAGTAGTAGTTTCTCAAAGATACATTGCAATATGGAATATGAAACCATATCAATTAAATTTCTGTACTCGATTATATTAAAATTCATTGATCTTTTACCCTTGTATGATTTTGTAACATCATGTATTAGTCATTTCAAAATATTGGTTCACTGAGTTAAGTAGATCTTCCACATTTTGACATATTTCATTATAAAATATCAAGATATATTTGCTAATATCATCACTTATCTCTTCACCAAAAATGCTTTAACTGTTACATCTTTTACCAACTATAGCTAGATGAAATTTTGTCTTATAGCCTATGTACATTTAAAGCTAAACTTTTTTAGAAAAAAAAAGAAACAAAATTCCCTATTGATATCACCGTGACAGGTTACAAGTTTTCTGAAATTTTAATTTTTGCTTGAAAGTTCAAGTTTTTTCATTGGAAACAAATACAGTTGTTTTCCTTGAAGAGACAGACTTGGTTGAGAAAATGTTTATCCAAGATAAAATAACCATAGTTTGTCTGTCTTTGTTTTTTTCTAGTAAAAATTGTGTTCCATGAAAAAAGGGCAGTTCAGCTTACAACTCAAACTATAAAATGCTTTCCCTTGAGACAACCATCGTACCTGAGTATGCAGCAGAAGTGTTTTGTGTGTACTTCTCTGCATCACAGAGGATATTAAAAATATGTGATGCAGTGGCTGAGATTTGATTAAATTAATGTTTTTACTCTTCCATCAAAGACATTTTAAAGCAAAATAGCATTTTTATTTATTTTTTTTACTGCACATGCATGGCAGTGAAAACTATAATGACCACTTTTAATACATTTGAGTGCCTGGGTTCATGCTAAGGCATTAGCACTTTTATCCATTGTTGCTCTTGCAGCATTAGTGCAAATGTCAACACTATGAAAGAGGCAAACAATATCTTAGTACTACTATGAAAATATTTTTTACTTTATGCATTGTAGGGTTCCCCAGGCTGTTTTCAGACCACATTTTGAGAACTGCTCTAAAGCCGTATTATAATAAAAATTATTGGAGTAAACCTAAAGCCCAAGTGTTTTGTTTTGTTTATTTTAACAAAAACAAGGGTGGTTGCTTTTAAAGTTGAGTATTTGGACATCTTTTATGACATTTTTAAAGATTTTCAGAATAAAAGTATGGGCCAAAATAGTATGATATAGTCATCAATCTTGTATACAACAGTTTTCTTTTCTTGGCCAAAAGTGAATAATTCATATCAGAGAAGTAAGGAAAAATCGGACTTCATTTCTTTATCTTGAATCTTTTCTGGAAATAACATTTCCAGGCCTTAAAATAAAACAAACTGTAAGGGTTCCTAGTACCAAACAAATTGTTCAGTTATTTGTATAAATGGAGTTTAATCAAGTTCTTCTTTTAATGAAGTAGTGGTTTTTATTCATTCATTTATTTAACCATTATCTATTGAGTACCTGCTATAGATGCTTTAGGTGCTGAAGATATATCAATGGATAAAATAGACAAAAATCTCTGCCTTCATGAACCTTCTCTTCTAGTAGGAAGAGACAGACAATAAGCAATGACTGTAATAAGTAAATTACATAGCGTGTTAGAAGACGAGACATACAATGGAAAATAAATAGAAAGGGGATTGGGTATGTGGAGGTAGGGAGATGTTTGCATCATTGAGAAGATGACATGACAAATGACCTGAAAGAAGTGAGAAAAACCATCATTCTCATGTCAAAATCCAAGTATTGGCAGTGGAATTATGGTAGGTAGAGAATTCATATTTTGAATTTGTATTTTAGGGCTGGTGTGGCATAGTGGGAGATTAAATAGATGGATGTGAAGTCATTTTGGCTTTGCCACTTAGCAGTTGTGTGACCCTGAGCAATAAGAGTCCTCTCATCTGTAAAATGGGAGTGAGGCTGGTCTCAGAGCGGTTGTTAGAATTAATGGAATAACATGTAAACCAGCCTAACATGAGCTAATGTTCACTGAGTATTAATTCTCCTTTACCAACTCATTTAAAACTTACTTGGAATATAAAAATCTTTGAGTTAATAAAGACATTTGAAAAAAAAATTTTTTTGGATTTCGTTGGAAGTTCTTTTGCCCAAACTTAATATTTTGAAATTTTATGTTAAAACAATAGAATTGAGCATTTTTCCTGCCTGCCTTGTATGGACTATACTTCAGAGTATTTAAACAGTTGATAAGAGAAAAGTTCTTTAAAGAACAACTCCAATTTATTATAAAAACCTGTTAAATAATGAAATTACAATGTCTTAGAACCCCTAATGAGATAATGGATGTAGGCAATAGATGCCGAAACCCTGGATGAGAGGTTGAAAAGGTGCATCAGGCTGTCACCACCTGAATACCACTTGAATGATCAGGGGTGATAGCACCAATATTATATGCCTTCTGCTGGGATGTAGTGAGAAGTACACAGCACCACCCAGAAAGTGTGGGGGGGTTTGGTTTTTTTTGCAGGGTTTTTTTTACATTTTATTGTAGTAAAATATATATAACATGAAATTTTTCATTTTAATGTTTTAAGTGTACACATCAGTAATATTAGTTAAATTCACAATGTCGGCATTATCTATTTCCAAAACTTTCCATCACCCCAAACAGAAATTCTGTACCCATTCAGCAATAACTCCCCATTCTCTCTCCTCCAGACCCTGGTAACCTCTAATCCACTTTCTGTTCCTATGAATTTGCCTACTGAGATCATTTATATAAGTGAAATCTTACGGTATTTTGTCTGACTTATTTCACTTAGCTTAATGTTTTCAAGGTTCATCCATGTTGTAGCATGAATCAAAACTTCATTCCTTTTTATGGTTGAATAATTTATATTGCATGTATATTTCATATTTTGTTTATTAACTCATCAGTTGATGGCCACGTGGGTTATTTCTACCTTCTGACTGTTGTGGATAATGCTGCTATGAACATTGGTGTACAGAGAATTGAGTCTCTGTTTTCAGTTCCCATGAGATATTTTTGACCTTGTCCCTCTGCCCCCAAAATTGAATTAGTTCCTTAATTGAGCCTTTACATCAAACTATCAGTTTTTGGGAATATGAGGGATAGGGGGGCAAGTAAAGACATCATGAGGACACAGTCCTCAAGTTGTAGAGTTGAGCATTCTACAGGACAAATGGCCCAATTCCTTAAACAAATAAATGGTATTAAAAGGGGGAGAAGATCAAGAGACTGTTTAAGGATGTAAGAGATTCAAGAAACATACAAACCAACGTGTGGGCCTTGTTTGGACCCTGCTCTAAGGAAATCAACTGTTAGAGGCCATTTTTTAGATAACTGACAAAATTTGAATGTGAATTCAGTGTTAGATGATGTTAGGAAACTGTTAATATTTAAGTGTGATAATGACATCGAGATTATATAAAAATAATATATTTAGAAATGAATGCTGAAGTGTTTACAGGTAAAATGGCATGTATCTTAGATTTAAATACACCAGGTATATGAAAAAAGTAAGACGGGATGGAAAAAAGATTGACAAAATATTGGTAATTATTGAAGCTGGATAATGGATATGTGGTAGTTATTTTACAATTATCTATTTTTGTATATATGTTTAAATTTTTCTGTAATAAGTTTTTTTTTTAAAAAAGCAGTTGTGATTTATAGAAATAAGAAAAATGGGGTAAATGTACCTGGACATACATATGTATCTATTATTCTAACAGATATCTAAGTAAAAGTATACAGAGCTTGATATTACTCATATGGTGGAGTAGTCATTTAATGAGTAAGCTCATGTTTTCCTTATAAAATAGAAATAGATTAGATTTTGAAGTGTATTTTTTTTTAGATAATTTTTGGGTTTTATTTTTTAAAGAAAACCCAAGAAAATAGCCTGCATAAAATATTTTACTCTTGGTGTAGCTTTCGTGATGATCAGTAGTCTTATGAAATTTGGGCATGTAACAGTATTATTGACAATTGTCTTATAAACTAGGCTATTGCCAATATCTTTTTAATGGTCCCTTGTTATTATTTTATGGTAGTACAACTAATCAGAAGCTCTGGGCTGTGGAACTTCAAAAGACTATCTCCAGAGACAACAAATATGTGCTGCTGGCTTCTGAGCAATTGGTGGGCGTCTGTCTCTTTGTTTTTATCAGACCACAGCATGCTCCCTTCATCAGGTCAGTGAACAGGGCACGCTCCTGAGGCTAATTCCTACTATTATGTAACAAGAATATTGTCTGGAGTGTTTGCTACATCAGAGAAACACTTATTCATAATTTATGTTTTGCATAAAGAGTCACTAATAGCTTCCCTGTACTATTGCACCCAAAGCACCATACAATGCATAGTTATATGATATATATTCCTAATTTCTTATGGACACAGAACTATTTAAATTTCAAGTCTTTGATTTAGAATTCTTTGTTTTAAAGGGATGTTGCAGTTGATACTGTAAAGACTGGAATGGGAGGTGCAACTGGAAATAAGGGAGCAGTTGCAATTCGAATGTTATTCCACACAACAAGCCTTTGCTTCGTCTGTAGCCACTTTGCTGCAGGGCAATCACAAGTTAAAGAAAGAAATGAAGATTTTGTAGAAATAGCTCGCAAATTGAGTTTTCCTATGGTAAGTAAGCTCTTGCTGTTTGTTCTTGAAGAGAAAGCTTTGAAGTATCTGTTCCTATACCTCAAATTCCATATTAGTATTTTTGAAAATTTGAGATCGTTCCTAGAAACATCAATAACAATCACCTAAATAAATATTTCACTTGTGAATACTATTGGGTTGAAGAAACAGGGCAATTGTTTTGAATTTAAAATTCCATCTCATTGCTTCCAGGGAAGGATGCTGTTTTCTCATGATTATGTGTTTTGGTGTGGCGATTTCAACTATCGAATCGATCTCCCTAATGAAGAAGTTAAAGAGCTCATAAGACAACAAAATTGGGATTCTCTTATAGCAGGAGATCAGCTTATCAATCAGAAAAATGCTGGACAGGTATATACATATTTAAGATATTTGCATTAAAGAAGTAGTACTTGTCATATCTTAGAGGACTTGGAATGGTGAAAATGCTCTTCTTTTCATAGTTCTTTTTATTTATTAATTTCTTGGGGGTACCTTTTTATTTAATAAACATATCTAAAGTTAAACCAATATAGAATTCTTGTCCTTTAAAAAAAAGAAAAAAAAAGAAAACTCAAAATAATCCCCGAGAAGAAAAATTGTCTCTATAAAATTTAATTTTTAATAGTATATACTTTTTGTTTAATTTTTTTTCAATAATACCTTTGAATCTTCATTTTAAAGGCTTTTTTAAAAAAAAAGATTTATTAATACGTTGTTTTTTATTCTCTTGTTTTTTATCTCAAATGCCTTTCTGAAATTTTTTAAACTTGGGGCCATAAAATTTTGAAGGAATTTATTTAAAAAAAAACTTTTTAAAAGTAGAGTGATTGGAGGCCCCTTTGCAATAGTCATCCTGAGGCCTGGATTCTAGCAGTTTAGATACCCCTTAACCTTTTTAGTCCTCAATTCCTATTTGAGAACGAGATGTCAGGCTAGATGATTTCCGAAATCCAATACAGCTCTAAATGTCTGCTATAGCTCAGAGGTAGAATATCCTTATATGTATTTTTGTAATTTTCTTGTATGAAGGTCAAATAAGTGGTATAAAAATGACCACATCTTAGATTATTTCTTCTTAAGCATAGCTGTATTCAGAAGGGGTCATCAGATATATATGAAATTCAGTGTGAGAGTTTCCCACACATAATAGACATTTAATATGAATGTCTGCTTGAATGAAAACAGAACTTTTCACTTTTGCCTGGTGGAATAACTTACTCTGTGTATATGTTTATTTTAGATTTTTAGAGGATTTTTAGAAGGAAAAATGACTTTTGCTCCTACATATAAATATGATTTGTTTTCTGATGATTATGACACCAGTGAAAAGTGCCGCACCCCTGCGTGGACAGATCGTGTCCTCTGGAGAAGAAGGAAATGGCCTTTTGATAGATCAGGTTGGAAAATGGACTTCTTCATTTAAATGAATTAATGCAAATTTTATGAGGAAGAAGAGAATGATATAAAAAATAGGAAGGGCAAAACTATTTTCTTTCAACAAAGTTTATCCAGTTTGTACAAAATTTAAATATAGTACAAATTTGTTTAAATATTTTCAGATCTGATTATAATAATTTGATTTAATTTTCAAGTCTATTTTCTTTTCAGTGATATAATTTCATGTAAACCAAAGTAAGGAAACTTTTGTGAAGTTTTCAATTGAGTACAAATTAAACTTTTAACTTGAATAACTGAAGTGGGTTGCAGGTGTTTTGAACTTCCATTTGTCTAATGAATTATTTATGAGACACCATTTGATCAATTTAGGCAGTTTCAAAAGTAAAGCCGTATTTTTAAATTTTTAGTAAGTAAAGCATAAAATAACTTTAACAAAAACACCTTTCTATTTTAAATGTGTGTAGGCTTCCTGCCTATTAACAAATTTATCTGTTGTCCAGTCTCAAGACAGTTGATGCTAAGAAAAAGGAGAAAAGCTCCTTGCTCCTCGTGATATATTGTGTTCATATGGCGTCTCCCCTATTCCTTTTTATTCTGACTGCAGCTGAAGATTTAGATCTTCTAAATGCTAGTTTTCAAGATGAAAGCAAAATCCTCTACACCTGGACTCCTGGCACTTTGCTCCATTATGGAAGAGCCGAGCTGAAGACTTCTGATCATAGGTTTAAACAGTCTCAGTATTACTAATGGTGTTTGGAATTTGTTTTAAATGTATCCTTTCTTAAATATTTCTAATATATCTATCATCCTTTATGCCTTAAGGCCTGTCATTGCCATGATTGATATAGATATATTTGAAGTTGAAGCTGAAGAAAGGCAAAATATTTATAAAGAAGTAATTGCAGTACAGGGCCCACCAGATGGTACAGTATTGGTCTCAATCAGAAGTTCTTTACCAGAAAATAATTTTTTCGATGATGGTCTGATTGATGAGCTTCTCCAGCAGTTTGCAAATTTTGGGGAAGTTATACTCATAAGGTGAGTATTATCCAAAATTAACTCATGATTCATAAGTTTCAATGTTAGTAATAACCTTGTTTGTTTGAATATTTCATGAGTATTTATATTTTCAAACTAAAGAAAAATCGCATTACAGGTAGGTTATTCAAAGAAATCAAAGGTTTTGAAACTGAATTCTCTACCTAGAAAGTTTAAATAGTGAAGCTTTATATGAACAATGAAAGACAAAAGTATGTACAAGTTTAGATATGATCTCTTTAGTTTCCTATATTATAAAACACATAATTAAGCCATATAACAAAATGAAGCTGTAATAGCCATTGTATTTTTTATAGGAAAGATAGACTAAATTGGAGTGACTTTTTTCCCCTAAGTCCAGGAAATTTTCAGTTTTAAGTAATTTTAAGTATGTTTAATTTCCAACCAAGGGAGAAGCAGCACTGCCAGCTGAATGGTCAGAAGTCATTCATTCTAGTCTTGGATTCCCTTGTTGACTTAACCATCTGCCTTTTGCAAAACAGGCACCTCTTTCCTTGTTTAAAAAGTGCTCTCTTCCAACATACAGCAATTTTGAGAGATTCAATGGCATGTGCATATTTGAAATCCATAGGGCAGAGGTACTATTAAATTCCTCTCTGGGCTGTTATTTGCTTATCTAGGTGCTTTGGAAGAGCAGACAAGAAATTGAAGATTTAATTCCTGCTTGTAGTCCAGTTAGAAAGATCGGCATACATATAATGGCTTCCCTCAATCCTAAACAGCATCGTCCACAGAAATAAAGTTTGGTTTCTGTCGAATGCTGTCTGAGAAATTTGGAGTTCTTTCAGAGAGTAAATTTGTAAATACAGGAAGAACTTGTATTTAGACTTACCTCAAATCTTTTGATAAAGATCTACCATAAAGCTTTGAAACAAAATAAAACAAAAATTTCCAAAGTATTAAGATTCCAGAAAGTACATAGTGAAAGCTCCAAGTTCAGAGGACAGAAAATTTTGCTAAGTATGGAAATGCCAGACTATCAGGATCTTTATTTGAATTGTGTGAGTGGGCAATAGAGTAGTAGTCAAGTGTCCCAGTGAACAAATGTAAAATATTGCACTGGGCTAGAAATAATCCAGATTGTACCCATGGGATGAATGACTGATAACAGGGAAACATCCTGTCTCTTTATAACCCAGACTGTAAAAAACTTGGTGTCAAATGGAGCCAGAAACGTTCCCCAGAAATATTTGCCACCATTAGGTAACAAAACAAGTCATTACCCTAACATCTTAAAACCTTGGGGTATCTCCACACCTGAAACATTCTCAGCCATCTGATTGTTATACTGGGAAGACTTTTTTTAGCAGACTGTTTTATTTATTTACATAGTATTTGAAAGAAATTTGAATGTTTTCAGGAGAGAGCACTTTGTCCTATGCCCCGCAGGCCCAACTGCTCTTCCTCTTGTTTTGTTTGGGTTTTTTTTTTTAACATATTTTATTATCTTCCAGGGCCCTGTAGATGCTTGTTAATTAGTAATCATTGAACTAGTTATGTCATAGGTATTAATTATATTTTTTGTTACTTGTTTTTCTTTTTCTTAAAGATTTGTGGAAGATAAAATGTGGGTTACATTTTTGGAAGGAAGCTCTGCCTTGAATGCTCTGTGCCTAAATGGTAAAGAGGTAATGTAGTATTTGTTGATCCTAAGCCATTCTGAAATTTAGTATGTGAAGATTATATTCTTATCAATAGGCAGCAAGATTATCTAAATGTTTTCATTTCATGTTGTTGATAGATCTTACAGTGTGCTTGAGGAAGTATGGTCTAAATAGTTATTAGTTAGAATAGTTTTCTGACTAGCCTAAGATTATTTTGATCCCACCCCAGAGATAATAACCACTGTAATGGAGTAAGAAAAAAATTGTTTTGTCATCTAATTTGATTTCTCTTATATGAAAGTTTGTTATATAAAAAGTTTTAAATGTTTAATCATAGATAGTTCATTTGTAGCATTGAATGGATTTCTATAAAATGAAGAAAATACTTTATTTCCAAAAGAATATTGGCAGAAGGTGCTCTTTTTCCAACTGGTTTTATTAATTTGGGCTGTGGTATCTTGGTGTCTCTTTTAAGCATAAGTAAAAGAATTCCCATAGATTACAAATCTCATTAAGACTGTTTAGAAATTTTTAATTAGTGGAGATAATCTCAAGCCTGTGATTCATAATATCATTGATAGGGAAAGTTTTACTTCTGTGAAGTGCTGCATTTATCATCTTTTTCTGAATGTTTTCAGATAAACCCTAAATTTCTAGGTATATGGTCACAATAAGAATAGGCTGAATTCCAGACCTATTAATAATTTCTCCGTCTTGGGTATATCATGAAAATTTCCCTAGGCTTACTTTTCTGTCCCATTATTTGAATTTGCCTGGAGAAAAAAATTTCCATGCTTGTGTTGCATTGGAAATAAGTTTTTTAGGTTTGTTTTTCTTAATTTCTCCTGAATGCATTGGTAGTATGCTCATAGAAAAAAAGTAAATCAGAAAATACACAGAAGCATAAAGAAAAAAATAAAGACCACCTGTAATTCTACCACTATGAATACCATCTCATAACCTTCATATATACTTATGCATATATTAATACAAATGGGATTATATATACACGCATATTAGTACAAACAAGGTATACATATACATGGACACATAAAATACCTATAAATGGGATCATATTATAGATGCTGCTTACTGGAACCTGTATCATGGACAAATATGTCATTTTAAATGACTGCATAAGATTTCATTAGGTGGATAAATATGTAAATTTATTTCACCAAACTCCTATTAATGGACATTTAGATTGGTTCCAGTTTTTAATTATTAAAACCAACATTCCAGGAAACCTTATAAATTGCATGCTTGTCCTGTTACTCTTTAGGGTGTAGTCCTAAATTAAATTTTATGTCAAAGAATATAGGCATATTAAATTTTGATACTTGTAACCAAATTTTCCTTTAGAAAAGCTATATCAAATTATCCTATGCATGGGATTGCCTAACATCTAACATTGTAGCTTACATTGAATATTAGATGCTTTTTAACTTTGACACCCTGGAAGGCTAGAAGTAGTATGTCATTTCTGTTGTAAGATTTATTTGCTATGATTTAAGTGTATTTTGTATTGAGTGGTCATTTGTACTACTTTCATGACTAAACTGGTTTATGTCTTTAGCCCATTTTTCCATTGGGATATGAAGCCCCTTGTGTGTTATAGAGGTTAATCCTTGTCATATATTCTGCAGATATCTTTCTCAGTTTGTCATGTAACTTTGCTGTGTCTTAACTATATGGAAATGTTTTTTTTTTATTTAATTCTACCTCTAGTCTCATACTAAAACCCCTTCCTCATCCCAAGATAATATAAACATTGAAGATCAGCTCTCAGTTTGGGTTCTTTGTAAGCTTTTCCTCCCCTTCTGAGTATTTCTTTTGTCTTTCCTTGATAATTCAATTTTCCATGTTTCTTTTTTTCCCCTTCTTTTCAGCTCTATCCCTCACCCTTAAATCTAGTCATCTGTGTTACTGTCTTAGAAAGGCACCCATCATTAACTACTCTAAAAGATTTTCAAAACTATTACAGTTATGTTTGTGGGAAATTTTTAATAATCTTTAATTATCCTTTGAAAGTTAGATGCTTCCAAACCGCTAGCCTGTTGCCTTTGTTAGTGCCCTAATTTCAACCCCACATCTCCCAGGCTGCATGTAGATCCAAAAGTATATAACCTGAGCAGAGCAAATCTAAAGACCATTCTCTGCTATCATCAAAATGTCTTCCCTTTCATTTGCTTCTTATCTCTCCCAAGAGAATATTTCTAAGGTATTGTTTCCTAAATGGCCTTAGAGTGCTAGATGCTTAAGAATGCTTATTAGTTTCATTGGTGAATATGTGAACATTATTGACTTTAAAAGGTAACTTTTTAAAACGTATTGGTTGTTTTAGATTATAATTTCATCTAAGAGTCATTCATTTATAGGAAAGCCAGAATGACAACTTCACAGGCACCACTCATTCTGGTTTCAGAATGATTAACATGAATGACTTTTGCTGAAGATTTAAAGTGATCTTAAGTTTTCTTAAATTTCTTCCACTGCTTAAAATGCTGGAATTACTTTAACAGTATAGCATTTCAGAACCATTAAGCCAAGTTAGGAAGGTCCAGATGAACAAGAAATGTCTTTGAAAGATTTTCTATAGTCTCATCTTTAGTTATTTCATGTAGGAACAGTTATTTATCTGAGGATCAAAATTCAAAGAAATATAAAATTATGTAGCACACTTGTCAATGAATTTCTGCCTGGCCAGGAAAGGACACTAGCTGCAGCAAAGGAAACTTGAAACTGTGGCAGTCTAGTGAAGACCTTTAACACAGGCTTTAAAGGGGGGAATTGGGAAAAGTGCTTAAAGTAGCTAAAAAAATACAGTATGTGTGAAAGAATTATGTCGAACTGAATCTAGCTAAATTAGCTGTCTGTACCATTTCATGGTACAAGTACAAGCCACTTTATTCCAAAAAAGTTCCTTTTCATGTCATTAAATTTCAATTTCATATCTTTTCTTACCTAGTTATTGGGTCGAGCTATTACCATTACTTTAAAAAGTCCAGACTGGATCAAAACTTTGGAAGAAGAAATGAGTTTAGAGAAAATTAGTGTTCCGTTGCCATCATCAACAAGCTCTACCCTGCTGGGTGAAGATGCAGAGGTCTCAGCAGATTTCGACATGGAAGGTTAGTTTGTTGAACACATTTATAGCTGTAGTTCTAGATAAGTTTCCTTCTCATCAATAAAATCTTAGTATCCAAGTTCATCCTTTTCCTCCTTCCTGGAATACACATAGCAGTATTAATTTTGTTTTATTTTACATTGTATTACTTCTATTTTGCTTCTACCTAGATTTTAAATATATATGCTATTCTGCCACTCATATGTTAAGACATTTATAAATGTTTAATTTATATTCTTATGTAATAAACACAAATTGGGATTATTGGTGTGTGGTTTGATCCCACTAGTTGCAATAAGGTAAAAAAAAAAAAAAGTTCAGAAAGGGTTTTCTAAAAGCAAAAATGAGTTTAAAGTATTTTCTAGAAGAAAGTATGTTTAAAAGTAATTTAAAAGAATTCACTAGGAACTAGACCTACCCATAATAAATGTAACCATTTCAAGTTTAGTTTGGGGATAGGGTATCTGGATATAATAATTTCCTTAAACATGGTTAAGAAATGCATTTGCTTTCTCATAGTACTTACTATGATATTCTTCTGTATTTTTCATTGAAATGCATGTCTTATTTTATAAAAGAAAATACATCATATTGTGATACCCTGTATATCTGGTTGTTGCATTTAAGAATTACTCACCTTACAAGAGTATCTCTAGTTTTCACAGTTCTCCATTTCATTTACTTGGTTCACACATACTGATGTGGTACATTTTATTTTATTTATTATTTTTTTTAATAATTCCCACTTTTTTTTTATTTGTTTCTCTCCCCTTCCCCCCTCCCCCCACCCCGCACCCCAGTTGTCTGTTCTCTGTGTCCATTCGCTGCTTGTTCTTCTTTTGTCCGCTTCTGTTGTTGTCAGCGGCACGGGAATCTGTGTTTCTTTTTGTTGTGTCATCTTGCTGTGTCAGCTCTCCGTGTGTGCGGCACCATTCTTGGGCAGGCTGAACTTTCTTTCATTCTGGGCGGCTCTCCTTACAGGGCACACTCTTTGCGAGTGGGGCTCCCCTACGTGGGGACACCCCTGCGCGGCACGGCACTCCTTGCGCGCATCAGTGCTGCGCATGGGCCAGCTCCACACGTGTCAAGGAGGCCCGGGGTTTGAACCGCGGACCTCCCATGTGGTAGACGGACGCTACCAGTGCTAACCACTGGGCCAAGTCCGTTTCCCATCATCATCTCCTTTTTAGTTGTACTGGATGAGTCCAATGAATTATATAGTAGGTATTGCAACTCTGCTGAAATTCAGAGCTCAACCAGCATATGAACAGACTGAAGATTTAAATCTCTGGGACATATATTTAACAAGTATAGTGCTAAGTATAGGTTCATATAAAAGAGGCAGAAGAGCTATATGTAAGGAAATTATAAATGAGTCTAACTCTGTTACATTGGGGAGCATATATTCCAAAGTAAGGCCCATTGACAGAGTGCCGAATTCCTGAGATTGTGTCTGGATGTCTCTAGAGTCCTCAAGAGTCCTGCTGTTTGAGGGAGGGCCATTGTTTTTAGGTTGGAGAGTGTTGAAAATGCTTAATGCTGATGGAAAAGAACTAGTAGAGGGGAAAGGACTGACAGTCGGGGTGGAGGTCAGGGAAAAATGATTGATAGAGCAAGTCATGGAGAAATGGAGTGAGTAGGACCCTGTTCATCTGCTTCATCCTGTGATCAGACTCTGGCTGTAAGCAAGTTGTTAAGGGGGATTCTCATCTAATGACTTCTCTTCTGTGAAGTTTGAGAATTGAAATTATCTGCTGAAATGGGGTGGTTTCAGGAGAGTTGAGAAGTTTTGTGATAAGGTTTCTGTTGGGGGAGGGGGTCTCTGGCCAGGGAAATGTGGAATTGCCAGGTAGCTCTAAGAGACAGGTGAGGCTGAAAATCACAAATTTATTTTCTTTTATTTTTTTTTATTTCTCTCCCCTTTTCCCCCTCAGTTGTCTGCTCTCTGTGTCCATTTGCTGTGTGTTCTTCTGTGCCCGCCTCTGTTCCTGTCAGCGGCACCCAGAATCCGTGTCTCTTTTTGTTGCGTCATCTTGTTGTGTCAGCTCTCCGTGTGGGCGGCACCATTCCTGGGCAGGCTGCACTTTCTTTCATGCTGGACGGCTCTCCTTACGGGGCACACTCCTTGCGCGTGGGGCTCCCCTACGCAGGGGCCACCCCTGAGTGGCATGGCACTCCTTGCGCACATCAGCACTGCACATGGGCCAGCTCATCCAAACATCAGGTCAGGAAGCCCTGGGTTTGAACCTTGGACCTCCCACGTGGTAGGCGGACGCCCTATCTGTTGGGCCAAATCCACTTCCCAGAAAATCACAAGTTTAATATGCCAACCATCATCACGATTGTGTGGCTTTCTTCAGCTACAGCACTCAGTAGCCCCATGTGCATTTGTGGAGAGATGCATTTGTGGGATTGATCCAGAGTTGGGGTTTTGTCAGGCAGGTACAACGAAAGAATAGTGACGCAGTGGAGTGGATGAGGTGAAGAACATAGTATCTAAAGATAGATATGGGAGAAAGCAAAACCAGATGGCTAAAAGTAGAGGGAACACCCTGCCTCCCCCCCCAAAAAAAAGATTAGAGGGAACAAAGGCCTGGATCCTGATGCCATCAAAAGAAGGGTAACTGAGGATAGAGCTGAAAGGGTGGCAGGTGGTGGTCAGAACGAGGTGTTCTTTATTTCAGAGGTAGTGCAGTTCTGAGAAATGGCATTGTTTGGTGTGGGTTTGCTTGGACTGGCAGTGAATATCAGGGAGGGCAAGACTGAGTCATTTAGATGTTGAAGGGGTTGTCCATGTGGACTTTGCTGTCACACAGAAAGAGGACATATCTTGCTCACTACTTAGTCCTCGATGAATGGGGTCAAGTCCTGGGGGGATAGAGATTGGAGATTTCTGTAGCAAGTGGGATGGAGGCTGTTACATAAATTCCTGACGTCATAAACCCCAGGAAAGAGGCCTTTTTCTTCAGAGTTGGAAGGTCAGTTTTCTGGAATTGCATTTAGGTTTCCAGGTGCACCCCTAGCCCCACTTTCCAATCCTGAGCTACATGGGGTTGAGGAGACCTCAGGGAAGAACCAGTGTTCCAGGGTTAAGTTAACGCAAAGGAGGTATATGTTGTACGAGAGCCAGAGGGGGAGGAATGGCGAGGAGAATCTCAGGGAATGGTTTATGGCTGACTGAGAGCTTGTTTACGTATAAGGACAGGACCCGGGTTGGCAGGTTGGGAGAATGGTAGAGAGTTCCACAGAGCACAGTAGAAACGTTTGGGAGGGAGAGCAGCACCAAGATAGCTGTTCAGTAGAATACCGAGAGCCCACTTGGTCCTGGCTCCAAGCAGTTTGTCCTCCCCAGCACCTGTTGCTGTGAGATAATAGAATATCTTTCTTTGAGTATTACAGGGGGCTTGTACTAATCTGGTTTCATATGTAAAATTTTGTTTATTCATGCCTCCATGCTTATTCCATGCATGTTGCAGTGAAAGAATTCTAACATGTTTCTTTTGTATATTTAATCCTTTAAAACCTGGATTGGGGGGGAAGCTCTGAGAAAGTTAAAAGACTGGTGTCTTTGATAACCTTGCTCTTCTTAGGTGATGTCGATGACTATAGTGCTGAAGTAGAGGAAATTCTTCCCCAGCATCTCCAGCCATCTTCAAGTTCTGGCCTTAGCACTTCCCCAAGCTCTTCACCCCGGACCAGTCCCTGCCAGTCTCCTACCATAACTGAGGGGCCTGTGCCTTCCCTTCCTGTAAGGCCAAGTCGAGCACCATCAAGAATGCCTGGGCCTCCAAGTGCACAAAGTATGTTATTTTAAAGTTTTGTATGACCTTTTCTTGGTCAGTGTGTTTACTTTTCAGTGGACAAAGCTCTGATGCCTCAGGACCCACTTGGGGCACCATTCTTGTCTACCCGTGCAGTCTGGTGGCTGTCATATATGCTGTCTTGTGTGCATCCGAAGGAGGAGAATTTGTAGATGACAGGCCTCTACTGGAAAAGAAGCTCAGCATCACTGTCACTAAATGAGAATTTTTTGGAATCCCTTTTCTATGTGGTCAGATTTATCCATTTCTCAAAATTGACATTTTCTGTAATTACAGTAAGAAACTCTATCATAAAGCCCATCTATTTGGGTGGACCTATATATGTATATTGCCTCTTTTACACTATGAAATGAACTATGTGGGCTTAACTGTGTATCTATACATTACCTATAGTACAGTTTGAAGCAAGGAGAGAAAAAAAGTTTTTAAAATTGAAATGTTATAGTTATTATTCCTCTGAAGTTGGAATATTTGTCTCTGGCAGTTGTTACATTAAATTATTAAGTCATCATTTCATGTTAATCAACATTTTGAGAAAATATCCCCCATCCTTTTCTACTCTTGGAGTACTAGCTTCATTAAATAAAGTCAAGGTAAGCTAAGGTAGAGAGAAAAGAAGAAATTTCCCTTTTCTTTTTCTTCTCTCTACTGACCTGCAGATTGCAGACACCACTTAGTGCCATCTCAATAGCACCTAGGACCTGGTTCTAAGAAGTCACATAGAGCTAGCATTCATTCTTACGTGGTACCAAGGGGTAATTTAATGGTAGAATTGCTTCTTATAAATGTGTAACGTTTCTTTTCATTGTATGTACTAATTTAGAAAATTGGCATAATGGAAAATGTATCACATATGTACACATATAGGCACATACATATGTATAGGCACATACGGATGAAGCACCATATTTCAGCCGACACCCCCTGAAGCAGATCTTCCCTAAAAATGTAATGTTTTAGGTTCTACTGTTGACATTCAGTCAGCCGCACCACTGCAGCAGAAAGACTCTTCTCAGACCCTCGAGCCCAAGCGGCCTCCTCCTCCCCGCCCGATTGCTCCTCCAGCACGTCCAGCTCCCCCCCAGAGACCACCTCCGCCTTCAGGTAACAAACCATTCTATTTCCTTTTCTGCTAGAATTAAAATTCTCCTCCCCCCCTTCAAAATGTTTGACATGTTTTCAAATCTCCCTAGATGTTACTGTCTTTCTATCACTGTTGCCACTTCAGCTTTTCTCTAAAGAACATGGTAGGCATGGCAGAGGAGTGAAAAGAGTGCTTGCCAACTCAATTTCTCTACCTTGGTTTCTTAGCTGCCTTCTTACAAGTCTAGAAGAGATATTTGGTTTTATTTTTACTAATTTGATGTAATTGGGTATGTGAAATGTTTTTAGGTAAAACTAGGTTTATGTATTTCAAATTTTCCATTTCTGGCTTTTGTAAGCATAAAAATCATTAATTTACTAATGCCTATAAAATTTATAATTAGAACTGAAGAGCATACATATACTTTATTTATGAAGTATAATTTATACTTATATAAAGTAACTATAGTAATATATAGCTTAAATATTCTCTTTAAACAAGTGCAATTGTAACTTAAATTTTTAGAAGTATATGCATTAAATAATCCTTTTTTATAGTACCTTGATATTAATATATTATTTCTACCTGATATATGAAGTCAGTACTATAGTAAATTTTTGACATTTCAGTTATTTATTTGTCATTTCCTTTCTGCTGCACACTTTCTTATGAACTATAAGGGGCTAGGAGTCCTGCACCTGCTAGAAAAGAATTTGGAGGTAACCATTTACATTTGTTATAATGTGTGGATCCTGGTTCATTAATGTTTGTAGTTTGAGCCCTATAACTAAAGACATTTTAAGTTAGTTTGATAGAAATCAGAAGGGATGACATTTATACTCCAGTATAATGCTCCCAATTTCTATAATCATTCTGTCAAGTAAGAGGTTAGAGTTGAGTTTTAATAGTAAAGAGGACTAGTTGGTGAGGGCTTCTGTTTCCCAGGTAGACATAGTTGAACTACTTATTACTCATTAAAGTCTGATATACTTTTTCTTGATAGTCATTTTGGTTACACAGATTTAACTCCCAAAAGCCATATTAATTTTAAAAGGGATTCAGGTATAGTAAATACAGAACATTTCCCAAGTATTTGCTTAATAAGACTCCTAGTAAATTCCTTTTCTGTAGTTTGTGGATCAGCAAGGTTTCTTAGAAATGCAATTTAAAGTTATAATTATCTGAAATACATCTTTCATTTTATGTGGCTTCATCATAACTTATCTTAAAACTCCAGCTTTTTTTTTTTTTTTAATTTTAAGAACTCTCTGATCTTTGTCTTTTTTCAGAGGAAAGTTTATATTAACAAATGGATCACTTTTTGCTTAAAAGTTAGTTTGGGCTTACATGAAAACTTATCACAAAACTCAGTTGGAGATATACAATAGGACAAGTTTATTTAGTGTTCTTCTTAAGAAAGGATGAGGCCAGTTGTCACAGTTCAGCAGAAGAGCTTTTGAAAATCCATTTTTAATATTACTAAGGCCCACCATGTATGTGTAGTTGATCTGTGTCTCCGCTAGCTGCCTAATGACGTTTGTTGACCAATCCTGGTGATATTCTAGATTGATTTTGCTTATGTGTAGATTTTACTGACTTTTTATATTGGCAATAACCAAATTCTTTCAGCATTACAACTTCTACAAATACTACAAATTCTTTCAGCATTACAACTTCTACAAATACTGCTAGCTAATAATTTTTCCATTGACTTACAGAAAACATTAATTTTTCCTGTTCCAAAATCCCATTTATTTATATTTTCATGATAAATTCTTTTTATCTTTTGCTTTTATTAAGAAAACAGTCTGTTGAAAATAAATTTAAAAATGAATTTATGAAAAAAAAGCATTTGTAAAAACATTAGCAACTCACAGACTTACTTAGGAATCTGATTGAATTTTAAAATTGCTTCTCTTCATAATTTTTGCAGTCACTGTTTGCAAAATCTTTTATTTTACCCTATAAACCAATAGCTCCTTTAAGGCAATAAGCTTAGGGGAAAGTCATTATGGTACTTACAGAGTTGGGTTTTTTTTGGTTTTTTTAATGAACCATAAACTAACTTTTGCTGTGTTTACATAATATAGCCTCTTAGAAATTTGAAATGAAATTGAAACTTCATTCATAATTTTTCCCCCATCTTTGGACTGTCAAAGTTGGACCCTTCTTTAGTTTTCTAACTCTTTATGTAAGGATTGATATGATGATAAGGCAGAAGACTTTCATAGGACATATTTTGTTAATTCCCTACTGCTAGCAATCCCAGATTTAAAAAAATAAAACTGTCATGCCATTTCTACTCTGCTGTTTGAGAAAAGAGAGGACTTAGGATAGTACTAGACATCTAAGTTTCATTGGTTTGTAGTGATACCTTTGACGAAATTTAAAACAGTAAAAGAACTTTTTTTTGCAAAAGTGCGTTTAATGTAGAAATTGTTTTGCGTGCCTGCCTTTCATTCTGTGCTGTGGGCCCTGAACAATATACAGCTTCTGTTCTTTCTCTGAAAAAGGTGTTGGAGCCCCTCCCAGTCCTGGGGTAGCTAGGAGAGAGATGGAAGGTAACAAGACTTATGCATTTTAGAAATGGATTTCTTGTTTTATTTCTGAGCGTCAGTTCCTGCAATGTCTAAAAGCATACTAAATCTTTTCTTAGTCTGCCTGTAAGCTTTCCCTCCCCCTTCTTATGTATACATTGTAACCACCTTGTATTTATGCTTTCTTTTCCTTCTATGTTGTTTATAGTTGCTTATGGATATCCATTTAATTTCCTTGATATTCTCTTGTTTTGTACTGTTTCATCTATACTTAAATAGGATGTGAATTTATTGTACTGGATTATTTTAAGAAAATTATTTTAAGAAAATAATTCTTTTCAAAATAACCCAAATGTTTAGAAATATACTATACTAAATCTGAAGTAATTATAGTAATTATAATTAAACCCTATTAATTCAAGTACAAGAATATAGTAATTTGGTGGATAGTTTCAGATTACATCAATGTTTTTATGTATAATGGTGCTGAACTAGGTTTGTTTAAAAGACCATTAAAACAAGAAGCCCTTCATTCAGTGGCCAGTGTATTTCATGTAACAACTGCACTTGAATTTGCTTTTAAACCAAAGGCTAAATCTGAGGTAGGAGCCTTGTTAGTACCTCCTCCTCCTTTTGGTCCAAAAAGTAATCTATTTCATTTCCTCCTCCAGCTACCTTCCTCATACATTTCAACTCTGTTTTAACCTTGTCTTCCATAAGGCAGATATTTGGCTATCAGTTATGCCTATCTTCTGCATCATAGGATTTTGTGCTAGAAATCCAGAAAACCTCCTCATAAAATTATTTTGTCTATAATGATATCTATAGCATGAATCCCTAAACCAGTGTTTTTAGGAACCACTTGTGTAACCTAAAATATGCAGCGTGCTTGTTGGTCAGGAGTAGTTTGCCAGCATTTGAGCAACAGTGGTGCCATCTTGTTGCCCATCCCACAAGTTGACCAGATGTCTTCAAGGTTGATAGGAGAGACAGTTCTCTTGGGAAAATCAACTTGAAAGTGACCCTATGAGTGAGGTATTAGACTAGGGCTGAGCTTGTCTCCCATACATCTCACTCTAAGTTTCTGATTTTTCTATTTTGGCATATTTCACTCAGGACTGGTACTATCCTTCCTCATTATCCAAAGCTAACTTCTTTGTTTTGTTACCATGTCATATCCCCATTTCCACTGGTCATGAAGAAACAACCAACAAATGTTATGCAGTATTGCTTTATTGTTTGTTTATGACTAATTTTTTTTTCCTTCCTGCTTCAAAGCACCCAAAAGCCCTGGAATGACACGGAAAGATAATATAGGTAAAGAAAACTACAACAACAAAAAAACACTTAAATTTGGCTACTTAATATTTTAACTGGGTTGTGACTTCTTTTTTCTTGTTTTTCCTTTTCCAACTGTATAATGTAATGTCTTTTTTCCAGGACGTAATCAGCCTTCACCTCAAGCTGGAACCATAGGCCCAGGATCTACTGGATACAGTCCAGCCAGACCGGTAGGCAAAACCTAACCTGGGAGCCAGGGGACCCTGGTTTTAGGTGCACATTTGCTACTAGTCAATTTTGTGGCCTTGGACAAATCATGTGACTTTTCAAGGCCTCAGTTTCCTCAACTCTAAAATAAGGGAGTGACACTAGATGATCTCTAAGGTACGTTTCAATTCTCACAGGTTAACGTACTCTTCAGAAGTATCCAAACATACTTCATTATTTGGATAAACTTCATATACTTAGCCTATGAGGAAGTGATACATTTGGGTATCTTTTTACCCAAGAAATTAATGAGGATAGGAACTAATTAGAAGAATTTTAATTCGATTTCAGAAAAACAATGTTTTGATAGAGTCAATATACTAAAACTTGTTCTAAAGGTATTAAAAGTAGAGTAAATGTTGCCTTATGACTCTATATGGTTTCTCCTATGTTTATCATGTTCTCTTATATACATAATTTTCTACTTAATATTTTATATTATTAAATTCTATTAAAAATTTAAGTTTTTCAGGAATATAGTGGTAATCAAAAAAGAAAAAAGAGAGAGAAAATGGAAACTGGTAATCAGTGACAGACTTGTCTAGTGGTACCTGGGACAGCTGAGAGGCATATATCTGAAGAGGAGGGACTTGGGAGCCATGTCTTTTATTTATTTATTTTTTTATTTCTTGACTGGTTTATTTCAATTAACAATGGTTTGGACAATTGATTTATTTTCTGAATTCTCTACAATTATTAAATATTTTCTGACAGACTAAATAATAATAGTGATAACTTAGAAGCACCAGTACACGTAGTTCTTTGTGATTCTTCTCTTTTTTTTTACACACACATTTTTTAAGAAACTTGCTTACTCATTTTTATGTCCATAGCAAATCAAAAGTAGAAATTAAGAAGAGGCAGTAAGACAATAGGTGATTTGCCTGAATGCAATCTGAATGTCTTCCAAATCTGCAATTCCATCTAAAACCCTCACAGAAAACTGTCTCTACTTGGTTGACTCCCAGATACTTCAAATTCAACATGACTGTGTTAGTTTCCTATTGCTGTATCACATTTCCACAACGTTGGTAGCTTACAACAGCATACATTTATTGTCTTCCAGTTCTGGAGGGCAGACATCTGCTTCAGGTCGCACTGGGCTAAAATTAAGGTGCCAGCAGGACTGTGTTCCTTCTGGAGGCTCTGGGATAGAGTCCGTCTTCTTGTCTTTTCCAATTTCTAGAGGTGGCCTGCACTCCTTGGTTCATGACCCTCTTCCATCTTTTACTAGAAATTAAGGTTGTAAGAAATTTTAGAAGTACTTCTAATGAAGATAGAAGTTGTTTTCATTTCTGTTGGTAGCTTATCTGTGGAATATATATAAAGATAACTGGTTCTGTTGCCTCCTCTCCTCTTTTCAAAAAAGAGAAAATTGGTATTTGCTGACTCTGCCACCATACTCCCCACAAAGCACTTTCTTTATTCTTTTTAACTCTGTAATGATATAGGGGAGGAAAGTCAGGATTTTGTGAGATTGCATTCATTTTAACTTTTGCTTAAAAGCAGCTTTCAGGTTTTGTAGGCATAAACCTTCAGCAAGAGTATGAAAAGGGAAAATGGTGTGTCTTCCAAGGAATTTAACATATATTGAGTTAGTCATTCAAGAGTTTTACTTCCATGTTAAAAAAAATAAATTCAGGCTGTGGTTCTCCTTAAACCTCTTAGTTGCTCAGTGCTCAGCATGTGGGGGTCTCTCCATACCCTCAGAAATCGAGCTCTTTCCCACCCTCCTCTTAAGGCAGTGTCATAGTGGTTAGGAGCAGGGGCCCTACAGCTAGTCAGGCTTGAGTTGGATCCTAGCTCTGTTTTCTCGCTCTGATCTTGGGCAAGTTGTATACAGTTCCCCATCTGTGAAATAGGGCCAAAAAATAATACCTTTCTCTTAGGGATATTTTGAAGATTAAATGAGAAAATACCTTAGCATAGTGCCTGGCATGGCAAATACATGGTAGATTAAAAATAAAAAAAAGATTTTTAAATTCATGATTACATGGCTACAAATAGCATTAAAATGACAAGATGCTAAAAGCAGATATTTTCACAGAATCTTTTGAAAATAAGTAAATGTCTCAAATGTGACATTTCCCATTTTTAGATTATTCCACCCCGTGCTGGAGTTATTAGCGCCCCACAGAGCTATGCTCGGGCATCTGCTGGAAGACTGACTCCTGAAAGCCAAAGCAAACCATCTGAAGCACCAAAAGGTAGGAATTATAGCAGAAATATCTGTTTTGTTCTATATTATTTTCAACTTTTCTTTTTCTTTTCTATTGTCTCCTGCCTTCCTCAACTTAGTCAAATAGGACTACCCTTTCTCTTTATACCAACAGAAGTGAAGCTACTTTTTCGAAAAAGAAACCAGAATAGCTCCTTAACATTTAAGATGCTCTTATCATTTAAAGGAAGGGAAAAACTTGGTGTTCCACAAAACATCTAACATCTGAAAATGATTCCTTTTCTTCTAGGTTCAGCACTCCTTCCAGAACCACTGAAGCCTCAGACTCCTCTTCCTGTGCAGCCTTCTCTGCCTCCACCTGTTCAAAAGATGCAGGAGCCTCTTGTTCCTATGACAGCACCTCTGCCTCAGTCTGCCCCCCAGCCAAATTTGGAAACCCCACCACAACCACCACCTCGTAGCAGGTCATCCCATAGCTTGCCTTCAGAATCTTCACCACAGCAACAAGTAAGTCTCACTATTAAACAAAATATCATCTTGGATGCATATCTTGAACATGCTGATTTTAGTTACTAGCTTTTAGAAGAAATAAAAATAGGAGATTTAGTTTTCATTTTCTTTTTACCTTTTGATATCTTGAGATATGACCTCAATAAATTAGTGTCGCTTGACATCTCAGACTAGACATATAACCAAGGCATACTTTGGCTATTTGAGGCTTTTAAAGGGTTTTGTTTTTGTTTTTTAGCCATGTCGCTTAGATCAGGGTTCTCAAAGAGTGATGCTAGACCAAGGTTCTTTAGGGCATTTCCAAATGATTCCTAGGCTGTTTTCTCATGTTAACATTTAAAGTGTTTGTTTTAACTTTAAAACAAATTTTTGTTGTTTATGCATAATTTACTTTGGACAGTTAATAAGTTAGGGTGGACAAAAAGGATTTATTTTTCTTATTGCTCATGACTAATAAATTAGTCTTGGTTTTACTTTCTGGAGAGAGGGGCAGATCAGGTCAGTCCTTAGCCCAGTTGGCAGTGTGGTTAATATCCATTAAACAAAGAATAATACTTTTGTTGTTCTTGATGCAGGCAGTAGTTCTTTTCTATATTGGAGCTAGCACCAGCGTTCCTCTGTTATTTCAAACTACTGCAACAGCAGTTAGGTTTTTTCACAAAGTAAAAACTACCAAAGTAACAAGTCACCTCATTAGCACTCAGAAAATAGTGCCAGTACTTTGGTGGGTTGGAATGAATCATAGAATCATAGATCTCTGGTTCAGCCAGAATGATCTCAAATTAGAAAGTATATATACAGAGTTATTTAGTACCAGAATAATACAATCCGTTTTTAAAATATTGGATGATGTTTTACTTAGTTTTGTTATGTACACGTTTCAATTAAATTAAGTGACCTTTATGTTTAGCAAGTACATTTTTTGTTATCTAACATTGTATTTTATTTTACCCTAAAGATTTAACTTGAAAATGTCAACAAGGCCAAAGAAACGTGTAAAATCTTGAAACTGCTTTAAAACTTTGGAAAGATCCAAAATATAGAGTTCTTACACGTTGGTGATGTCCTTAAGCATATTTATAAATAATAGTTTGCGTTAATTTTTATAGATACATGGGTATGTCCAGCTAGTTGGCAGAAGTTAGTTCCTATCTTATGTTTCTAGATGGTGAAAACAGATACTAAATTAAAGACTCTAAAAACAATCCAAATATAACCATAAGCAACTAAGGAGCAATTAACCCTGGGTCATTAGACTATTGACCATATTTCTAAAAGCTGAAGGAGATATATATAATGAAAAATAAATATTCTTTTCAGCCGACTAATACCAAAAAGTCATCTACATTTTTCAGTCCAGGAAGTTAAAGATGCAGAAGATATTTAATAATGGTAGAAATCCTTCAAAGAATAAATAGCTACTGTTCTTTTCTCCCTGCCAATCTATCTTTAGTCTTTAATTTCTTGTTTCATGTTTTTGGTAATGTACTCTATTCTGTTTTTTTAAATATAATTGGAGAGCAGAAAACTTTTAGACTAGCCGACTTTGAGCTTTCCATTACTGTTTTAGGACAGAAAGTGAGCAATAAAAATGCATTTGATTCCTAAAATTCTATTATGGTTACAGTATGCTTAGATCAATATGAAAGTAGATACAGTACTTTGCAAACCTTCAGTAAGAGCAAACTGTCAAGTGAGATTGCAGTTCTCTTCTACAAAGTCATCTGGTGGCAGACAGCCCCAGAGGATGAATATTCCAGTGAATGCTGTGTGTCTTTTTCTGAGACCATTTTTCATTGAAATGAGCACAGTGATTTGGTGGCAGACAGTACCTGCTTTGTGCATGGCCTGGTAGATTGTGTTCCCTCTTGAATTCTGTGGTATTTAGTAAAACAAAATTAACAAAGATGTTTATATTAATCTAAATTGTCTTTTTTCCTCAGTAATTGATCTCAAATTCCTCTGAAAATTTATATACACAGATACACTTTTCTTTTAGGGGGAATGGAAGGATAGGGGTTTTGTTTACATAGAAACCGTCTTTGTGAGGGACCCCAAAATACTTATTACAGTGTCCTCCAGAGGAAACAACTGAGTAGTAGCCTGTGCAGGGAATTGGGGGTGTGGGGGTAGGGAGCAGGGAGGATGCTTTTCACCTTACACTTTTTTGGTACCTTTTGAATTTTGGACCACAGGAATAAACTATTCAAAAATAAAATAAAAAATTTTTTAATTTTTTTTTGGTATAACTATAGTTTTAAAAAACGAAGGGTGAGATTTTTAAATATGATGAATTTGATATTTTGATAATGACATGAAGTAGTCTTAGAATTGACTGATTGTTTACAAGTCTTTATTTTTCTGCCCAAAATCTGCAAGGTGGCTTGCTTAATACACAGACATACATCCCCAGCTTTACTTTCATTGTTTAAATATTCTTTGATTCTGGAAGTCTGTATCCAAAAGATACTTTTAAATTTAATGACTGACTTTATAACATGTTACATATTTTTTACAAAATACAAAAATGTCTCTGTATTAGTCTGCCAAAGTGGGTGCCGATGCATAGTATGAGAAATCTGATGGTTTTTATAAAGGGTATTTATTTGGGGTAAAAGCTTACAGTTAGAAGGCCTACAAAGTCCAACTCAAGGTTGCTTTCTCACCAGAGTCATTTGCCAACTTGTTGAAGCAAGATGGTTGCCAGTCTCTGCCTGGTCTCTCCTTCCTGTGCTTCATCATCCTCTTGAGGCTCTGTGGGCCCAGCTTCTTCCCAGTCTCAGCTGTAGGCTGGCATAGGGCTTTCTCTCAGGATGTCCTATATCCATCTCAGCTGCAAACTATCAGGCAAATAGTTCCTCTCTCCACAGGACACCAAGATCAAGAATGCCAGAGCTCTCTCTCTTCCCATGTGTCTTCTTGAGTTAGTGTCCTGTTATAACAACCCACCAAGGGGGTGGGGACTCAGCCTGAGTCACGCCTTACTGACAGGGTCTAGTCCTAATCTTAAAGGTAATCTTATCAAAGACATCTCAACTGAATCTAATGAAATCAAAGGGTATCATACCCAGAGGATTAGACTAGTTTACAAACATCATCTTTCTCTTTTGGGGATTCATAAGTAATCTCAAACTGCCATAGTCTCATTTATTGGTCTGACTTCCAGTATCTTTGTCATCTATTTGCTCAGAACCAGAAATAAGGAGGTCTAACAAGAAATAAAGTCACTGAACTCACTGCCATGCTATTGAAGTGATAGCTGACAGTGCAGGGAGAAGCCAGGCAGAAAGTCGCAGCATTGTGGGTCCATTCAGTGGAAGGACCAGTAACCCTATACAACTATAAACACATTCCTACTCTCCCGTTCAGGGACAAGCTGATCTACATAACCCTAGGCCATCAAAACACTGTTCATTTAAGGAGCAGATGTGGCCGGAGTAGTTGAATGCCTGCTTCCCACATAGGAGGTCCTGGGTTCATCCCTGGTGCTTTCTATACCAAACAAAAAAACAAACAACAAGGAAACAAATGAAAAGATCAATTCAGGGATGCTGATGTGACTCAGTGGTTGAGCACAAGCTTCCCACATTAAAAGGCAGGTTCGATCCCCAGCCCTGGTACCTCAAAAACAACAAAACAAAGCAAAAACTGTTCATTTAAATTCAGGAGACTTGTATTTAGTAGGCAAGAAACTCTTAAAAACATTTAATTTATTTTAGATTGGTGTCTCTCTAAATTGTTAAAATATGTTTTCCTATTTAAAAATAAACTTGAGATTTGGGAGTTTGCTCAAAACCATTTCTTGAGAATAAACAAGTAATTGCTATCTTAGGAGATATAGAAGGATCATGAATTTCATGTTGAACAATAAAAATAGTATCCAGTTTCTTACCTTGCTCTGTCTTCCAACTTATAAACTACAGGCTGAATTAATGATAGTATCATCCTTTAGAAAATTTGAGACATATAGAGCAAGACTGGATCCTGAACGTTTTATTAAAATGAATACTAATTTTCAGTGGGCCAGTACTTCTGCAAAGTGATGCCATTTTGTACATTTTCTCTAATAATGACAGATTCATAAGCTATCCTAAGTCTGCTTGAAGTATTTTAGAGTTCCAAATACATATTTGGGAATCATCTTTGTAGAACAACAAAATTTGAACTCCTTAATCAATTAAAATTCATGTCCTAACTCAAAAATAAGTTTTCCATTCAAAATCACAAAAGGAATTGGAATTGTCTCTTGAACTTATGCTATGACCTTGCAAATATTGCTCCTTTTGACCTCTGTATGTAAATAGGACTGGAAGTATCTTGAATACGGAATTGTTAGGGTTGCTGGTTGGTCTGGGATTGTGCTCCTAACTCTTTCCTTTGATGTCTGTGTTCCCTTTCTCAAAGCAGGCGCAACCATCAGGGTAACAGGTATCTGACTATTTATCAATCTTATATGTGCTTCTTTCTCATCTGTCCTTGCACCTTAGATGTATGCATCTTTTGCTCCATACATCTAAAGTTTCATCTATTTTTTAAAAGCACTTGTCCATATTAATAAGTTCATCATACCATAAAACTGCTTTTTCTTTTTCTTAGTATTTTGGATTTTTAGGAATCATTTAGTTGTTCTTTCTAATGCTTTACTATTTTTTGCTTCATCTTATTGTAAAAATTAACAAAACTAAAAAGCATAACTTCAAGAAGGTTTTAGGTATGTGAAAACCTATTTGGCAAAACCAAATTGGTTCTCAGTTTTAACAATGGCATATAACTACATGAACACAAAATTCATTTTTTTGCCTTTGATTCCTTATGGGAAATTTTTTTTTCAACTAGTTTTACTAGTAAGGTTCTTTGGGAGTAAGGAAGAACTGATGATATAGAAAGACCAAAGTAATATTATAACAGAATTATTTAAAGATCTTCCAACACCCTCCACTGTAAAACAACTGTTTTTAATGTCAACTCATCACAATCTTGTTTAGATTACAAATTAACTCTAATATAAAAAATGGTGTGGCTCTCATTGTAATTTCAAATATGACTGGGCAAAATGATTGTTTCTCCCAAATTACCTTTAAATTCTATTTTGAAATAAAAAATTTTCTCACATGTGAACATAAAGGTATTTAAAAATATAACATTTATTTATCAGGGACCTGCTATTCTAAGCTGTGCACAGCATAAAATTCCCCTTTCCTATAACATCCACCTTGTAGATTATTCTGTCTGCCATGGGAGAAATGGGTCCCACATCTGATCATTTTATGATATCTATAATAAATTTCTCTCTCAAGTAGATTTCCATATATAGGTCTGCTTATTTTACTTAGAATACAGTATTAGAGTCTATGATATGTTTACCCTTTATACAAATTTATTGTCATAGTAAGTGTTGTGTTTTTCTTTTTCAAAGAAAAATATACTTGTTCATTCAACTATAAAATATATTCTAGGCCAATTGAATAAAATAATCAGATATTTCAAAGTTATTTATTTTTGAAAGTAATCCACACCATTTCCTTTGGCGAATGGACATTCTTCCCAATTCTTAATAACTAAATGAGTGTTTCATAATATACAATGACATTTTATTTGGGCCTACTCTATTTTTCAACATATTATTTCATGAAAGTTTAGTTATTTTGCTTTAACAACTATCTTGATTCATTTTGGCCAGTGCTCTGTTCTGTTAGAAAAACATAATTGTTCTTCAAGGTGGAAAACACTGCAAGAGCTAGAGGTCCCTGTCCCCTGTCCTTTCCAACCCCAAAGGTTTGTTTTCCTTATATTTGAAGTTGGCATTAATGTCCAAGTCTTCTATTCAGTTTTAACAATTATATAGCAGGTTTGTTGTTGTTGTTGTTGTTGTTGTTGTTGAAAAGTATTTACAAAGTGCCTGATGAGCTAATTTGCTTATGAAGCCAAGATCTTAGTTTTGCTTCCCATAAGAACAGTTGGCTTTGCTCAGTCCATAGCCATGCTCTACTGCAAGTGGCTTCTTTGTGAACTGGGCACAAAGGGCATGTGGGGAAAGCGTGAAATTTTTATAATCATAAAGTACTTCAGAACATTCCTCTTACCAATAACAGTTCACTACCCGCCCTGTCCCATAGAAAGGACTGTGCACTGCTCTGGGCACAACTTCATTTTGGTTTTAGAATTATCATACCAAATGGAAAATGGGAATTTTCCTCCTGGTTTTAAACAACCATTGCATTATTAATAAGCACATCTGCTTTGGAACCTTTTAATGAAATGAGGAAGGTCTGTTATGGAAAGTTGCCACATTAATCAATTTATTCTAAAAAACAGCTTACCTTAGAAGGCAAAGAACTCTTTGAAAGTCCATTTTTTCAACTAGAAAAGAAAAGGATGCATTATCTTCAGCTTATGAATATAATTAAATTAATAAAACTGATTTTATCCATTAAATTGAACATTAAGTGAAAATGTATTTTAAAGAAGAGTGATAAGCAAGAAGAAATAAAAGAAAGAAAACACACACAAAAAAAAAAACACAAAAAAGATTAAAATAAATAAATAGATAAGCAGTGAAACCACAATCATCATAGGTGGGTGTTGGAAGTTTATAGAGTTAGCATACGTTTTGAATTTGGATTTAAGTTTGTGCTAAAATTTGACAGAATGAGAACAAAATTCATTTGTTAATTCTGTTCATTTCTCCAATTTACCATTTTAATCCTTGCATGAATGAAATAAATTTCTCTCTTTAATTTCTTTGGGATTTAAAAAATGTATTTAATGAAAAGATTTATTAAGTAGGGGGTTTTTAAAGAATAAGATTTTAGCTATTTCATCTTACTTAAATCAACAGCATAACAAACTACATAAAGCTGCCAGCTGCATTTTTAATTTCTAAATTTATGTACTTGCCCCCAAAAATGAAGAAGGATAATTAAGACAGGAAGCATAGGGGGTATGGTGAGTAATTAAAACTGTATATATTCAGTGCCCTTTTTCTTTTCCAGGCAAAAACCAATGGAGTCTCTGGTGTCAAACTAGAGTCAACATTAAAGAGTGACCCATTTGAAGATCTGTCATTTAATCTGCTTGCTGTATCAAAGACTCAGTTATCTGTCCAAACATTGCCTGTTCTAACCCCAAACTCAAAGGGGTTAATTCAGTTGCCTTCTGCAATGCAAAGTAATGTTAATACTCTGAGTTCTGTAAGCTGCATGCCAACAATGCCTCCAATCCCAGCCCGGAGTAAATCCCAGGAAAATATGGAAAGTTCTCCAAATCCATTTATTCCTAGCTTGACCAGCACAAATTCTTTCATGGACAGGACTGCTACTGCTGGAAACCCATTTAGAGTTGAGTCTCACCAGCGTTCATCTTCACCTTCACCTGAAGACTCTGAGGACAGTTTTGATCTGCAGGGTCAATCTACAGTTAAAACTAGCAATCCAAAAGGATGGGTAACCTTTGAGGAAGAAGAGGACTTTGGTGTGACACAGAAGTCAAAGTCAGATTTACTGGCTAATCAACCAAGTTCGTTTTCTGGCCCAACCTTAGCATTTGATGGGGACTATAATAAAGGTACAAATGTTCCTTTCTGTGTGTTGCCATCAAGAAGACCACCTCCACCTCCTGTCCCTCTGCTGCCATCCACCACCACCCCGCCAGTGGATCCTTTCACAACCTTGGCATCTAAGGCTTCACCCACACCAGATTTTACAGAAAGATGATGTTATACAATAGGAAACAGTTGTTTTTTAGTTTGGGCAGGGTAGAGCCGAAAGAATTGGGCATTGGTTATTGTGCAATAAGTAATTGTTACAAGCACTGATATCTTCATAAAATACCACTATTTAATGTGTACAAAGCTGGAATATGTGTATATTGGAAATAAGAAAAAAATATTATTAACTGGAGTTTTGGTATATTTTTGTTTGGATGGATAGGCAAGAATAGTAGCCATAAAAAGTCCTTAAAACTACTTTAGAATATAGTCCTGATTCAGAAATTCTTTTGTCAGTCTTCTCTGAAAAATTTCTAAAAGTCCAAACAACTTTGCGCTGATGTTATTGCCGGCTCTTTCATACTTGTTAGCAATTGGTATTTATGAGTATTTACCAAAGAGCTGCCAATGTTATATTGAAACAGTTTTGAAAGTATAGCTTAAAGTAAAGTATATATATGTCTATACACACAATTACATATTTGTAAAACTCATAATTTAAAATTCTAGGATATTATCAAGCCAAATTTTTACCTAAAAGTTCTAACAAAGTCCTTTTTTGAGTATCTCATTACCAAAAGGATGACTGCAGATGTGATTTGGCTATATTGTCAATTTTCCTTCCCAAACTGGAATAATCTCACTACAGTAACCCTGATTTTTCTACTCTTCAACACCCCACCCCTTCAGATACATGCACACCCGTTTATTTCCAGTCCAGCACCTCCATCTCATTCTCTCTATGAAGAGGTTCTTGCAGCTGGAAGCAGCATAGATTGTAGTCACTATCTTGTCTTATGGAGACACCTCTGCAGGAGGCACATAGCACAGGGTCCAATTAGAAATACTAGATCTCAACCAGTGTTAGCACTCCTAACATTAAGCTCTCTGTTGCCCATTTTCCTCCCACACTTCTGTCTTGGTTGCTTTTGCTCTGGAATGTTGCTTTTAGCAGGGAAAGCAGCAGTCCTCAGTGTGCTTTGAATTGGGGATCTACTCAGTGTACATCTCTTTCCCCTTAAGAGGCGACATAACACATCTACAATGTTGCTTTAAGTCTTTGGAGGCTATGCCTCAAATTAGCTGTGGATTTTGTCTCTTGCACTGCCAATATGCAGTTGATCCTGGTTTTATTAATCCTATGAAGCAGTACACAGAATTTTTACCTAATGTAGTATTTTGATATCATTAAGTAAACTCCATCAGAAAACTCTCTGGGCAATAGTTGTTTTGTTAGTTTAAGTTAGAACTATCTTCACCCATTAAGACTTATATTAACGTTCCTTTTCTATAAAGGGTTGTATATGTCCACCTAAAATTCCTGTGTCCATATTTAACATTTAGAACTGTGCATTGTGGAAATACCAGAAAATAGAAATGATGGGCTATGAATGTGTAAAATGTAAAAGCACAGCAAACTGCATTGCACTTAAAACATAAAACAAATCTATTAGGAAAAAGCACTTTTCTAAATTCTCAAATGTTATCAAAATACTATATTTATAGAAGTAATCCTCTCTGTTAACAGCCAGGATTTGCTGTTACAAAGAACTCTTGTGCATTTTATATTGTGATTTCTTTCGGGGTGGGGGTGGAGTCTAACCGTTTCAGCAGTAGTATAAAGAGCAGTATTACTATAAGCAGTGTACTTCAAAATGTGAATTAACTTGTTGAAACTGTGGCTTTAACATCTATGTGATTAGTATATATGGTATTTGCTCTCCATTAGAAAACTCAATTCATTGTTAGGTAAACTTGGCTATTGCAAATTGCAGTTCTCTGAGCAATGTATCCTATTGAATATAAACTACTGTCTAAAATATACATATCAAGCAGCAGCTCAGCCTTTATCAGGAATATTATATTTGGCAAGTTGCTGAAAACGCAGTTTTGAAAGTTAAAAGGTATGCTGAGATAGTTAGCCATTATTCTATATATTATTAAAATATTTACCAGTTCTGTTAAAGCAGAGCAGAAATTAGATACTAAGGATCTCTTTGTGAATTCTTTGTTCTCTACAGTTAGATTGGTGTTTATATGTAAGAATTTTATTGCTTATGTGGCATACGATATTTATAACTACACTTTATAGAAGTACAGTATTAAAGTCAGTGCTATACAAACATTATGTACATATTCTGTGAAATGTGCTATCATATGAAATAAATATACCAGTCTTTACCATGTTGACTGCCCGAAAGGGAAGGATTTTTCTCAGCAGTTTTCCTTGTAGTTTGCATGTGCAAGTTTAGTGACATTTGAGGAAAATAAGATAACTCTTATTGTCAAATCAGTCCTTGTTTTCATCTTATTCACTTTTCCATATAACGTTAGCTCTAAGAGTAAGATTTTCTGATGTTACAAATCATCAAGAAGCCCATGCACATTATTCTGCAAGAAAGACCTTCCTTCAAAATCTTGTTGACTTGAAAATACATGCAGCATGAATGATGATTTCCTAGCTCTGAGCAGAAGATACACCTGGATGTGGTGGAGGAACCATAGGCACAGGAAAAGCCAGGCAGAGAGATTAGCTCACAAGCAGACCCCAAGAAGTGGCCGAGACTACTAGCTGCTGTGAGTATCGCCATTTTTCAGTCTTATATGACTGATACTCAAAACAATAACTCTGATTCTTAACTAGTTAATTATATTCATTAACCTCTGGTTAAGAAGTTACAGGTAGAGTAATGGGCTTAAAAAAAAAACAAACTTTATTCTTAGATCATTGTCGCTTCATATGCCCATTATAAGAAATAGTCGAGATCCCATGTACCCTTTACTCAGTTTTCCTCAGTGGTAACATCTTGCAAGCAGTAGTACCCTATGATACTGATGCAGTCAACATACAGAACATTTCCATCACCACAAGGATCTCTCACATTGGCATTTTCACTAACCCCCGTCCCATACCCCTACCCCCACCCCCCTTGTCCTTAACCTCTGACAACCACTATTGTCCATATCTATAATTTTATCATTTCATTTCTCTGTGATAAAACGCCTAGCAGTGCCATTTCTAGGTCATACAGTATTTTTAAAAACTGCCAAACTGTGGGAACATTGCCTACAGGGTAGGCAGACTTAGCTCTCACTAAACAACTGCGAGGGAGCCAGGGGCTGCCTTGCTGACTGCTCTGGGGTACAGCAGCCCTGGACACTGCTTCACAACTTTGTGCCCAGGAGAGTCGGGGTCAGAGACGGTGAGGCCAGACCTGCAGGCTGTGCGCTGGTGAGCCTCACACTGCCACAAAGGGCTGGCTCCCTCCCCACTACCTAGATAGGGAGCCAGGGCAAAACTCTGGACCAGTAGTATCTGACCAGGGGAGAACAGAGCTCTCCCTCCCCGCCAGCTCCTGCAGATACAGAGAGAGCGGGAGGGTGCCCTGCCTCATCCAGGAGGGCACTGGATGGATAAGGAAGCCAGGAGAAAAAGCTTGAGCTTCTCTCGCCTGTGCCTGGAAGTGGCACTTACACCCTGCCCCCTCGACAAAGCGCCTGGTGGAGCTGCCAGCGCCATCCTCCGGAGGGACAGCACCGTCCCAGGAGGAGGGCCACTGGGGCGGCGGAGACTGGTTTCTTTGAGGCCCACACGACAGGGATAGGGGAAGGGCATCTCCTCAGGCCCGCAGTCAGCCCCTTAGCCTAGGTAGAGAGGAATTCCGTCAGAAAGGAGGCAGAGAGGGAAGGCTAGGGACAGGAACCTTTTCTAAGCTAAGGAGGCAGGGTAGCTCAGGGGAAGAATTCCTGCCCAGCCTGAACCAGGGCCCTGGTTCCATGCAGGGGTAGCAGGCATCCGCTGAACTTTAAGTTGGAACATATTACCATTCTCTTTGTATTAGCTTTTATTGGATCTCTTTTTTCCTTTTTTTTTTTTTTTTTTTAAGGTTCCTTTTTAATTTTCCTTATTTTACTCACTAAAACCTGGCTTAAATCCTGCAGAGGACAGGCTGCAGGGCGATTGGTGAGTAGCAGCAGCCTGAGAAGATCCCTAGGGGTCTAAGAGAGGCTGTTTTTCTGTGTTTATCTTTGTTTTTTGATCCTTGTTTTGCTTTCTTCCTTTTTTTTTTTTAAGATTTATTTTATTTCTCTCAGTTTCCCCCTCCAGTTGTCTGTTCTGTGTCCACTTGCTGTGTGCTCTTTGTGTCCACTTGCACCCTCGGTGGCACCGGGAAACTGTATCTATTTTTTTGTTGTGTCATCTTGCTGTGTCAGCTCTCTCGGTGTGCAGAGCCACTCCTGGGCAGGCTGCCCTTTTTTTCACGCTGGGCGGCTCTCCTTGTGGGGCACACTCCTTGTGCGTGGGGCATTCCCATGTGGGGTCGCCCCTGCCTGGCCTGGGGCTCCTTGCGCGTGGTAGCCCTGCGCATGGGCCAGCTCACCACACGGGTCAGGAGGCCCTGGGGATTGAACCCTGGACCCTCCCATATGGTAGGGGGATGCTCTGTAAGTTGAGCCACATCCGCTTCCCCCTCTTTTTTTTCAAACAAGTAGCTGCTGTCTTGTTTTCTTGTTTTCCCTTCGTTTCTCTCTTTGTTAGTTTTTTCTTTTGTTTACCAATTTTCTCTACCTACCCTCTATCTTCTCTCTCCTTCATCTTTAGATTTTGTTTTCTGTTGCTCTTTCATTCCATCTCTTTGCTTCGTCTCCAATTTTTCTTTTCTCATTTCTCTCTTTCCTACTTTGTTTTCTTTTTTTTTCTTTCCATTTTTTGTCTCTTTCTCTCTTTTACTTTTTCTTTTCTCCTCTTCTCATCATTCCAGCCTTTTAATTCATTCTATATTTTTCTCTATTCTGTTTCTTGTTTCTCTTCCACTTCTCTAATCTTATTCCTATGTACTTCTTACTCGGGTCAATTTTTCAATTTTCTACACCTTGAATAGTCCCTCTCCAGCCTTTTACTGCTATTACTATTATTCATTTTCTCTATCTTTTCCCATTTCTCTGGTCCTAACTTTTTTTTTCAAGGGAACTCAGACAGCAGCAAGGAAACAGAATAAGAGGAATGAGGAGTCTCAAGTAAAAACTTACCACACTCAAACACAAAATAAAACCATAGAAAGAAGCTAATCAACTGAATAAACCTATCATGATAAACAGATGCTTAGACACTAACAAAAAATTACAAACCATACTAAAAAGCAGGTAGACATAGCCCAGTCCAACAAACGAATTAAAAAACCAGGAGGAGGGAAACGGACTTTGGCCCAGTGGTTAGGGCGTCCGTCTACCACATGGGAGGTCCGCGGTTCAAGCCCCGGGCCTCCTTGACCCGTGTGCAGCTGGCCATGCGCAGCGCTGATGCGCGCAAGGAGTGCCGTGCCACACGAGGGTGTCCCCTGCGTAGGGGAACCCCACGCGCAAGGAGTGCACCCATAAGGAGAGCCGCCCAGCACAAAGGAGGGAGCAGCCTGCCGAGGAATGGTGCCGCCCACACTTCCTGTGCCGCTGACAACAACAGAAGCAGACAAAGAAACAAGACGCAGCAAAAAGACACAGAAAACAGACAACCGGGGGAGGGGAGGGGAATTAAATAAATAAAAATAAATCTTTAAAAAAAAAAAAAAAAAAACAGGAGGAGATGCAGAACATGGAACAGCTAATCAGAGCTGTCCAAACAAACATCATGAATCAACTTAATGAAGGAAGAGATTAAGGATATTAAGAAGACACTGGAAGAACATACCAGAGATATTATAAAAACTGCCAAACTGCTTTCCAGAATGGTGGTACCACTTTACAGTTCCATCAGCAATGTATGAATCATTCAGTTTCTCAGAACCTCCACCAGCTTTGCTGTTGCGACTATTATTTAGTTTAGCCATGGTACTGTAGTAATAGCTCATTGTGGCTTTAATTTGCATTTCCATAATAGCAATATTGAGGACTTTTCATGTACTTATATGCCATCTTATATCCTCTTCTGTGAATCCTGTTCCTGTCTTTTGTTCATTTTCTAAATGGATTAATTTTTTTTGCTGTTGAGTTTTAAACATTCTTTATGTATTTTAGATACTAGTCTTTCTTGGATATGTGCTTGCAAATATTTGCACGCAGTCTGTAGCTTGTCTTTTCATCCTTTCACATGAGATTTGCTGAGCAGAAATCTTTAGTTTTGATGAAGTCCATTTTATGAACTTTCCATTTATGGATCACAGTTTTAGTGTCAAGTCTAACAATTCTTTCTCCCAAAGATTTTCTCCCATTTTTTCTCCTAAAAGTTTTATAATCTTCTGTTTTACATTTAAGCCCATGATCCATACTGAGTTAATTGTTATATAGGTGTGAGGTTTGGGTCCAAGTTCATATAATTTGCTATGGGTGTCCACTTGTACCAGCCATCATTTGTTGAAAAGGCTCTCCTTTCTTTATTGAATTGCTTTTGAACTTTGGTAAAAAATGAGTTGGGCACATTTGTGAGTCTATTTCTGGGTTCTCAGTTCTGTCCCATTGATTTGTGTGTTTATCCCATCACCAATATCCCTCCCCCACCCACCCTAGACTGGATTATTGCAGCTATATGGGAAATCTTGAAGTTG
The DNA here is from genome assembly GCF_030445035.2 of Dasypus novemcinctus. Lineage (NCBI taxonomy): Eukaryota > Metazoa > Chordata > Mammalia > Cingulata > Dasypodidae > Dasypus > Dasypus novemcinctus. Next base: position 153,054,619 of record NC_080676.1, on the reverse strand, counting down.
GGGAGACTGATTCCTCCTATTTTATTCTCCTTTTTCAAAATTGATAGAATAATCTTCTCTATAGATATTCTATCTGCAAAATTCATTCTGAGACTTTGATAAGAATTGCATTAAGCCTGTATTTCAATTTGGGGAGAACTGACACATTAGTATGTTGAGTCTTCTAAGTTATGAGCACAATACGTCTTCCCATTTATTTAGATCTTTGATTTCTTTCATCAGAACTTTTCAGCCTACAAGACCTGTACATGTTTTTTTTAATAGTTTTATTGAAATATATATTCACACATACAGTCCATCCAGAGTATACAATCAATGGCATTATAATCACAGTTGTGCATTCATCACCATAATCTATTTCATAACATATTCATTACCCCAAAAAGAAAAATCCCACAACACTTATAACCCCCTATATTGACATTTAGCATTGGAGTGGTAACCTCATTACAATTGATGAAAGAATATTAAAATATTCCTTTTAACTACAATCCATAGTTTGCATTAGTTGTATTCTTTTCCATATACCACCCTATTAACAGCTTGTAATAGTGTGGTGCAATTATTTTAGTTCATGAAAGAACATTCTTAAGTTTGTACTATTAACCAGTCATTGTCCACAACAGCAATCTCTGTGTTATACAGTCCCATGATTTTTTTAACAAATCAATTTTACTGATAGATAGTAATAAAGCATAAATCCATTCAAAGTGTGCAGTCAATGGTATTCAGAATAACCACATAGTTGTGCATTCATCACTTTTAGAGCATTTTCATTATTCCAATAATAATAACAAAATGAAAAACAAAACTCATCATCTCTTAATCTCTATGCTTCCCATGCCATACATAGGTGCTATTCTCTTTCCTTCTGTCTAGTATATTTGTATTTATAATGTGTAAAATCAGTCTTATATATACAATATCACCCATATTCATATTTTACATGAGGTTTCACTATGTTATACAATCCCATGTTACATGTTTTGGCTTTCCTTCTGGAAATACATATAACCTTAGACTTACCTTTTAACCACTGTTATAGCTGTATAATAGCTCTGCAAGTTATACATACTATGATGTGCTTTCACCATTTCTACTCATTTCCAAAGATTTACAAACAACTTTTTTACCAATTCTGCACCGATTAACCCTCAGCTTTCCATTCTCTACCCTCCTTCTATTTTCTATATTCTAAGTATTAACTCCATAAGTTTACATAATATATTAGTTCATAATAGCACAATCATACAGTATTTCTCCTTTTATGTCTGGTTTGCTTCACTCAACAATGTCCTCCAGGTTCATGTATGTTGTCATGCTTCACAACTTCATTTCTTCTTACCACCGTATAATATTCCATCATGTGTACACACCATAGTTTTTTTATCCATTCTTCAGTTAATGGACACCTGGGTTGTTGCCAACTTTTGACAGTCATGAATAACACCGCTATGAACATCAGTGTGCAGATATCTGTTTGTGTCACTGCTCTCACTTCTTCTAGGTATATACCTAGTAATGTTATTGCCAGGTCACATAGCAGGTCCATCTTCAGTTTTCTTAGGAACTGCCAAACAGTCATCCACGGTGGCTGTACAATTCTACATTCCAACCAACAGTGAATAAGCATTCCTATCTCTCCACATCCTCTCCAACATTTACAGTTTTCTGACTTTTTAACAGTGCCCAGTCTAACATGTGTGAAAGAAAATCTCATTATAGTTTTGATTTGTACTTCCCTAATCGTTAATGGTGTTGAACATTTTTTCACGTGTTTCTTTGCCATTTGTATTTCTTCTTTGGAGAATTGTCTTTTGAAGTCTTTTGCCCATTTTTTTTTTAAGATTTATTTATTTTTTTTATTTCTCTCCTCTTCCCCCCACCCCCCCCTCGCCCCCCCCCCAGTTGTCTGCTCTCTGTGTCCATTCGCTATATGTTCTTTTGTGACTGCTTCTATCCTTATCAGCGGCACTGGGAATCTGTGTCTCTTTTTGTTGCGTCATCTAGTTGTGTCAGCTCTCCGTGTGTTCGGCGCCATTCTTGGGCAGGCTGCACTTTCTTTCGCGCTGTTTGCCCATTTTTTAATCAGGTAGTTTGTCTTTTTATTGTTGAGTTGTATGATCTCTTTATGTCTTGGCTATTAAACCCTTATCAGATATGTGATTGCCAAATATTTTCTCCCATTGTGTTAGCTGCCTTTTCACCATTTTAACGAAGCCTTTTGAAGTGCAAAAGTGTTTAATTTTGAGGCGGTCCCATTTATCTATTTTTTCTTTTGTTGCTCATGCTTTGGGTGTAAAGTTTAAGAAACTACCTCCTACCACAAGTTCTTGAAGATGTTTTCCTATATTTTCTTCTAGGAGTTTTATGGTTGTTGCTTTTATATTTAGGTCCTTGATCCATTTTGAGTTAGTTTTTGTATGAAGTGTGAGATAGGGGTCCTCTTTCTTTCAGATATGGCTATCCAGGTCACCCAGCACCATTTGTTGAATAGACTGTTGTGGCCCAGCAGGAAGGGTTTGACACCCTTGTCAAAAAACCACTTGACTGTAGATGTGAGGGTCTATTTCTGAGTTCTTGATTCTGTTCCATTGGTCAGTGTGTCTATCTTTATGCCAGTACCAGCTGCTTTTACCGCTGCAGCTAAGTAACATGCTTTAAAGTCTGGAAGTGAGAGTCCCCCAACTTCATACTTCTTTTTTTAAGATCTTTTGACTATTTGGGGCTCCTTACCCTTCCAAATAAATCTGATAATTGGCTTTTAAATGTCTGCAAAAGAGGCTGTTGGGATTTTTTTTGGGATTGCATTGAATCTGTATATCAGTTTGGGTAGAATTGACATCTTAACGATATTTAGTCTTCTAATCCATGAACATGGAATGTCGTTCCATTTATTTAAGTCTTCTTTGGTTTCTTTTAGCAGTATTTTTTAGTTTTCCAAATACAGGTCTTTTATGTCCTTGGTTAAGTTTATTCCTAAATATTTGAAATTTTTAGTTGCTATTATAAATAGAATTTTTTTCCTGATTTGCTCCTCAGATTGTAAATCAGTGGTGTATAGAAACACTATTGATTTCTGCATGTTAATTTTGTATACCACCACTTTACTGAACTCATCTATTAGTTCTAGTAGCTTTGTTGTAGATTTTTCAGGATTTCCTAGATATAGGATCACATCATCAGCAAATAGTGAAAGTTTTACTTCTTCCTTTCCTATCTGAATGTCTTTTATTTCTTTATCCAGCCTAATTGCTCTAGCTAGAATTGCTAACACAATATTGAATAACAGTGGTGACAATGTTGTCTTGTTCCTGATCTCAGTGGGAAAGCTTTCGGTCTTTCACCATTCAATACAATGCTAGCTGTAGGTTTTTCATGTATGCACTTTACCATATTGAGAAAGCTTCCTTTACTTACATCTTGTACAGTGATTTTTATCAAGAAAGGGTGTTGTGTTTTGTCATATGCCTTTTCTGCATCAATAGAGAGGATCATGTGATTTTTCTTCTTCAATTTATCAATGTGTTTTATTACACTAATTGATTTTCTTGTGTTGAACCACCCTTGCATACCTGGGATAAAACACACTTGATTGTGGTGTATAATTCTTTCATTGTGCTTTTGGATTTGGTTTGCAAGTATTTTGTTGAGGATTTTCACATCATATTCATTAGAGACACTGGTCTGTAATTTTCTTTTTTCATAGTATCTTTATCTTGTTTTGGTATTAGGGTGATGTTGGCTTCATAGGATGAGTCTGTTAGCATTCCTTCCTGTTCAATTTTTTGGAAGAGCTTGAGCAGGATTGGTATTAGATCGTCTTTGAATGATTGCTAGAATTCACCTGTGAAATCTTTTAGTCCTGCATTTTTCATCTTTGGGAAGTTTTTGATGACTTTCAATTTCTTCACTTGTGATTGGTTTGTTAAGGTCTTCTATTTCTTCTACACTCAGTGTAGGTGGTTCTTGTGTTCCTAGGAATTTGTCCATCTTGTCTACCTTGTCTAGTTTTTTGGCATACAGTTGTTCATGGTATCCTCTTAGGAGCACCCTTATTTCTGAAGGGTCAGTGGTAATTCCCCTCCCCCATTTCTGATTTTATTTATTTGCATTTTCTCTCTTGTTTTTGTCAGTCTAGCTAAGGGTTTGTCCATTTTGTTTATGTCCTCAAAGAAAAAACTTTTGGTTTTGTTGATTCTCTAATGGTTTTTGCTTTTGCTTTGTGGTTTTTTTTGTTGTTGTTGTTCTCAATTTCATTTATTTCTGCTCTGATATTTACTATTCTTTCCTTCAGCTTGATTTTGGGTTAATTTGTTGTTTGTTTGTTTTCTAGTTCCTCCAGGTGTGAAGTTAGATCTTCAATTTTAGCTTGCTTTTCTTTTTTAATATAAGCACTGAGGGCTATAAATTTCCCTCTCATCACTGCCTTGGTGGTGTCCCATAGGTTTTGATATGTTGTGTTCTCATTTTCATTCATTTCAAGATATTTGCTGTATTCTCTTGCAAATCTCTTCTTTGACTCACTGATCATTTAAGAGTGCATTGTTTAATCTCTATGTATTTATTAATTTCCCCTTTTTCAATCCATTATTGATTTCCAGCATCATTCCAATATGATCAGAGAAAGTGTTTTGTATAATTTCAATCTATTTAAATTTATTGAGTGTTGTCTTGTGACCCAGCATATGGTGTATCCTGGACAATGATCCATGCACACTTGAAAAGAATGTATATACTGTTGTTTTGGGGTGCAATGTTCTATAGATGTATTAGGTCTAGTTCATTTATCATATTAGTCAAGCTCTGTATTTTTAATTTATCCTCTGTCCAGATGTTCTATCGAATACTAAGAGTGGTGTATTGCAGTCTCCAACTATTATTTTAGAGACATCTATTTCTCCCTTCAGGTTTGCCAGTGTGTGCCTCATATATCTTCAGGTCCTCAAGTTAGGTACATAAATATTTACTATAGTTCTTTCTTGGTGAATTGCCCCTTTTATTAATATGTAATAAACTTCTTCATCTCTTATAACAGTTTTGCATTTAAAATCTATTTTGTCCAATATTAGGATCGCTACTCCAGCTCTTTTTTGGTTACTATTTGCATGGAATATCTTTTTCCAACCTTTCACTCTTAACCTGGTTGTGTCCTTACATCTGTGGTGAGTCTTTTGTAGACAGCATGTAGATGGCTCATATATTTTTTAATCCATTCTATCAGTCTATGTCTTTTGATTGGGGAGTTCAAACCATTAACATTCAATGTTATTATTGTAATGGCATGATTTACTTCATCAATTTTATCCTTTGGCTTTCTGTTGTCATATCTTATTATGGTCCATCTCTTTACCCTTTAATTTACCCTTAATAATCTTCCTTTCTACACTCTTTTGGGCTGCAGCACTTCCTTTAGTATCCCTTGTAATTCTGGTCTGTTGGTAACATGTTCTATCAGTTTTTGTTCATCTGTGAAGACTTTGACCTCATACTCATTTGTGAAGGACAGTATTGTGGGGTACAGAATTCTCGGCTGGCAGTTTTTCTCTTTTAGTACCTTAAATACATCATACCATTTCTTCTCTCCTCCATGGCTCCTGATGAGAGGTTGGCACTTAATCTTATCGAGGTTCCCTTGTATGTGATCCTTTGCTTTTCTCTTGCTGCTTTCAGAATCCTCTCTCTTTATCTTGATATTTGTCATCGTGAATATTCTGTTTGGGGTGCATTGTCCCTCTTGGATATAGACATTTATGTCTTTCATAATCGTTGGGAAGTTTTCAGTCTTTATTTCCTCTGCCCTTTTGGCATTCTCTTCTCCTTCTGGGACACTGATAGTGCATATATCTGTGTATTTTGCATTGTCATTTAGTTCCTTGAGATCCTGCTCCATTTTTTCCATTTTTTTCTTTCTGTTCTCCTGTCTTTTCCAGTTCCAATGTTCTGTCTTTGAAATCAATAATTCTGTCTTTGAGCAATTCAAATCTGCTATTATGAGGCTCTAATGTATTTTTTATATCATTTATCATGTCCTTCATTCCCACAGGCTCTATTACTTTACTTTGCAGGATTTCAAATTGTTCTTTATGCCTACCCAGTGTCGTCTTAATATCCTTTTTCTATTAGTCATATTTTCTTCCAATTCTTTGAATTGATTTAGGGGAGTTGTGCGATTATCATTGATTGTCTTAAATCCTTTATCTCTTCAGGATATTTGGTTTGTTTCTTTGTCTGGGCCATCTCCTCCCTGTAAATTTTTGCTGATTTGTAGGCATCTGAATATGCTGGTGAATTTACTCTGATGGCCAATTTTTCTTTCTTGCCTATTGTTATTGTTTGTTTTTTTTTTAACTGCTCTGCTTTGATATTTGGTTCAATTTATTCTAAGTCTTTTAAAATTTCCCATCTTAAATGATCAAAATTGGGCCAGGAACACACTAATGGGGCACGGATTTTCTCCCAGGATTTTAGTTTTCTCTGTGCAATTTCCAGACCAGCCAGCAGGTGGTGCTTGTCAGTGCACTGTTCCACCAAAGTCTTTCCTTTGCTCTCTGCTTTCCTGTGTTTTGGTCTGCCTAGAGCCAAGATCTAAAGTGGGCTCTGCTGGCTAAAGTCTTCGTAGAGAAGCCCCCTGATTTCCCCTTGTAACAGCTGACAGGAAGATGTCTGCTCCTCTCTCTGTCAGCTGCAGTGAGCCAGGGGTTTTACCCCAGCTTAATATCTTGGGGGTGGCAGAGGGGAGCAGTTCCTATACACCTTGGGGTTTGGTAACTCACATTTGTTGTTTCAGGTTCTTTGTCTCTCTGTCCCTCACCCTTATGGGAGTTGTGTAACATAGTGCTGCTCTGCTGACCCCCAAAGCAAATCCCTAGGACAGCTTTGGAACTTTCCCATTGTTTTTGTGAGTGAATTGAGCCCTGCCTCCCTACTCTGACATCTTCCTGGAACCTCCTGTACATGTTTTTTTGGATTAACACCTACTTGATTTTTTTTTTTTAGCAATTGTAAATGATCTTTTTTAAATGATTTGATCTGTATTTTTAATATTGGTGCCCACATGTTCATTGCCAATATATATAATAGAAGTACAATTGATTTTTTAAATCTTGCCTCCTGTGATCTTGGTGAACTCACTTACACTTCTAAGAGGTTTTTGTAGGTACCTTGGGGTTTTCTACATGATCATGTCATCTGCAAATAGAAGACAGATTTATTTCTTCCTTTTCAATCTGTATGTGTTTTCCTTTTCTAAAGTATTGCATCAAGCATTACAATTTCTAGCACTACATTGAATAGGAGTGGTGAGAGCAGGCAACCTGGTCTGGTTTTTATCATAGAGGAAAGCATTTTGTCTTTCACCATTAAGTGTTCACGCTAGGCTTTTCTGTAGATGCTCTTTTTTAAGTTGAGGAAATTCCTTTCTAGTCCTGTTCAAGTGAAGTATAAAAACCTTACCTCCCTTTACATGTCTTTACTTTCCTCCATTTATAATTGTCTTAAATATTTCCTCTATGTACATTTAGAATTATATCAGATAGTGCTATGCTTTTGGTTTCAACCATCAACCATAATTAGAAAGCCCAAAAGAAGAGGGAAAGGTACTTTATTTACCCATGTCTTTATTCTTTCCATTGTACTTTCTTGAAACCTAACATTACAAGATTTTTTCTTTTATCATTTCCTTTCTGTTTAGAGAATTTCATTTTACTGTTCTCTTAGGGTAGGTTTGCTGGCAACAAATTCTCTTAGTGTTCCTTCATCTGAGACTACCTTGATTTTCCATCATTTCTGAAAGATAATTTCATTGGATAGGGCACAGGGTTGAAAGTTCTTTATTTCCAGAACTTGAAAAATACTGTGCCACTTTCTTTTGACTTCTATGCTTTATGATGAGAAGTCTATTGTCATTCAAATTGATTTATTAAAATATTTCCATCACAAAGACTTCTGATAAAGAAGTTTTAATGTCTACAGGGATTAACTTAACCTAGCTGCAAAGTGTATTTTTATTCACCTTGATGGTGCTAGAAAAATATCTGGATTAAAATCATGAGCATGGAGTTTGTAGGACATTATTTCAAGATTATTCTAGTAGCCCCTTAATGAATTTCCTGCCTTAGTATTTGTCCCCTACAGTCTGTCGTCATAGAAGCCAGAGCGTGTCACTCCCCAGCTCAGAACAATCCAAAAGCTTCCCATTTAACTCATATATAAACAACTGGCTGACCATGCACCAGCATGTTATGGCTTATGTCTTATGTTCCTAGAGCTCAATGCAGACCATACCTCACTAGCTTACAGTCAGTGACATTCTCTTCAGGAAGTGGCTGGCATCTGTCCTCTCTGCCCCTGAGACATAATATCAGCTTTGAGGTCTCTTCCTTTTGCAGTGACTCATTCAGCCAGAAACTCTAAGGCTGGATAAAAAAAGAAAAAGAAAATGGAGGTGGGGAGGGAGGAGAGAAAGGGAGCAATGCCATGAATATAATTGCAATACATATGAGCACTCATGTGCCAGGAAGGTACTATGTGTTCTGTATTATCTCATTTAATATTTTAGTAAGTAGGCTCTAAAGTTATTTTATGATAAGAAAGCTGATTCTCTAAGATTAAATAGCTAGTATGTGGTGTAGTGGGCAGAATAATGACCATCTAAAGAAAGCAGGTCCTAATTCCTGGGAACAGCAAATGATATAAGGAAAAAGAATCTTTGCAGATACGATTAAGGCTCTTGAAATGGGGTGGTTTTCCTAGAATGGCCCTACATGCAATCACAAATGTCCATATAAGAGAGAGGCAGAGAGAGATTTGATACAGATAGAAGACAGAGGCAGCAACTGGAGTGGTGCAGCCACAAGCCCAGGAATGATGGAAAGCACCAGAAGCTGAGTGCAAGGAATAGATTCTCACTGGGAGCCTCCAGAAGTGCAGCCGTGCCAACACCTTGATTTCAGCCTAGCCTAGATGGGTTCAGGCTCCCGTTCCTCCAGAACCATAAGAATATAAATTTCTGTTGTTTCAAGCCACACTGTTTGAAGTAATTTGTTTTAACAGCCACAGGAAATTAAGACATGGCATATAGCAAATATTTAAATCAGGTGTAAACCAATCTCTGCCAGCCTCCTAGAGCCCAAGTTCTGAATTCCTCTATTGCATTGCCTTTCTGAGATTAAAGGGGAAAGGCATTTAACAAACCTTCATAAATGTCTGGCCAAACTTCCAAATACAGGGAAAGTTCTGCAAGCACTTTCATTTATTTAGCAACTTAAAAAAAATGTTTTAGCCCTTCCTCACAAATTAGGCATTGCATCAAAAGAAACTGCTACACAGGGGAGCAGAGATATTTAAAAGCAGATGAAATCTTAGAAATAACATCCTATTTTTCTCTGATACCTATGACCCATTTATTATTCTTTCCAGGTTGGAGGGAGTTTTTGAATTTAGAGGTGAAGCAGAGATATCAAAGTAGGGGTGGGGTCAAGAATATTACTGATGCAGAGTGTCCCAGTGTCACTATGAGCTAGATCCTGAGCTTTTCAGGTCCAGAAACTAACATGGGCAATTCACCCATGATAATCAAGCTCACAAAGACCTGACATGTAAATCAAAATGCCAATTTATTAATTCATGATGAAAAATGTTAGAAGAATAAGTCTGATCACATCAAGGTCTGGCAAACAGGTGAAGCAGGAACTCATACACTGTTGGTGAGCAGTAAATTGACACGTCACTCTAGAAAGCAATTTAACAATAAAGTCCATTTACAAGAAATTTGAAATCTAGAGAAACTCTGGCACATATGTGCCAGGAGATGCATTGTTTGTAATAGTGAAAACTGGAAGTTAACTAAATGTCAACAGGGGTAACATATTCAGTGTAATACTATATGAGAAAAACATATCAATATGAATATCACTATGGAACCATAAGGCAAGTTAAAATGATACAGTATGACACCATTTATATAATGTTTAAAACATTTAAAACAATACATACATGTGTTCATGGTATAAAAACATGCAATGGGAATGATAATCACTAAATTCAGGATAGTGGTTATCTCTGGAAAAGGGAAAGAGAGAAATGGGATTAGACAGGGGTCTGTGGGAACTTTAACTATGTATGTGGTATGTCAGCATTTAAAAAAATATCTGAAATATACTTATCAATAAAGTCAAATTTATTTGCTCTTTTCCTCCCTGGCTGCCTGACATCCAGCAGCCATCATGAATGACCCATCAATTTTCCAGGCTGGGAAATCCAGCACTAATGAATTGCTTCAACCAAAACAAACATCAGCAGATATCTTTCACCCTTAAAAGGCAACAGTATCTAAAATGCTGAGAGAAAAGTAGCCAAAATGAACAAGACCACACCAGATGTTATCTTTGTATTGGAATTCACCCACCTTGGTTGTGGTGAGACAACAGCCTGTAGCATGATTTATTAGATTACACAAAGAAAAGGTTAAACACAGTTTAGTTGGACACGGCTTGTGTGAGAAGACAAAGGCCTTAAGGAGACATTGAAAGGAATGCAACAACGGAATAAAGTTAGGGGGACGGCAAAGGCAAATAGTGCTGACAAGGGTTAAAGCTACTACAAGAGCTTGATCTCTGGTGATTTTGCAGATTCTCCCCCCAGATGATTAACCAACTACACACTAAAAACTAGATGGTCAGTACATTGGTATTTATTCAACTGTTTTCTATACCTTCCATTAATATATTATTAAAAATTATAGCCAGGCATCCTGGGATTCAAGAGTTAATGGATAAGTGGGTTTCTCTCCCTCGAAGATTAAACTGTAAACCAAATTTTAAGCAGACTTTGACTTCATGACTATGGAACCAGAGCCAGGAGAAATACGGGGATTGCCTTGATGACCAGCAACCGGGAGCTAACAGAACATAACTGCCCTCGTCTCCCTCATGGGGAGTCAGACGTTTGTCAATCTGATGAGTACTGCCTGCTCCAGGGCCAGGGAGTTCCCTGCCTCAAAAGTATTAGAGGGGAAGCGGACTTGGCCCAATGGATAGGGCTTCCGCCTACCATATTGTAGGTCCGCGGTTCAAACCCCGGGCCTCCTTGAACCCGTGTGGAGCGGACCCATGCGCAGTGCTGATGCGCGCAAGGAGTGCCCTGCCAAGCAGGGGCGTCCCCCACGTAAGGGAGCCCACGCGCAAGGAGTGCACCCGCTGGAGAGCCGCCCAGCAAGGAGAGCAGCCCACCTCGAAAGAAAGTGCAGCCTGCCCAAGAATGGCGCCACACACAGCTGACGCAGCAAGATGATGCAAAAAAAAGAGACAGATTCTTGGTGCTGCTGATAAGGATAGAAGCGGTCACAGAAGAACACAGCAGCCAATGGACAGAGAGAGCAGACAACTCGGGGGCGGGTAGGGGGAAGGGGAGAGAAATAAATAAAAAATAAATCTTAAAAAAAAAAAAGTATTAGAGAGGGACACATCTCCTGTCTCCTTGAGCGCCATTTCCCTTCTGTCCAGTCAGTCTCCGTCTTCGTGTAGGAGGCCCTGGGTTGGCTTTGAGCATTTTGGGGCACTTACTGTCTCCCATTCTCTCTCACCCTACCAGGGATGCTGTTTCAATGCGGTGAGCCAAAGATTCAGGAATACAAAAAGGATCTGATATTCAAATCAATTTGTATTTGGCACTGTCCCTTCAAAGAACGAGATGGCCAGGGGTAGAGGTCCTGACCTAGCTTAGCCTTGCAAGCTCATTATTAAGGGTTCAGTGCAAATGCCCACATTTATGACATTCCTTGACCATCCCATCTAAAACGCCAAAGACGCTGTTTTGTTTTCTTTACATCTCTACTTGAATTTGCCTTGTCCATTTATTTTTGTTTTCTGTTTGTCGCATATACTATAAGCTCTAGGAGAGCCGCGACTGGACCTGACGTTGTGTCACTGGCCCCTGGATGGAACAGTGCCTGACCCTGATTACCGTTCAGTAAGAATTGTTCAGACTGGTATTTTAGGAAGGGTCACTCAAAGAACAGCCGCTTGAGCTACCCGAGATGTGGAATCAGCCCGTACAAAGGAGTGCCGGGACTTCCCCTGGCCGTTGTGTCCTGACAACCAAGGAAACACGATCGGCGGGAGCCTAAAAACAGTCTAGACCTAACCTCCTCCAGACCGGAAGCAGCAGGGAGGTATTTCCGGAAGTGGAGGCTGCCAGTGGCGGAAGCGCTGGGATTTAGAGCGGCGGTGGGGACGCTGGTGCGGATGCAGCGTCAGTGGGGGGTCCTCCTCTCCACACATTCCCCAAGCAAGAACCTCTCCCTCCCCATTAGCCCACCTATCTTCCTGGGCCCGGCCCACGAGGCGAGTAGACTGGGTAGCCTGCGCTGCCCTCCAGCACCTTGGTCTGTGTTTGAGAGTTGCCGGGACAACCGCCACTTCCGGGAGAGGGGCCACGCGAGTCCTCGTTGCCCCTGGCAGCAGCTGCTTCCGGGTCCCGGGTCCCAGAGCACCGCGCTACCGCTAGCTCGGACTCTGAGCTATAGCCGGCGGGCCCACAGACTCTGCGTTGTTGAGTTGTTACTCCTGGCAACCGCTACTTCCGGGTGCAGTTTCCCCCCTCCTACCGCGAGCGCCTCGAGCCTCGGGTTCCGGCTGGAAGCAGCGGTTGGTGGATCGCGGCTGTTCGCCCCTCGGGGTAACTAGATCGGGCCAGGCCCGCAGGCCGCGCATCCCGGGCCTCCTCGCCGCCTCGGCGGGGCCTCCTGCGGCCGCCATGGTTCTGCTGCACGTGAAGCGCGGCGATGAGAGCCAGTTCCTGCTGCAGGCATCGGGCAGCACCGAGCTGGAGGAGCTCACGGTGCAGGTGACCCGAGTCTACAACGGGCGGCTCAAGGTGCAGCGCCTCTGCACAGGTGCGGCCCCGCGGCCGGGGCGAGAAAGCCGGAGCCCGGGCCAGGGCGCGGTGGGGTCCTGGGCGGCGCCGAGCCTGCGAAGGAAGGAGTGGGGCCTCCAGGGTGGAGGAGTTGGACGGGACTGCCAAGGCTCTCGCGGGCAGGCGGGGGTCGAGGGGTTAGAGCGTGTGGAGACTGGCGGCAGCTGGGGTTGAAGTGGGACACCGGGGTCAACCGGCGGTGAAGAAAGCACCGGCGACCCGCGAGGAGTCGCGCCAGCGGCTCGGAGGTGGGCGGAGACCGAGGCCAAGAGTGCGCCGAAGGGCCTCGGAGCCAGGCTTTGGGGTAGTTTGTGAACAATGGAAATGGACTGGGAAGAGAGGGGGTAGTGGCACTCGGAGGGAGCCGAAGGACTGAACTGAAGAGCAAATGTAGGAAATTGAGCAAGTGTGAGAGATGGGATGGTAACTGGGTAGGTTTTTAAAAAGTTAATTTCCTGTTTTGAGACTTGTGAGGTAGAGCACTTTCAATGGGGAGCCGCGTAGCTTTGGGACGGCCTTTCAAAGGTGAGAAGGCAGTGAGAGAGCCCTGGCATTGTTTCCTTCTCCTTGGGAAACACGAGTCTGGCCATTTCTCCTTTTACCACCGTCTTTACCCTTCTCTGAGACACCCTAGAGCAGCGGTGTCCGGTAGAACTTTCCTCGGCCATGGAAAGGCTCTCTATTTGCACTGTCCAAAACGGAATCCACTAGCCCCACGTGGCTATTGAGGACTTAAAATGTGACTGCTGTGACCAAGGCGCTGAAATTTTCATTTTTAAAAATTGCTTTAAATTTAGATAGCCAAGTGCAGCTAATAGCTACTGCATTAGACAGCACAATTCTAGAGTTTGGCCTGATGATACTCCAAGTGTGGTCTGAGGTGTGACTTGAGTGCTTCTGAACTGTAATACCTGATTTTTGTACTATGGAGAACTCCATCAGGCTCACTGTCTCTTCTTTTATTGAGCATAAGTATAATTCCTTCATAAAACTTCCTAATTCCAAAATAAGCTCAATAGTAAATGTTATTTTAAAACGAAAGGATTTGGGAAGAAAAGATATACAATTTCTTTTTCTATAAAAATGGAAAATGTGGTGGTGTGAGAAGTCCTCTTAGTGAGCTTAGAACTGATTTATTCCAGGGACGTAGCCCATGTGCCATTGCCAGCTGATTCAGGCAGGCGCCAGTGCTCCACCTCAGGAAAGAAGGGTGCTTAGAGACGGTAGCATTCCACTCAGTTTTACCACTGATTCCACAGGCTTCTGTTATTACAGGCCACAGTGTCTCACAGAGGCAGGAATGCCTAGATGGGCCTCCTTCCACATTAAAAAAAAAAAAGAGGAAGAAGAAAAAAGAATAGCAAATTTGCAAAGTAAAAATATGGATTGGCTTTGTAGTGAACATATATGGAAAACTTAAGTATAAAGCCATGCATTGATTCCAATTCTAGAACACATTACTATAAAACCAAGAGCTATATCCAGTTGCCTGGTCTCCACCATTTTCCAAGGGGTACGAGCTGCTGTAAATCCTCCCCACGGATGACTGGTGTGGGCCTTTTTATATAAAGTATTAGCTCTGTGACCCAAAAGAGCTGCGGATGAGTCAGCTGCAAATGAGGGGACATGAAGATGTTAATAACTGTCTTGTCTACCTCATAAGGCTTAACCAAGTAGGATCATCTGTGTGACAGCACTTGGGAGACTGTAAAGCCCTATATGAGTATATGTTCAGACTTTCAGTGAAAGTTAGTTTTGGGGCTCGTGAGTGCCAGAGCAAAAGAGTACAGACTCTACAGCTAGACTGCCAGTAACCTTCAACAGGTTTCTTAACCTCTTGCTTCATTTGAAGAAGGATGAAATGGTGACTCTCTGTCAAGAGCCAGTGACAGGTGGTATAAAATAGTGAGCCAAATGGCCTAGACACTTGCCTTCTTGGGAGCTCATATTCTGATGGGGTGAAAGGGATTGTGATGATGATGATACATATTGTCTAACTTTGTCTTGGTTTTCAAGAAATGGAAGAATTAGCAGAACATGGCGTATTTCTCCCTCCTAATATGCAAGGACTGACGGATGACCAGATCGAGGACTTGAAATTAAAGGATGAATGGGGTGAAAAGTGTGTGCCCAGTGGGGGGTCGATATTTAAAAAAGATGATATTGGACGAAGGAATGGACAAGGTAATGAAGCTTTTTATATTCTAGCAATAATTATTGAGTATATCAATAAGTCTGAAAGCAATTCTTGCAATTAAAAAACTGATCCCAATATTTCTATACAAATTTATAAAATACTGCGCTGTGCAATGCCTTGCGGTAAGGCCCTAGGTCAGAATGAATTAGGTGGGTACTTCTGATGACTCCTGGCTTCTTACTCTTACTAATTGCAGCTAGCTTTTAAATATATTAGATGAACCAGATGAAGTTACCATTTTCATAGGTCAAAAATGCTTGAATGTTGGTAATTTTGCATGGTCCAACCAAATAGTTTTGGGGGGATAAGCACTGAAAAATTTTCTAGATTGTATTTTGTTATGATTTGCAGATATCGGGGCTTATTTAGAGATTCCAGGTGAAAGAAGGAAGTGAATGTCAGCACAAGGGCCTCACCTCTGAAACTGGGGCGTGCCTTTCAGGGGCACAGCCCCTTAGTACATGTCAGAGCACTGAAGCAATTGGTCTTTTCTTTTCAGTATATGGTCGGCTATGTGGCATTTGAAGGAATAAAAGATGATAATCCTTTTAGATAGCTTACTTTTTATCCTGCCTAAAAAGCTCCATTAAAAAAACTATAAATTGCGTCTTTTGTCACTTTTACTGGACCTGTGGTTGTCGCTAGAGATGGTGCATACTCAGGAGACTTGAATCTCTGGACTGCCCATGTACCAGATGGGCCCTGAGCTTCAGAGTGGCAACTCCTACTCTCTGGTTCATTGGCCTTACCCAGGTCAGCTAACAGGGAGGTGAAGATGGTCAACCACCACACCAGGGAGTCAAGAGTGCCTATAACTGCAAGCAGGAGAATGGCATCCATCATCCAGGTGGAATCTAAGCCCCGTTTTGATCTAGAGGTGGAGGGGACATGGCCATCCCAGGGGCCACACAATGGAGAAATAGTATATGGACTAGATTGGACTTACTGATATTCTGCTATTCTACTGTAAAACTCTTGTGATGAGTAATAGAAGAAATTTTCGCACAGAAGTGGAGAAAGTGGCCACAGCTGAGGGCAGGGAGAGGGTAGAAGAGATGTTTTTGGGATTTTGAGTTGTCCTTAATGATATTGCAGGCTCAGATGCTGGGTTTTATATATCTGCCATAACCCACTGAATGTACTGGGGGGGAGTGCGAACTACAGGGTAAACTATTATCTATGTAGTGTAGCAGTGCCCCAAAATGTGTTCACTGAGTGCGATGAGTGTGCCACAATGATGAGGGAGGTTGTTGGTGTGGGAGGAGTGGGGTGGGGTGGTGGGGGGTATACAGGAACCTCTTATATTTTTTAGTGTTACATTTTTTTTGTGATGTATATATCTTCAAAAAAATACAATTTACAAATGTGATGTGGTGGGGGGTGGGGAGTGGGTTATATGGGGAATCTCTTTTTATGTTTCTTGTTTTTTTGTTTTTTAATGTAACATTCCTTGTGATCTATTAACTTTAATTTAAAAAAATTTAAACAAAACAAAAACTATAATTGATCATTTAACACCTAAATACCTACTGTGTCCCTAAAACACTGTCAGTCATTTGGGGGAGAAAAAAAAAAAAAGGAAAAGATAGAAAACGGTGTGCCTGTATGGCACTTACAAGCTCAGTATACATAGGAATTCCTAGTATTATATCCTTTTAATTTTAACCTGGAAAATGATTGGTTGTTTTCCACATCTTTTCAAACCTAAACTTGGAGAGATTATTTGCTTTTTTAAAAGGAATTCAATGAATAAAAATAAGAGTATCTCAGAAGAACCAGTTAATAATTCATTATTCACCTTTAAACAGATGCTGTCTTAAAATAACCATTATCTATTTTTTATATTGCTAATATTTTCAATGTCCAATTAATACTGTTATTTATTTGGAATATAAGGTTTGAATTTGTCCCGTCTTTCCTAGATTTGGACTTTCCATCTCCATTGTTTTTGCTTCAAAAATTTCAAGTCATGCTTCTTTGCTTCTTGAAGAGCTTGGCAAGTTATGAGCCACAGGACAAATGTGGCCCGGGCTGCCTATTTTCATAAATAAAGTTTTATTGAAATGAGCCATCCCATTCATTTCAGGATTGTCAGTGATAGCTGTCATGTTGCAGTGACAAAGTTGAGTCATTGCAAGAGACTGTGTAGCCAGCAGAGCCAAAAATACTTAGTTTCTGGCCCTTTACAAAAGTTTGCCGACCCCTGTCTGGTCCTATGTCATTTATTCCTGTTCTTTATTGCTTTTGCCGCTTTGCAGAAAGCACACTGCAGGCCTCAGCCAGCCTGAAGGTATCTTCACCTAACTTCTTACAACCAGGTTTCCTGGACATTCCCTCCTCGCACTTTGCCTCCTTCAGGTACTCCCCGACTCAGACAGAGCGATTCGGATATTTAAGGAGAACTTTAAAGAGGTTCTATCATTAATGGCTTTCTCTCTACCCCTCCCTTTTATTTGTAGCTCCAAATGAAAAAATGAAGCAAGTTTTAAAGAAGACTGTAGAGGAAGCCAAAGCAATCATATCCAAGGTTAGCTTTTTAAAGAATGCTCTCAGCTTGCACTTTTTAAAAAATTATTATTGTATTAGAGAAGTTGTAGGCTTACAGAAAAATCATGCAGAAAGTACAGAGTTCCCCTCCACCCTCCTTACACACAGTCTTCCCTATTATTAACACTTTGCATTAGTGTGGTACCTTTGTTAAAATTGATGAAACAGTATTATTGTAATTATCCTCTTAACTATAGTCTAGACGTTTTCGTTGTACAGTCCTATAGTGTTTTTTTTTTAATTTTTATTCTAGTGACATGTAAATCTAAAACTTCCCTTTTAACAACATTCATTATACTTGAGTGGTGTTAAATTACATTCACGATGCTGTGCTACCACTATCACCATCCATTGCCAAAATTTCCCCATCACCTAAACAGAAACTGTACACCAGTTAATCATTGACACCCCATTCCCTACCCTTACCCCAGCATCTGGTAACCTGCGCTCTAGTTTCTGACTCTGTGAGTATTCTTATTGTAATTATTTCATATCAGTGAGATCATACATTTGTGCTTTTGTGCCTGGCTTGTTTTCACTCAACCTGATGTCTTCAAGATTCAGCTATGTTGTAACAATTTTTTACCTGAAGTCCAGTTTATCTGATATTAGTATATCTACCTCAACCCTCTTTTGGTTACTATTTGGAAGGTATGTTTTTTCCGTCCTTTCACTTTCTATCTGCATGTGTCTTTAAATTTGGGTAAGTCTCTTATAAACAGTATATCCTTGGGTCATGTCTAAGCTTGCCTTTTGAAATACAAACTCAAATTTTGGCTTTGAGAATTCTCTCTCCTCCAGCTCCTGCCCTCTCACCTTCTCCGTGGATATCTTGCCTTCTGCTTCAGCAGAGATATCCAGGGTGCCTGGCAGGAGCCCTGCAGCTCTCTGTACTCCTTGCAAACTCTCTGTCTTCTTACTTCTCTCATTCTTCCCTCCCAAGCCTAGCTCTGAGAGCTCGGTGTCTCTCCGCCCAGGGCTCTCTCCCATCTCCAGCTTGTTCCCCCTCGCCCTCCACTCCCCATGAAGCCGAGAGTAGATGCTGTTTTAATGTCTCCTTTCCCATGGGCTCCGCCTAGTCCCTGTTGAGCATACTTGGGCCTCCTCCTTAGCCTGAAATTCTCTGCTTGTGACCTGTACCACCTCCTGTCTCCCTCCTTCCTTCCGGAAGGAGAGGTGCACATTTCCTGCCTCCAGCTCCTTGGACCACATCTTCCTGGGTTTCTTATAACCTGGGCTCTGTTTTCCTCCCCACAAAAATGACTCTCTGTGACTGTGACCCCCTCATCAGCAAGGCCTCTTCTGGATTCCTGGATCTCCCACCCTTGGTTTTTGACCACATCTGTGATCCTGCGCCCTAGCTCACCCTGACGGCCGTTTTCTCTTGCCTCTTTAGTTTGGTGTTTATCAAAGTACTTTATCCTTGGCCCTCTTCTCTTTCTCCGTCTTTCTCCCTTGGCATTTTTATCTATTCCTGCCAAATGCAAATTCCACCCCTCTGCAGGTAACTCCCAGATCGCTATTTTGTACCCTTGACTTCTTCCATAACTTGGGACCTGAACCTCCAGCTGCTTCCTACACCATTTCACCTGGATGTCTAGACAGTGCTTCAAACTCAGGTCTTCCAGAATTGAACCCATCGTTTCCTCTTTCCTCTCCTCTCTTAATTCCGTGTCCAAGAATATGAGCTTCCTACAGATTTTTCTTTTTCCAGTAACAGAATCTCAGTTCCCATTTATACAGGCTGGCATCCTCATTGTCGTCCCCAACACTTGCCTCTCCATCACCCAGAACCCTGACATTTGGTCCTGTCCCGTCTGTCTGCTCCCACGTGGCCTCTCACTCCCATCTCCTCCTTCCGTTATCACAGCTCCCTCTTTAGGTAAGGCTCCCCCTCTTCACTCTTCAGCGCCCCCTAACTGGGCTTCCCCCAATTAGATGCATTCTACACCCACTGCACGATCAATCTCCCAACATTATCACTCCTTCCCAGAAAAGTCAACTGCTGCCCACTGACTAACAGTGAATCCAAACTCCTTAGACTGCTCTTGTGCCCTTCAGGAAATAACTCCTCCTTCCTCCAGCCCTATCTCCTCTTCCCCTTCCTGCCCCAACCAGAGTGATCTCCTAGCTGTTCGTGGATTTGATTTGCTTTTGCTCGTCCTGCAACACCCTGCTCTCACCTCCACCTCTTCAATCCCCTTGTGTTTAAGGCCTCCCTGAGATGCCTTGTCCCGCAGCAGTATTCCTGATCCCCTCTCGCAACCGCCTGGCTCGGTTCGGCTCCTTCCCCTTGGAGCATACCTTACACTTCTTGTACTCCTCTTGGTGCTGTTCATATTCTGCTGTATAATTGGCCGCTGCCGCCTCAGCACAGCCCCTGAAATCGATGCAAGTCACTTTGGCAGCTACAGCTGTTTGGTTCCTTTTTGCAGCCTCTGGCAAGGGTCTTGGACAGACCTTAATAAATGCCTCTTGAGTTGATTAGCTGCGCTGTAGATGACGATGCTGGTCCACTTTCAGAAACAAGTGGAAGCCGGTGTCTGCGTTACGATGGAGATGGTGAAAGATGCCTTGGATCAGCTTCGAGGGGCCGTGATGATCGTTTATCCGATGGGCTTGCCACCGTATGATCCCATCCGAATGGAATTTGAAAATAAAGAAGATTTGTCAGGAACTCAGGTATGTGGTCCTTGGACACTCTCGAAGGGGAGTCTGTGTCCCCCAACAGGACAGAAGCCCTTCAGCTTTGACTGCATCCTCTAATGGACGTGGTTGTGGCTTCATCCCCAGCATTCGTCTTTGCCATCCCATGCTTCAGAGCAGATTTTGCCATTGAAGAGAGGACCCTGAGAGGGTGGTGCTCAGGGTTGAGGAGTTTGGACCACATAGAGGGGCAGGGGAGGAGGTTTGCGAGCCTCCCCATCAGGAGCAACCAAAAACTTGCCATTTTCTTTGGCCACTGAGAAGCCAGAAACCTAATTAGTGGCCTCCTTCTCCCCAGATGCATTGGTCACTTTGCATGGAATTTTGTGTTCTAGCCTTCTTCCTTGCTTCACCTTATTTTCCTACCTTTATTTTCCATTTTTCATATTTTTTCCTCACTTATTCCTTATCTTATTGAACAGTATATATTTCTCTGAGCCATCTTAAATAGGTGGAGTACAAAGAAGGAAGCAAACAAAACAGCCCCATAATGCCTGTTTATAAAAAAATCCAGTGAAGTGGATGTGGCCTAAATGATTGACCATATAGGAGGTCCAGAGTTTGATTCCCAGGGCTTCCTGGTGAAGGCAGGTTGGCCCACTCAGTGCGCTGGCCTGAGCAGAGCACTGGCCCACACGGAGTGCTGGCCCACGTTGAGTGCTGGCCCATGCAGAGTGATGGCCTGCACGGAGTGCTGGCCTATTTGGAATGCTGACACAAGGTGTGCTGGCCCGTGCAGGAGTGCTGGCCTGCATGGAAAGCTGGCGCAGCCAGATGACGCAACAAAAAGAGACACAGAGGAGAGACAATAAGAGACAGAGCAGACCAGGGAGCTGAGGCAGCACAACAGATTGAGCACCTTTCTCCCACTCCGAAAGGTCCCAGGATCAGTTCCTGGTACTGCCTAAAGGGAAGACAAACAGACACAGAAGAACACACAGCAAATGGACAAAAAAAGCAGACAACAAGCACAAAACAACGGGAGGTGGGATAAATACATTAATCTTAAAAAAAAAAAAAATCCAGGAAGATTCCTGTTTTCTTCCCGGGCAGTATCCGAAAAATCCATCTAAGAGGGACTTTGTGTAATGGGTGAGGGTGCAAATGAGATAAGATCTCCCCCCTTTCCAGAGCAAGAAGTTAAGTGAGTCCCTGTTGAAAGTATCAGAGAAGGTATCTGCTAAAGTCAGCGAGGGTTTTGAGTGAGCTGGGATAGGCAGAGCTTCCCATGGGGTTGGGGGGCTGAGACCAGACACCCAGCCTGTGGCCTGCGGGGAGGGGCCCCAGCCAAGCTCTGCACCCTGGGGTGGGACCATGCCCGGGACAGTGTCCTGAGAACCTCACAGCCTCTTCTTGGTTGTCCCAGGCAGGACTAGATGTCATTAAAGAAGCAGAGGCACAGCTGTGGTGGGCAGCCAAGGAGTTACGGAGAACAAAGAAGCTTTCAGACTATGTGGGGAAAAATGAGAAGACCAAAATCATTGTCAAGATTCAGCAAGTAAGTTCTTTTGCTTTGACATTTCAGAATTTTTTGTTATTTATTTTCAAACAGATGAAAATTTACAACAAATCTGGAAGATTTCAGCTTACCTGGGTAAATATTGCTGTCCCATTGGCCTGGGGTCAAAGTAAAAATGCATTCCAACAAAGACTGGCAGAAAATAAGGATTAATTGAAATGTCTAGTTTGTTTTAGTTCGGGGTGGGGGGTATGCCATGTAATTAATTTCAATTAAAAAAAAATAAGGCTATGAATAAATTAAAATTTTCCCTTGAAATGAAAAATACAGCCTAGAGCACTGGTTTCAAGTCTCTTCAAACTGCTCTCTCTGTGAGGAAAGTACTAGAGATATTTTAAGGGTATAACGAAGCTGTATATGTTCAAGGCTGCTTTGTTGTTTTTTTTAACAAATTGATTTTATGGATACATATTAATAAAGCATACAGAATCCCACCCTGGTGGAATGATACGGCATACAATTAATAAAGCATATAATTCATCCAAAGAATACAATCAGTGGTATTTGGTATGATCATATAGGTGTGCATTCATCACTTCAATCATTATTAGAGCATTTTCATTATTTAATAATAGTAATAAACAAAGAACAAACAAGAAAATTCTTCACCTCTCAATCTCCATGTTTCCCCTGCTGTACCTAGCCGCTAATTCTGGCTATTCTTGCATAATTATTTCTTTATTAAGGAGTTTGAGATATGTTCACATACCATACGAATTATCCAAAGTGTATCCAGTGGCTTTCTGTGTAATCACACTGTTGTGCATTCATCATCACCCAAATTTTAGAACAATTTGATTACTCCAAAAAAGAAAAACTCCATACCCCTTAGCAGGCACCTCTCAACCCCTCTGTCCTTCCCCTGCTGTGGTTTGGAATCCTTACTCTCGTGGGGGTTAGCGGGGTCCTCCGCAGTTATCTGTGAGCAAGCCTGTGACTGTGACGTGTCCTCCCTCCCTCCCTGCCCTGGCTGCAGTGGCTGCCTGGCGAGTGGCTGTGACCAGGGACGTCAGGGGGTGTCGAGGCAGATGACGGCTGCAGCCTCTGGTCTCCCCCTTGAGGTCGCAGAGCGAGGGGCTGCTGGATGCCAACACTGTCCCTGATGACTCTGTGTGGAAATGACCCTGCTTATCTTGAATAGTTGGCAAAGGCAGTTGTAAAACCCGCCATGTAACTTCCCGATTGCCACTGTAAAAGCGCCTTCATCCAGTTTACTCTTTTCAGAGGGGCCAAGGAGCTCCAGCCCGAGAGCCGATTATTAGCAATGAGGAGCAGAAACAGCTGATGCTCTATTATCACAGAAGGCAGGAGGAACTCAAGGTACTTTCCCTGGGCGCTCGGGTGGGGGGATGGTGTTAGTTCTCCAGGTACAGGGGGATGGCGAGGCCCATCTAGAACTTCATCCTTCCCAGGGCTGTGGGGACCCTGCCAGGTGTCTCTCCCCTTAAGCTCTAGAGGTGGGGAGTGGGTGGGGGCATTGGCCATGGGTTCTTTCTTCAGTCTCTATGTGCCAAACACTTTCCTGAAGGAAAGTGAATAAAACAAATTTATTTCCAGAAATTGGAAGAAAATGATGATGACTCCTGTTTAAATTCTCCATGGGCTGATAACACTGCTTTGAAAAGACATTTTCATGGCGTGAAGGACATAAAATGGAGACCAAGATGAAGTGCAGCAGTTGATGAAGCTCCCAGAATTAACTCACCTTTTTTCTAGGCAAACTAATTATAATATTAGTAATAAAACAAACACCTACAAACTTCTATGAAAGATGTGGATATTTCTCGTTTTCCTAAATTTTCTTTTAGTTTGAATTTTGAAAATGAAGTTTATTCAGAGATTTAGGACTTAAATACATCTTCAAAAGAATCTGCCTAAATGCTTTTTATTTCAGGATAAATGTTTAATATTTGAGGTTCTTTGATATTTGATAAAATGTTAAAAATGAAATTACAGTCTTAATTTTTTTTCTTCCTGATGTCTTCGTTTTATATTCTCATGAGAACTGTTGTATTTGAGGAAATCTAAAAGCACCTTTTCCTTCTTCATAGCCCACCTGGCATCTGATGAGCAACTTCATGCCAGTGGCCACTAGAGGGCGCCGGCCACTTAATTGTGTGGGTTTTTCTTTGGGCCCTCCTTTTAGACCTGAAGGAAGCTGAAGTCTCACTTGCTTGAAAGACTTAATCTCCCTGAAGGCTCTAATTGTAGCCTGGCCTCTCCCAGCTTCCAGGGTGAAATGGGACTCCTTGGTTGATGCCTCTCAGGCCTTGTCTTCTGGGAATAGAGGCTACACCTGTACTGGAAGCTGGGCAGCCAAGCTGGTCTAACCCTGAAACTTAATGCCTTCTTCCATACTTTTTGTTCACCAAGTCTCCGTCACTGGACTAGACATCCTGAAAGTACGTGCAGAAGCTGGTTAGTGGCGTTTCCTCCTCGTGCATTTTCAGGTTCTGGTTCCAGCTGCCAGTATTGAGGTTTATACCCAAGGTTGACGATGGCATCAGGCTTAGGGAGCCCTGTTCCAGCCATCATCCTCCTGCTTTTCTAGAACACCTTTGATTTTGAATACTTCAACTCATCGTCCCCCCAAACCATTGAAACAGCCTGTAAGCCCTGATAGACACTATAGCATCTGAACTACTTCTCCCAGATTGCCTGTGGCAGCCAGAAGTGGCCTGGAAATTCTGTCGTGCTTGACTTCTGGTTTGCAGACTACCATGCCCCTCGTAGAGGAGTGAGAGGCTCTTGCCCCTGAGGAAAAGTGAAGTGCACGGGTTCCCGCCCTGGTCTTCCTGTCCCTCCGCTCCCCTTCCTGCCTCAGGGCCTGAGCCCCGCACCGCAGCCAAGGAGTCGGAGCCGTCGGGGCAGACAGTTTGCCAAACTCCAACCTTTCCACCTGAGACCAGCTGTTTGGTTCGTAAACCTAAACCTGTTGCAAGACAGAGGAAGAGGGTACCGGCCACTTCCTCACAGCCCGTCTCTGTGGTTCAGAGGAAATAAAGTTGGAACATAGCGGCAACTTTGCCCACACTCGTGCTGTTCTCCACCTTGAGTGGGTGACTTTGCTCCTGGCAGAGACTGGTCCCTCTGGAGGACAGACGTGACCCAGGAGCACCTTGCACAGGTCCTTCAGAACGTTTTGCTGCCTCTCCTCTCCCCTCCCATTCCACTCCAAAGCACTTAGAGTTGCTGTCCCTGGGCTGGCCATTAGGATTTAGACTGTTCTCAAAAACAGTGTTTCTGGGAAGCGGATGTGAGTCAAGTGATTGGGCTCCCGTCTACCATATGGGAGGTCCAGGGTTTGGTTCCTGGGGCCTCCTGGTGAAGGCAAGACTGTCTGCATGGTGAGCTGGCCTGAGTGGAGAGCTGGCCCATACGGAGTGCTGGCCTGTGCAGGAGTGATAGCCTGCCTGCGTGGAGAGCTGGTGCAGCAAGATGATGCAACAAAAAGAGACACAGAGGAGAGAATAAAAGATGCAGCAGACCAGGGAGCTGAGGTGGCTCAAGAGATTGAGCACCTCTCTCCCACTCCAGAAGGTCCCAGGATCGGTTCCTGGTGCTGACTAAAGAGAAGAAAAGCAGACACAGAAGAACACATAGCAAATGGACACAGAGCAGAGATTGAATGCAAAACAACAAGGGGGGTGGTAAATAAATCTTTTTAAAAAACAAAACAACCAAAACTCTGAAGTGGGTTACAGCTGACTATATACCTGGATTGTACATTACTCTTGGTTGAGCATCAAATTTCTTAAAAAAAAATTTGCATCTATTTTCTTTTTGACTTTCATTATAATTTTTGTCCTTGGATTTGCAAGGTTTGCAATAAATATCCTAGATTTATTTGAGAAGACTTCTGCCTTTGTCATATTAGTCTAAGTGTATTTAATTTTTGCCCAGATTTGCAAGAAAAGTTATTCAAGCCACATGATCACAGATCTTTAAAGAAGCACTGTTTCCATACTATTAGGAATTCTTACCGACCTAACGGGATATGAATGTTTTATGTAGCCACAGTAGTTTTTCTATTGTTTCATATAATCAGAACTTACTAAGGAAAGGGTTACTAGATTATGTATCATGCTATGCTCCTTTATTGAACACTCATGTAAAAAGAACAGTCCCTCTCTCCCTGCCCTTCTCTGCCTCAAAAACCCCTGAACTCTACCTATTCAGACGTCCAGCTCCTTAGACTGAGAGCAAGGGCAGCCCCTTCCCACATTATCAAGGAGGAAGGAGGCAGAGGCCATCCCCTCTGAGCCCTTCATGCTCGTGGGCTCGTGGGCCACTGTCCCTTGCACTTGCCCTCTGAGGAAGCCTGAGGTGATGTCAGAGGGTTACCTGACTCACCCGTGGTCACAGACCTAGGATTTGCCCAGGACATCCCAAGAAATAATTTATGATCAAAAGTCCCCTTCCAAATGGCAGCTGGAGGTCAGCTTACTTATGTGGACTTGGTGTCATTTCCTTTCTTTACTCTCTTTGGACAAATAGATGAAAATGAAGTGCCTGTTGAGTGCAGTGCCCATCCAGATCTCATCCTTTTACATAATTTGTCTTCCCGTGATGATGTCATGGAGGCCAGGAATACTGGTAATAAAATCTGACACCACCGGTAAACTGAAAGTACCTGGGCAGTATTTATGTCACACATTACCTAGTTCTTTGGCACCTGCTCTGCAAAATATGTGCCTTCAAGCTTAGAGCACAGCAGCCTTGTGTGTGTGTGTGGGGGGGGGGGGGCTGCTGAGCGTTTCTCAATTCTCCCCCAAAGCCTCAGCAGCCCCCACTCCCCAGAGGTCCCAGGTCCCAGGAGGCTCTGCTCCACATTGCTGGAAGTTCCACTCACCCCAGATAGAGCTCAAGGGGAGATGTGGTTGATTGTCACTCTAGCATGGGCTCACAGCTTAGCAGCGGCTTAGCAATTGAACAAGTCTCACAGATAAGCCTTGGTCTAGCCTTACTCTGAATAGACTTGAGTTCTATATATTCAGATTGTTTTAGTTCCCTTGGCTACTCAGGCAAATACTATGAAATGGGTTGGCTTAAACACTGGGGATTTATTAGCTCATGGTCCAGAGACTAGGAAAAAGTCCAAACTGAGCTGTCATCACAGCAATGCTTTCTTCCCGGAGACTGGCACACTGGGGTTGGCTGCCAGTGGTCCTTGGTCCTGGGCTCCTCTGTCACCTACTGTGGTAGTGTGAGGTTGATATGGACCCCAGAAAATCAAGTCCTTAGGGTTCATCTTTCCCATGGGTGTCAACCTATTGCTGCCAGGGCCGCCTTTTGATTAGGTTACAGTAGGGCGTGACGCAGGGTGGGTCTTAATCCTCTTACTGGAGTCCTCAGTGAACACGTTGCATGGAGTGAGGGACACTGAGAAGAAGCCACAGTTGCTGAGACAAAGCCAGAGGAAGCCAGAAGCTGAAGGCAGCAAAACCCAGAAGAGAAGGGAAAGACCAGCAGATGCTGCGGTGTGCCTTGGCATGTGAGAGAGAAGTCCCTGATCGCCGGCTGCCTGTCTTCAGGGAGAAAGCACTGCCCAGTGCTTGATTTGGACATTTTCACAGCCTCAGAACTGTAAACATATAAGTTAATAAATCCCCATGGTAAAAGCCACCCATTTCTGGTCTATTGCATTCCAGCAGCCTGGCAGACTAAACACATGGCACTGTTCTCGGCAGCCTCTCCTGGCCTCTCCCTTCTCTTCTGGGTTCTGTTGACCTTGAGCTTGTTTCCTGTGGGTTGCTCTCTCTGTGTCTGAATTTCTTTCTGCTTATAAAGGACTCCAGTCATCCAACTAAGAGCCACCCTGAGTTGAGCCACACCTTAACAGCAGTAACCTCATCGAAAGTCCTACTTACAATGGGTTCCCACCCAGGAATGGATGAACTCTAAGAACAGGTTTTTCTGGGGTCACACGAGCTTCAAACCACCACGCAGACCAGGAAAGCCCACGAGCAGCCGTGGCTCTTACTCTTACAGCAGTGAGGCAGGATTCCGATAGACCACATGAGCCGGCGTCGTTGTGAAAGGCAGAACATAAACCTCCTTTGCAGTTCTGCAACCTAAATCCCTACCCAATGACCGGCTCCGTCGGATGGCCACAGAACCATGGCTTCACAGCCGTTTCTCCCCTTGAAACTGCTCCTGAGTGTTTTATCCCTTTTCCTTAGCTCATGGAGCAATGCGATTGCGTTCTGGGTGCTGAGAGGCCCCAGCACAAGTCTGAAGAAAGTGAGAATGAGTTCTGGTGCCTTAATTCTGCTGCTTCATCTATTACATCATTTCAAAGCAAGACTGAGGCTAGTTGGTGACCTGACTA
Organism: Dasypus novemcinctus; assembly: GCF_030445035.2. NCBI lineage: Eukaryota > Metazoa > Chordata > Mammalia > Cingulata > Dasypodidae > Dasypus > Dasypus novemcinctus. The sequence continues at coordinate 153,026,404 of NC_080676.1, read as the reverse complement.
TGGTGTAATAAATTACGTACATTGGCCTCCTCTTTCCCCCTTCCCTGCCTGCTAACAGACACACTTCAGCATCTCCTGCCCCCAAATGCAGGTGGATACCACAGCAGTAGTATTCTTGTGAGATCTCATTGCTTGTTATCCTGTTTTGTACTGTGCTGGAACAAATCCCATAGGCTCAAAGCAACTGTGTGTTTTAGTGGTAAATGAGCAAAATACAGAATGCACTTGACACTCTTGCTATCAGAAGCCTGTGTTATCATTAAATCACTTGTGATTCCAAAAATAAATGAAGGGAAGCGGACTTGGCCAGTGGTTACAGCATCCGTCTACCACATGGGAGGTCCGCGGTTCAAACCCCGGGCCTCCTTGACCCATGTGGAGCTGGCCCACGCGCAGTGCTGATGCACGCAAGGAGTGCCCTGCCACGCAGGGGTGCCCCCCGCGTAGGGGAGCCCTACACGCAAGGAGTGCGCCCCGTAAGGAGAGCCGCGTAGCGTGAAAGTGCAGCCTGCCCAGAAATGGTGCCGCACACATGGAGAGCTGACACAGCAAGATGACGCAACAAAAAGAAACAGATTCCTGTGCTGCTGACAACAGAAGCAGACAAAGAAGAATATGCAGCAAATAGACACAGAGAACAGACAACCTGGGGGGGGGGATGGGGAGAGAGAGAAATAAATAAATACATCTTAAAATAAATAAATAAATAAATAAATAAGAGAGGGAAATGATGTACAACTCAAAACCCCCAAAATGTGCTGAGTTTTACTACTGGACCTTCACAAAATAGACTCAGCTCAAGAGAACAGATGTCAAACTTTTTCTTGCAACTGTTTCTGGGATGGAAAACTTGGCATTTCTAGAAGCAATTTACATTCTATGGTACAGGGCCTTTTTGAGTGAGCTTTTGATTTTCCTTGGAAAGGAAATAATATGATTTAAATTATTGATTGAAGGATTTCAGTAGTTTTATCTTAAAGGAACTCACAAATTGGTCAACACGTCTAGAGAATCAGTGTCATAAACTGACTACTAACAAAAACAATTTGACAAAAGTTAGACTGAAGCTACCTATATCAGAAAATCTGCCTGAGTTAAGATGGAGAAAAAGAAAAGGGGGGACGGAAGAACATCAGAATTTATGAGATTCAGCTAAAACAGTGATGAGGGGGAAATGTACAGTGTTAAATACCGAATCAATAAAAATAAAAATAAATCAATTAAACATCTAAATAAAGAACTAGAAAAGGACCAAAAAAATAAATCAAAGAAAGCAGAAGGAAGACGTTAATAATCAAAGCAGATATTAAAGACTTGAAAAATATTGCAACTAGTAAATTAAAAAGTCGATAGGTTGAAAAATCAACAAAATTGGAAACCTATTTGCTGAGATCAGCTCAGTGATAGGTTGGCTCGAAAGGAAGGCAATGCAGAACTTTACAAAATAAAAGGAGAGAGAGAAAGACACAAGAGAGGAGACAAAGATGAGACCAGGGGACTCACAGTTTCTGGAACTGAGAGCCTTAACCCTAGTTTCCACATCGTATTTATTGGAAACTACTGAGCAGCTGTTTGCTATCAGAACTGCAACATCATCTACAATAATAGGGAACAACTGCAACATCTATAATAAGGCAACATCTATAATAGAAGAGGTGAACTTCTTTTTCCCACACCTATTCACTGACATCATTTTTTAAAAATCCACAAGTATACAAAATAATAAACAAAAATGACAATTGAACAGAATTATTTTTAAAAATAAGGAAACATTTTGCACAAATTCAGGCAAATAAATTTGAAAACCTACATGAAATAGATATTTCTATCAAAATAAAATTACCAAAATTGACTCATTAGAGATAGAACGTGTGAGCACACAATTTCCATAGAAGAGAGAAAACTGTAAAAGAGGTAACCCACAAAAACGCACCAAGGAGTTCTAGGGATCAGTTAATGCCAAAGTTTCTTAAATTATTACAGTGCATAGGAAAAGAATGTTAGCTTCTAGGTTGCTGAAATGAAGCTAAAATAATAGTACCATCACAACTGACAAAGACAGTCCTATATCACCTAACAATCTTAAATACAAATACAAGCAAACAATATGATAATATATCATGATGAAGTGCGATTTATTCCAGGAATGCAAGGGTGGTTTAATATTAGGAAATCTATCATTAATTAGTACTAGGAGAAAAATCATGTGATCATCTCTAATGATGTCAACAGGCATTTGACAAAACTCAACTCCCAGTTGGCACACCTGTAAACAGATTACTGTGCACCCACAACACCAGCTCTTAGATTTGAAGGTTTTCTGATGATGACAAGGATGGAGTGCCAAGGTGGTTCTCAAGGGCCTCCTCGCCCTGAGAAGGTTCAGCTTGGAGATCCACGGCAGGCAAGCAGTTAAAGAAGAAACAAAAACCCATAGATTTCCTTTGGAGAAGAAAGAGCAACAAGGTTCCCACCCAGTCCTGTTTTCTTCCACCCAGAGTCTTCGATTCGTGGAGCTGAGCAACCCAAGGCTGAGGAGCCTTAAACCCAAAAGGCAGGTACGAGAAGCCGGGAGCTGTGGATGCAGATGCCAAAGCTTTGGGTTTAGTCCCGAGTTGGAATATAGGCTCTATCACTCGCCAGCTGTGAAACCCTGGGCAGTGTCTTACCTTTACAAGCCTGTTTCCTACTCTGTAAAACGGGAATGATAACACTGCCTACTTCACCCATTAGGATGGTACCTGGCTGCACCTACCAGAGACCGAGTGGGGTTACTTAGTCCTCACGTACCAAGAAGTTGGAGGTAGGCAGTCCAGGCTTGGTGAGCTGAGGAAGCCATCGAGAACCTGGGCTCCCTGTACTTCCTGATCCGTCATTCTTGGCCTGAAGCTTTCTTCAAAGTTGCAAGGTGGCTATTGTACCTCCAAGCACCCATCTGTGTATCAGGCGGGAGGACAGAGAAGGGGCCTGTGGCAGTTTGAGATTATTTATGAATCCCTAAAAGGGAAGGATTATATTTAGAAACCAATCTTTTCCTCTGGGTGTGATACCCCCTGATTACATTACTTTGATTAGATTAACTGCTAAGATTGCTGGAGGGCTTTTTATTGGGCTACATCAGAAACGCATGACTCAGACCCCCTTGCTGGGTCTGCTATAAACCCAGGCTGGAAGAGAGAACAGAGCTCTGTTCTCAGATATAGGAAGCCCTAAGAGACAAGTGCTATGCCAGCCTGCAGGTGAAATGGCTGGAAAGCTGAGCAACTGAGCCACAGAGAGGAAGCTGGAGGGGAAGGAGAGGCAGGCAGAGGCCAGCGGCCATCTTGCCTCACTACACGGCAACGCGCCAGGATCAACAGTAACTGACCTTGGTGAGAAAGCATCTCTGATGGTGCCTCAATTTGGACTTCTCATGGCCCAGGTCTATTGCTAAGGAGGAAAGGGAGAATAGAAATTAGTCAGACAGTTACACGTGTCTGCCAAACCTGCTCTTTGCCACAGCGTTGCCAATGCAGAGTACCAGAAATGGGTTGGCTTTCATAATGGGAAATTTATTTGGGGTAAAGTCTTATAGTTCCAAAGCCATGAAATGTCCAAATCAGAGCACCGTCAGAGGCACTTTCTCACCTAAAGTGCTTGGTGATCCTGATGTCTCACTACGTGGTGAAGACGGCAGCCAATCTCTGCTGAGGTCCCTGCCTCCCCCTCCGGAATCTACTGTCTCCAGGAGCTCAGCTGTGGGCAACCAGGCGTAGGGCTCGTCTCTTTCTGGACCTCCTCTCTCGGTCTCAGCTGCTCTGCTTTCTTCCTGAGCTCAGCTGTGGGCTATCAGGCATGGGGCTAGTCTCTTCAGCCTTGAACTGCTCCGTGGAACCAGACTCTTGAGGTCTTCGTGCTTAAGTTTGCGCTGCTAGTGATCCTTGAGTCCCCTCTCACATGCAAGGATCAAAAAGGGAGGCTTCCACTCTCTGTGTGTCTCCAATGATCTAAAGCTCCGGTAAGAGGGCAGAGACCCAGCCTGAGTCATGCCTTACTGATATAGTTCGATCAAAAGGATCCCATACCCACAGGAATGGATTCGTTCAAGAACAATCTTTTTCTTTTTGGGGATTCATAAAAGAACTTCAAACTGTCACAATCACCCTCAGGGTTCTTAAAAGGATTAAGTGCGGGAACTTCTGTGAAGCAAAACAGATGAACAGTGGTGGTAATATTAAATATTCTTATATTTAATAATATATTATTGTATTACTCAATTCTGAGTCCTATGGCTGAAGGGGATTCCAGGAGAGCAGAAGCCCTTCCAGGAATCTCCTAAAGTCAGTTTCCATTTCATTAGCACAATTGAAGAGACTGGTCGGTGGCCTCCTGGACGTGTCCAGAGCCCTCGCCTGTTCTTTCTGAGTTGGGGCGGCCACCGTCGTGTGACCTGGCCTCACTCTTCATGCCTTGAGCTCACACTCACACAGAGAAGACGAGAACTTGAGGCTGCCCCTGTGTGAGAGCAGGACCTGGTGCAGGACCAGGTGCAGGCAGGGTTTTATTATGGTAAGTGGTAATAATAATAGTGGGGAAGCGGACTTGGCTCAGTGGTTAGGGCATCCGCCTACCACATGGGAGGTCTGCAGTTCAAACCCCGGGCCTCCTTGACCCGTGTGGAGCTGGCCCACATGCAGTGCTGATGCGCACAAGGGGTGCTGTGCCACGCAGGGGTGTCCCCTGCGTAGGGGAGGCCCAAGCTCAAGGAGTGCGCCCCGTAAGGAGAGCTGCACAGCGCGAAAAAAGTGCAGCCCGCCCAGGAGTGGTGCCGCACACACGCAGAGCTGACACAGCAAAGATGACGCAACAAAAAGAAACACAGATTCCCGTGCCGCTGACAACAACAGCAGTGGGCACAGAAGAACACACAGTGAATGGACACAGAGAGCAGACAACTGGGGACGAGGGGGAAAAGGGAGAGAAATAAATAAAAATAAGTAAAATAAATCTTAAAAAAAAAATAATAGTGTTAGCAGTATTTTAATTGTCCAGGGGTTAGGCATGGGAAGCAGCCTTCCCATTCCTGAGGACAACACCAAAGTATTGGCAACGTGTGCAGCTTAGAGAAGAGCTCTGGCTTGGGGGCCGTTGCTGAAATCGTGGCATGCCATCCTACTTCAGGTCTGCTGTCTCCACTGCCCACTGGCAAAGGGTGGCCGCTTCTCCCTCGGAGACCAGATGCCTGTGGAGCTCCTGGACACCAGCTGCGGCCCAGACAGGGTGGACTCTGGCCGGCTCCTTCCGCATCAGGACTGAACCCACCCCCCTCTGCCCAGCCCCCACCCCACCCCATCCTGGTCTCTGTGATCAAGAGACGGGGAGCAGTGACTGGACGTGTTGCCTCCCAGTGTGTGGGCTTTGCCTGCACTCACACTTGGGGGAATGGAAGGGAAAAGAGGCTGACTAGAGCCTCAAAGAAATGTTCACAGCCTGGGAACCCAGATACTTGCTGGGCTGTTTCAGTAAAAGGAAGTTTATAGAAAGCTGTGGGACACTTAGCACTTCCTTGGATAAAAACACATCCCAGTTACATATTAGCTCAAGATTTTGTTATTATAAGAAACATACGAGCTGTTTCAATAGCTGGAGAAACAGCTACAGAGGCTGGAGCCCTAGCAAAACTCTACACAAGAGTACGGTGTGGGGAAATGGACTTGGCCCAGTGGTTAGGGCGTCCGTCTACCACATGGGAGGTCTGTGGTTCAAACCCCGGGCCTCCTTGACCCGTGTGGAGCTGGCCCATGCACAGTGCTGATGCGCACGAGTGCCGTGCCACGCAGGGATGTCCCCTGCATAGGGGAGCCCCACGCGCAAGGAGTGCACCCGTAAGGAGAGCCGCCCAGCGCGAAAGAAAGTGCAGTCTGCCCAGGAATGGCGCCGCCCACACGGAGAGCTGACACAGCAAGATGACATGACAAAAACACAGATTCCCGTGCCGCTGACAACAACAGAAGCGGACAAAGAACACGCAGCAAATAGACACAGAGAACAGACAGGGGGGGGGGAAGGGGAGAGAAATAAATAAGTAAATAAATAAATCTTAGAAAAAAAAAAGAGTATGGTGCAGCCAAGTGAAGTCAGAGGGACAGGCTGGCTTCCTCAGCTTTGGGCAGCCAGACTCTCGCAAGGATTAGCTTCCGCAGAAGCGACCAGGCTGAGGAGACAGTGGTGGAGGTTGATTATGAACCAAGCTCACACTGACGAACAAGAACTGCGACGTCACGCAGGCAGCAGAATTTCCAAAAATTAAAACTCTTTCTTATGGATGGAGGAGCCAATTATCCATCACTGCCGAAGCCAGACCCTCGAGAACTCTCCCCGCAGTCCTCTGAATGATGAGGTCTTCTGGTCTGGCTGTGGGGAGCAGGCACTCTTTCTCGTGAGCTCTGGCTGTTGTTCCCCAGAATCCTTTGGAGTGGTTCCATCCCTGGCCTCGGGCAGTACCCAGCTCGTTCTCAGGCTCATCCCCTTGGCGCATCTCTGGGTTTGCTCTCTGTGCAGGTCTCCTCTCTCCCAGGCTCTGTCCTGGGACTTCTAGCTGCCCAGGCCCCTGGACTGTCGGCTTCATATCCCCAGCTTGGGATGTCCACTGGGCTCCCCTTTGTGGTCCCTTCCTCGGCTGCAGCCCAGAAATTGCCCCAAGGTAGTAAGCTTGGACAATCACAGGGCTGACCTTCCTTGTTCCTGTGTCTCCTTCATTGTCTGATGGTCGATGTCTTGAAGATGTTGTTTTGTGTATTTTTCCAGTTATTTAGTTTTTTCAACTTAGAGAGCAAATCTAGGCCCTGTCACTCCACCTTGGCCAGAGGCAGAGCTCTCGGGATGCTCCTTGAAATCAAACATTGTGCTGACTCTTGCTTCCCTGTGGTTAGGGTGTCACTGTTGAAATAATTATTTGGAAACAAAGCCCATCCATGGCTAAAAGCTATAGTATACAATTAAATAGAATTTGGCTTTGGTCTTACGTATTTTGTGGTCTCCTTACTGGGCCTCTGGCTTCTCTCGCCTCCGGCTCTGCTGGAACCCCGCCGTGAGCACCTACGTCAGGCAGGGCTGTTGGTGGCAAACCACAGAGACTATTTTGATTCACTTTGGCCAAAAAGTAGGGTAGTGGAGGGACACCAAGCCCCCCACAGAATCCCTGGAAGACTCAGAAAGAAAGAAAAAAGGAAGAAGGGAAGCCACATTAGGCAGAAAGAATCCACGGAGCAAGCGGACGCGTCAGGGAGATGGTTTCCATGCTCTTGCCAACAACTTGCCCCCATGGGTAGCTGCTCCCGTTTCAACAGGTGAACTTCAGAGTTCCTACCAAAGACGACCCATGCCCGTTCCCGTGATTCCACCAGGGGCAAGGTGTGGCTCTAGCAGTCTCTCCTCTCTCTTCCGCATCATCAGTGTCCCTTCTACATCATCCCATTAATATATAAATATGTGGTCATAGTTCCCATCTTAAAAAAAAAATCTCTCTTCCCAGATAATGAACTTGGTCTTTGGAAGGGTCTGTTCTATTTTTACTGCTTCGGTAGAAATTTTAAAATTATAACACCTCTAAAGAATTTGCCAATCTATTATTTTGTTTGGTTATTCCTGCACACTCAAAATACCATAAGCAAGTAAATGGTTTATTTTAGGATTATCAAGGTATTTTAAACTTTAGGGGAAGCAGAGTTGGCCCAGTGGTTCAGGTGTCCATCTACCACATGGGAGGTTTGCGGTTCAAACCCCGGGCCTCCTTGACCCATGTGGAGCTGGCCCATGCGCAGTGCTGATGCGCGCAAGGAGTGCCCTGCCATGCAGTGGTGTCCCCGTGTAGGGGAGCCCCACGCGCAAGGAGTGCACCCGGTAAGGAGAGCCGCCCAGCGCAAAAGAAAGTGCAGCCTGCCCAGGAATGGCGCCGTACACCCGGAGAGTTGACACAAAAACAAATGACGCAACACACACACAAAAAAGAAACACAGATTCCGGGTGCCGCTGATAAGGATAGAACCTGTCACAGAAGAACATACAGCAAATGGACACAGAGAGCAGACAACTGGGTGGGGAGGGGAGAGAAATAAATAAAAATAAATCTTAAAAAAAAAAGCAGAAATGTGCTCTCTTACAGCTCTGGAAGACAGAAGTCTGAAAGCGTCATTGCTGGGCTGAAATCGCGGCTTGGCGGGAGTGTGCTCCGTCCACGGGCTCTGGGGGAAGAACCGCTCCGACCTCCTGCGGCCTCCGGGGGCCGCCCGTATTCCTTGGCTTGCAGCCCTGTCCCTCTGGTCTCTGCCTCTGTGGACACAGTGTCGTCTCTTCCGTCTGCATCAAGTCTTCCTTGGCCTGTCTCTTATAAGGACCTGCGATGGCACTTAGGGCCCACCCAGCTAATGCAGGATAATCTCTCCTTCTGAAGATCTTCCATTCAGTCACATCCGCAAAGACCCTTTCTTTCATATAAGGTAACATTTATCGGTTCCAGGGATTGGGACCTGAAATCTTTGGGTGGACATTACTCGGCCTTCCACAAAAGCCTGGAAACATCCTGATGTCCACCAAAGGACAGGATGAATAAGTGGTGCCTCCGTGCACATCCACACAGGGAGCGTCCTGCTGCTGGGTGGGGCCGGGCGGTGAGGCCAGCAGCGCTGGGGCTTGAACACAAGGGTGAGAGCTGTGTGGGTGCCCTGAGCCATTTATTTAAAAAGGGAAACACGCCAGCTGTGTGTCTCTGTGAGTACTGGAGGAACAGCTGAGTTTGTTTTGGGGGTTGGATGCTGTATCAGTCAGCCAAAGGGGTGCTGATGCAAAATACCAGAAATCAGTTGGTTTCTATAAAGGGTATTTATTTGGGGTAGGAGCTTGCAGATACCAGGCCATAAAGCATAGGTTACTTTCCTCACCGAAGTCTATTTCCACGTGTTGGAGCAAGATGGCTGCTGACACCTGCCAGAGTTCAGGCTTCCTGGGTTCCTCCCTTCCAGGGTCTTGCTTCTCTCTGGGTTCAGGGTTCCTCTCTTCTTGGGGCTGGCTTCTCTTTCCTCTGTGGGCTTACTTCCTGGGACACCAGCTTAAGTCTTCAGCATCAAACTCCAACATCAGAAACCCTCAACTCTGTCCTTTACCATGCCTTTCATCTGTGAGTTCCCACCCACCAAGGGGTGGGGACTCAATGCCCTAATCATAACTCAGTCATGCCCAGGTACAGATCAGATTCCAGACATAATCCAATATCTGTTTTTGGAATTCATAACCATATCAAACTGCTACAGATGACATGGAAGTTATGGAGAGATGCTTCCATAACTTAAGCTGCCTTTGTCTATTTTTAAAAATTTTGAAATAAAGTTTGAATAAAAAAAGGGAAATACATATATATATGCTCATGTACTCATAGAATATTTGTGGGAAGATGACAAGAAACTGGTAAGGGTGGTTGCCTGTGATTAAAACTATACGGCTCAGATATAACCTTTCTACACATGCCTCTTCTGTTATTTTCACCAGACCTGTGGTTGGCATTTGGGTTGGTGTATACTCAGGAGACCTGAATCTCTGAACTGTCCATGTGACGGCCAGGCCCTGGGCCTCAGCAGACTTGCAGCTCCTACCCTCTGGTTTCTTGGACTTACCCTGGCCAGCTGACAGGGAGGTGAAGAGGGTCAACCACCACACCAGGGAGCCAAGAGTGCCTACAACTGCAAGCCGGAGAATTGTATCCATCATCCATGTGGAATCTAAACCCCTCTTGATGTAGAGGGGGACTGGACATAGCCATCCCAGGTCCACAAGATGGAGGAATAGAGTATGGATTAGAGTGGACTTACTGGTGTTTTGGGGAAATATTGTGATTAGTAAGGGAAGAAATTGTAGTAGTGATGTGGAGAGGGTGGCCACAGTGGCTGCTGATGGTTGGGAGAGGGAAGAAGAGATACGGTGTGGGGGCATTTTCAGGCTTTGGAGTTGTCCTAGATGGTGCTGCAGGGACAGATGCTGGACATTGTGTGTCCTGTCGTGGCCCCCTGGGTGGACTGGGGGAGAGTGTGGACTACAATGTGGACCACTGTCCATGTGCCGCAGCGGTTCTCCAGAATGTATTCACTGGGTGCAGTGGATGTGCCACAATGACAGAAGAGTTTGTTGATGTGGGAGGGGTGGCGTGGGTGGGGTAGGGTGGGGGTTATATGGGGACCTCATATTTTTTTAATGTAACATTTAAAAGAAAATAAAGAAAAAAATGAAAAAAAAAAAAAGGGAAAAAATTTCTGAAAAAAAAACAACCGAACAAAAAAAACTATACAGAACCAGGGGGGGGGGGGGGTGGGAGGGAGTTCAGCTGCTCCTGGCTAGTCTTTTGTACCTTTTGAAGTCCGTGGCTTCACATAACTACAGAAGTCAACTTCAGGGGTATAGCAAAGAGCGTAGAAAAATCTTTGTAATCTGTTGCTACCTGAAGAAAGCAGCTAACCGAAAATGTGTAAGCATGATTTCATTTCTGACAGAAATAAGCAGGCCTAAAAAGGTCCCCCACCCTTCTCCAGCCACTTCCCTGTTTCTCTGCTCCCCTTTATAGCAAGCCTCTTTTAAAGGGGGTCCACGCCTCCTGCCTCCTGCCATGTCCCGTGACCGTTCTTCAGTTGGGCTCTTGCCCACTCTTCATGGAAGTGGCTTTTGCCAGGGATTTCCGTGCTGCCCAGCTCATTGGCTGGTCGTCCGCCCACAGGGGCTCTCAGCAGCAGCTGATGCTTTACCTCCAGTAAACGCTTCCGCTTGGTTCTCCTCCCACCTCCCTGGTCCCCGCCATCCCACCTCTAAATGTTGGGGAGCTCTGGGGTTCAGCCCTCCTCACGTTCCTCCGACTGCACTCAGTGTCAAAAGGGTCCCCCTCAGTGTCTTGGCTTTAAGCCTTATCCATCCACGGACAACTCCCAAAGGTATATCTCCATCCTGGACATGCACATATCCAACTGTGCACTTGACATCTCTATGGATTTCTAACAGAAAACAAAAAGTTTTCGTGTCTTATACTGAACTCCTGTGCCCTACCCCGCAAACCTGCTCCTTCTTCGGTAAACGTCCTCCTTGCTCTTCTGGGCATCCTGGAATCCTCTTTCCTCACACCCACGTCAGATCCCCCAGCAAATCTTTGCATGGCAGGAAGTCACTACTCAGCCACGATCCCTGCTGTCGTCCCCGACCAAGCTGCCTTCGCTCACTCCGCCCTCTTCCCTGAGACAGTCTGCCATTCGCAGCGGTTAGAGTCCTGCCTTAAAAACAAGTCTGGCCAGAGCCTCCAATAGCTCCCCATCTTACTCAGAGCCCCCCAAAAAAGACATGCCCCAGTTCTAACGCCCAGAACCCGGGAAGGTGCGCTTATTTGGAAACAGGGCCTTTGCAGATGAAATTAAGTTAAAGACCTCGAGGTGAGATCATTCTGGAATATGCAGCAGGGTCCCAAATCCAATGACAAGTGTCCTTAGAAAAGATGCACAGAGAGACGAGGGGCAGGCCGTGTGACGCTGAGACAGAGACTGGACTTGTGCAGCCCCGGCCCAGGGGCGCCCGCGGCCCCCAGGAGCTGGAGGGGGCCAGGGGATCCTGCCCTAGAGGCCCAGGTGGAGCCTGAGCCAGGGACACCTCGAGTCTGGACTTCTGTCCCCAGAATTGAGAAAGAATATACAGTCCTCTTGTTCCATGTCACCAAGTTTGTGGTATTTTGTTATGAGAAATGAATACAACCCTCAATTTTTAAATATTATTAAATGCATGTACAAAAGGATGTCTTCTAGTTCCCCAAGGATGTCACCTGTGTCCTTTTATACTGTGTCCTTTTCTACCTGCCACACCTGTCCCCCAATGCCCTCCCTGTGGGACCCGTGTCTCTGCACAACCAATTGCATTTATTTTCTTTTTTAAAGATTTATTTGTACTCATAGTGGCAACAATTAAAAACCACAGCAGGGGGGGTACTGCGTTCCTGGCTAGTGGTGCTCTGTCGTGGTCCCTAGGGGAGCAGCGACAGTCTCCCAGGTACAGCGGCGGGGACCGGGAGGGAGTGAGGGTTCAACAGTGAGCCCCTGATGCTAATGACTATGCTTGTGAGCTGATAAACCTAAAATAAGAACAAGGCCTAGAGCAGCATTGTGCCTGGGAATTTCCTCCTGTCAGCCTTCATGTTACTCAAATGTGGCCAGTCTCGAAGCCAAACTCAGCATGTAAATGCAATGCCTTCCCCCCAGCGTGGGACATGACACCCGGGGATGAGCCTTCCTGGCAACGAGGGACCACTGTCAACTACCAACTGATGATGCAACTGGAAAATGACCTTATACGGAAGGTTCAATGCGGATCAGCAGAATATCCATGTCTACATAAAATAACATGACTTTAAAATGCTGTTTGACCTAAAGTAAGGGGGAAATGGAAAGGAGAAATGAGTTTATATGGCTACGAGTTTCTAAAAAAGAGTCTGGAGGCTGGCAGAAGGATTGCCCTCATGCACAACTGAGCAGAGTCAGAGAGACAGATAAAGCAGATACAACCCCCAGATATTGGTTCCTTTGAGGGCTAAAGAGACCCATGGGAGTTATGGTCATGGCCGAAGGGGTTAACTACCAGGGCAGATGGCCCCTCTTTGGAAATGGTGTTTATGTGTGATGAATCTGGACTCAGATGGGATCTCCCTTCATAAGACTTTCATGCTAATGTGCTGGAGGTGCAGTTAATGTTGGGGTTTAAGATATATTTAGGGGATTTGAATCTCTGGACTGACAATGTGATAGCCAGGTCCTGAGCCTCAACAGACTCCAGCACCTACAATCTGATTTATTGGACTTACCACACTCAGCTAAGATGGAGTTGAAGGACAACCACCACACCATGGAGCCTAGAGTGATTACAACTGAAAATGGGAGGATTGCATCCAGCATCCATGTGGAATCTGAGCCTCCTCTTGACATAGAGGTGCAATGGACACAACCAATCCAATGTCCACATAGAAGAGGTGGCATTGGATTGGGAAAAGTGGACATGGTGGACGATGGGTATGGGGATAGGCAGGAAGAGATGAGAGGTGGAGGCGTCTTTGGGACATGGAGCTGCCCTGGATGGTGCTTCAGAGGTAATCACCGGACATTGTAAATCCTCACAGGGCCCACTGGATGGAGGAGAGTATGGGCCATGATGTGAACCATTGTCTATGAGGTGCAGAGGTGCCCAAAGATGTACTTACCAAATCCAATGGATGTGTCATGATGATGGGAACGAATGTTGTTGGGGGGGGGAGAGGGGGGTGGGGGGGTGGGGTTGAATGGGACCTCACATATATATTTTTAATGTAATATTATTACAAAGTCAATTAAAAAAAAAAGAAAAAAAAAAAAGATTTCTTTGTTTCTCACTGTCACAGTTGTTTTGAGCTCACTGTCTGCTCTCTGTGTCCATTCACTGTGCACTCTTCTCCATCTGCTTGTCTTCTCTTTAGGCAGCACTGGGAACTGATCCTGGGACCTCTGGAGTGTGAGAGAGGTGCCCGATCCCTTCTGCCACCTCAGCTCCCTGGTCTGCTGCATTTCTTATTGTCTCTCCTCTGCGTCTCTTTTCAGTGCGTCATCCTGTTCCAGCTCTCCACGCAGGCCAGCACTCCTGTCGGGCCAGCTTGCTGTGCAGCCAGCTTGCCTTCACCAGGAGGCTCTGGGAATCGAACTCTGGACCTCCTATATGGTAGATGGGAGCTCAATTGCTTGACTCACATCCGCTTCCCTGTTTATTTATTTATTGTTATTTTTTAGGAGGTACAGGGCATTGAATCTGTGATCTCGTACATGCAAAGCAGGCCCTCAACCACTGAGATACACCCTACACCCACTTTTTAAAAGATTTATTTTAGTTTTATTTATCCACCCCCCCTTGCTGCTTACACTCGCTGTCTGCTCTCTGTGTCCACTCGCTGTGCGTTCCTCTGTGTCTGCTTGTCTTCTCTCTTTTAGGAAGCACTGGGAATTGATCCTGGGATCTTCCAAAGTGGGAGAGAGGCACTCAATTGCTTCAGCCGCCTCAGTTCCCTGGTTTGTTGTGTCTCTCATTGTGTTTTCCCGTGTCTCTTTTTCGTTGTGTCAGCTTGTTGCACCAGCTCTCTGCGTGGACCAGCTTGCCTTCATGGAGGCCCCGGGAATTGAACCCAGGACCTCCCAAATGGTAGATGGGAGCCATCCACTTCCCTACTCCCACCTCTTTCAGTTGTTGTTGTTTTTTGTTGTCTTATTTAAATCCCCCCCCATCTTATTTTCTTTGACCTGCTTTCCACCAGCACACTGCATACATAGGCTTTGCACAGTGGCTTCCCTGCAGGGTGGAAAAAGCTGCAGCTTCACCTGGCCACACCTGTTAGGCCATGGGCTGCGGGGCTGGGGGCTGCTGGCAGAAACCCACGCCAACCATTCGCTGATACACGTAGGGATTTGGTTATATAACATTACCTTTGAATTTTTTAAAGTATGGATATCAACGTTTCTATTTTTCTAGGTGGGAAGAATATGGCTCAACACGTCCTATTTGATTTTTTTTTCTTTTGCCACAAGCCTGTTATATTCATTTTTTTGTTTGTTTGTTTGTTTTTTAAAAAGATTTATTATTTATTTATTTCTCTCCCCTTTCCCTCCCCCTCAGTTTTCTGCTCTCTGTGTCCATTCACTGTGTGTTCTTCTGTGTCTGCTTATATTCTTGTCAGCAGCACTGGGAATCTGTGTCTCTTTTTGTTGCATCATCTCCGTGTGTGCGGTGCCACTCCTGGGCAGGCTGTACTTTTTTTGGCTCTCCTTACGGGGCACACTCCTTGCACATAGGGCTCCCCTACAAGGGGACACCCCTGCGTGACACACTCCTTGCGCACATCAGCACTGCGCACGGGCCAGCTCATCACACTGGTCAGAGATCCTGGGTTTGAACCCTGGACCTCCCATGTGGTAGGTGGACACTCTATCCGTTGAGCCAAATCACCTTCCCACATTCATTGTTTTATCAGATGAGCCTGAGAAATGAGGATTTGAGAGCAGGACACTCCTGGGAGCTGCCCCTGGCAGGAGGGGCCTCTGCAGGCCTTCCCCTGGTGGGGCTCCTGACGTCAGGGCAGGGTGGGGGCTGGCTGCCCTGGGAGACAGCACAGGCGTCAGGTGTGGGGTTGGAGGGTGAGCAGTCAGGCCCCACGTACCAGGTGAGCTGAAGGCAGGGCCTGGAGCCCAGGACCTGGCCAGGTAAGCCCAGGTATCCCTGCTCTGTGCCCCCCACCCATACCCACTTTCCTTTTCATTAAAACCAGACGAATTTCCTGTAAATTCTCAGTGACCACAGCATCTGTGTGAGCAAACTACCTTCTGGGAAAGAGAGACACAGAGAAAAGAAAACGTTGCACCTCCTCAAACTGAGCCCGCATTTATCACGAAGCGGGCGGAGGAGCGGGATGGGGGCCTGTCGGGCCACAGAGCGGCGATCGTCTAGAACCGCTGCTGTCCATCGGGCATGGCGCGAGCCCGTGCCTCTCCCTACCTCACTCACTCCTGGCATCGGCCCTCCAAGGTGCTTCTCCTGTTGTCCCCACTTTGCAGATGAGGAAACTGAGGCACAGAGGGATCGATAAGCCACCCAAGGTTGCACAGCTTCCAAGAGGCCCAGGCAGAATTCAAACCCAGGCCGCTGGAAGGCAGCGCCTGCCCTCTGACCCCAGCGGCCAGCTGTCCAGCCCTCAGGCTTCCGGCTGCCACCCTGTGACACGGAAGCAATGCCGCACTCCCTGGCTGCTTCGCACGGTGGTTTTAGCAGTAACTGAAATACGCACACATGCACAGACACACACCGATATACTTGCACACATGCACAGGTATACATGCACACATGTACACACATACAATAGGTACACCTAGGCATTGGCACATGTACACAAACATACACACATACCCGAGTTTTGTTTGTCCTGCAAACATCTCAGGATCCCGATGGAAGGAACAAATGGACAAATGAAGCGAAGGAAAGGATCAAAGCCCTGTTTGTGCAGCTCCAGTGTGGGGTCATCTTTGTGAGCCATGACATGGCTCTCAGCCTCAGCGACAAGGGCTGGGATTTGAAGGTGTTGAAAGATCTCCCCCCACCCCCACCCCCTGAGAGCACCCGCTGTAAAATCTAGACACACCCTCAGGGTGGGGGGATGACCGTCAGAGTCCAGGCAAAGAGCTGAAATGACAACTGCGCTTGAGAAGAGGAATTTAAACAGAGCCCGTGGTAGTGAAGGTGCTACCCTGTCATTCTAATAGTGGAAGAGTCTCTGTGAGGTGTGAGCAGCACCAAGGCAAGGTGGATGGACAGAACCTTCCAGAACCTGAGTTCAGCTCTCAGCCTGGGGTCCTGCAGTCTGTACAGCCACCCCCTTCTCCTTCCTTTTCCTTGAGGTCACAATCCTGGGAACACTGAATATCTCATCCTGAAATGTCATATCTCAGCCATCCAAGTGCAGAAAAGGGCATTATGTTAGACTGAAAGGGTGTATTTTATACGCACGCACTTGACTTTCCAGACCCTAAGTGGATTTTGCTGAAATAAATAGTCACCTTTGGGTTTCGTCCAAGTATGTGAAGTTTTAGTGCCAAATAGTCTTTTCTCTTTCTCTTTCTTTTTAAAAGAATATTAAAAGTGACTGAAAAGAGGGATTTAGAAATGAATGGCTATTTTTCAACACGTCATAAAATGAAAAGGAGCAAGTGCTATAATATTTCTTGGGGAAACAGATTTAAGGAAAACAGAAGATTTAGAACTCAGTGGCGCTTTATTGGGATAAGCTCTCTGTCTTGGAGATCTCAGAGAGGAGGGACAATTTAGAGTGGCCGGCTTTGGCCCTGGTGGTAGCAGGAAGCCCCTTCATGCCCAGACAGCTGGTCACCCTACTTCAGATTACTGTGGATATGAGAAGTGACCCCCAAATCCACCCGGCCAGGTGGCCACATTTTCCTATCAATTGCACTTCACCTTGCATCTCCACCAAGAATTGCCTGCAGTACCAAGCACAGGGATTTGAGAGGGCTTGAGAAAGGGCACCCTGCTTCCCCTCCCCAGTTCTGAACCCCTGGAGAACCACCTGTCACCTCCACGACTGGCAAAGCGGATGTGGAGTGCAGGGCTGAGGTGTGGGATGGCAAGGGGCCTCCCAAGCTTCAGCCCCAGAACTGGACGCTGGTGGTTCCAGATGACCATGGGCCACTGCCTAGAGTGTCAGCCGCTTGAGGGCAGGGGCTTTGCTTCTTCACATTAATATTCCTAGTTTCTGGTCTGGTTCCAGACACAAGAAGCAATAAGTAGCTGTTAAGGAGGAATATCGGGGAAGTGGATATGGCTCAACAGATAGGGCGTCCGCCTACCATATGGAGGGTCCATGGTTCAAACCCAGGGCCTCCTTGACCCGTGTGGAGCTGGCCCACGGGCAGTGCTGCCTCACACAAGGAGCGCCATGCCATGCAGGGGTATCTCCCATGTAGGGGAACCCCAAGCACAGGGAGTGTGTCCGCAAGGAGAGCCGCCCCATGTGGACGGTGCAGGAGTGCCCAGGAGTGGCGCCACACACATGGAGAGCTGATGCAGCAAAATGATGCAACAGAAAAGAGACATGGATTCCCATGCCACCTGATGAGAATACAAGCAGACACAGAAGTACACACAGCGAATGGATACAGGAGAGCACACAATGGGGCAGGGGGAAGGGGAGAGAAAAAAAACCTTTGAAAAAAAAGGACAAATATTGTATGATTCCACATATATGAAATATCTAGAAACACCGACTTCATAGACACAGAAAGTAGATTAGAGGTGATGGGCTGGGAGAGAGGGAAGCAGGGAGTTACTACTTAAAGGGGAAAGAGTTTCTTTTTAGGTTGATGAAAAAGTTTTGATAATGGATTGTGGTGATGGGAGCCACCCAACTGTAGTGCACTGAATCGTAAATGCAATTAATGCCACTGAATAATGATAAAAATGGCAAATTTCATGTTTTATACACACACATATATCTAGCCACAATAAAAATGAATACAAATAAAAAATAAGTCATTGCACTGAAGAGAACTCTTATGGTAAAAATGAAAATAGGAGGGAATGTGTGTGTGTGCATATGCACTCATGAGCATACATGTGTATATGAATGCACACACATGCATGGATATGAGTGTGTACTGTGTGTGCATGTGTGTAGGTGTGTGTGCATGTGTATAAGTGTGTGTGCATGTAAGTGTGTGTGTGCATGTATGTGTGCATGTAAGTGTGTGTGTGTGCATGTGCATATGGGAGAGAGACTCATGTCAGGAGGCAGGGCCAGAGCTGAGCACAAGCATCTCCCAGGTCTCCCGAGTCAGCAACCACATCCCACACCTTTGGAACGTGAAAGTCTCTAGAATGAGGACTCCTCCCCTGTGCAAAGCTTGGGGGGGTGGGTGGGTAAGGGTTGACCAGCTGGCTGCAGCCTCGTATTGTCAACCTCCTTCCAGTCCAGACCAGTGTCTCTTGGGCAGACCTTTGGAGACTCTCTACCCCCTCCCCATGCCCCTACCTCTGCCCTCTCTGGGGACCTGTTATGGGGCCCTCAGGACACTCTCCTGGGCATGCCTCCCTGGACCAGTTGAGAAGTGACGGCGGAGCTGCCTTGTGGACCACCCGTCACCCAGAAGAGTGTGAGCTGCTTCGTGGCATGGGAGGAGCAGGTGCTCCAGGAGCACCTCCCAAGGCCCATGGGTGAAAGCCTGCTCACCACCGGGCAAGCCCCACACGAGTGAGCCTGTCTTCCACACCCCGCACCAGTGTGCGCTGCAGCCGATTGTCCGACACTCAGGAAGGCGGCAAGCCAGTTGTTGAAGGTAGGCATGATCAGAAATGGAATTAAGGGAAGTGGACTTGGTCCAGTGGATAGGGCGTCCGTCTACCACATGGGAGGTCCAAGGTTCAAACCCCGGGCCTCCGTGACCCGTGTGGAGCTGGCCCATGCTCAGTGCTGATGTGCGCAAGGAGTGCCCTGCCACGCAGGGGTGTCCCCTGCATAGGGGAACCCCACGTGCAAGGACTGCACCCCATAAGGAGAGCTGCCCAGTGCGAAAGAAAGTGCAGCCTGCCCAGGAATGGTGCCGCACACACAGAGAGCTGACACAAGATGACGCAACAAAAAGAAACACAGATTCCTGTGCCACTGATAAGGATAGAAGCGGTCACAGAAGAACACACAGTGAATGGACACAGAGAGCAGACAGCGGGGGCGGGGGGGCGCGGTGGAGAAGGGGAGAGAAAAAAAATCTTAAAAAAAAGAAAGATATGGAATTAAGAAAATTCACAACGAAACATTATGTTAAACACAAAGGGAGTGAACACTCAAAACGCAGCACGTCTTGATTAGAGGACCACACTGTGCTCTGGTCTATGCTCTTGAGGTTATTTTATGCCTCTCGGGCTGTCCACGTTGGTGACGGCCCACCAGTAGCTGGCAGTGGTCAAGGAGGGAGGGTTTACACCACGGAAATCAGCTCCTGCTGCCAACCAGGACTTCCTTCTCCTGGTGGCTGGTCGTTAAACCGTTTGTCGGCATCTCCCTGGTCCCAGCCCAGCCCCGTCTCTGGCAAGGAACAGGTTCAGCTCACCCTTTGGAAAGAAACCCGCCTCGAGTCATCCCAATTTGAATGTGTCATCCACTTCCCGGTGGGAGCCCTGTGACTCTTCGAGGCCTCGTGCTCCTCGCGGGTCCTGGTTGCTGCTGTGGCCGGAATCTCTGCCGTGGGAAACTAACCAGCAATACCGTCCCTTCTAAAGCGGTGGAGGAAAGTCCGGGCGGCTGTGCTGGACTTGGGTTATGGCCAAGGATCTCAGGGGCGCTGGCTCTAAGTGCTTGTTCTTTGCTGTTATGATGACTTGATGGGGACCAGCACATTTACTCTTCAATAATGTCGTCTCCTTCCTCCTGTTCCCATGAACAGCGGTATCCTCGTTATTCTCAGTGACTATTTTCTAAGCAGACCCACCCCGTCTGTGTCACTTTCCAGAGGTTCAGCCTCTAGATCCAAGGCTGCTCCTCGTTTACACGGTGGACCGAACTCCAACCAGAAGTTCGCTGACATCGTTGATACAGAGATGTGGGCTAGCTCCTCTCAGTCTTGCTGGTATGATCATCATGCCGTGTATTTGCCAGCACTTGGAAGCTGTTGATGCTAACGTCATCTGTCTTGTCTCATTTGTATGATCTCATCTGACCTTATTACAAGTCTTAGCACAGAGTCATACCTGCGACATTTTGCTTGAAATGTCAGGCACTTCATAGACCTCTGGAAGAGTGTCAGTTGTTCCTTGAAAAGTTCAGGACTGAGGGCAGCTAAAGGAACCCAGAAGGAAAGCCAGGCTTGGGGGGGGCGGGGGCTGCCTTGGGGGGAGCAGGGACTGAGGTTGGGGGATGCCACCACCCAAGGTGACCTTGCAGGGAAGATGTTGGGAGCATAAATACTGAAGGCCCCTATCCCTCCCCTCCATCTCTCCTTACTGGCTGAACCCAACAAGAGGTCCAAGGGCAAAGACGATGGTCGAGGATGCTCTGGAGCACAGGACAGGTGGAGAAGCCTGGAGAGGAGAGGTGAGGACATTTGTTGGGGCAAACTGGAGATATTCTCTACAGGGCAAACAAACAGCCCAGCGAGGGGGTGGGACTGTGAGGTTTGATCAGCAGGGCGCCCAGACCTCGGCTGCCTGCCCATCACCTCACTGGGATCCCTGGGCCCCATACCCCTGAGCTTCGGATTCATTCTGGGGAGGGTGGGTGGGTTTGGAATCCATCTTGAACCAGTATCTGAGAGCCCTGGGCAGGGGCTCAAGGTGGCCCGTGGTTGTGACAGTCCAGTCCTTTGGCCTGGGAAAGTCAGAGTGCAGGAATAAGGATACAGAGACAGCTCAGTGTAACACCTCCCCAAATCCTAAACTTCCGGCCGGCCTGCCAATGCTTGTTTCATCTCCTTCCCTTTCCTCTCATCCACTCTCTTGGGTTCAAGTGGGCAGGCTGACCCAGCGAGAGTGGCCTTAACTGTCTGCCCACAAGACTGGTGAGAAACAAGGGTGAGCATGGAGTGGAGGGTGCGGGGTCAAAGAGCTCAGAGGACAGGGAGGGCCAAATCAAGGAGGCACTGCTGAGTAGGCATGTGTGGGGCCCACCAGGACCCCTTGCTGAGCTGGAGCTCACTCACCCCAGGTTCCTCCACTGCTTGGGGATGGCTGGGTGGGTGGGTCCACAGCAGCCTTCCCAGAGTCCTCCCTCCAAACTCTGCTTTGGGCTTCCCAGCCCACAGGTGGCCAGAGGGCCCATTGACTTTGCTTCCAAGGTAAGGGTATCTACAGGGGCAGCTTATCAGGAAATGAGCCCAGGAGTGGGCTGAGAGGGGGTCTGGACCTGGGGCTGGCTTCTCAGAGCCTATCTGGACCAAGAACCAGCTCACCTCTGGATGCCAGGCATAGGGTTCAAGATCTCAGACATTTCTGAGTCTGAGGAGGAGCCTTACTCAGGGCTGGGGACAGAACTACCCAGCTACCCTTGAGTTCTTTAGAGCTGAGTCTGAGCCAGGGACAATGATGGATTCACAGCCCTTGCTAAATTTAACCTGACGTGAAACAGGAGTTCTGTGCTGGGAGCCAGGGTATCAGCTCTTTAGGTGACATCCTGCTCAGCATTGCTCAGCTGAGACTCACTCCCCAGTCCGCTTTCCTTTAACTTTAGGGAAAGCTATCTCTTATCCTATTTTAGTATACACACACACACACATATGCACACATGCACACATAGCCTCACTGTTCCTGGTCTGTCCATGCAGGGTGTGTAGCACCTCAAGACTGTCCTCCAGCAGGGAGCGTGGACTCTGAGATGCATCCCCTGGCTTTCTTCATGAGAAAACCCAGGCTGAGACCAGAACCTCATGTCGGGCTGCCAAGTGAACCATTGAGCTCCTCCTGCAGAAGAGCCAACGTTCAGGAAGAAAGTGATGACTTTCCTCACCATCTCTGTGGTGGCAATGGTGTGAGCCCTTCCATCACTCAGCGCCTCTTGGCCCAAGCCGAGGTAAATGGGGTAGGGTAGGAATAGAGATCAGCTTCAGTGACCCTGGAGGTGCTTTCTCTGGAGCTGACAATCTCAGTCAGCCCCTCCCCTAATGTTCTTTCTTAGAGCACTCTGTCTTTTCTTCACGGTACTTATCACAATCAGTAGTTGTGGTTTTGTTGTCATTTGTTTTTTTGTTTTTAACACACGTGCTTGTTTAATATCTCTTTCCACTACCGGAATGCAATCTCCCTGAAGGTGGGGACGAGTTTTTGTTCACAATTATATTACCAGGGCTATACCTGGCACAGAGCGGAGCCCAGTAAAGACTTGTAGAATGAATGAATGAATGAATGATTGAGTTGACAGAGGGATGGATGGACCCAGCTTCAGACAAAGGAAGAAGGAAAGATGTCCCATGTATTCCTGGTCTTGGAGAGAAGGGAGCCAGTGCCTTTTGTGAAGTGGGAGGATGTCACAGAATCTGGGAATGGCTGATGCTTCCTGGTGCAAAGTTGGTCGTGACAAAATCTTTTGTCAGTTTAAATCAACATGGAAATAAACTCTGCTCCCAGAAACTAGAGGTGAAAGAAAATCATGGAGGGGAGATTCAGGTGGGGTGCGGGCTAGGATTTAAGCAAACCAATTAAAAACCAATTAAGAACAACTTCCTCACTATCAAAAACCTGTTTCCTATTATTCCCCCACTTCCACAGATCCCATACTTTGAATGTGTTGTCAAGCAGTGTTACGGAATAATCTATTTTTTCCACTTTAAAAAAATTAATTAAATACATCTGTAACTCTCTGAGCGTCCTTTTCACCAGTATGAGATAACTGGGTTGAAATAATTCCAGCCCAAAGCAAAGAAACTTGATGTTTTCATTAGCTGTTGCAGCCAGATGGTGGTACATGTATGCTTTCCAGCAGATTTATTTTAAAAAATAAAATAGAAGCGTCAGATTCTCTATGGGGAACAGGCCTCACTGCAATAGGGCATCAAAGTTCTTGACCTTTTCTGTCTCTCTCCTTGCTTGGCTCCCTAGGACACTGTGTCTGGGAAACTTAGAGTTTAATTGCTATAGACATATGCTTCTAGGATTAGTGCTGTACAGCAAGCAGCAGGAGGGAACGGGAGAGAGAGAGAGAGAGAGATCATATTTATAAATGTTCCATGCGGTAGGCTGAGAAAAATCTTGCTGGGCCTGGTGCTTTATAAAATTCTTTGCAAGAGAGATAAGAAACATTTTCATTTACTTTCCTTCTTTTCCTTCTTTCCTCTTGATAGCGACCATTAAGCTGATTGGACTGTGCAGGACACTAAACTCCATATGAGTCTTGACTTTGATGGGGAGGGAGCTGGTATAGAACTCTCCATTCCAAGAGTTCATCACAGAGTATTCAGCCTCTTGGTGTCTGGATGTTAGGCACAGAAGCAAAATGACAGAGGACATGGCCACATGTATGCTCCTGCCTCCATGATCATAACTGTGAATGAAAAATTAACCTTGAAGCACATCAACTCCACAAATATTATCAAATATGATCAAGTTCCAGATATATGTGACTCACTTTGAGACACTGCAGGGGCTCCATAAATGAGCACGATATAGACCCTGCCTTCAGTGGGCTCCCTCCCAGACTTACGGATTAAATGATAATGGTGGCATGAGGACTTTAGTGAACCTCTTCCCAAAGAAACAACCATTGAACTGGTGAAAATTATTTTTAAAACATTTAAAGACTCTTGATTCTGATCAAAGGGCACATAGCAAATAGAAAAACACTTATTCAAGAAAATCTACTAAATCTTGGTAAGAACAATGAGACTCTGTGGAATTCTAGTCATTCCAATAGAATGGAAGCTTTACTCTGGGCATGTGTAGCTAAGAAGATGAGGGCTCACTTTTCTCCCAGTTTCTAGTGTAGGGCAAAAGTTTCAGCCCAGGAAGGGCGGGCTGCCATCTTCGCATTGTAGAAGTGCTGTTCTGGCAGGGTGTGACTAAGAGAACCAAGGCTTCCTTCACCACCAGCTTCCATTCACAGAGTGAGGGTTCTTTCCCAATCTTGACAGATCAGAACACTGGAGCCCTGGTCCCCCAGCTTCAGCTCACATATAGGGCAGAAATTCCACACCAGGAGGGAAAATTTAGAAGACTGGAGACTACCATCCCCTCTCCAGCACTCACTCATAAAGCAGGTGTTACTTCAACAGAAGTGGGCTGCTATACCTGCCCTCAGATCCTGCACGGTAGCATGGAAATTTGCCTATAGGGAGAGGAAGACTATAAAGTCAGAGAGCTCAGTCTGAGGGGACTGATTTTATTTGGAACAAAAGTTCAGGATTAAGGGCATCATCAAAACAATATAGGTTCTGGTAGCAAACAATTAAACAATCATGGGCTGGTAGATCCATTATATTAGTGGCAGTAAGTTAAATGGGAGATCGATCAGAAATATAACAGAGAGAATCATGGAAAGAGAGCTGAGACGAGATCTCCTGAGCTCACACTTATTCCTGGGGATCCAGCAGGATGTGCACATGTTCCAGGCTCCACCAACTCAGGAGCTAGTAGAGCAGCATGTGTGACAGACTTGAAAGCACTCCCCAAGTCACACACAGATTTAGCAGCAAAACAAGGAATCCTTACTGGCTCGAGGGACTTAAGGACAACCTCTGACCAAACACTGGTTAAAGAATAAGCTACTCTGACTGAGGGGATTCCTAAGGCTTACAAATAAAATCACACTTGTTCCTGGTGGTCTGGAAGATCATGAGCACGACCAAGGCTGTGCCCTCTCAGGAATGACTAGAGAGAGGACCTCCGAGATAATAAGAGTTCCTGGCTGAATGTTGGGAAAAATTATACATAAACTAAACTGAGTGGTGAAAGCAGTCCCTAAGCTGCATCCAACAATAAAGGGCAAAAATTTAACTGACTAAGGGGGTTTAAGCACAACCTTTAACTAATATATCATTTTTGTAGAGCCAGTGTCAACCACTAGGAAGCCAGTCTAAAAAATAAAAACAGGGATAAAAAACTTAAGTGCAGACATCAGAGGCTGCACACAGGGAAGGAAACAGACTTTGCAAAATTGGTCCAGGCTAATCACAAAACAAATAAATAAGGGAAACGGACTTTGGCCCAGTGGTTAGGGTGTCCGTCTACCACATGGGAGGTCCGTGGTTCAAGCCCCGGGCCTCCTTGACCCGTGTGGAGCTGGCCCATGCGCAATGCTGATGCGCGCAAGGAGTGCCGTGCCACACAGGGGTGTCCCCCGCGAAGGGGAGCCCCACGCGCAAGGAGTGCACCCATAAGGAGAGCCGCCCAGCGTGAAGGAGGGAGCAGCCTGCCCAGGAAAGGCGCCGCCCACACTTCCCGTGCCACTAACGACAACAGAAGCGGACAAAGAAAAAAGACGCAGCAAAAAGACACAGAAAACAGACAACCGGGGGAGGGGAGGGGAATTAAATAAATAAATAAATCTTTAAAAAACAAAAAACAAATAAACAAATGACCAAATAACAACAACAACAGAAAACAGAAAAGGGGATCTGTATCCAAAGTTGCTACAATATATTATCAAAAATGTGCAGTTTTCAACAACAAATTATAAAACATGAAAAGAAGCAGGAGAATGTAACCCATTCACAGTAAATAAAAAACAGGCAATAGAAACTGCCTTTGAGGTGGCCCAGTTGTTGGGCTTAGCAGACAACAGCTCCAAAGTAGCTATTATAAATATGTACAAAGAACTGAAGGGAGCTATTTTTGAAGAATTAAAGTAAGGT
Source organism: Dasypus novemcinctus (assembly GCF_030445035.2). Lineage (NCBI taxonomy): Eukaryota > Metazoa > Chordata > Mammalia > Cingulata > Dasypodidae > Dasypus > Dasypus novemcinctus. Next base: position 153,000,509 of record NC_080676.1, on the reverse strand, counting down.
GTGAATAACAATGACTCATTAAATTGAGAATACCTATGAAAAGATGGAAATTACTTTTTAAAAGATTCAAATGAAAATTCTGGAGTTGAAAAGTACAATAATCAGAAAGAAAAATTCACTAGAAGGACTCAACAATAGGTTTGAGTTGGTAAAACAATCAATGAATTTGAAGATAAGCTAGTAGAAATTATGCAATTGAAGAACAGAAAGAAAAAAGAATGAAGAAATGAACAGAGCCTCAGAGAAATGTAGGGCACCATTAAGGACACCAACAAATGCATAATGGGGGTACCAGAAAGGAAGGGACAGAAAAAAAATATTCAAAGAACTGATGACTTAAAATTTTCCAAATGTGGGAAAACACTAATTTACACATCCAAGAAACTCAATAAATTCCAAGTAGGAAGACTGCATAGAGATCCAGACCCAGACACATTTTAATCAAAATGTTGAAAGACAAAGAGAAAATCTTGAAAGCAGCAAGGGAGCAGTAGTTCATCACATAGAAAGAAAACTACAGTAAGATCAACAGTTGACTTCTCATGAGAAACAATGGAGTCCAGAAGGCATGAGATGATATATTCAGAGCACTGAAAGAAACACTGTCAACCAATGCTCCTATATCCAGCAAAGCTCTCTTTCAAAAGTGAAGGTGAAATGAAGACATTCCCAGATGTATGAAAACTGACATAATTTGTTCCTAGCAGTCCTGTCTTGCAAAAAATACTTTAAAAAGTTCTTCAGGCAGAAAGGAAATAACACCAAATAATTCCAACACACACACAATCAAAGAGCTTTGATAAAGGTGCTTATGAAGATAGTGATAAAGGATAGTATAACTCCACATTTCTTTTTCTTTCTTCTCTTAACTAATTGGAAAAAACAATTGAATAAAACAATATCTATAAAATTGTATTGTTGGGCTTTATAACATATAGAAATGTAACATATTTGACAATAACAAAACAAAGGAGAGGGATGGGAATGAAACTATATTGTAGTAAAGAAATGACATCAGACAGTACCATGAATCTACAGTAAGAAATTAAAAGAACCAAAAAAGGTAAATAAGAAGGTTAGTATAAAGATATAAAAACCTCTATAAATATATCTGTGCTCTCCTTTCTTTCTTAACTTCTTTAAAAGACATAAAATTATGTAAAACAGTGATTATAACAAAGCATAGGAGAATTTGCAACATATTAGATATAAACATAGGAGTAAAGTTACTTTAACTTACTAGAATTAAGTTAGCATAAATGTGAAGTAGATTCTGAGAATTTAAAATGTGTATTTTAAGACCTAGAGAATCAACTAAGAAAATAACTCAAATATATAATTTAAAAATAATTAAAGGAATTGAAGCATATACTTGAAAATATCCACTTAAGACAAAAGGAGGTAGTAAATGAGAAATAGACAAAGGAGTTATGAGTCATATAAAAAACAGAAAGCAAAAGGGAAGACATAAAATCCAACCATATCAATAATAACACTAAATAGGAATGGATTAAACAATCTAATCAAAGGCAGAAATTTTTAGACTGGATTAAAAAAAAACAAGCTCTAACTACATGCTGCTTCAAGGAGATGCACTTTATATTCAAAGATACAAACAGGTTGAAAGTAAAAGAATAGAAAAAGATATACCCTGTAAATATTATAGCAACCATAAGAGAGTTAGACTCAAAGATGAAAACTGATAACTAGAGCTAAAGAGAGAAATTTTATAATGAAAGAAGGGTCAATCCATCAGGAAGATATAATTATAACATATATGCACCTAACCACAGTCCCAAAACACATGAAACAAAGCCTGACAGAACTGAAGAGAAAAATAAACAATTCAACAATAATAGTTGGGAACTTCAGTATCTCACTCTCAATTATGGATAGGTAGATTAGGTAGAAAATCACCATGTATATAAAAGATTTGATCATAAACACTTTCTCAAGTGCACATGGAGCATTCTCCATAAAGAGCATATTGAATCAAAAGCCTAATGGATAGGGTGTCCGCCTATCACATGGGAGGTTCGTGGTTCAAACCCCAGGCCTCCTTGACCCATGCGGAGCTGGTCCACGCACAGTGCTGGTGCACACAAGGAGTGCCCTGCCATGGAGGGGTGTCCCCTGTGTAGGGGAGCCTCACATGCAAGGAGTGTGCCCTGGAAGGAGAGCCACCCAGCACGAAAGAAAGTGCAGCCTGCCTAAGAATGGTGCCACACACGCAGATTGCTGACAAGATGACACAACAAAAAGAAACACAGATTCCCGGTGATGCTGATAAGGATAGAAGCAGTCACAGGAGAACACATGGCAAATGGACACAGAGAGCAGACTACTGGGGGGGAGGGGGGAGGGGGGAGATAAATAAAAAATAAATCTTAAAAAAATAGACTTTGATGGACTTAAAAGGATTGAAATCATACAAAGTATGTTCTTTGATCACAATGGAATTAAAACCAGAAAGAATCTGGGAGAAATTCACAAATATGTGGATATTAAATAATACACTCTTAAATACCGATGGATCAAAGAAGAAAGCACAAGAGAAATTAGAACATAATTTGCAATGAATGAAAACAAAACAACATACCAAAACTGTGACGAATAGCAAAAGCAGTGTTTGGAGGAAAATTTATAACTATAGATACCTATATTAAAAAAGAAAGATCTCATACAAATAGGAATATAGAAAGAACAAACTAAATTCCAAAGAAAACAGAAAGAAGGAAATAATAAAGATTAACATGTAAATCAGTGAAATAAAGAATGGAAACACAATAGAGAAAATTAATAATGTCAAAAGTTGTTCCAGATAATCTCTCCTGCAAAGAAGCGGCTGAGTAGGGTCAGAGTCCTGCTGGACCGGGCTGTTTCAGGTACTTGCAGGGCAGGAGGTGTCTGGACATCAATTTGGTGAGACAGTGACAGAAGAGATTCTTCCAAAAGATTGAATTTTGTGTCTCTTACATGGAGGTCAGAAGTTGTGGGCAGGACCCTTCCCCCAAGGGCTGGCGGCCCAGCTGCAGCAATTCCTGAAAACTTTGTTGTGCTGCAGTGTTCCCAAACCCTGAGCGGGCTGTCTCAGGGGCTTGCAGGGCAGGAGGTGTCTGGATGTTGATTTGGTGAGACAGTGATTTGGTGAGAAGAGATTCTTGTGAGAGGTGGAATTTTGGGTTTCTGACACAGAGGTTAGAAGTTGTGGGTGGGACCCCTCCCCCTAGGGCTGGCGGCCCGGCCATGGTGATCCCTGAAAACTTTGTTGTGATGTGGTGTTCCCAAACCCCATGTTTATCGGATGTGTGGTTCCCAGGTCTGTATCCCCTAAACCCTGGTAGGCCACGCTCCAGAGACTCACACACCTTGAGTCTGCAATATCATGGACTTCCCATTCCTGAATCCACCAGGCCCTGAAGTCCATCTCAGATCCTTGATTACCCTAGCCCTCCACGTTTTGTGTTGTTTTTTTGTGTGTGTGTGTTTTTTTCTCCTTGAGCTTGGAGGAGTATACCAGCTGACCTGGGGAGAGTTTAGGAAGAAAGGAGAGGTGAATCTGCTGAGGAAGCCCAATTTACCTAAACGTCCTGGGATAGCAAACTTGGTCTGGGAGAAGGTGGAGTCAGAAAATCAATTAGACCTCCCCTAGCACACTTACGGGGGAGAGACTGTAGGACATGCTATCCAAGCTTCCAATAGCATATTTGGGGTTTCTGGTGAGGTGTAGGTGCTCTCATGCTGGAAATAAAGAGTTATAGTCTTCTGTGTTGAATTGGTTCAACAAGGACCCACTTGAATCTCCTACTGGACCTCTCAGGCAGCTTTCCCGATGCCCTGGGAGAGAGAGAAGTGAGGAAGGGAGAAAGGGGGAAGGTCAGATCCCTAAGTGTTTTATATAACTGCAAAGAGGACTCCTAGCTTGAAATGTTGGTTCTTTTCTTTTCTTTTCTTTTTTGTTGTGGTTGCAAATATTACATTGTCTCCTGGTCTTTTCTCCTGTTTTCTCCCCCAAAGTCCTTTTTCATTTATTTAGTTTTTTTCTCTTTTTCTTTTTCTTGCTTGTTTCTCCCCCTTTTCTTTGTGCCCCCACTTTTCTCTTCTCTTTTTTTTCTTTCTTTCCTATCTTTTTCTTCTTTTTTATTTTATTTTCTTTATATAATAGGTGCTGCAGGGAGCACTTCATATTTGCTGTGTTTCCTCATCCCCTATTTCCTCTTTTCTGTGTATATTGATTTTGGCCACCTACACTATCCCCTTTCCCCTACATCTTTCTATCCTCCATCATCTGCTGTTTCTCTTATATTCCACCTCATTTTCTTTGACCCCCAAATTGTCTGACTTTTTATTTCTAATACCTTTGTTCTGTTTTCTGTCTTTTATCCACTCTTGATTCTATTGTCTTTCTTTTCTCTTTCCCTCTCTCATGAAAACACTGGCCTTTTAATTCATACTATATTCCTCCCCATATTCAGTTGACTGTCTCATTATAGGTACTCTACTTACTGCTATAACTCTACACAACTTACATGAGTCTAATGTTCATTCTCCAAGATTCACATTGTTGCTCTGTTAACATTTATTAACAATACTACTTTATACATTTTCTTTTCTTACTCATTTTGCTTTCTCTGGCCGTAATATTTTCCTTCAAAGTGAACTTAGCCAGCAACAAGAAAATAGAGTAAGAAACAAAGTAACAAAGAGAAGACGTAACACTTATGCATGAACAACAACTAATTGCTTTTCCTCCTTGGCTGCCTGAAGAACTCCAGCCATCATGAATGACACTGTAACTATCCGGACCAGGAAGTTCATGACTAACAGACTACTTCAGCAGAAACAAATGGTCATCGATGTCCTTCATCCTGGGAAGGCAACAGTACCTAAGACAGAAATTCGGGAAAAACTAGCCAAAATGTACAAGACCACATCTGATGTCATCTTTGTATTTGGATTCAGAACCCATTTTGGTGGCGGCAAGACAACTGGCTTTGGCATGATTTATGATTCCTTGGATTATGCAAAGAAAAATGAACCCAAACACAGACTTGCAAGACATGGCCTGTATGAGAAGAAAAAGACCTCAAGAAAACAGCGAAAAGAATGCAAGAACAGAATGAAGAAAGTCAGGGGGACTGCAAAGGCCAGTGTTGGTGCTGGCAAAAAGTGAGCCAGAGATTGGATAACAGAAGGAGTAAAGATCCTTCAGTGACTCGATTGGTGATTTTGCAGGTTTTTCACCAGAGGATTAATAAAACTATAAAAATTTTGATATGTTTGGTTTTTTGAAATACATTTGAAGTTTACTGGAAATGTCAGTCTGCTGTTATGGCAGATTTAGATTGGATGCTCAGGGTTCACCTCTTGTCCCATTAAACATTCAGTGAAAACTTTGAAAACAAACAAACAAACAAAAAAAACCCAAAAAAACAACAACTAATTAATCCCCAAGACTAGACAAAGAAGCTAAGGAACTGATTAAACCTATCAAGATAAAATGATGACTAGACAGCAACAAAAAACTACAAATCAAACCAATAATCAGGAAAACATGGCCAAATCCAATGACCAAACTAAAAACCAGGAATAGGAGCAGAATATCAGACAAGTAATTAAAGATCTCAAAACATACATTAGAGACCAACTTAATGGAGTAAAGGAAGAGATTAACAACATGAAGAAAACACTTGGAGAGGAAATTGCAGACATACACAAAAAGATAACAGATATGATGGTGATGAACACCACAGTTCAAGAAATCATAAATTCACTCTCAGCAAATAGTAGCAGATTAGAAGAGGCAGAGGAGAGAATTAATGACATGGAAGACAGTACATCTGAAATTAAACAGTAGAACTGATTGATAAAAAGATAGAAAAAATCCAGCTGGGACTTAGGGACCTGAATGACAATACAAAATGCACAAACATATGTATTATAGGCATCCCAGAAGGAGAAGAGTGGAGAAAGGGGATTGAAGGGGTGTTGAAGGAAATAATGGCTGAAAACTTCCCAAATTTACAGAGGGAGATGGATGTACATGTCCAGGAAGCCCAATGCACCCCAAACACCATAAATCCCAACAGGCTGACCTCAAGACATATACTTGTCAAATTACCCAATGCTCAAGACAAAGATAAAATTCTAAAAGCAACAAGAGAAAAGAGAACCATCACATACAAGGGAGGTTCCATAAGATTAAGTGCTGATTTCTCATCTGAAACCATGGAGGCAAGAAGGTAGTGGTATGATATAGTCAAGGTACTGAAAGAAAAAAATTTTCCAACCAAGAATACTCTACCCAGCTAAGCTAGCATTAAAAAATGATGGAGAGTTCAAAATATTCACAGATAAACAGAAATTAAAAGAGTATGCCAACAAAAACCCTGCCCTTCAAGAAATACTAAAGGGAGTTCTGCAGGAAGAAAGAAAAAAACAGGAGAGGCAGAGATGGAGGAGAGTGTAAGAGCAACAAAAAAGACAAAAAGAGAAGGAAACAAACAAACAAAATATGACAAACACAAGTCCAATCAAAATATAGCTAACATAAATAATTCCTTGAAAGTAATAACACTGAATGTCAATGGATTAAACTCACCTGTCAAAAGATTCAGACTGGAAGATTGGATAAGGAAATATGACCCATGTACATGCTGTCTACAAGTAACACATCTTAGACCCAGGGATTCAAGGAGGTTGAAAGTGAATGGCTGGAAAACAATCTTACAAACAAACAATAACCAAAAAAAAAAAAAAAAAGGCAGCAGTAGCTATATTAATATCAGACAAAATAGACTTTAAATGTGAAACATTTGTGAGAGACGAAGATGAATACTACATATTAGTGAAGGGATAATCTTTCAAGAAGAATGAACAATCATAAATATTTATGCTCCTAACAAGAGTGCCTCCAAATACGTGAGGCAAACACTGGAAAAACTAAGTGAAAGAATAGATGCTTCTACAATTATAGTGGGGGACTTTAATACACCACTATCAACTTTGGACAGAACATCTCAAAAGAGAATCAATAAATAAACAAAATCTCTGAACAGTATATTAGAGGAGCTGGATCTAATAGACATATACAGATCAGTACACCTGAATACAGCAGGAATCACATTTTTCTCAAGTGCACATGGATCATTCTCCAAGATAGACCATATGCGAGGCCACAAAGAAAGGCTCAATCAATTCAGAAAGATCAAAATCATACAAAATAATATTTCTGACCACAGTAGAGTGAAGCTGGAAATCTGCAAGGGCCAGAGGCCCAGATTTCACACCAAGATATGGAAATTAAACAGCACACTCTTAGAAAAACAGTGGATCAAAGAGGAAATCTCAAAAGAAATCAATAACTACCTTGAAACTAATGAAAATGATAACACAACATACCAAAACTTATGGGATGCAGCAAAAGCAGTACTGAGAGGGAAATTTATAGCCATAAATCCATACATCAAAAAAGAAGAAAGAGCAAAAATTGAAGAATTAACTGCATACTTGGAGGAATTAGTAAAAGAAACAACAAAGTAATCCCATAGGAAGAAAAAAGAAAGAAAGAACAAAGATAAGAGCAGAACTAAATGAAACAGAAAATAAGAAAGCACTTGAAAAGATAAAGAAAACCAAGAGCTGGTTCTTTGAGAAAATCAATAAAATTGACAAACCCTTAGCTAGACTAACAAAGAAAAAAAGAGAGAAGATGCAAATGCACAAAATAAGAAATGAGAAAGGAGATATCACCACTGACCCCACAGAAATAAAGACTATCATAAGAGGATACTTTGAAAAACTATATTCCAACAAAATGACAATTCAGAGGTAATGGACAAATTCCTAGAAACACATAAGCAGCCTATATTGATGAAAGAGGAAATTGACAATCTCAACAAACCAATCACAAGTAAAGAGATAGAATCAGTCATTAAAAACTTCCCAACTAAGAAGAGTCCCAGGCCAGATGGCTTCACAGATAAATTCTACAAAACATTCCGGAAAGAACTAATGCCAATCTTGCTGAAACTCTTCCAAAAAATTGAAACAGAAGGAACATTACCTAACTCATTCTATGATGCCAACATTACTCTAGTACTAAAGCCAAACAAAGAAACCACAAGAAAAGAAAATTACTGACCAATTTCTTTAATGAACCTAGATGCAAAAATTCTCAACAAAATACTTGCTAACAGTATTCAACAACACATTAAATGAATTATACACCATGACCAAGTGGGATTCATTCCAGGATGCAAGGATGGTTCAACATAAGAAAATCAATCTGGAAACGGACTTTGACCCAGTGGTTAGGGCGTCCGTCTACCACATGGGAGGTCCACAGTTCAAGCCCCGGGCCTCCTTGACCCGTGTGGAGCTGGCCCATGCACAGTGCTGATGCGCACAAGGAGTGCCGTGCTACACAGGGGTGCCCCCGCGTAGGGGAGCCCCACGCGCAAGGAGTGCACCCATAAGGAGAGCCGCCCAGTGCGAAGGAGGGAGCAGCCTGCTGAGGAATGGCGCCGCCCACACTTCCCGTGCCGCTGACGACAACAGAAGCAGACAAAGAAACAAGACTCAGCAAAAAGACACAGAAAACAGACAACCGGGGGAGGGGAGGGGAATTAAATAAATACATAAATAAATAAATAAATAAACAAATAAAATCTTTAAAAAAAGAAAAAGAAAAAGAAAATCAATCAATATAATACACCATATAAACAGATTGAAGGAAAAAAATCACATGATTATATCTATAGATGCAGAAAAAACAATTGACAAAATACAGCACACTTTCTTGATAAAAACACTGCAAAAGATTGGAATACAAGGAAATTTTCTGAACATGATAAAGAGTATAAATGAAAAACCCACAGCCAACATTGTTTACAATGGTGAAATCCTAAAATCTTTCCCTCTAAGATCAGGAACAAGACAAGGATACCCACTATCACCTCTTCTATTTAACATTGTCTTAGAAGTACTTGCTCAAGCACTGAGGCAAGAACCAGATATAGAAAGCATTCAAATTGGAAAAGAAGAAGTCAAAATTTCATTATTTGCAGGTGATATGATCCTATACATAGAAAACCCTGAGAGGTCTACAACAAAGGTTCTAGAACTCATAAATGAGTTTAGTAAAGTTGCAGGTTATAAGATAAATACACAAAAATCAGTAGCATTTCTGTACACCAATAATGAGCAAGCTCAGGAGGAAATTAAGAAAAAAATACCATTTACAATAGTAAATAAAAAAACCAAATACCTAGGAATAAATTTAATTAAAGATGTAAAAAATTTATACACAGAGAGCTACACAACACTGTTCAAGGAAATTAAAGAAGACCTAAATAAATGGAAGAATATTCCCTGTTCCTGGATAGGAAGACTAAATATTATTAAGATGCCTATCTTACCAAAACTGATCTACACATTCAACACAATCCCAATAAAAATCAACACAGCATTCTTTAATGAACTAGAAAAACTAGCTATGAAATTTATTTGGAAAGGAAAGAGGCCTCGAATAGCCAAAGACATATTGAAAAAGAAAAATGAAATTGGAGGAATCACACTACCTGACTTCAAAACATACTACAAAGCTACAGTAGTGAAAACAGCATGGTATTGGCAAAAAGAGAGACACACACACAGACCAATGGAACCGAATTGAGAGTTCTGATATAGATCCTCATATATATAATCATACAATATTTGATAAAGCCACCAAACCCTTTCAACTGGGAGAGAATGGCCTATTCAACAAATGGTGTCTGGAGAACTGGATATCCATACGTAAAAGAATGAAAGAGGATTACCAACTCACACCTTATACAAAAATCAACTCAAGATGGATCAAAGACCTAAATATAAGAGCCAAGACCATAAAGACTTTGGAAAGCAGTGTAAGGAAGCATCAACAGGACCTTGTACTAGGAAATGGCTTCATGAACTTCACACCAAAAGCACAAGCAGCAAAAGAACAAATAGATAAATGGGACTTCCTCAAAATTAAAGCCTTCTGTACCTCAAAGGAGTTTGTCAAGAAAGTGAAAAGAGAGCCTACACCATGGGAAAAAATATTTGGTAACCATATATCCAATAGGAGACTTATAACCTGCATATACAAAGAACTCCTATATCTCAAAAATAAAAAGACAAACAACCCATTTAAAAAATGGGAAAAAGGTTTAAACAGACAGTTCTTCAAGGAAGAAATACAAATGGCCAAAAAGCACATGAAAAAATGCTTCAAATCTCTAGCTATTGCAGAAATGTAAATCAAAACTACAATGAGATATCATCTTACTCCCGTAAGATTGGCAGCTATGAGAAAAACAGAAGACTACAAATGCTGGAGAGGATGTGGAGGAATGGGAACACTCATCCACTGCTGGTGGGAATGCAGAAGGATCCAGCCATTCTAGAGGACAGTTTGGCAGTTTCTCAAAAAACTAGCTATAGATTTGCCAAATGACCCAGCAATTCCACTGCTGGGTATATACCCAGCAGAACTGAAAACAAGGACACAAACCAATATATGCACACCAATGTTCATAGCAGCATTATTCACTATTACCAAAAGTTGGAATCAACCCAAATGCCCATCAACAGATGAATGGATAAATAAAATGTGGTATATACATACAATGGAATACTACTCAGCTTTAAGAATGAATACAGTACAAACACACGTGATAACATGGATGAATCTTGAGAACCTTATGTTGAGTGAAGCAACCCAGGCATTGAAGGACAAATACTACATGACCTCAGTGATATGAAATAAGTAAACCAAGTTGCCTCAGAGAGCTAGAGACTGGATGATAGACTTAAAGGAAATTGGGGGGTAGAGGAAAGATTCAAGCTGACACCTACACAGGTGAAATCTATGATAAGCTGGAGGCAAGTATTTGTACAAGGAAGGGATAAAATGGGGGCATAGGGTTACCTTTGGGTGGGGCTTTGTGGGCTGGAGGGGGACTAGGGATGGGAGGATGGGTAATATTGCCCAAGAAATTGGGGGGAGGGTGGGGCAACATACGAACATAGGAGATTGTCAGGTATTTCCTTGAGAGTATAATGCTAAGAAAACTTTTTCAAAAATATAATAAGGAGAGTTACCTGTTTAAGTCTCTTAAAGAGGATAATCTGATGCAGGACAGGCTTCTAGGGAGTGTGTGAGTGCTCATTTTGCCATAGTGGGTTATATCATTGGATAGAAACCCATATAATGAGAGTGAAGGTATACCCATATCCTAGGGAGGACTGATGTTCTCAAATAGAGGGAATTGTATCTCTCGAGAGAAATGGTGGCTCCCAATGCATTAGGGCAGTTGAGCATGTCAAGTCCTCAACACTGGTGCAAGTATCTCTGAACATGGCCCTTCAAGCAATAAAGATTGACTGCCACTGTGGGCCCTGAGGGGAGGGGAAAGAGGTATTGAATAGATGGAATCAATGTAACTGTGTAAGCAATAGAAGTGTTCCACAAGATTATGCAAGGATGGATATAAGACATGTTAAATTACACCAAAAATATATAGGGGCTGATAGGCTAAAATGTAAATCATAATGTAAAACATAACTAAAAATTTAGAAAATTGTATAGTCTAAAATATAAACCACAATGTAAACCCAAATGTTACCTTGTTTGAAAGCTATTGTCTCAATATCTGTACATCAGTTTCAGTAAATATAGTATGAACATGTAAAAAGATTATTGCTGTGGAAGGAAAAAGGGTTTTATGTTGGATATGTGGGAATACTGTATATTGTATATATGAATTACTGTGATCTAAAACTTTTATGAAGATAAGCTTAATAATTAGGAAAAAAAAGAAAAGAAAAAGAAAGGACTTAGACACTGAGGAAAAGACGGAAGAAGTTGCCTTGCCAATTTGCATACAGGGCAACACTTATTGCAGTGATGGAAGGCAAAACATCAAAAAAAAAGCTTTTGCATTTTAAAATTTTTTGATACCCCAATTTATTTTTACCTTAATTTTTCTAAATTAATATGTATTCTATATTGAACCTTTAAACTCATCACTATATTCCATTTTACTATTAAGGGAACCTGGCAATATATTGGGCTTCATTTTTGAAGAAGTTTTGGATCACAGAGAGGTTCAACAATGGCAGGGGAGGAATACTGGTGTGGGATGTTACAGATAGGGCACACATGGTTGGCAGGGAGTTCTCCAGGGCCTATATCCAGGGTACATAAAAATGTTTGGATATTTTCATAGTGGTTACAATTAAAAACAACAACTGAGAAGTGCTGAGTTCCTAGCCAGGGGAGCTCTCTCACAGTCCCTAAAGGAACAGCAACAATCCCCCAAGTGCAACGGCAAAGACCAAAAAAGAAGGAAGGTCCAACAATGAGCCCTTGATACTAATGACTATGCTTGTGAGCCTGTGCACCTGAAATTAGAACAAGACCTAGAGCTGCAGGGTGCCTAAGAGTTACCTCCTGAGAGCCTCCGTGTTGCTCAAATGTGGTCAGTCTCGAAGTCAAACTCAGCATGTAAATGTGTTGCCTTCCCCCCAGCATGGGACATGATTCCCAGGGATGAGCCTCCCTGGTGCTGAGGGATTACTACCAAGTACCAGCTGATGATGCAATTAGAAAATGACCTTGAATAAAAGGTTCAACTTGGACCAGCAGAATGTCTCAGTCTACATATAATACCAGGAGTTAAAAATGCTTTTTGACCTGAATAAAAGGGGGAAATGGAAAGGACAAATGAATTTATATGGCTATGAGTCTCCAAAAAGAGCCAGGAGGTTATCAGAGGGGTTGCCTTTATGCACACCTCAGCAGAGTCCCAGAGACAGATAAAATAGATACAACCCCAGGTATTGGTTCTTCTGAGGGCTGCAGAGACCCACAGGTTCTATGGTCATGGCAGCTGGAGTTCAGTGCCATGTCAGTTGGCCCTACTTTGGAGTTTGTGTTTCTGTGTGATGAAGCTGGACTCAGATGTGATCTTTGTCCACAAGCCTCTCCTGTTACTTTTAATGGATCTGTAGTTGGTGCTGGGGTTTAGTGTATACCCAGGGGACCTGAATCTCTGGACTGACCACGTGATAGGCAGGCCCTGAGCCTCAAAAGATTTGCAACTCCTACACTCTGGTTTATTGGACTTACCCCACTCAGCTAACATGGAGGAGAAGAAGGTCAACCACCACACCAGGGAGCCAAGAGTGCCTACAACTGAAAGCAGGAGAATTGCATCCAGCATCCAATGTGGAATCTAAGCCCCCTCTTGACATAGATATGGAGTGGACATAACCATTCTAAAGTCCACAGGATGAAGGAATAGAGTATGGATTAAAGTGGACTTACTGATAATCTATACATGAACTATTGTGATTAGTAAACAAAGAAAATGTGGCATTGGTGTGGAGAAAGTGGCCATAGTGGCTGCTGAGGGTAGGGAGTGGGAGGAAGAGATGCGACGTGGGGATATTTTGGGGGGTTGGAGTTGTCCTGGGTGGTGCTGCAGGGACAGTTACTGGACATTGTATGTCCTCCCATGGCCCACTGGGTGGACTGTGGGAGAGTGTGGGCTATGGTGTGGACCATTGACCATGAGGTGCAGCAGTGCTCAGAGATGTATTCACCAAGTGCAATGAATGTCTCATGATGATGGAGGAGGTTGTTGTTATGGGGGGAGGAGTGGGGTGAGGGGGGTGGGGGGTATATGGGTACCTCATATTTTTTTAATGTAACATTAAAAAAATAAAGACAAAAAAAAGTTTTTCCAAAAAGATCCATAAATTGACAAATGTTTATACTGACCAAGAAAAAAAGAGAGAAGATTCAAATTACTATAATCAAGAATGAAAGAAGGGACATCTTGCTACTCATGTTACAGAAATAAAATTGATGAGAGAATGCAATGAACAACTGTTTGCCAAACAGATAACTTTGATGGAACCAACAAATTCCTAGAAAGACATAACTTACCAAAACTCACTCAAGAAGAAATAGAAAATTCGAATAGACCTATAATACATAAAGAGATTGAATCAGTAATCAAACACTTCCCAGCAAAGATAAGCCTAAAATGGCTTCCTTGGTAAATGTCCCAAAAAAGTTTTTTTTATTATTTTTCCATTGCATGTTTCTCAAATTATATATTGCACTTGTCTACTTTCTCTTGATTGACGGTGCACTCCTTGAAGACAAGGACCTCGTCTTATTCTTTGAATGACAATTACTTCGTGTGGTGCCTGGTAAAGGCCCCAAGAGAGATGGAGAGGAAACAATGTCAGAATTCAAAGGAAGGACATGCCATGTCCAGTTGGGGGGATCTGAAGAAGTTCATGGAAGACGTAGTGTCTGAAATGAGCCTCAAAGACTGGTAGGAATTTGCCCAGCAGTGATGAATGGAAGATTCCCAGATGAAACAAAAAGGCGGGGGCGGGGAAGTATGGGGAGTGGCAGCTAACATGGATAGGGCACCCTGGAGTGCTCAAGGAAAAAAGAATGCTTAAAATCTTAGTGTAGGAATCCCTTTATGATTTTTCTACTGATGAGAAGACTTCCTTTTAAAAACTTCCCATTAATTTTCTTTTCCTTTTATCTTCGACCACCCTCTCTCCTTTGTGCTCATTTGAAGACCCATTTTCCTTCCCTGTGTCACGTTGAGATTCCGCAGCTTCTCATTCACTGACACTTCTCCACAATTCTATGAGGCAGGGGTGCTTAACCTTTTTTGTTCCATGGACCCCTTTGCAAGTCAGGTGAAAACCATGGACCCCTTACTAAGTCCACACTATACTGTGTATGATTTAATAAATATATCATACCTGCACCAACACAAGAATGACGTTTTTTTGAATTTCAATTCAAGCTCATGGACCCCTTGTTGAGAATCCCTTCAGGAGGAGTGGGCAACAATGGTCTCCATTTCCCAGGTGAGGAAATTAAAGAGAGAGGGTAAGAAGTTGCCCAAGATCCACAGCTAATTAGTAATGGAGAATGAACGTGAACTTGAGACACTGCCTTTTGAGGAGCTTCAACTGCAGCACCTGAGTCCTGAATTGGATTTTGCCTCTGGTTCCAGTTCTCCTCCCTCTCTAGAGAAAGTATAAACCAATAGGACTGTGAAGTCAAAGATTTTAAAAATTCTTTTGAAGCTGTAGAGGGCAAAAACTGCTAAGCTGTCCAGAGCATAACATTTCTTGCGGAGATAGCATGGACAACTTCTCAAAGTACCTTCTCCTAAGAAAGGCTCTTGATGATGTTGGAATCAAATGGTGGCAAAGGGGTGGCTGTTTGGAAGGTAGGGTGGGAGGATGGAGGTTAGACATGTGGTCTGGGGTGTCTACTCCAGATGGGTAGACACGAGGCCCCTCACAGGGAGAGTTAGAGGTGGGGTGGCAAGAGAATGGGGTGGACCAGGGCCTAGAGGCTGGTGCCAGCTCCCCCATGCTGCCACATCCCAGCCCCAACATTGAGAAAACTGAGACTTCTAAATCTGGAGCTGGTCATCAAGTTCATTGTAAGGGTATATTCATTAAGGAAGGAGAGAACATATTTTATATAACATTGTGTTAGCCCGAGGTATAACTTTTTAATATTTGGCTGCATAGGGCGTGGCCTCTATTTGTTCTTTTAGGCCCTGCAAATGTTAGGGGCAGGCCTATAGACTTATATACATACGTATAAATATATCATTTTGAGTCTTTTTTTTAAACGTAAATGGTATCTTAATCTGTATTAGTTTATAATTTGTGCTTTTCATTTAATAATAAAACTTCAATTTTTCATGTTGGTAGAATTCTACCTCATTTAGAAATACAATACAATGCATCTTTATTTATTCTATTCAGAACATTTGGAATTCCTCCCAAAACCTCTTCAAAAAGAAAAGTTTTTGCATGGGCAGGAACTGAGTGACTTAGGCAAGATTCATTTCACAGATCCTGGCTGGTTGTTGTGATTCACCCTCCACTGACCAGCACTTTCCCAGAGTCTAGCAGCTTTACAATCTGAGGTCAAGTTCTAAGGAAGCAAGTTCAGGAGGAACTCAGCTGGGAGGTGACTCATTGGATTTGTAAATTCTTAATAGATTAGCAACACATTCTCTTGCTAGTCCATTGTTCATGATTTGGGAAACTTTTCCTTTTTCGCTTTGGGTGAGGTAATGTCACCATTTTACACATCTCTCTAATTGGCGTGCCCTCCCTTCCTTAGAAACCAGGGCTGAGCATTTTCCAGGTCAGATTGGTGCTTAGTCATCTGAACACGAGCCCCTTCCTCTGCCCTTAATCTTTCCCAGGCTGGACTTTGTCTTTGAAACAATAGGAAATGACAAGCTCTATTTTTCTTTTCTCGAAAGGACTCGATCCATGGAGTCAGGATCTGGATCAGAGAAAGTCTGGGGAATGAATATGTGCCCCCAGTCGGAAGTGACGGACTTTCCTCTCTTTGTTCTGCCGAGGCCCTGCAGTCAGAGCTCACGGTATCGCAGGCCGTTTGCTTAAAAGCAAGAAGGTGGCATGTTCGCCTCTAGATAAAGTCCCAATTGGATTTTCTGTTGGACCAATCTGAAAGAAATGCAATTAGGCAATGAATAATCTTCAAGTAAAGATCAGGAAACTTTCAGGAAAAGACTCTGCTAGAAATAACTGCTCAGACCCGTGACGTACATTGGCAGTGGTGATATTAATTGCATCTTAAAGGGACCACAGGATCGGTCACCAGAACAGCTTCTAAGAGTGTTGATTTCAATTTCACCAACAGTGTTAAGCTGTGATTTGATAAATTTCAAGCTATCAAGATGCACTGGATAGGGTCAGCAACTTTAAAATCATGAGCAAATACCACTTCAAGAGTCAGAAGTCCAAGGTTTGTGGCCAGGTCCAGAAGATTACTGGCTATGGGTGGGTTGTCCTTACCTGCTCTGAATATCAGTTTACACCTCTGGAAGTTGAAAGGATTTTGCCCAAATTACTTCTATATCAATTAGGGTTCTCCAGAGAAACAGAACCAACAGGAGATAGATAGATAGATAGATAGATAGATAGATAGATAGATAGATAGATAGATAGATAGATATGATATGAGATTATAGATACCTAGATATAGATATTTATTATAAAGAAATTGGTTCACATGATTGTGGGGGTTGGCAAATCCAAATTCCATAGGACACAGGATATTCCAGTGTAGGTGATGTTGAAGTCTTGAGACAGGAATTCTTCTGATCTCTGGAACCCTCAGTTCTTACTCAGAAGACCACAAACCGATTGGATTAGACCCACCCACATTATCAAGGCTAATCTTACTGAAGGTCACCTGATTGTAGAAGGTCATCCCAGCTGTGAAAACCCTTCACATTAACGACCGGGCCAGTGTTTGACCAAACAAGTGGACACCGTAACCTAACCAAATTGATGCATAAAATGAGCCACCACACCATCCTCACAGCCGGACTTCAGACCTGCCCCTTTGCTGAGGGAAGGGACCCACATCCTGAGGTCCCGTGCCCCATGGTACCCTCTCACTCCAGCTGCTCTCTGTTTCCACTGTTGTGTTCCTCTCGCCTGTTCTTTGCTGCCACTCATCTCTCCACCTTGGATGTCCCCAGCTTCTCCTCTGGGGACCACACTGAGTGCTGTCTCCAATACCTCCCCAAGCTCTTTCAGTGGAATTTTTCCCAGAGACCTCTTATTCTGTCTGGTGGAGCTAAAGTCCCCAAGAGATAAAGAAATGGGCCTCTGTTCACCCTGCCCATGTGGCTCAGGGAAGAGACAGAAGAGATGGGAGGGAAAGAAGGAGAGCAGGAGGTGCGGACCTGGGGAAGTGGGGAGATAGGGCCCCAGTTCGAGAATAGGGTGCCCTAAAGTTCCTCTGGACTGTTTCTCTGAGAGGTCTGGCTCTTGCAGGGAACCACACTCTTCTCGAGAGACAAAGGAAGGGAAATGAACCGTAGCCATAGTACCCAAAGACCTGATGGTGGCAACCAGTGGCTTTTGTGAACCCCAGAAAATTATGTTAAAATTAATCCATTCCTGTGGGTGTGACCCTATCATGGGTGGGACCCTTTGATTAGATTACTTCAGTTAAGGGCCATTTGATTAATTATTTCTGTAGGGCATGACCCACTGCGGGTCTTAATCTTCTTACTGGAGTCCTTTATAAACAGGATGGATATGGGGAGAAGGAGCTGCAGAGACAGAGAAACCCCCAGAAGCTGAGAGAGAAAGTCCCAGAAGCCAGACCTGAAACCAGTGGAAGCTGGGAGAGAGAGTCACAGGAGCAGAGAGAATGCCATGTGAGCAAGAAGCAGAAAGCAACGGAGTCCAGAGGAGAAGCCAGAGGTCGGCAGGTGCTCCCATGTGCCCGATTGCCCACAGCTGCGGCTTGGGGAGACCCCGAGGTTGAGTCTCTGGTGGGTCAGAGCCCATGACGCTCAGGCTGCAGCAGCAGCCAGGAAGGAGGCGAGGGGCATCCAGAGGCAGGTGAGCAGAGGTGGGCTGGGCTGGTACCGGGCTCCCTCTTTTCTAAGCCTGCAAGCTCTGATTGGTTATTATATTGGTATCTGATGTCAACTGAGAAATAAACTGAGCTGCAAGACAACAAAAGCGTTTATTTGGAGTCTTAGAAGGGCAATTTGGGGCATTTAAAATGTGGCCAGTGCAACTGAGGAGCCGCTCTTTTAATGTTATTCAATTTGGGGTTACATTTCAATTTAAATTGACTGGTGGCTACCGTGCTGAACAGCACAGCCCTGGAACATCAATATCAGCAAAGAGAGGCCCATCTCCTTCATTCTCCATGATGCATGCTGATGTGAAATTCCAAAAAAAAAAAAAAAAAGGAAGTGACGTGGTAACTACTGGTGAACTAGCTTCTGAATTCCTCCTCGCTGGGTTGATCGCTGTCAGTAATCTGTCTTGCTCCCTCTTCAGCTGTGAACCACGGTGGATTCCACCCCACAGGACATTTCGGTGGAGTACTAGTGTTTAATCTCCGAGGCTGCCATCCCGTCTTGAGTGTGCATGTGTAGGGGCAGGATCTGGCTCACTCTGCACTGGTAGTGAGGCTTACGTGGACACTCAAAACCATGACCATAGTTCTGGGTTGATAACTGCCCACACTGGGAACGGCCTTGCAAGTTCCTGTGCGGGAAACAGCGCAATGGGCTTGGCTGCACAATCCAGGGACATTTCCTCGGTGCTCTGCAGACAAAGTTATTCCCCCTCCACAAAGGGGGCTTGCCTCGTTCTCCTTTGTTGTCATGATGCCTTTGGGTGCTGGCAAACACCCTGGGTACAACATAAATGGTGTGCTCCTGGCCCCTTGTATGCTGGGTGCCACTGCTCAAAGGAGGAAATAATTACTGGTAAAAGCTTAAGTTTATTGTTGTTCTTAATATGCGTGAAGCATTGTCGCTTTCCACATTAGGAACTATTATTACACCCATCTATGAGGACCCTCAGGACAGTTCATCCTAAACCTGGGCTAGGAGAGGAAGCTGGGAGATAAGGGAGCACCACATCGGAGAGGGGTGCCCGAGTCCAGGGGTGGGACAGAGTCAGGTCAGGTCCGTGGTTGATGTCAGGGCTCCCGGGTTCGGGGTGCATGGAGGACTTGGAGTTAAAGCTTCAGGGCAGTGGTGTTTTGGGGTGGTGCCTGCTAGGCAAAGTGAGGGCTGCTGGGAGCAGGTCCAGCCCCCGGGAAAGCGGATGGGAATGCTTCCTTGGCTCCACAGCCCGAAAGGTGGGACCCAGAATGAGGTTTTGGTTGCCTGGTAACCTGGAGAAGGAACTGGTTTCCAGGGACCCATGGAGAAGGGTGGGGGTGGGGGAAATGACAGGGAGGTGGAATGGGTGCTTTTGTGGGCACCCCTTTTCCAAGACTCTCCAGGTGCCAGGTGTGCGAGCAGCTGATGCTTCCCTGACACCCTTGCTAGTGGAGAGGATCCCTGGTGTTTCTCTGGGTCTGGCTTCTCTGGAGGCTGCAGGTGACATTGAGGTGGCTTAGGTCATTTTTCAGACGAAGATTCTCAGGAGTGACTTATCAGGGAACACTCAGGAGAGAAACATGTAAGAATGTGGTGATGGGGTGTTCAGGTGGAGAAGAGGCAGCTGGGGGATGGGTGCCCAGCTTGGGAGGGCCCCAACAGCATGCACTGCTCCATTTGTGGGGTCAATGGTAGGATTGTTTATGGGGCTCCCCAGAGCCCGTTTTTCCCTGAAGGGGCAGCAAATACCAGTCATCCATGAAGCAGCCCTTCTAGAAATCTTGGGTGAACTCTGAAGAGCAGGATTCTACATCAGGCAACTCACATCTCGAAATTCAGCATTTGCAGCAAGTAGCTGAAGGGATGGCATGAGCAGGCCTCCCACTGAGGGTTGGCCTGCATGCACAGGACTTCTGGGCCCCCACAGCTTGGCAACAGTGGGGTCTCTGCTGCTCGGAGATGCACAAAACTGGGGAAGCAGCAGCCCACATGTGGACTCCCCTGGGGTGCTTCTTCCCATCCATCAGCTTATCCTCATCCAAACTCAGTTTGGTCATTTTCCTCCTGGGCATTGTGCCCATCTGAACACATTCTCAGCAGGACCCCTCAGGCTCTTTGCATGAGCAGAATGTGGCATTCTTCTTGGGAACTCAAGAAATGCAAATATACAACTCACTACATTTGCCCAGGCCTGAGACGGGCCCTGCCTTCCAGCTATCTTTATGGGGGTCCTGGCAGGGATTAGTGTGTGTGTGTGTGTGTGTGTGTGTGTGTGTGTTGGAGGAGAAGGTGAGGGGAGACTCAGAGTAGGAAAAACTGATGGTGGAGTTCAACAAAAGTTCTGGTGGTTGACTGAGGTCATTGTGGGTACAGCGCATTCTTGAAGTGGTAGAATCAAAACTTTCAGCCGCCATGTTCTTTTCAGCCCCAAGAAGAGAGTCATCAAATGGAATAGCAAGAGGCTGCTCTGGGACTGGGGAAAAATATCTAAATGTTCCCTGCTGGGCTCAGGGAGATGAAAGGATAAGGACTCTGTTGGGATGGAACAAAATTCACTTGAAGAAGTTAGATATGGAGCTATTTTGTGGTGGTTTGAAGCTGTATGTCCCCCAGAAAGACACGTTCTTAAATTTAGTCCATTCCTGTGGGTATAAATCCACTTTAAGTAGAAACTTTTGATGAGGTTACCTCAGTAAAGGTGTGGCCCACCTCAGTCCGGATGGGTCTTATTCTTCTTACTGGAGTTCTTTATAAATGGAAGAGAGAGAGGGCCATGGAAGCCAGAAGGTGAAATCAACAAAACCCAGAAGAGAAAGAAGAGGCCAGCAGGTGCCACCATGTGTCTTACCATGTGACAGAGGAGCTCAGGATCACCAGCAGCTGGTTTTTGGGAAAAAGCATCACGTTGATGATACCGTGATTTGGGCATCTTCCCAGGCTCTAAATATAAGTGAATAAATTCCCATTGTCTAAGCTGAACCATGTCATGGTATGGCTTTGAGCAATCCAGGAAACTAAAAAACATGTATGTTCATGTCATTTTCTGCTATCTACAATAGATTTATCTCTAATGACAGGTTTTAAATGTGTCATCACACCCTCCCCCAGGCTTCATCAGCTTTCCCCTCTCTCTCGCGTTATGGATGGAGGGCAGTGTATCTTAAAGACTTGAATTTCATTCTTCACCCAAGGCACCCCAATCTGTCCACACTGCACCTCTGCTGACCAATCCCACTGCCCTTCCTACCCTCCCACTTTTACAGGGGTCAGTGTAAGGGAAGGGTCCCTTTGAAATTGGTGGGGACACGGGTGGAAGAGGGGATGGTTATTTTTTGCTGCACCTTCACTCTCCCCTCCCTCCCCTGAATGGGAGCTGCTGGATTTCTCACCAAGTCTGCCTACGGTTAACATTCTGTGCTTGTTTCCTTACTGGTAAAATACCCCACACCACTCGCCAATCAAAGCAGCTGGGCCAGTTGACGAGAGAGGGGACTCCTCACTCCACATTCACCCTCCTCTGCCTTCTGCAAAGGGGTCCTTCACCCTCATGGTCTGGGGGAATGAAAGGGAAAACGCCTTCTCAAGCACCTGTCATTGTGCAGTGCCCTGAGGGAACAGCTGTGTATTTCCTGATCACCGCAGAACTGAGTCAGCTCTACCACTTTCTAACCCAATGCTTACCCTGACGGACTTCAGCTTCCTCACCCATGATGCGGTGTTAGCCTACGGTTAAATAAGAAAAGGCAAGGAGGTTCACCCCCATCAAGAGGGCAGAGTGAGTAGCTTCCCCCCACAGAAGCTTTGAACAACCAGAAAGAACTGGTAGAAACATCTTTCTCGAAGCTCCAGAAAACAGTTAAAGGACTGCAGTAATAGGGCAAATGCTGAGTCAAGAAAGAAGCCATTTAAAAGCAGTAGGGTCTCCTGGTGCCCTGGCTGGCCCTTCCCGATCTCCTCGCTGGTGTGGTGTGGAGCTGGCTCACACTCCCAGTGTGGGTCCTTTGTCCCATAACCAGAGGGAGCTGACTAACCCTCGTGCACATACTGGGAGCATGTATGACTGTCCACTCTGTTAGTGGTGGCCTTAGGGATTCGCAGTCCCAGAACTTGTCCTGAAAGGAGAAGGCAGCTCACAGAGCTCTCCTACGTAACACTGTGAGAGGGCAGTTCAATGGCTGCCTGAGGCAAGGCTATAGGACATACAATGCAGTACCAGCACCATAAGGAAACTGCATTCTAAGGAAGAGGGGGCTTTTGTATCTGTGTAAATGGGAGAATTCCTATGGCCGAGCACCCACACCTAAGACAAGACTCGTGTGCAGAAATGACCAGGGTGACCCTTATGCTTTGGCCTGGAGCTATTCCTTAAACTCATAAAAGCTCTGAAGGAGAGCACTCACACAGGTCAATCTGCAAAGACTGGGAAAGGTGTTTTCTTTTGTTGTTGTTGTTAGTTTCTGGCATTCCAGGAAAGTTCTGACATAATGTAGCTGGATATAAGCTTAAGGAACCTATTCTTCAAAGTCTAAAATTTCAGACAACACACTAAAACATCAAAATGTGCAGGGTTTCGAATAAAGGTTACAAAACATATAAAGAAACAGGAAGCAATGACCCAGGCAAAGGAGAAGATTAAAGCATTAGAAATCATCAACAAGAAGAACCAGACCTGGGACAAACCAGACAAAGAGTTTTTTTGCTTGTTGTTTTTTGCACATTGTTTTACTTGTTGTTTGTTTGTTGTTTGCTTGTTTGCTCATAGTTTTGTTCATCGTTTGATTGTTGTCTTGCTCGTTTTCTTTTGGAGGCACTGGGAACTGAATCTGGGACCTCCTGTGTGGGAGGCAGGCACTCAACTTCTTGAACCACCTCTGCTCCCCAGACAAAGACTTTTAAAAAATGGTCCTAAATATGCTCAAACAGCTAAAGGAAAACATGGACAAAGGAATAAAGGAAATCAGGAAGACAAGAGATGAGCACAAAGAGAATATCAATAGAGAGATGGAAATTATGAAAATGAACCAAACAGACTGAAGACCGCAGTAACAGAAGTTAAAAATTCTCTAGAGGGGTTCAACAGCGGATTGGAGCTGGCAGAAGAAAGAATCAGTGAACTTGAAGATAAAACAATTGAAATCATCCAGTCTGAGGAGCAGAAAGAGGAAAGAATGAAGAAAAGTGAATAGAGCCTGAGCAACTTGTGGGATACCAAGAGTACCAACATACACATTGTGGGAGTCCCAGAAGGAGAGGAAAGAGAAAGGGGCAGAGAGATTATTCAGAGAAATATTGGCTGAAAACTCCCCATTTAATGAAAGACATGAATATGTCTATCCAAGACACTCAACAAACTCCAAACAGGATGAACCCAAGTAGACATACCATACCATGTTATAATGAAACCATCAAATGCCAAGATAAAGAATCCTGAAAACTGCAAGAGAGAAGCAATATGTCACCTATAAGGTGCTCCATAAGATTAAGTGCCAATTTCTCATCAGAAACCATGGAGGCAAGAAAGCAGTAGGAAGACATATTTAAAGTGCTGAAAGCAAAATATCACCAAATACGAATTCTGTATCCAGAAAAACCGTCTTTCAAAAATGAGGAAGATATTAAAACATTACCACATAAATAAAAGTTAAGGGACTTCATCACCACTAGACTGGCCCTACAAGAGATGTTAAAGGGAGTTCTGCAGATTGAAAGGAAAGGGCACTTGACAATTGACTAAAGCAGCATGAAGAAATAAAGATCTCTGATAAAGGTAATGACATGGGTAAATTTCAATACCAGTAGTATCATATTTTTGATTTGTAACTCCACTTTCTAATTCTAACAGTCTCTAAAAGACAAAGGCATAAAATGCAATGATAAACCAATGGTTTTGGACTCATAATATATAAATATGGAATTTATGACAAGAATGACATAAAAGAAGGGTATAAGAACCTAGTTTGTTAATGCTTTTGACGTTAAGTTGGTATCAAAACAAACAAGATTGCTACAGATTTAGAATGTTGAATTTAAGCTTCATGGTAACCACAAAAAGAATGTGCAAAGTCATAGACACAGAAAGTAGAGTTACAGGTTACCAGCCATGGGTAACAGGGACAATGGGGAATGAGTGTAGGTTTTCCGTTTTGGGTGAAGAGAGAGTTCTAATAATGGGTGGTGGTGAGGGTTCTAAAACATTGTGAATGTGATTAATCCCACAGAATGGTGTGGTTGGGAGGGGTTGGGATGAGAAGATTCATGTTATATATGTTTCCATGGTGAAAGACGGATGGAAGGAAGGAAGAGAGGGAGGAAGGGAATTCAAGAGATAATGACAATGGAATGCAATGCATGATACTGGGTGGGATCTAAGGATGGAGAAGAGGCTCAAATTACATTATTGGGACTTAACTGAAAACTGGAATAAAGAATGTAAGCTTTATATCAATGTTGGATTTCTTGAACTTGGTAACTGCTCTTAAAGGAATTACATAAGTGAATATCCTCATTTGTAGGAATTTTACATGGAAGTACTATTTGTTCAAGGATTATGACGTAGGCAACCTGCTCTCAAATGATCAGAAAATAGATGATAGGTAAGGTAGATAGACAGAAAGATAGGTAAGCTAGCTAGCTAGCTAAAGAATGATATGGCAAAAGTAAATTTTAAAATTGGTGGATCTGGGTATCTGGGTGGGTGGAGGTATGTTGGAATTCTCTGTATGGGGTATGTATTATTTTTGCAACTGTCCTGTAGTTTGAAACTATTTCAAAATAAAAAGTAAAAATATATATATATAAGGCAGGGAGTAGACATATGAGTAGACATAACATGATCATTTTTATTCTCTCAGTTCTACTGGGAAAGAGGGAGAGAAAGGGAAGGGAGGGGAGGGGAGGGGAGGAGAGGAGAGAAAAGAGAAGAGACCTTATGCTACTCCATTGCTAGAAGCCTTCTGTCCTCTAGGGGGTGCCTTCTGTAGGAGCCCACCGTGAGTTCTCCTATTTGGATCAGTCTCCTTTACTCCCCTTTCTTCACCTCCTTCATCCCTCTCTGCCCCTCCAATATAGCCCTACTCACTTTTTTGCAACTATTTGAAAACTAACTCCACTTGATCCTTGCCCACAGGAATGCTGGGTAATGTGTTTGCTTCTTTTAGCACCAGAAGCTCTGCAGTTTTAAATTCTAACTCAGGAGTCAGCAAACTTTTTTGTAAAGGGCCAGAGAGTATGTATTTTGCGCTTTGTGGACTCTATTTACAAAAAATAAAGGGTCAAATTCAGCCTGCTTCCTGTTTTTGTACAACCCATGTGCTAAGAATGATGATCACATTTTAAAATGGTTGATTAAAAAAACAAAGAACAATAATATTTCGTGACATGAGAAAATTAAGTGCAATTCACATTTTGGTGTCCATATATAAAGTTTCATTGGCAAGCAGCTATGCTTACTCATTGTCCATGGCTGCTTCTGTGCTCCTGAGTTGACGTAGTTGTGAAAGAGACCTGATGGCCCTCAAAGTCTGAGAGAGTTATCATCTGGCCCTTTACAGAAAATATGGGCTAGGTCCTACTCTAAATAATCAATATTGGTGATTAAAACCCATTGCCTAGGAACACATAGTAGATGTGCTCATGTTTGCTGTCCTGAAAATCAGTATAATTCCATATGGATACATTAGGGACCTTCTGTCTACTCATCTGTAGAATGGGGTAATAGTATTATAGCATGAGAAATAAATTATTTAATACAGAAAAAGCAGCTAGAACAGGGCCTGGCATTATAAGTGTTAGGCAAATACAAACTCTAAATATGTTCATGTACAGATATGAATTTAAATGAATCCAGAAAACAAAGACTTCTTCCTCCTACTTTATTTTGGAATGTGTTGTAAACAGGTTGGAATGTCCCTTTTAACATCTTTCTGGCTTCACCATAGCAGATGACATGACAAATTCTCCTTCATAGAAGGTACAAGTGAAACAGAACTGGAGGGGCATCTGGGATCCGTCCCTCTTCAGAAAGTGTGACCGCGTCAAGAGGCACCCGGGCTTCAGTAGAACTGACTCATGTTTCTCGGGAGCGACGTGTCCAAGCCACTGTTCATCCATATTTCCTGAATGATCTGCTCCCTGCGCTCGATCCTCTCCGCCAGCTCCGCAGCCTCGATGGAACTGTAGACGGGATACGAAGTCCTACAAAACGCCGGCCGCTCCCCCGGGAAATCGGAGTCAGAGTCAGAGTCCTCCTCCCCCTCTTTGTCGTCGCTGTCCTCCTCGGCCTTGTCGCTTGCTGGCACCAGGTGCTCCCTCCCCAGCTGCAGCTCCCGCAAGTCCTTGGTGCAGGACACTCTGATGACCAGGGCACCCAGGGTGAGCACCAGGCCGAGGCAGACACTGGACACGAACAGCAGGGCAGCCCTCTCGGGGTGGGCTGTGGGAAGAAAACAGCAGGTCAGGAGCTGCGCGCTGCAGGCGGGCTTCAGTCTAAAGTCCCCCGGGCACAGGCGCCTGCCCAGGCAGGTGGCCAGCTGGAGGCCCCCATCCTGACAGCACCTTCAAGTCCGCCCACATCTAACGATCACACACCTCCCGTGATTAAAAAAGGAAACGGGGTGGCGGACTTGGCCCAGTGGTTAGGGCGTCCGTCTACAACATGGGAGGTCCGCGGTTCAAACCCTGGGCCTCCTTGACCCATGAGGAGCTGGCCCATGAGCAGTGCTGATGTGCACAAGGAGCGCTGTGCCACGCAGGGGTGTCCCCCACGTAGGGGAGCCCCACGTGCAAGGAGCACGCCCCATAAGGAGAGCCGCCCAGCGCGAAAGAAAGTGCAGCCTGCCCAGGAATGGCGCCACACACACGGAGAGCTGACACAACAAGATGACACACAAAAAAGAAACACAGATTCTCGTGCTGCTGACAACAACAGAAGCGGACAAAGAAGATGCAGCATAATAGACACAGAGAACAGAAAACTGGGGTGGGGCGGGGAGGGGAGAGAAATAAATAAATAAATCTTAGGGGAAATAAAGGAAAACATTTAGGGGCACATACAGCTGGGACAGTTCGAAGTTCTTTCATGAATCCCCAAAAGAAAAGGATGATGTTTTTGAACTAACCCATTCCTGTGGGTGTGAGACCCTTTCGATTGGCCTGTATCGGTGAGCCTGCCCTCTTACTGGAGCTTTATGTGAACGGAGACGCAGGGAAAGGCGGCCGCCATTTTTGACCCTGCCAGGAGACAGAGGACTTGAGGATCGCTGGCAGCCAAAGCTTAAGCACGAAGTCCCGAAGAGGGTGGGCCCCCGGGGCAGCTCAAGGCTGAAGAGAGGAGCCCCTGCCTGAGAGCTCACAGGTGAGCTCAGGAAGAAAGCAGAGCCGCCGAGACTGAGAGAGGAGGTCCAGAAAGAGACAAGCCCTGTGCCTGGCTGCCCACAGCTGAGATTCTGGAGGGCGAGGCAGAGATCAGCGGCCACCTTGCTTCACCCCCTGACAGGACCCCCGGGTCACCACTTGCTGACTTTGGTGAGAAAGCATCACTGAGGGTGCCTTGATTTGAACATTCCATGATCTTGAAACTATAAGCTTTTACCCTAAATAAAATCCCTATTATAAAAGCCAACCCATTTGTGGTACTTGGCATTGGCAGCCCTTTGACAAACTAAGTCAACAGCCAATACCTGCATGGATATAAAAGGACACAGAGCAAGGGGGCTCGGGAGACGGACTCCTTGAGTTCAAGCAGATCTGTCACTCCCTTGCTCTGTGACTTTGGGCAAGGTGCTGAACCTCTCTGTGCTTCAGTTTCCTCATCAGTAAAATGGACGTAACAGCACTTCCCTCGCAGAACTGCTATGAAATGAGTTAACTCTTGTAAAGCTCTTAGAACACTCCCTGACAGTTTAGTAAAGCCTCAGTAAGGTGTCGGCTTCAACTATTAGTAGATTATAAAGACTTAATTTGTACATAAAGTATACATATGAACTTGAGTGCTAACACAGACATTAGCAAAGCTTCATTTCTTTCTTTTTTTTTTTTTTTTAAAGATTTATTTATTTTATTTAATTTCCCCCCCTTCCCTGGTTGTCTGTTCTTGGTGTCTGTTTGCTGCGTCTTGTTTCTTTGTCCGCTTCTGTTGTCGTCAGCGGCACAGGAAGTGTGGGCGGCGCCATTCCTGGGCAGGCTGCACTTTCTTTTCACGCTGGGCGGCTTTCCTCACGGGCGCACTCCTTGCGCATGGGGCTCCCCCACGCGGGGGACACCCTTGCGTGGCAGGGCACTCCTTGCGCGCATCAGCACTGCGCATGGCCAGCTCCACACGGGTCAAGGAGGCCCGGGGTTTGAACCGCGGACCTCCCATATGGTAGACGGACGCCCTAACCACTGGGCCAAAGTCCGTTTCCCTCTTTCTTTTTTTAGATGAAAAAATAAATGTAAATAAAAGTTGCAGTAATTTTTCCTACGGCCGAAGGAGTTGTCAGTATAATAAGAATAGAAATCAAGATTATGTTACGATGTACTACATGTCCTGGTCTAAACTCTTATATTTGTTTAATCCTTACATTAACCCTGTGCAGAAAGGATTATTATTCTTTCCATTTTATGGTTGTGGGCCCCGTGGGAGGTTTGCACCCCGACTTTGGGAAACAATGATCCAGTTAACTCCCCCGTAATATAGACTGGGGTTTGGTAAACGTTTCCTGGAAACGGCCAGAGTGTAAATATGTTTGGCTTTGTGAGCCATCGGGTCTCTGCGGCGGTAGCTCTACCACCGCAGCGTGACAGCAGCCAGAGACAGCGTGTAACTCAATGAGCGTGGCTGTGTCCTAATAAAACTTTATTTACAAAAACAGAAGTGGGCTGGACTGGGCCCACAGGTTGGCGTTTGCGCACCCCTGATAGACATGCTCAGGCTGGGGCCTGGAGGGGAGACTCAGCTGAGGTCACTTGGCCTCTTTAGGCAAACCAGGCCTGGGACCCAGACCTTGACCTGAGAGCTCCTTCAGGGCTGTGCACCTGCTACCCCTGGTGTGTGGATGCCGTAGCCTTAGTGCCTCCCATTTTATGACAGGTGAATAAAAAAGACTGTTGTCTTCGCCACCTCTGTCCCTTCCCCAGGGGTCCAGACTGGAGTGAAAAAGCTCCAGGGTTGTTACATTTCTTGTTCAGTCGAGTGATCCAACTGCTTTGATCTGCCAGGAGAAGTCTAACTGGGACACCTTATCTTCTTGAAACCTAAAACCTCCCTCTTCGACTTCCTTCACTGCCAGCTCAAGTCATCTATGAAGTTGCTGGGCTCAAATCTGTTTTTCGTTTTGCAATCTTCCCTACTAGCACCATCTCTTTGCTGTTTTTAGGAGAGAGAAGTCTTAACTCAAGATTTATTTTGGCCGGGGGAGTTGCCCAGGTTGACAGATGATTATGAGTTTAATTTGTAGGGCTATTAACAATATATTTGTCCTATGATGTCATTAGAATCAGAGTATCTTGAAGATGTGGTCCCATGGAGAAATGCATCCTCTGTAAGAGAAGGAAGGGCTATTGTCATTTCTGGAAGAGCTGGCAGAGTGAGTATCTGGAGACACAGACACTTGGGACAAATCACTAATAATATACAAAATGAGGCTAAGACCCGGGGCTCTCCTGTAATGGGCAGATCGTTTTCTCCTTCTCCCTCCTTGTTGGGGACTAAATCATGCCCCCCATAACGACATGTTCCAAGTCTTAATGCACATTCCTGTGGGTGTGAACTCATCAGTAAACAGGACCTTTGAACATGCTATCCATTAAGATGTGAACTCATTTGTGAAAAGAACGTTGAAGAGTCTAGTTAGATGAGGCCCATTTGAATCAGGGTGGCCCTCATCCATATGACTAGAGTATAAGCAAAGGAAATTCAGGTGCAATCAGTCAGTGGAAGTCAGAAGCCAGAAGGCAGCAGCAGCAAGAAGTCAGCAAGAAGTCAGAGGAAACTGGAGGAGCAGACACAAGGAGAGAGAGGCCGCCACATGTTGGAGGACTGCCGAGTGATGCAGACTGGGAGAAATCACGGCCCTGATGTTGGACTTGCGCCTCCAAAACTGCAAGACAATTATTTCCTACTATTCAAGGCAAGCCATTGTGTGGTATTTGTCATAGAAGCCCTGGCAAACTGGGACACTCTCGCTGCAGAGGAGATGAAAGCATCTGCTGGGAGTGGACACGGTATACTTCACCTGTCTTCTGACTTCACTCTCACTTTTCTTTGCATCCTCTGTCTTTCCTCTGCCTGCTGCATCTACCCCCTTCCCCAGCCCCCAGATATTTTTCTCTCCATCCCTCTAATTCTCATGGCTCTCTGTTGCAGGCTTTCAATGCAGCTAAGATTCAACACCTTGTTCTTCTTGGAAAAGCCTTAATCCCTGGTCCATTGGCAGAAGTGTTGTGTAGCCATCACTTTGCAGCACCTGCAAGGAAGTGCTGTGGGTGGAGAATTGGATCCCATCAGGCAACATTTTCTAGGCTCCTACTGCTGGGTTCGGGGCCAGTTCCAGACAGAAAGAACTACATCCTGCTCAAGCTTCCAAGGAACAAGCATCACCCATAGCCCCCTCCTCTCTTTAGCTTTACCCACTTTCCCATGAGGCCATCCATCCCAGAAGTGGGGTAGCGGGAGAAGCAGATCCTCCTGCCCAGACAGAAGAGGGTTTGTACCTGGCTGTTTCAACGACAGGCAGGTAACCAGGGACCGGTTACCAGAGTTCTTTTTCCTTTATTATTTTTTTAAGGGCTCCAGGTAGACAGAATTCATCATTACCCTTAGGACATGCCACACCCTCTTCACTGATTTATAGGAGGTACTCTTTTATGGTGATTTAATTCATTACTCTGAATAACACCATAAGCACCTGTGCTGGGAAGGAGCACCTACTTGGAAGCTTGGACCTTGACAACATGACAACAGCCTATGCTCTCCCCACCACCCCAAGCCCATGAACTTGACTCTTACCCCCCCACACCCCCATGAAGGTAACCACCTCCTGAATTCCATGTTCACGATTCCCTGCTTTCCTTTTTGTCTAGTGTATTGTACCTCTGAAGTATTCCTAAAGTCTTGATTTATAAGGCCAAGTAATTTATAGACAGCATTTGGGACTTTTCTCCTAGTTCATATTTTATCACTAAGATCCATCTCTATTGGATGGACGCATCCATCCATCGTAGTCCCTTCATTCTGAGTGCTATGTAATATTCCATTCCTTTGGCAATACCAGTTTATTCCCTTACTCTCCTGCTGGTGGGCATGCAGGCTGTTGCCAGATGGACACCCCCATAGCCATGTACACATGTGAATATTATTCTTGGGCACTGACCTAGGAGGGTAATGGGTGGGTGTTAGGGTGTGTGACTGTCAACTTTTAAAAATATGGCTGGGAAGAGGATGTGGCTCAAGTGATAGGGTCTCTGCCTACCATACGGGAGGACCTGGGTTCAATCCCTGGGGCCTCCTGGTGAAAAAGAAGAGAAAGTGCCATGCAGGCATGGCGTGTCAGTGCCTGTGTGGTGAGCCAGTGCCTGCGCAGTGAGCTTAGTGCCTGTGTGGTGAGCCGAATGCCCATGCAGCAAGCCAAGCACACACTCAGTGAGCCAGTGCCTGCACAAGTGAGTCATGGAGCAAGATGATGATGCAACAAAAGAGAGCTGAAGGGGAGAGTCAAGGTTAAGGGCAGCAGGGACCAGGAACTGAGGTGGTGCAATTGACAGGGAAGTTCTCTCCCCATCAGAGGTCTCCAGGATCGAATTCTCGTTAATCCTAGAGGAGAAAGATGAGAAGAAAAGACAAAAAGAGAAATAGATACAGAAGATCACACAGCGAATGGACACAGACAGCAAAAACAGCAGGGCAGGGAAGGGGGAAGGGAAGGGGAAAAAAAGTGAAGGGGGATTAAAAAAAAATAAAGAAATACGGTCAAAGTCTTTCCCAAAATGGCTGCACTATATGAAAGATCCTGTGAAGCATCTTCCTGGCACTTGGTACTGACAGACTTTTAAATCTTTTCCAATCAAATGAGTATAAGATTGTAGCTTATTATGGTCTTGATTTGCATTTCCCTCATCACAAATTATGTGCATCTCTCTCCACAGATTTATATAATTTCCCTTCTTGAAATGTTGGTTCATGTCACTTGCCTCTTTTTTCTACTGGGTAGTTTCTGCATCTCCTTTTGCATATAAAGGCTATTCTATTTTCTATGTATTCTTCCCCCACCCTAAGATGGCTCCCTTGTCTGTATGCTCATTGTCTGCTCATTGTGTCTGTTCATTCTCTCTACTTGTTTTCTGCCTATTGTGTCCACTCATCTTCTTTAGGGGGCACTGGGAGCCAAACCCGGGACCTCCCATGTGGGAGGTGGGTGCCCAGCCACTTGAGCCACATCTGTTTCCTCCTTGTTTGTGTCTGCTCATTGTGTCTACTTGTGCATCAGCTCATTGTATCTGCGTGTTTGTTTGCTCATCTTTCACTAGGAACTGAACCTGGGACCTCCCACGTGGGAGGTGGACACCCAACTGCTTGAGCCACATTGGTTCCCCCTATATATCCTTGCTAATCATCGTTTGACAGCATACATGGTGTGCCTATCACCTCCACCTCCTGGAGAGCAGCTTTTATTTCCACTTTCACTAAGGTGTCTTTTAACATAGTTTATTTATCTGAAAAATAGGGATGTGAATTCTGCTCTTCCCCATCCTTCCTGCCTCCTGACTGGG
This sequence comes from Dasypus novemcinctus, assembly GCF_030445035.2. Lineage (NCBI taxonomy): Eukaryota > Metazoa > Chordata > Mammalia > Cingulata > Dasypodidae > Dasypus > Dasypus novemcinctus. The sequence goes on along the minus strand of NC_080676.1, from coordinate 152,967,276 downwards.
CTCCCTGCCATCTCTCTTGCCCCTTTCATTTCATCTTCCTTGCCCCCAACCCCTCGCAGCCATTGAAATCTTTTTAAAAACACACATCAGACGGCATCACTGCCCTGCTTACAAGCCATAAATGGTTCCCCTCCTCTCTACATTAAAAATCAAATCCTGGGAAGCAGACTTAGCCCAGTGGTTAGGGTGTCTGTCTACCACATGGGAGGTCTGCGGTTCAAACCCCGGGCCTCCTTGACCCGTGTGGAGCTGGCCCATGCGCAGTACTGATGCTCGCAAGGAGGGGAGCCCCACACACAAGGAGTGCGCCCCATAAGGAGAGCTGCCCAGTGCGAAAGAAAGTGCAGCCTGCCCAGGAATGGCGCCACACACACGGAGAGCTGACACAACAAGATGACACAACAAAAAAGAGACACAGAGTCCCATGCCGCTGACAACAACAGAAGCGGACAAAGAAAAACACTCAGCAAATAGACACAGAGAACAGACAACCGGGGCGGGGGAGGGGAGAGAAATAAATAAATAAATCTTTAAAAAAAGAAAAAAAAATCAAATCCTGACCACAGCCTGTGGAGCTTGCCATGACCTGGGCCAAGCTACCCTTGCCATCTCATCTCAACAGTCTCCCCTTGACTCTGCTCTCCAGCCTCCTTCTGGCTCTTCAGAGGTGCCAGACACCTGCCCACCTCAGCACCTGCACACGCTGCCCCTTCTGTTGCAATGTTCTTCCTTCCTTCTTTGTCTAGCCTTCTGTCTCTGGCCCTGCACAGTCTAGGGGGTCTAGCCAGGCCCCTATCATCTTGAATGTCTCCATTGCAGCACAACTTACAAGTGTCATTAAATCGCTTTGTTTAACCCACACTCACCCGGTGGAATGCAAGCTCCAGGAGGGCAGGGGCTGGGCCCGTCTTGCTCTCTGCCAAGTCCCCTGTGTCCAGTGCAGCCTCTGCGGCACTGCAGGCATTGCACAAGTATTTGCTGAGCATACGAAAGGAGGGGAGTGTGGGTCTAAAACACTGGGCTTGGTGCCCTGAGAGTGGGGGCTCCGTAAAGCCAGATCCCTTTCTGCCCCTCCCTCCCTCCTCTGCTGGGAAATGGGGGGTCTGGATTCTACTGCCAGGAGAGCTTCTCACTCGTGAAACAGGTACCAAGTGCCTCTCGGCTCAGGTGCACCTCTGCCAATTGATCGCTCTCTAGGTATGTCAACTCCACCGAGCCCCAGAGGTCAAAGATAGAGAATGGGGGCGATTCTCGGCCAGCCCATTAGAACCCCGTCTATTAGCATTGAAGCAGATGAGCTCGAAGTCACAGAATCACTGGCTATGAGTTGCACCCACCCTTCCTGCAGCTGAGTCGTCCGTCCAAGGCTGCCACATGCTGGGATGCCAAGCCCAGGCCAGGGCTCTCTTCTCGGCACCAGGCTGGACGCTGAAGGCGCCTCACCTGTTTTCTAGAATCGACTTGACCACTTCAGGTTTTCGAGACCCTGTTTTCTCTTCTATAAGCTGGAAGAATAGGGGAATGCTGCTCCTTGTGGTTCAACAGCATCTTCCAATTTTGCTATCACTGGTATTGTTCTATATTTAGCCTTGGTTCAGCACAGGCTAGAGGGAGTGACTTTAATCTACAATTCGTGGGTGGCCGAGGGGGCCTGAGAATGGTGGCTCATGGCTTTTATGGTCCCTTTCAGCCTTAAGGGTCTGGGGCTCCCATCTGCTCCAGCTCAAACTTATTCACATCCACATAAGACACCCAGAGGCAGGGGCAAGCGTTCCAAGGCAGGGCTGCCATCAGGAGGTAGGGCCAGAGGGCTCCCCAGGCCAAAGCTCAAGGTGTACGATTCTAGAATGAATTCTGGGGATGTGATAATAATTCAACATGGAACCAAAGATAGGAGACCGTGGGAACACATCAGAATTCAAACCTATGTGACAAGGAGGTGCTGATTTCCAATTGTCCTCGCTGATGGGGGATCATGTAACTGACTTTGACTTTGGAATGTGTTTTTATACTTCATTTCAACATGGGTTTGTCTGATAGCCTAGACTTGCTTTCATGTAAAACAATGATGCCTCTTAAATTCAAGAGAAGCTGCAAACCTGCGCCCTCAGTACTGGCCCTCCCTCCTCGCAGCCCCCTGCTACCCCAGAGGCCTGAAAGTCCACTGTAGGGTCTGCTGGAAGGTGAAAACGCATACTTGATACAGTCCCAAGGGGCAGTGACAAGAAACTAGGCCCCCAAAGACAGGCCTGTGGGCATATGCGAGGTAAACACACAAAGCCAGATCCAATAGAACACTCAGGTAGGGCAGGAGAGTCCAGTTCTCAGCATCCTGACCCGCTAGTAAACCACCGTCCTACTGTCCTCCAACACACACACACACACACACACACCTCTCCCCCTCCACTTCTCCAATTGCAATTGTTTTTTATGAGCTTCTTCAGACCCACCTTCTAGATTCTAGAATGAATTTGAGGAGTAGGTTGGAATTCCAGAAATAAGGGTAAATTCAAACACACGTAAGAAGTTGCTTCACTGTCAGGAAAACCACCTCACATCCACAAGAAAACTGCTCACCAGATGCCCTAGGACACCCCATCTGTTCCACTAACCTCTGTGCCTTGACAACACAGGACAAGCCCCTGGATGCTGGCTTCTGGTCTACCTGTTCCACACTGGGCTACTTGGTTCACTACTATGTCAAAGCTACTCCCCGCCTGATCTTCTGGATTAACTTCGTGTACAGTGTTCGCTTAGGTTTGGTCCCGATTCTACCCAGCTCACTCTTTTTGCTCACAAGAGCTCCCATTTTCTGGCAGATCTCTTATCCTCAGGAGGTGTCCCAGGAACCCCCGGTCCGGCCCCAGATCACATCCCATCACTGGGCTGAGGCTGTGCTCTGAGGGGTGGCTGGGTACTCCCTTGCAGAAACAATGAGCAGGATACTTGGCCAAGTCTACATTCACTACTGGCTCCACTGCCTGCTTGGGAGGAAACGGCTCGTCCTGACAGCGAGCTCCCCATGGCGGGTGCGCTGGCTTGCAGCACGGGGAGGAGGCTGCGGGGTTGGTGACCCCTGGCCAAGTTTGGCCTGCTGACCACATCGAGGCCACCCAGAGAGGTACAGGGAGCTCGGGCAACTTTGCCAAGGAAATTCCCAGGCAGTTCTGTGGGTACCTCTTCCTCTGTGTGCCTCTGCGATTTGAGCAATGAGCTTCTCGGGACTTCTCTTGGCTCACACCCGACCTGGTGCATTAGAACCTCTTCTCCTTGACCTTATATCTAAGCTTGGTCAGGGTTTGCTGAGATGAATGTGCCTCAACATCCCTCAATAAAACTAAGTCCTTAATTTTTAAAACTTTAATACCTATAAATATCAAACACTGTTTGATGATAGTGCACAAGATCGCTCATGCCACCAGATGGGGATCTGTCATTGGTTCGCGGTCATTAGCTACTTCCTGCTAGGAACCACATACTGTCCTAGGCACTGAGATACGGCAACAAAGAAGACCAGCAAACACCTGCCCTGCTGAAGCTCAACATCGGTGGGGGGGTGAGAGGTGGGGATAGGCAAATCCTAGCAAATAAATGAGCTGTATGATTTCCGGGAGGGATGAGCACATGTAAAAAGGGAGACAGGGGCAGAGGGAAGCTAATTTAGATGACCCAAGGTCATGGGGATGTGATCCCTCAAAACTCCAAAGAGCACACTTCTTGCTCGGGGAAGCTGAGCACAAGCTGTACCAGCCGAGCCGGGATCCTGGCCCTGCCGCAGTCTGCCCTCGGGTTCCTTAAGTGCGGGATGGGGTGATCAGCACCACGGGGAGGCATCAGCAAGGCCCTGGGGGCCACGCAGCCGCCACGGCAGTGGCTCAGTAAGCCATGCCCTTCTGCTCCTCTTTACTGGTAAACCCTGCTGGAAAGATTCCACAGGGCCTTTCCTCCAGGGGCTGCACCAGGGCCTGAAAATTTGGGGATATTCCTGGCCCCAAAGCCTTCCATTTTTTAAACTCTGACAGAAAGTGAATGAGCGGCAAAGAAGTGGAAATGGGAGGGTGGTGAGAAAAGGTGAGATTCGCAGAGGGCTCCAAGCACCACCAGCCTAATCCAGGAGGGAGAGTGACGCCGGGAGCCGGCAGAACCTTCTGGGGTCCCAAGATGCATTTAGCTATTTCTGTAAGCCTTGGTTTTCCTCTGAGGAAGGCTTACCCCCCACCCCCACCCCCGCCATCCCGGCTCCAGCAGCTTTGAGTCGTAATCCTGTTAGACATTTTATTAATGGGCGTGGTGGGTTGAATTACGTGCCCCAATTTAAGCGCGTGGTCTTGGGCCACGTTGCCTGTGAGGTGTGAGCGCGTTGTAACAGTACCCCTTGAAGGTATTGTTTTAGTTAAGGGGTGGCCCGACTGAATGAGGCAGGGCCCTAATGCAGAGTCCTGGAGACCCTTAGAAGGAGAGGACATTCAGAGGGAGAAAGCCAACACCACAGGGAAGAGCCAGACGTCACCAGGAGCAGGAAGGGAACAGTGAGGCTACCTCCATGTGACAGGAAAGCCAAGGCACCCCAAGGATGGCCGCCAGCGAGCACCGGAGCGACCGTCGCCGGGGAGGCAGCCAGCCTTGCCAGCATCTTGACGTCGGACTTCTCACCTCTGAAACTGAGAGCCCATAAGTGCTTGTTGTCTGAGCCTACATCCTGCGTGGCATTTGTGAGAGCAGCTCAGGTAAAACTGAGATGATGTGGTATTTTACCAAAAGTCCCAACAGGCTTGGTTTCCCTGAACTGCGTCGGGCATTGCTGAAACTTGCAGATGCAACGCTCCAAAGTATGGCCTGTCCTGAGATGAGATGAGAGGGTGGCGAGGAAAGATGGGCCATCTGGACATGGCGCCGCAAGCCTTCTGGCTCTGCTAACTGAAGAGGGCTGAGTCTGGCTGATCCTTGGGGGGAAGATTAGCAAGGCAAAGCTTGGCAACCACAAGAAGTGGCACCGCTGACTCAGAAAGTGAGGCTGCCTTCCCAGGGCACGGCCTCTTACTTACGAAGTGATCTGGCTTTTTTTTCTTCCAACCAGGGGTGGAACTGAATAATCCTATGCCCTTCCCAAATTTCAGAGCAGGCAAATACATTCCTTGGGTTCCTCCTTTTCCAAAGGGAAACATGCCCACGGAGCCTGACTCCTAACGAGGGTGACCTTCTCAGGTTCTTAGCTCCCTAGTGGTTCCCTTGCAGGTAGCTGGCTAGAACCATACCTGAACTCAGCACTGTGGGCCTGCATCTTAGAAGATTGCAGTTGCCAGGTCAAGCTCAAAGTCATTTTCTTGAGTTATCGGATCTTGAGCGTTGTAATTAAACAATGCATGTGTTAATAAGACTTTAGTGGGAAACGGACTTTGGCCCAGTGGTTAGGGCGTCCGTCTACCATATGGGAGGTCCGCGGTTCAAACCCCGGGCCTCCTTGACCCGTGTGGAGCTGGCCATGCGCAGTGCTGATGCGCGCAAGGAGTGCCGTGCCACGCAAGGGTGTCCCCCGCATTGGGGAGCCCCATGCGCAAGGAGTGCGCCCGTGAGGAAAGCCGCCCAGCGTGAAAAGAAAGTGCAGCCTGCCCAGGAATGGTGCCACCCACACTTCCCGTGCCGCTGACGACAACAGAAGCGGACAAAGAATAAATCTTTTAAAAAAAAAAATAAATAAATAAGACTTTAGTAAATCCATTAGCATCCTAGAAGCTTCTATGTATCGACCTACCTCTGATGTAAGCAAATGCTGCCAGAGAGTTGCTAACGATAACTCCGTCTTTCCTCAGCACCCTCGTTTCGCTTGGGTCAAAGTTTATACCTGTTTCACAGAAACACAAGATGAATTAATCACAGCTGTTCACTGTCCTAAGATACCCCTGCTGTTCCTAAACCAGGACTGCCATAATAAATAAAAAGCCCCAGAAACCAAACAAATGGGCCTCAGACTAAATTACAGGAAACAAAACCCGAAACAGTGTTAGTAAGCAGTCCTGTATGATATTAAATTACGAAAGGGATTTTGAAATTCTAAAATGTTTTGGTTACATTTTCAGGTACCACTCATTCACTCCACTGTTGAAGTGAATAAATTTATTTTCCCATCCTTAAGACAAATGGCATTCTTTCCATGGCCTCATCATGCCTCTGGGTGAGGAGGGCTGGCCACAGATAAGGTAAACCTCAAATTAGGGAGAGGTTGTGTTGGCTTACTTTTTGGTAATTGACAGCAAAATGTGGGTCAGGTCTGGTTGCAGGTGCCTGGTTACACTGTCATGATGGAGCTTAGCGAGCTCATGGTGGGAATGCCTTAGGGCTCTGGGGACCTCTGAGAGTGTCAGGTTGCCTCAGAGGAAGAATGCAAGTGATCAGGTCCCACTCCAACCAAGATAATACTGGGGTTGGAGGAGAAGCCTTGTTAGAAAGAGAGAGGCAGAGCCACGTGGCAAGCTGGATGGTAGACCAGAAGAACATAGAAACCATTGTCAATAGTCATCTGTAAGCGGTGTGATGAGGAGTGATTTATATTTCTTTGTGCTTTACTGTGTTTTCTGCATCAAACATACTTTTATTTTTATACTTAGTGGTAAAGACCTAATAAATAAAATAAAAGTACCACAAAGCAAAGTTCTACAACGCAGAGCTCAATATCTTAGCTGTTCTTCTGGGTCTCTGCAGTTCCTATCGGGGCCCCCATGGTCTGAATTCCATTCTAGATTTGCTAAGAATACCAAAATGTTTATCCTCCTCTATTTAAGAGTGTGGAGAGAAAACCTAAGAGAGAAGGGAGCCTCATGTATGCAGGCCTGCGGATGTAGCCTGGCTCCCAACAGGGGTCATTTTTGCCAACAAGTGTGTCATATAATCCGGGAACTCCAAATTTACTGCTGAGCAAATATCTTTTAGGAAGTGTGAGGGGAACGGAGGGAAGGTTTATTCTACTTGGGATTTAAAACAAAACAAATTCTCGGCCCCCATCTGCAACCAGCAGCCACAACACTTTCATTACCCAGACCTAGCACTTCAAACACCTCTCACATTCCTTTTCATTCTAACCAAGGTGTGCCCAGCTAGGGCCACGTGGAGGCTGTTTACCTTTACTTAAAGATAAATGCTGGTAGTAAGCCATAAAACTTACCATGTTCACCATCTTTCTGCTTCAAAGAAGGTTTTAGATTAGCAACAGCTGGATCAATTGCTGTAAGTATGTTCTTGGGAACTAAAAACCAAAAAGAAAGAGTTTAAATATTTTGTACGTTTAAAAATGTATGAACTGAATATATTTTTTTAACTGTAATGTAGAAAAGATTTAAAAAAAATTCAAATCAGAACATGAACCACCCATTCTGGCCAGTCAGATACACCTCACCCCCACCCCCTATGGTACCTGCAAGATCATCTAATGTTCCAGAAACATGAACTTCTAGGGCCATTTTGCAATGTTAAAAAATAACAACATGGAGAGTGGATAAACAAAACGTGGTCTATCCACCTGTTGTCTCCTTGTTGCTAAAGCAAATACCACGCGATGGGTTGGTTTAAACAATGGGAACCTATTGGCTTAAGTTTTTGAGGCTAGAAGAAGTCCAAATCAAGGCATCATCAAGGCGATGCTTTCCTCTCAAAGGATTGTGTTGGGGCTGGCCGCTGGTGATCCTTGTCCTGGGCTCCACATGACCTGGCCCATGGCAGCCTCTCCTGGCCTCTCCTTTCTCTTCCAGGTGCCACTTACTTTCAGCTCCTGGCTGCTCCCTCTGGCTTTTTTCTCTCTCTGTGACCTTCCCTATAAGGACTTCAGTCATGGGATTAAGACCTATCCTGGGTCACGCCTCATCTTAAGTAACTTCAGCAAAGGAACCTGTTTACAAGGGTTCACACCCACAGGAATGGACTCTGTTTAAGGACTTGTTTTACTGGGGTGCTCAACTCTAAAGCACCACACCATCCAATGGAGTCACATTTAGCAATAAAAAGTAATGCAAGTCTAAGATCATGTATATTATTAAGAGGAAAGTTAAAAAATGTAATATGGGACTGTATTGCATAGTAAAAGCACTTGTAAAATATGAATATGGGTAATACTACATATATAAGACTTTTTTCTTTGAAATAGAATATATATTAATATTACAAGATGTTGGTATCAGACAAAAAACAAACATTATGCTAAATGAAACAAACCAGACACAAAGAACTGCATGTTGTATGATTCTATTTGTATAAAATGTAAATATAAATCAATGTATAAAAATGAAAATAAATACTAAGCAAATTAATAAAAAATATGTATCAACAAAATTGATTTGTTTAAAAAAAGTGATGAAGCTCTGATATATTCAACATGATAAACAGACACAAAAGAACATGTATTGCATGATTTCATTTATATTACATACCCAGAAGAGGTAAATCTACAGAGTTGGAAAATAGAATGGTGGTTGCTGGAATCAGGGACAGGGACTAGGGAGTGACTGAAAATTGACATGAGGGAAATTTTAAGGGTAATGGATACGGGTGGAAATTGGATTGTGGTGGTGGCTGCACAACGCTGTAAATGTATTCATACTAAAAAATCATTGAATTGCATCCACTTAAAAGTGGGTGAATTTTAAGGTATGTAAACTACACTGCAGTGAAGCTGTTATTCTGAGTCTGAACTTCCCTAAGATGCAGTAAAGCCAGATGACTGCAACCAACTCAACTCACCTTTCCCCATCTCCTGCTCTGCTTTCTACCCATAGATCTTGGCACCCTTGTTTCCATAACAAGCTCAAGAGAATTCTAAAGTCTCCATCTCTAAGTATTCTGAGAAAGTACTACGGAAAGATGAGGAGTGGAAGGCAGTGTGAGAGGGTCTTCTGGAATGTGCTCAAGGTTCTGCTGAGATGACCTGAAGAATAAGCCGTCTGGATCTCAGGATCCCCTGGCAGAGCAGATGACTAACGGAAATGGTGGACCCGGAGAGAATTCCAAAGGCCACGCGTGCTGCAGCCAGTGGGGAGAAGGGAGAGAAAACCAAAATATTTTTGCTGCAGACAGTCGCTCATTTGTGTTTGATCTTTAGCCTAGCTGGTATCTGGAAGTGGCAACAGGAAATAGAAATGAAGCCAATGCAAACTGTGCAAGTTTCAGGACCGACTGAAACGGTTAAGACATCTGCAGAGGCAAGGAGACCTTATTTTCTTTTGGGGTTGTCCCAGGATCAACGACCAGAGAACATTCCTAAATTGTTCATGTTCTATGTGCCAGAGAACCTGGCACCTTTGTGCCCGCTGGCCTGGAAGATGCCGGAGGCAGCTGACACTGTCCAGGGCTCCCCAGAAACGCCCCCTTGGCTGACCGTGGCGCCTACCACTAGTCCAAGGGCCATGGCACAGACCCAGAGAGCTGAGCAGTGCTGCCACAAAATGCTTTCGAAATAAACTGCCTGTTGAGCATTTCTGGGTCCCAGAGAAAGGCACCCCATGCTTCCTTGGCAGCACTAAATCCAGAAATGTCCTTTCTCCCTGCCAGTAGTGGTGCCTCTTTCTTACAACTCTCTCAGCTCATTTTCAATATATGACCCAAGGAGGCCCTTAGCTCTCGGTAAAGGCCAAAGGCTTTAACTTTCGAGAGAGAAGCAGGATTTTATTGAGGAGTTTGAAGCAGAAGAGAATTCTAGGATGAGCTTTGCAGAACGACCAGGTACTTGAAAGCTTCAATTCCCTGCCTAAGATAGATGGGCCATGTTAGAACACGTTCCTATTTATGATGTGAAAAAGGCTGTGTTATTGGGTGTATTTTTGAGGACCTTTAAAATAACAGCAGGTGCCAACACACCTGCCTGATTCTTGCATCTACTGGTTTCAAAGTGGGAGGGGAACTGGGGTGTGATTTATCACCACCATTCCAACCCAATCCCCTCCACGTTAGACAAATTTGTGAAAACATTTGCAAACCAATATACATTCAGCTCTAATATATGCCAGATGGTGTGTTTGGCAGTTTAGATGGTGGATCTTGTGCAATCCTCATAATGAATTTGTGAAAATGTGTATTATTCCCATTCTTGCAGATGGGAAAACTGAGGCTCAAAGACACACCATTTGCCTAGAACAGGCAAAGCTTCAACTCGTGGTCTCGCCCACCAATGCCCTTGCTCTTTCGGTGACACTGTAATGTCTGTGGGACATGCAGCCTTTGGAAATGAAGGCAGGATGACTTCAAAGGATTGCAAAGATGGCAGGATCGGTCCCTCTTATACTGTCCCTCTTCAGTCTAGTTTAGGTGAAAGCAGAGATGAGGGCTCTAAGAATTGGTTAAATTTGGGCAGGTCGCCACACTGATTATTTGCTTTAAGAAATCTTGTGCATTAAGCCTGGGCCAGTGCAGACTTTAAAAAAAGAAGCCTCCCCAGGTTTTGACTGCACGGGGTCAAAAACAATTCTTCACATCAGCCACAAGACGTGTTTCTGCTTAACTCTTCCTGCTTTTCAAAAGGTATCCAGACTGCATCATTCATCCCACTGCCCCCCAGTCCTGCACCCCCTCCTGCTGCCCCCCAGTCTTGCACACCATCCCACTGACCCCAACCTGCACCCCTAACCCCTTGCATTCCAATTCTGCACCTCCATCCCATCGTCCCCCAAACCTAGCACCATGCAGTCCACTCCCCCAATCATGCACGCCCATCTCAAGTATTAGCACCACCCATCTCACTGTCCCCCAAATCCTAGCACCACTCATCCTACTGCCCCTAATCCTGCAGGCCCATCCCATTGCCCCTTAAAGCCCCCTTCACAGCTCCAGGGCATTGAATTCACCACACTGTATCACACAGCCCCTGTGCACAGAGACCACGTTGGTCACCACAACTGCTCTGGTTTCCACACCTTTGGGTCTGGCACGTAGCAGGTGTTCAATGACCCTGCGTGGCATGCATGAAGGTGAGAGGCCACCAGCACTTCCTTCAGATGGCCTAAGAACAGCTGTCTAACAAGGTTTAGCCATGGGGTGAGGATGGTTCATGGGCCAGTGAGGCCAAAGAACTTTGGACATACAGTTGCTCACTTGTGTCTAGAATTTTCCAGTTGGCTGGCAAGATGGCAAGCTGTGGGCAAGACAGACTCTTGTCCTCCAGATCAGCCCAGACCAGGTCATTCTGGAGATGTCTAGGAGGCAGGTCTGGAGAGGACCCCGCCTGAGGTGATGGCACCCACTGCAGGACTCACTTGATGTGGCTCAGCACTTTCCCCTGGCAAACCCTCCTTCCCACCCCCTGGGTAAGCAGAGCAAGACTGCTGGGTAGAGAGTTGGAGGCTGTAACCAGAAGCATGATATTGGAAGAGATATTAATTGGGGTGGCTCTTCCCTGAACCTCTTAGTTAAGAACGTCCTGACTTGGATGACAGGTTGTTGGCTGGTAGGGAATTGGCCGGGCCCTTCTTTGGCTGCCCTGTTTACAATCATATCACGTGGTCTCTGCCCAGAGGCCAGAAGGCAGGGGTGGGGATGGGTGTTATCTAACTTCAGCCCAGCCAGTGAGTTATCTTTCTGCTAGGGAGTTTGGAATTAAGATGGGGAGAGTGCAAGTCTTCATTTTGCTTGAACCATAACATAAAAGCTACACAGGGCTGTGGGGAGAGTCACTTTCCATCCAACCCAGACCTAGAAGAAGGCTATCTGCAGAGGGAGAGCGAGAGGAGAGAGAAGAAGGAAGTAGAGGAGATGCAAGACATGGCTGCCATGGCCTTGTGGCCCTTGGCTTCAGCTTTGCCCCAAGGGCTGCTCTCCTGCCCTTGTTTCTAGAGATGGTCTTCTAATCATAGGATGGCTCCCTGCCAAGAGCACCCCCTTTTGGCTTAAATTGCTCAAATTGGTTCCTTCATTCATACCCAAAGGGTCTTAATGAGGACTGGCTCAGTGAGAAATTAATTATTGGCATCCTCGGAATCATAGACATCAAATTCCACATCTGTTGAGAGAATTTTTTTTTGGGGAAAAATCTCTCACACCTATTTAGTGATCTACAGAATGCACCAACGCTGCAAATCATTTTTTAAATGACTCCAGTTTCACAGCGAAGAGTCAACTGGCAGGAAGGAAAATGTTTTTAGGATGTCAACAACTTGGAGTTTCAGGTGTCTCTTTTAGGTGAAAAGCCCTGGCTTGCCGCACAGCGACAATCACTCCTCCCTCTGGAATAACTCCTGGGAACACAGTGATGGATCTGGGGGCACTGTCCTGTGGAGAAGGGACAGGCCCCCTCAATGCTCATTTCCTCCAGGGCTCCACATCCCAGGCACACCCCGGCCTCGGCCGCCTAGCCTTCAAGTCGACTTACTCCAATGCCTCCCTCTACAGTTCTTACCTCATTCAAGCCCCTCCATCGACCCTCCTACTTTCCATGGCACACCCTCTTCCTGTCCTCACTTTCCTCCTTCTCCAGGTTCAACCCCACCACCCATCATTATAACCACTCTCTTGGAAATACTCTAACTCTAGCCTCTTTTGCCATTGCCCAGTGAACCTGAAGGAAGCCAAGCACCCTTTGTCTCCATGCCTGCTGGGGGCAGCTGGGTACTGCTGGAGGGACCACATAACTGAGCAGACCAGTGTCCCGACAACTTGGACCACTAACCTGAAATGGGCCCTCAACCCACCCAGCAATGTTCCTGCATTTCTCAAATCAGTCTGTCTTTCCAACGTCCACAGCACTTACTTATACCTTCTTCGTCTCCTCAAACCCCTCTCCCAGCAGATGACTTATCTCCCAAATTTTTCTGAGAAAACAGAGGCCATGTGCTAGGAACTCCCAAATCTACCTTCATCCATTCCCACATCCCACATCCCTCTTCCCTCTCCTCCTCTCAAAGGTTAATCTTACACCTCTTGCCTTCTACCAGACCTCAATCCTTCCCCTACATAATGTCTCTTCTGCATCTCTCGTTTCTACTTTCCAGATAGTTCCACTCCAGTGCTCCACTTTATCATGAATGATCTCCCTAACTAGTCATATCACTAGTCTCCCTGCTTCTACTCTTGCTTTCTTTCAATCCATCCTTCATCCTTCAGCCAGAGCCATCTTTTAAAGTGTCAAACCTGACCACACCTCTCTGTACTTGAAATCCAGCAATGGCACCCCCACCACAATTCTGTGGTACCTGGCCTCGGCCTCTCTCCAGTGCCATCTTGTGCCATCTTCCACCTCACCAACTCTGCTCCTCTCTCCCACTCAGCATCCCTGCACGGGCTGGCTGCCCCCTCTGCCCACCTCTCCCTCAGAGTACTGCTGAAAGTTAACTCTGGAGAAAGGTTCTCTTTGGAAGCTTTCTCAAACCACCTCCCTCAAGCTAAATTAGGGCAAGTCCATCCTTATCCTCTCTCATAGTAGCCTGCCCTTTTTTGCAATGGTGCTTCTCACAACTGGTAATGATATCTTTATCTGGGTGTTCCTCTAATGCCTGCCTCTCCACGGCTGCTAGTGCCATGAGGACAAGGGCCACGCCTTGCTATTCCCTTCTAAATCCATATGACCTGGCATAGCCGCAGACACCAAGAACATGCCCATGAGGTGCTGAATGAGTAAATGGGGAAAAGATGCTCTAACTGGGACACCGAACTCCAGGCTCAGATGGCTCATCTTGTCAGCATTAGCAAAGAACTGCCACAGCCCAGTAACTGCTTTGGCCTTAGCCTAGAAAGCATGGTAGAAGACCCACCCTGTTTGCAGGCTACAGCCCTGCACCTCATTCAAGAGTCAGCTGAAGAGCCCAGAAGTCACTGGAACTTCAGAGCGGTCAATGTTGGCTCAATGCCTTCATGTTACTCAAATGTGGCCAGTCTCGAAGCCAAACTCAGCAGGTAAATGCAATGCCTTCCCCCCAGTGTGGGACATGACACCCAGGGATGAGCCTCCCTGGCACCGAGGGATCACTGCCCAGTACCAACTGATGATGCAACTAGAAAATGACCTTGAATTAAAGGTTCAACGTGGACCAGCAGAATATCCCTGTTTACATATAATAACAGGAGTTAAAAATGCTGTTTGACCTAAATTAAGGGGGAAATGGAAAGGACAAATGAGTTTATATGGCTATGAGTCTCTAAAAAAGAGTCTGGAGGATGTCAGAAGGATTGCCCTTATGCACACCCGAGCAGAGTCTCAGAGACAGATAAAGTAGATACAACCCCAGGTATTGGTTCTTTTGAGGGCTAAAGAGACCCACAGGTTCTATGGTCATGGCAGATGGGGTTCACTGCCACGTCAGTTGGTCCTTCTTTGGAGCTGGTGTTTCTGCGTGATGGAGCTGGACACAGATGGGATCTCTTTTCACAAGGCTTTCATGCTACTTTACTGGAATTGTAGTTGGTGCTGGGGTTTAAGATATATCTAGGGGATTTGAATCTCTGGACTGACAATATGATAGCCAGACCCTGAGCCTCAACAGACTTCAACTCCTACACTCTGGTTTATTGGACTTACCCCACTCAGCTAACATGGAGTTGAAGAATGTCAACTACCACATCATGGAGCCTAGAGTGCCTACAACTGAAGGCAGGAGGATTGCATTCAGTATCCATGTGGAATCTAAGCCTCCTCTTGACATAGATGTGGAATGGACACAACCAATCCAAGGTCCACAGAGAAAATGTGGCATTGGGTGTGGGAAAAGTGGCCATGGTGGCTGATGGGTGCGGGGAATGGGAGGAAGAGATGAGATGTGGAGGCATTTTCGGGACTTGGAGTTGTCCTGGGTGGTGCTTCAGGGACAATTACCAGACATTGTAGATCCTCCCAGGGCCCACTGGATGGAACGTGGGAGAGTATGGGCTATGGTGTGGACCATTGACCATGAGGTGCAGCGATGCCCAGAGATATACTTACCAAATGCAATGGATATGTCATGATGATGGGAGAGAGTGTTGTTGGGGGGGGAGTGGTGGTGGTGGGGGTGGTGGGGTTGAATGGGACCTCATATTTTTTGAATGTAATATTTTTACAAAATGAATAAAAAAAATTAAAAGATAAAAAAAAATGTTGGCTCAATGCTACCTTGAGCTGCTCAGATACAGCAGCAGGAATTAGGACTCAACAAACAAGAAAAATCACCTTTCCTATAATTCAAGGGTGGGTGGTATTATTGGGGAATGTATTTATGGAATCATTTCATTGTACTGACTACAGCACTGCTACTGCAGAGGACAACAATTTTAATTCAGGTTATAAAAGGCTAGGGATATCATGGAGTATTATTTGGCCATAAAAAACAATGAGGTACTGATACATGCTATGACATGGATGAACCGTGAAAACGTATGCTAAGTGACAGAAGCCAGTCACAGAGCATCATATGTATTGGGTTTCATTTATATGAAATGTCTAGAAAAGGCAAGTCTATAGAGCTCGACGGTAGAATAGGAATTGCCTGAGGCTGGGGTAGGGGTGACTGCTAAAGGGCACAGGGTTCTTTTGGGGGGTAACAAGAATGTGCCTTAGACCAATCTAAAATTGATCATGCTGATGGCTGCACAACCTGTGAATATACTAGGAACCACTGATTTGTTTACTTTAATGGGGGGAATTGAATGTTATATGTCTCAATAAAGCTGTTATCCCTCCCCCACCCCACCCCCCAAAAAAGGCTTGGGATGTTGGGCAGGGAAAAAAGGCGTTTCCCAGAGCACAGGAATCAGGTTTTCCAGTTATGGTGCTCTTTGTTTTCCCTTTGCTTTCCCACTCATTTCTAACAAGTTTAATTTAACAGAATTGCAAACTGGAAATCCACTGGACCCTCAGAAAATAATTAATTGCTGATTTCATTTTTACAAAGCTCTATCAAAGTGGAATCTAACTGAACTGGGCATTTCATTTTATTATTTGAAGACTCTAGAACAACACCAAAGCAATGCTGTCATGTAACATTTATAATTGTTTTAGGGTAAGCATTTGATTTGTTGACTCAATGCTGTGGATATGGAGATAAAATAGCTGTTGGCAACATAAAGAGTTTGTCATTTAGGGCCTAAAAGCAGAACTAGGAGGTTAAATAGGAGTCAAACAATACTTCGGTGAACTCACATGACCTACTAATAAATTTTAGAGCCTCCTTTGAAAGCAGATTAAAATCACTTTACTCAGTGACATCAACTTTACCTCCTTTTGCTTATTCTTTTTCCACCCTCCCCGTTTGCTGCCAATCTGATTGCTCAATGTGCTTTTAAACAAATTTTGACCGAGGAAAATTCTATTGCCTACTGGATGCAAACATCATAAACAAGGAAAAGGATAGAAAAAAGGGCTCTTGAGTATCTGGGGTGACAAAACAGTTTTATGAATAGAGTTGTTTGGCCTGCAATGTGCAAACTTTGTGGGCACAGTGTCCTTTCTTTCATATAATCATCGACTCATGTGACAGACTGAGAAACAAGCATGTTCTTAATCTTCCTCTGCATTCCTGGGGTGTGAGCCCACTCTGAATGGGCCCTCTTAAGGACGTTATTTTCAGTTAAGGTGTGGCCCTCATGGATGAGGGTGGGTCTTAAGCAGATTCCTGGAGGCCTTACAGAGAGGACCCGGAAGTCCTAGAAGTGGGAAAGGAGAGGACATCGCCACACTGGAGATGGAAGCCAAAGAACCCCAAGGAGTATGGCCAGTCAGCTCCAGAGCTCCCAACACTGGGAGGAAGCTAGTCTTCCAGCCTCGGACACCATAATTTCCCATGGCTGAAGCCAACCCCTCGTGTGGTACTTGTCGTAGCAGCTCTGGCAAACCAAGACACCTCCCCCAGGGCAGCCTCCTCAGGCAGCTTGGTGAGGGTTAGTCTTACCACATGCATAGGCAACAGTGAGGTGTTTTTTCACTCCTGGCAGACAGGGGCTTCCAAAATGGTGGTCGTTGACAATGATTTTGCATCTCTGCCTCCCGTAGCACCTCCGGGATAGCACTTGTAAAGCTGAATAAGACAAGCAGTCTGAAAGGCAGGAGATGACAACGAGAATTTTATTTCACATTTCATGGGTGCCCACCATGGCTCCTGCTATGTTTTGTGTTCAAGATGGCGTGATCCTAACAAGACATGCTCCTCACCCTGGGTGGCAAAGTCAGTTTTCCCACTGACAGCTCAGCACCTGACAATGCAGTCCTGAGATTGGTTTCAACCCATGCACATCTACCCAGCTGGATTTCAAATCAAGTGGAGACAGCACCCCCAACTATTTGCTTCTCATTAAGCACTCAAAATGGGCGAGGTGCCATGCAGACAGAGGTGGCTTCGTGGCATGTGCTTGGAAGGGCTCTGAGCTCGTTTTAATGCTCTGCTGTCACATTTAAAATCCTTAACTACTTCTGTACAGGAGGACCTGCTTTTTCATTTTGCTCTGGGTCCTGCAAATCAAGTAGCTGGTCCTGAGTATAGATGAAGTAAAATATATAGAACTTTAAAAGTCCGCGTTTCTTTTATGACCCTTACTACTCTTTGTAATACTTTTTTCGTTTATTTTGGGATCATCATTTTAAAGAGCTGCATAGTTTTTGTTTTTTTCATTTTATGGATTGTACCAAATCTATTTACAATGCCCTACCATTGAGCGTTTAGGTTATTTCTATTTTTTAATATTATAAACAATGCTATGCTGGACATCCTTGGAGCTAAATATTTGCTCATGAGCTTAGATGTTTCCAAAGGAATTCTTGGAAGTCAATTGCTTTTCTAAAGGGCACTCAAATTATAAAGGCCTTTGATACATACTGCTAAAATATTATCTAGAAAAGCCATACCAATTCACATTTCTGCCAAAATTGTATAAAAATGCCCCAGAAGACTTATGTTTCCTTGGAGATTTAAGGACATATATCTGACCATATCCTCTAAGGCTAACAGAGAAGAAAAAGTCTCCTGGTTATAAAATCAAGAGTCCACTTCGACTAGCCCAGGAGGTTTTGTGAACAGTCAGCAATTTAGACTGCGCATGTGTTTGCACTTTTAAATCATCCCAGGAGTGAAAGAATTTATCTTGGTGAGAGCGAAGGCAACCACAGTGTGTGTTCAGGAAGAGGCCCAAGGTAATCCAGGTCTGATTCAGTTCTGAGCAGATCCTTGTTGACAATGAGCGCTGAGCTGTTTGCAGGATTAATTTGTTAAGTGGATATTTCCCTGCTAGGCTGAATTTGTTTGTGTCCTCTCTGAACTGTAGCTGAGGTTGTGGACTTCCCTCCACTCCCGTTTCATGTGATAACAAGATATTCAACCATTTTGCTTTTTATTTTTTTTTGGCTACTGTGTAACACTGAAACTTAAGTTAATAACTCTTTACAACCTGTGTTTATTTAGATAATTGGGCTGGGTGCTCTTGGCAGCAGGAGGCCCTGGCACCTTCGTCTTTGGCTGAGAAGTCCAGGCCTGCCCACACCTGGCCTCATGGCAGGCAAAGCCCACTTGGAGGCCCATTGTGTGTGTGTGTGTGTGTGTGTGTGTGTGTGTATTTCATTCTCTTTTTAAGGAAGTAGCAGATTCCCTGGAGCCAACCCAGAAAATGCAACTGGAGCAGGAAATGACGTGCTCAGTGGACATCCATCCAGAGGAACTTTCTGGAGCCCTACAAATTCATGCCCTGGTCTTTGGGAAGGCTCCCCCTTTTCTGGAGTCAAAATGCAGCATCGTTGGTATTCATTTGGGACTAAAGATGATCAGCAAATTCAAGCCTTCCTTTGCGTGTCTCCTCTATTGGATGACGTCTAAACTTGATGAGCCTGAGCTTCTCTAAGGTCTTTCAGAAATGTCGTTAAGTCATTGCCCTCGAGATGGCATCAGAGCTGGTTTTGTTAGCACCTGCGTGGCTGGAAGATGCCACTTTTGAAGAAGGTGCCACAGCTGGTTTGGTCATCAGACTTGCTGCTTCTTCCCTTTTGCTTGGCTAGTTGGCCTCCAAGATGGCTCCCACAGGGCCTCCTAGAATTTATGCCCTTGCTAAGCTTCCTCCTAGCACGAGTCAATGCAAGTCTGTGTAGCCAGGAGAATATGGTGTAGGTGATGGCGTGTGGCTTCTACCTGCTATTTTGGGTCACTCACTCCTGGTGCCATGTTGTGAGGACTCAAGCTGTGGGTTCCTGTGGAGGGACCTGGCTGGGGAGGAACTGAGGCCTCTGCCAACAACCAGCACTGCTTACCAGCCTCCTGAGGGCACCGCTTTGAGAGTCAAGGCAAGCTTGCCGATGACTGCGGCTCCAGGCAATCTCAGGAGACCCCTGGAAACCCCAAGCCAGAACTGCCTAACTGAGCTACTCCCGAATTCCTGTCCCACAGGAATCCTGAGTTTATAAATGCTTTTATTGTTTTAAGGTCTTTTACTATATAGCAATAAATAACACACACATTTGGATGCCTGGCAGTGGGATGTCATGGTAACAGAAATCCAAATATGTGGGAGTGGCTTCAGTGGGCGGAAGTTGGAAGGCTCTGGAGGAGGATGTCCGTGAAAGCCTAAGGGCCTTGAGGTGTCATCTCTATCTACTGAAGTCAAGTGCATCTCCAGGGCAGAACCTCTGCACTTCAGCAGGGAATGACCCCTGGTGTGCTGAGATGGGTCCCTCCTCAGACCTCGGGCGGCCCGCAGGCTAATAATTTGGGCACTGAGCAGCCTCCTCTCCTGACCTCCCTGTGCCACATGAATAAAATGCTCTGAGCGTGCGATGATGGGAAAGGCCAGTCCAGGCGAGGTGAGGGGCTGACGCTGCCTGTCTCCACGCCTGCCGGCCCGACACTGCTCAGAAGTCAAGTTTAGGATTGTTTAGGGTGTTTCATGACTCTATTTTTTCATTAAAGCCTGTTATTCTTTTCAGTGGTTTGGACCAAAGGAAATTTTGTGTATTTCTTATTTTCCATGAATCACCAAAATGTCTGCAGCGCTTAGCTTTCCTCTTCCTGAGAACTCCATGAAGAGAGTAAGATGAATTGGGAATCAAGGGAGCAGCCTGAGCTCAAAGCACGTGCATGCATTTGAAATATCAACATACTCATGTCGACACAATCACTCTAACAGGTGACTAGAGAACTCTGAAGCAAATAGCAGATACATATTATCAGGCTTAAAAAAAATCCTAACATGGTAAACGCCTTGTTTTCATTTATACCATATTTTGAGATGCCACAATCAGTACCCCTACCATTGGCTGAGCCTTCTCCCAATATAACATTGTTTAACTAGATAGTACGGTCACCTTTGCCATCCTATCCATCCCCATTCCACGAAGTGTAAGCCTAGCAGAATCCCAAGTTAGGTAAGGTATCCCTGCCTCTCCCATGAATTCCAGAAGTTTCAGGAGAAGCCCCAGCTACCACCAGGTGGGGCCCCTCCACAGCCACTCACCCCATCATCTTGACCTCATCCTACCCAGGAACTACACAGAATCAAACCAGTATTTGGTCCTATAGCAGAATGTTCTGTGGGGGTTGGATATCTGTAGCAGAAAAAGCTTGCCCAGGGTTAATCTCTCTACTCTGTAAAGAGCTCATAAGAATCTGTAAAACATAAAGATCCCAACTCAGAAAACAAGGGCAGAAGCTTGCAAAATGAGCAAGTGCAAAAACGATAGCTACACAAGCATGCAAAATGGTTAAGGGCATTACTAATCAGAGAAATGAAAATTACAACAATATTGATGGGCCATTTTATATGTATTAAATTAGAAGCACCAAGAAAATTCACATGCCAGACCACCAAAGTCACAGGGCAATTCGTGGTTCTACGTTGCTATCTATGCATATAAATTGGTACAAAAAGGTTCTGGAAAGAACTTTGGTGGTACATATGAATAACTGTAAAAAAAAGCACATGCCCCTTCTGGTCATAAAATCTCTGGGAAGTGATTCCAAGGAAAAGACCTGGGGAAAAAAAAGGCAGATACAAGCATGAGCTCATTACACGTTACGTACAGTATTTGAAAATCCCAAACAGTGAACAAAATCCAACAGTCAGGGATTGGTTATGTAAAGTCCATAAAATCCCCTTAGCAAAATATTAGCTTGCCATTGTCAGGATTTGGTGGCCACATGGAAAAATGTCAACGGTATGAAGTTAAATGAGAAAAGCAGAATGTAAAAGCTTCTGCTTTAGAACGTTGTATGCCCATCGACTGGGACTTGAAAGAAATCCAGAAAAAGGAACATTGGTTCATGGGATGGATTAAATTTCTGGCTGGATCTTTTTCTTATTTCAGTTAAACGTTATTATGGTGTTTGTATAAAATACAATAATATAGTGACAATGACGATGAGTTCAAAATAACTGGCCACGCTCTCCCTCGGCATCGGAGCACTAAAGCTGCACTCTGCAGTTGTGAAGGTCAAGGTGAGCCCTGCGGTCTGCAGAAGACTTGACTGTATCCATAAGGGGAAGAGAACATGCGTCATCCTCTCAAACCAGATGCCCCCGTGCTGAAACTGCAGAGCCCCCATTCAGAGACCCTCAGCCCATACCCAGTCATTCCACCAAGTGTACGCCACATCCTGGGGTTAAGAATAAATAGCCTTTCCCTTCCTCAAAGTAATGTGATTGAGCTGCAATTATAACTAGTAGAGCCGATTGCACCCTGGCGCCGTGGCCCGGATGTGGCCCGAGGCGTGTTTTGTTTGGCTCGCGCGGCGTTTTAAAAGTAGGAATGTTGCACATTAAAAAAAATAATAAATCCAGATTTCCAGCATCTCATGAGAGGGTGGAGGCTGTGGCAAAACCAAGCCCACATTCCCAGGGGCCACCGTCCATCTGCAGGGATGGATGCCTCCTGTAGAAGGGTTTCTGATTCATCCGGGCATTTCACAGGTCCTGTGGGCTGAACTCGCTTTAGCCCTGGGAATTCTGCAGGAAATGAGAGAGACACATCCCTGCAGAGCTGGCCTCCTCCTGGAGAGAGGGACCATTAACAGAGGAAACACTATTCCCAAGTTATGAGGAACATCAAGCCAGCAGGCGGCTTGAGAGAGCGCAGGCACCAGGCAAAAATGCGCTTTCGGGGGATTCAGAGAAATCTCTCTGGGATGACATCTGAGGACAAGAGGGAGCCAGCCACACCAAGCTATAGGGTGAGAACATTGTGCAAAGGCCCTGGGGCAGGGATGAGGGTGGCTGTGTTTCCAGGGGAAAAGAGAAGGCCTCTGTTACCAGGGCTTTGAGCAGTGAGGGGATGTGATCTTTCCCCTATATTAGAAATAACATCCCTCTGGTTGCTAAGAGAAAAGGGACTAAAGGAGAGAAGTTAAGTGGGGAGTGGGGGAGGCGGGGAGGTCACGTCGTGTCCACTGGTCCTGAAGTGTTGCTGGCAGCAGCAGAGGATGAGAGACCCCCCCTGGAAACTGTGGAGGTTGCAGACAGGTGGCAATGGCCAAAAGATGGTGCTTTTTAAGATAGACAATAATACAGCATGTTTATACAAAAGGGATGAGCTGATGAGAATACGGTGTGTGTGTGTTGGGGGGATATGGACGTGCCAAGTACAGGTTAGAACCAAAATGCGCAGTTTTCTGGACCAGGCAGTGAGTGATTTCTTAGCATTCAATTAGATCTAGGAAATGGATCAGCATGGGACAATGGGTGGTTTGCAGATAAGCACACAGGGAGTTAGCACTAGCCTGCAAGGTGAGAACTGAGTCCATTCCGGTGTGGCAGAGGGGAGGGTGCTAAGTGGACGCTCTGGGGACCCTCTGCTACTGCCTTTGAGCCTCTTCCCACTCCAGAGCCCTGGGCAAGGAGGTCTCTGGTATTCAGGCAACAGCTCATGAATGCGGCAAAGTCACCTGTACACGAGGGGCAGTGAACAGGTGCGCGCCGTGGGGGAGGGGAAGGGAGGGGCGAGCGGGGTGTCTCGGCCAGCATCAAGCTCTGCGATCGAGTCAAGGGACATCCAGTCTTCCCTCCACAGACCATTCAGGCATCAACAAGGGTGACTCCTGGCGGCCAGGCGGCTGCCTCACCTGAGGACGCCTCCAGGTCTCCATGGCAACCTGTCCTTTG
Source organism: Dasypus novemcinctus (assembly GCF_030445035.2). Taxonomy (NCBI): domain Eukaryota; kingdom Metazoa; phylum Chordata; class Mammalia; order Cingulata; family Dasypodidae; genus Dasypus; species Dasypus novemcinctus. The sequence goes on along the minus strand of NC_080676.1, from coordinate 152,944,269 downwards.
GCCATGGCCTCTCCTAACATTTCCTTTGGCTGGTGACTTTTTTCCTTTTCAACCCAACTCCCGCTCAGCTCACTGGGAACGTCAGGCAGCAAATAATTCAGCCTCCAGATCGCTCTCCTTGGCAGACTCAATCCTTCTGCTCAAAGGAGAGGCTGACCCCCTCCCAATCTGAAGCAGAGCTGGCAGCATCGTCCCCAGAGCCTCGAAATTGAGGAACGAACAAACACAAGGGAGAAATGCAACCACGGACCAGAGCAGACTTATTACTGTAGTATGGAGGAACTTGCAACAACGATAGAAAGACAGTGGTCCCCAGAGGTTTCCAGGGGAGGGGGATGGAAGAACAGGTGGAACATGGGGCGTTTTAGGGCACTGGAATTGTTCTGCATGATATTGCAATGACAGACACAGGTCATTAGACATCTTGTTAAAACTTACAAAACTGTACAGGGCAAGGTGTTGACCGCAATGGAAACTGTAGACCTTGGGTAGTAGCACGGCTTCAATCTTTGTTCACCCCTTGTAGCAAATGTACCAGGCTAACGCAAGATTAATGGGGGAAAATGTCTGTGGAGGGGTTATATGGGAATCCCCTAGAGTTTTGTTGTAATTTTTCTGTAATCTGAAGCATCTGTAAAAATTTAGTTTATTATATTTTAAAAAAAGAGCAGTGGAAATAGACTTTCCTTATCACCCCCAAAACATCCATGGCTCAGTGAGATTTAGTAAGCCAGAGAAGCAGGGGCCCCTCCTCAGTATTAGAAGATAGAATCCCTTTTCTCAGAGGAAGGTGGGCTGATGGGTGCAGATGATGTGTGAGCCCCTGCAGGGTGTTAGGCCAGGCAGAGGAAGATTTGCATTTTAGAGATGCCTCTGGCCTCCCTGGGAGCAGTGGATCCCAAGCAGTGGCAGGGAGGGGTGGGACCCTCAGGAAGCCCGCGCCTGATTTGAGGGGTTGGATACAGTCGTGGGGACTCCCTGGGACCTGGGCAGAAGGTCCCCACAGGCGCCCACCTGACAGGGGCGTCCCAGTCCCATGTAGCAGATGTAATTGACTTCCGCCTGCCTCTGTGGTCAGCCAGGGTTGCGCACGACCTCCTCCATCCTTGACAGAAGGGCCTTCCGAAATCCTGGGAGCCGTGCCTTCGGTGGCGCATGCCCCTGTGAGCTGCGTGTTGTCGAGTCTCCCCGGAGACACTGCCTATGCAGTGAGGGAGGCTTATATTCACTTTTTTTTTTTCTGGTTCAAGATATTACTTAGGCATGCTCTTTTTTTCAAGTTCAAGTTCACAGGAAGGAGCTGCACTTGACAGTCTGGCAGGTCAAGTGCAGCTCCTTCGGTCGTTCCAGGGCAGGTCTGTTCTCTGGCCACACGGCAAGTGGAGATCTAAGCTTTTTTCACGGCCCCAGGTTGGGGTGTGCGATGGATTGAACTGTGTCTCCCCCAAAAGATACTCTGAAGCCCTACTTTCCAGGACCTCATTCGCTAATGAAGTCCTGACGGATGGAATTCAGCAAGTCAAACCAAGGGCGTAACAGAGGAGGGTGGGTGCTTACCCCAACACGACTGGTGTGCTTAGAAGAGGAGATCTGGACACAGAAAGACCGACAGGCAGAGGCAGAAGGCATGCAAAGACAGATAGAGGCGTGGGACAGCCTAGAGCCTTCTGAGGAAGCAGGCCCTGCCCACGCCGGGACTTCTGGCCTCCAGAGCTGGGAGACCAGCAGTCTGTCGTCGGAGGCATTAAGTGGTGCTTTCTGATGCCAACGCTGGCCCCTCGGGCGGGATGACTTGGAGGTGGAGCGGCCAGGCCAGCCTCCCAGCTGCAGGCGGCAGGCTGCTAAGAAGGTCTCTCGGAGCTAAGGTGTCTCCGAGCTCACGTCTCTCCGAGCTTAGGCGCCCTGGCTGGGGCTGCGCTTTGGGGCTCTGACCAGGCTCTTCTCGCGCCCTGGCCACACCTGCCCAGGTATCCGAGGCTCACTCCCTGGCCTTCTTCAAGTCTGTGCTCGCAAACGACTCCCCCCGCAGAGCACCCCCGGCCTCCCCGTCTCCCTGCCCCAGTTTGCTTTTCTCCTCCACACACGTCTGCTGCACCCCACAGTCAACCATGGACCCACTTGCTTGTTAGCTGTTTTCTCAATGCCTCCCATTTTGGCCCCTGAGGACTCCCCCAGGCCTCGGGCAGGGCCAGCATACAGCAGGCGCTCATTGCTACTCGGTATGGAACCACTTGGGATCCTGGGACGGGACGGCCTGGACCAGGCGGTCCCTCCTGACACTTGGCTTTCCCTCCAGTCCTGGCTCGGTCCAGGGTCTGAATCCGATCGGGGCAGCCCCGTAAACACACCTACCAAAGGGGGGCGGAGGCCCCGCTTCCCGGGAGCAGCCGCCCGCCTCCTGGGCCCGCCTGCCGTACGTCGCCCAGTAGATGTTGAGGTACTTGGATTCGTGGCAGTGCAGCTTCAGCTCCTCGTCCTCACACGCCGTCTTGTTTTTTAACTCATCTGAAGCAGAAACAAAAACCCGGGACGCCACATCAGTGTCCCTCCCAAGGCAGGAATCTATGAGCCGCGCCTGGGGGGGTGGGGGTGGGGTGGGGTGGCTGCTTGCCTCCCGGTCCTGCGACCCCGGAGGGCCGCAGCCCGAGAGGGCCTGCCCACCGGGACCCTGACCCTGGAAATTCATGCCTTTCGTTCTCAGAACCGCCCGCTGTGGACTACGTCTCATAGCACAATGTACACTTATGGCTTTTTAAAAAGGCAGGAATGAGCTATATATTCTGGATGCTACCTTTGGTCATGAACGTCTAGTCTGCCACTCATTTTAAATGTAACCAAAACAAAAGCAAAGCAAAATATAAAGTGGACCACGGACTTTTTTTTTTCCCTTCGATGTGTGGAATGCCACCCCCAAATAGTCTTTTGTAAAGACCAGTGATGAAAATGCGCTTGTCTTGCTCCATCACCCCACAGCCTGGTTTTTCCGATTTTAAATAGCAGCCACCTAGCCAGAGGCACATTTTGTGCCAAGCAAGCACTGGAGCTCACAGCAAACAAGACTAAGTCCCGTGGTCGCCCAGGCCGTCTCCGGCTGGCCTGGGCTGCAGAGGGAAGACTGCGGAGAGGAAGGGTGAACTAGCACCCCAGCACCCCTCTTCTTTCCTTCACTCCCCGTTTCTTCCGCGTTATCTTTCTGGACTGGAGGTGGGAGGCAGATGGCAGGTCCCAGCTGCACCAAGCCAGAGATTTTTGATCTGAGCGCTGAGACCCAATGGTGGGTCATGCCAACCATTTAGTGAGTTGTGACTGGAAATTAAAAATAAAAAAAAAAGAAAGAAAAATGGGTGGCGGACTTGGCCCAGTGGTTAGGGCGTCCGTCTACCACATGGGAGGTCCGCGGTTCAAACCCTGGGCCTCCTTGACCTGTGTGGAGCTGGCCCATGCGCAGTGCTGATGCGTGCAAGGAGTGCCCTGCCACGCAGGGGTGTCCCCCGCGCAGGGGAGCCCCATGCCCAAGGAGTGCACCCTGTAAGGAGAGCCGCCCAGTGTGAAAGAAAGTGCAGCCTGCCCAGGAGTGGCACTGCCCACACGGAGAGCTGACACAAGATGATGCAACAAAAAGAAACACAGGTTCCCATGCCGCTGACAACAACAGAAGCGGACAAAGAACACGCAGCAAATAGACACAGAGAACAGACAACTGGGGTGGGGGGGAGGGGAGAAAAATAAATAAATAAATAAATCTTTAAAGAAAAACGGAGTAGTCTGGAAAACATCGAAGTACATCGCACAAAACTGGACAAACTCTGTTTTATAATTTTAGCAAACACTTTCCTTGAGCGTGTGTGCATGTTATTGGGTCAAAATGTCAAATGTTTTTCCTACTATGGGTTGCATAGTAAGCCTTAAGCCTTCCAGAAAGCCAGGCTGACTGCGCTTCGGTATCTTAGGATCAATGAAGCTTAAGCTAAAAACCTAAAACACAAAAGAAAATACTCTCCAAATATATACTCTACCTTTATGTAACTTACAAAGTCCCAAACTTTTCTACCCAAAGCAGACGCAACTGTGAGACCAAACTTTTGGGCTGTGGAAAGGCAAACTTTTTGTAGGGTATCAAGATTACAGTTGCCTTTAGGGCTGTTAAACCTTGGCACTGATCTTTAAAACATGATAATGGGAACCTATAAGATTAAGGAGAAGTTGCTAAGCAGAAACCAGGTTCTAGATCCATATGCTAAAAAAAATAAAAATAAAAATCCGCTTTCTTATTTTAGCCTGCACGAAGGACTATCATGAGGGGAAATTAAAGTGGTGAGTGAGCAAAATGTTTAGAATGGCCTTTACATGGGAACTGGAAATTTTAATACAACAGCTTAAACTTAAGAGTCAAGAAAAGTTTTGTTTTCTTTTTACAAATACAAAGAACGCTAAGTCTGACCCTGACATCGGAGAGTTTAATTCTTTTTGGTGAGTCATATCCAAACTGGCATCGGCTTTTCAAGACTGTTTATTAGTAGATGCTAAATCCCATCAACACCGAAATTTTGCCCGACTTCAAAGGCACAGAGTGAATGATGGTCTTTGGGGCAGAAACAAGGCTACAGGGAGACCCAGCAAAAATGCCAAAGCACCTTTCCAAATGGGAGACTACGGAAAAATGTGAAGAATGCCTTCCCGTGGCAGAACTAGCCAAAAAGGGGGGGCGGAGGCAGGACAAAAACCAACCTTATCTCAGTGAACTGGAAAGTGTTTTTGTTGGTTTTTTTTTTTAAACCAGCCTGGCTTCTCTCTTTTTTGTAAATCAGAATTTTCAAAAATTACAAGAGTTGTTAAGGTACATTGTGAAATGCTTGTATTAGCCGCGTCCTTCCGATGGGTGAAATCCGTTTATTAAAGGTGGCCTTGATGCTGGCAAAACTAACCCAGAGTAACCCAACACCCACATATAAGGCCTTCAGATTCCTGCCGGGTTGCCCGAGATTTTGTCCCCAGATTACGGGCAAGTCATCTCCTAGAAGGGGAGGGGCCTGTGTCACGTTCTGTCCTTGGGGTGCCTGCTGTGCTGTGCTGAGTCACTTGGCTCCTGGGGAACGTGCGAATTCACTGTCACTTAAGAGCGACGTTTTGGAGTTTCAAGACCCAGAACTATTCACATGGCTGCTACTTTTCTCGGGGGGCTAAATTGTGTTTTAGGGCTCTCGGCGGGTCTCAGCTTGGAGAAGGTGTGGGCAGGCTTCCAGAAGCTGCCAAGTCGAGCCCTCCTGTGGGTTTAGGTGGGAAGAGTGGAGCGAACGTGAGAGAAGGTAGGCTCCGACTGCTTAAAAGGACAAGGAAATTCTCCCTCCTAATCCTACCAATTAGAGAGCTAGATGGGCTGCTCGTTCCACTTTTATAATGCACATACGCATTTGCCCAGCAGCAGTGGCCCTTCAAAGGGCGGCAGTGATGGGAGTATTTTATTACTAGCGTTTACAATGGCCAGACATTAAAATGCAGACAGACACACTTTTATTGTGTTTTAAAATCCTGTACCCTGCACAGACCATTTCCATCTGACTTCTACCACCTTGGCCTGTTACTTACTGCTTCTCAATCATTCACACTTTAGTAAGAATTTCTCTAATAGTGTAAAACTTGGTAACTCTTCTTCCAAGAACAAGTTAAAGTAATTCTTACAGTTGCTACCTGGCTCCTCTGGATTTGCTCACCTGTGCTTCCCCAGAGACTGGGACAGTACCTGGCCTGTACCAGGTGCTTATTTGTTACGTAAATACATCTTGAGTGCCCACTGCTCTGGGGTTACAGGTAAACAAACGAGAGGCATTCTGCTGGGTGTTGCCGGATTTTTTTCTAGGTTCTTGGCTAAGCCACGAGAAATGAATTTCGAGAGCACACCGGGTTAGTTAGGCCAGTAATTTATTAAGGAATGATGAGAAGAGAAAATTTCATAAGGAACACAGAAGCCAGGGAAATTCAAATGGCGACAGCGGCTGTGAAGAAGATAAAATAGGGTGGTGCAATGGAATGGTAGGGGGCAGGGAGGACACCCACTTGAGACTTTTTGGACAGAGAAGGCCTCTCTGCATAGGCACCAACTGGGCTAAAGCCTAAGGGATGATAAGGAACTGCTCTGTGGAGAACTCAGCTGGAAACTGTGCTAGGGTTGGGGCGGCAACCACCCGGAGTGGAACCGGGCACTGGGGAAGTCCGGGCAAGGTGTGCGGTGCCCTCTGATCCAGCATGTGGCCCCACACCTGGGCCCAGAAGGTGCTCTTTAAATGCTGGTGGAAATGCAATTAATAAACAGACTAAACCACACATTGGAGTGACCTCTGCAAGATGCTCCCTATTCAACCAGGACCCCTTTATGGGTTTCTCCCAATTTTTTTTATTCTGGGACATTTCAAACATAGAGAAAATATGAAAGACCATCACTTCCACCACCTGGATTCTCCAATCGTTAATGCTTCGAACGAGGGCTGCTTTAGAAGGGGTATCCTTCTAACTGTGGACGGAGGGAACTGGGCAGTGGAGGAGAAGGCGGCAAAGCCAAAGGCATTCGAGAAGGCAGCCGTTTTTCAGATCCAGTCTTGGAGGAATGGGACTAAGGAAACAGGGATCTAGAGGTGATTTTTCCAAGCCTGTTGGGGTGAGGTAGGAGCCGATGAGAATGCCAGAGGGGGACTCACAGAGGAAGGCTGGGCTGTTTGCAAAGGTCACACCTGCTTGCGGGTGTTTGTGATCATGTGTGCATGCGAACAAGTGGGGTATGAGCAGGTACGGGGGAGTGTGTTTGTGTATGATAAGGCCTATGGGTGTGATAGCTTACATGTGTGCAAGTGTGTGTGATAGTGCCTATGTGGGTATGTGTGGTTGTAAGTATTTGTGATAGGAAGTATGGATGAGTATGTGCATGCATGTTGGCATGGTAAAGCTTCTGGCATGTGAGACAGTGCATGTGTTATGTGACAATGTATGTAACAGCATGTATGTGTGCAGTAGTGTGTGTACGTGTGTGATAGTGTATGTGTGTAATGCCATGTGTGTACTATAACAATAGTGTGTGTGTTCAAGTGACTGTGTGCATTGTGTGTGTATGTGCATGTCTGTGCAATGTATATGTATGCGTGTGTGCATGAGTGTGTTGTGCATGTGATAGTGTGTACGTGCAAGTGTCTATGCACGTGTATGGTGAGTCTATGGCAGCGTGCGTGCAGGTGTCTGCACAGTACTGGGGCAGAACCAAAGGGGCGGTTCCGAGGTATCTGGGACGAGGAGGGAAAGGGCCTAGGACAGAGCCTGGAAGTCTGCTCTTCAGATCCGGGACTTCTCCTTCACAGTGAACTTGACTCAGAAACACACGCCTCGCCCGCCTCAGGCACTTGAGGTGCCAGGGTCTGGGGCATGGCGGGCTCCAGAGGCAGGAATCCACAAAGGACAAAGTGCAAAAACTGAGAACGACTGTATTGGGGTGGAAGTGGGGGATTTAAAAAATTCTCAACATTGACATTTTTGGTTAAACGTACTTGCTCTGCTTCCTTTTCAACATGTTTTTCTGAGGGTTCCCAGGAAGCTCTAAGCCAGCAATTGCCTGCAGTGTCTCTTGAGTGGAACTTTTGGCTCTTGGAAGTGGGAGCCACTTATTAAAGAGTAATTTTTTTTTGCGAGTTGTATTATTTTATTATTTTTGCAGACTTTAAAACGTGCATGCAATAGAAATGGTGAAAGGCGAAGAGGAAAAGCACAAGACTCAAAAGAGATTGCTCCAGCCATGGCCTCTTGCTTTCTCCTTGGGAACAAACCAGGGAGATGAAAGTGGGGAAGAAACCGTTCATAAAGATCCAAAATGTTGGGCTCAGTTGGCAAACCATGGCGCTGGGCCTCCCAGAAAAAGCGGCAGCCTTTCAGTTGGGGTCAGCCTCATAGATCTCCCTCAAAAAAAAGAATTAGTTCCTCAGTTTGAGGAAAGGCAATGTAGTCACGTCCTACCACCCCCGATATTCTTAGCATTTGTACAACCTAGTTTCAGATATTGGGGAGGATTTTGAAAATGCACAAACATGAAATTAAACCTGGGTAGGATACACCCCTGGCGTGCTTACTAAGATGAGTTTCAAAACAGAGCTCACACCAAAAGGCAGAGAATTTTCATCAGGCCTGCAAATGAAACTGGAAACCCACATCCCCAAATACACAGCTTCCCCGCCCCCCATAAGTTACTTACTAGGTTGGCATTTAAAGGAGACCAGGAGGTATTTACTGCTTCCAGGACAAAGGTCAGGTCCAAAAACACGGCTATTGACCAGGAAGTGGCAGGCCCGCTGGTTCTGGCACTCGTCCAGCACCTTCTAAAATGAGGGGGTAGAAAAAGGGATAGACTTGAAAACCGCAAGTCTGGGAGACCCCAAGCCCAGGCTGCTCCAGGCTCTGAGGAGGAAGGGGCGCCCCCCACCTGGCCCACAGTTCCTGCAGAAGGCGTTCACACCGACCTGAGCTCACCCACGGGGGCAAGGGGCTGGCTCCCTGTTCTTTTCCAAAGGAAGAAACCTGACCCCAGGGCGCCAGCTCCCAACGGCAAACCAGCCTCCAATTAGCCTCCACCGGCACCGCAGCCAAGGCTGTTGGCAAAAGCTCTGCACTGCAGCAGGTCCAGGAGCATGGGCATGATCAGAGGCTCACAGAGTAGCAGGCTGAAGGGATTTCAGGTGTCCTTCGAGGAGAGGTTTCCCACACTTTTAAAGCTGAGAGAACTGTGGAAAGCAGAAATGATAACCATGGCTCCTCACGCTGAGAAATGGCCTTAAACAGGCCATGGAGAGCCTGGCGTTTGGGGGAGGCCTTGGAAGCCTAAACCTTTTCCAGGGTTTTCAATTTAAATGCCTCGTTGTTTGTGCTCGCTGTCTGCTCTCTGTTCATCTTTTTTAAAAAGGAAGCAGCAGGAACTGAACCTGGGACCTCCCATGTGGGAGGGAAGCACCCAATCATTTGAGCCACCTCTATTCCCTGCTTGTTGTGTCTCTCATGGTGTTTCCTAGCTGTCCCTTCGTTGTGTCATCTGATTGTGTCAGCTTGTCACGTCAGCCTGTTGCGTCTGCTCGCTGTCTTGCTTGTCTTCTGTAGGAGACACTGAGAGCTGAACCAAGGACCTCCCGTGTGGTAGGCAGGTGCCCAACTGCTCAAGCCACATCTGCTTCCCAGGTTTTCTCTTTTGACCCATGATGCAGGCCAAAAAGTAAAAATTAAAAGGTTGATTCCCACCCTCGCCATACTCAAGGGTATGGGCCCACTTCCTCCTTGTGGGGCAATTTTCTTAGTTGAAATACTTAGACTCTGTGAACCATGTACTTTAAGTTTTCCTTCAGGTGGGAACGTAAAATGATGCAGCCATTATAGGAAATGGTTTGGTGGTTCCTCAAAAAGTTAAAACACAGAATTTTGATATGACCTGGCAATCTGATTTCTAGATATATATCCAAAAGAACACAAAGCAGGGAATCAGGCAGGTATCTGTACATCAGCATTCATAGCAGCATTAACTATAATTTTGCCAAAAGGTGGAAGCGACCCAAATATCCATCAGCAGATGAGTGGATAAACAAAAATGTGACATACACATACAATGGAATATTATTCAGCCGTAAACAGGAATGCAGTGCTGGCACATGCTGCAACGTGGATAAACCTTGAAGACATCATGTTGAGTGAGATAAGTCAGCCACGAAAGGACAAACATTGTATGATTTCACTTCTATGAAATAACTAGAACGGGCAAGTTCATAGAGACAGAAAGTAGATTACAGGTTACCTGGGGATGGGGTGGGGAGGGGGAAATGAGGAAGCAGTGCCTAATGGGCAGAGGCTCTGGTTGGGGTGATGGAAGAGCCCTGGTGATGGCAGCACAACCTTGCGACATAACTAATACCACTGAAATGTAAACTTCAGTGTTTCAGCTGGGAAATTTTGTGTTGTACATGTGTTACCCCAGTGCAAAAAAAAAAAAAAAAAGAGAAAGCTTTCCTTGAAATCTCTCTCTGTCTCTGGGTCTCTTTCTCTCCTCACTTTTGCCATTCCATTCTCATTTGTTAATGAATCAGCTTGGAGGCTCACGGCCACCTGCCCAGGAGCACAGAAAGACCCAGCATTTTGCCGCTGTCCTTTGCCCCAGGTTCCCACATGGGACAGTGATAAGTACAGAGGTATGGTAAAGTGTAAAACGGGCACCAAGAACAGTAAAAATGTTAGCAAGACTCCGGTTATTACTGAACGTAGCGTGGATTCATGGGTCTTTCTGAAGGTCCACGTGGCATTGCCACATTCTCCCAGGAGCCCGTGGGACATCTCTGTGGAGACGCTGGCCCTCCTGGGTACCGCCCGCCTCCTGAGGTCATGCGGATGGGTGTCCTATCCAGAAAAACGCCCAGGGAAACCCTGTGAAAACCTCAGGCGGCCCGGCCTTCAGACGTCGCGGGAGATTGCCGCATGGCACAGCCGCAGGGCGGGCGTGAAGGCAGCGCTGTGTCTAGACTGCATTATGAGCTAAAAAATGCCCAGAGGGGGACTCCCTGTGGACATGCAGGCACGGCGGGAACAGCCCAGCTTCTTCGGGGCGCCAGCAACCTGCTCTCTGCCTCCGCTAAGCAATCTCCCTCTGAGGATGCACCTTGCCTCGCTCCCAAACACAAGCTGAAAGACGCGGTGGAAAAGATCTCTTGATCTCTGGATGAAAGAGCAGGGCACGGGGATGTTTCTGGCAAACAAACCCTCCAAAATCAGAATTACGTTCACAGATGCCAACTCGCCGGCCTGGTTATGGGAACATCTTCCCCCAGGCTTGGCTGGCAGAGGCAGGCGCCGCGCGGGAGGACGAGGGTGGCGCCCGTGCGTGGAGGCTCCAGGCTGCCAGGCGTTCATACTTTACCAGGGCAGGCACTTCCGCGTGGCACTGGCCCAGCATTCTTTTTTCTGGTGTTTTTGAATTTTTGATTGGTTTTTGTTCTTTATGTTCCTAGGAGGGCAGCAGGTGGCCCGGGTACCAGGGAAGGGTGGGCTGGACGCTTGGGATGAGGAATGGGGGGCATAGGACTACAAGTGGCCCCAAAGGGGAATGCCTGGGGCAGGGTGGGGCATACAAGGAAAGTACCTGCCGGCTTCCAGAAGAAACATATTGTCTCTCCAGGAAGTATGAAAACCAGGTCTAAGGGAGGCATTCAGACACATTCTTTGGGCCTCTTACCTGGTGTTTTTACCAATAACATGCACACCTGGATCCTGCAATGCTCAGAATCAGAGCAGTAAGGGGTGTGGGGCATAGAAAAATCGTCCTATTATGTGTGTGTGTTTAACTTTTAATTTAGAAATAATTCACACTTATAGAAAAGTTGCAAAAATAATACAGAAACAATATGTAGAACTTCACTGTATCCCCAGATACCCAAATTTATCAACTATTACCATCTTGCCACATGTATTCTATCTATCTATCTATCTATCTATCTATCTATCTATCTATCTATCTATCTATCTATCTATCTCTATCTACCTACCTACCTATCTATTTTCCAAACATTAGGGAATTGGTTGCATACATCATGCTGCTCTACTACTTAAAATGTTCATGTACATTTCCTGAGAACAAGGACACTAACTTATAATAACCACCATAAACACAACTATCAAGTTTAAGTTAAAAAAATTTAACACTGGGAAACGGACTTTGGCCCAGTGGATAGGGCGTCCGTCTACCACATGGGAGGTCCATGGTTCAAGCCCCGGGCCTCCTTGACCCGTGTGGAGCTGGCCCATGCGCAGTGCTGATGCGCGCAAGGAGTGCCGTGCCACACAGGGGTGTCCCCCGCGTGGGGGAGCCCCACGCGCAAGGAGTGCACCCATAGGGAGAGCCGCCCAGCGCGAAGGAGGGAGCAGCCTGCCGAGGAATGGCGCCGCCCACACTTCCCGTGCCGCTGACGACAACAGAAGCGGACAAAGAAACAAGACGCAGCAAAAAGACACAGAAAAACAGACAACCGGGGGAGGGGAGGGGAATTAAATAAATAAAAAATAAATAAATCTTTAAAAAAAAAAATTTAACACTGATACAACGTATACAGTCCATATTCCAATTTTTTCCATTGTCCCAATAATGTCTTTGGGGCATTTTCTCCTCCATAATTAGATCCAGCCCAGGAATATGTGTTGCATTTAATTGTCACTGTCTATTTAGTCTCTCTTCGTTTTTTAAATTGTGGCAACATAGGGAGCGGATGTAGCTCAAGTGGTTGAGTGCCTGCTTCCCAGGTACAAGGTCCTGGGTTCGACCCCCGGTACCTCCTAAAAGCAAAACAAACAAATGAAAAAACTGTGGCAACATAAATACAACATAAAATTTCACATCTCAACCACTCCCAAGCATATACCTCAAAAGCTTTAATCACATTCATGATGCTATGCTACCATCACCAAAACTTATCCTTCACTCCAAACAGAAAGTCTGCACTCATTAAGCCATAACTCCCCTTTCTCCCTTTCCCCCTGGCCCTGGTAACCTATACTCTACTTTCTGTCTCTAAAAATGTGCATATTCTAATTATTGCACATAAGCAAGATCATACAACATTTATTCTTTTGTTAGTGTAGCTTATTTCATTCAACATGCTGTCTTCAAATTTCATCTGTGTTGCGGCATGTATCAGAATTTCACTCCTCTTTATGGCTGAATAATATTCTATTGTGTGTATATGCCACATTTCATTTATCCATTCATCTGTGAATGGACACTTGGGTTGTTTCCACCTTTTGGCAATTGTGAATAATACCACTATGAACACTGGTGTGCAAATATCTATTCAAGTCCCTGCCTTCAATTCTTTTGGATATATATACCTAGACGTAGAATCGCCAGGCCAAATAGTTCTATGTTTAACTTTCTGAGGAATCATCAAACTGTTTTCCACAGAAGCTCTGCACCATTTTATATACCCATGAACAATGTAGGAGAGTTCCTAATTCTCTGCTTCCTTTCTAGCAATTGCTATTTTCTGGTGTTTTTTTCCTTCATTAATAGCCATTCTAGTGAGTATGAGATGACAATCTCATTGTGATTTTTTTTTTTTTTTTTTTAAAGATTTATTTATTTATTTAATTTCCCCCCCTCCCCTGGTTGTCTGTTCTTGGTGTCTATTTGTTGCGTCTTGTTTCTTTGTCTGCTTTTGTTTCTTTGTCCGCTTCTGTTGTCGTCAGCGGCACGGGAAGTGTGGGCGGCTCCATTCCTGGGCAGGCTGCTCTTTGTTTTCACGCTGGGCGGCTTTCCTCATGGGCGCACTCCTTGCGCGTGGGGGCTCCCCCACGCGGGGGGACACCCTTGCGTGGCACGGCACTCCTTGCGCGCATCAGCACTGCGCATGGCCAGCTCCACACGGGTCGAGGAGGCCCGGGGTTTGAACCGCGGACCTCCCATATGGTAGACGGACGCCCTAACCACTGGGCCAAAGTCCGTTTCCCCTCATTGTGATTTTGGTCTGCATTTTCCTAATGGCTAATGATGTTGGGCATCTTTTCATGTGCTTATTGACCATTTATATATCTTCTCTGGAGAAATATCTATTCAAGTCCTTTGCCCAGTTTTTAATTCAGTTGTCCTTTAGCTCTTAGGTTGTGGGAATTCTTTAGATAGTCTAATATATGGTTTCCTAATATTTCTTCCATTCTATAAGTTGTCTTTTTACTTTCTTGATAATGTCTTTTGATGCACAAATGTTTTAAATTTTGATAAAGTCCAATTTATCTATTTTTTCTTTTGTTGCTCGTGCTTTTGGTATAGTCTAGGAATCCACCAGTTAATTAAAGGTCCTGAAGATATTTCCCTGTGTTTTCTTCTGTTTTATAGTTTTGGGTCTTATATTTAGGTTGTCAATCCATTTTGAGTTAATTTTTGTATGGTGTGAGGTAGGGGACCACTTTCATCCTTTGGCATTGGATATCCAGTTTTCCTCATATCGTTTGTTGAAGAGTGTTCTTTCCCTATTGAGTATATTTGTCATTCCTGTAAAAAATCAATTGGCCATATGTGTGTGGGTATATTTCTGAACTCTCGATTCTGTTACATTGGTCTATATTTCTGCCCTTATGCTAGTACTGCATTGTCTTGATTACTGTAGCTTTACAATAAGTTCTGAAATCAGGGAAGTGTGAGCCCTCCAACTTTGTTTTTCCTTTTCAAAATGTTTTTGACCATTCAGGGCCCCTTATGGTTCCACATGAATTTGATGATCAGCTTTTCCATTTCTGCAAAAAAGAAAAAAAAAAAGACTGCTGGAATTTTTATTGAGATTGCATTGAATCTGTATTTCACATAATATTAAGTCTTCCATTCCATGAATATGGGACATTTCCCATTTATTTAGATCTTCCTTGATTTCTTTTAGCAATGTTTTTAGCAATGTTTTCCATGTACAAGGCCTCTACATTCTTGGATAAATTTATTCCTAGATATTTTATTCTTTTATTTGCTATTGTATAGGGAATTGTTTTCTTGATTTCCTTTTCAGATTGTTCATTGCTGGTGTTTAGAAGTGCCAATGATTTCTGCATATTGTTCTTATACCCTGCCAATTTGCTGAATGCATTTATTAGATTTAGTAGATTTTTTGTAGATTCTTTGGGATTTTCACTTTCTATATATAAGATCATGTCATCTGTGAATAATGATAGTCTTACTTCTTTCTTTCCAATTTGGAGGCCTTATATTCTTTTTGCTTCCTTTCTTTAGACCTTAGGGAGAGCTACATAGCATTGAACCTAATTCTCTTTCTTCTTATTTATCCTAATAAATTTTATTTTTACCCACATTTCTTCACGGCTGATAAATTCAAACTGACTTCATGATTTGTGACTTCTCCTAATCTTTCCACTTCAATGTATTCATTTAGAAATTGGGAAGCATTTAAAAATACAAGGCCCAGTGGCCTGGTAATCTAGGCCAGCTAGATATTACAACTAAGGGGCTAGGGAGAAGGGAGAAGTTTCTTGGATAACTGAAAGGCACAGGTGATCTAAAATTATCATTGAAATACTAGTGTTGATCTCCTCTGGTATCAAATGTCTCCCTAAATATGCCAACAATAACAAAAAAGAGAATTACTTAGGATCTCCCTTCTACTCCCAATTCTTGACATTCTTCAGTAGAAGGACCCATCAGCAGAGGTGGCCCCCAAATGGTTCCCAGTGAGAATGATGTAATTATTAACAGCTGGAGAAACAAACCATAAAAACCCAGAAAGACAGCTATCAATATTTCCCTCCCTGGTTGTAGACAATCACATGACCTGAGCTGTCTGCCTCACAGAGACACGTGTGGTTTCCACTAAAGAATCCACCCTCGGGAAACGGACTTTGGCCCAGTGGCTAGGGCGTCCGTCTACCATATGGGAGGTCCGCGGTTCAAACCCCGGGCCTCCTTGACCCGTGTGGAGCTGGCCCACGTGCAGTGCTGATGCGCGCAAGGAGTGCCATGCCACGCAAGGGTGTCCCCCGCGTGGGGGGAGCCCCACGCGCAAGGAGTGCGCCGGTGAGGAAAGCCGCCCAGCGTGAAAAGAAAGAGCAGCCTGCCCAGGAATGGTGCGGCCCACACTTCCCGTGCCGCTGACGACAACAGAAGCGGACAAAGAAACAAGACGCAGCAAATAGACACCAAGAACAGACAACCAGGGGAGGGGGGGGGAATTAAATAAATAAATAAATCTTTAAAAAAAAAAAAAAAAAAAGAATCCACCCTCCTCCTTTTCTACTGAGGTATCTGTGGGACATGTGAACCTGAAGGAGAAGCTTGTGACCTGCTTACTGTAGTAGGTACAACTTGGAACAAAGCCATATTGGGGAAGCAGACGTGGCTCAACGGATAGAGCATCTGCCTACCATATAGGAGGTCCAGGGTTCAAACCCAGGGCCTCCTGACAGTGTGGTGAGCTGGCCCACGTGCAGCGCTGACGCGTGCAAGGAGTACCATGCCACGCAGGGGTGTCCCCTGCGTAGGGGAACCCCATGTGCAAGGAGTGCGCCCCGTAAGGAGAGCTGCCCCATGCGAAAAAAAGCGCAGCCTGCCCAGGAATGGCACCACACACACGGAGGTCTGACGCCGTAAGATGATGCAACCAAAAGAGACACAGATTCCTGGTGCCACCGAGAATGCAAGCAGACACAGAAGAACACACAGCGAATGGACACAGGGAACAGACAACAGGGGTGGGGGAGGGGGAAAGGGGAGAGAAATAAAACAAATCTTAAAAAAAAAAGCCATATTGCGAGTGTATTAAGGGAGCGCTCCCAATTGCCCTTGTTTGATAACGAATCCTTTGAGAAGCCGAGAGCAAAACTTGTGATTTGTATCGATTGGGGTTTCCACGGATCAGGTGGGCTCTGAGGGAGCTACAGACAGTTACAGAGAGCTGACACCATTTTATCCTCTTACGACAGCGACGAGGCGCAGTACCTGCAACGTGGTGGGCGCCGCACAGGTCAGGCCGGCTGTCCTCTGGGGTGCAGGCTGCCGGGGGCCACACGTGTGGTTGTCCTGCCCATAAAAGGCTGACTGGACGCTGATGGTGGAGTGCCGAGGGCACTGCAGAAGCAAACGGTCCCCGTCGCAGGCGTGGGCGGTGTGGTTCTGCAGGAGCTTCGTTAGGTAACCTGAAAAATACCGGCTCGGGTCACAGGGGGCCCAGGCGCCCGCCACCGCCCCATGGATTTCCAGCGCGAGGACGTGGGTTCCCCGGGGGAAGGCGCTGGTCAGTCTGGGCGTCGGGGAAGGGCAGAGCCTCCTCGGCGTCCCCCGGGGGAGAGCTCAGGAAGCTGGGCTGAGGGGCAGGTGCTGCTCTTCACGTCGGGGCTGGAAACCTGGGGCCTGGAGTGGCGCGTTGTAACCTCGAGGGCTGGCCAGACGGCCAGGCGTCCCGAAGCGCCGCCACAAAGTGGGTATCCCGTGGGCACGAGGAGGCCCGTGCCGAGGGACCCGCGTCCTCCCGTCCTCCGCCCGCCCGGCTGAGCCTTCGAGGCGTGAGGGGATGGGGTCTACCTTCAGGGGCCGGCTCAGGGGCCCTGCCGCACCCCTGGAGAGGAAGGCCCCGCCAGGAGTCCTGTGGGGGCCCCGGGCCTGCTCTGAAGGAGCGAGGAGGGGGCGGCTGGGATCGGGAGCCTCCCCCGCCACCTCCCAGGCAGGGGCGCCCGAGGGGCCTTGGGCTCTGAGAAGCCGCGAGGATGGCCCGGCGGCCACCCGGAAGTCCTCAACTATTTCTCAGAAACGAGGAAAGAAGCTTCCTCCGAGCGCAGAGTCCCTTCCTCCTCCTCACACCTCTCGAGGTCAACGGCCGGGCGGCTGGGAGGAGAGCCAGGGACTTTTTGCTGAGGTGTGTGGGCGACAGGCTTGGCAGCCCGTGGCCCCGGAGAGGGAGGATGTGGCTCGCTGGAGGCAAGTCAAGGAGGAGGTGGAATGAAGGGGGGCTGCTTCGAAGCGCCCCAATCCCTCACAGATGAGCTGGGCTCCAGGGATGCCGGTTTAGGTTTCAAAATCCTCCTCAGAGTCACGCCTCTTGACAAAAGGCACCCAGGCCAGTTCCCTGGGCTTCCCCAAAACTCAAAGTAAAAGAGACAGGGACGGCGTGCCCTCGGGTTTTCACATTTCTCAATCCAGAACGTTCTGCAGATGGAGGCTGGGAACACTCTCCAGCACGCTTCAGACTCAGCTCTCTTGCTGCCGCTCCTTTTTACCCACCTTCTTGAAAACCACCAGAAAAACGGCCAAGAAATCTACTACCCTAAGTTCACTGAGAGAAGCAAAACTGACTCCAGGCACCTGGCGTGCGATTCAGAGTTCTGTGCATTGGGACAAGACCATCACTTTCACGGTGTCCCCAAGAGGGACCCAGAGAGGCCAGGCAGAGACCCCCTGGTGGCCCAAGGTCAACGTCGTCCTGCTGGGCACATAGGTTGACCCCAGATAAAGCAGCGGAGGAGGGTAAATTCCAGCCTCCTTTATGGGGTCTTAGCTGCCGCGAGGGGCCCTGCCCTGCCCCAGGGGACTCGGTCCCTGTGAAACTGCCACTGGGTTAGCACCCATCCTGAAACGCCCCAACCGGTACCCCAGGACGCAGTTCTCCTCACGCCTCATTAACACTGGCCTGTCCATCACTCCAGGCATTCACCAGGGCCATGACGAGGGACCAACTGGCTAAAACATTCAAGTTTGTCCAAACGGCCCTGTGCCGCTCTGGTGGGAGGAAGGACATGGCAAGGCCCTGGGGTGAGCGAAGCCTCAAGACGGAAGGGGCCTGGGCCCCAGATTCACAGAGGCAAGAGCTGCCTCCTTAGGTGGTTACCTGAGGAAGAAAGAACCTCTGCCGAGTTTCTCCATCACCTTTCTTCAGTCTATGTCATGTCTCCTGCCCCCACTAAACAGAACTCGAGCTCAGGGGGGCTAAACACAGCCCCCTGTGTACGCAGCGCAGAGGCTGGGATCCCTCTGCCAACCATGTTTGCCCTCTGAGAACATTCCGGAGATGGGAACTTGATCCACAGAACTGACTGAGGCAGGAGCTTTCAGGCTCTCTGCACTTTGTGCCACACAGGTACCAAAGAAGATGCTTTCTTGGTAAAATTCCTCTTTAGACTCAATCTGATTCCATCCTCAAACTCCTGTGCTGTCCCAGGAGAGAGGTTACCCTAGGGAGGAGATACAGGAGAGTGACAGGGAGGGCATGTGAAGGGGAATTTCGGGGAGCTGGCAACAGTATTTCATTTTTTTTCAAATAGGTTTTTCTTTTTATTTGTTTTGTTTTGTTTTTTATT